>NC_047631.2:23718980-25165505 GCF_009650485.2 Drosophila albomicans
TGCTGCTGCTGCTCGCTTGACTGCCATATGCGCCATGCGTAGGCACCAGCAATGGGCTCCTACACATGCTTCGGATATCGTTGACTGCCGGCGGCGGTTCAAACGATTTGATTTCGAAATAAAATACTATTTAAATAAAATATATATTCTAAATATTTAAAAGGTGCGAAAAATGTGAATTATTTTATGTTCTTTTAATTTAATATATATATGTATAATTTTAGAAAAATAGTACAATGCATTATTATTGACTCTTGATTGAATTGATTACAAATTTAATTTTATAAAAACAAAACATTTTTCTATGATATAATTAGTTGATCACGGTACAATATTAAATTTATATAAAATTACTTTTTTTATAATAAATTAATAAAAATTAAAAAAAATACATTAAAAAATAATTATTTTTTTATAATACATTAATAAATATTAAATAAATACATTACAAAATCATACAACAAAATAATTCTTTCAATTATTTTAGTTTATGTATATTTCCTTCTTCATATTGTCTTATTTAACTTGAAAGAAAGTCATTACATCTAGTTCAATTTATTAAGAACTAATGACCAATAGATATATTGGTATGTATGTATATGCATAGCACCAAATGAGTTGATAAAGTATTACCAAATATCTATTTAATATCAGTTTGATAATCAAAGCGAAAATCAATCAAGAAACCATTTAGGCAGTTGTCAAAAATCAGATACTTAAGAGCATCTTAATCTTGTGTCGGGTTATTGCTAGCCATTGAAATGAAGTAATTTGAAGACAAGCTGGGAAAATATTGTCACAACATTCCCAGTAATTACCCAGTAGGACCCAAAAAAAAAAAACAAGAGAACACAACGACGACGACGACAACTGCTCAGTGGCGCTAATGATCGAATCATTTCGGATAATGTGCCCAAAGACGGGGGCCAAAGGGAGTGTGGACTGTGTTTTCGTTGTTAACTGTGGCAAGCAGTAAGTGTGACCATAAGGAAACCTCAAGAAACCAAAAGACCAAAACTCCGTGGCAAAAGTCAAACTGAAAATTGAGCTGCAGATGTAAGTAAATCAAATAAAATCACGTGTCATTTGTCTCGGCGATTCATTGAAAGATAAGATACCGTCTGGATACTGAGCCCAGACTGCAACTGCTCCGATATGAGTGTACAAGTGTTGGTCATAACTTTGGGGCAGGTTAGTTAGCTCACACATCACATCAGAGACAGAGAGAGAGAGGGAGAGGAAGACTGACGCTGAGTCTGAGACTGGGCTATCAATCAACGCTTTACTAAATTTAATATGCGGTTAAAAGTGCTAATGACGTTGGTCTGGCAATCGTTTAAGCCTGGCTACCCATATACGGCTTCTTCTCGTCCTGTTCCTGCTACTACTACAACTACAGCTTATACGCCCACACGGACAGACGAACAGACGGACGGACGGACGAACGGACAGCGGGACAGACAGACGTGGCAGTACATAAAGTTTAATGAGAAACCACTTAACACTTTCAGAGCTTTTTACGTTTTGCTGTCATTAGAATGATTTTTGCTACTAACTACGATGCTCAACTGCTCGGTTTTGTCCCCCTGCCAACCCTGTCCTCTCACCCTCGCTTGATCTCTGCCTGCGGCCAGTGCACGTTTCCTTCCGAGTCGTCGCTGTCGTCATCAGCTCAGGCCGCTGCTGCCGTTGTCGTCATTATCCGGCCATGTTCGCAATATTGCACTCTCTGCCCCGCCCATGGGGCATCAAACCTGGCAGTGCCACCGTCCGCCCGCATGCCACAAAAGTGTGCTGCTCCAGGGCAACGACAGTGCTTGCTGCACACAGTGTTCCGCATTGGCGAAGGCGTCGAACTCCAAGGAGAGCTCAGCTCGCGCGTGTATTTCCAAAACAAATCGGCAACAATTTCATTAAATGAGTATCATATTAAATTTAATGATGCAGCCGTATTTCAGTTTTCGTTTCGTTTCGTTGTTTTTTTTTTTTTGTGCTTTTTTTCTCGTACACACCGACACTTTTTGTTCTAGCCCGACAACGTCCTGGAGCAGGATGGGAGCGAGGGAACATGAACGGGATCACTGAGGCCATATTCAACGGTAGCTGGCAGCAAATCTTCAGCAAGTGCCAACTGCCAGATGCAGAGAGATACACGACGAGAGAGTCACAACTTGAGCCAGGGCACTGAAATTGAAGTGTGATGCACACTTGTCAGTTTGGAATTTCTATTCGAAAAGTTATCCATATTCCACATCGCCTAGACCGAGTGTCGCTTCTCCTCTGTCTCTCTCTTAATCTCGCTCTCTCGCTCTGTACTCGATGAGGTCGCTGGCGAGTGACTGATTGACAGCGTTGTGCTCAGCGATTATGGATTGTAATACATCTTCAAAGTTCTTGTATCTCACGGATGTTTATCTTTCTCGACACTGTGTTGCCCTATATTGACTTTTAATTAACGCCTGCCGGAGAATGTATCAATTTGAGATGCCAAATTGAACACCTCAGCAAGGAGATGGGCAATTCGGTGGGAGAAGTAAATAAATTAAATAAGAAATTGCAAGGAAAATATAATAAATAGAATTACAAAATATTAGAAACTTTTAAGAAATACAAATTTAATTTTAATTTCTGAGAAATCGATGTCAGCGAGGAAAACAAATCCCTGTAACTAATGTCAGCTGGAAGGATGCAAGCAAATGCAGGTGCTTTGACATTATAGGGTTGCCTTCATTGACCTTTGTCAAATGACTCGCTGTGGGATAGAAGAAGGTCAGACACAACCTGCATTTAAAAGTCAAATGCCAAGAGAAAAGGATATGTCGTTTAATCCACTTAAATAACGTAAACAATTGTCATAAATAATCTACTTATAAGGCATAATTTAGCTAATGTCTTTATATACTAAACTATAGAAATGTGGTAGATAGTTAAACCGACAGCCAGCTAATAGAATCAGCAAATGTTGTTCTAATTTGTGTTTGTTTAATTTAATGGACACTTTCAGCAAAAGAGTGAAACAATTTTCTTAAAAAAAAAGCAAGCAACAGAAGAAAAACAATAATGGAACTGGCCATGAGTGAAACAGAGTGAGAATTGAGAGGACAAGGAAACAGGAGTAATGCGTAAGCTCAGCCAAGTCCATTACCAGAGCCAGGCATCGATTGATGGCTGCTCAACAATGGCTGGGGGAAATTAACCAATTTATCTTTGTTTTCTACACACACACACACACATACACAACGAGAAATAAGAAACAAGAAAAGGAAAAACTAAAAGTCTGGAGAAAGGAAAAAGTTTATAATAAAAAGCAAACGCTGAGGCGAACCAAACAACAATCGCACGACACAGAAAAAAAAGGAGGGAGGGAGTGAGAAAGAGAGCTCCGCCAAGTTACTTTTGGCTGCGTAGGAGACATCAACAACGACGTCGACAATGGCGGAACCAGAAGGAGCCCAAAATACAAAAAAAAAAAGAAAAACTAAGAAAAACACCCAGTAGAAACAACAGGCGGGGCTGGAGCTGTCCTGAAAGGATTCAGCCATTATATTTGAAAGCATCAGGGTGAACAGGGGGGAATTGGGAGAGAGCTTGTCGCCAACGTGTGACACATTTCTGCTTTTAAGGAGGATTGCATTTGTTACGCGTGCGTTGCTCCGTTACGGTTCAACGGCAATCGATCAAGGGTAAACATTTCGGTTGCCAGTGAAAGGGCTCGAAATTTAGTCAGTTTGAGTGAGTGCACTCATATATTACGAGTAGCTGTCGCTGTCGCTGTGTCGCTGCGACGCTGTCTCTTGTCACTGCTGCTATTCGCTTTTTGCATTTGCTGCCGTGCCACATGCGTGAATGCGGCAGCACACGCATTCCAGCCTGTGTGAATGCAAATGGAGCGATCTCCAGCGGTGCCACGCAATGTTGCATGAAATTTGCCGAGTGACCCAGGCACACGCTTTCACTTTCACTTTTGTTTTCCCAGAAGCTGCCCTGTTTGGGTTTAGGTAGCTACCTCTGTTGCTGCTGCCGCTGTGGCATTAGGCTAATGTTATTAGGTCGACTCTGTTACGAGGCCATGCCTCATTTTGTTGCAGATGTGCTGACAGGCAGAGTTGTTCGCCTTTTGCGTGTATGCAACCGGAATATTACGTGTCGCACTTCAAATTTCCTTGCATCCTTTTAGCAAACGTTGAATTTGTAATGTACCATTTGCCTCTAACTCCGTCGTGTTCTCGTATCCTGGCCTCCTTGTTGTCCTTTTGCCTTTTGCCGAGCTGCTGTTGACACACAACACACATGCTAAACAGTGCCACACGCCCACACATGGATGCTGCTGCTGTTGCTGCCACAGTTACCACTTCTTCCTTGCACTCACAACATTTCAAATGACTTTGGCATGGCTCACCGCTCTCTGTGCATCGAAAGCGACGCGACGCCAAGCTAAAGCAAAAGCTAAGCTGAAGCTGGAGCTGAGCAACAGCTCAGGAAATTAAAAGCCATAAATCTTGGTCCCTCATAAGTTTACTACTGTGTCCTCGGGGTGCGCAACCGGCCGCGAGCTTTTTTTTTACACTCAGACGGAATTGAATCTCAGCTGGCGCAACAACAGCAAAAATAACGTCGTTTGCTTTTTAATATCATAAGTGAGTCGCTGGCATGCAACATGTGGTTAACTCCAGGTGAGATGGGAAATAAGTTTAAGTTACAGGAAATAGAAAAGTTCTCTATTTTGTTGTATTGGACATTCCCCTTTAATGGAGAGCTTTCTTTCCTAATGCATTAATAAAAAAGATACATTTCAAATTATAGAGAAATATCGGAAATAAGTTTAAGTCACATATAGAATAAGTTCCTTTTTATTCTATAATGGTGAGCTTACCATCTTAATTCTACAATGAAAAGATACATTATAAAAAAAGTATTTTTATGAGTTTCAAAATATTTTCTAAAAGATCTTTTAGAATTATGTTGCTTTATTTTTTACTTAACTAATTAATTAATTGATTTTAGAAATTCGTCTTTAAATGCGAGCTTGATTTTTAAATGTATTAAGCACAATATACATTAGAAAATATAAAGTAGTATATCTTTAAGTTTTAGAAATTACTCCAAATATTTTTTTTTTTCGTTTTTCTGATTTTTATTTAAGGTACAGTATTTAGTAAAGATTAATTTTATTTCAAATTAAATAAGTTTTTAAAGTTAATCTCACTTTCTAAACTTTTAAATTAAAAAATACGAGGATATCGAAATATATTTACTAGTTTGAAAATATTTTTATAAATGTAAAATTTTTTTTTAAATATGATTTATCTGAATTCCTTTTTCATTGTGTGTTTCTTCCTTTTTGTCTGCACTTAATTTACTCTCCTATATTATTTGCAATTTATCAACTCAATATTGAAATAATGTTCTTTATAATGTAACATCTCACTACTCAAAAATTCTAGTAGTTCGCTTTAATTAAATGACATTTATGCTAGCTTTACGTTTGTAACCTTGGGCAAAAACATTTTTAATAATGAATACTTACATTTTTACCCATATTTTATACCACTAAAATCGTATCTAATAACGCTATCTTTTAATTTTGCATTTGACCCCCTGCCACAGCAAGATTAAAGAAGAAGACACACAGCGGCAGCGGCAGAAGAGTTTGATGGAGTCCGCAATGGTGCCAGCAATTTGGTGCCAGCGGCCATCATCATCATTAGAAACTGCGAAAAATCCTCCAAATACGACAAACTCAAACTCTGCGTGGCCATCGGTGGCCTTAAGTCGTTTTTGATGTACGCTAGCAAAACGCCACGCAAAGGCAAAACTCTAAACGTCAGGCAAGGGGCAGAGGTGAGGGAAGACACGGGGAAGAAGACAGAGACTGAGGCAATCAACGAAACGCGCTGCGATCTACCGCATAAGGGGAGACGGGTTTATAGCGAAATCGAGAAAAGCAACAACATTTATTATACACGCACTTTTCCGGCATCATTCGATGATCTGCAGGTGCCGATTAAGGCACCGACTCCGACTTCGACTTGGACTCCGACACAAAGTTTTGTGGCAACGGCTGCGGCAGGTAATGCAACTTTAATTGTTGATCAGTCGTTAATTGTGGCAAATTACTTGTACGGGTGAAATTGCAAAACAGACACCAAACTGACCAAAAAAGGAATTCTTTAATTGGGGTAATTAATGGCGACGCTTTTGTGGCCTACACTTGAAAGATTTGCACTAATCTATCTGACAATCTGCTACAAACTGCAAAAGGGAAAAATATGTGCACACAAGGTATAGACTTAAAATTTATTAAGTATAAGATTGATCCTTTATGTTTCAGTCTTCAAAATTTTGCTGGTTTTTAAAACATACATTTATAATTGACACATCTATCTTGAAATGCAAATGTACAATAGAATTAAATGTTACTTAATGAGGCGTATGCAAAATAAGATGAAAATTTGCCAGCGAGTTTTTTAGTATCTGCAAGAGAGTAAACAATATTTCTGTTAAAACAAAATACAGCTCTTTTACAATTATTAAATTGAACGTTAAACTTTTAGCTTAATTCCAAATATACCTAAAATTGTGGTAATTGTTAAAGCTCTTCAGATGAAATTAGAAGTCTCATTATCTATAATTAAATTCAAGTAAAAATCCATGTGTGCTTGGCAAAATTGCAAAGACAATATTTAAAATTGTCAATAATTGCATTAATTGACATAACTATTGCACCTGTTTCTAAGAGATACTGTTAAAAACAAGTGTTTGCAAGATAGAAGCATCTCAGATGCTGCGGAGACTTCTGACAATATTTTTCTCAAGCGTCGATTAAAGTGAAATGCAGAAAGCGTTAAAATCGCAGCTATTTTTCGCCAATATCCTGGATCACAAAATATCGAAAATGCTATACAATTTACGAAAAACAATTTCATTTTATGTTGGGTTATCAAATTAATTCGCTTTTAGCATTAAATTATATGAGTGGCGAATCGTTTGACAGGCCATGTCCACTAGCCATATCAAAGCCATGCAAAAAGTGAGCGTATTCGTGACCATGCAACAACATGTTGCAAGTTGCCACAGAGGCACGGAGTCACTGTGCCATTCTGCCTTGCGCCACGGAACCTCAATTATGGATGCTCTCCAGGAGGAGTCAAGTTAAGTCGAGCTCCTTGCAACTGGGCGTTTGTCCGGCACTCTGAATTTTAAAAGCTCATTAATATTTCAACGCATATTTAGATGAGAGGCTACTGCACAGGTGTGTGTGCGTGTTAGTGTGTGTAAGTGTGTGTGTGTGTGATTAACAAGAATGGTTGCAATTACAGGAAATTGCTTCCTTGCGCCTTCCTTCCGCTTAAGTGTGTGCGAGTAAGTTTATTATGCGGCTGCACTTTTTATTTAATCACAAATTTGATGCATGCAAAATGAAGATATTGCTTGCCTCAATCAACGGCCCCTCTTACACCCCCCACCCCACCACTCTTCAGCACTCTCTGACTTTACAGGTGGGGGAAACTGCTGCTCATTTTGCAATCACTTTAAAAGCCATAATAAGGGTGAAATTTTAATGACTTCATTGCGAGCTGCCCAGCGCCCGAAGTATAGACAGCCGACGGCAACAAAGTTATACATATATGTAATATAATATACTCTATATATATATATATATTGTGGCTGTTGACATTGCCCCATTACTCTTCGATGGGCAGTGTCCCGGAGTCCATTTAGTGCGTGTTGCGCTTAATTCGCATGGAGTCGCGCTTGTTTTACAGTATAATTAAAAGAATTTTATTTTAAGTGGCTTACAATTTTCGTTGGCACAGAGCAACTGGTCAAGTGGCAGTTTGTGGCAGAGTGCTTCAGTTCACAGCGCCATCTTGTCATTCAACCAACAGACAACACACACACATCCAGAATGCTGTCGCACAATCAAAGAAAGAAATGCCTGCGCTTATCTTGGATGCCATTAAGGTAGCCTCATCTATTGACAGGTAGAAAATTTATCGACTGCATTCACGTTCGGCACCCATTGCAGAGCGGGACAGAGGTCAAAACTGGTTCTCAGCTGATCGCCCACTGTGAGGTCAATGGCTGACTTTTTACATTTTGTGATTTGGGTTTCGTTGTTTTGGTTTTTGTTCGAGTTTAATTACAAGCGCTTAGCAAGAATGTGCATCTGCATGATTTGAATAAAAGGTTTGCTTAATTTGTGTAACCTTCCGAAAAGGGAATTATTTAAATCAAAAGAACGTAATAGGTTGCTCATGTTCGAAACTAAATCAACATAAATGTTTTTTTAATTACAGAAATAATATAATTTAAAAATATATTTAAAAGTTTATAATATTAATAAATAAGAAGAAAATAAAATGAAAAATAAATTCAACGTCAACATAATAATAAGATAACAATCTCAAATGATGAGCTTTTAATACTTCAAAGAGTATCGTTCGATCATCAGTTATTCTCGTAATATTTCATACTTCTTCCTCTCACTAATTAATTAATTTCTATTATTATTTTTATTATATTATTTCCCACTCAATAAAAATAAATGTAAAACACTGAATCATCTAATGGAGCGCAGTTGCGTTTAATAAAATGTTCCCGAACTAATTGAGAGTAATTATTATCACCATAATTAAAAGCGAATTAAATTTAAGCACAAGACTCACACTAATGCATATTTATTGATAATTACAATAATTATGCAAATGTGCAACATTTTCACGCAACACATTGCCAGCTTTCAGCTTTCAGCTTCTCTCCATTCCCATTCCCCAAAAACCCCTTTTTATTTAACGATATATATTTACCTTTACACAAAGTGAATGCACTTGACGAACTGACTGACTGATTGACGAACTGAACGGGCTGACTGCTCATTGTGAGTTCCTCAGTCAAACTGTAGAAATTAGCAGAGGCAAAAGCAAAAGTCAAACTGCAAATTGGTTGGAAAGGGCATGCAAATTAAATTGTTCAATAACGAACCTTACAGACCTTGAGTTCATTTGCATAGAAATAAATAAAAATGTTGCTAGCTCGACGGTGAAAATACCCTGTAAATAAAATTATTAGAAATTCATCAAATTATTTAAAATACCTTATGAAAACAGTTAAAATTGCCTCCAAAGAATATAGGTTTATATTTTCTACGATAACTTATAATTAAATGACTTTAAATTCAAAAGATAGAGTTATTGATGGTATTATGACTATATTAATATTCGTGTATTTCGTTAGTGGAAATACATATTTCTAGATTTTTCTAGGCAAACTTTCAATTTAATAAATGTATTTTATATATATGAAAATTTTAGTTATATAATCAGAATACAATTACTATTATTCCCTGAAGTTCCAGCTCACCTTCTTTGCTCTACACTTTAGTACAGGGTATTTTAAAGCGTAAAATAAACGAGTTTAATTCGCAACAAGCTCTTACCTAAGACATATTGAGTCTCCAGGTAGTTAACTTTCTATACGAGAGTCCACAGTTAATCCAGTGAAGCGTAAACAACACGCAACATGTGCTTTAAACTCAATACTTTTGAGAAAAATATACTCTCTCTCTCTATCGTCTACTGCTCGTCCTTGACATTTTCCGGATGTGTTACGCGTATGCAAATATTTGCGCTACAATTGTTCGGCAATCCTTTGTAATCCTTGCCATGCCATCGTCCAGGGCAAGTCAATTGTCATCGATGACCGTCATAAAACTTCTCCGACCCCTCCCGAATGCACGGGGTGTCTGTTTGTTTTGTGTTTTGACTCCCGACTCTCTGACTTCCTGACTTTCTGACTTTTGAGCGTTTATCCTTTTTGCCGATTCTCGTTGCTCTTGATTTATGACATCCGACTTTGGCGGCCGGTTAACTCCGTTGGCCATGTGTATTGCATTTGCTGAACAAACAGTTTCAGTTTCGATTTCCATCTTGACACAATCAGTTCATCAACTGAAATGTGCTGCTGTCGAGTGAGTAAATATTTTTTAAGAACTTTGCGTAGTATTAGTTATTTTAGAAATAATATTTCTGTATTCATTCATATGATGAATGAGAACGCAGAGTAATTTGTCTGTGCGTGTGTGTGTTCATGGTAATCGATTTCAATTTCATTATAATACTCTTCAAATTGAATATGTGAGGTCAAAACAATCATCTGGCCACAAGTACGATTACAACTACACAACAACGGCCATTTAATTATTTTTCATAACCATAAACGAATTCTGCTAATGGAAGTTTCGTTCATTTTAATCGACTTTGAGTAGCGCGTGACGATGATCGATTTTCAGCGGCAGGAGCAGCCGAAGCAGCAGCAGAAAAGAAGAAACCACTGACAGGATGATCGTTTTGCCAATCGAGTTGGCCACTGCAAAAGTCCCCCTCTTCTCCACACTCCTCTATCTCTCCCCTATCTTGTGCAGCGTTCGACACACCTGTTTGCTCCACAAAAGCCGTAACTGCCCCATCGTTTCAATGGATTATTAATGATTGCCAATCGATCGTGCAGCGATCGCGCGAATGCGCCTATAAAAATAGCCACATACCATTTTGTCTGGTAGCCACCGTTCCGACCTCGTTCTCTGCACCTCCTCCCTCTCCTTCTCCACCTCCATCGCCTCGATCTCCGATCCACAATCTGACGGAGAGACGGCACGAGACGTTTAGCGTTAACGTTAACTCAATCGACCTGTCATTTGCGTTTCAGTTGGCTCCTCGCATAATTGCCACCGTCACTTGAAGCTGTTCCCTGGCACATCATTTATCAAACGTAGCAACCCAGCAGCCAAAATGCCGCGTTCTGGCTATTTTTAGTTAGACTTCTTAAATAGTTGAAGTTTGAAACTCCATCGCCTTAGTTCTAGTCCAAATTGTGCACTTAGAAAAAATTCGAAGCGTTTAGTCTGAATGTTTAGACAAAAAATGGATTTGAATTTTGTTGTATTTTATTAATATTGATTTACATTAGTACATTTAGTACATTACATAGTATATTACTATATTTTATAAATATTGAGCTTAAAAAATTTTTAGTCTTAAAAAAAAATTTCTGAAGCTAGACTTTTAGAGTGAAGAATTTCTCAATTAAGATCTCGATAATTTTTTAATTTGGAAATCATTTTAGAAGAACTTTCGGAAATGCCATATTATTTATTTATTTATTATATTAAATCTAGTATTTAATACTACATTTAAATAGAAAAGAGAGTATTGGCTGCTGGGGCCTTCGACTCGAAAAAAAAACTGTCGGTGTCATATTATTATTAGCTATACTTTGTCTAATTTAATATTCAACAAATATTTTCTTAAACTAAATTTTAATTTTCAAAAGCCTTTTCATTTTCTGTTTTAATTTTCAATTCGAATTATTTCTTGTCTTTAAATTGTAAGCAATCTAACTCAATTTAGAAAATATTATTAATTTGTTTTACCTTTCTAATACCTACAAACTTTTACCATAACCTTTTCAACGATTATTTTTGCGAGTGTGTTAACTGAATTTGCATTGACTGTTGTATTCGAAACCATTTATCAACATTTACTAGAAATTAATTACCACTCGTTCGGTTCTGTCTTTAATTCGATTTGTATGCGATATCTTTGGGTGTGAAACCACGTTTCGAGACGATTAATCATGTGCGCAGGCAGCACCATCGAAATCGAAATCGATCAAACAATCGCAACGTATTCTTCGTTTTAGTGCTGGGTATTAGTAATCGACTCACTCGGCTTGTCGACATGAAGTCTAGTAAAGCGCAGTGCTGGAAGGATGCGTGTTGTCTCTGGCATTGCAGACACGGCGGTTCCAACTACAACTCCAACTCCAACGCCCTCTTTTGGTTAGCCAAATGGGTGGCCTCTGCCCACGCCTCTGTCCCCTCTTCTGGTCCAATTCTTTGTGGCTCTGTCGTCGGCACACTTTTCAATTGTTTATGTTTTGGTTTTTTCGGGTTTGTTGTTTTTAATTTTCGGCCATGCGTTTCAAAAACAGAAACAGAACTTCATTAATTTCCCCTAACATGTTGGCCAGTTACCCAAACTTCGGACACAGTCCTCGAGCCTGGGCTGGACGCACGTTTAGCACATCTTTTCAAGGCATTCATAAGGCATTCATTAATTCAATTCCAGCAATTCCGTCTCTTCGCATTCTGTTATTAATGATGTTCAACAAAACGGCTCCTTGTTGTTTTTGTTTTGGTTAATTTTCTTTGCTGGATGGTTCCTTTTGGGCCCTGTGCCCATCGATGACACTCGCTGCCCGCGCTGTTGATTTGCGGTTGATTCCTGTTTATTTCACAGTTGTAATACATGCTCATTGGGCTCAGATACTTTCCTTTTTGCCTCCTGCTCTGTTATTTTCCAATTCAACCTCAGTTAATGCTGTCTTATCATTACGGAATGTTGAATGATGTCGAGTGTTTGTTTTGACATCGAATGTTCTTAGGTGCTTGTTATTATTAAACATTTAAGCAAGTGATTAATGATTTTCCAACTTCACTGCACCGCCCTCTCAACTGTATATTGACCTGTATAGTGTTTTGATGGGGAGTCTTAGGGATAATGGTATTTTTAAAGAGCGTAAACTGCACTTAAACAGTTTAGATTAATATAGAAATTAATGCAGAACGGTGTGCAGGGAGAATTGTACATTTATTTTCTATAGATTGAAAAATATGTTTTTTATTTAAAGCACTTCCAATATTAGCATATTGAGAAAAGCGTGCACACATTGCTCAGTCAGCTAATCAACTAAAGCCCAGCCAATAAACGCACCCCCCAAAAAAACAATGGAGGCGCTTGACATGAATGCAAATATGTTTGTGAATCGAAAACACTTAACGCAAACACATTTAGTGATTCCCTTCAACTCGATTCGCATATATGCGGGCGAGCTTGAGGGGAGCGCGAGAGCAAGTTCCCTTAGGGAAACGCCAGCCAGAAGCCAATTCTAATTCCGAGAAAATGCTTTTCATAAAAAAATGAGGGAAACAACGAAAATATTTGACATCAAATTCGTCAAACTCATGCGTTCTCAGCCGCCTTCCGTGTGTTGTGTGGGAGCTGTGGGCGTTGTAGTAGGCGAGGGCTGACTTTGCTGGCAAGTGACTTTAAGCATAGCCCACAGAAAAAAAAAAACAAGAAACAGAACAGAAACGCAGCCAGGACTTTCTTGTCCTTGCCTTGGCAAAGACAGGCAGACTGTCGGCTGGACGGATGGTCGGACAGGCGGCACACTCGCTCCTGCCATTTGAGGCTGAAATGGAAAACGAAAATGTCTGACATTGACAAATGTCATCCGTCATTGCGAACACAAGATTGATATAGATTGGAATGTGACACAAAAATACGCACAACTTCCACCACCACCATCGCTATCACCACCACCACCATCGTCATCGCCATGAGCCACCAGCCCCTGTAGCAAGCAAAGACACAATGGCGGCTTCCCATAGCCCCTGCGCTGCCTTGCCTTGCCCTTGCCGTTTCCCTTTGCCTTTCCTCTGTGATCCCATACGACGCACAATTGTGCGTAGCTGGCGATGGCACAAGATGACGACCGCTGATGAAAAACGTCGTCGACGTCGTCGTTGCCGTCGTCATCGTCGACGTCTGTCCGTCAAGTCACCCTTGTTTCACTTTCTGCCAAAAAAAAACAACACAAAAACCAACAATGGATTCCTTTTCAGGGATGAAAGCTGCATTTTTTCACGCTTTGTTTTTTGGGTTGCTTCAAGAGTTTCTTATTATCTTAACTACTGGGAATTTCTCATGAGCACGTAAAAAAAATAGTTTGAAGATCGGTAAATTAATAAAGAAATGTATTTGAAGAATGCAAAGTTGATTAACGTAAAGATAGTTCATAGAATATATAACATTGAAGCATTTAATTTGTGTGAAGCACCTGTTTTTTTTGGAATTTAAGAGCCTTGAAGCAATAACTGTGAAAGCAAAAGCGAAATACGGAATAAACTATAAAATAAACAAATATGAAATAAATAGAATTAAAAAAAGGCATCATGGAATAAAACTGGTTTCCAAAATAAAATAAATTCAAGAAATAATAGTATTATAGATTGTATTAGAGATGGAATAAAATAATATTTTTTATATATTAGTTTATTTATTTATTATAATTTAGGTATTCCATGTAATAGTCGAGAATATTACAAGGCTCTAATTAGTGTGCTGAGGAGTAATTGATTGAGGAGTAAATTTAATTATAGACAAAATATGGAATAATTTAAATATGAAATCGCAGCATGCAACAAAAAGTAAAATAAACACATTGTGACATTAAAAGTAAGTTAAATTTTAATAAAAAATTAGTTTTCAATTTAATAATAAATAATACCCAAATCACTTGCTCGCTTTAGATCAAATGCAGATCGATCCTTTCACAACTTTTCGAGCTTCCCCTCGATGAGAATAGCGGTTTTTGTGTGTGTGTTCGCGGGCGTGTGTGTGTGTGTGTGTGTGCGAGTATTTCCTTTTGTAGCTCAAAGTTTTATGTGCGTGGCACATAATAATGGTGGATTTTCTTTGTTTGACGTTAATTTTTTATTCTTGTTGCTTTTGTCTCAGCTTCTTGTGCTGTGTTGTTGCCCTGCTCGCGAGCTGCACTTAAGTTTATTAGAAAGAACAAAGCAAAGCTCTATAGGTGGGGATGATGGCAGGATGGGGTAGGAGGAGGGATAGGAGGCAAATGGAGGCATCCCGCTAAGAACGTTAAAATTTGATAAATTAATGCTTGCATTAATCTTGTGCTGCAACAATTTTTACAATTTGCATTCTGCTGCTGATGCTGATGCTGACAACGCGTAAGCATAAAAGTGGGGAAAAGGACAAAATCTACTTTTCCAGATTGCAACCGAAAATAGTTTGGGCAAATGAAAGCAATGTCTCCCTCGTTGCAAGTTACGAGTTCGTACTCGTATAGCAAAAGTTTGAATCAACTTTTTCGTCCGTGCTGAGCGCTCCCCGAATAATAATCAAGTGTTAATTATTTTATGGTTCTCAAAAGTTAAAGTTTCATCAAGCTCGCACCGCAAATCATCATTCGAGATACGCATCGATTTGCTGTTGTTGCTCTTCTCGTCTCTTTTCGTTGCTCTGTGTTGGCTGGCTGACTTGAAGCGTGGGAGCAACTGCTCATTTCCTTTTGGCAACTGTAATGAAACTTCCGCAACTCCTTGCCTCCACCGCTTGGCAACATGGCAGAGTCCAGGCAGCTGGAAAACTAATGCGCTGCCATCAGTTGACGATGGCATTCAGATTAAGCTGCTGGCAATGAATGAACTCGATGCGGTGATAAAAACATTTATCAAACAAAAAGACGAATAATCATTCGTGCCAAGCCACGCGGCACGATTGCTGCTACAGGCATTACCCTTTCCTATTCCTCAAGATGGAGCTTCGAACACGAGTAAGGGAGGAGAAATATCTTGGACTGGGTTCGAGGTAGAGTCTCAGAGACTGTGTCAATGACTTAAGCGCACGTGATTAAATAATTTGTATGCCACTTAAAAATCAATTACATTGCTATTTTAAGGATCGCATTAAGCATAGCAAAATAAATAAATAACAAAGAGAGCAAATGAAATTCTAATCGCCATATGTTCGAAATTAATAATAAATATTTTACTAGACTTAAACTAAATTAAATATATATTGAAAGTTACGTCAGTTCGATTATTAAATTGCACTTAAGGAATCGTAAACTAAGCGCTCCATAAAACAATTCCGAAAAGAAGACATTATTTTAAATATTATTAATGCTTTGTCTAGAGGATTATACGCCTCATGTTAACAAATCGTGTTGTCTCCAAACATGGATTACTCACGAACACATCGACATACCTAGCGTTAAGCAAAAACAACAATAAGAACGACTCACAATCAGACACATCCGAAACCGAAACCGAGACCTTTCACGAACAAGACAAAATACATAATTCGGAACAAGATCTTCGCTTTAGCTTGTCATTAGAGACGGCGAACGGGAACGGGAACGGGAACAGGAATGTTGGGGTCTTGAGAATGCGAGAGTCGAATATATATGCTGGGCTCCACTGACAATGGTTATTAATCAGTTTCCGATAATGCAGCTGAGCGAGACAAGAGTTTTGAATAAAAACACTCGCAGACTACTTGCCGCGCCCCCGCCACAACAAGAGCATCGCCTTCTTCACTGAGTGTCGTCTCGCCATTGCCGATGATCTCAGAGAATCAGACACGACGTCGAAGTATACGTAATACACATAAATGAGTGTGAGTACCGAGTATGAACGAGATGTGTCGCAGTCACACTTTTGTTGTTAATTAAACGTGGCGACTGCACGCCTGTGCCTCATGCCTCATACCTCATGCCCCACATCTATGTGGAGGTAAATGCTTAGGTAGTTGTTGCTGCAATCTTCCTTTAATGCCGGATTCATGATAAGTGGCATGCGGTATGTGTGAGAGACCGAGACCGTCGAACTATTCATAGAACGGCTGCCATTGGACCTTGCCATCGTTGCCGGCTCTTCCGGCAACTGATTAATTGCACCCAGCGACGCACTTTTGACGCCTAAGTGGCAAGAACTTGAACGATCTGGTTGCAAGTTGCAGCAGGTCCGAGAATCGAACTGAACACCAAACAACGTTCTAAAGACAATTCAATTGAATTCCTAAATAATACAGACAATTGATAGTTAACTCACTTCCTTAAATCTATCATAAAGTTTTAAAATAGAAATAAGGTTTGAAACTACTCATAAAAACAATAAAAATGTACTAATAAGATTATTTATTAATTACAAAAATTGTATACAAAGCTTATACTATTCGAAGATATTTCAAAATTCTTAAGTTTAAGATAGGAATCTTTAAACATTATTAGCATCACACAATTGTAGAAATAAGCAACGTATAACAAAGGTTAATTCATATTTTATAATACATTTAATTGGTCTCAGTCATTTCAGTAACTTCAGATCCACGAATTAATGTCTTTTTTCTTTGAAAGCTAAGAAAATATTTATTTTATATAATATTATTATTTATAATGAAATGAACATTTGCTCTTTACCTTAAACGAATAGATTTGATCACTTCTTTTCTCAAGATAGTTATAACAAATAGAAGCACTCCCTGTAGAGAAAGTATTGGCTCAGCACAGTATAAAGTTGTGTTATTAAAAATTCCGGTAATTATAAATATGGTAAACAATTTGTCGAGAATAGAAGAAGCACCTGTAAAAATAAATAATCGGAAGAAAAAGAGGAAGCTGAAAGAAGAAATGAGAGTATACTATTTGCAGAAAAAATAACACGTTATTAACATAATTACTTGGCTTTATTCCTTATCTGATCTTTAATATCGGTCCTATTGAATTCACGAGCATTCCGAGCATTTTCCAAATAAATATGTCTTCCCGTCATAATCGCTAGTATTACATTAATCAATATTAAAATTATTGCTGGCCCATGCACGAATATAATTGCACTCCAGTCATATGCTAGAGATAAAAACAAATCATTAGATATTGGTACAGATCGAAAGTATTAATACTTACTAATTAAATAGCAACTTAACAAATTGGTTTTTGTTTGCGATTGATTTGATCGACCAATTGAAAAAAGTCCATCAACTGTAAACGATATTATTACTAAGCCACTCGTAAATAACCAGACAAACTTATTGAGTTTCGGAAAGCCTGTATTCCACGTTCCATATGTACTAAGCAATTTCCATATGTTATAGTTTATGGTCAGGAGCCATACATACGTGGCAAGAACATAAAAGTAACTGAAGAAAACTAAGAAAAATGATTAAGTCGAGTAATTACTTTACTACAGATTAAGCATACATATTAAAACACATAAAAGTTCCGGTGGAATTATTCCTAAATGCAAATACAATACATCAATCGATCGCAATGTGAATGTGATTGTTTTACAAATCATATAACGACTGCAGCATTTGTTGTGAACCGAATCATTTCGTGGCAAGTACGAGAATAAATATATACCAACACTGAGCATCATAAAGAAAACCGATATACTCCGTGCTATGAGAAAATATATTTTTTATGTATATTAAATAATAGTGTAGTTAATAAAATACTTACTATAAACATTAACCACATTTGTCGATACTCCACAAATCTGAGGTTCAATGACATAATGTGACACATTCTTAACTCTCGTCAACTTAAGGCAGTAATCCGACTTATTCATAGTTACTCCTGGCACTAATATTACAAGCTCTTCATTCTATACAATTTTCCAATTAATAATTCTATTACATACAATAAAAGACTTAATAGTTATTCGCACTTACTTCCACTCCCCATTGAAAGGAATACACTGCATCTTTAAAGCTAAAATATCTTTCACAATGAGTTTCAAAGTTTTCTTTTATCACAAAATCAAAGTCCAAGTAATTATTTCTTTCATTTTCATCAATCATATTTATCACTGCAACAAACGTGGTATTGTTATCATTGCACATTTTCTCATTCACAGCTAATAACTTTTCTGGATTGAAGCAAATATCGTCAAGAGATAATCTTTCAAATTTACTTTTATTGATGGTATAAAAATATTCACAATCATCTTTGTTCGCAGCAAACGTAGTTCCAAAAATGTTAAGTATAATAAAAGCACAATTTAATTTTCTCATTTTTATATTAATGAAAAATAAATATGAAAAAAGTGTATCTTGACTTTCGCACGACAAATTAATCTTATTGTTCCGTGTTCTTTGAATATCCAACGAGAACTGAGAAGTCGAAGTTGAATAAAATTTGCAAGCATATACGAAACATATGTGTACAATAAGTTCTTATCAATTAAACTATAAGAGCTAATTATTAATAAAACTACTGCGGAAACTAAACCACAAACAAGTTGCATTGGTATTGTAATGCCCATTGGACCTTGCCATCGTTGCCGGCTCTTCCGGCAACTGATTAATTGCACCCAGCGACGCACTTTTGACGCCTAAGTGGCAAGAACTTGAACGATCTGGTTGCAAGTTGCAGCAGGTCCGAGAATCGAACTGAACACCAAACATCGTTTTAAAGACAATTCAATTGAATTTCTAAATAATACAGACAATTGATAGTTAACGGACTTCCTTAAATCTATCATAAAGATACTGAATAGAATCAAGGTTTTAAATTACTCATAAAAAGAATAAAAAAGTTATAGGAAATATGTATTTATTTAATATTAGTAAATACTTATACAAAGTTTACATGGGTATAAAATAGGATCTTTAAATATTATTAGCATCACACAATTGTAGAAATAAGCAACGTATAACAAAGGTTAATTCATATTTTATAATACATTTAATTGGTCTCAGTCATTTCAGAAACTTCAGATCCAGGAATTAATGTCTTTTTTCTTTGAAAGCTAAGAAAATATTTATTTTATATAATATTATTATTTATAATGAAATAGACATATGCACTTTACCTTAAACGAATAGATTTGATCACTTCTTTTCTCAAGATAGTTATAACAAATAGAAGCACACCCTGTAGAGAAAGTATTGGCTCAGCACAGTATAAAGTTGAGTTATTAAAAATTCCGGTAATTATAAAAATGGTAAACAATTTGTCGAGAATAGAAGAAGCACCTGTAAAAATAAATAATCGGAAGAAAAAGAGGAAGCTGAAAGAAGAAATGAGAGTTTACTATTTGCCGAAATCATAACACTTTATTAACATAGTTACTTGGCTTTATTCTTTATCTGATCTTTAATATCAGTCCTATTGAATTCACGAGCATTCCGAGCATTTTCCAAATAAATATGTCTTCCGGTCATAATCGCAAGTATTACATTAATTAATATTAAAAGTATTGTTGGCCCATGCACGTATATAATTGCAGTCCAGTCATATGCTTTAGATAAAATCAAATTATTAGATATTGGTACAGATCGAGAGTATTAATACTTACTAATTAAATAGCAACTTAGCAAATTGGTTTTTGTTTGCCATTGATTTGATCGACCAATTGAAAAAAGTCCATCAACTGTAAATGAAATTATTATTAAGCCACTCGTAAATAACCAGACAAACTTATTGAGTTTCGGAAAGCCTGCCTTCCACGTTCCGTATGTACTAAGCAATTTCCATATGTTATAGTTTATGGTCAGGAGCCATACATACGTGGCAAGAACAAAA
Organism: Drosophila albomicans; assembly: GCF_009650485.2. Lineage (NCBI taxonomy): Eukaryota > Metazoa > Arthropoda > Insecta > Diptera > Drosophilidae > Drosophila > Drosophila albomicans. Next base: position 23,739,159 of record NC_047631.2, read on the forward strand.
AAGTAACTAAAGAAAACTAAGAAAAATGATTAAGTCGAGTAATTACTTTACTACTGATTTAACATACATATTAAAACACATAAAAGTTCCGGTGGAATTATTCCTAAATGCAAATACAATACATCAATCGATCGCAATGTGAATGTGATTGTTTTACAAATCATATAACGACTGCAGCATTTGTTGTGGACCGAATCATTTCGTGGCAAGTACGAGAATAAATATATACCAACACTTAGCAGCATAAAGAAAACCGATATACCCCGTGCTATAAAAATTATATAATTTAATTATAATAAATAATTGTGTAGTTAAAATAATACTTACTATAAACATTAACCACATTTGTCGATACTCCACAAATATGAGGTTCAATGACATAATGTGGCACATTCTCAACTCTCGTCAACTTAAGGCAGTAATCCGACTTGTTCATAGTTACTCCTGGTACTAATATTACAAGCTCTTCATTCTATAAAAAAAAAATACAATTCATAATTTAATTACCTACTAAAAAAAGACTTAATAATTATTTGCACTTACCTCCACTCTCCATTGAAAGGAACTCAATGTACCTTTAAAGCTAAAATATCTTTCACAATGAGTTTCAAAATTATCTTTTATTACAAAATCAGACTTCAAGTAATTATTTCTCTCATTTTCATCAATCATATTTATCACTGCAACAAACTTGTTATTGTTATCAATGCACATTTTCTCATTCACAAGTAATAACTTTTCTGGGTTGAAGCAAATATCGTCAAGAGATAATCTTTCAAATTGATTTTTATCGATGGTATAAAAATATTCACAATCATCTTTGCTCGCAGCAAACGTAGTTCCGAGAATGTGAAGTATAATAAAAGCACAATTTAATTTTCTCATTTTTACATTTATGGAAAATAAATATGATTAAAATTATATTTTGATCTTCGCAAGTAAAATTAATTTAAATGTTCCGTGTACTTTGAATATCCAATGAGAACTGAGAAGTCGAAGTTGAATAAAGTTTGCAAGCATATACGAAACATATGTGTACAATAAATTCTTATCAATTAAACTAATTATTAGAAACTAAACCACAACTAAGTGTCGTTGCTATTGTAATGAACGTTTAGCAACGATTGTTTATATTGTTTTACAACTTTTATTGTAATATGAAATAGAAAATATAAATACGGGTAAGTTGTATATTTAATTTCATGAATAACTTTAATATAATGAATAACTTTAATATAATTCATACAGAAATAGTTATAATTTTAACATTCTGATTAAGAGGTATAACAAAAAGCAACAAACTGAATCTACAAATAAATGTTCTAACGTACAGGGTAACAATAAAATGAAAATAAGAAGAAAAAAAAGAGATTCACAAAAATGTTCGCTCACTGGCGGCTTCTACAGAATTTTCGGTTGCTCGTCATGTCCATCGAGTGATTTGATGAATTGCTGTCATTAATCTATGACGTACGCAACTACCAAAGGAAATGCCATCATCATCAAAAGCAGCCCAGGCAGCATCAGCATCACCAGCATCAGCAGCCGGGCTCGAGCTCGGACTCAGTCTCCGGCTGAGATCCGGGCGCAAGCAGCAGAGGCCCGCAGGGAGCCAGAACCAGATCCAGGGTAAACAGAGAAAGGCAGTCGAGAGGTGGTTGGGGTCGCATAGCATTGGGAAAACAATGCGCAACCCAATCCGAGCGAGCGAGGCGCAGTTTTGGGGTGGTGGGTGAAATGTAACATTTGGGAATTTCAGATGGTTTCGCTTTCATTTTGCAATTTAAAGCTGTGGCCTCTGCTGAATACAATCCGAGAAAAAAAATGGTATAAATTGGAACGAGCTTCAAGCGAAAGCAAGCATTATAGATATGTTAAGGGAGTTCAAATTAAATTAAATAGTATCGCCAGAAACTTAACTTCGATTAACAAATGCTTGAAATACCTTTTGTTTTTATTGAAATACAATAAAATTGTATAAAAGAAAATTGTAAATATTCAATTCAATAAAAGTAAAGCAAATTCTTAAAAACTATTTATCATTTCAATAATTTATACAACTCTGTCACGCCCTCGGCATCAATTTGTTGATGCCACTTTTACCAGCGTGCGTGGGGGAGGAGGCGGAGGAGGAGGCGTCTACTATATGTGTTATGCATATATTTTTACATTTCTACATAAATGCATTTCATGTTTACATTTTACCAGTGACAAGTGTCTGAATCACGCTGCAACGGGATGACATATTGAGGCAGAGGAAGCCAGCGACACTCAGCCGACAATCGATTAATCAGCGAAAAATAATAAGAAACATCTTCCACTGGCAAAGAGATGCGGCACCAAGGCACCAAAAAGCCATCGGGAACTGGCTTCGACTGTGTCTCCGTCTCTGGATCTGAATCTGAATCTGAATGCGAGAGGATGAGAAGATGGAGATGCTGAACTAACTCTGCTCGAATGCGGAACTGGTGCTGGATACAAAAAATGAGCGACTTCAACGTTTTGGCAGCCAAATAAATACGAAACATCAGAGGACACACGACGACGACAAGACAGACAGAATTTCATATGCTTAGATGTGGGACCAAATGACAAAATTCTAAAATCGCGATCGTTTTGCTTCTCTCTCTCACTCTTCTTCTGTTATTTTCATTTACATAGATTCTCATTTTGATAATTAACACAATTCGACTGACTGAACGCCCAAGAGTGTATGGGAAAAGAACTAAAAGCGGAGAGGGAAAAGCTAAAAGATACCCTGCAAATGAGAATCCATTTATATAACAATTTAAATTTAAATAAAATAAAGTATAAACACAATTATTAACGATGCAAAATAAAATAAATAATTCATTTATATATAAATGTGTAAAGTGTTTAATCATGCCCCACTTTGCCCTCCATCGATTATACAGAGTATTCGAAATAAGCGTATATCAAAATGATTTGAAATGTCGCGCGGAATAAAGACAACAATGAAATGTCAAAGCCAAATGACTGACCAAACTCATTACAACGAAACTTCAAATTGCCCAATTAATCTAATTTTCAGTTTATTGTTGTTAATGTTGTTGCTGCTGTTGTTATTGTTATTGCTTGCTTGTTCTTTTTTCCATTTTTGTTTTTGTTTTGTTTTTTTTGTATTTCAATGTCAATGAGTTGAGCGCGTCGTCATCAGTTGTTTCATTCAAATCATTTCTTTCGTTTTTTTTTTTTTTTTGGATTTCGATGTTTCTCGTTGTGTTATTTCTCACACAATTCTCACATAATAGAAAATTGTGTACGTCATTTGTTAGCCTTTTCCTTTCATTCGGCTGAACAGCAAATGAAAATGTCAGAAATGCCTCAACTTGAGGCAATTCGTTAAAATCTAAGTTTTGGGATGGGCCATAGCATAAATATTAATTTCAAGAATGTTGATTTAAGTGGGAGAAATTAGTTAATTTACTTTGATTAACTTAAGATTTAAGTAGAAACCAAATATATTTAATACATTTATTTATAATAGATTGTCTAGTTAATTTTCTGTTTGATTTCTTCAAACATCAAAATCAAAATGGTTGCAGATGTTGCGCCATTGCCATTGCTGAGATGTCATTCAAAGCAGTAAATGGCAAAACGCAGCCACTGCTTCTTGGGTCTGCCTTTGATCTCAGCAACTGAATCTGCACACTGGGAGCACTTGTGTATCTGTATCTGTATCTGCAACTGTATCTGTATCTCTGTGTGTGTAGCTGTGCATTTGTATCTACGTCGCGTCGTCGGCATTATTAATTTGCGCCTGTTTGCGTTGCATTCAACATGGGGAGCTGTTTGGAATGAATTTTTATACGCCTTTGGCTGGCGCATGTGTTGCGGTTGCAACTGCTGCACCTCGTTCCCCGCGGTGATCTTCCACCCATGACGTTTCATTTCATTTTCATATACCCGGCAACCAAAGAGGAAGAGGGTATTACAAAGTAAGGGCAGGCAAAAATGTTTGTCAAATGTAAAAGATAACAGGGTTGAGTTTTTTACCTTACTTATTTTAACAACACTATTTTTAAGTTTATTCCTTCGCAGTGTACTTCGGGTATTTCATAGTCGGGTACACTCCTTCGTTGCGACTGCTGCTGTTTCATATATTTGACATATTGCCGACATTGATAGCAAGAGACGTTGCAATGAAATTTGTTGTGCTCGTCAACGAGAGCCGCGGCCATCACTCAAAAGCCCAGCCACTGCTTACGTGTGTGTTTGTTTGTTGCATGCTTTAAGATTACATTCAGACGTTGCCACCCTAAAACGTATGAGACTCCCCCATTCTGCCATTGCTGATTATCACGAGAAGTTAAGTGATCACGCCAACATTTATTGTATCTGAAGACTTCGTAATTGGCATCCAAACTAATGTGTGGGTTGAGTTGTGTCACATGAAGTCAAACTATATGATCCGGATATTAGTTGATTAAAATGTCAGTATAGTATAGAAACTGTTTAAATGAATATTATTCCTATAATGTCATATTTTTGGTAACATTTTATGACGATTTTTTTTTAATTTTTATACCCATATCGTAAAAGGGTTTTATAGGGTTGTACTACATCAATACACCAAATATAGCCTTTGGTACATTATAGTATTTTTGTGGTATATTAATTTAGTATAATTTAAAATTAAACAGCAATGTTTTGCTTATCTTCCTCGAACACACTCGACTGTAGCTTTTTTACTTGTTTTAATTTGCTGTGTATATTAGCTATATTATAGTATATATAGTATAAAAGAATTAGCTTAAAGACTATTACGATTTTAGTATCAATATTTTTGTTGTAAATAATATAAAACATATATATTTTATCGACCTCTACTTTTAGCTACTACTTCCTAAAAATTTGTTATATATTATGCCTTTTGCCAATCGACTTTCACTTCAAGGACCAACAAAACTTCTATGCTTGGCAGTCATTCTGTTAGATGTGAGGACTGGCTGTAATTACGTGTATTTTGGGCAAAGTCAAAGTCGGCATTTTCACTTTTCGATTACACAAATAACTAAGTAATTTCCTCGTTGAGGCAGCCACGCATAAAATGCAATTTTTCACTTTCCCTTTTTACACAGCGGCAACTTCAAACCATTCCAACAATTGACCAAAGGTTTCGCAACAACAGCGACTAAGGGAGTAAGGAAAGAGAGAGAGAGAGAGTTGGAGGTGGTGGCCCATCGAACACTAATTACAAAGCAACATCAAAATAATTATGGCCACTTCGGGCATAATAACTAAAGAATTTATACCTGCCAGTGACCGGTAGTTTGACGAGAGATTTGCTCAAATTGCTTTCACATTAAAAACACTCGCACACAAAACATTTCACCCACCATCGTCACCGTCACCGCCACCGCCACCGCCACCACCAACAGCAACAGCAACCTGTCTGGCCAGTGGTGATATGGTTCTATTCCCAAAGTCATCCGAGATCAGCCTACCTGGCTGCCGGCGTTTGCAATTAATACCTTTCACTCTGGCACGTTTGATGTGGCCCTGTCAGCCTACGAGAGCTCAGACTAAAGTCGATGGGCAACAGTGGCTGACCGGCGGTCATTTGTTTATGTCAACGCTCGGACGCTTTGATGCTGCACGGATTAGAAAGTAATCAGTGCCGATAAGAAGCGTCGAGTGTCTCTGGAGACTGCGTTGGTGCGACTGTGTCTCTCCATCATTGCAGCCATTCCTGCCCAGTCCAGAGGCTGTTCAGAGCTGGGCATTGGGCATTTTGCAGTTCGGTTACAAATGTCCATTGGGACTTTGCTAATCTGTCATTCGCCATGATGTGCTCCTGAAGGCGGCCTTTCGTTTTTGGGGGTTGTACACAGCCCAGCTGCCCACTGTTGCCCCGTCACACACATGTGCACACACACAGTGGCATAGAGTAGACACACCCAACAACACCCACACACCCTCCCCGCCCTGGCTTGCCGAGAGAGAGATACACCAACTGGCAATGAAAAAGGACGAGTGTTCATATAAATGACCAAAATGCCACGCATTGACCCACACAGTGCCCAAAAAACCTCATCCGACCCTTCCCCTTTTGTCGCTCCCCTTCGCCTTCGCGCCCCCTGGCATCGACGACATGCCAGATAAAATGTTTCAATGTCCAATCGAGCTATTTGTCAAAATACTCGCTTCGCACCGGATGGACATTGGCATCGCCATCGCCATCGACATGGACTTGGACTTGGACATGGACATGCACATTTTGTTTTTACCACCAGGATGAAATGTGTTGGACTTTGGCTCATTGTTGTTATCGGTTTGAGGCATGAAATTTGTGCAGATCCGATCGCAAGACTCGCATTAAATGAGTGAGAATAAGCAGCGGATAGTTTTGTTCACAAATGACATACTTTCTAGACTTTTAAAATTTAAAATAATATCTTAGAACTTATAAACAAATAAATAGAAAATTTTTAATTTTGTTGTCTTCTTTATTTTATTTTGTTATTTTTATTTAATATATGTATGAGAAATATAATTATGTAAATGTACTTTTGTGCTAAAATTGTTTCTATATTTCATGTAACATTTAATTCTATTGTAGCCGCCATTTAGCTGACCATGAAGTACATGAGAATTTTTGAGTAAAAACCCAGAGATACATGGCGTAATTTTCTATTGTCGAAATGTTGGGCAATTTAATATATGAATACATTTTAATTACACGCTTCGCTTGATAGGCTAGGCAAATTGTGGTGGCATTTTAGATTTGTTCCACGCATCGCTTCGTGAATAAAATATAATGAAAATTTCAACGCCAATGATGGCCAACGTCGCTCTGAAAGCACTGACGGAATGCTGTCTGTCAGACTGACTGACAATCCGACTATCCGACAGTCGAAATAGTCAGGGGGACAGGGCGTAAAGATGGCGGGATGGTAGAGAGGAGAAGAGAAGAGTGGAAGAGCAACTGACACAAGGCGCAGCCGGCTGTCAGGCAGTTGAACAGTTCGTCTGTTTCGTCTGTTGGTCTGGCTGCCTGCAGCGTGCACACTCCGAGTATCCTTTTCGCCTTGTTTCAGTGCCTCCCTTATGGGCGTACATGATAAATGGCGACAAATTCGTCAATGTCAAAATCAGACTGTTACAAACAGCGCTGCGACGGCAGCAGCGATGCGATGCCAGCGCCACTGCGCAATGTTGCGTAGAGGTATACGAGTCGAGAGAGAGAGCCCTGAAACTGGCTCCAGGACGCATCACAAGTTGTTTCACAATAATAACAGTTATAGCCAAAAAGAATACGCACAACACAAGCTCGACGAATTTCCATAAAAATTGCGCAAGCATTAATGCAAATTTCTAGCTCGACTTTTTCACAGTTTTCACTTATGCTAATTCGCATATTTAGTGTATTAATTTATACAAATGTATCGCACACCCATTGGCTTTATGGGAAATTATTGAGTGGAAATTATGTTGACTAATTGCTCGCCATTAATTAGTTTGGCCAGAAGAATACGCATAAGGTATGTTCAGCTACTGGCCAGAATTGAATTTGTTATGGTTCATTGCCACCTTTTCTATCACCAAATAATGAAACAAATTTTTGTATTTATCGGGAAATCGGATCGCAAAGAAAATAATACATGTTTCATTGGAAAATATTATAAACATATTTAAATTTCAAACATTTCGAACATCAGTTATTAAACTAAAATCAATATGCCTATTGAAAATGGAATTCTTCACGAGTTTTTTTTCCTGGAACTGAGCAACCTGTAAAACCAGTTAATTCTTAGGGACTTTCTTATGGGTTACATGCAAACGAGCCAAATATTAATTGTCTTGTCAACTTTAATTTTTCCCTTTCATTTTGTGGAGACTTACATTTAACAGCTCAATTAATTTGGGGCCAGTCGCGCTCTTCGGACGGCCTCATGTGAGCCCAGAGATCGAGCCCAGAGACTCTGATTTGAGTTATGCGATCCATTGACATTATCTGCGGCGCGCTCGCATGTGACAAGCGGCAACTGATTCATTTCACGATCCCAACCTGGCTGGGCACCGACTCTGCCATTGGGCCCAAAGTCGAGTGAGTGTAAGGAGAAGACTATCGGTTTTCGGTGCTGATAAAGATCTCAAAAGGATCTTGCTGACTGTTTTGGTTCGTTGTTTCGAATGGTTGGCAACAAATGGCCACCATTACAGGCCGACAACTTTTAGTTGTGGTGAAAACGACTTTAAGTCAGTTTTAAATTGAATAATATTAATTCGCCTGATACAGCGTGTGATCGCGGTCATAAATCAATTAATTAGTTTAGCTCTTGTATTAAATGCGATATCTCTCTGTGTGTGTTGTCGCCATTGCAATAAACGTCTGCCATACCTTGATTCGATTGCCAGACAGAGATGGATGGAGAGAGACAGAGAGAGACAACGAGTGCGACAAGTCGTCTAACAGAATTATAATTGTCTAAGGAAGGGCGTAGACATAAAATGCAAACACAAACAGCAAAACAACAGTAATTAATGATATAAAAAAGGCAGGAAACGTTGCTTTGCGGCACTTTTATTACATTTGTATACCCAGCAAAGCAACTTCAATCAAAACGGGTATGATGTACGCAATCGAAATCAAAAAATTATTAAATCTGCGCAGAAAATATGAATGCGGAGTTTAGTGTTTGAATCAAGGGTATATCCAAGCCTCATACTCTATGTTGTTTTGTACCTTTTTGTTGTGTTTTGTTTTTTTTAATGGCCAGAGAACAAATAAAAGAAAAATGTCGTTCTGATTGACGAATTGCGTGCGTATAATTGTATCTTCCAGATACTTTGTTTACTTGCGCCATATTCGTTCGCTCAAAGTGTGGCTTTCGTTTGGTTTCCTCCGCTGCCTCAAGCTTTAATTGAGCCACAACTGTAGATACGCGCACACAAGTTTTGTGGCTCACGCGAACCCAAACAAAATGTCGGATATCTTTGAAGCTATTCACAATGATAAACACAATGTTCATCATATTTGTATCTCTGTAAGTATACATTTCTGTGTGTATAGTGAGCAGAGCGTGTAGCTGAGAAAACTCATTCATGTGTTGTAATTGGGAGCAAACCCCAGAGAACTGATTGTTTGAAGACCATTGAATCATTCATTTCAATGGTTTCCTATATGTATGAATTGTATTTTTGTAGCAGTACCAAAAATATCTTGTGGCTTTTCCATAACTAAACATCAATAATTAAACTAGTTATTAAAAAACTGCTTTATATTAAGCTTCTGAAATTTATTTCCTTACACACATTTGGATAACATTCCAACATTTGAGAATATTTTAGATACATACGTTTATTTTAATATTTGAAAATCATTATTTAAAATATATTTTAAATCACTCACTTAACGACTATGTACATATTCCTGTTAAAGCAGTGCACAGCACTAGCAAGCAGTTGCCGAGAAGTTGAACTGCTTGCTGCTAAAAATGTTCTCTGCATTTCCTGTGGTTCTTGTCTTCGCTGAAATGGGAATATGCTTGTAAAAGTGGAAAAACAGTGAAAGCGGAAAATGTGTATTCCAACGGGAATCTGAAATCCAACTTGCAAATATTTTGCAAATTAGAATAAAAATTGTTTTCAATCTTTTCCGCTAGATGGCGTGCTTACGACACAATTTGAGTCTAAATCCAAAAAAGAAATGTCAAAAAAAGAAAACAGAATCAACAAAGAGTCGATGTGCTACTCAAAGTGGTCGGCACATGTTTTCGGCGGTCTCTTTGACGAGTTGCGGCATAAAGACTGCTACTGCTGCTGCTGTTGCCAGTGGATGGTGCTCCACTCTTGGTTCTGCCTCTGCCCTTAAATCATTTTATGCTGCGCTGATTTTAGGTACATATGTTTGATTAAAAATTAAAATTATCATTTACGGCCCATTTAAACTAAACCGACCAGAGATTTTTCGCATGTCGTTCTCATTTTCGAAATAACAAAATTTTTTGCAGTCACAGCTGTGTTTTTAATTAAATGCCGCTAGCGGGACCAAATCGCCCACTGTGCACAGCAACAAAATTCAAATATATATGTGACATTCTGTTGTTGAGCTACCTATTGTATAAATAATGTGTGTTGATGTGCACTTGTTTGTGGTTTTATTTATTTTTACATTTCGCAAACTAATTTTAATACTTTCATTTAATGAGAAAAAATCTGCGGAACGTGAATGAGTTTGTGTGTAAAGTGTTGCTCTGTTTCCGACATGTTTCATTTATAAATAATTTATATACATTTAAAGTAAAAAAAAACGAAACAATTTTTTTTTTAGAACTTCAACTACTTCTAATCATTTTTCCATTTCCATCCTCGACTGCCTTTGTTTCCTAATTTTCAAGTTATCCTCGCCGCTGGACCTCGTATCCTATTTCTTTTCGCAGAACCAGCGAAAAGTTTCACAAAAAAAGAAAAACACTGAGACAGTTTTCAAACTACATTCCATGGTCCAGACCTTGACTACCATAAAGTCAGTTTTCTACAAAAATCGTAGCAGCCCAAAAATATGAAACAAAAAAGAGCATACAAAAAAATGTTTCAGTTCTAGTTTAATTTTGAGAAAACCTCTGTGAGAGAAAGAAAAAAATGGTAATAGTGTAGCAGCAAATATGCGCACAATAAAAAATATATTCAAAAAAAAAAGAGAAAGAAAAAAATATGTATTTTAAAACGAATTTGCTTTGTGTCGCGCATTTTTGCTATTGTTAAAAAATCGAGCATTTTTTTCACTGGCGACTTAATTTTTTTTCCTCTGATTTTCCATTTAAAATGCACGGAAAACAAAAGTTTTTACGGATTTATGAGTTTATCGTTTTACGACCGTCTCAGTCCCAATAAAACTTTATTGAGCTGCCTGACGGTCGGCGACGTGCTCGAGTTTCCGACCGTCGACCTTATTTAGTAGCCGTGGAAACTGTAGCAGAGCACCCAGAGCGATGCATCTCGCGATCCTTGAGTATCCTTGGCACTGAACTCGGTGCAGATCTGCGAATCGTTGAGCTCAAGGACGTGCCCGGTTATGCAAGTCTATGCAACGGCTTGCATAATAAATGCAAATATTACGCTTAAGCCGCCCGCCGAACCCAAAATGCTCTAGTTCTCCATTGTTCCATTGTTATCGTCATATATTGTTGTAGTTCAACCAGCAACGCCCACAAGCCGAGTCAATAGATCGGCACTCGCAGGTCACTTCACTCTTCTTACACAATATTCGACAATATGCGCTCAAATCCGGGGATTAGCTCGAGTTAGCTCGAGTCTTCCGCTAAACAATTATGCCTGTCGCCGTTGCTCTAATTTAAATTGCCGGAGTGCGCGTTCGTCCCATTGGCTGCTTAAACATTTCCTAAAAACTTACCCAGTTTTTGCCACAAACTCCATTGTTTACATTTATATTGTTTATGACAGTGCAGAAAGTTCTGCGAATTTTTATTACCACTCATTTTGCTCTATATATTTAAATAGTTCTCATTTACTTTTACGAAATGTCAGTACGGGGTGTTCTGAAAAATAACCAAAAAGTGTGCAAGACTCTTGTGAGAAAATCATATTCTTGGAAAAAGAAAAAGGCTGAGATAATACAGTTAAATTTAGTGAAACTCAGCGAAGAAACAGTTTAACTTAATCTTTAACTTTATATTTTTATAATTATTTAAAGATCTGATGTGTCAAAAGTCTTTTGTATAAATATAATATAAATATTTACTGAGAAACATAAAAAAGACTAAGAGAATTAAGAGAAATTTGAAAAGATTTAGGAATGTAAATTTTAAGTATTGAAATAATATTATTTTGTATAAAAAAAAAAACGAAATATTTTGTCTATAAAACAAAAAAAAAGAGTTTTTTTATTATAAAAAACATAAATACTTGCCTTTAAAATACACTACTTCATTTTGTTTTTAAAGTTTTCATTAACAAAAAAACTAAACGACTACATTTTTTTATTTCGATTGTTATTCAAGAAATTAATATTTTAATATCTGTTAACGAATTTTACAAAAGTTTAATCTGAACAGTAAAAAGACATATACAAATGCTTAAAAAATGAATATTATGGAATAATGTGGGGTCAACGAAATTTGCATTAATTGCAAACTTTTTGTAATAATAATAATTAAAAATAAAAACAATATACATATATCTAATTTTTAATCATTTATATTTAAAGTAATATATATTTAAAGTAAATTTCTAAGCTGCATTAAATGATCAATTTATTGTGCTTAAATCTAAATTGTAATCCTTAAACAGAATGATTGGAACTTACTCCCTCAACTCGGAGGTGAGGCGGGAGCGGGCGTAAAATTTGTTTAGAGTAAACACAGAATCCCTTTCGCTGCCATCGACTGGTGAATCAAGGACTACCTGAAAGTGGCAAAGCGACGCGTGTGTCTCGCATTAAAATGATGTCTTGTTGACGGACTCTGAAGGACACAACTCGCGCGACTCGACTCGACTGTTTATGGAATGTAAATGCACCGTGTCATGGGTCCTTAAACGTCTTAATTGCGCACGTATCCTTCGCTAGAGACAAGCAATTGGTTTCCAAGGCGGAAATATTATTGCCACGTCATAAAACTATAAAACTGTCCGCAGGGGTCGCGACGCTATATATCGCCGTATTCTCAGCCTGAACTTCACTGAACTGAACTGAACTGTGTGCCGAGTAGAGTTCTGTAGGACATGGAATCTGCAAGGAGACTGAAACTTTCAATCGGCATCAACGAATTCGCTGAATTCCATCTTGCGCACGACTTCGATTCCCGGGCGCACGACTCCTTAAAGAAATAGCATTGAGAATTTACAGCGAACTCTTCGGTGGCCTATAGTTTCATCCTTCCATTGTTTGCGCGAACAATCCTTATTAGCTGTTGATAGAGAACCATTTAAGATACCCATAATGAGCAGCTATGGAAAGTCCCAGAGATGGAAAATTTTTAATGACATACATCAAGTATCAAACTCTACGTAATCGGAATCGTAATCCCAAGAAATGTAAAATATCTTCTATAATAAAACAACTCATTTTACTAATACTTTTTTTTTATAAATTTAAAAGAACACACACACTTACTATCAGTAATAATTCTAACCGAAAGCCACCTCATACATCAACATAATTTAACTTATAATGCAACTATTTATTTAATCTACAAATGTTACTTCAAGTAAAATTTGCATACATCAGCTCATTTTATGCTGCAAATTAAAGTAAAGTTTTATGACAAGAAATAAATTCAGTTCTTGAAAAATTTTTACGGAGGTAAAAACATAAATATTTAAATTTTAAATTGTTGGCATTTCCAAAACGAATGTATGATTTAAAAGTATATCTTTAATAAACATTTTATTACATTACTATTTTAAGAAATAATCATAATTATTTAAGGATTTATTTCATCAATATTTAAAGTAAAAGCATAAATATTTAATACTAGTGAGAAATTATATATTAAGATTATTAAATATATGATTTTAAACATATCCTTATATTACAGTTTAAATTAAATACCCATAATAAATTATTTACGAATTTATTTAATCAATATTTAAAGTAAAATGTTAGAAATTTCCTATCTAATAAAAGTTGAATTTAGTTTTTAAATATGGGTATCAAAAAATTTGTGATGAACGTTAAATTATAATTTTGTTAAATATAGTTTAACAACATTTTTGAAAAATAATAATATTTATAAAGTTACCAATCTTTTATATTCATTCAACCTAATTTTCGAACCTTAAAGTTTAAGATCATAGAGCTACCGCCCGAAGGTGTTAACGTCTTTGATCGTTTGTAGCATTATTAGCGCACTAGCTGTAAATGTATGATCATAATTCTCAATGCAATGACTTCAAAAAGGACCTCATTATGAAGAATGCGAAACAATGCGAATAAGTGTGACAGAAGCAATTAATGCGCTAAGGAAATGTCAACACGAGAACAAACACACACACACACACAACACTCGGGAGGTTGCAGGCAGGATGACATTGAGCAACGATGTCCTAACGACAGCCAAAGAATGAGAACAGAAGCCGACAAACGGCGACGACGACAACATTGATGGCCCAAGGACGAAGGCGACGCGTGACGCATTGAGATTTGTTTGTACACATCGTGAAAAGGAGCACAGCGAGTCGCTCAGAATTGCCTTGACTTCGATTGGTCCATGGTGTAGGATTATCCAAGGACATCCAGCTCACCCACGCTGGCTTCTCCTCCGACTGATCATTGAAATTCGATGTGACCTCGAGAAGACTTTTTGCAGCCAGCGCTACTACAATCAAGGACAGTGAAATTGGACTCTCTGCGAATGAGGCATGCCAAATGCGAAGTACAGCGACAAAGTCAGTCCAAGGCAAACGAGTAGCCAATGCAGCAAATTGCTTCATCTGAGCATGGAGCGTCTTGCCAAGTGGCAATTGCTAACACCTGGAGTGCCTGGATGCGAAGAGAGATTAATAATATCAGCAGCAAGGCAGCAAATGTCTTACTAAAGACGTCTGTGTTTTAATTGTTGAATCAAACAAATTTTGAATAATTGAGCACGATATTGTAGAGTGGAAGCAATGGAGAGTGTTCTCAATTCGTGGCACGATATGTAACAGATGAAGTATTATATTTTAAATGTAATTTAGAAATTGAAGTTTAAAATAGTTCAGAAATATATATATATATCTTACTCAAGTGAAGTATATTTTCAGAATAATTGAGAGAGCTGCTCACCAACAACTTCCATGTTTTCATCTACAGGGTATTTGAAGGTCGAGTCGACTACTCTTGGGATTGCCTCTTTTGTTTTTCCATTCATTTTGGCATTTTTCACAAATTAACCGTCGATTGAGGCCATCAATTTGATTGTATTTTATCGGGCTAGGATTGTTACAAGATTCGACTTCTCCAATCTCGCGTCTTCGCTATAGACTCATGCTGTGCCCGATGGGCTGTTCGTGTTAGACCTGCTGACGCTTCTGCTAGATACTATATATAAATCTGACTAAACTTTACATCGCACATACGCATACATCGACAAGTTGTTTGTTGTTTTCTTGTTGATAATTTTTCTCAGCTATTTTCATTTTATACGCAGCTTGAGACCTGTTGTTGAGGCCTGTTTCGGTCTGATAATGAGTGTCGATCCAAGCGATTGTTGTTGTTGCCGCACAATTAACATTTGGGGACGGCGTAATGAGCAATGCTATCTTCAACTCCCAGAGGAGATCACAACTTCAAAGACAAAGCAACCACAGCGTGTGACCCTCGGCCAAGTAAACGAACCCCAACAAAAACAACAAAAACAAACAAACAAACAACAAATCGACCATTCGAGAGAGTATCTTAAGTGATACTTATGTAACCAGGGAAACACACATTTCAAATGCCAATTTGTATCATCAAGTGCAATCCTTTGAAGTTTTAGAAATATTAATGCGAGAAATGTTCACCTAAGAATTTACAACTTTCGTTTGATTCCTGATATTAACTGAAAATTGTTGCACTCTTAGTGAATTCGAAATTAATTGAGCTATGGATGAGCATAATTATCAAGTTAAATTTTCAAATATTTCACTCTTCATTTTCTTGAGGAGCTTTACGATATGGTAAAGAGATATTTCTTTCGACATGATATTTCACTTTGTTTTCGTTGTGTAAAAATATTAATCATTCATATTCAACAGCTAAATTGTCACTTTTTCGTAATCCTCGACAGTTGACTATGTTTCTATCTTATTCCTCGGAGAGCAGCTGATAATAATTCGACTATATCGTTGGCTATTAACACACTCGCCTACTTCAGGCGCGTGCCTGTTTTACCTTCCGTCGCATTGATAAATACGTCTCGAGTTCGTCTGTCCAGTTGTGCATTTCGGATTTCGCATTGGAGGAAGAAAGAAGTCAAAGTCCTCTGGTGAGTTTACCCTCATGAAAGTGGCAAAAATGTGCAAAAGGAAAGGGGGATGTAGCGAGTATGTAGAATACAATGGGATGGTCCCGATTCGCTGTCAAGGTAATTTATTAATTCGGCAATAAAAACGTTGCACAAACATCCCCCCTCCCCGTTCTCCGTTCCCTGTCCCCTGTCCTGCCTTGCAACGGGGTGTGTTGTGGTCGAACACTCGCATGTGGGCCTTACAACTCAATTAAACTGCGACTCTCAGTCCGCTTCAGTATCACACTCGGGATCGGAATTGGGATCGGGATCAGATTCGGAAACAGCGACTGGCTACAACAAAATTTGGCTGGCTGCTTTTATTATCTGCGTGTTTATTCCGAGTATTTCGTTGGGATTATACAATAAGTTAAGTGATAAAAGTCAATTGCCCAGAAATGGAATGTTCAGCGACTGCGGTGGACGCAATTTAAACTCCACCTGATATATTGCATTAAATCATTTGTTATTTACGAGTATGTGGAATATGACTATTTGTACACTTTGTTTGATTGATTTGTCAGTGTTTTGTAAACGAAGAGGTACAATTATTTACATTAGTTTTTGTTGTTTAGTGCTGAAATTGTATTAATAAAACTTGGAGAAGTTTCACAATAACATATTACTGCATGAATGATGCAACTATGATATCAAGATTTCTTTATTTATTTTTCAGAATTGTATCATTACTTCGAAGATATTATTTTATCATTTAATTTCAATTGTAGAAACAAGTAAGAACGCTTTCTTGCTTCAAAAAATATACCGCAAAAATACTAAAATATTCCAAAGGCCGTATTTGATATATAGTTGAACTACTGCGTTCGAAATATACCAGATTCTCAGCCAAGGCATCTGAAACTCGATTGCAGTAGGCGATATTTTGCCATACAGATGTATTTTTTAAATAGCTTAAAATTTATTAATGAATTACATAGAAAAATTTATCTAATGATTCATTGCTTCTTTCTTCTCATTTTGGACTAAATCAATTTTTACATAGTAAAATATACATACACAAAATCGAAAGTTATAATTTTATTATCAAAATATGGATGAGTGTTCTTTTATTTTCTTAATAATATTGTAAAATGTTTATTGTAAATATAATTCTTATATATAAAAACCAAACAGCGATTATAAACAGCACTCACAAGCTGTTCGTTTGTTGTTTAATTCCTTAAAAAATCTAAAATATTGTTGAGATTTGAAAATCATTTAATTTATATGTAACAAAACAACTTAAATAAATTAAAAAGTATTGCCAAATTTGCTTCCTCCATATGCTTGAGACCAACTGTCGATTTCAAAGTGCAGTATATCGATATCCTCACATGAGTGTGTTTATAACAATGTCCTGTACGGCGAAAGTGGGTTGTCCTGGGTCGTGGGTCGCCGATGCCGACGCTCGGCAGCGGGCTGTCAAACTGAAAAACGCCATAAATTTTGTGTCGCCTGTCACCGAACGTGTGCCTTGCAACAGCAACAACAACAATGAACGGAAATGCTGGAGCAGCAGCAGCAGAAGGGAAAGGAGCAGGGGAGGTAGCCGGAGGTAGCCGCACAATTGGCACATGCACAAACTGAACACATATGCCAGGGTATCTATAGAAATCGAGGGTGTCTCTGAGTACACGTTGTTGTTATTGTTGCAGGGGATTCGGGGTGGGCAGCAGATCCAAATCGGGGGTGGCTAACGATTCACTATTGACTATTGACTCTCAGAGGTTGGCGATTCCGTTAAGCGGATAACTTAGAGAGTCGCGAGTTGTGCCTTTTGGCCAGTCAATTTAGTAGAGCGGCTTACGGGTCAGCTATGCAAATACAAAGTAGAGCACGACAACGGGAACGAGTGCCACTTGCCACATGCCACATGCCAGCAGCGAAAACCTTTCGCAAGCAAACAAAAAGCGCAACACGCGACGCAACAATGAGCCGAGCAAACGGAGCACGCGCAATATTATCCTTTCGCAGCCTTTACCAATATCCTCGCGTCCTATGTTGCAATAACTGCATCGATGCATAAGCCTTGTATCAAGCCCTTGCTTTGCTCCTTTCTGGGACTCTAGCGAATACGTCGGCGTTTCCTGGAAGAACTGGGAGAAATTTTTAAGGAATTTGCTGCTGCTGCTGTTGCAAAGGAAAAGCCTTTTGTGCCAAGCGTTTTAGCAAACAGTTTGCAGTTTACAGTTCTGTTTATGTCTTTATGATTATTGCAATTAGAGGAATGCAGCGATATGCAATCGCTCTCTCTCTCTCTAGCTGCAGCAAGGACTCGACTTAATTACGTGGCCAGTGGGACGTCCAGCCTACGCACGTCTCGAACGTCTTCAAGGCCTCAAGGACGCAGGGGAAATGTGCGGATAACTTGCAGCGCAAACTCGCGATGATAATTGGGCGCGATGGGTAGGTAATAAGCAGCACAGCAGGTAGGCCACATACGGATAACTTTCGCATATTTGAGGACGAAACGGATAAACTACCCCTGCGAGTCATAAATCTGGCCAAGGTCCTGTTTCGATTTGCAGGGGAAGTGCGAGGCACAGCATGTGTCAAAGCGTCATGCGCAGGGATATTTATGCGCTATAACGACGACGACGACGAGCGTGTGCCAAGCATCAGTGCAGCGCAGCAGAGAAGCGGACTGCGTCGAGGACTATATATTAGACAGGATCTGTGAGGAGAGCAGCTCATTCGCAAACGCAACAGCGTCGCGCACACAACTCGCAAAGTTTTGTCCTGAAAACTGAAAATAAACACATCAAGTTATAGAGATGGCAGCCACAAACAGTCATTACTACGCCGACAGCATGTACAACATGTATCCCGGCAGTCTGCCACCCAGCACATATTACGAGAACAGTCACAGCAACAACACTGGCTACTATCAGAGCAACTCGTATGCCAGCTATCAGACGAACAGCTATCCACAGTACAGCCAGGAGAGCTGCTACTATTCCAGCTACCAAGAGCTGATGCCACAGTCCGTTCCAGCTTCCGCTCCCGCTCCCGCTTCCATCGTGCCTCAGTATCAAGCTGCAGCAGTTGAGACACCATCAACGGTGATCAGCTCGGCTGCATCCTCGCCAGCTGCCAAGCCAGCTAAGCGCAAGGCCACCGAGATGGCTGCCGACATCATTTCCGCAGTCGAAGAACGTCCCAGCACATTGCGTGCTCTGCTCACGAATCCCGCCAAGAAGTTGAAGTACACACCCGACTATTTCTACACCACATTCGAGCAGGTGAAGAAGGAGTCCTCCTCGAAGAGCAACAGCAGCTCCTCCGGCGAGCTATCGCCCTGCTATGAGCAAGACTACGCGGCAGTGCCAACGCCATCCACACAGCAGACGCACATGTCGCCACAGCGCAGCAGCAGCGAACAGGATGTCGACTATCTGGACGTGTACTCGCCACCGCCAGCGCCTTGCAAGCAGGCCACACCCGCTGCACCCGCCACGCCCGCTTCGTTGGTTGGCATCAGCACGCCACCCCAATCGCCGGCCGAGAAGGCTGTCAATCAACAGCAGCAGCAAAATGAGATCAATCATCGCATTGTGACAGCTGGCGCAGTCAGCAATGAATTCAATTGGTCGCACATCGAGGAGACTCTCGCATCAGGTAGGCATCGCTTCCTCCCTCTCTCACTCTCTTTCCAACACTCTCTCTTGCTTCCTTTTGAACTTTAACTAATAATCTTTTTTATATTTCTTGTCATTCTTCAGATTGCAAAGACTCGAAACGCACTCGCCAAACTTACTCTCGCTACCAAACTTTGGAGTTGGAGAAAGAATTCCACTTCAATCGCTACATCACACGTCGTCGTCGTGTCGACATTGCTCATGCGCTCAGTCTGACCGAGCGTCAGATCAAAATTTGGTTCCAAAATCGTCGCATGAAGTCCAAGAAGGATCGCACTCTGGCCGCTTCCCCTGAGCACTGCACGAGTGCAGCTTACAGCTCGCTGTTGCCGCCACTGGATGCGAGCAGCACAAGCGTATCCTTGCCACAATTGCAAGCACAGACGCAGTCGAGCATGCCGTATGCAGCGTATCCCACGTATTTGGCCAGCTCACAGCAGAGCTATGATTACCCACAGCAGTCGTCGCCGACATCCCTAGCGCTGTCGCTGCCACCACCACCGCCACCGCCGCACTTTGGGCAGCAGTACGAGGCACACACACAGTACACACCGCAATATCATCAGCAGGCACAGCAGCCACAGCCGTGCAGCTACCAGCAGCAGGAGCATTCGCTCTATCATCTGCCTCTGCCTTAAACACGCACACACACCGAAGCGTAGCAAACTCGCAACACAGACACAAGCACACACACACACTGAGACTCACTCTCGACCATTTGCCGGTGACACGCAAATGGCTAACGAGATGCTGAGCAGCCGAAAAACTGTCGAGCAGTGCCGAGCAAAGTGCGTGCACTCCCTATGGTGCCCAACACACATGGGCAAAAGGACGAGTGCGCGTTTAGCTCAGAAGCAGGCGACTTCTTGCAGCGACAACTACAACAAAAACAGCAGAGGAAAAACTTATCTCTGGTGTTTAACCCAGTGGCTGGCCATCATGGGTTCTCCCCCGTTGCCTCAGTTGCCTGGAGAGCTCGATTATCACGAGCCTCGAATGTGGCCGGGCATCGATAATAGCCTCAAAACTCAACTTGGAGACTGAAAACATGTTTTTGTTAAACTGAAAGCGAATGTCTTTCTATTGTACTATATCATTTGTATCATTTGCATATCGATTATACTATATTAATAATATTTATTGAAATACATATATAGAGTTTTAGTTCTTTAATCAAAATTACAATGCTGTTGTTTTAATTATTGTCAAGAGAGTAAAACAAATTATTATAATGGGAAGCAAAAGACAAGAGATAAGATATTAAAGAAAACATATTTTGAATCAGTTTGAATATTGGAATTATGTCATAAAGGTCATGAAGGTTCTAAAATTGATAGCTGTGGAAAAGAAAAACAATGTATTTTAGATCGGAATGATTGTTATATTAAATTAAGCTGTCTAACCGATCGAAATAACTGGTATAATTGACTTAATGAGAATTTTAATTGAATATAATCGATTTTTATTTTTTTCTAAGACAACATCACATAATTTAAACAAATTATATTGACAATTTATCTTCAGGTACTTATTTTTTAGGCATCCGATGTATGATTATTAGAAAAAAGGTATCCAAGACTTGCATCCAAATAAATTCACATTAAAAATAATATATCACTTTATCACTTACTTTACTTGAATTTTGGATCATTAGGAATGCAACCACCCAAAAAATACTCGACTAAGCCAAAAGACAAACGTTTTGATATCAAACTCTAAATTCGAGCAGCTGCAACTCGTTGCTCCCCTCGATTCGATTTTCCCTCTTGATCTCGGCCCCTGACCGTTGAATTTTCTATAAAATGCACTATTTTCGCAATGGAAAAACGTCACATTTTGGTTGAGTTTTGGGTTCTCTACCCACCACCACCACCATCAACAAAAAGGAAAAAGGAACAGCAGCCTTGCCGCCTTTCGCTGTTTGCTCATCTATTCAACTGAGACATTGATTGGTCATTTTTCATTCGCTCTCCATGACAGTTATCGGTAACGCAACCGAGAAACCATGTGCCACGTACCATTTTGCCAGACGGCATTTATTCGACTCATTAGATCAAAGTGGACACTGGACAGCAGCCGGCAGACTATGAAGAAACCTTTGAGTTTTAATTGAACTTTCAAAATATAATGAATGTTTCACCAAGTTCATTCAAAAGATTTAAAGTTGTTTATTTCAGCTTAAATATTATGTGAAAAAAACTTATAACTTATTTTGTTTATCAATAAATAAATAGTTTTTGTATTTAACAGAACAATTTAGTTGCTTCTCTAATCACTTTGCTGAAAACTAAATCGAGTGTTGAAATCAGTGCAAAAATATTTTTTTCTAAGAAAAATATGAGAATGATTATTTTATTATTATAATTAGACATTATAAACTTAAATATTGATAGAATGTATATTTTTATTTGCTATGCTTTGTCAATTTACCAATCATATTAAAAAAGTGTTTAAATAGAAAATTTCTTAAATTCAATGTTCAATCTTTGCAATCATAATAAATGTAATAATATACAAAAATAAATTTTAAAATTTTTTAATTTAATTTTATATTTCTTCTAAAAGATTTACAAATTCTGACGTGATCATTTAGTTTCACCAAGATTTCGCAATAATGCCTAAGTAAGATTTTCTAGTTAAAAAGGTCAAAAAGGATTTAACAACCCAAATTTTTGGCTAACATTAGCGTTAACTCCTTTTTATGTATATATCGTTTTTTTAGCATTTTCTTAGAGTTATTTTTGTTGAGTTTTTGGTTTTTTACAACTTCTTGTTGAATGGTAAAAAATATGCGTGCAAGTTGCGAAAGAGTTACGTTAACTCGTCGAGGTCCTTCGAAGAATTTAAGCGGTTTTTATTATCGATTCGTTTTTAATGAAAACCCAAAGGTCGCTCTTAACTCATTCGCGAACCATAAAAACGTTCTCTCGAACGGATTGGCAAAGGATGCGAAGATGGAAAGTGATGGCTAATGGAAGATTCGCGGAAAAGTTCATTGTGGGCGTTAGCGTCTGAGGATGTTGAGGATGCGCGAGTCAAGGTTGGAAAGTCAATCCTTTAGCGTAATCCTTTAAATAGTCAAAATAAAGCCCGCCTTTGTCAACAACATTTGTGCAGAACTGTCTATTCACTCCTTTTGCACATCTCTCTCTCGATTCGCACTACGAATAGGCGTTCTATTGTGTCCACTTAGCCCAAACAAGGTACCTGCCCCTGTCTCGACCTCAGACTCAGTCTCAGTCACCGTTGCAGTCGCTGCCTGCGAATAACGATCGTAAAATTATCCTTTCGCAAACACGAGCAGCGAACAGTGAACAGAACCCTTGCAATTTCGCAAAAGGACATTCGTCTACCGGGCGAAGGAGTTACAAAGTCATAAAAACAAAACACCTTTGTCTCGGGCATTGTCGGTTGGCGAATTATCCTTTCTGCACCGCTGCCTCAGATGCATCCTTAATCCGCGCATCCGCAGCATGTTTACAACCAATCCGCCCACGACGACAGATTCGCAAATGACAACCGTCTGAAGTGTCATGATGAGCGAAAGAGAAAGCACGATAAAGATGGAAAGAGAGGGAATTAGTTTGAGAGGAGGAAAGGAAACTCTTAACTGGAAAGGATTAAATTACATTATCCTTATGTTTAAGATAAACACAAACAGCAGAACACTCCCCATTAACTTTCACGCTAATGCTGAAATTGGGTGGAACCAAGTCAACTTTAATATGTCAACACAACAAGCTTAAGGAGAAGTTAATCCTTGTACACAATTTGAAGGATTTTAAAGTAGAATGTAATTGTCATTTGTTTCTCAAGTAAATGGAATTGAAGACTTCCTTAAACGTAAAAGTTAACAATTTAAAAAAAAGGAATAGAATTTTGATTGAATGATAAATTTGTCAATAAAAGAATTACCTATTTTTTATAGACATTGTGTTTCGAAACTATTTTTATTGAATAAAAATAATGTTCCAAAATACTACGAAATTAAAGTATTAGGTACTTATGATTAATGATAAAACGTTTCATGAGTAAGGAGTTTTTCATACGACCATGAAAAGTAGTTTAAATAATATACATATGGGTAATTCTCTGAGGGATGTCGCGTGCGACCAGCTTTTCAGTTACAAAAAAAAAACATATTCTGAAACAATTTTAAAAATAAGTAAAGGTTATTTTTATAGCTCTATATTAGTACTTTTATTAGAGCTAAGAAAGGTTTTGGAATTTTTTTTCTGTTTTGTTTTCTGCTCTGATAATTGCAAAAATTAACAAATTCGTACGCAAAACCTAAAAATGAACGAATTTATATATTTTATCGTAAAACAGAATAAGTTACTAAAATCAATCTTAGCTCTAAAAATAGTGCTAACCCAAAGCTTTAAGAAAAACCTTCACTTAATTTTAAAATTGTTTTAGTTCATGTTTTTTTTTGTCACTGAAAAGCTGTTCGCACGCGACATTTACCAGAGAATTACCCATATATCGATTGAATTTTCAGTCTTTTTCTTATCTTTCTTTTTCACAAATACATTATTTTGAATGTTTTAAATCAAAGTTTTTTTTTTATTAATAAATTTACTGTTCAATTTTCACTTTCTTTTTATAAATCTATTTTTTTATGGATGTTCATCTGAAAACATAGTATCATGCTCAATATTTGCTGAATCCTTCTGTATTTATGGAATTTTTAAATAATAATTTAACTTTATTTTAAGTTGCTTGCTATAAAAACAATTTCTTTGCTTTATTTTAGCACAAAGTTGGGTGTGTCTCGAGGTATTATCAGTGATGATCTTTATTATTTGTGTCCAGTAGATTTCCCATTCCCACAGTCCATGCTAATTTTTAGTTAGATCAACAGCGCAACAGGTTTCTTTGCTGAAGCGCATAAGGCACAAGCAGCAACTGAGAAGCAGAGGCAGAGTTTGATTATCGGGAGAGATTGAGCCAAGCGTGTGCTTGGAGATCGCAGTGAGGTCACGGCTGCGGCCCTTTGTTGTGATTAGCTCTCTTTCGTCGCTATATTTATGGCGCTCCAAAAGCAATTAATTGTGACCCAAATCAACAATTTCCGAATGGTTGGCAACACTTTCGTGTCGCGCTCTCTGAGCCCGATCTAATGGCCCGGCAAATGCTTTCGATCGCCACAAGCAAAACGGCAACGCAGCCGAGCGACGACGATCGATGATCGAGGGAGCGAAGAGAGAGTGAAGAGAGTGGAGAACGTGTGAGCAGGCGGTGGTAATAGCGGTGGTGGCGCTGACTACACATGAGTTATGGCCACAACGGACAAATGTCGCTTTAAATGCTCCATTGGCATGCATAAATTTTGGGTTACAAGCCACAACGTCGTCGTTCCACAGAATCCCAGTCTCTCGCTCTCTGGCCAGAGATGAAATCAGCGCCAAAAGGCGGCTAGATCAGTGCGCCAAAGCCAAAAGCCGCCAACTACGATACGATACGACTAGATCCCCCAACTAGCCAAAATAAAAATAAAAAAAAAAACATTAATGTGTTAATGCGCAGATCAGGCTATGGAGGGAGTTATAGAGGGGGGGAATACTGGACGGTGGCTCCGACAACGACAACCGCCACCGTCTGCGGCGATTTATGAGTTCAGCAAATGCTTTATGGTGTGTCGCTTTGACTAATTTATCTGGCAAGGCGTCGACTTGAGGGCAAGAGGATGAGAGACACGAGGGAGCGGGAGACGGTGACTTTGCTGGGCCACAAATTTATTGTTAATTTATGATTAAGCTGATTGTGTTTGAGAAAAAAAAGGTTTCTATTCCTTCTATTTCATATCTTTTTCATCCTTCGCCAGGCATTGCACACAATATTCCACATAATTATTGCTTTGTTGCCTGTTTTTGCAAAACAATCTTGTATACTCGCAAATAAATCTTCTATTCATATATTATGACGGTTAGACAAATATTAAAAATATAAAAAGACTCCTAATTTGTTGTTTTGCTGAATGAACTATTTCATAAACCACAAAAAGTCACACAGTTAATTTCAGTCACCAAACTTGATGGCTTCAACAATGAACATTGATTAAGTAGTTTCTTTGAAGACCTAAAAATTAACTGACCTCCGCTCTGTTTATCAAGATTGTGCAGAATTTATTATGATTCTAAACATGTTTGCGCAATTATTATCTTTTCAAACATCCATGATATTATTATTATATTCTATATAAAATAAATGCTGACTTTTAGCAACGAATAGATAAGTGCAATATATTTAAATGGATGAGAAAATAGCAGTCTCTTCTTTTTGTATAATTTGTCAGAAATTGAGAAGTGTAGCTTAAATTCCTAAATAGTTTTTCTATATAAATTAAAGTTAAAAAAAATGTGTATATATATTCTTAATGATGTAATATATTGATATCAATTTCTTTTCTAAACTATTTGTATTTGACTCTCAAATATTTCACTTAAACAACATGAATCCCAATTCTTTCTAATAATACCTAATACCTCACTTAAAGCACATCAAAGCCAATTCCTTGTACTCTTCCAGAGTATCTCTTAGCTCATTATGCCCAACTGCACTGCAGTTCACTTGTTTTCTTTTACGAATTTCGGAATTGCCTGCAATATGCGTTTTGTGTTTTGCGTTTTGTTCGTGTAAAACATTTTGACCCGAGCTGGGGGTTATTAAAAGGCATAATTGAATTTCTTGCAAACAGTTGTTTGTTTGTGAAAGATGTGGCTTGAACATGCAAAATGCTTTAACGGGGTACGAGAACGAGGAATGAGGGGATAAGGGGAGCTAAGCCCATGGATCCGGCTGGCGCTGAAATTTTGAAAGTATGAAAAAAGCAATTAAAACTGAAATAATGAATTCTTTCTTTTGCAGTTTGCCATGTTTTCTGTCCGCGCAGTCAGTTGTCTGTCTCAGGGTTTGTGCTCGGCTTACGGTTGGAGCGTGCTCTGGTTGGCTGACTTGGGTGAAGGGATCAGCATTGGAGTTGGAATCAACCTCGTAGCGGAGCTGAGCTGAGCTGAGCTGCGCTGCTTGGGCTGATTAGCATGAGGCGTAACAGTTTTTAATTGCAGCCACATTTGACGGCGCGTCGCAATATGCCAAAAACGAGCACTTATCTTGCCATCAGAAAGTTGAAAAACTTTTACTCCCCCTCTCCCAACCACCACACGGAAACCCTACATTTTTTGTGGGTTTTTTGTTTTTGTTTTTAATAACAATCATCAAAGTTGTTGCACAAATGTTTTTTATTTTGTGTCTGTCGTGCGCAGTGAATAGCTGACGAAAGAAATGAATAAAAATGTTATACTACTAGATGTATTATAAATGTCAGTTGGAAAGGTTGAGGTTGAGGTTTGGTAATATAAAAAGTCAGGGCTAAACAAAACAATAAATCCTTTTAATATAATATAATATCATTCATACATTCTACACTCTTTCCAAGATACTCACATATCAACGATTTTTACACATTTCAAATTATATTTGACCTATTTTTGGGTGAGCATGTTTTTCCGTCAATTAGGCACACACACACATATGCATATGTGTATCTTTGTATCTCTTTGGGCATAGGTGTGTGTGAGCGTCGGGTCATTAATTTTGATCATGCCCAAATATGTGTCAGGCAGCAAGTTGCCACCCAGCCAGTACGTCGCCCAGCCACGTCAAAACTTCCATTTACAATCAACCCAGTCACAGCCTATGCCTTTTGCCGGCTGCATACAATATTCAAATTAGGCAAGGCGCCATTTCCCAACCCCCAAGCAGCAACCATACCAGAAATTCCCCCTTCCCTTTCGCATTTGCCTTTTGCCTTCCGGAAAGGAGAGTTGTGTCCGCCTCAGCTGGTTTTGGGGGGCTAAGCGGAGGGCTCGGCACATGTGCCAAAGTGTGTGTGTGGCGGAATTTTCTAATTTATTTTTTAGCAAATGGTTCAAGGCCCTTCATGTTTCACATTTCAAGTTCGAGTTTTGCCGGCGCCAAACAAATTGTTAATGGATATTCACGCGTTTCGAATTATTGATTTTCAGACACTTCAAGAACTTTCGGCTCGTTCCTTTCCCCTGCGTCTCTCCACACACAATTGACAGTTGAATTGCACAAATTGAGGCTGTGACGATTAATGGCCAAGGTCGCTGCCAAGTTTGACAGCTTGTTGTGTGGCACAAAGCCTGAAAGGTTTGGTTAACTTGAATTATTTTTAGAATTCTATTTAAATCCCACTCAGTTTTACTTTAACACGTTGTGAGAGGAAACTATCCTTAAAGTGTTGCTGCAGCGACATCTAGCAGAACGAAGTGGCAACCTGGAAAATGGTTTATTCAATTCCAGTTGGACTTTTCCGCATGCAATTTTTACGATTTTCCAATTAGTTGTGATTGCAAATGGAATTGTGCCATTTTCTCTGGACACAAACCAAGCTGAATGCAATGAATTTTCCAGCTGAATGGTAATGCAGTGCATCGTGCACTGCTTGCCAGGAGAGAGTACAATGCGTATACGTGTGCTATTTGCACTGCTTGCTTTAGATGGTTAGAGACAGCATTTGGATGCAAAGCAAGTTATCTTAAAATTTAACAAATAAATATTATTTCGAAATTAATATAAAAAAATTTATGATGTTTTAGAAAACCACTATAAATTTTTAAAAATGAAAAACACACTTAATGAAAAAATTTTTCTCGGATAACTGTGAAATGTTTACATGAACAAATTTGTATGGATAATTTAAAAAATATATAATATTTGCTATTGTTTGTAATTAGGAAAAATATAATTTATGAAGCAATTGGATTTTTATGGCAAACTAAAAAATAAGTAGCTGATTCATCATATCAAATTTGCAATACACTCATTTCTTTGTAGCCAATCATAAGTCAGCAATACTTCTATATTTATATTTGCTGATTTATGATTGGTTAGAGAGATATGTATATTGTTATATATATATTTTATTTCATTTTGAATTTTGAAATATGCATTTAATATTAATATTTTCAAATTGTCTGTTGCACTTTAATGTAAAGATGTTTATTGTACTCTACATTAAAGAAGAAACATTTATTCGATACAAAATTTATTCAAAAAGAAAAAGATATGAGTTCGAATCGCAAAATAACACTTTATTTGCTGTGATATTTCAAGACTTGAGCCTTTTACGGAAATTTCAATTTACAGCTGAACCTGTTCCCGAAATTGTCCTGTTGACCGTGACTAAAGTATTTTGCTGCAAATGTCCTTATTCAGATGAGAATTTAAAGGCAAAAGTCACAATCACATGCGTTTAATGCGGCCTTGATGAGGTGAACTAATTAAAGCGGCGCTGATTAGCAGCGGCAGAGCGGCAGAGCGGCAGAGCTACGACAAACACTAGCTGCAAAGGCAGTCGGAAATTGTCCAGAGCGAGGCACATGCAGAGTTAAACCATGTACAAGTGAATGCCACATTGTTCACACGCATAATGTGGGCAAAAGGATTTGGCGGCGCGCCGCAGGACGATAATGAACACAAATGAGCTGAGCGAAAGGAGTTTTTGCCAACGCTCACGAAATGGCAAACATTTGCCAAAAACCAAACATACTATTCCATACTATATAGAGAGTAGAACAATGCCAGAATTTGCCGGCGGACCTGTTGGTCCTGTTTTGCTTCGACTCATCTTGCAGCAGAAGGACACGACCTTGGCGCAATGGTTTCAAGAGCAAAGCCAGTCAGCCAGTCAGTCAGTCAGCCAGGCATTTATAGAATTTGGCTGTATATCTTTTGTTGCAATCTGATTGATTGCTGTCATGCGGATGCCAGGGTTCTTAGGGGATAAGAGTATGAGAGAAATTTTAGGGGCTGCAAAACAGCTGCCAAATGGCTTCCTTACACTGCACTCAGCGACGCCATTTTAAATTTCCTCATTTAATCTTTATTTTTGCTGTAGAATTTAATACTTTAAAGTGTCCCTTTTGCCAGCATCTGGAGGTGGAGCCACTTTCCTTTTTGCTCTTGCAAATTAATCAACAGCATAAGTACACAGCCTGCCTGTGGCCCAGGACATGCGCAACAGTCCTGCTTCGCATCGTAACAGCAGCCAAAGTGAGAAGGATATAGCCCAAGAGCTTTCGCAGCAAAAGCTTTGTTATCTGGCTGGCCACATGCTGCACACATAGAGTGTGTGTATATAACATAAGGAATTGTATGTGATGCCACAAGCAAATCAAAATGGCGTTTTCAAAGTACTTCGACTTCGACTCCAACTCCGATTCCGATTCTGACTTTGACTCAGACTCTGTTCAGACTCTAATGATGGAATCAGGCAGTGTGTCGCGTGTCGCTTTAGCTCAGCTGTTGTCCTTGCAACAACAACAACAAGAACAACAACAACTGCGCCTAATGACACCTCAACCAAACCGCGCTCCAACTGTCTCCGTTTCTCTTCCTCCAGCTCTGCTTTTGGTCGCCATCTTGACGGCTAAGTAGCTCATCGGCTGACAGCTGAGACGCGTTTATCATAATCAAATGTGGATGGACTCTTGGCTGCTGCCACAGACAGCGACGCTGATGCTGACACTGACACTGGGGCACTTGCAGCAAATAATAAAGCAACGAGGAAAAAAATCAGAAAATTAATTTAAATTGCCTTTTGATGTAAATGCATCGCCGACTGCAACCAGCAACAACTACACTTGGCAAAAGTAAAAGCATTCTTAGTTAAATCATTTTAAAAATGCAATTCCATTCCATTTACATTTGTAACAGACACAGCGAAATGATTTTGCTACGGGATAACAACAAGAAATAAATTGTAAAGTTAAGTGGAAATATTTTAAAATTTAAATATGTTTTCATGGAAAGCTTTTCGTTTTCAATGTTATGAAGCAAGTTGTTGTAAACATATGTTATATATATGTATATTATTTCAATGTTATGAATGAAGCTGTTGCATTTTAAATATATTTGCAATTAAACATTATATATTATATCAGGAACAGATTAACAAACAATCAGGTAATTTGCATTGATATACCATGTAATAATGAAAAGGTTTTTATGCTATAACAAAAACAAAAACGGCGAAGCATGTAACTAAAAAATATTTATCAGAAGGGGAAGAATAATGAGAAAGTCTTCTGCTGTAGCTGTAACTACAACATATAGGAATGCAGTCTTTTTTTTTAAATCTATATTTTATATGAAACTTTACAAATATATTCACAAAATTTATATTGAAAGACTTTGTAATAATAAAACGACTTTAATGGAGAATCTTCTGAACTAAATAGAACTATATTATATATTTATATTTTAGATTAAATTGCGATTCTCTACTCCCTAGACTCCTTGACTATTTTATTTCTATCGATTGTTTGAGTTTCGTTAAGTGTATTGCAGAGGACTGAGGAGAAAATTCTTCTACTGTATATGTAAATATAAGATATAGGATTCTAGTTGTTTTATTTAATTTATATATGAAATAAACTTTACAAAAAGATACACAAAATTTGTATTGAAAGACTTTGCAATAATGAAAAGTCTTTTATGGAGAGTCTTCTCATCTAAATAGAGTCATATAATATACTATACGACTGCAGTTGTATTTAACTTATATTTAAGAATGAATTGCCATTCTCTACTACCTAGACTCCTTGACTATTTTCTATCGATTTCTTGAGTTTCGTTAAGTGTATTGCAGAGGACTGGGGAGTATGTGCTCCAGATTTGTCTTTCAGTTATCGTTTGCTCTAAGTAGCTGCAACTTTAACGTTGTGTGTTTGTCCTAAATGGCGTACATTTATCAAATGCCACTAGTAGCTACCGCTCCCCTTCCTACTCCCCATCTACTGCTCTTACTCCTCCCTCTTCTGACAGTGTCTTGTTGCAGCCTGTCTTAGCTGGTCCAACGAGTGCGTGAAGAACTCAAATGGCAAGGTATTAACGAATTGTCGTGAGCTGCCGAGGATGTGGCATTGGAATTGACCATTTTTCTTGGGTCGATGGCACTCACTGGCACTGGGTTTAATTGAAAACTGCTACAGTTCCGTTGCACAGTTGTGAAGTTGCATGCTGCACGTTGCACACAGTTCTATGCCCACATTTAATTTGAAAATTCCTCTAGTTTTTTGTTGCCCATACAGCAGCGAAAACAAAACTACAAACGCTGCTGATTGTTTCATATTAAAAGCGTGTGTGCAACAACAAGAACAGCAGAAGCAACAGCAACAACATCAAAAACAACTGCAACAGCAACAGCAACAGCATCAATATTAACAACATGCGAGCGATGATGAAAAATCGCCTGCAACATGTTGGATGCTGCTGGGCAGAGGCTGCATCTCTCTTCTCTCCCTCCCTCCAGCCTCATCCCCATTCTCGTTCCCATTCCCATTTCCAATGCCATCCATATACACATCGCCTACTATGACTACGGCTTTGGCTCCGGCTCCGACTGCCCGCTGGCAGCTCCGACATCAACTCCAATTACAGAAGTACACGCAGGCGTCTCTCTTATGATTCCTAGTTTTTCTTTTAATTTTCTCTTTTTTTTACATTTTTAATATGGGCTCCCTCATGTCGTGCGGGCTGCATAAAAAACTTTAAAAAAAAACTAAATCAATGCTTGAGTGTTTGGCACCATCTTGGAAAATAAGAAAATTCAGCGACAATTTAGCTAAAGAATGTTTAATAAAAAATGTAAATATCCAAATATATGATTGGAAATATTATTTATATAAATTGTTATGAAAATTTATGAGTAACGATGTGAGACACAAAAATAGTTATATTGATTTGTTTTACATCAATATTTGACACAGAAAAATAATTTCAATGTACAAAGCAATTTTTCTGAAAAGTATTCATTTCACTTAATCTAATTATTCATTCAATAAAAATAGCTTACATATTCTTTGGATTCTATGAATCATGTAAGTATGCAAATCAAAAACTTATGCAAAGATATTAACTATTTTTACAGGCGCAGTTGTAAGTTAATAAAATAGATTGTATGTATTAGAAAACATGATTATTTTGACATTTATAATATTTATTATAATATATAAATACTGTGTTCTATTTACACTTTGAAGCCTAGAATAATAATAATAAATTATTTAGCTTGTCTTGCAATTAATTGTGTTTAACTTGAATTATTTCGTTAAAGTATTTTAAAGCAACACTTGCAACACACTTATTTGCTACGTGTTATAAAAAATGAAT
The DNA here is from genome assembly GCF_009650485.2 of Drosophila albomicans. Classification (NCBI taxonomy): domain Eukaryota; kingdom Metazoa; phylum Arthropoda; class Insecta; order Diptera; family Drosophilidae; genus Drosophila; species Drosophila albomicans. Next base: position 23,771,956 of record NC_047631.2, read on the forward strand.
CTATTTAAACCCAAATGTGAATGTCTCAAGAAATGATTATTTATATTTGAGCGCCTTGTCTCTCGCTCGATTGGAATTTGGTAGCAAAAGCAAAATTGATTTTTAATTAAGGCATTTAGCCAAACAAGTGGAAACCGAGAGAGTCCAAGTCCGAGAGACCAAACCCAAAAGCCGTAACCTGAAACCGAATGAATCATAAGATGCCGGCGATGTCACCAGGCAATGTGATCAATAAATTTAAATTCACTTTGAGATTCAGATTGAGATTCCGATGTTGATAGCGATGATACCCCAATGGCGTTGAATCGATGCCGATTCAAAGCCGGAGTGCAAACGAGCTCATTTTAAAGAGATGCAAACAAAAACCGAATCGTGAAACTTTGGGGCAAGGTAAAATCCAGAATACAGAAATACAAAACCCATTTGTCGCTGGCTGGGCTGGGCTGACTTTCTGTTTACTACAGTGCATGCTGTAAAGTTTCGAACGCAGCCAATAAAAATGGAAATGATGGCGCACACAGAACGAAACGTTTATAAAATAATAATGCGAAATAATAATGTGACGGTGATTTAGCGGAACAGCGCCACGATTGAATACAAATAAAGTGCCTGCAAAACTGGGTGGCGCAGAGCGGAGCGGGGTGGTGGAAATAGGGCTGCTTGGGGAGGGAGATTGCGTGTCGGGGACTTGGGGGACGCACTAATCTAGGATGATTTCAGCCTAATCTGGAGCAAAAAACAACACAGCATCTGGGTCCAAAGGGAGCGGGAGCGCTTCTGCTGGCGCTGCTTCTGCTTCAGCTTCTGCTGTTGACGCTCACGCTCACGTTGAAGTTGACGTTGACGTTGAGTGGCAGGCAATCATCTGCCTCGTCCAGCGTCCAACTACCTGTTTCTCTGCTGTTGTTTCTCTTTGCCAGCTGAGGCAACTCCGTGTGGAGCCACCGCCGTTGTCGTGGTCGTCGTCGTCGTCGCCGCCATAGGCCGTTGGTCCAGGCCATGCGGCACCCCCTGAAGCATAAATCAAAGCTGGAGGCGTGGCCTAACTGAAGTGTGAGCGAGCACGAATGCTTTTCGAACATGCGCACACAGCGTGCGTCTCGCTTATGCGCACAGCGAGCAACCCGAATGATTTACAGTTTTCGAAGACATGCACACACACACACACACTCGCGACACACACTCACTTCGACTGGGACTCCACAACGAAAGGCTCGACGCTGTCAAACGTGAATCGAACGTGGCGCACTCAAGTACGCCAGCTGCGCGCTCGGTAACCGGTTGATTATTAAACTAACTGACTGCTGACTTTCCCACTGGAAATATTCGTGTAGTTCGTATATAGCGCGAGGTGTAACGTATAATATCCAACTGGGTACTGTATATATTGGGTGGGTTCCATCAATCAGACAGCCCCGACAGCAAAACGCAAAACAAAGCTCATAGTGTTATGGAAGTGTAATTGAAATTATATTATATATTTCACAAACAGGCCTGAGGATATATGCAATAAAAGAATATCTTAAAATTCGATTTGGCTTCATCTCGTCATGAAGCTGTGAAGCTTTAATAATGCCAATGCAATTGGTAAAAGTTACGACAATTGAGTAAAACTAATCAAATCAAAACAAGTGTTATAAAGTGCTTACAAATATATATTTCTTGTGTGCTGTTCAATACATAAAACAAATACAAAAAATCGCATTAGCAACAACATTTTGGATTGGATTTCAATACGAGTAGTAAAACTATAGGTAAGTTCGTCAAAGTATTTCTTAGAGCAACCACTAAATGGGGACTTGAAAAGTTACTGCAATTTATAAAGGCAATTAGCAAACGAGTTTCTAGCTAATCTCTTTTTAAATATCTTACACAAATAAATATTCGCTGAATCGCTCCATAAATCTCCAGAAATTTAGAATACTTTTTAGCAGATTGGTCTTTAAATATGTAGATTAAAACTAAAGTCTTAACACCTTGGGAAATTATTTTGTTTTTGTTTTGACTGTTTAAACTTTAAAACTAAAGTAAACTTTCTCGCTGTTATCAAACTTTTTCGACTACACACACACACACACATAAACACAGAGGAACATACTGATGTGCGAAGGCATGTAAGTTTTGGTCCCGTATTCGAAATTCGAATTCGTGTTGTGCTCGTATCGAGCGATCCCAGTTCATCGTGTAGGTGAGACACACGCATAGTGTACGTGTGATCAATAAGAATGTTTCGAAATAGAATGTGTTCGCACTCGAAGAGCGTAAGCGCGTATTCGAACTCGCTCTCTTTCGAACTCACACACACACACACACACGCGCGCGCACTCATGCTCACACGTATTTGCGGCTACACATTTCGGCGTCCGCAAAGGTAACAACAGAGCAGCGGAGCAATGGCAACGTGTGCGAGCGAGATAGCAGGCAACCGCATTAAATGCTGTCTGACTGCTCTAACTCGCATGGCCAGTTCGAATTTCTTTTTTTGTTTGGTGTTTTTTTTTTCTCCGTAGCGAGTGTTTAATGAATGCACTCGAATGAATGTGTGTTTGCCACTGCCATAGCACAGCTATACGTGTATGTGTGTGTGAGTGAATATTACAGTGTATGTATGTGTGTGTGTGCGTCTACTTGCTCGTACTCGCTGCTACAATTGGCGGCGCTGGCGCTGCGCGTAGCATGAGTTTTTTATTGATGCTCAGATATTTGAATTATGCCCGAGCAGTCAAAGTGAGACATTGGCGCTTCGAGCACGTATTCGCGGATACATTCATACAACAATATACGAACGAGAACAGAAACCGAGCCAAGCCAAAAGCAATCCATCAATCCGTCATAGCAGACGCGCTCGCTTCGTTCGCGAATCTCGCGCGGCTCTCACCATATCTATGAAGATATAGTACAATAATAATAACAAAAGCATCGCGCATCCGTCGGATACAGATACAACAACAACAATAGATACAACAGATACAATTGCAACATCTCAACATGCTCAGTGCTGCTGACTTTGAACGATAATAACGAAAGATGGATGGGCAGCTAAGTGTTTTCACTGCCAGTGTTTTCATCGATGACGTTTTAAACTACACTCCAACATTCGCGCTGATGGATACCACAAAAATAATAAATTCGTCGTAAATGCTCAACCGTCTCCAAAAATTAGATACAATCAATTGATCGTTTATAATCGATCCCAACCAGAACTGTGACAAATCGTGTGCCTGCCCGCTGCGGCTAATTGCGGCTATAAATTCGCCAAAAATTCAGTGAAACGACAGGTAAAACAGCGAATGCAACTGCGAACTCCACGTTAAACCTCAGGATATGCAAAACGGATTAACTTGACAATATGCGGGCTCGACTCGGTAATTAGCTAAAGGTCAACACAAAGTGCTCGAAAATCGTTTCCGCCGCATAACAAAAACATTGTGAATTTACAGCAACATTAATAAATTGTGAAGTGAAGCACATTCAAATCGGTTGCACTTGTTTAACAACAAATAACAATTACCGTCGGCTAAAATTTTGTTCAAGTGAATGCAGCTAAACTGCAAGACTTTAAAGCAATTTTAAACAGAGAGCAAAGGTAAAATGAAAGCAATTTTTTTTTATAAAAAAAAAAACATAAATAAATGAATGAAGAGGAGTTCAAAGTGCAGGCAGACCTTATAAACTATTTTCTACAAAAAATGTTGTAGAAAAATTGTTTATTTTACTAGTTTTTAAAATATATCGAAGTAGAATAGATAAATATATATAATATATATAATATTTTCGTATGATTTTAATATTTACTACAGATCAAAAATACCCCAAATTGTTTGAAAATTTGCCTTAAAATCTGAGCAACACAAAATACTTCAAATTATTTGAAATTAGAAAAAAAGTTGCCTTAAAATCTGAGAGACACAAAATTGAGTCATAACAAACAAAAACCAAAAATGAAAAGTATTTTAAACGCAAACTAACACTAATGCATTTAAATATATTTATACAAGCATAGCTGAAACAAATGAGAAAATTTATTTAAACAGAAAGTTTAGCAGTTTGTTGAGTAAACAATAATTACTCAGACCAAACAAAAATTTCTTCGAGGAAGAATAAATAATAATTGCAGCACTTTGAAATGAACTTTTCACTTCGGCCGAACTTAGTTTGCTTTCTAACTTGCATAGCAAAATTTACCATCAAACAGAGTTCTCAACTTAAAGACGTGAAAAATGAATTTGAACGGTTCTTAAAGAAATTGCCGTTGCATTATCGCATACTCCGATCAAATTGATATATTAAATTGAGTCCAGTTTCGAGGCTTCAATTAAATTATGCTGGGGTAAAGTTAAAGTTCTCTTCAGTGTTTGTTTCTGCTCAGCAGTCTTCTTGGGCGCTTCCAATTTGCTATTGTTGTGTTCCATTTTTGTTTTTGTTTTTGTTTTATTTTTTGGGTTGCGTGCGCGATACCAACGCAAAGAATTTTCACTTCATTAAAACGAATGCAGCCGTTTTTGAAATAATTAAGAGCCACAAAGGCGAAATGTCACCGCGAATGAAAAATGCCTAACAAGCAGCCAAACACACACATACACAGTGGTATAATCTACCTACTATACATTTACTCGATATATTATATATACAATACATTGTGTAATATCTAATACATATGTATCCGTGTGGAAAACCACGGCGTGGTACATAGAAATTTCGTGGTCTGCTTTGCCGTGCCCTTTCCTCTCCTCTACTCTCCTTTTGCTGCCTTGACTTGCCCCTGATCCGTCCACATGGAAGTCATGCTGACCCGCTCGCAGTGGGCGCAACGAAACTCAAGTTTTTTCCTCTTTTTTTTGTGACTAAGAAGACGCATTGATATGGAACAGTCACACAACCTCAAAGGGTCCAACTCTGAGTACTCCACATGGTCGTAGGGAGAGAAGAATATTGCCACTTGATGTAGGTCACTTTCATTTGCATTTGCATTTCCTTTGCTCTCTCGCAGGGTGGTCGAAGGCAGATCAAAGCGCTGTTGCATAATGTGTGGACACAAAGGCTGCTGCCCGGCGAGTTAATTGGTCTCTCACAAACACAAACACGCAGAGAAAGCGCCTCAGACACACAGACATTTAGTACTATTTACTTAGGTTCCAAGACGAAAGTCCTCTGTGTGTGGATTCTTCGGCCACTGCAGTTATTGTTTGGCGCTGTCAGCGCTTTTATTTATGCCATCATCATTCGCATTTGGCCTGCGCCTCGAGCACACATTCATCATTGGCATTTGGAGTGGTTAGAGAGCCGCCAGGCGAGCCTTCTTCTCTCCATAAGGGGCTGCAAATGTCATGATGATATTTTAGCTTTACTTATTTATATTTATAAATCAAAATACCAGAGTGCCCAAATAAAAAAAAAAATTATGAAACACGCAAAGTTTGCCGCGACAACAGCCATAATAACAACTGCAAATAACTTGTTGTAGTTGTTGTTCTTGTTGTTGTTGTTGTTGTTGTTGTTGCTGGGGAGTCGTTGATCTATTGAGGCGACGGCAGCCATTTGCTTAACTTGTTTTTTTTTTTTGTATTTTTTGATGTGTAGGTACAATAAGTGCCGGGACACATTTATTTTCGACGAAAGGAGGCGCTTACATTACTTTCTTGCGTTTTGCCAGTTGACGATTTGTTTGCTCCACACGCTGATAAATTCTGATTTATATTTGCAGTTCTAAATAATATTAGGTTCTAAGTCTCATTACAAACCAATGCTACAAGCAAATGTTTACATATATGTTAAGCAAAAATATGCGCTTATAAACAAATATCTAAGAAATTCTAAATTACAGCCTCATATAAAATTTCGTACGAAAAAAATGGTTTAAATGTATATTAAATTATGTTATATTATGTGAGGCGTTATTGACATAGAATTTTTTAATATTTATTACAATATTCACTAGTATCACATAAAAGTTTAACAATCACATTGATGAAGCTTTTACTGTATATATTTTTTTGTTCATAATTTAAAGTCTAACATCAATATTTTGTAAGAAAATTTACAAATACAGGAAGTTAGAAGTTTAAATAAGTGGTTTTTAAATAAAATTCATTATATAAAATATTTATATTTAAAATTGATAAGAGCATTGATAAATTGGAATACCAAAAATTCCCATATTGATTAAATGATTTTTAAATGTTGTATTAAAAAGTAAAGGAAAATACAATAGAAATTAAGCTGCTAAAATTAAAATAATACATCCAAGAGAGTTTCAGCTGTGTTGCCTTAACATCCTCTCTCATTCAGTTAATGTATTTTTAAATGACATTGAAAAAGCCGCAACAATTTATGAGAACAATCTCTCAGAGTATCTGCTGCTCGTAGCCACATGCATCAATTAGTCCTCACGGTAGCCTAGCGCAAAACATGTTGCACAATGTGGCGTTGTTGTGTTGCGTTGTCCTTGACCCTTGGTAAATATCATTATTATTGCTTGTGACAGCCACAACTATTACATAACAGATCATAAATTATGTGTTAAAGAGAGCACCACAGACAAAACCGCAAAAACTCGTACTACATGTATTTCGAGTACGTGTCAAAAGGTCAACAATGGCCGCTTGCAGTGAGAGAGAACAAGGAGGAGGAGGAGGATCGAGCTGAGCTGTGTTCAATGGACGCAAAACTCAAAAACCAAATCAAAAACTCATAAAAATTATGAGAGAGCCGCAACCACAAGAGAGATGACAGGCGACAGACGAGGGTTAAAGCGAGAAACTGTAACAATAACTAATGCGCTAGAGTGAGACAGCGTGAGTGAGAAAGACAAAGCAAAAAAAAAACAGAAACCAAATAATAATATTTATGACTACTTTTATGAGGTGCTTACAAATTTTTATGAGTTTTTAATGGGGCCCACTTGCAATCGTGTGTGTTTGTCGTTCCTTTTGGCTCATTGTTATACAGTATATCGCACACAAGTCAAACAGAGAGCGAAAGAGCGTGAGTGAGTGAGTGAGTGAGAAGGGGAGATGAGTGTGACTGCGCGTGCGCAAATACCTTTTAGAATTGTACCTCGCTCTTTGTCGTGGCTTGTCTTTGGGCCTGTGGCAGTTTTTAGAAGCGGCGTGTTTACATATACACGAGCTACGCCCATGTTGACAACAAATATTAAAAATTATGATTTATAGCCGGGCCCCGACAACAACAATAACAACGAAGGCGAGAGCTGGAAATCTGTAATGTCGGAGCGAGTCAGCGACTCAGCGACGATGGGCGACAACAAGAGGGCGACATTTGTTAAAGAAATAACTGCTTAGGGTTTCATAATTAAGAGATGGTTGCCGCATGATGATGAAGTGCTTAGAAATGGATGACTGTTTCAAGTTGCTGCTAGATTTGGGATTTAAATGAGAATGGGATTGATATAACATAGAAACGGGGCAAATGGGAGAATAAAAACAAACATAAGCATGCGATTCTCACAGATATATGTATTTAAGAAGAAATATGTATTTCTAAATATATTTTTAAGTTAATATTAATTCTATTATTTCATTTAAATTATGAAGATCTGAATTATCGACCTTATGAATGATAATAATAATTTTATTACATGTAAAGTGTAAACAGATTTGATACTCTCCAATATATTTATTTAGTTAATTCCTATTTTTTTAGAAAATGTATTTAGATATCTTACTCTGGAATTCTTGATTTAATTCATACTTAAATATATTCCATATGAAGATATATTTATATATTACAATCTAAAATTCTTATTTCAAGAAAGTTTACAAGATCAAAAATTCACAAAGTCAATATTTTAATTGTAAGTATTTTTTTCTCTCTGTGTTTAAATTGCATCTTTAAAAATGATTTACTGTTTCAGGCTTTTACAGCTAATAGCTGCAATTAGAATCGGAATTAGTACTAGAAAGTATATATAATAAGCAACCGGTTATTGTCTCTTAATAATCTTTAATAAGTAATACATTAAAACTGCATTAAAAATATAAACATTCCACAGTTCACGACTGCATTTAGCCTGAGTTAAATATCGATTATGCAAAAGTTAATCATCTTAATTACAATACGCTGAACCCTATGCTATATATGAGGTCGAGGTCGGTGCGTCTAGAAAGTCTGCCATTGTCTTGTGAGTTTTCGTGAAAAGTCAACGAAAGTCGAAGAGGGGGAAAAGGAGAAACCCTTTTCAGCTGTCGCATTGGGCCCAATTGATTTATGATGACATTACCCTGCTCCTAAAGAGGGATACATATACTTATAGAACTATATACTATACTAGAGAGCTGCGCATGTGCAACTCAATTGCTGTTTATTTACCTGTGCATCAAACAACAATTGGGAAACGAAATTCGTTATGCGGTTTAAGTTTCACTCCCGTTCGATGGGCATATTAAAACTGTTTATACAAAGATGCCCAAGGCAAAGCGATCAGAGACCAGAGAAAGAAAGGAAAAGAAAAGAAGTGAAGTGAAAAAAGGAAGAGAAAATAAAAATGAAAATGCGCAACCGCCACGCAGACGCCGAGAGACAAAGGAAACTCGCTCGATTTTAGAGCTGTGTTCGCTCCCTCGTCTCTTCTCTGCCCAAAAAGAATTGCCGTAATTTATGGCTTTCTTATGGGGCGACAATCAGCAGCCGACCAATCTATGGCAATATTTATATATATAAGCATTTTGTACATATATTTTGTATTCTCCCTCACTGTTGATATTTTTGTTGCTGTTGTTGTTGTTGAGAACGAGCCCGCAAATTCGGTTTGCGTTTTCATTATTCATGGATTTAATTAACACCAATTGAACCGCTTGTCGCGTCGACTCGACTCTTTGGAAAACAATTTTCAAATACGAAATTATTTATTGCCTCTATTTAGTTTTTGAATTTTTAATTTACCGTTAAGTGATCGAAACAAATAAACAACAGACCGAATTAATTGCAGTCTAAAAGATGCAACTGCTTCAGAGCAGAACATAGAAAATTACACTATGGAATTATTTATTTTACTCTCAATTATTGGGTTTTATCACTCTCATCATAGTTCTTGGCCATCGACAGGCAATTTAAGTTTGATCTTTCGACTTAATTCTTGTGTACAGAAAACATTTGCCAATATCCACAAAGAGTCAGGAAGGTCAATGTTGCTGTTGTTGTCTTGTCTATTTCGCTAAGCGTATAATTTCGATAATCGAACAGTTTGTATGTCAAGTTGGCCAGCAGTATATATTGCCAATGGGCTAATTCAAAAATCGAAAAGATTTAGCCAAAAACAAAAAAAAAAAAAAGAAATAAAAAAAAGAAACCGTTACAATTGCTTTAAACTGCATAATCGCCAATACCCAGGGCCGAATTCGAATTTACAGGAACGTTGCTCATCAAATAAATCTCTGTCGAGCGACGAGCTTTGCCTGCCCCATGCCCCATGCCCCAAATGCGCCGTGCACCGTGCACCATGCACCACGTAGCATGCTGCATGCCAATGCCTCGCGCCTCAATACTTGTTGGCCAAGCTAAAACCAAGGCAGGCCAGGGCCACATCCAAAGTCAGACTCAGAGACTAAGAGAGCCGATTTAATTTAAAGCTTCCACTCCTTTCATTTGGACAACATGCTAAAGGGTTAAATTGCCCACTGAATCAAAATTATTGGTTTCAAACGAAGCCAAAGCAGAGGAGCCGCAATAACAGAGCAACAACAAAAAAACTATATACTATAGATACTATATAGTATCTACTTTAAGGGACTCACTTCCAGAGGTCGTTGCATTGTTTTTTTCGGGCCAGTGCTGTTTTTTGTTTTGGTATTTCATCGTGGTGGGAATTGGCTTCCTACTGGTTGGACTTGGCCTGCTATTTGCCATTGCGTTTTACACATTTTTTCGGCTTTGAGGCAACGAAGCCAGTCAGTCGATGGCTTGCTGTTTTGCAATCGTGGCTTCTTTTGTGTGGCTATCTCCGCTGCAACGTAAGAAAAAAAAGAGGAAAAGAAATTCAAGTTTTTCTTAAACAACAAACACTGTCCGGCTTTTTGTTTGGTGTGGTGTGGCATGGCCACAAGTGCAGCACAAGTGTCCAGGCAACGAGAGTCACGAGTTAAGAGTCGAAAGCCGCGAGAGTCGAGAGTCGCAAGTCGAGAGTGGGCGGGTCAGGCATTCCATCCAGACAGCGAGTGCCCAATGCCAGGCCAGGCGAGTGTCGTGCTGTTGTTGCAACGCGTTTGCTGTTGCTGTTGCCGTGCCACACCAAAATTGCATGCACGTAATGCCAATGCTTAGGCATATCCGCGCCTGCCCATCGGCTCAAGTGAAATCCACTCTTTCACCCTCAAGTGTCCAGTGAACACACGGTTCCTGCTCCCGGAAACTGCCAACAACATCAGCAGCTCAGCAGCGACCAGCGACAGCCTGGACAACAAGTATGGCTGGCCAAATTGGGTTCTTAGCCGCTTCGCCCAAAAAATAATTGTAATAATACTGAACCCGAAAAATCACTTCAGGTGATTGGCCAATATTGCATAGGAATACTGGCCACACAATAATCATCTACTATATAACAATGGCTGCAAAGCTCACTCAAAACTTGGTATTAAATGTTGCCCAAAAAATGTGCAATCATTTCACAATATAATGCGCTTAATATTAAAGCAGCTTGGGTCAAGATGCTGCCTAACAATAGTTATTACATTTGTTTTTTGGGGAGTCATAATGAAACTGTGAAACTGTGTTAAAAAGCCCGTGTTCTTCTTGAAGTAAGATAAGGTTTTGATGATACAAAATTTTGTCTAAAGAACAATTCATGTCTTTTTAAATGAGCATAAGAAGAAAGTTAATATGATAGCAAACATTTCATCAATTATATTTGAACACCTTTAATTAATTATTGTAAAACGAATTCAAAATAATTATAATCAAATGCATAATGCAAAAAGGAATAAGCGTTATATATGTAGTTTTGTTTCTGTCGCACTGCTATTTTAAAGTTCATAGTTGTATATTACATTTTTAATAACAAACAACTATCGAATATGTCTTATTTTAAATATTAGACTTTCTACAACTTCAATTTGATAAGTTCAATGACTTCATGAATTTAAATTGAAGATGTTCAATAAATAGTTCTAAAAATACTTACAAATAATTCCAACAAAATAGATATTACAAGTTTCTTAAAATTTAAATGAAGAGTTGCAATGTTTATTTGAAATTTTCGATAACAATCCGTTAAAGCCGCGAACTATATCAAATGTTGCTCACAAATTTACATATCACACCGATTCGCCTTGAGCTTTTCTAATTTAAATATTAGACTCTCAGATTATGCAAAACTTGAGCCTGCATTTATATGTTAAGTTCAATGGCTCTTTGCGTGGAAGAACAGCGACTCAGCCTCCTTCGGAAGTGAGCTGTAGAGTGCTGTAGATCGAGTAATGGGATCTGCAGCTGGGCGGGGATTAGCAGACTACACCTAGAGCCAAAGTGCAATCTGTGGTTGCAGATCATGCTTAAAGCAAACCACTCAATACTACAACAACAAATATATAGTAAGCAAACTCTGTTGTGCTCTGTTTCATTTGCAGATATCGATCGCGAAAATGGATCCCGACTGCTTTGCCATGTCCTCGTACCAGTTTGTCAACTCGCTGGCCTCCTGCTATCCACAGCAGATGAATCCACAGCAGAGCCATCCGGGCGCCAATGCCAGCAATGCGGGCAACAGCAACGGCGGCGGTGCGGGCGGTGCAAACGGGGGGCAGGGCAACTCGGGGGCAGCGACGCCGGGCAGCAATGATTACTTCCCAGCAGCGGCCGCGTACACGCCCAATTTGTATCCGAACACACCGCAGGCACACTATGCCAACCAGGCTGCCTATGGATTGGGTGGCGGTGGAGGAGGAGGTGCGCCTGGCGGTGGCCAGGCTAATCCCGATATGGTCGACTATACACAGTTGCAGCCACAGCGATTGCTGCTGCAGCAGCAGCAACAGCAGCAGCACGCACATGCGACGGCTGCAGTTGTGGCCCAGCAGCAACAGCAGCAGCAGCAGCAACAGTTGCCACAGCAGCAGCAACAACACCCGCAGCAACAGCAACAACAGCAGCAGCAGCAACAACAGTCGAGCATCAGCTGTAAATATGCCAACGATCCGTCAACGCCCGGTGGTAACAACAACAACAACAATAACAACAACAACAGCGCCAACAGCAACAACAACAACAACCAATCGTTAGCCAGTCCACAGGATCTCTCCACCCGCGACATCTCGCCCAAACTCTCGCCCAGCTCCGTCGTGGAGAGCGTCGCCCGTTCCCTCAACAAAGGCGTCCTCGGAGGCAGCTTAGCCGCCGCTGCCGCCGCCGTCAGCCTGAACAACAACCACAGCGGCGGGGCAGGCAGCGGGGTGCCAGGACCCGGCAATGTCAACGTCAATGTGCCCATGCACAGTCCGGGCGGCGGCGACTCCGACTCCGAGAGCGACAGCGGCAACGAGGCGGGCAGCAGTCAGAACAGCGGCAATGGAAAGAAGAATCCACCACAGATCTATCCCTGGATGAAGCGAGTACATCTCGGACAGAGTAAGTTGACTTTTATTTAATATCATGTTTGAATATTGTTGCTAAAGTAGGGTATAATTACTGCGAAGCTATCTTAAAAGAGCAAACCTAAATAATGAACAATTGTACATTAATATATGCTTACATGAATCAAAAATACTTTAGCAATATTAACAAAATATATAAAATTGAATAATTTATAAATCAAAATACATACTTTCAAACCTAGTGTATAAACCTACCAAGAAAACAAGACTATGAGTTTGAGGATGTACAAATTAGAACAGAAGATACTCGTATAGACCTCTGAAGTTAGAATATTGAACTCTTCAGTGTATATAAAATTTAAACATTTTGATGTTTTTACTTCTTCCCAAAAATTTGGTGGTATTAAAGAAATAATAAGTGCGAAACTGTTTTAAGGAAACAATCCGACATTATAAACATAAATAGATATGGAAAATAAAATAGTCATCAATTCATCAAATATTCGAAATATTTTTTACTCACCTCTTAACCCTTTCGGGACTACTGGGACAATACGTCCCAAAAATTTTAATTGCATACTTGGACAATACGTCCCAAAATTTTTCATTGCATCGTATTTTCTATAATTTTAATGCTAGAGCACTTGTGAAATATCCCAAACACAGTTTTAAGTGTCTATTTCATAATGTAAACAAAAAAGTAACGGTGAATATCTTCGGATTGGGATTATAAGTCCCAGGATAAAAGGACGAATTCAGGATTTCCAAGTATGCAGTACATAATTATTTTTAGTCATCTTTCAGAATCTGAAAAAGGATTTTCTCTAACGATCTTGGTTTTCGAAATAAAACCCCGTCCCGAAAGGGTTAAATGTCACAAAAAGGTGGCAAATATTTTTAATGTTAATTTCAATTAGTTTCTCAAGTACTAACATCATCTTGTTTTCCTTACAAACATTGCTAACTCTCCGAGTTCAAACAAAAATATGTGATAATACTTAAGATTACTCCAGAGTTGTCCAAACACACTCTTACAATCAAGTTTGAAGTATGCGTTTGCTACTCTTCAGTTGCCAGCTGATAATTGTCCAAAAAAAAACTTGTTCAAGTGACTCGATAATCTGTGAACCGATTTAGAAAGAACGCTCTCGAGTGCTAGAAATCGAAATCTGGCAGAGAACTTTATGAGATATTTAAGTTAATCAGTCATTCATTCAATTGCGAGCACTTGCTCGCTACCATTCGGTAGTAATACGGGAATGTGGGAAGAGCGTGCGGGGAGGGGAGCGTGTTCCAGCACCAAATTGTCTGGCAAACTGAGCGCGCGGGGCATCTTGTCAAAATACATAAACAATAACAAAATTTCCCTCACACTTCGACTTTCCCATTTTTCTTGCGGCGCTGCGTGAAAACTCGACCGCGAAAATCGCAGCGCGTGAAATTGTAAACAAACGTGTTCCCCCTCAAGTACGGGGCATGCCCCGGGTATCCCAATCCCAGCAATCTAGCAATCCGGCAACTGACAACTGGCAACCGGCACCCGCGGCTAATGCCGACAGACTCCCACAATAACTCATAATACCTATATAGATACAGATACACTTTTAGCCACAGATACAGATACATTTTAAGATGCGGCTGCTGCTGCTCTATGCGTTTCGTCTTGATATGAATCTCGCACCTCTCGCTCCGTTTATATTTAAATTCTCCAAAATTGATGAAAAATTGTTGTGCCTGACGCTAGAATTCTATAGATACTAAGAAACAAAAAAAACTGAAAAAATTTGTGAACGAAAAATTGTTGAGCGATTTTTCATCATGTCAGTGATTTTTCTTTAGCAACCTCCCGCCCCCAGCTATCTACTCTCTCTCTCTCTCTCTCTCTCTCTCTTTCTCTCTCTCTCTCTCTCTCTCTCTCTCTCTTCTTTTGGAGACCAATTGACAGAGAAACTCACGACGAAGAAAGATTGACCCGAGTTATCAGGTGCCTAGGTCTTGCATAAGTCTTCAGCTTGACTGCAGCAGTTGGCATTTTTTTTCGAAATAAAAAAAACTGTTCATAAAAACAATTTATAGTTATTTTTATTAATTTCAATCGAACGCCTGGCTGTCATCGATCAAACGCCTGACTGACTCATTAGCGGGAATGGTTCACAGGCGATTTAGCATTCAGTTTTTAGCATTTCAGCTTTGCAATTGGCAGCGCTCAGTTGAGAGTTGGCAGGCCTGTTCAATTGCAGCAGCAAGTTGGCAGTCTTTACTTATTCGTATTGGAATTCGCAATAATTGCAGCTCACAAAAGCACTTGACAACCCAAAATCACAACATGTCAGCCAATTAAAGAGTCGTTGAAAAGTGCCATGAACTGCATTCGCATTTGCATTGTAAACAAGAACAAGATGGAATAAAAAAAGCGTTTTCCAATTGTGGAAAAACTCGTTTCGAATGGCAATCAATGGAGCGTATTTGTTATTATTATTTATGTATCTGTAACTCATGGCAGCCAATATAGCAACAACAAAACAAGCCAAGCAAGTGGAGAAAATAATTATAGAGAACTTGAAAGAGAAACAAAGCAAGAGAGAGAGAGAGAGAGAGAGACAGGGAGAATGGCCAAGATGCGTATTACATGTGCGCGTCTCTTCTGGGTAATTGAAGAACATGAATGGAACCCAATGATACACACACACATGCTTTCAGCCATTTTTAGCAGCGCGTTTCGCATTTGCATATTTTGCAGACCCCGAAAGATTGTGCTTGTATCTAATGTGCGAGCATGTGTAGATACTTTTCTGCATCGATGAGATTTAATTACATTCGCATTCACATTCGCATTCGCATACGCATTCGGATTCATGAATGACCACCGCCAATTTGAGGCCATCAGCAATGTTTGCCCATTTGAATAGGGTGCCATTGATGACCAATGTTAAATTATACGTTGAAGCTGAACATCGCAGTCAGTAAATTGTTAGTTGGCATAACATAATCATAGTCGGGTTGAATTAAGTGCGATGATTTGCAAGGGAATTACAAAAACAAACTCAGCGATAAAGATGACATGCTGTTGCATGTTTAACGAGAGATCCTTAACTTTCGATGCAAATCAAAATGTGATTGTGGAGTCAATAACCTCTTTTTTTCTTTGCACCACATGTCGAAATTGTTGACCAATTATAAGGCGATTTTCTATAGTTGTTTCTTATCGCTTAACGTGCACAACTTAATTTTCGCAGTGGCAAATGTCTTAATTAAACCGCAATGTACGATTACAATTTGGAGTGGCCCCCAAACTCGAGAGAGAATGAGAAGTATTTGAAAGAAAATGCTTGCTATCAAAATGGCTTCAGGTGCCAAGCAGCTCAAATAATAATAATAATAATAACAATGAAGCGAGCGGAGCAGCGGAAGATGAAATGGGTTCGGGGCAGGTAACAGCAAACAACAACAACAACACGACAATTACAACAACAGCATGTTAACAATTATGCAAATTTGAGTGCATGTTGCTGCGTCGACTGGAAGGTGCAACAACAGCAGCAACAGCAACAAGAATAACAACTACAACTGCAGCTACAACAACGTTGATTGCATATAATCACGTCAAGTTTTTCTTTCTTACTAATATTTTGTGGCCAGCATATTAAAATAAACTTAAACGCCATCTTCGCAATTACGAGTTGCGCCGCACGAGAGAATAAGATCGTCAGGCGAGAACGAGAGAATTCTGCGAAACACCTCCCCGAAGAGTGTTCTCTCTCTCTCTCTCTCTGCGCATTTGCATTTTGCATCTCGTTAAAAGATCTTTTGTCTTAAATGAGCTCATGCCAACAGTGGTCGTTGATACAACTATCGCGATGCAGATACATGACAAATAGAGCTGTAGATACATTTTAAATATACATATATGCATCTTAGTATACTTGGTAGCATGCAACCTTGTGAAGTTGACTGCATTTCTCTAATTGACAAGACCAAAGCTGGCGACGTTCCAAGCAATTTCGCAGCAGATCATCAAAAGATCTTTTTGCGCTTCATCATTCGCCCACAAATTGAAAGCTAAACGGAATGACAACTGTCAGAGAGGAAGAGAGAAAGACAGAAAGAGAGAGATATACTCTTTGTGAGCTTATGAGATTGTCAAATGCTCATTAGAAGCCACTGTCTTGCCTCTCGTTCGTTTGCCGCATACTCACTACAAATTGTCAATTTAATAAATTTGTGAATAGTCACGGAACAATCGCAATGGCAGCGGCATCCCGACTGTCCAAATACCCGAGTGCAGCCCAATTAGTGGGATTTTATTTTTAAATATGTAAATAACACAAATTCTTAGCCAACACAAAGCAAAGACGCATTGTCTGCTTCCCTTCAGTAGCTGATTTATGTTGTAAATTGCACAATTATTATGGCAATCAGTCTTTTAATTACAAATTGTATAAAGTAAATAAATTTCTTAAATGCCTAGACATTTTTAAAAAGAAAAGACACATTTGTATATCTCAACAACTCTTTCGCTTGTTTTGATTTGATACTTCATTAAAAAAGCTATAAATTGCAAATTTAGCATACAAATTTTGATTTAAGATCTGTTTAAAGATCGAAAAAATCTTTAATTAAGATTTGCAATCTACTTTCCAATCTAGTTTTTTGGAAAGTCTCTCTGTGTTGAAAGTACATTACATAAATTGAAAATATTTAAAAATAGTAGTGGCTGTTTCTATCGATTTAAAATTTGTTACTTGAAGCACAGAACAAAAAAAAATAGAATAAAGTTTCCCAATTGCAAATCGCGGCATATACGCTATAAACTTGAAAGTTAATAATGTTAAAGAAACTATTAAATAACAAAAATTAAAATAAGTCATGAAGCGTTTGATAAACAGTTGGATTTTTTCTTAAAGTGCATATTTATAATTTCATTTTAAGTTATTGAGAATATGCAATACACTGAATATTTAGACAAAGGACACTCGAAATTAATACCCAGACCTAAAGACATGAACACTCTAGAACTAGACTAAATGGCGTCAGAGCTGTAGGAACAGAAAAACTTTACTTTGCTTAGCTCAGTTTTAAAGGCACCTTCTGTTGTATGCTCAGCAAGAAGTTTGCTTTTATTTTGTTCTTTAGTTATTACAAAGCAGAGCTCCGAAAAGCTATTTGAAGTTTCAGTTCTCTGTGTTGTTTGTTGGGCTGCTACAAGCCGAAGGCCACATTGAGATGCAGGATGTTATACAAAATTAATAGTTCGCAAACGAGTTGAATGCCAGATATGTACAAGATATGGCAGCCATGGCTGCGAGGCGGCCACAGCATCAGCCACAGCAACAACAATAGTCTCTTCTGGCTCTGGGTCTCTGTCTGTGTCTGGTTCTGGTTCTAAAGTTGTGTCTGAGTGTTTTGCTGCTGTTTCTTTAGTGCAGTCTCCCCACTCTACAATTGCAGCTTCTGCTCTCGTGCAGCGTGCTGCATGCGGCATGCGGCATGTAACTTTTGCTCTAGCCACATGCAGCAACACCAGACTCGAAGTTATCCAAGAGACCCAGTTGCATTCGCTGGTCAATTACATTTTCATTAACTTGGGACACGACTTTTCAAATAGCTACGTTTAATCAAAATGATTGTTATTATTTCGGTGCCCCTTCCACAACAACAACAACAACAACTACTACTTTCTAAGACTAGTTTCGCCTCCCTCTCTCTCTCCCACTCGGGGTTTTTTAATAGACGCCCCACCCGGGCAATGCAAGGTGCTGAAAATCTGGTATGAGTCTATAAATTAATTCTAGATAGTTGCATGCAGCCGTCTCTTAACTGTTATTACGAAACAGACTCGATTATAAGACATTTTTTTTTTTAAATTTTTTTTATGGCCGCCGTCGCCATAGAGTCGCATTATTCTTCTGAGGCTGGCTAATGGGATCGCAACTCAAGTTGCCACTTCATTAAAATGTCGAATTATTACTAACAAAGCGTAACACTTTTGGCAGCAGACAATGAGTAGAAGATACTCAGATACGCGCAGATACAAATACATGTATTTTTGTATCTATCACTTGTGTAGATACAGATTCAGTCTTCTGGGTTGGGTTGAGTTAAGTTGAGTTGTGGTCGCATCTGATTGTTCTTAATGAATTCTGGTCTCATTCATTCCTGCGGCTCGCAGAGCATGAAGTAAATTGTGTCGGATGTGAAACTCATCACTTTGCTTGAATTAAAATTCATTTGCTACGAATGCAGCACATTAGGGGTATTCATGAGGCACATACTCATACTCATTACTGTTCATTCTGCTTATACAATATGCGTGCTTCGTTTCATTTTCTTTTTATAAATATGTAAGACGTATAATACATAATTTAATTAATCATTTATTATACATACACGTTGTTTTACTACCTTCATGATTCACTTCTGTGCAATGCACTATTTTAGTCTTCTAGATTATCTGGCCCTTTGTTTGTTTATAGGTCAGAGCTCGATTCATTTAATTTCACTTTGAGAAATATCACTCATCATATTGCCCAAATCAACTTGGCATCGACATTCACTTGCACCCATACTTATTATACAGAATGCAAAGCTTTCTACACAACGGAAAAAAAAGATGAATGATTACCCGAAGCGCAGCAACAGAATTGTTTACAGCAAGAAAACAAAAAAAATAAAGGCAGGCGGAGGCTGATGATGATGCCTTCAAGTGGCTGACCACATTTTGGCCAAAGTTAATAAAAGTGCATAAAAAGTGCGAGACACTAACAATGGGGGCTGTCCCGAAAGATACAAAGAACGAACGAACGAACGGACGAAGAAAGAAGTGAAGGAGCAAAAGCAAATTCATGAAATAAAGAAACAAAGACAGCAACAATGGCGCCACTAATGACTGATGATGTGCCAGCGCTGATAGATGCAAATACACAGTACAGCACATGCACAGGTATATACTAGAATATATATACTATATATGTATGTATATTTGTAGATACAATTGCAGATGCCGCCTGTAGATAGACAAATACGCAAAACTCTATTCTACATTGTGTGCATAGTATAGTTCATTAGTTCATTAGATGATACACTAATCGTCTAGCCGAGAATCGACGGGTTGTCCATATACGAATTTTGAATTTAAATTTGAATTTCTGTTGCTTTTGTTTAGAGAGCAAACAGCTCAAGCGGTGCAATATCTTGTAGATACATTTCGATTGCAGCAGCAACCGCAGCTACGATTGCGACTAGTTGGCGGGGGAAATTAAATTGCGAATAAAGCAAAGTAATTGCGATTTGAATGGTGAAAAAGTGCGAGCCATAAATTCAACTGAGTGTCACGCCAGCGCTGCATGCGAATTTATCAAATTCAGGCGCAAATTGGCGCACATCTGCAAATTGGCTCCTGATTCCCTGGCCATATTCCCTTGCTCCAAACTGATATCGTCGAGATACGCATAGAATATTAATCTGCAGGCGCATTAACTAAAACGAAATGACGCAATGCGCACTGGAGATAAACGCAAGTCGCACAGTGGGCAACCAACATTAGAAATAACATAAAAATGAATGCATAAATAAACAAAAAGTGATGCTTTAGCTGGAAAATAAATAAATAAACAAATTTTTAAGTTTTCATGAGAAAGTAAAAGAGTGAAGGGAAATGTTTGTATATATTTTTTAAGCCAAATCATCACAGATAATATAATTTATGTCATGGACCATGGAGGACATATTTTATTAATAAAAAGAAGAATTATAAATTTCAATTATAAAATACATGTTATTACTTAAAGTCTTCAGTCTTCATATACCAAAGAAATCTATATCGTGTATTAAATTATTCTTTTTTTGAAGAACCTTTCTGCTAACTACAGAAATCTTAATTTTAATGCATTTATTTTGTATAAAATTCTGTATTTTATGGAAGAATTGTGCAGCTAATACTTTTAGATATTTGTGTTAGATTATAACAACTACATATTCCACTGTAACGCAAGTTGCTTCTAAAAAAGTTGCAAGTAGAAAGCAAGCTTAAAAGGAAAAACCGAAAGCAGCAACAGGCGGCAGGCAGCAGGCAGCATCAACTCTCGGGGAGTCGAGTCTGAGGCAAGTGTGGCAAGCTAAGCGAAAAGCATCACAAATCGCATACAATTCCAGATGAAATTGTGAATTATTAATGCAGGCGGCAAACTATTTGACTGAGTAGACAAACCCACAGTCCGTTCCCCCCGTCTGTTTCTACCCTTTGGCAGCAGTACGTGAGCTGCCTTTGCAGCCCACCTCAAAAAAAAAAGTCGAAAACTTGCTTTCGAACACTGCTGCTGTCCACCATTGAAAATTGAGTTACACGCGTGGCCTCCAGTCGTTGTGTGAATGTGTGAGTGTGTGTTGGTGTCTGCCCCCGCTCGAATGTATCTGACAGATACTTTTGCAGGTATTTGTATTAGTACGTGCAGCACGGGCTTACAATTTGTAGATTAAAAGTGCACACTGCGAAGCAAAGCGAAGAAGAAGGTGAACACCTCCAGCCAATTCGATTTAAATGTCTGGCATTTCCACTTCGCTTTTCCGGGCCATATTTTCCTGTGTTGGTTTTGCCTATGAAATCCTAGGATTGTTATGCGCTAGTTGTCTGTTTATGGTGTGTTAAACGAGCCACAGTTCAGGGGGTCAAAAGCTAAAAAACACTGCAATGAAGATATGCCGCAAATAAAAACTAAGCCGCCAAACACACACACAAACACACACGAATGCAAATTCTGTATTTGTGTGGAACTTTTGACTTTTGCCTGGATCGTGGACTGTGTTGCGAGTCCGTGTCTGGCCGCAAAATGACAGCGCCAATGCAATGGCAACAATTGCAATTTGTTCGCAGCCTGCCCCCGGGGCCAGAGCAGGCAGCATGGCTCCAACTGGAGTCGCTTCGCGTCGTCGTGTACAGTGGGACGCATTTGGCTTACTTTACTTTCAATTTTTGCGCTCTTTCGCTCATTCGCTGCACTTCGCGCTTCATTAAAAGGCGGGCGGATGCAACCAGCAAAAAAAAAAAATGAAATAAAATGAGCAAAAGGCAACCAGCTACCTACCAACCACCTTCCCCCTTTTCCCCTCTCACCAAAAACAGTTTAGTTGCCCTTGCCTGACGACAGCAAATTTGCAGCTCGACAACAAAACGAAGCGATGCGAGTAAAAAGTCGAAATTAAAAGATTTTTAAAGACACCTTTGTAGCAAGTTTAAAACTTGTTCCGCGCTTGACTTCACCATCTTCATCTTCATCATCTACAGCTTCAGCTTCTCAGTCTCAGTCCCCAACCTCAGTTGCTGTTATTTCACCAAGTTTGGTTGTTGTTGCTTGTCCGCCATGTTGAATACTTTTTTGTTTCTGTTTTCAACAACAACAAAAAAAAAACAGTCGCTGCAAAGTTTTTTAAGTTAAAATTCAAGTTAATTTCGATTGCGCTGTTGTTTGGCTCCCAAGCAATTCTCCAAATGTATCCACAGCTCACCACAAATATCTATATTTAAATGCGAGTGGGTTGAGAGCACGCCTAACAATCACCAAATAAACCATACAAAATAAACCGGTAGACATTCAGCAGACTTTACCTCAAAGGCAAGATTAACATATTAAATACTTGACAATATTTTGCATACTTTAAATGCAAATCAATCAGCTTATAGTAAAAAGTATCTTTTATCTAGCTAAAATATTATGGCAAATCAAGCGTGCAAAACAATCCCTTAATCTCTAAATTGCTACCACACTTTGTTAGGCCAACTTCAAAATCGGTCTTAGACACAGGGTGTGTCAAGAGCAGAGTGGCGCAGTGGAAGCGTGCTGGGCCCATAACCCAGAGGTCCGAGGATCGAAACCTTGCTCTGCTATTGACTATCGATATTCGGGAATATCTTTTTATTGCTTTTTTAAATTTTATTATATTCATGCAAATAGTTTCTTTTCATATAAACATTTTTGCTGAATGAGAAAAGATTTATTGACTATATTTTTTTAATTGGCATAGGCATTCTTTAAATTAGTTTTCTACCTTTTAATTAAGCTGCGATTATAAAGCAATCGACAGGCCAATCATAACTGTTTTTTAATGTATACTCATTAATCTTTGATTCACATTGATTGCTGTCAACACAATTACGTAAGAGAAATGAGTTTGTGTTGTGCTAGGACAAGTTTAATTGGCCAAGATTATGTAATATATTTGCCTCATTGGCAGGCGAGATAATTGCACTTAAGTGCATCATCAGAATCATATCAAATGGCAAATTAAAGTCCATCGTTCAATGCAGCAAATTGAGCGAGAGCTGTGGCTGAAACTGTTTTTGATTGATCGCAAATGAATTGATTGTCGCTGGGAGTATCTGCGAGATACATAATTGAAGCTAACGCCATTGTGGCACAGTAGCTACCAGTAGTTATCTCTCTCTGCCTCTCTTTCTGTCTGTGTGTGTTTGTGCATTAATAAAGAATTCATCACAATTACAACAATTGCCACAGGATGCAATTTACAAAGGAAATTATTAATGGAAAGTCAATGAATTCTTTTTAAAAATTCTGTTTCGTGCCTTTGATTGATTACACGCTGGCTGCTTTGCGTTTTTCTTCGTTTCTGTTTTACTTTTATTTTTTGCGTGGCGCGCATTTTGTCCTGATGCAGCGCCAGTCAAAGACCTCAGCACTTAATCATGGGCATGGCGAAAATAAGTCCAGAAGCCAGAAACGAGCTGAGACGCGGTGCTTCGTTCATTCAACTGCAGACGACAGGACACTCATTAAAAATGGGTGCACACAGGTACTATCGAGTGCGGACCAGATCGAAGTTGACCAGAACAGAGCAGACGACTCTTTAACCGCTCTTTACATGGCACTGCCAAAGCAGACACAACCACAACCAAGAAGAGGGGCAGGCAAGAACAGGTTTATTTTTTAGCTGGCGCGTCAGCTAATTTATGTGCGCATGCGCGCCGCTCTTCGCTCCCTACTCGGGAGCCCCATAATTAACTGAGGTAGTCATTTTGAATTCGAACATGCACACAACTACACTCACACACCTATGTATACGAACAAAGACAGAGACAGCATCAGCGGACAACAGCGGACAACAAGAGAAACAATCTGCGAACGCGCTTCTGAGAGGTCCTCTCCTTAAATCAAAGATAAACGATAATTATCTGCGCGAAAATGCGCGCATAAATAATTTGCAAGAAGCCACATTAAAATTGTATCTAAAAGATACGCATCGCTTGATAAGTAACCATGATGACCATGTCCAACACATCCCCATCCTCATTCCCAGTTTCCCAACATCAACTTCGACTTCGTCTTCGACTTCAACTCCAGTTCGGCCAAGAATAACGATTACAAGAGTTAAACAAACTTTCGGCGGCATTTGCGTTGCGAAGCCTGCGTCGCGCCATTAAAAATTAAAAGCTCATTAATTAAGCAGATAATTCATTTATTATATTTTCAACACAGTGCCAACACAAACGAAAAGGAGCCTCTCCCGTAATTTGTTATCCAGCTCATTATGTGACCAGGATTGTTGCAGCTCACTGTGAGGTGGCAACTGTTTCCAATCGAAAACAATTATTGCGTCTGCTCCCACAGAATTCCATTTCATTTCGGGGTTGGTTTCACTTTACACTTGCTTCTCTTTCTTTTTTTGGGCACAACCCTCTTGACTTGTTTTTATGTGTGTGGCAGGGTTTGAGCCAACTCCGACACGTGTCTCCTGGGGGGCTGTCTTTGGTTTAATCCCCCAAAAAGCACTTAACTTTCAAGTGGCAAATCAACCTGTTGATTTCAAAATGTTGCGAATTGATTTATAATTGTGGCAAGAGTGGTGTGAATGTTCACTGCGTATTTGAGTTTATTAAATGCCGAGAATATTATGCAAATAAGTTAGGGAAAATTGTGTTTGAATTTTTGCAGTATTTTTCTGCATTTTTTATTGGCAGACTTTTAACTTGTAGCTTAGCCACTGAACAACATTCAATGCTGAAAATGTTTTCCAAATAATGAAATATTTTACTTACAATTTTATACATTTTTATTGGCAGACTTTTAACTTCTACCTTAGCTATTTAACAATCTAACTCAACAATTTTGTTTATATAAATAGCTTCAAACACAATACAAACAAAAGAACATTAATAATAGTAATAAGTTTGACTTAACATATGCTACTGACCTCCACAGCTTTAAGCCTTAAGGAAACCACAAAATAATTGCCTTTTGCTTTCGCCAACTTTAAAATGTATCCGAAGTTGAGCAGAAGGCAGCAAACATCTCATCGAATGCTCCTGCTGGCATCTTTTTGGGGGCAAGTGCTTGTGAACCGGAAACCATATGCTGCCTATTGGCTGACTGCTTTTTCTCTTTTGAGGGTTCAGATCGTTTAATTTGTTGTTGTTGTGGCATCAGCTGTTCAGAAGTTTGGAGCACATGATGTCATTTCAGTTGAATGGATTTTCAAAACAACACAAAAAAAAACACAATTCAAAAACATAATAACAAAAAAAAAAACCGAAAACGAAAACGAAATACATGCAAAAGCTAAAGCAACTATTGTTAATGTTTTTTGTAGCTGTGTGTGTGTTGGAGCTGACGAAACTGAATGTGTTCGTGTTGACAACGAACACGGAATATAAATTGAGAAATGCTTTAAAGCGAAATAATCAATTTACTTCTTGACATAATTTCCATTTTTCACGAAACCAAAGGCAGCCACGCGAACTAGAGAAAAATGCCAAAAAGACGCAGTCGAGCAGCCAACGACAAAAAAAAACAACCACGCACAATTCGCACACTCAAAAACATGGCCAAAGAGAACAATACATGTTGTGGCAAGTAGGCAAATGTAGGCTGTGTGGCAACAGCGCGGGGGCAGCTGCACGGGGCAAGTGCTGCACGGGGCAATTGCTACCGTTTGACCATTTTTTATGCCACTGCATTTGACCGTCTCTCTCTTTATTTGGGGCTGTGATTAATGATTGGCACACAGAGCCACAGATACTCCTCGCATAGATACAGCTTCAACTTCAACTTCAGCTTGCGCTGAAGATACAGATACAAAAATACAAATACAGATACAATTGCTAGAGCTGTGTCGTTCGTTTTGACAATTGGAGGTTGTAACTACGATTTAATAGCACTTTAATGGTGTGTGAACAACAAACGCCACAAAAAGCGATAAACCCAAACACCTGTTGTAGTTATCTCCCTCTCTCTTTGCTGCGCTCTCTCTCTCTCTGTCTCTTTCTCTCTTCATATATCATGCTCTTCATCTATTTGTAGCTCGTGCTGCTGCAACACTTTCATTATCACAAATGTCACATCATTTGTCGCATTGCACAAAACTGCCCGCTCATCATTTATCACTAAAGGAATGCGATGACTCCCTTACACACACTCGCACACACTCACACACACACACTCACTCGCACACACTCATGTGCTCCATAATAGCGGGCATATTTGATTAATTTTCCTTTTCCGAAAGAAATTAACCCGCTGCACATGTCGACCCCAGCGGCCCCTTTGACTCGCCCTCGCCCTCGATCGCTGCCTCAAGATTTATCTCTTCCAGCATTGCTCGAGCATGGCCAAGATGTCTCGATTGCGTCTGCTCCTGCTCCCGTTTCTCTCTCTCTGTCTTTAACAATTCCTTTTGCCCCTCTTATTTGGTTTTTATTGTCCGCTATCTTTGTCGCCGTCTCGCACGTTGCCAGTTGATTTATTTATAGAGCATTGCTTAAATCACAAATTTTTTAAATTTGTTTTTCACATCGTATTCATATTAAAATAAAATGCTGCTCAATAAATAATTTTGCAAGCTGATAAAAAACAATTTAAGACAAATTACGAAAAGCTATGATAAACAACTTGAAAATTATTAAAAAGTCATGAGTCATTTTTAGAGCAAAGATAAATAATAGTGTTGACCTTTATTAATAATTAGTGAACTCAAATATAACTAAATTGCTTAATGAAAATCATTGCTTTGAAATTTAATTTTGGCTTAAAACTTAAATTGAATTTTGATTGCACTTCGATTCTAGCTAACAAATAAAACAACTGTTTTATTATTTAAATTAAATTATGATTAATTTTTGATTTTTATAATACATAAAATTAGGTGGAATGTTTAATTTTGATTGATTTTTTGATTTCAGCAATAAATGTTTTCAGTTGTTTTTAAATGAATACATATATATATTTAATTGTATCCAAAAACTTAGTTTATTGTTCAGGTAAAACTTTTTAATAGTTGGAATTTTGGACTCTAATAAATTAATTTAACATTCCAATTCAAATTATTCCTCTGTAATAATAAATTTCACATATTTTGACAATATTTCTAACACCAACGAACAAATTTTTCCCTTTGCTCATCTTCCACTGTTTGAATGCCACACTTCGGTCGCTTGTTGTTGTTGCTGTTGTTGTCTCTTATGAGTAATGATCATTTGGCTGCATTTTGACACTGATAATGGTTTTTGGTAAACGACTCATTAGCCTGCCACTAAGTAGCAGGCACAGTTGTGGCCACTGACCACTTGCCACTTTGTGATCTTGCGCAATCGGAAGTGCGTTGATTTATGAACTTTTCGCTGCGATCTCGAGCGCAATTTGCTGATGTTGTTGCTGATGCTGTTGTTGATGCTCTTTCAGGTTGTTACGGCGAAATGCTACAACAACAACAAGGGCAACAAGTACGAGTTGTTTCTTCTGCCTCTTTCTGTGGCGATAAGATCAACTGCGTACCGGGCTGTGTTGCAAGACGAAGCGTCTGAACACTGCTGATGCTCACTGTGTCCCGGTGAGTTTCATGCCGCACACGTAGAGAGCGGGCTGATTACGATGACGATGTTCAGTTTTATTTTTACTTTTTTTTTCTTTTTGTTGTCTGTTGTTTTTTTTTTTCTTACCTCCTCCAGTTGAGGAGGCAGACGCCGTGCCGGCAGTTGACAAATGACCACTACAAGTGTTTGTGACAAGCCGCAAGCGTTTTTTACTTTATTTTTATTTCTATTTGCGAGCGCGGCGAGAAAACAATTAAACTTTGAACCGCATTGCAATGCGGCAACAACAATTTCCGATTACAGACTTATAGACTGACCTAGCCCAAGGGTTTTCAACTTAACTTTGAACCTGTGTTCGCTGTATGCTAATCTTGCGTCAATCACAACATGATCGGACATGCAACTCCCTCTTTCGCCTCTGTGGCGTATGCAAAGTGCGGCAAACAATGGCAATTTGAATTGCAGAAATGTGTTGTTGTTGATACAACAAGAAAAAACATTGACTGGTGACACTGAACACAGCAGGATCACTGCACTTAATAAATTCTGTTTTGCAGTTGGATTTTTGCATGCACCAAATTTCAAATTTCCAACTGATATGTTAAGCGACTGTCAGTGTTTGACTTTGACGTCATCTTACATGAAAATGAAATGCAAAAGATCAAAACAAAAGACGACAAACGCAACTCAACAGCAACAACAACAACCAACACAAACATTCCGCAATGCTCAAAAATTATTTCAAATATACTTATGTCGCATCTCGCTCTCTTTGTGTATCTGCAAAATCCAATATGTCTATATAGTATTTCGCTGCCTAGACAAACGAAATGGGCACAAAGTTGTAAAACGCTTCGAATGTTCGCTCATTGGCGCTGTCAAGAGTCGACATGCCCCATGCTCTATGCCATACCATGCCCCGACGATAAGTGATATGACATGCCAGGTGCCACTTGGCAGTCGCCGTCGCCGCAGTCGCCAGTTCCTCAGCCCTGTCAACTTATGGGGGCTTTGCGCCTGGCCATGACGACGACAGGCGACAACGATGCGCTACTTATGTAGTTATATAGTTAGTACCAATTCCATTCCCAGTCCCAGTTCGGATCCCATTCCGAGTACTCGAAGAAACACAGCCGCAGTGTTGACATTTGCTTGAGCCCTCAACGGGTTGCTCAGGCATCCAATCAGT
Source organism: Drosophila albomicans (assembly GCF_009650485.2). NCBI lineage: Eukaryota > Metazoa > Arthropoda > Insecta > Diptera > Drosophilidae > Drosophila > Drosophila albomicans. The sequence continues at coordinate 23,800,502 of NC_047631.2, forward strand.
TGAGTTCAGTTCCGTTTCGTTCTCTTATGGATTAAGCAGCATGTTCTCAACTTTAGCTAGAATTATGAACATATACATAAATGAGTCAGGGCTACAGAATAACTTTTCTTAGATATTGAAGTAATAAGTGACAAAACTACAGTTGAGTGTGCTCGACTGCGTGATACCTCTTGCCTATTTTGAATAAATGCAAAAAAGTACTGTTGGCGTAGTTGAGTTAATTGAAGAGAGTTTCAAAATAAATTATAAGAACTAGAGTGAAGCGAAAGTGACCTCAAAATACCAAAAATATACCAAAGTCTAATTTTGTATATTTATAAAGTATTCAAAATATACCATAGAGTGCAAAATAAACCAGATTTACAGTCAAAATAACAAGAAGTCCGAGAAAACGAAATTCAATCTCACATAGTAACTTTTTGTTGTCCCCTTTTCTTACAAGTTGAAATAAAAAGTTAAACATTTCTAATTCATATAATGAAATTTACTATTCACAACTTTAATGCTTCATTGGTTTCAGTGTAATTGTGCAACATTTTCCCACTAATTCCCATAAGCAACTCAACCTGCCGCCAATCCCCAGAGATACTTTAGCTGTAAGATACTTTTGCTCGCCGCTCTGCTGCTGCTGCTGCTTGTGTTGTGTTGTGTGTCGCATGTGTAAACAAATTGCAACATCATATGACAGCAGCATTTGACAATTGTAAATGGTTTGTTTTGCGGCAGACAAGTGCTGGCACAACCCAAGGCGTTGTCTGTGGCATGCACAATGACAATGTTCGCCAACTGGTCAGGCAAAGAATTCTCTGTGCTCTCATATTGATTTGGCAAAGAACCGGGCAAGGTCAGCGATATTAACAATAAGTGCAATCTGACACCTGTCTCTCTTTCTTGCTCGCTCTTTCTCTGTCTGCGTCTGCGTCTACACTTCATGCATCAACTGAATGTGGCAGCTAGTCTGCAACAAAGTTTTGACCGACAGTTTGGACTTGCTTTAGACGGCAGTCTAATGGCAGGCGAGAGTTATTGGATTCGGTATCAAATTTGATAGTTGAAAAGCTGACTGACAGCGCTGCTAACTGACCGAAATGGGTCAGAACTTGAGCTCGAAAAAGGATTACAACAAAGACTATCTGCTAGCTATCTTGCTATCACTCTTCCTCCTCTCTCTCTCTCTCTCTTTCTCGCTCTGTCGCTGCCACATGAGTGATGGAGCTGATGTCGTTGTCTGGTTACTGTCTGCTCGCTGTTTACGTGGTCATTAGTTTAAACCCCTTCAGGATGGCAATGGCCAATGGCACCCAGCGGCAAGAGTGCTTTTGATGTCGCACATACACATATGTGTGTGAGTGTGTGTGGGTGTGCTTTTGCAAGCGGCGCTTTGGCATTTGCCACAGCCAAATTCACTTTAATTAAATGAGTGGTAATTAATTTCAACTTTAATCAGAAATTCCATTTAGATTTCCTTCTGATTGATGTGACCCGACATCTTCCGACAGCCAAAAAACTAAACAAAATAAAAGTTTTGTGTCGCGCATCCTCAACAGTGACAACCACAGAATGGGAGGGAAATTTGTGTTATTCAAAATTTAAAATAGATACAAAACTATTTGAATTTTGCTGGAGAAAAGTTCACTTGAAAACGTGAAAATTTAGCCAGTGAAAAATGTTGCCAAAAGTTACTAATTCAATGTGTTTAAAGTCGTAATAAATTTGGTAAATTAATTACACTTATAATAAAAATAAATTAAGTCACTTCTTAATACAAAACTATTTGAATTTTTCTGAAGAAAAGTTCGCTTGAAAACGTGAAAATTTAGCCAGTGAAAAATATTGCCTAAAGTTGCCTAATTCAATGTGTTTAAAGTCGTAATAAATTTGGTAAATTAATTACACTATAATAAAAATAAATTAAGTCACTTCTTAATAAGTATATATATACTTGTAATTGAAACTAACAACATTCATTTAATTAAAGAAAAACTCCACAAAAACCACTTGAAAGCGCTCACATTTTACCATTCAAAAAATGTGGCTGCAAATTACAAATTCACAGTTTTTCAAATTGCAAAAAAATAAGTAAATTCTTCGTACTTGTAATTGAAAATAAAAACTATAATTTTAATTAAATCCATTGCTCATTTTATGCTGCTTATTTTGGGGCATTTGCAGCATTAAGATACAGATACAAATGCAGATAGAATTCCAACTTATGCGGCATCAAGTTTTGTAGAGCCAATTGCCATTTAGCAATGGGCCATGACCCATATAAGCTCAATGGTGCGCTGAGAAATGTGGCGAGCGAAGAACATTTGTCGAATTTCCCAAAAGTGCCGAAAGCGGCGCTGCCTCAGTCTCTGTCTCTGCCTCTGCCTCAGTCGCAGTCGCAGCTCGGCCCGTCTATCACATTGACTGACTGCCACACATTTTGTGTATGCAAGTGTGTGTGCGTGTGTGTGTGTGTGTGGCATTGTCTCAACCTCTTTGTAGCTGAAAACCGGGCGGGCCAATTGACTTGGCCATAATAACACGCCACGGTAAATGGCTTTTAAAAGTCTACTTTGCCACAGACCGCCCCCTCATTACGAACGACGCGTTTCGAACGCCCTCGCGCCAGTCCAAAAGATGACAAAAGTTTCGGTGGGAATCGAAGAGAGAGCAGCGAGTAGAAAGCGGAGAGTGGAGAGCGGGCAGCTTGGCACGTGGAATGGGGAAATTGTCATTATCTTTTGTGGGAGAAATATTCAGGCAAGACAGCCAGCTGTCTACAATGATACTTCAGCTAGTACGAGACGAATACAAACACCACAACCACATCTCTCTAACCATATCTTGTTGATTTTCTTTCTATATTTCTTTGTTCTTTCATTTTTTGTTTTCGGCTAACAACAAAAATAAAGCATTTTGGCCAAAAAAGCAAATTGCAGTTTGACACGTCATATTTATGAAATGCGCAACGTTGCAGAAAATCACAAAATAAACAAGAAAATTAACTCTGTATAGACGAAATCAACTTAACGGTGCCTTGGCCACTTCAGTGTTTGTCGATTGCCTAGAAACGCCTTCTAGAAACATGAATAAATGTCTCTAGTTCATAATAGTTCAATATGCTTAAAGCATATTGTGTTAAGTTATTAACTTGGAATTCGATTTGAAATTTTCAATAATTTCTAATTTAAAAATGAGTGCATAAATACACTCGTCTATATATTTTTAAGTTAGGGTCAATTTTTGGCGCATAGAATTAAAACTTTATTCATTATGATTCCTGAACATTTGGTTGCAATTAGGATTTTTAGAAGTTATTTAAGAAAGACTTTTGTATGGGCGAAAAAGGCCTACTTACTACACAGGTCTTAGTTCCTTTGGCTGACAATCTGGTATATTTTAAACTTCATGGTATATTTTGAATGGCACTATATCAATGGCCTTTTGCATGTTTTACTATTTATGCGGTAAATTCATTAGGCCTATTTTTGGAATAATACCGTACTGTTTTGCATACCCGTCTGTAGTTTTTTTACTTGATCTGAAATCATTTGATGAATTCGCAACTAATTAAGTACTCATGTTAATCACTCATTGCAGGTACTGTGAATGCCAATGGCGAGACGAAACGACAACGGACCTCATACACCCGCTATCAGACCCTCGAGCTGGAGAAGGAATTCCACTTCAATCGCTACCTGACACGCCGGCGACGCATCGAGATCGCACACGCGCTCTGTTTGACGGAGCGACAGATCAAGATCTGGTTCCAGAATCGTCGCATGAAGTGGAAGAAGGAGCACAAGATGGCGTCAATGAACATTGTGCCCTATCATATGGGTCCATACGGCCATCCATATCACCAGTTCGATATCCATCCGTCACAGTTTGCGCATCTGAGCGCATAGGACGCGTGGCACTTTTCGGGTACTGGTTAGAGACTCAATCAGTTGTATCAGGAACCATATCAGGCGGCGGCAGCGGCAAGCGTGGCCGGCGGCTATCAGTCACAGGGCTCTCAGGATGCCACATCGGTGGCCTCGGTGCTCGGCAGTGGCAGCGGCAGCGGTGGCGGCGGTGGAGTTGGAGTTGGGATTGGGGCTGTTGGGGGCAATGTCGGTGCCGGCAACGGTCCCAACTCGTTGTTCAGCTCCGCCGCGGCGGTGGCCAATGCCGGCAATGCCAATGCCGAGTGCATTAAATATCCGCAAGAGTTCTGATCTCAGGTTATCCTCAGGCCACAGCAGCAGCAGCAGCGGCAGCCTGACTCGGACTGTGAGCCCGAGCTTGGGCTGGAGTCAGAGCCAGAGGCAGAACCAAAGCTAAAGCCAGAACCAGAACCGGAGGCGGAACTAGAATTGGAGCTAGGGCTGCAGCTGGAGCTGGAATATAAAGCGGATATTGTTGGCTGCAATTTGTTCTGCTGCTGAGCCGGTGACACATTGCCACTGCCACTGTTCCATATCTGCATCTGCACTCGCATTCGCATCCGCCGCCGCCGTCGATCAACCAACATCAAAGATGATGCTTCTTGTTTGCAACTGATTCGTGTTAAGCTGAGAAACGAGCCGTTGCTGGAGCTCGGCTCGTTTGGGTTTATGATACTGGAGGTGGAACTGTCACATCAAAAGTTCTCCCAGAGCCATCCTGCACACCACCCCACCTAGACACACACACACAAAAACACAGACAACCACACACTCACAAACAAACACTTGGGCATGGATCTGAAGAGATTACTTCGCATATAATCAATATATACTTCAGCACTATCGGAGTTGTTGCCGTTGGACGTCCAGTATGATAAACCTCTTTCTCTAAGCAGTATTCGAAAAGCTATTAGATCCTAAGTCTAGCATAAATTTTAGTCCTAAGCAGCACACACACGATGAACAAAACCGTAATATAATATATTTGCAATAATTTCAAAGTGATTTCTATTAAACTTAGTTCTCGTTTTATACATAATTCTAATTCTAATTCTAATCCCTCCCTGACACACACACAACTGTATCCTCTGAAATGTGTACTTAAAAATCGATCTATCATATTTCTCCATATAACTATCCATATAAGGCTTTGTTTAGTTTGTAAATAGCAGAGCGTCCATCACTCAGATGGCGCCTTATTATGTTTGTGTTTCTCATTTTTGTCTATTGATTGAAAAATTTAATTTGTGTTGTTGAAAGTGCTTGAACAGCTTTTGGAGATGCTTTAATAATTTGTATCAAAAATTAACTTAATACTATTTAATCTGTAATTCGTTTTATTTGCAAACCAATGATGAACAAACAAATTCGGAAGACAAACAGGGAAATTTGGCAAGACGATCGAACTGTTTCGAAATTGCGAATTTTTAGCATAATTTCAATAGCAACAAAATGCAAAGCTATCTTCCTCCACATCAGACTCTAGTTCTCTACTTCTATCGCACCTTCAAATTTCCATCTCGATTAATTATTATTTCGAGTTGAATTAAAAGCTTTCATCTCTGTACAACGATATACAAATCCTATAAATATTGTCTCTTAGTGTAAGTGGAATTATTGAATAATGCGCAAATTGTTAAACTCTAATGCTATACAAATTATACCTAAATGTAATGTAATTATTTATGCTGTACTTTTCGCTAAGCTAAGGTTAGTGCATTCTAGAACCTATCGGTAGTCTATGTGAACCTAGCAAGTAAGTCTAAATTATATGTATCGAATTAGCAAGACAAATTTTAGTGAAAGGTAAAATAAAAATATAATATGTATGAAGAAAATTATAATAAACAACCGCGCATTGCAATATTAAGAAAGGAAAGAACATTAAGAAAACTTGAAAAACAAACACTTAGCACAAATTAATTAACTGTTTTTTTCTTTTAATTATTAGTTTATGTTTCTGGCAAATTGTCCAAAATACATGATTTTGTTAATATAAATGCAATACAGAAAGTATTCCTTTGGACTTAGTATCAGTGCACAGAGAGCGCAAAATGTTTAACTGCATTCCATGTAAAAAGAAATTACATAACTAATTTTTAATAATATGTAATAATATGGGTTCGATTGCATACGTAATGTTTATGAAATGAATCTTTCATCTATTCAACCACAAAACAATACAAATATGAATAAATCAAAAACAAACAAAGCATATGTAAACTTGTATGAATATGGAATAAAATAAAAACTATTTTAAAATGTATCACAAAGTATTTTCAATATTTTAAGAATTTATTCCTATATACTACTAACAACAAAAGGATGAAGGAATATTATAGCATGGGAAAAAAATAATTGCAGAACATTCAAATGCCCTCACCGAGGATCCTGTACTTTTTCATTATCAGAATAGTTCCAGAACGCTTCAAATTTATATGCCCGGGTAGCTCAGTCGGTAGAGCATTGGACTTTTAATCCAAGGGTCCAGGGTTCAAGTCCCTGCTCGGGCGACCATTGTTTTTTATTAATTTTTACCAAATAAATACATTTTAAAACCATAAATGTGATTTTTATTTTTAATTTAAGTGTAATATATATATATATTTAATTTATTTTGTAATTTCATAAAACAAATAATGCAGGTGTTGTGGAAAGCAGTTCCACAAGTAGCTCACAAACTAAGCAGTGCTTGTTCGAAGCAAGAAGCGTATAAGCAAGCAGTCCACAAAGTAAGCAGTATGAGGAGCAACATATTCCAACAAAGAAGTACGCTGCAAGCAGTTGCTGCAAACTGCTTACAAAATGACACTTAAGGCCGACTTTTAGAATCAATGTTTTCGACTGGAAGGTTGGCAGCTTCTGTAATCACGCTTCTGTGAGGTCTGATTGTGGGATGACCTGAGGCTGGGGATCACTGTGTAGTGGACCAGCCATGTTGACGGAACGTCCGCACTAAGCTTGCCATCAATATGGGTGCCGAGGAGGAGTCCACGGCATTCAGGTTGGCTAAGGAGGGATGAACCGGGCCAGGGGTGAAAACCAGCAGCCAAGAGTTCCCGTGGTAGGCAGTAGTGGGATAGCGTACCGGAGTGGACTGCCATTATCAGCCTTGCCAATTGTTGGACCGCAATCTTTTTGTAACAGAAAATTTTTCTATTTTAATTTCGGATTAATCATTAATTATGTTTATTTATTTTTATTTATACAAAGAAATGAGAACAAAAATAAGAAATTTTGATTTTACCACAAACAAACCACAATATATTTTTATAAAATGTTTCCGACACATAACTTCACATCTACAATGCGCTGTCGCGGATTTCGTCAGTTAACATTGCAATTTCCTGAGAAACAGAACTAAGCGCACGGTTAAATAATATGTTTATAATAAGAAGTGCCTTTTTGTTTATACTGAGTATTATCCTGGCTGCAGAAGCAGAGGATAATCAGAAATGTGAATATTTTGAATCTGTCGATCTCGAGAATAGTCAGAAATGTGACTATGGATCTTATTTGTACAGGAGTATTTTAATTCCAAACGAAAAAGAAAAGAATGAAAGAAAAGAATGCCTCATACCACATAAAGTTTCAGAGGAAAATTATTATCTAGTACCTACAACCATTAAGCCGGATAGCAAAATTCATATCGAACGTAAGTTGCAACGTATGAATTCCAAGAATAAACTATTATCGTATTATATTGCGTTTTCAGTTCACGGAACCAATATTATAAGAGTAATAACGGTTTTTTGCATAGCTATAATCATTGGTGCGTATTGTTATTCGCCCAAGTTAAATGCAGGATGCAACCGATGTTATATATATCACTTTGTTTGCCTCGCTAGTTGCTATATACTGCAGTGTGTAGACTTGGTCGGAGCCGCTAAGAATGTGTGCTATTTGTTAGGTAATTTTAAATTGATAATAGATGACACCTTAACAACGACATAAATTATTCAAAATGCAGGATATTCTCGATATTTCATCATCATGTCGACATTCCTTTGGCTTCTGGTAATTAATTATAATTTGTGGAATACAATTACCCGATATAAGGTAAGTGTACACATGCTGAGATACCATATTTTCGTGTGGGGAACTGCTGCGATTTTGACCGCGATCACTGCATATATGGATATGCAAGAGATGTCCGACTCTGACAGGGATATATGGCAGCCTGGTGTGATTCGTTACGGATGCTGGATCGATAGTACGTTACAGAATTCAATAAAAAATATGAGAAAGTAACTATTAATAATATTTTATATAGCAAAAAATTGGTCAGCTATGATTTACTTGTATGGTCCTATATTGCTTTCAATCCTTATCAACTCAACACTCGCCATTATAACCGCAAGGCATTTGTATGTGATGGATAGGGAAATGAATCGAGCCTGGAACAATGTGGAGCGTAAAAACAATTCAAAGAATATTTCTGAGTATATTGCTGAATAACATACAAATAGAAAACTATAATAAATCGAATTAAATTTATTTCAGTACCATTTGCAGGCTATTTCTCATATCAGGAGTGTTTTGGCTAATGGAAATATTTGCATATTTATTTAACATAGAATTGTTTGCCTTAATTAAAGCTGGACAAGGATTAATACTGCCTTTCGTAACTATCTGTAACAAAAAAGTTATTCGTGACTTAAATCAAAGGTAATATCGTTAATAACTCAAAATTAAATTATTCAATTTAAGGTTTTATTTGCATAGGTTGAACCCAAAAAGAAAGAAAGATTGCGAACCGGTCACAACCATGGAATAGCGAGCAAGATATCTTATCAAATCAACTACATATATCTACATTAACTTTCATTATATATCTTAATAGAAATAACTAAAACAACGATGACAAAATGTATATACGAAATGCAAGTTATCCGATAACGATAAAATAAAATCATAATTACATTTAAATAACAAGTACACTAGTGCACTTACCGCAGTAACAATAAATACTTCGAGGAAAGCACCTCTCATTTCTCTGTCTATTCACTATGTTCAAAATAATAAACGCTCTTTTCATACTGAGGGTTATCCTTGTTGCCGTAGCAGAGATGCCTTGCAAATTGTTAAACCACAATCTTTTTGCTACCGAAAATTTCTTTTTTAATTTCGGAAAACAAAAAGTTTAATTCACTGATGCATTTTTTATATTAATAAACATTTATATAAATTTGTAAATAGGTCGAACCACAATTCTGAATACATTTGTGTATTTTTATATAATGATTCCGACAACCCCCATTTTCTCATTCTCAACTCTACAAAGAAAAGAGAATAAAATTATGAAATTGTGATTTTACCGCTTACGGTTTTGCATGGATACTTCAGTAAGTGAGTTCAAACCACAAACAAACCACAATTCTGAATACATTTGTATATTTTTATATAATTTTTCCGACAACCCTCATTTTCTCATTCTCAATAATTTATAATATATAACTCACATCTACAATGCACTGTCGCGGATTTCATCAGTTAACATTGCAATTTCCTGACAAATAGAACTAAGCGCACGGTTAAATAATATGTTTATAATACGAAGATATAGTGCCTTTTTGTTTATACTGAGTATTATCCTGGCTGCAGAAGCAGAGGATAATCAGAAATGTGAATATTTTGATTCTGTCGATCTCGAGGATAGTCAGAAATATGACAATGGATCCTATTTGTACAGGGGTATTTTAATTCCAAGCGAAAAAGTTCAGCAATACACATATCGTGAAACAGTTTTCCAGCATAATAAGAAGACAGTCGAACCCTATATGAGAGGTTGTCTCTGTCAGATAAAATCGTGCGTGCTGCTGTGTTGTGAACCAGAAAAGTCAATGAGAAATTTTGTTGTCAATATGACTCTTGACAATGGTACGGAGACGCAAGTAAACGTGATAAATGAATTCGAAGTGCAAGTTAAATACGAAATGTCGTGCGATTTATTAGAGAATCCAAATTATGATGAACAGGCCCAACCCAACTGGAAACTTTTTCAAGTTTGTAGCCTATATATATATAATATAATAACTAATTTTTTAATAATAAATTTCTATAAATAAGGATGGAAAACTTAAATATCTGTCTGATGATAATGTACTAGAAAAAAATGAGTATTGCCTCATGCCACATAAAGTTTCAGAGGAAAAGTATTATCTAGTACCTACAACCATTAATCCGGATAGCGAAATTCATATCGAAAGTAAGTTGCAACGTATGAATTCCAAGAATAAAATAATAATATTGTATTATATTGCGTTTTCAGTTAACGAAACAAATATAATAAGAGTAATAACGGTTTTTTGCATAGCTATAATCATTGCTGCGTATTGTTATTCGCCCAAGTTAAATGCAGGAAGTAACCGATGTTATATATATTACTTTGTTTGCCTCGCTAATAGCTATATACTGCTGTGGGTAGACTTGGAAGTAAGGGTCGAGGCCGTTAAGAATGACTGCTATTTGTTAGGTAATTTTAAATTGAAAATAGATGACACCTTAACAGCGACAAAAATTAATTAAAATGCAGGATATTCTGGATATTTCACCATCATGTCGACATTCCTTTGGCTTCTGGTAATTAATTTTAATTTGTGGAATACAATTACTCGATATAAGGTAAGTGTTCACATGCTGAGATACCATATTTTCGTGTGGGGAACTGCTTCGATTTTGACCGCGATCACAGCATATATGGATATGCAAGAGATGTCCGACTCTGACAGGGATATATGGCAGCCTGGTGTGACTCGTTACGGATGCTGGATCGATAGTACGTAAAGAATTCAATAAAAAATATGAGCAAGCAACTACTACCATATTAATAACATTTTATATAGTTAAAAATTGGTCAGCTATGATTTACTTGTATGGTCCTATATTGCTTTCAATCCTTATCAACTCAACACTCGCCATTGTAACCGCAAAGCATTTGTATGTGCACCATATGAAAACCAATCAAGTCTGGAACAATTCGGAGAGTAAAAAGAATTTAAAGAATAAATCTGAGTATATTGCTGAATAACATACAAATAGAAAACAATAATAAGTCGAATTAAATTTATTTCAGTTTCATCCACTTTTTCCGGATTTTTCTCATATCAGGAGTGTTTTGGATAATGGAAATATTTGCATATTTATTGAACATAGAATTGTTTACCTTAATTATAGCTGGACAAGGATTAATACTGCCTTTCGTAACTATCTGTAACAAAAATGTTATTCGTGACTTAAATAAAAGGTAATATCGTTAATAGCACAAAATTAAATAATTTAATTTAGGGTTTTATTTGTTTTTAGGTTGAACCCAAATAGGAAGAAAGATTACGAACCTGTGACAAGCGTGGAAACATCAACTACATAACTATATCTACATTAACTTTCATTATATATCTTAATAGAAATAAAATATTTACATATATTGTACATTATACGTGAGGTCATTGTCCGAACCAAAACAACGACAATAAATTGTACATAAGAAAAACAAGTTAAGCAACGATAGTTGTAGTCATAAACAAGTAAGTCGAGTGTGCTCGACTGTGAGATACCCGGTACCCATTTTGAATAAAAGCAAAATATTGCGGTATTTTTTCAAAATATGCCAAAAATCAAAAATACTAAAAATATACCATAATGTATATTTGGTATATCGATATAGTACCACATTTAAAATATACCACAGACGACACAATATACCAGATTGAAAGACAAAGCAACTAAGACCCATAGTAAGTAAGCGTTTTTGCCCATACAAAAGTATTTCTTTAATAACTTCCATAATTTTTATCTAATCGCAACCAAATTTTCAGGAATCACAATTACTATAGTGTTTATTGTATATACCAAAATTCGCTCTAGCTCTAGCTTTAAAGTTACGCTTGTTATTTTGATTTGCGGGCGGAAGGGGACGTGGCAAAAATTTGAAACAAACTTGATCTGCGTGCAAACATAACAAATGCTGTCGAAAAAAAATTATAGCTCTATCTCTTATAGTCTCTGAGATCCAGTGTTTCACACGGACAGACGGACAGACAGACAGACGGACAGACACACAGACGGACAGATGGACATAGCTAGATCGTCTCGGCTGTTGACGCAGATCAATAATATACATATATACTTTATAGGGTCGGAGGTGCCTCCTTCTAACTGTTACATACATTTCATGCCGGCACAAAGTTATAATACCCTTCTACCCTATGGATTTAATAATAAAATCATAATTACATTTAAATAACAAGTACACTAGTGCACTTACCGCAGTAACAACAAATACTTCAAGGAAAGCAACTCTCACTATTCACTATGCTCAAATAATATAATAAAAGTGTATATCTAAATAAAAATGTTCACAATAATAAACGTGCTGCTGTGCACTTTATAAGAGTAATAACGGTGTTTTGCTTAGCTATAATCATTGCTGTGTATTGTTATTCGCTCAAGTTACATGCAGGATATAAACGATGTTATATATATTACAATACACATGCTGAGATACAATACTTTTGTGTGGGGACTGCTGCGATTTTGACCGCGATCACAGCATATATGGATATGCAAGAGATGTCTGACTCTGACAGGGATATATGGCAGCCTGGTGTGACTCGTTACGGATGCTGGATCGAAAGTACGTTGAAGAATTCAATAAAATATATGAGCAAGCAACTATTAATAATATTTTATATAGCAAAAAATTGGTCAGCTATGATTTACTTGTATGGCCCTTATCAATCCTTATCAACTCAACAATCGCCATTATAACCGCAAGGCATTTGTATGTGATGGATAGGGAAATGAATCGAGCCTGGAACAATGTGGAGCGTAAAAAGAATTTAATGAATAAATCTGAGTATATAGCTGAATAATATACAAATAGAAAACTATAATAAATCAGATTAAATTTATTTCAGTTTCATCAACTTTTTTCAGATATTTCTCATATCAGGAGTGTTTTGGATAATATAGAATATATATTATATATTTATTTAATATAGAATTGTTTACCTTAATTATAGCTGGACAAGGATTAATACTGCCTTTCGTTACTATATTTGACAAAAAAGTTGTTTGTGACTTAAATAAAAGGTAATATCGTCAATAACGCAAAACTAAATTATTTAATTTAAGGTTTTATTTTTTTTTAGGTTGAACCCAAATAGAAAGGGAGATTACGAACCGGTGACAACCATGGAATCCGATATCTCTACTTTCGTGATGTTTCTTATTAGAAATGAAATATTTACATATATTGTACATTATACGTGACGTCACTGTCCGAAGTAAAATAATGACGATAAATTGTATAGTCATAAAAAAAATGTATAATTATATTTAAATAACAAGTACACTAGTACACTTACCGCAGTAACAATAAATACTTCGAGGAAAGCAAATCGCACTATTCAGTGCATAAATAATATAATAAAAGTGTATCTCTAAATAAATATGTTTACAATAATCAACGCTCTCTTCATACTGAGGGTTATCCTTGTTGCCGTAGCTGAGGACAGTCAAGAATGTGGATATTTTGACACTGTGGATCTCAGGGATAGCCGAAGACTTGACAATGGATCATATTTGTACAAGGATATTTTAATCCCAAGTGAGAAAGTTCAAGAATACAGTTATCGTATAACAGTGTTCAATTCTAATAAGACAGTCGATCCTTATTTAAGAGGTTGTCTCTGTCACATCAAATCGTGTGTGCTTTTGTGTTGTGAACCAACAAAGCTAATGGAAAACAAAATTTCCTTAAATATGACGCTTATAAACGGAACTGAGTCCCAAGTTAATGTAAGAAATGAATTCGTAGTGCAAGTAAAATATGAAATACCATGCGATGTGTTGGGTGATCCAAATTATAATGAGCAGACCCAACCTGACTGGAAACTATTTAAGGTTTGCCAATAAACGAATCATTTTGTTATACTATTCTTAATTATATAAATCCATCTTAAGGATGGAACGCTTCATAATCTGACCAGTAATAGCGCTCTAGAAAAGCAAGACTATTGCCTGCTGCCACATAAATTAGATGAAAATTATTATCTTTTACCTCAGATCATAAAGAAGGATAGCGAAACTGTTATAGAGCGTAAGTTCATATGAATCTTACCTTAAATTTTAAGGACAATAATATACTTTTGTATTTACAGTGGACTTTATTAGTGCCATAAGAGTTATCTCTGTGTTCTGCATAGTTATAATTATTGCTGTCTATTTGTATTTGCCTCATTTGCGATCCAGAGCCTACAGTCAATGTTGTTTATATTACTTTATTTGCATCGTCATATGTTTTATATTACTGTGGGTAGAATCACTAACAAGGAGCAACAAACAGCGGCTGGCATGCTATTTCATGGGTAATTATAACATGATTGCGAAAGTCAACTTATTAAATTAATAAAAATTCAGCATGCTGTGGGTATTACATCGTCATGTCTGCATTCCTTTGGCTTCTGGTTATTAACTATAATGTTTGGAAATTACTCACCAAATACCAGCAGCAAACAAAGATGAAGAAGAAATATCATATTTTTGTTTGGGGGACTGCGGGGATATTACTTACGATCACTGTATGCGCTGATAACTTGAGTCAAGGCATGGAAGACACTTGGTGGCAACCTGGTATAGCTGTGTACTACTGCTGGATCAATAGTATTTTGCGCAATTCGAAATAGGAATATGAACAACTATTAATATATTTTTTTACAGCTAACGATTGGTCAGCCCTGATTTACTATTTTGGACCTATATTGCTCATAATTGTTATCAATCTAACACTCTCCACCGTTACCGTAAGGCATATATATGTAGAAACCAGAAAGAACGCCAAAGAGTGGAACAATTCGGAGAGTAAAACGACTTTAAGGAATAAATCTGAGTATATTACTAAAGAAAATCCTATCTAAAAATAAAATACAATAACAAAATTATATTCTTTCAGTTTTGTCATGTTTCTCCGAATGTTTGTCATCGCGGGAGTAGTCTGGGGACTTGAAGTTGTTTCCTATTTATTTGATTTAAACTCTGAACTCGTTATACGTATTGTCTTTGATATAGTAACAACTGGACAAGGATTAATACTGTTTTTCGTTACCATCTGGAAGAAAGACATTATAAAGGCTCTATATAAGAGGTAATATTCTTATTCTTATACCCGCTACCTATAAAGTAAAAGGATATTATAACTTTGGAGAAGACTTCTTCGACCATATAAAGTATACATATATATTTGACCGAGTAGCCATGTCTTGTTATATCAATATACCAAAAATAAGTTTCGGTTTAATTCATTATTAATTTAGTATATTTAGAAGATAATTCAGAAATGGTTTGATATTATTTCTAACAAGTAGCGGGTATCCCACAGTCGAGCTCACTCGACTGTAGCTTTTGTCTTTGTTTTAAATTCATCATTACTATGATTTAATTTTTTAGATTGGAGTCAAAAACAAGTCATACTAAAAGTAAAAGCAACATCAGTGAAAACAACGCCACATCAACTTCCACATAGTTTGGAAACTATTATTTAATTTTACAAAAATGTTTCTGAAATTATTTTTGCACTTGTAGATTCATATATTAAAATGTGTATGAGGTCACCGCCCATACGAATTATGAGTTTCTAAAACCATATCGCTGAAGTTTCTATAAATGCTTTATTCGTCATAGTTTTTTTTTTATAGTCAATAATTTAATGAACACTAATACCTATATTACAAAATACACAGTTTCTTTACCTACTTCGAGTAAAACAGTACTTAGTGTTCAATTATACCCGAATATAATGAAAGTGTATTTCTTAATAAAATGTTGAAAATAAAATGTGCAATCTTCATACTGCGAGTTCTCTCATTCGTAGTTGCTGATGATAGCCATAAATGTCAATATTTTGATTCTGTGGATCTTGAGGATAGTCAGAGATTTGACAATGGATCTTATTTATACAATGATATTTTAATTCCAAAGGAAAAAGTTCATCAATACACATATCGTGAAACAGTTTTCAAGCATAATAAGAAGATAGTCGAACCCTATATGAGAGGTTGTTTATGTCAAATAAAATCGTGTGTACTTTTGTGCTGTGAACCAGAAAAGTCAATGCGAAATTTGATCGTAAATATGACTCTTAATAATGGTACGAGGGCTCAAGTAAATGTGAGAAATGAATTCGCAGTGCAAGTTAAATATAGTATGTCTTGTGATGTATTGGACGATCCACATTATGATGCTCAGGCTCGACCCAAATGGAGACTCTTTCAGGTTTGTCAGAGTTTATAGTAAAGTGAATTATTACTAACTAGTTCCTTTTAATAAGAATGGAACACTTTATAATCCGGCCGATGACGTTGAGCTAGACGAGAAGGATTATTGTTTCCTACCTTATAAAGTTTCAGACGGAAATTATTATCTGTTGCCTCAAACCATTAAGCCGAATATCCAATATCAGAGAGAGTGTAAGTTTCGACGTATGTATCTTGGCTTAAATTCATACCATAAAAATATAGTTTTGTATTTTCAGTGGACATGAGTTGTGCTATACGAATTCCCTCTTTGTTCTGCATAGTTATAATCATTGTAGTGTATTTGTATTTGCCTCATTTGCACAACGGAGTCTTTAATCAATGTTGCATGTATTACTTTATCTGCCTTGGCCTTACATTTATATGGCTATGGGTGGAGTCACACTTTCACAATATATACGAAATATGTTATTTCATAGGTAATTATAAATTTATCATCGAATACATCTTATTACCAATCAATTTACAATTCAGCTTACTGTGGATATTACACCGTCATGTCTACATTCCTCTGGCTTCTTATTATCAATTATACTTTGTGGCAATCACTCACTAACTACCAGATGACACCTGTGAAAAACATGCTGATATATCATATTTTTGTATGGGGCTCAGCGGCAATTTTGACTTCTATCACCGGATACATGGACTCCCAAGACATAGATGAGGAAATAAAACATATCTGGTATCCTGGTTTAGGGAAGTATGCCTGTTGGATAACAAGTACGTTAGACAATTGACCATTGTAATATGATAAACGATAAATAGAATTTTATTTAGCAAACGCTTGGTCAGCAATGATTTATTATTATGGTCCTATAATGCTCATAATTGTTATCAACCTAACACTCTCAATTATAACCGCAAGGCATTTGTATGTGCACAATAGGAAAACCAATCAAGCCTGGAACAATTCAGAGAGTAAAAAGAATTTAAAGAATTCGTCTGAGTATATAACTGAATAAATATTTCATGAAGTAATAATATATCAAATGTAATTATTTTCAGTTTCATGATGTTTACCCGGATGTTTGCAATATCTGGTGTTTGCTGGATTCTTGAAATTCTTAGCTATTTAGCGAAACAATCTTTTGAATACAATATGTGGTCTTTCCAAATAGTTATGAGCGGCCAAGGGATCATATTATTTTTCTCCACTGTTTGGAAGAAAGACGTTATAAAGGCTCTAATCAAAAGGTAATATCCTTAGTATTTTCTATCTTTTGTTTTAACGATTTCGTACTGTAGATTGGAGAAAACACACGACTGCACAACGTCAACATCTCATGATTAACAAAGCGACATCAAGAGTAAATTTCTTTTTCCAATTACAAATACCAATAAGCAAAAAATTTAAATATTTTTGTTATACAAAATAAATTCTAAAATGACTTTCAAGATGACACATGTGTTTCATATAGTATGTGAGGTCACCACCCATACCATTTACGAATTCTGAAAAAAAATAATATAGCTATGGTTTCTATAAATGATTTCTTTATTCGTCATCGTCGCAATAAATATTAACTCTTATATTATAAGTGCGCAGCACAAATGACCACAGTTTCTTTAACTTCATCGACTGAAACAGTGCTCACTGTGCGGAAAACGTATAATATATAAATAAAGTGTATTTCTTAATAAATATGTTGATAATAAGATATGCTCTGCTTATACTGGGAGTTCTTCTAGTTGCAGTAGCAGAGGACAGTCAAGAATGTGGATATTTTGACACTGTGGATCTCAGGGATAGCCAAAGACTTGACAATGGATCTTATTTGTACAAGCATATTTCAATTCCAAGTGACAAAGTTCATGAATACCACGATCAAATAACCATTACAAATCGTATGAAGTTAGTCGAACCCTATATGAGAGGTTGTCTCTGTCACATAAAACCGTGTGTGCTCTTGTGTTGTGAACCAAAAAAGTACATTCGAAATTTGTCCGTGAATGTGACTCTTCTCAACGGTAAGGAGTCGCAAATAGATGTGATAAATGATTTAGAGTTCGTAATGCAAATAAGATATAAGATGTCTTGCGATATATTTGAAGATCCTGAATATTATGATACCAACTGGAAATTATTTCAGGTTTGATAGTTCATGAAACTTTCCTCAACTATTAATAATAAATTTCTTACAATATTAAGGACGGAACACTTCACAATCAGACCGATGACAGTGTAATACTTAAAGAAAACTATTGCCTGATGCCGCATAAAGTGGACAAAAATTATTATCTTGTACCCAAAATCATAATGCCGCAAATCCAAATCTTCCTAGAGCGTATGTTTTTATGTATATTAACTTAAATTATCGCAAGTTTGAAGATAATGTATTGTATTTTCAGTGGATGTGATGAGTGCTATGAAAGTTATCTCCGTGTTCTGCTTAGGTATAATCACTGTTGTGCATTTGTATTTGCCTGATTTGCGGACCAGAGTTTATAGTCAAACTTCTTTATGTTACATTATCTGCATAACCATTACCATGCTATTGCTATGGTCTAGATCTCTATTTCATGACAAAGTTATACTGTGTCACTTGACAGGTAACTTCACGTTATTCATATAATACATCTTTATATCATGATGAATTTCTAAAAATGCAGCTTACTGTGGATATTACATGGTCATGTCTTCACTCCTTTGGCTCCTGGCTATTAATTACATTTTGTGGAATTTAATAAGGAACGACCAGAATAATCAAATAAATAACATGCTAAAATATCACATTATTGTCTGGGGCTCTGCGGCGATTTTGCTTACGATCGTTGGATCTATGAACTTGCAAAATATGGACGATATGAAAAAAGAAATATGGCAACCTTATACAGTTGGCTGCTGGATAAATAGTAAGATGCACAGTTCAAAACTTAAATATGAGTAACCATTAATATAATTTTAAATAGAACAAAGTTGGTCAGCAATGATTTACTATTATGGACCAATATTTGTTGGTATTGTTGTCAATCTAATATTTTCCATCATAACCTTAAGATGTATATATGTGGAGAAGCCAGAGGATGCAATCACTAAATCTGAGTATATTGCTGGATAAATATCTATATATTTATTATATCTATGATAAATTGTTTAAATTCCTTTCAGTTTTAAGACGTTTTTCCAAATGATTATCATAACTGGAGTGATTTGGTTACTTGAAATAACTTCCTTCATCTTAACGTTATTTCATATAGACAAAGCTAAGACTTGGGTTGACTATTCTAAAAATCTGATTCTAAATAATTTCGGACTAATATTACTTTTTGTTACCATCTGGAAGAAGGATGTTCTATACCAACTAAATTCACGGTAATATATTTAATGAAATCAAAATACAGTTTTTATTCTATTTCTTATCTTCTAATTTGCTTAGCCTGGAAAGAAAACACAACGAAATCTCAATACCAAATCTATCTTCTAATCATACAGCATCTACTACAGTCTTAAATTGATATTCACATTTTCTTTAAACTTTTTTTTACATTCCTAATTTATCAAAGTTGTAGATACATATTTAAAAATTGCTTGTTATATGATGAACTTATAAGAAATAAACTTATACATATGAAATCTGTTATTATTGGTCTTGTTTTATTTATTTCTATAATGTAATCGGCATTTCTACTATTCCCCATCCTCAGTAAGATTTCTTCACCACAATTCCGTTAATATAGATATGCTTACAGAAAATAACAATTCTATATAATATTCTATAGATGTACAATTTAAAATAAACAAATGCGTTTATATAAACAAATATTGTAGTTGAGTGTCAGATGAATATGGAATTGTGACAATTCCATCCGTGCACAGGTCCAACTTCATTAAAAGGACTACTTGAACGATTTAAAAATAGATTAAAAACCAGAACAATGGCTGACATATTATCTACAAAAATAATACATTAAATCTATACCCAAACTTCTTATTCTGTTCGCATACTCTTGGCATTAAAAATCGCATATTAATAATATACATATTTTTTTGATTTTTAAATGTGAATTTTAATTCTAATATATTCCATTTTTGAAAGGAATTTGAAAAGGCTTTTGACTGCGTTTTGGCAGAAATTATGTACATGCCCGGGTAGCTCAGTCGGTAGAGCATTGGACTTTTAATCCAAGGGTCCAGGGTTCAAGTCCCTGCTCGGGCGATCCATTTTTTTATATATTTAAATATTTTTAATTATTTATTTTTATTATTTATTTATTTTTAATAATTTTAATATAAACTTTGTTTATTCCATAATTGCGTAAAACGAATATTTGTAGTATAAACAGAGTACCTGCACAATGTGAAACAAGCAGTGCATGGTGCAAGCAGTTCATATATACAAGCTGAACGAAAACAAGCAGTTAATTTAAGCAGTTTGATTAGAGACTGAAAACATTGCTTGTGTTCAACGTTAACTAGACATTTTTCGACTGGAAGGTTGGCAGCTTCTGTAATCACGCTTCTGTGAGGTCTGATTGTGGGATGACCTGAGGCTGGGGATCACTGTGTAGTGGACCAGCCATGTTGACGGAACGTCCGCACTAAGCTTGCCATCAATATGGGTGCCGAGGAGGAGTCCACGGCATTCAGGTTGGCTAAGGAGGGATGAACCGGGCCAGGGGTGAAAACCAGCAGCCAAGAGTTCCCGTGGTAGGCAGTAGTGGGATAGCGTACCGGAGTGGACTGCCATTATCAGCCTTGCCAATTGTTGGACCGCAATCTTTTTGTAACAGAAAATTTTTCTATTTTAATTTCGGATTAATCATTAATTATATTTATTTATTTTTATTTATACAAAGAAATGAGAACAAAAATAAGAAATTTTGATTTTACCACAAACAAACCACAATATATTTTTATAAAATGTTTCCGACACATAACTTCACATCTACAATGCGCTGTCGCGGATTTCGTCAGTTAACATTGCAATTTCCTGAGAAACAGAACTAAGCGCACGGTTAAATAATATGTTTATAATAAGAAGTGCCTTTTTGTTTATACTGAGAATTATCCTGGCTGCAGAAGCAGAGGATAATCAGAAATGTGAATATTTTGATTCTGTCGATCTCGAGGATAGTCAGAAATATGACAATGGATCCTATTTGTACAGGGGTATTTTAATTCCAAGCGAAAAAGTTCATCAATACACATATCGTGAAACAGTTTTCCAGCATAATAAGACAGTCGAACCCTATATGAGAGGTTGTCTCTGTCAGATCAAATCGTGTGTGCTGCTGTGCTGTGAACCAGAAAAGTCAATGAGAAATTTTGTTGTCAATATGACTCTTGACAATGGTACGGAGACGCAAGTAAACGTGATAAATGAATTCGAAGTGCAAGTTAAATACGAAATGTCGTGCGATTTATTGGAGAATCCAAATTATGATGAACAGGCCCAACCCAACTGGAAACTTTTTCAAGTTTGTAGCTTAATATATATAATATAATAACTCTATTATAAATAATAAATTTGTATAAATTAGGATGGAAAACTTAAAAATCTGTCTGATGATAATGTACTAGAAAAGAATAAGTATTGTCTCATACCACATAAAGTTTCAGAAGAAAAGTATTATCTAATACCTACAACCATTAAGCCGGATAGCGAAATTCATACCAAAAGTAAGTTGCAACGTATGAATTCCAAGAATAAAATAATAATATTGTATTATATTGCGTTTTCAGTTAACGAAATAAATATTATAAGAGTAATAACGGTTTTTTGCATAGCTATAATCATTGCTGCGTATTGTTATTCGCCCAAGTTAAATGCAGGAAGTAACCGATGTTATATATATTACTTTGTTTGCCTCGCTAATAGCTATATACTGCTGTGGGTAGACTTGGAAGTAAGGGTCGGAGCCGCTACGAAAGACTGCTATGTGTTAGGTAATTTTAAATTGACAATAGATGACACCTTAACAGCGACAAAAATTAATTAAAATGCAGGATATTCTGGATATTTCACCACCATGTCGACATTCCTTTGGCTTCTGGTAATTAATTATAATTTGTGGAATACAATTACCCGATGGAAGGTTTCGAAAACAATACACATGCTGAGATACCATATTTTTGTGTGGGGGACTGCTGCGATTTTGACCGCGATCACAGCATATATGGATATGCAAGAGATGTCCGACTCTGACAGGGATATATGGCAGCCTGGTGTGACTATCAACGGATGCTGGATCGAAAGTACGTTAAAGAATTCAATAAAATATATGAGCAAGCAACTATTAATAATATTTTATATAGCAAAAAATTGGTCAGCTATGATTTATTTGTATGGTCCTATATTGCTTTCAATCCTTATCAACTCAACACTCGCCATTGTAACCGCAAAGCATTTGTATGTGCACCATATGAAAACCAATCAAGTCTGGAACAATTCGGAGAGTATAAAGAATTTAAAGAATAAATCTGAGTATATAGCTGAATAACATACAAATAGAAAACTATAATAAGTCGAATTAAATTTATTTCAGTTTCATCCACTTTTTCCGGATATTTCTCATATCAGGAGTGTTTTGGATAATGGAAATATTTGCATATTTATTTAACATAGAATGGTTTGCCTTTATTGTAGCTGGACAAGGATTAATACTGCCTTTCGTTACTATCTGTAACAAAAAAGTTATTCGTGACTTAAATAAAAGGTAATATCGTTAATAGCGTAAAATTAAATTATGTAATTTAAGGTTTTATTTGTTTTTAGGTTGAACCCAAATAGAAAGAAAGATTACGAACCGGTGACAACCATGGAAACATTAATAGAACATTAATAGAAATAAAATATTTACATACATATATTGTACATCATACGTGAGGTCATTGTCCGAACTAAAACAACGACAATAAATTGTATATTCGAAAAGCAAGTTATCCGATAACGATAGTTGTAGTCATAAAAAATAAAATCATAATTACAGTTAACAAGTCCACTAGTACACTTACCGCAGTAACAATAAATACTTCGAGGAAAGCAACTCTCACTATTCACTATGCACAAATAATATAATAAAACTGTACTCGTATCTCTAAATAATAATATAATAAATAATAATATAATAAATATGTACTCGTATCTCTAAATAAATATGTTCACTATTATAATAATACCCGGTACCCATAGGGTAGAAGGGTATTATAACTTTATGCCGGCAGGAAATGTATGTAACAGGCATCTCCGACCCTATAAAGTATATATATTCTTGATCAGCGCCAACAGCCGAGACGATCTGTCATGTCCGTCTGTCCGTCTGTCTATCTGTCAGAAACTATATGTTATGTTATGAATTTGTTATGTTTGTACTCAGATCAAGTTTGTTTCAAATTATTGCCACGCCCTCTCCCGCCCGTGCAAATCAATAAAAAAAGGAATAACAATTTTACAGTTATACTAACAACTATAGTAATTGTGATTCCTGAAAATTTGGTTGCGATCAGATAAAAATTGTGGAAGTTATTAAAGAAATATTTTTGTATGGGCAAAATCGCCTGCTATGCTTTCGTTTGTATGTATCTACATGTTCGCCTATATTAGTGTGGGTATGATGCATGTGTAGTTTAGCAACGAAGATGAACACTACAACAATTGCTCGTGTCTTAGATGTTTAGAGATAAATAGCGGCTGTGTAAAGACTATGATGGCTGTGCTGGTAGTGCGAAAGCTCAACACATAGTGGGTGCGTCGGTTCGAGTCAGGGTCGGGACTGACTTTATATAAATATTTATGCGGTTCATATTTTTTCTATTTTTTAATATTTTGTGGTTTGAGAATATTATGGGTAGCGGGTATCTCACAGTCGAGCAAACTCGCCTGTAGCTATCTACTTGTTTTTAATTCAATTTCTTAAATTTAGTTGACAATTTTATTTTTCCAATATTAACTTATAAAATAAATTAATTTATTAAATTCATTTGACAGTTTAATTTAATGAACCTATTCCATTATCACGGTAATTAACATTTTTATATAACAAATATATTATAATAACAAATCCGCATTCGCAAAGAGACAATTTAAATTCAGTGAAAAAACTCGTGTGCCCACAAAATGTATAATTATAACAACAGAGCTTTTTATAGAACTTCGTTCAAAGCTTTATAGAATAAATAAACTTTTAAAGCTTGCCGTTTCACCATATTGTCGTATAGGCATTTTGACCACACAGAGGCAAGTGCCCGGGTAGCTCAGTCGGTAGAGCATTGGACTTTTAATCCAAGGGTCCAGGGTTCAAGTCCCTGCTCGGGCGAATTTTTATTTTAATTTTTTATTTAATGTTCTTCATTTATTTTTGTTTGAAAATTGTGTTTTCGTTTTAACTCGATGTGCAACCGGCCGGCTAACACAATAAAAGCTGAAAAGAAATCGTACAGCAGCTAAACGTCTAATTGAACCCTCATGAAATTAGCACCTTTTATTTGCCTTTCCATTTACGCTAACTTTGTGGATATACCCAAATTGTGTGAAACATACTGATACATTGCTATCTGTATCTGGGCGAACACGACGACGCTATCTGTGGCTGTGGCTGCAGTTGTAAATGTGTTTTGTATATACTCAGCTAGCTAAGCGTGAGTGTGAGTGTGTGCATACCATGTGAGCACAAGGTTTTATTCATGGATACGCCTAAGAATTTTGACACACTTTGTTACCCTGCCATATAGCTAGACGTTAAAGTTGAACGAATACATACAAACACACGAACTAAGAGATAGCAGGATGAGATTGATGCTATGAACAACGAGTTGCTGGCTGTTGGCTGTTGGCTGCCAAGTGAACTAGAAAACGAATGCGTTTAATTAGCATTCATTACGACAAATCATCAAATTGCCACTGCGAGCGAGCTAAGAAACGGCTACAATAAGTTTGTGTTAATCTACAAAATAAACGCAAATATTTATCTGATCAAGATTTTCGAAACAGTTCCATGACGTTGCCACAAACATGAAAAAGAGAAATCGCCCCGTTGCATTTTCTTGTAATAACTGAAGTTCAAGAAAATTCCTTTCACGGCAATAACTGCTCAGCAGGACTTCAGAAAATTGCGAAACTACATAGGAGTTCAGGTAGAATTACGAAATAAAATTAAACTGCAGGAAATATGGGTCATAAATTAAAAACATGCTTTAAACAATACATATTGATTGTGATTTTTTTTGTTTAGCTCTGTCTACCTAGAATATCTACCTAGAATAACAGACTACATGGCATATTTGCCAAGGTTAGACATCATACTAAGGTTACTTTATATTTGTTTTATTTGTATTTATAAAATGTTAGAGATGTATTAGGAATGCAATTTATTTGAAAGTTAACGTTCTGTGCTTCCTTAAACATCGACTAATTATCAATGAAACAAATTTGAGCTTAATGAGCGCATTAACGCTCTCACGTTAAGAGCCTCTCGTGTCGTGGGGCACTCAACACCTTAAGGGAGCCGCAGGATCAAGGATGTAAGGGGAAGGATGGCAAGCCATCCATGAGGGAGTCAGGCTGATTAATGAGGCTTTAAATATACCACTTTGATTTTATTTTGAGAGTCGCAGAGCGTGCAACAAAGAAGTTTCATTGACTCCAGCTTGGCGAGCGTGCAGCAAAGGATACGCAGCAGCAAGGATACGCAGTCTCGTAAATAGCTCGCTCCTGTTGGCTTTGTGCGGAACGCGAATCCTTGCTGAGCACGCAACACCGAAATGTACGAGCATTGGACAATTCAATTTGTGGAAACACAATCCACAAAGTCTACACCTCTCCAATTCTCTGCTCTGGGTGCTGCTCTCCCTGGTACACACTCTGTACAGATATACAGATACATTCATGTACATATGTATTTTCATACACACACATCTGCACTAGAATATGTGTGCATGTGTACATGTTGAAAGAGGTATGTCCTGGAAAATGAATGAATTTCAAATACACTGATCTAAATGTGAGAGCAACCTATGGGGGAATATAACGAATATAAAAAGTATGAGATCAAAAATATAAATATTAGAGATATAACTTTATTTAAATGTTTTAAAAGTAAAAAAAGTAAAAAGTGTTGAAAATAATGTATGGCAAAGTAACTAATATAACGAATATACAAAGTATGAGATCAAACATATATATATATATAACTTTATTTAAATGTTTTAAAAGCAAAAAGTGATAAAAATAATGCATTGCAAAGACCTAATGATAGTTGCCTTTTAAGACCTAATGATAGTTTGCTTGTAGTATACAATTTGATATTTATTATTAGAATTTCTTACTCCAAAAATTGTGAACTTTAATTAAATTAAGGGAATAAATTGTAATTGTAGAATGTATATTTATTGTCAGTTAAATAAGTTAAACATTTTTTTTATTTTTTCTTGTTTAAATGATGTATTTATTAATGAAAATATTAATTGTTTCATGTTTTTGTTTGATTCTTTAAAATAAAACTGTTTCGAAAATTTTATATTGATGTATTTCTTGCAAATGCGTTTTTTCAGTGTATTAACATTTTCGCTCTCGCTCTCTTGTGCTCGCTCTTTGGCGCTAGGTGCTAGGTGGTTGTAGTACCAACACACGCGCATATACGCACACACACATATCACCTCACCAGCTCGCACACACACATCGACAGCAACATGGCTGTTATCAAATTTAGCAAAAAGCACCGTTTGCCTGCGCGACTATCGGTGTTGTTGTTGCTGTTGCTGCTGCGGCCGAATCTTGCATGACCCAGTGGGAAAATCCAGCATGAAATGAAACTTCATAAAAATATCAGATTTATTTTTTAAAATTTTAAATAAAGACTAATACATTTTTTGGTATTTTTTTTCCTAAGCATGTGATATCATTATTTATTATTCTGAAAATAAGCCTTATGTAGATCTTAAGGTTTTAATTATACTATTAACGCTCTTCAAAAATATTTAATGCATGTGACTAAATTTGAGAATTATTTTCAAAATTATATAATAATAATAAATCCCACTATTTTAAAAGACATTTTATATGGTAACATGAAAACAGAGCAGAAATTTTTTAAAGATTGTGATATTTTTATAAAATCTATGTATAATTTCAATTCTAAATACAACTCATAATATTATCTTATTATTTTCAAAACAATATAATTATAAACCTTAATTAGAAATTATTATATATATAAAGAAAAGGAAAAAATAAATATAAAGATAAGTAATTACAAATATTTCTTTAAATTATTTCGATTCCAAGCGCAACGTTAAATTGAATACGCATTTTAAAATTAAATTCTACATTTATCAACATTATCGACAGATTAGAAATACAAAAAATAGAAGAAGAATTGAAAGTTGAATTGAAAAAACTAGAATTCGAGTGGCTTTGGAATGATTTCTATTTCGTACTCTACCCATGGTATCTACTCTACTCTACTCTCTCTAAAGCACACACGCTGCTCTGCTACTCTCTGTTCACATAACAACACAACACAATGTGCAGCTGGGTAACGCTGGCTTGGAGGGTCGCACTCGAACTGGGTTTTAGCTGCGGCCATGCCGGGCTAACTGACTTTAGTTTGAAATTTGACGCCGAGCGCAGCAGTTCGTCGACAAACGAGAGCGCGGCCATTGCCCAGAGACAAAGTCAACTTGAACGTCGCTGTTGCCGTCACCGTCACAGTCACAGTCAACGTCAGCGTTGGCGTCGCCGTCCATTGATATCCTGCAGCCTGCGGCTGCCCTGGATGCTGACTCCCAGTTAAAGTTCCCCCCCTCGCTGTTTTATTAAAGAGA
Organism: Drosophila albomicans; assembly: GCF_009650485.2. Lineage (NCBI taxonomy): Eukaryota > Metazoa > Arthropoda > Insecta > Diptera > Drosophilidae > Drosophila > Drosophila albomicans. The sequence continues at coordinate 23,828,497 of NC_047631.2, forward strand.
GAGATAGAGAGAGAAAGAGCGAGAGCGAGAAAAACAACAACTTGAAAAGTGTACAAAGTGTTAACATTAAGTTATTGAGCAGCAATTTCAATGAGCAGCAAAAGATACGCAACACGATGGTCATCAGCTGGCATTGCGTTTCGTTTTTGGAATTTTGCGGGTACGATCAGGTAGAAGGTAAAGCGATTTATTGCCGCAGGTGAGTTCTTAGTACGCACTTTCATAAATTGCTCAACTGCAGCAGCTAAACAACTAAATGGGAGCCGCAAATTTGTTCGGTTTTTGTGGGCCCCCCAAAAATTCAATGCTGGCTTTTTGGTTTGTACGCATGTGCCAGAATAAATACCACGCTTTTTCCCCGTCGCAATTCACAACTTTTGCTAGTATCCCGTCCTCGTTTTGACTCGTCGATGGTGTGTGCTAGTGTGTGTGTGTGTGTGTGTGTGTGTGTGGTGTGCGCGCCCGGAAATGTGCAGGCAGGCAACGCCAACGCCAAAGCTAGCGCCAACGGCAATGGCAATGGCAGCGCCTTTCATCCACTTTTCATTTGCGCAGAAAGAGCAGTAGCAGCAGCAATTTCACCCACTTTGCCACCCCACGCAGCCCAGCTCACAGCTCACAGCTCTCAGCACCCAACCACGCAGCATTGTCGCGCTATTATCAACAGCAACAACAACAACGATAACAGCAGCAAGAGGCAGCAAACACTTGAGCAGCAATCCCCACCTCTAACCCCAAAATCTTCCAGCGTTTTTTTTTTGCTACTTCGCGTTCGCGCTATAAAACACTTGTCCCGCCATTTAATGCATGGGTTAAGTAGTATACCGAAATATTGCTGGCAATAGCCAAAGCGGCGGCAGCTGCCAACACCACACACACGCACACACACACACACAGCAGCAGCACCACCAAGTGCTAAGCTTCGTAGTCAGAGCGGAGATGACAATGACCCAACCCGAAATTGCAACCCTGGCGATGGCAACGGCTGCAGTTAATGTGAGTGTATGAATGCTGTCTATGTGTATATGTGTGTGTGCGTAAGGTGCACATGTATGTGTATGTGTGTGTGTGCACAATATGGCGCGACGAACGCCTGAAACCCACATTTGGCTAAGGTCAAAGCGGGCCACAACGCCTAGAAGAGTCACCGTTAATGCAGCTGCCAAGCCAAGCCAAGGACTCTAAACTCTCCAACTCTACCTAAATCTGAGAGTGTGCTAGTCTATGCTATGAGTGTGCGTCTGTGTGTGTGTGGTGTGTGCATCTATACCAATTACGCGACACTTGGTTAAACTGCGACTCACAATTTCCCAGCTATCAATTTTATGTGTGGAAAATGATTCCATTTAGAGCGCTGTCCACTCCGTTGTCGCGGCATGCCAACCTAATTTTGGAGCCTTCAAAAAAGAAAGCATCCAATTACGCGACACTTGGTTAAACTGCGACTCACAATTTCCCAGCTATCAATTTTATGTGTGGAAAATGATTCCATTTAGAGCGCTGTCCACTCCGTTGTCGCGGCATGCCAACCTAATTTTTGGAGCCTTCAAAAAAGGAAGCATCTATACCAATTACACGACACTTGATTAAACTGCGTCTCACAATTTCCCAGCTATCAATTTTATGTGTGGAAAATGATTCCATTTAGAGCGCTGTCCACTCCGTTGTCGCGGCATGCCAACCTAATTTTGGAGCCTTCAAAAAAGAAAGCCCTAACAAAAGTGAATTCGCCAAAAGTGAACTGGCCCAATCTTGCTTTATTTTTTATGGTTATTTTATGCATTTGCTCATCGAATTATTAAACTCGAACTTTATGTCTTCTCTCGTATTTTATGACAAATTTTTTTTTTTTTTTTTTTTGGTATCGAGGCTGAACAGTTGCCGGCTCTTGTCGTCGCTCTCTGACCTGAATTTGACTTAGTTTGAAATTGTGTTTTTTTTTTGTTATCTTTGTCTGGTTTTTCAAATATTAACACAGACCACAACACAGTGCATGCAATTCCTATGTATGTTGAGTTGCTCTGAATTCCTTCTGCTTATTATAAATACTCGTACTCTCGTATCTGCAAACATACGACACAACATGTGTGCTATGTACAATATTTTGTGCCCCTTTTATACATTTTTTTGTTTATTGAAGTACCACATGCAAAGCACTTATGAGAAATTTCTAAAATGCTCCGTGACTCATACGATAAGTACAACAAAAAACTACAACTACTACAACGACTTAATCAAGGGAACATACTTTTCAATTGATTTGTTTTTTTTATTTTCGATGACTACTAATTTATTGCTATGGCATTATATTTATTTTTTTGGAAAGGGTAATCAAATAATATATGATAATTAACACATTAGAATTTCAATTAGCAAATATAAGAGAAATCATCTAACGACAAAACAAGTTATACAATTTTGGCAAGCTTTGCAAAAAGAAATTTCGTTCGCGAATATTTTATTATATTTTTTATGGTATGACTTAAGGTTAACAACGTTTGTATAGCATCCCATTAGTTGTTGTTTTTTCTTCTTCTTTATAGTTTCAGCATTTTATTTGTTATCAGTATGGGAAAGCTCTAAATGAGAATAATGTCGACTCATCACTCATATAGTGAATGAGTTTTATTTTAATTCTGCGGTTTATAAGAACAACTATGTATGTTCTGATTTAATAATTATATTTTGTTCATTAAGTAAAAACTATTTGCAACAATACTATTAAATATTATAAAAGATTTCTTTAATCAGCAAAGAGCGTTAAATTTTTGAATCAGTAAATCAGGGTGGGCCAAGCACAAAAACAAACTTCTCCGCAGATGCACTTTGAGATAAAGTATCTAGAGCTGACTGCAGTGACATATTTATTTGAATTTCATGCAAATTGCATAGTTTGTTGCCGTGCAATTGCAGCTGCCGGAATAAAGCGGGACTTCAGCCCTCCAGTAGCGGTCTTAGCAATTACTCGCGATCATTTTCATTTAGACCAAGAGCGATAAAAGAAAGAGAGAAATATAAAAAAAAGCATAAAGATAATACTAAACATAAAACGAAGGCGCGTATTTTGTAAACAACAAACAGGAACAAGAGCAAAGACACCGACAGCAGCAACCGGTATGAGGCAACGGATACAGATACTAAACGAACAAAAAAACACTACATACATAGATACAGATACAGTGTGTGTGTGTGTATGGAGTACGCGGATACCGATACAGATACAAAATGCCGCAACTTGCAGGTTCTTAATAAAGACACGCTAAAGGTGAGGCCGAACTGTTTCTGAAATTCTTTCATAGTATTTCTCTTTAGTCTCTCTTCTACCTGCACTCCCGAGTTCTCGAGTTCCCGCGAACAAACAGCAAACTCGCGAACGATATAAAGACGATATATGCTGTATATATTTCACATACTGAAAACCGAAACTGTTCTCAAATCGATGTCGATGTCGATGTCGATTGTGATGTCGTAAAAGCAACAACCTTGGCCTCAAGTTCTCCGCTTCGATCCAATCGCACACAGATGCAAACAAACAAATGTGGTAGAAAGGCCGCACTCGCTGCTAAGCACAGTGTGGCAAAACCCATTGAAAATGTGCATTAGATATTACACTGTATCGCTCTCTCACAGTCAGTCAGCACTTCTCAATCCCCGTTTCTCTCGCTTCCCCCTTTTTGCCCATTCCAGTTTTGTGTGATTTATGTGCGAAGTTGTCTTCTCGGTCTCGTAAAATTCGCCAGTCATTGCCCCGTTTTTTTTTTTCTGTTTTTTTTTTTTATTGCAAGGGGTCGCGCGCATTTTTGACTTACCTTTTGTGTACTCGGCGGAACTTCCGCTCAGCGTTTCGTTCAAAGCGATTTCAGGGTTTTAGCGTGAATGCATTGAGTAGCTGTGACTCCACAATGCGAAGCATGATAAACACTCGTTATCATTCAATTAGAATACACTCAAAAACACTGGGAGAGCTTTGTTGTTGTACATGTGATTGCAGTAGCCCCGCCCACAAAGTGAATGACAACAATTATCGTTGAGGCAACACACATTCGCTTTAATGACTCTTCAAAAAAAAATAATTCCACAACTATTCATCATGTTTATCACACGATTGTGAATATAACTCATATCTGAGTGGAGACTTTTACGAGGTATACGATTCGATTGCAAGTTGAAATCATTTATTCTATATACAATTCCGATTCGCACTCAATCACTAGTTGTCAACATTCATTAGCCTAATTTGATCAGAAAATATCAATTGCAAGTAAACTAAATTTAAGCCACTAGCAACATTTTGACACCTAGTATCAAAACTTTTCTATTATTAAAATTTGTCTAATTTCTCACTTTAATAAAGTGAGATTTTGCAATGCGGAACACGGCAGCTAAAAATACTAAAGCGATTAGATTGAAGTGTAAAATAGAAATGAATTATCCATCAGCAGATCAACTAATTGTTTATCTACAATTTATTACAAATTACTCACAAAGTTGTTGTTGAATTGAAATTCAGTTTGTTAGTTGCTGTCAGCAGATTTATCTACCTTCACCCCTCCCTTTCAATCTATGTCTCACTCGCTAAGCGAGGCGAATGATGAGAAGTGGGAATCGCAATTGTTTGGTATTAGCCGGAGTCAAATGGTGCTAACTGTATAGACAACTAGTTTCAGTTCCACGTGAAATCAATTAGCATATATGAAGTCTGTGCGGTTTTAGCTATTTGGAATGATGTAATGCATATTTTATTTCGCAAATTTCATCCATTTTTTGGCGAGGATGCGTTAATTTCCCAAGGTTAGTTAATTATTAGTATTTAGAGCAGTTTGCAAATAGCCACTGGCCAGCAATTTGACTCATTCCCCAGTCCTCACATCCACCACCAGACGAGAATAGCACAGAGTGGAGCAAAAGTCGAAGCAGAAGCAAAAGCAGATCAGAGCTGGGCAATGATGGCAGCCCCTGTTAACACTCTGTGGCAGCTGCCTCTCACACTGCTCTCTCTCTCTCTCTCTCTCTCTGTCTCTTTGGCCTGCTTTTGTGGATTGTGTGTATACATTTGGAGAGTCAGAGAGCGAGAGAAAGAGAGAGCGAGAGTGAGGGAGAAAGCAAGCGAGCGCAGCCATTGAGGCTGCAAAAAGGACAAATACCAAATACAACCACCAAAGCAGAATCACACCAACAAAAAGTGAAGGCAGCCAGAAAGAGAGAGCGTGTGTGAGAGTGAGAGAGCGCTTGAGCTCGTAGGGGTGCGAAGAGTCAGCAGCGTTTGACTTGCCTTTGTTTACGCAAGATTTGTTGCCATTATAGGACCTTAATCCGGGGTCTCAGTTTCTGTTTCTATTGCTCTGTTTCTGTTTCGGTTTCTGTTTCTGCCTACCGTCGAGCTGTCGAGCTGCAGCCTGGCCTGAAAAAGGTTTTTGACTTTGCTGGCTTGACTTTACCGGGGCAACGCGGGGCGCGCCCATTTAGGCAGCTTAGGGGCGGCTTATTTAAGTTTAGTCCTAGGCGATTAGTGCTAATGAATAACGCTAAAAAGTCATTAATTAATTGACTTGAATTCGCTTTGCTTGCAGGACACCAACGCAAACACACACACACACGCACACCACACAGCACACACGCAGAGAGACAAAAGAGCGACAGATAGGATCTTTGTATTACAATTCGCAACGACCTTGCACAATGGCAATGATTTGTGCCATATTTCAAACTCATCCTGCTGACTGACTCTCTGGCGTCTGGCATCTGGCATCCTCCCTGCTGCTGCTGCCTTTGCTGCCCTAGTCATGTGTGCGCTCTGTACATTATTCAGCAAGAATTGCGAATGCTTATGCTGAATCATCACTGACAGTGAGCAGAAGATGGGCCAGTTAAGAACGGGAGTGGGGGAGAGCCAAGAAGCCAAGCCAAGTGGCGCTGTGTGTGAGGGGGCTTATGGAAGGCTTTAGCCACATGGCGCCAACAATATTTGCTGCCTAATCGAGCCAAGCGTCTTAAACGCAATGCAAACAAATTTGGCTGAGTGCGCTGCAATGGACATCAAAACTTAAAATCACCTCCTCATTAAGCCTATGTAAACGACACTGGGTGAGAAATGAACTGATTGATTCGTGGCCTTAATAACAAACAAAACACCAGGCAAAAATCAACAAAAAAAAAACAACAATCCATCGAACTATCTATCATTCATTAAATGTGATTTCATTTTTGTTTTGTATTTTATCGCAGGCAAAGACGACTCCGATATCGATGTGAAGAAATGCCTCTAATCCGTGTGCAATCAATTAGATACATGGGTAAATGTTAAGAACATGCACAAGACACCGGACGATCGAGTGGAGTCGACAGACAGGCTGAAGACATGGGAAGCGTTCTATCGATTCGCAGTCTTATCTTATCTAGTCGATAAGAAATAGATTTTCGGTGCCAACTGCCTAATCTTGTGCCTCGACCTGGACGACAGCGGCCACAAGCGGTCTTCAGTTGGTGTTTCGATATGGCACCGAAGACAACATGCTGCCACCATGCTGAAGGAATCGCTGTTGCAAGGACTCAAGGATATCGTGACTGTGACGATGGCGTTGACGGTGGAACGTGTTCCAATACAATTACATATATAGACGTGTACAAAAACACACACATCGTGAGCATTGTAATCATTTTTATGGGTCATTTCATAATTTCGCATCACGTGTGGCACGACACAAATTATTTGACTATGTGCCTGTAATTTTAGTGGCCCCAAACAACGACGACGACAACGACAGGAACAGGAACCACAGCGAGGGAAAATTACAACTTACTTCAGCACACTTTTTGTTTTACAGCAGTGATTTTCCAAGTACTTTATTCAATTTCACTCTGTTCCACGTCTACCCTGTAGATCCGAATTTGTTGTACACTAGCCTTAAGGACAAATTCGGTTCTAGAGAGGTTTGTGTGGCTCATTGTCCAGCGATATAGAAAAAGTGATTACTCAAAAGTGAAAACCAACTAAATATAAGTTTTGTTTAATGTATGTAGATGATACTCTGTAAAAAATGTAGATTTTAATTTCGTCACAATGTTTATAAATTTTGTACGATATCTTATCAAAACTCACAAAATGTATGACGACTTTTTTACAACTATCTTTTAATGATGTTATAAACGAATTAAGATAACTCTTTTTTAATTTTCCATACACTGATTGCATTTCTATGTCATAAGTAAATGTCTTTGGTAATATCTAGATTCTAGAACTATTTCAAATAGAGACAACAAAAAGTTGACTTTGTTCACTTCAAGTGTGATTGATTTTAAACTACTTCAGCAATCTGTAGTTAGCTACAGATATCGCCTTATTCACCGGATTTTCCACACATGCAAAGCGAAGAATTTCGAAGGAAACGAGCGTCCTTCAGTGTTGCATTGAAAACACATTTGAAATGTTGAAATGTTGCAACTTTTTGTTTCTGCCTGACTTCAATTTATTCGCCGTTCCACTTGAATTTCCATAAATATAATTTAGCATACAAATTGCCATTAGAATTCAGTTAGAACGTTGCGAGGTGAAGATGGAGGAGGAGGAGGCGAAGGAGTAAGGAATGTGCATGCTCAGCATTTGGGTCAATCGTCTGCCGATTTCTTGTACGATTTTTTTGGATTCTTGCCGAGCTTCATGCACTCATCGCAATTTGCAATTTGCATATGCAACCTCGAAGCACATCCGGAGAGCGACGTGAAACATCTGGAATGACAACTGCAACTGTCATATTGTGTGGGTGGGTGGATGGTTAAATGGCCAAATGTGTGGGCTCCAGTGACTGTACCTTCTTCTTCTTCTATCTGGCCATTTGCTTGTCAAGTACTCAGCTTTTGATATTAAAAGTACTAGTAGTTGTTTTATTTGCAGATAGCGCAACTTAAATGATGGGCCTCCATTCTGTGCTGGTGACACACAAATGGTTTATAATTATCTGATATGGAATTGATAAAATATTCCTCTATTTGCCCAGTTAAAAACCTGATAAAGTTCAACATGATAAATTAATTGTTGAAATTCGTATAATAAAAACACATAGCAACTGATATCAAGTTGCTGAATTAGGAACAGCTTGTCCAAGGTTTAAATTGTTATTAACTTTTGTACTTACTATTTAGCTCTTAGCTTTGTGAAATTGTGACTCATTTTTAAGTTAACTAATTGATACAGATTTTTCATCACTAATTAAATGTACAAATATTTTGTGATTTCTAATTTGGCAAATATTTGAGAAGCCTTGTCTCATGTATATTATCAAATAAATAAAACTATATTAATTAGTAGTCAAGTGCTAATTTCAATTTCCTGCAAGATAATTAGCTTGCTTCGCATCGCAAATCGAAATTAGTTCTATTTCAGCTTCTGATGTTTTCATAACAATGCACATATATGATATGATACATACATGTATATTAAGAATATTTGTATTATTAATAACCGCAAATTTACATTTTTATTTATTGGCAGATCCGCTCGTAAATAAAATGGATGGATCTCTATAATAAGTTATGATCTAAATTCTTTTGAAAATATGATAAATTAATATACAATATAAAATAATATATGTTTGCAACTAAAAACTATTTCAAGTGATATTTGACTTGCATCATTGTATTCTATGTTTTAATAAGTTATATTAAATTATAAAATTAAATATATAAATACTATAACTAAATATATACATTTCCCCAAAGTCAATTCATTGTCTTGTGCTCTGTAATAGCATTTTTATAAAATACCAATGATTTCTGTCTCGCAAGAATCAGAACAGTTATTGATAGCTCTTTCAGATCTCTGATATTGCCATTTGAAATACTCACTGAACTTAATTAAATATTCCACAAGCGTTGTACAATAATATTATCATAAATTTACTAAGAACGCAACGTTTGAGAACACTTCACTAAGAGATACGCAAAGTATCTTATAGTATAATATATTTCTCAGATAAACAGAAATAAAAGTGTTGAGGCAAAGATGTGTTTGACGGACATTGTTCTCCTGTCTCTGTTCGTTATTCCCCTTTAAAATCAAGTAAATAGATAAGCAGCAATTGTTTATTTTATTTTGATATCACAATACAAATATTTTGCATGGCACCAGTTTGTATAATCAGCTTATCGATAACAACACACTGTCTTTTATCGATGTGCGAAAGAGATGCATATATGAGCTGAAACAGTGCAGCTAGCTGAGCTAGTGGTTCTTGTCCAAGCTAAGCGAAGTTTGGTATTGTGGATTTCGTAGCTACCCGACCATAGATGGCGCCAGCATATGTTTGCTTCACATACACAGATCTGTTGTGCATTTGTAACCAAATTGTATAGTAGTGAAATAAATAAATGTTTATTATTATCGAATTAAATAAATTATTACAGTAAATGATGTGCATTAATTCAACATGCTCCGATTTCGTAGTTCATTGAGAATATAATTGTAGCTTACATAAGTTTTAATGAATTCCAAAAACAGGTTAATATAAACCATAATATTGTGTTGTGCTGGAAGATGTTGCTCGTGACGTTAGCCATTTTAACACGTAACAGCCGAAAAGAAATGGAGTAGGAAGAAAAAACATTTGGTTGGTAGTGCGAACATCTTGAAAACCTGTCAGTCAAATTTGATGAAGGTTTCTTACGCATTTCGCCTTTTAAATGTTTTTGGCTCATTGCATGTTGTTGTTTTCGTTGCCACAGTCGATGTTGCCCTCGTTGTCCATTTCGGGCCATCCTACGTTTCACGGGCTTAAACGCATTTTAAAATGGGCAACCAGCGAAACGCGGCAGTAGGTAGAGTTGATAGAGCGCAATCATTTTTCTAGTTCTAAGACGCAAAACTCGACACTTTAAACACCAGGTTCCACCCTCATCGTGTGTATCCTGTGGTGTGAGTTTGATGAGCCTGAGAGACAGAGAGAGAGAGAGAGAGGGAGACTATGAGTGGGGTACTGGTCACTTCTGGCTTGTGGAATGTGAATGTGATTTGCGCTTTGTCCAGTGCCCAGCTCCACTGTTGACAAACACATGTCACGTCTTAAGTCCCCCCGCCTTAGAAAATGCTTTTGGGGTTTGCGTGCTCTCAGCAACTGCTTAAGCGCTAATAAACGAATGGACATTGGTCAAAACTCAACTTGTGTCGAAATTAGTCAGTTCTGTATCCAGTTTAATTACTTCGCAACATCAACACTTTGTCAAAGTGCTCGTTTCATCAAGGTGTCCGTAGTAAGGGGAAAACCTCTTCGTTTTCTGTCCCAGTGCGTGTCGCGCCCACTTCGTCCACTTTCTTCTTTTAATTGTCATTGCCCAGGACATGTGGGTGAGCGGGGTAGAGGAGAGGAGATTTGTGGGGGAGGCAGAGAGGTGTGCTGAGCTATGGGCTCAATGAATGCCTCGTGTGAAATGGCCAATGATAATTACTTTCATGCTGTTCTTTTATTCATGAGTTGTACTCTTCACTAAGCATTTGTTTGCGTTTAATGGATTCCATTTGATAAGTCAAAGTGCATTTGTTCAAGTAGTCTCATATTAAACATAGCTCTTCTAATTATCCAGAGCTTTTCTTGGAAGAGATACAATGAATTTCATACATATTAATTAGTTTCTATTTATATAAAACACACTGAACTTAATATGCTCATGTATTTAAATATTTGATGTGATGAAATTGGTCTTTAAATTTTAATGTTTTCATAAACTACTAACATAAAAAGAACGTGTTAAGGATATTTTGGCATCTGTGAAAAAAATGGGCTCAATATATGAACACAATTTCATGTTACAAATAGTTTGATCGGTAATATCACTGCACTTCTTTCACTGGTATATAGAATTATTAAATTGAAAAGCTTTTAAGCTCACTCATTGTAAATTTATAAGACTGAAATTCTTATAAAACTTATTTGAAAACTTTAAAGAGAAAAGAAAGTTAGTTTTGCTGAATTTTGTTGGTAAAATGTGTTACATTTTTTTGTGCAGTTTATATTAATTATTAATAATATTAATAATAATTATATTCAGACTTCTCCAGCGATTACTGAAATAAAAGTTGACGTATCTTTTGGTATTTGTCAAATTTTCGAACTTCATATAAATCGATAAAACTTTTACTCATAGCTTATTATGCTGATGCTTCTCAATATATAGTATATACTTTGTATTCTAGAAAGCCTTGGGGCTTAGGGAAATCTTACGAATTACTTAATGGAATGTGCACATAAAAAAAGAAGGAAAGAAACAATTTTTTGGTCAAAACTTTCCATGAAACGGTGTGGCATTGTTCTGTCACTTGAAAACTTGGTTAACTTTACGCAAAAATTCGAATGAGGCAAAGTCGTTGTCGGGTCTATGGGGAAGATGACAGAGCAGGGAAGAGGAGAAGGGAAGAGAATGGAAGAGCATTTGGAGACGAGGCGGATTATGTGCCCAAGTGTAACTAAAGAGAATAAGGGCGAAAATCAACGAATCATTAATCAATCCTTTCATGATGTGACGCGGTGCGTGTCCTTTTATGTGTCAAAAAAGAAAAACCCCGAGAAAAACAACAGAAAGAAAAAAAAAGAACGTGGGGAAAACGAAAACACGCTCGCAACTCGCAACTCGCATTCGCACTCACACTTTCAGTTCACTCGCAAACGCGAAGAAAGCGAAAAGCAACAGAAAAACAAAAAAAAAAAGTAGAACAAAATAAAATGCCAGCGAAGAAAAGAAAGAAAAGTATCTTTTATTTTCTCCTGCTCTTTTCTTTTGCATGAGTTTGACAGACAACGCGACAGATACGCAGGAGGATGGGAGGGGGATGAAGTGTGTGGCACGGGGATGAGAACGTGTGGCAAGTAGAAAATGGCGACAATATTTGCTGAAGGATGCGCCTATTTACATTTTGAGGCCGTGTTGATTAGCTGAGTGCGATGGGGGAGAGAGCAACCAGCCTCAGTCTATCTGTTCCCAGCCTATTTCCACTCCCATTTGCCAACATGCCCCAAGCCGCAGCCGCAGCATCTCAGCGGACAACGCCACACGCAGCAGTGTCAGCGCGGGCGGTCGATAAGAAATGGTATTATGTCGCTGGCTGATGGCGAGCAAGATGGAAGCTGGGGGCAAAACGTGGGCTGTCAACTTGCTGTCTGTCAACTTGGTGGCTTAAGGTGGTGCCCAAGATGCGCCAGATGAGTGGGGCAAGAGATGAGTTATGGAGTTTGTCGTGCCACGTTATTCCAGCTAAGCAGCTAACCAGATGCAGCAAGGCCAAAGGCAGATGCAACTGTTTTTCCTGAACTCACAGCTCACAGCTCACATCTCACATCTCACATATCCGTAAAAGCAACTCTGTTGAAAAAGTCTTTCTTTATTTGCTGCATTCTTTGCTGCTTGCTTTCTATCATTCAGTTGCGTTGCACGCACATCACGTGGCCGAAGAGATAGAAAAGTGACAGTTGCCGGAACATAAGAAATGGTAAATCTGAAATCTAAACTCTGGCAGCCCACGGATATGCAGACATGCAGGCGTAGGAACATTGCAACTGCTGCCGGACTCACAATCAGAGAGAGAGAGAGAGAGAGTGAGAGACAACTGCGACAGAGACGAAGACCTACACCAATGCGTGAATATGGAGCAGATCATTAATTATGCGCAAGACGAGAAGACAGCCCAAAACAGCCTGGCCTGGTATCGTCTCGTCTCGACTCGTCTCGTCTGTCCAGGCCAAGAAAGTTGAACCGAAACCGAGGGCGAACCGATTTATCTGACAGTTTGTATTGAAAAGTTTTTCTCTTTTTTTCTCGTATAGTATTTTTTGCTCTTCCTGTGGATTTCTTGAAAAGTGAAAGAAATGCCCGCTAGTCTCATTTCCATCATTTCTTTCTTTTCGTTTTCGATTCCCTCGAATTGATCATTTGTTTTCCACGCTGCAGTCCAGTTCAGTACCCTGATTTCATATGCCGGTGACATGTTCAACACCTCCCATTACGAGAAGAGCAACAATTCGATTTGCCATTACGACTTTGTCTTGTAATTGTAACGATCTTTGGTAATTGAGTTGTTGCAGCCACTGGAAAGTGACCACCGAAGATGACTTAATTCAGACTGGACTGGAGATTGAAAGTTATAAACTACTATGACAAAACAATCTCTTTTATAATAATATTGTTTTTGATGTTTTCAAAAATTGATTCGATATCAAAATATATTTATTTGTAGTACTATTTATATTGTTAAAGGATATACAATACAGTAATGATAAGAATTACTTAAAGATGTTATGTAAAAATGTAATATTATTACCATAATACTTTATTGAATTGTAAATATTTAAGTAATAAAAATAGTACTGCATAAAACATAAAACACCTTTTTTATTATCAAGCAAAAAAATTATTATTTACAGCTCTCGTAGATAAATGAGAATATTTATTTTGGACATCATATTTCCTAATAAATTTGACATCAAAAGGGGGCTTGAATTTAAATAATGATTTCAAAGATAATTTACTAAAATTATTTTTCTAAAATTCCACAATACTATTTCAGACAAATTGCTGATCACTTCAAGAGAAGAACAATATATTGCAGTTGTAGTCCGGCAATTAGCAAACATCATTAGTTAGATTCTTTTGTGATTTACATGTTTATTTTGTTTTTTTTTTTGTTTTGTCGTTGTTTGGATTACATAAAATGTCGATTACTTGTCGACTTCTATTTGTGTTTCGTTTTGGCGGCACTTGAATTGATTTAATTGATTCAACTGATGACTCAAAACGCGTTGCAAAAACTGAAAATCATGAAAACTGTTCAAGTTCGTGACTTGTGGAAGCGCAAAATGTGCAACTTGGGCTTAAAGCGATTAGGTTTTTATTTTGTACTATGCATCGGGCAAAATGTATTCATTAATTAAGTGGCAAGTCGCAAGTTTGCGGGATTCGCGGCGATCTACACGACGAACTTATCATTATGACAAAAGAGCGAAAGCACAGAGCAAACTAATTGCTCAATTGGCGAGGAAAATAGCAAACAGCTTAATGATAATTACAGGGAAGTGGTGCTAAACTAAGCGGCTTACGCAAACTGCAGAAAGTCTGAACTTGGTGCTAGGTTCGAGTACCCATTCAATGTGAGTGTAACTGTGAGTGTGAGTGTTTGAATGTGTGTATGGTGGGCAGCACATGCAGTCAATTAAAAGAACATTTATTAACCGAGCCACTGCACAAAGCTGTTAACAAAGCCATTTGGCCAAAATGGAAACATTTTTCGTTTACGTTCTCGTGCTCGAAAGGTGTCTAGGCTCAGTTCAGTTCAGTTGAGTAAAGCTATAATTGATGGTAGTACCAGGACACACACACAGATACTCACACACACACACACACACTTGAGAAAGAGAGAGAGAGAGTGCAGCTTGCTGGACAGCATGGAGCCCACATGCAACTCTGTTGCTGTATCTCTTTTTTAGGTTCTGTTGTTGATTTCACGCATGGAACTCAGTCGGCGGCCAGTCTGCCAGAGAGACCGAGTCCCAATCCCAATCCCAATCCCAGTTCCACTCCCGAGTCCCTCCTTACATACATACGTACGGAGACTCGTAGTAAATTCGAATTGAATTTTGGCGCTGCGTTCATTAATCATTATTTCAATCATGATCATGAAACAAATGTGCTCTTGGTGCTGATGCTTGTTGTTGCTGCTTGCTGTTCGTTCTCTGGCTTTGTTTTGTGTTTTTCTGTGTCTTGTGAAATGTTGTGTCGAAGCGTATCGATACTCTTGCCCCGCCTCCCTCCCTCTCTCACTGTCTCTCTCTCTTTCGGTCACCCTCAACGCCTCTTCGCAAGCTGAAACTCTGCTGGCGATTGCGATGGCGATGCGCTTCAAAGATTGATAATCTCTTGGATATCTTTAAATTTAATTAGTCACATTCATAACAGACCGCCAGCAAGCTACATGGGTGCTTCATCTGCTCGGTGCTGGTTGCCATTGGGAGCGAGGGAGCGCGGGATGGAGGGAGCTGAAGGGAACGCAGCGCATCCGATGCCATCCCAAATTACATGTTACAACAAACTGTGCCTCGCTCTTGGCCATGCTCCTCCTCCTTCTTCAGCTCCATGTGTAGCATCTCTTTCTTTCGCTCACTTGGCTAACTTAACTGTGGCTTTAGCTCTAAATCTAGCTTGTTACAAGACTCTAAGCCATATACTCTTATATTGAGCTGGGCATTGTGAACTAGTCATAAGATTAGCAATTATAGAGATTTCCATGCTGAATCCATTATTCTTTGTTGAAAGTGCTTTCTTTATTGTAAGAAGAAATTGCAGTTTACTTAAAAATTTTAACTAGATTCCTTGAGATCAGAAAAATAAACTAATAAATAACGAATTGAAAATATATTTAAAATATTTATTTTACAATATAATAACAGAAAGCAAATTTAGTACTAAAATTTATTTAAAATTGAATTTATTAATGCATATCTTACTCTTTAAAAGCTCAATTTTATTTTCATTATTCTAAACCCGCATTGCTGTAACACCTTTTGGTTAGGGTATTCAAATTTAGACTATTACTCTTCTATATTTCTCATGTTTTTTTTTGTATAGTTTCGAAAGAAAACCTTGTTGTTGCTTGTTGTTTGTTGTAGCTCCAAGTGAGGCTCCCGAGCCACGCACATGTGTGAGAAAGTCGGTTCTGTGGGCACTTGGATGCTGTGCTCTCTGCAGTTGTTTTTATTGTTGTTGTTCTTGTTGTTGTTTGTCGTTTATGTTACGTTTAGGTTAAATATTTTTTAGAGGCCCTTCAATGAAAAATCGACGTTGTTACTAATTATGATTGACATAGACGTAATTGGAAATTTGAGCAGAGCTTTGGGCCGATTGCCATCAAAACATTGACGCAGCCAGCAGCAAGCTACCAGCAACATCGACATCGACATCCACATCGACATCGACAGCGGCATCGGCAGTCTTCAAAAGTTTCACTAAATTAAAGGGTTAGCTTAAATACCTTACCCAACTTTCTTTGATGGATAAGCGCAAGAGGCGTGCGGTTCCCAAAACCAAAACCATTTTCATAAGGCCCAACATCAGGAGCTGATGGGGGTCCGACAATGGTGTGAAAATTTTATAGAAAGTTTTGTAAATCGGCAGCACATTTAGCGCTGAATAAGCAAATGCTTTAAATTCCTATCTAGATACGCATATCTTGACGCAAATATTAAATTACAAGGTATCCAAAATTTCATTGCGTACCTAAGATTATTATTATACCTTACCAATCATAAAGTTTGGGGTTAAGAAATGGCGTTCAATTAAGATACATTCCACTTTAACATTTATATTTAACATGTACTTAATTCTACATCAAATGAAGTTAGTGAATATATTATTTTTAATTTAAAAAAGCGATTTTGCTGCCGAAAAAATATATTTTTAGTCTTCTTTTGTAGAGCATACTCTATTATAAATGATAATAATCACAATGTGTTAAATTTTTAAAGTATTTTTAGTACAGCATTAAACTCTACGCAAATGTTGCTGACGTCAGATCGAAGTGCAAAAATAACAAAATTTCAACGAAAATATCATGCGAATTTCGTAAAGTTCTTGTGGAAGGAAAAAGGTAAGCTACATATGTCCGATCATTAAGCATAATTTTAACAGTTTTCTCAAATTTCAGCTAATGTGAGGCAATTACGGAGCCATCTTTCAAAATTGAACACTTAACCAATTGGCGGCAAAAGGCGACCGAAGTTCAACTCAAAATCAAAGCATTTTGGCCCGAAGCTGTTTGTTGGTCCATATGCAGCCGCACAGCCTTCATTATGTTATGGTTGTTGTGCATGGGGTAAAATGAAATCAATCAGAGATAATCTGTCATGGATAATGGGTACCTGTGCCTTGTCTTGTCCCAATCTCTGTCTCTGTTTCAGTCGCAGCTTAGCTGGACAGCTTCGCATCGTTTTCCCCCTCAAGCGATCGGCTTGGCTCATTTAAGACATTCGTGTAATTATTTTAAACAGCCGCAGTGTAAATTTTTTGTGGTTAAACACTCGTCTCGCTCCCAAACTGGGCTTACAAACTGCTCGTCCACATGTCGGACAACTCTGGGTCGCCGATTTGGGTATAATATGACAGCTAACAGTTGAGTCAATTGATAAATGGACAGAAAACGTTTCTCCCAATGGCAACCAAATGAACCACATTTAATTGCCCAGCGCTTCTTCGAATGAACCAACTATGGTTAAGTATACGACCTGTTAACCGAGGACTTTCCCTATTCCTACAAAAAGAAAATTTGAATTTAATGTCAATAAAAGTCACAAGTTGAGAATGTTTGCAGCTTTAATTACATCGGCGCAAGTGATTGACGCAACCGCGCAGTCAATCATTAATCATTCAATCAATCATTGAACAGCCTCCTTTTATTGTCCTGTCGCAAACTCCTAGCAGCTACTTCTCGAGTTTCGCTTTTAAAATTGGAAATGATGGCGATAAGAATGAACCTGCTAATCAGCATTCTGTTCCCACACTCAATTTCTCATGTCAACATGTCGTTAGCACAATTTGCATACCAAGTTGATCTCTTAGGGGAATGCGAAGCTGTTTATTGGATTAAAGAATGCTTTGCGAAATATTTACAAAGTTTTATGTTTACATATAAACAAATATTTTCGCAAGAAATGGGCATTTTTATATTGAACTTAAAATCCACATTGAACGGGTCTTCAGTTAACTCTTAGCTATAGAACTTTTAGCAAAATTCCATAGCTTTAAGCCATGAAACTAATCAAGCAATAAATATATAATTTAATTCCTTAATATAAAACTGAAGATAGCGAAATTTGATGGAAAATACCACTACAAATATTATTATACAGTTTCATAATAAATCATAACACTTTCTCTGAAAGATAATAACTAGTTCGGGTATTTGATTAATACTTATAGAATTTAATATTTTGAAAATCGTGTTTATTAGGCAGGTAATTAGATATTTGGTTAACACCCATCCGCATAAATTACGCATCAAAGTTCTCAGGTTTCTTAATTTTGTATCAAACTCATATTTGATGCTTGGCTTAAAGATGCGATAGGACAGAGTAAAAGAGATAGCTACACATCGTGAGAGGCAAAGAGAGAGAGAGAGCTAGCTAGAGAGGGAGTAAGAACAAAGAATAGCCACACGAATACGAAAAGAGGAACAAGAAGACCCAACAGTGCCTCACGACAGGGCACACACACACACACACATACTCGTAATGTGGCTCGCATATGAAACCATTAATCACATTTGCCTTGTGCAGCAAGTGAACTTCCTTTGCCGCCTGACAGTCGCAACTGATTGCTGGCTCTGAATTGGGATTTGAAACTCAAATGCTGCACAAACAGTCACCCTAACCAAACATCTCAGCAAACATCTCAGAGACAAGAGAAGCTCTCACCCAAAACCACCCGTCTGTCTCTCAACACTCTATGACTGGAGGTTTAGCTGAGCTCAGAATGCGAGCAGAATAAATTCAAAGGAACCTTATGAGATACTTCAAAAGCCAAGACTCTTAAATATTGAATCTTTAATTTACTTTAATGTCTTTAATGCAGATCTTACAATTTTAATTACTTTTTATGAAACTGAAGGTATCAAATTATTATTTTGACTAGAAAAGTTTAATAATTATTTATCAAAAATGTTGATAGAGGTGATATACGTAAGGAAAAAGTACAATAGTCTTTTTCCTACAAAATTTTAATATTATTAAGTTGAACACTTTATAAATTGAGTGATCGAACGTATATTTATTACTTACTTTTCTTCAGTATATTTGAATATTAGGGAGTCAAATTTTTTATAATTATATTCTGCTTTATATTATATAATATAAGAGGTTAAATCTCAAATGAAAATGAAGTAAATATATCAACATCAATGGTTAAAGTTGAAAATATTCGAACAATTATATTTGAATTCAAATTAACATGTCACTTATAGTGCTGGTATGAACATGAATAATGTGCACTATGCACAGGTTTTTGAACTTATTTATTGAATTATTCATTTGCATTTACAAGTCAAATAAGTTAACTGTTAACTACTCTGGACTGGACAGTTGTCGAGCACAACAACAGTCAGGCAGGCAGGCAGGCAGGCAGGCAAATAAATTTAAGTTTTATACACTTAATGGACTTAATGAACTTTTGATAGTCCCCATCAAAATCGAATCAGTAGGAAGTCGATTAATTAGTAGTCTCTCACTCACAAACACACATACACAAACTCAAATACTAACATCGAGTATACGCAGAGTGGACTGTCTACATATTTAGTCGAGTATAGCACGTGTGTTCTTTTGTGGAGTGAGTTCAATTATTCGGCAATTAGACAGTCGCAGACACTCGCCCCATGCAGCCCACCTTCCCATCCATCCACTCATTGTCCAACATCGATGGCATGACGCAGTCGTGAAATTTGAAAGGAGAATTTCATTTAGAGTAGAGCAGTAGCAATATTGATGCTGTGCTGGGGAGAAAAAAGAGTCTAAATATTGTTGTGTAAAAATATTAAAGCGTTTAATGTGCGACCTTCTTTATGTGCATTATACAACAATCATTCTATCGATTTTCCATGTGTGTCTGACTCATTTGAATATTTGCCTAGTCATGCTCATCATTTCATCAACATTTCAGCAACAATACAAATCACGGTAGTAATGATAACAACAACCACGCCAACAGCAACAGAAATAACAACAAAAAAGTAAACAACAGCAGCATCTCCACCTGACCCTTTCACTTTGTCTCTCTTCACACCATCGTGAAACCACAATAAAAATGAAACATTGCGCCAAGTGCGGTGATATTCATTCAACATTCAATGGCAATGGGAAATTATTGCAAGTCAGTCGCTGCCTTTTGCGCTATATACATACAACATACATACATATATGTATGTATGGTGTGTATGTATGTAGAGACTCTCAACTTGGTAGTCATAGAGACTGAGCAGAGCAATTCATATCAACACTTTGCACAGTCTCAACAGCGATCGATACGAATGCGAATATGACTGTAGTTGGCAGTAGTCACTGAGACTGCATCCGTTTTTAAGTTCTGGAAAATAAATGGTCTGGGTCTGCCATATTCGCTTGTGGGATCGATGAAAGGCATAGTGAAAAGTGGGCGGTGCTTGTTGGCCACGCACGAAGCGACGTGAGACGATGAGGGCAGTTTTTATTCTTTTTTTTTTCGTCTCGAATTTTGAGCGTGCGCCATGGCCGAAGACTACAAAAGCAACACTCATACTCTCGCTCAAACACACACGCACGCACACACACGAAGTAACTCTCACTCAGCTAGCAGCAGTTGTGGTGCCCATCGAAAGATACAGTCACAGCCATGAAAAGGTGTGTGCCTTGACTTACAGTAGCTTCTATGACATGCTAGTGTTGACAGTGTTTTTTACGTACAATAGCCAATAGATAAAATAAATATTACAGTTTAATTTACAATTTTAGCATACTCGCTTAATGTTTTTATTATTTACAGTATCAAATATACTTAAAAATAATATATAATGAAATTAAGCATAAGCTAAATAATACTACATTTTTATTCTTATTACAACGGCTATAATTTTGAATAACTATTATAGTAATAAATAAAAATAATAAACAATAAATAAATAAAACCATATTAAAAATATAAAATTCTACATACTCTAGTAAAGGCGTACCTTTGGTATTGTTTATATTCATTAATAGTATTTTTTAATAATAAATTCATTTAAAGTTTGTTTTTTATTAAATATTGTTAACTTATTGTTAATTTTTATATTTATTATATTTATTTTCATTATCAATTACTTCACCATATTAAAGGCTCCTTCAAACTACTCAGCTCTGCCCATTATTTTGGCCTCGACTGTCTCCACATTGAGCTGAGCAACAACTGTGAAGGGGTGTGACCAAACGTCATGTTATCTCGCTCACACAACAGCATGCGGCACTCTGCTAACTTGCTGGCAGTTTGGTGGTTGAAAATGGCGTGCTGCCATGGCCACAGAGTTCTCACTGCGTGTGGGCTGGCCTTTGAGTAGTGTTGTTGTTATTGTGCTTTGAGCAAAACAAAAACAAAACCAGTAAATCGAGTTTCGAAACTCAACGGTCGACGTCATCGCTTGCTGTCAATGGCAATGGCGATTTGCACGGTGCGTTTCGGAGCGCAGAGAGAGAGCGAGAGCGAGAGAGTGAGAGGACAGCAGCAACAGCAACAGCAACAGCGACGGCAGCAGCAATATGAACAGTAGAAGGAGGGCAACAGAAGTAAGAAAAACAGGTTCGCTTGCGCTCTGAGCGTTCACTCGTATTCATAACAAAAGAACGGCTCGAATTGAACGGTTCGCATTCGCACTCGCACTCGTGATTCGTGATCAGACGCGTCGATATTTTGGTGTTTTTTGAATGTTTCATCTGAATTGTTTGGCATTATTTTGTGTTGTTTACGTCGCTTGTTTGCAACATTTTGAACGCGCCGGTTGTGCGACATTCGCCGCGTAGTGCTCAATATAATATTAATAAATATATATTACAATATCAATGCTGCCACACTGCAAATAAAGTGATCATATTGAATGTGCAGAGAGAGCAGAAAGTGAGTGCCAATAAGTGAAGATTCAAATAAAATATGTGCTCATCGCGTTGGAATCGACGAAAAGCAAGAGCCTAGCGAAAGTTTTAGCGTAGCACCCAAGAAATTAATTAAACACAATGAGCTCATTCCTCATGGGTTATCCACATGCACCGCATCACGTCCAGAGCCCCATGTCCATGGGCAATGGCCTGGATCCAAAGTTCCCGCCGGTTGCCGATGACTATCATCACTACAATGGTCACTACTCCATGACCGCCTCGACGGGTCACATGGGTGGCGTTGGCGTCGGTGTCGGTGTTGGTGTTGGCGTTGGTGTTGGGGTCGGCGGTGGTGGCGGCGGGGGCGGTGCACTGGCTGGCAGCGGCGGCCCTGGCATGTCGGGCCACCCGCACGCCACACATCCGGCGGAAATGGTCAATGATTATATGGCCGCCGCAGCGCATCACCACAACCAACAGCTCCCGCACTCGCATCATCACAGCAACAGCGCACTCTCGGGCCACCATCACCAGAATGCCGGCTACACATCGAACTACGCGACCACGCCGCCCTCCCATCATCCGCACACGCATCCGCACCAGAGCCTTGGCTACTATGGCCATCATGCGGCGGCCGCCGCTGCTGCTGCCGTGCACCATGCCCCCGAGTACATCTCCGCCGGCGTGGTGCACTCCGAGGGTGGTTATGGGCCGCCGCCGTCGGTGAATGTGCCAAACAGCAACACCGCCAATGCCTCCAATGGATACTATGGTGGCTACTACGGCACCACCAACGGCAGCGTGGGCAGCACGCACTCGCAGGGCCATTCGCCACTCTCCTCCCAGATGATGGACCTGCCACTGCAGTGCTCATCAACCGAACCGCCAACGAACACCTCACTGGGTCTGCAGGAATTAGGTGAGTGACAAATAGAAAACAAAACAAGATACTTAAAATCAAGTAAAATAGAGTTTTAATAACTCAAATGGGGAATCAAATATGCTTAAATATTAATAGGAGCTATAAAATAAGAATTACTTTCAAAAAGTATCTCTTTTATATATGGATTAGGTCATTAAATTCATAACATTCTTTTCAATATTTGAATGCATGCAAAATGTTAATATGAACTAAAAAAATAATAATTTATTTAATAAAATTAACCGTAATAAGTCTAGATTGCAGAATTCAGTTCTCATCACATTTCGTAGCATCAACATTAATTTAGCTTCTATTTAATTTATATACAGATTGCTTTTTTTTAATAAATAACAAGTTTGAAATTTGAGATAACTACTAAAGTTTGTAGTTAAATTTAAATGAGTACAAAGAAATTAAAGTAGTTCTTCCTTTGTTCATTTTAAATGTATATATTTACATTTGAAAAGTATTTCGATGGCGAAACATCAGAATTAAAATATATATACAAACATATGTTATCATATAATAGATGTTATATTTGCCATTCATGATTATAATTAAAACAAAATTTAATATTCATAAATGAACTCAATTAATATATTCATTATTACAAACAAATGTTGAAAAATGCCAATGTTCAATGTGTTTTATGATAATAATTTTATTTAAGGTACTTTGGTATGTACATTAATCTAAATACATGTATACTATATATTATATAGTTTAAATAATATTATCACTGCAAATTAATAAAAAAAAAATTAGTATACACATCCCTTTAGTCCTCAAACATTATATGAAACTTTTATTTAATTCAATTGATATTCATTAAGTATAACTTATTCGTAATTAAACATATTGTAGTATTAATATTTGAAAACAATTAACGTTTACTTTTACACAATAGGCTTAAAATTGGAGAAGCGTCTTGAAGAAGCCGCGCCAACTGGTCAACAACTGCAAGAAGTTCTACACTGTGATGATATGGGATCTGAAAATGTAAAAACATTTCAATTAGTTCAATTATTCTCAAGAAAGCTCATGAATATTGTTGATTTTTATGTAGGATATGTCTGAAGAGGATCGTCTTATGCTCGATCGTTCGCCAGACGAGTTGGCGTCCAATGACAACGACGATGATCTGGACTCCGATAGTGATGACGATCTGATGGCAGAGACAACAGACGGGGAGCGCATCATTTACCCTTGGATGAAGAAGATTCATGTAGCGGGTGTTGGTAAGTAGACACGTCTCTCACTTTCATATTTGGTTGATGCACCCACAAAACAGACTGTGCCCCATTTTGGTATGCTAATTAAATTACTTAGCTGCCAACACCCACGTGATCCACTGACAGACTTTGTAAAAGAAAAAATTACTAAAAGACCAACGAAAAAAAAGAAAAAACTACGCTTCGCGCTCATTAATCAAAATCAAGAATGGCACGCCTTCTGCTGAGGGCAGAGTTTGGCGAGTGACATATTCATATATGAGCATTACACACATTTCCCTATATGCTACATACTATACATTATTTGTATCTTTATGCAACTGCCACTCGACTATACAAATGGCTCTGCGTGCTCTTTCAACACTTGCGACTTCCTTCAAGTGGATTCGCTTGTCATTTGCTATAGCTCATTCCGTTTCTTAAAATACATTTCGTCTATACAAAAATAGTCGAGTAACCCAATTATTGAAAATCAAAAGTAAAGCGATTCAATTATTGATTTCAATTAATGACAATTTATTAATAACATAAAAACAAAGATACATTTAATCTATAATGTTTTGGTTTACTAATTGTTTCAAAGGATTATAAATTTATTTAATTATATATACAATGATTTATTGTATTAACCTTCTCTCATTTATATTAAAATATGTGTTTTGATCTTAAATATTTGGATACTCACAAACAATTGAATTTATAAATTATATTTATTTTAAAATTTTCGATCATAAATGTCGAATGAAAGCTTAATAATATTCTTAGCGGCTTTTATTAATATTATCAACATTAAAAAAGTAATTTTTTGCGTTACATTTTTCCTAATATATTTAATGCATTAAATAACATTATGAATTGAAATGTTTTTTTTTGTTTTAACAAAAAATATTCGTTAGTTCATTTTTTGTTATATTCAACAAGATTTATATCTTTTCGAATATGGAAGTGAGTTAATTGAAAACAGCGCAATTCCTCAATTTAAAATCTAGCTTCTCTCAAATTTATACAACTTTATTATTTTACTAAGACCACATTTAATTTACCATCAATTTTAAGTTTCCGACAATGTGTCTGTTATCTTTTTATTAAATTTTCACACCGAAAATTTTGAATGTGGGCAGCAGAAACAGGTTTCCATTCACTACGACTCGAGAGCGACTCGATGAGCGAATGAACTTGGTGGACAGCAAAGTGAATACCCAAATGCCACAAATGCTCAATTCTGAATATGCCCAATACCCAGGTGGCTCAATGGCTCGATGTCGGAGTATGAGTATATGGTTATACACGCATTTGAATGTCAGCTTCGATAGATAATTACCATTAATTGTCGCGTCGCGGCGGAACATTAACTGGCCTAAAACCAAATTCATTGAGCAGCCATGTGTTGAGTTCCATTATCAAAAAGCGACGTTTGTCAGCGCTTATTGTTTTAATTCTACTCAAAATTGGCTACCGCGCATGGTCACAACACACACCGCACACCACACACCACACACAACTGGACTGGCTCCAGGCAATGACAGCTGACAATGGGTCGACAGGTTCAGGTGTTGGCGAGTGCATTACGAAAGGGAGGCGAGGGAGGTTCTAGGCTCGACTGATAAATGGCTTTTTAATTAGCGAGCTACTTGCTTAGTTGATGCGACTATGCAACTCCCATTGATGCACTCCAATTAAGCATAACCTTGACCCGAATGGCCAATTATATCATTAGGTTTCGCCACGCGTTCAGTCTTCAGTTTCAGTTTCAGCCGCAGAGACAAAGATACAGATTCAGATTCAGATACAGTTGCAAAGACATAGACACAATCTCGACGTGCGACACTGACACTGGGGGATTAGCTATGCTGATGAGCATCAAATCGAAGTAGTTCGATGGTCGAACACACAGCGCAGAGACGCACAGACAGATGGACAGAGACAGACAGAGAGCAGAGATCGCTCAGGGGCAAAACAAAACTCCGACTGAGTGACGGATGGTCCGTGTCATTTGATGTTAATGTTGTGACATTTATCATGAGCGCACGACTACGAAAACAAGACGAAACTTGATTATCGCCAGTGCATCATCTCTCTCGTTATACGGAATGCGGCTCTTCCCAGTTTCTCAGAGTTCCCCACCTCCCAGACTCTCCAGACTCCCGGCTCCCGACTTTCTCAGCCTGTGCATCTGTTTGCCTGCTCGTTGTTGTTCTCAGCTCTTTTTCTTTTTGTTACAAATGACTTACACTCGGTTAGCAAGCGCTTACCTAGGCTCCAAATCAGACTTGGCGTGCGTATCAGGTGGCGTGTGGTCTCAACTGGCCCAACCAATTTGTATAATTCGCCTTCGGGCGAACACAATAACAACGACAACGACAACGACAAATAACGACAGTCACAGCTATAATTTGCCAAAGTGTGAGTATTTAGAGAACAATTTGGCTTTCGTGCAAATAATTTAAGGTGTTGACAACACTCTTAACTGACAGCATAACCAAATTAAAGTTTAGTTTAATTCAGTAGAGAAGTAAACAAAGCATTATTGATTGCGGAACATGAGTACTTGATATATTGTTAAATTTTTTATAAATGGGAAGTTTGGGAAATAATTGCATTGCAATTCTTGTTAAGCAATACATTTTTGTAGATCCCCATACTAAATAAGTTTAATTAAGATTCTATTCTTAGTTGAAACTCGACATTATTTCTGAATAATATTTTATAAGCTAAAAATGTTGCACCCCATTCTTGTTTTATTTGCAATCATATTTTTTAATTGGTCTATTAAAAAGTTTGTAGTTTTAAACGTACTTATTCTCTCCATCTCATCTCATTGCAATAAGGAATTGTATTCGTTATTTTAATAATATAATAATAATAGTAATAGATTTCTACCATATTTACATACATTGTCATTGATAGTAATATCAAAATAGCTCAAGAAATACTTCTACAACCGCCATGAATAATACTTGTATAGTCATAACACTCTCAAATGGATGCATGCGAATTAAGGCAGAATATTGATTTCATGCACGATAGCCTCAGTTTATTCAAGAATTTATGCAGATGATCGGCGAGAACGCGTTCCACATAACATTCAATAACAACAACTGGATTCGCACATTCGCATTGTGGTTGTAGTTGTTGTTATATTCATGTTTTAGCCTCATATATTGATAGTCATACTCGTAGTCATAGTCATAGTCATAGTCACTGAAAAACGTGGCCAGCCTTGTAACTGAATTTCAATGGCAAGTCCACGATTAAGTTTCCAGTGTGCCACAGAGGCCAGGCTCACAGTTACCCGATGACTTGCGAAAAACCTCATCAGCAAGCGGCAAAAACAAAATGTGCAAGCCCATACCCATACCCAGACTGAGACTGAGACTGAAACTCAGACTCAGACCCAGACCCAGACCGAGACCCAGATGCGACCGAGATGCTGTAAAACGTAAGCCCAACTCAGGTTATCTCCTATTGCCTTTTTGCAAAAACGCTGTCGAGAGACTGAGCTCAGAGACCAGAGACCGGAGACCAGACCTCAGCACTGGCCCAAGCCCAGGGCATGACAATGATGAAAATGACGCAGTAAAAATTAAGAAGTTCGCCTTTTATGACAGATGAGGCACGAACAGCTGAGAGACTGTGACTCTGGCTGTGGCTGCGATTGTGAATGTGACTGTGAATGTGACTGTGAATGCGCCCCGCCATCTGGAACTCTGTAGCTGTAGCTGTGTATTTGTAAATACAACTCGAGTATCTTATGGCGAACAAAGCGTAATTAGCGTCCCAATGGAATATAAAAATCACATGTATGTGAATGTGAGTGTGACTGTGAGTGCGAGTGTGAATGGAGCTCAGAATTCAGAAAAAAGAGACGCTTCAAAGTCTGCGCTGCGAGTTCGCCCAATTTGCGCCAATAAAGTTCTGGAAGCCCTCTCAACTTGTGCGAATTATTGAAATTGGCATTAATTGGCGACGCTTTTATTGGTCCGAGAATAATTCCAGCGTATCATAATAATACCACCAAGACGAGCGAGCAAGCACTCAAACAACAAAACTTTGAGTGCTTTTTGTGGCAAGTCTCGAAACGTAGCGAAACGAAACCAAACGAAACGAATCTTCAAGGTCGCGTCTATTGTTGCTGCGGACTTTAAAAAGTCGTGAGCTTCTTAACTTGATGCTGTTTGTCTTTCTGCTTTTGGTCATAACACTCTTTTTTTCTGTTGTATTTTTTAGACTATTTACAATCTATACACAGCTGAGAGCTAACTTTTTGAAAATGGCTTCAGTATCGGCTTTAGGACAAGTGTCAGTTTCAGTTTCGCCAAGCAACAACAAGTTTTGGTCATTAGGTTCGTTGTGGAAAGTGAAAATGTTTGGAGTATTGTCAGCATTGTTGCGACTATGGCTTAAGGAATGAATGGCCATATAGAAACTATAGAAAACTACAAACACAATTATACGGGTTTATATACTTTGCTATGAGATCATTATTAAAGAAACTAAAAGTGACTTTTTAAAGACTTCTATAGTAAAGTTGTTGAGTTAAGTAGATTATTGTTTTATTTTGATTAGAATATATAACAGAAGCTTAAGTTTTCTAAATATAGTTTGTAAATTATCAATTTAGAGTTGTTGACAAAAGTTTTTTGAACTTTGCTACGCTTTATTACCTCAAAACCAATTACACATTCAATCAATCAATGGAATATATTGCAGTTATATGCTGTATTGCAGCTTAAAACTGGTTTCCACACACTTTTCGAGATCATTTTAAAATGCAAATTACAAAAATATCTTTAAAATATGTTTTTATTTTTATCTTATGTTTATATTTTAATTATAGCAATTGAGATTTGCATCATTATTGAACATTGAGCTACAAAATTTGGTCATCTTATCTTTTTTTTATTATAAAAATCAAATTTATTTTAAACTTAAACTATAAAATCGGTTGTAAATTCTGCTATCATCATAAAATTATATGCATATAAAAAATCATTACGAATTTTAAATGCTAAAATTATAAAATGAAAGTGTTTGTTATTTCGAATTTCAAAATTCCATATAAGGAACAACAACAACATCAACCAAAAACTTGCACATAATTCACTAAATTATATAAAAGCTTTATAATCATGTTATTGTTTTATTAATGAACAAATTCTACGTGAGGTGACATCAATCATTTTGATGTCTTCTCAGACATTTTTGTGCGGCAAAACAAAACGACGTTTGCTAAAATTTTTGTTGAAAAATTGATCGAGTACTTGGCACGTTTATTGTGCCATTTTTTTTCTTATTTATTAACTTAAAATTAACATGTGTTTTTGTAGTCTCGCCTTTTGTGTCTTTTGTCTCCATCTCTGTCTTTCCCTTATGCAGTAAAAGTTATTATTAAAGTGTTGTTTGGCGAATTTAGAATTCGAGTTGTGTGCACTTTTTGAGCTTCAATTGCTGCGGGTGCTTGAGCTTTAGCTTCAGTTTGTAGCTAAACAAATAAGTCGGGGATATATACATGTATAAAGACAATTGTTTCTAAGTACACGAGATTTGTGGTACTATAGCATATGTATGCGTGTGTGTGTGTGTGTGTGTGCTTGTAAGTAGCATGAGCTCATGTTTATTTTTATTTGCCTGCCACAAATTGCAAGTCACTTGACAAGCTGCTGATGCAGCTCCCGCTGTTGTTGAAATGCTGATGTTGACTTGCCTTTTTCCATGAGCTCATGAAACGAGCGCGCACACACACACACACACATAACACACACAGACATACACACATTAAACCTTACCCACACATTGTTGCCGACAATTCACAGTTGGCAACATCAATACTAAACATTAAGTTAAGAAAAAACGTAACGAAACCTAGCGAAACCTGAAATGGAATTCAATTTAGAACTCAAGTGAAGCTGACACTGGCCGATGCGGCGTATGCGCAATATGCGCGCCTTGCACCGCCAGCTTCATTAGGGCCAAAGCGAGAGACTTGACTTGAGTTGTTGTATTTTGCTTGGAAATTAATTTGTTGTCATTTGTTTAATTTAATGTTGAATGCTGCACACGAAAAACTGCGCTTTTTGCCGCATTGTTTTTACGTTTTCAAGCGCCAGCATTTTTCATAGAGAGTTTCGTAAACGGGTTTGGTCTTAGGTCTTAGGTCTGGGTCTCTGGATTTTGGTTTTGGTTTTGGGTTGGGAATTTTGATGAATGAGCAGGTAAATCAAAGTTGACAGACGTACAATATTTTCAACTTGGCACGAGTCAAATTTCTTTCGAACACAGGTCGTGCCCTGGCGACGTTACACAAAAATATTTACACACTCTCGCACTATCGCGTCAATTAATCAAGTGGCCCAGTTGCCCAGTTGATCCTCAATTGCACGGCGATTGCGAATGAATGAAACGATCGCAGCGTAATGTAAAGCCCGGAAGTTGGACCACACCTCAGACAATACTCCCAGTTAAATGGGCTAACGATCAGTTTTGTGGATTAAAGAGATATCGAGTCAGATATTGTTCTGGCAGTGAAGTTAACCCACAATTGAATTGAGCCGCCGACACAAAAAGATTATGCTTATTAAGTAACGTCTGACATAGTTTGTTTTTCAACGTTCTTTTTTTTTGTTTTTTTTTTTGGAAACTGACTCGTTTCCCCCCGCTCTCGGGCTATGAATGAAACTGTAGAGTCACAAATGCATGATAAATCATATGATGGGACAAACATGCCGACAGCCGTGCATGAGGCAGGGCCAATTATAATAACTCGACACATCATATACATACAACAAGCGACTGAAACAGGGAAAGAGAGAGAGAGAGAGAGAGAGAGAGAGAGAGAGAGCAAGCGAGAGAGAGGGGAAGTCATCGTCCTACGCACTAATATGTTTAAGAATCGCCGCCAATTCCCCAGAGAGCGCCAATTTTCCCAAAAAAAAGAAAAGAAAACATGCAGCTCGCTCTTTAGCAGTTTCACGCTATGTTTGCCCCTCTGTTGTGCTTGTGCAATCTTGATTTCCTTGGCCTTGTATGATTCGGCAGTTTCATAAATTGGCTGCCAAGCAATTGCAATTGGCACTCTTTTGGCTTCGCGCTCCGCAACAATGACGCTGCACTTTGGACCAGAGACTTTGACTTGGACTCAAGTCCACACTGGGCAACTTGAAGGCCTCTTCCTGGACATGGACATGGCACCTCTCAGCCTTCTCGTTTCATTTCGTTTCGTTGAAATGTTGAAATGAAATGATACGCACTTATTAAAAACGAATTAACGCAGCATGCTGCCAACGCCAACGCCAGCGCTGCCAACTCGCTTCGAACTCTGAAGACACCGACGCAGCAGCTGGTGTTGTTGTTGCAGCTGTTGTTATAGTTGGTTTGTTGGACCCTTGAATGGTTTCATTTTCATTGTTCTGGTTCCTTGTGCTTCGCTCGTGTTGCTTGTGCCTCTGGGGCTTTGTAATTGATATTGTTTATTTGATTTGCTTTTTTTTACACATTTTTTTTTTACTTTATTGTGGTCATGTTTTATTTTTTGTTTTGTTTTTCTTTTTTTGTGTTATCAAATCAATAACTCATTGAAGAATTTGCGTACAAAAAGCGTGACGAATTGATGCGATGAGCTGTTCTTCACGGAATTTCTGAGAAATACATTTCAATGTTTTTATTTGTAGAGAAAAAGTTATATTGAATATCCTTGCAGGCACAAGTTGAACTTGAGAACGTCTTTTGTTGATTTTAGAATTGAAATCGCATTAAATTTGAATGTGCTTATTGTTGTTATCAATACGTAACATAGAACAACAATGAGATAATATTATATATTATTGTAGTATGTATGAGATCTGCATAAATTAAATTCAATTTCTTATTGAAAACTTTTCTACTAATCTTGTACAACTTTTTAAAAATATTTGACGACGAAATGCTCAGTATTTACTTTCCTCATTCCAAAAAAGCTAGTTCAACATAATAGGTTGATATTTTGATATAGAGAAAATGTCAAGTTGGGCTTTATAAACATCTTGCATCTTTATTGTAACTTGTCAGCAACTCTTTAAGGCCTACGTCAATTGATTTGAAACATTTAAGCACAGTCCAAAGGGAGAAAGCTTACCCTTGCTGCCCCCTCCCCCTTGCTCATTGTGTGTTCCCACTTGGCTGTCAGCGGCTAGTGGACAACATCATTAATCTGCGTAGTGTCTGGGCAAACGGCAAACGCAGCCGGGATTGAAATATTTATATCAAATCGAAAGCTGTCTGTCACAGTGCAATGAAATTTTTATAAATTACAACTTGATGTGCGCCGGATATGATTGGTCAAGCACGGAGAGAGCACTGGCGAAAATAGAAATATCAACTCCAGTCGCCATCCCAATCCCAATCCCATCTCGATGCCATTGGAATCTGGCCCCAAAAAATTGAAATTGATGGTGCGAATATAAATTTGATGGGCTGTCTGTCCGTCCGTCTGTTCCATTTGATAGACCCGCAGGCAACGGGGTTACGATAATGCCCTGAATCGGGGCAGCAGGTGTGGCGCATAAAAAACGGAACAGGAAAAGGATACATCGGCTGTACGGCGCTGGCTTTTTTTCTGAGGGTAGCTGCAGGCGGGAAATGTTTAATTTCAAGGAAAAACTAAATACAAACGTGAAATGCTTGCTGCTGTTGTTGTTGTTGTGCTCTTTTTTTTCCAAGTAGTCTGCGTCAACGTTCCGCGTCCGATAGGCAAACAGACAGGCAGTTGTATTATTTGATTTTGATTAATTATCCTGTCCAACTGCCACGGACTGGCGCTGTGTAAGTGCAGCTCTTTCATCTATCCGCCCGTCGTCCTTTTACTTCTGCGTCTTCTTCTTCTTCAGCTTCTTATAGTTGCTTGTTCTTCATCATATTCGCTACCCTTCGATGGCTGCAATGCTGTTTGGGGGGAGGTTCAAGGTGCTTGTCGAAAAGTTTTTGGCGCGCTTTTTGGGGTTGTCAACTTATCATGGGAGATTTATTGCGCCTCCTGCTTATTATGAAACTCCATTTGAAGTGTATTAATTGTGCCGCGATGCGACTTAATCGCCGCGTCGCTTCTCCCCATTCAGTCTCCCAACCCTTTCGCAAATATTGCCAATCATTAATTATGCATCTTGTTTAACACACACACTCTCTTCTTTCTTGCAGCGAATGGCTCCTATCAACCGGGCATGGAGCCGAAACGCCAACGCACCGCCTACACACGCCACCAGATACTCGAATTGGAGAAGGAGTTCCACTACAATCGCTACCTGACCCGACGCCGTCGCATCGAAATTGCCCATACGTTGGTGCTGTCGGAGCGCCAGATCAAGATCTGGTTCCAGAATCGGCGCATGAAGTGGAAGAAGGACAACAAGCTGCCCAACACGAAGAATGTGCGCAAGAAAACCGTCGATGCCAATGGCAATCCAACACCGGTAGCCAAGAAGCCCACTAAGCGTGCCAGTGCCAAGAAGCAGGCCCAGCAACAGCAACAACAGCAGCAGCAACAACAACAGCAACAACAGCAGCAGCAGCAACAGCAACAGACACCGGTGATGAATGAGGTAGGTTGCATGCGCTGAAAGTCAACAGCGGCGAAGCACTTAGAGCACCAATGACATTAGCTGAAAGTGGCACTTGCACACGAGATTACGACGATAGAAAAGCTGAGCCATAAAAGCGTATTACTTTGACAGCCGAGCTGAGCAAAAAACATTTATGACTCATGCAGTTCGCTTGAGAGAAATTATCTATCTGCCAAATGTGCCTTAAGCTTCATTTAAGAGATGAAAAAGAGATGAAGTATAACTTGTAGCTTTACTTTGTCCGTCTGTCTGTCTGTCCATTGGTAAACCCAACTAAAGCTCAAGAACAAGTGCAGCTAAGGTTACCAAATTTGATGACAACACTTTTACAAAGTCTAGCTAATGATTCCTCTTAAATTTTACGCTAATTCATAAGATATTTTTATTACTTTTTCAATAACACCAATTAATAATTAAGAATTGATTCGAAATACGTAAAGTGTAATCGCGTCGCTTTATTTGGTCCTGTCTGTTGAGTTAAACATGCAGTGTACGCTTATAAGATGCTAGAAACTTCTGTCTGTCCGCTAGTTACAATTTCCAAAGCTCAGAAACTATAAGAGCTAAGGTGACAAAAGTTGATGAATTATGTCTTAAAATGTCAGTATAATTACACATCTTAGATTTAGCGTATCATAATATATAATTTTATAATTTTTACATTAACATATTATTAACAAATTATATTATATTTTCCCCCCTTTTAGTGCATACGTTCTGATAGTCTGGAGAGCATTGGCGATGTCAGCTCATCTTTGGGCAATCCTCCGTATATTCCTGCGGTTTCGGAGGCGCCTAATTTGACGGGCTGCGGCAATGGCAATAATGGCAATGGATATCCAGGATCTCAACAGCATCAAGTGCACCACAGCAATAACAATAATAATAACAACAATAATAATAACAACAACAACAGTAGCAACCTCAACAACAATAACAATCAAATGCATACGGGTCTGCATCATCATCAACAGCAGCAGCAGCAGCAACAGCAATCCGATCTCATGACCAATCTGCAGCAGCATATTAAGCAGGACTATGATCTAACCGCACTTTAGGGCAACAGCAAACTGTTGTTGTCCTCGTTGAGCCTTGTACATTGAATCCTTTAGTTAGCACCGCAATACTTTCTGGTATCCACACACACTCTTTAGTCAGCATGTATTGTAACATACTTTATTGTAATCATAATGACACCACTTTTTATACACCCGATGAACAACGATTCAATTGACTCGGGCAATTCGGAATATACAGTGAACAAAAACTTACTTGTAGTTAGTTAAGCACCAAAAACAAGAAAGAAATCCTCGACCACGGGCTGAATTTATGATAAGCAACAAGGCTGCAAATCTGAAGAACATCTATATTATTTTATAGAAACTTTTGGTTAAAAAATAAATTTGATTTAAAAAGTTTGCTTTATTGAAAATTAACTTTATGATTTGCAGTCTTGTTCACAGGCTTATATGCAATGTTTCAGCCCCATCCAAAAATAAAACAAAATAAAATTTATATAACGAAAATCTTGTAAATTAGCAGTACTTAATTAGTGGTACATAAGTCTTTGTATAAAGCATAGCAAATTAAATGTAAACACAAACCCCAATTTGTCATAGTCCTAAGTGGAAGTATATAGTGTATTAATCTATGAGTTATTATAATTATAATTATTATTACTATTATTATTGTATCTGAATAGTTGCATCTGTTGTGCGTAGATATTTATGTAAGTTCAAACGTATATTTTATGGAACAACAACAAATGGAAAAAACAAAACTAAACAACAAACAAACATGCGTATATAAGTATATAAATATACCTAGACAATATAAAAACCAAATAAACAGAACAATTTTACTTGGAATTAATATGGATTTCTTTATTTTTATTAAAATGAAAAAGTCTCTGTAGATTAATTTTATTTTTTTTTTTCCAGATTTAAAATAAATTTCAATTATTTTTGTTAAGAAAATAATTATAGATTTTCCAATTTAATTTGGAATTTCGTTCTATACCGATATCAGAAACATGTTTACCAATCGAACTGTGTTTCAGCAATTTACGCTGATTCATCGTTCATAGTCATCTAATTAGGACAAATTTAAACATCATGAAAGCGAGCTGCTGTGCATTGAGTCCGAGTCTGCGTTTCATCCTGTGAGTGGGCTCAAAAGAATTCAGAACTCAACAAGCCTTTGTTGGCAATCAACGTTGCTCATGTGGAATGGCAGGGAGCCGCAAATCAAAAAAAAGGGTAGCTGGGTCTGGGGAGCAGGAGCTGTAGCTGAAGTTGGAGTTCGGAATGAAAATGAGGCGAGAGATGAACAGGCAGCGATAGTTGGCAAATGCTAACAAGAGTTCTTAATTAAACATCGATTCGCAATGATTGATCACAGCCCATTGGCACCTGTTGGCTTCTGGAAATATGTTAAACAAGGCATCATCTTTCAAATTGGCAGCCTACCTACTCGATTTCCAGTCAAGAGAGTGCTAGAGAGAAGGAGAGCGAGGAGTGGAGAGCGAAGTAAGTGAGAGAGTGTCATAAACTGGTCTTAGCCAAGACTTGAATTGTTTGCGTCAGACAAACTTCTCTGAAACTGCTAAAAAAAAAAACCGAAGTCCTATTGCAAATTGTCGTTGCTTATTCAGGCGGACATTGCGTTGACAGTGTGGCCATAAAGCCAAAGGTAAACAGCACATGTGTGACAAGAGCAGCAAGGAGGGGAAGAATAGGAGGGAGCTGCCACAAGCTGGGCACAATCAATCTACTCGGACTTGACAGTGGATTGTCTTGCAGGAACACGAAAACACTCTTAGCGCTTAATTTATCATTGCGAAATGATCTACGCGCCTTCAGCTCAAGACCCTGGCCAGCTCCAGCACCAACTCCAACTCCATCCAGCTCCGTCTCCGCCTTCAGTCCATTCCTGCTCGAGCAACTGGAAATTACGCGCACTCGCGCAATGCGATAAAAAGGATTAAGAGCTGCAATCGAACCCGAAGCGTCGTGCAGCGGAACGAAAAGTGCCGCAAGGGTTCGAAATTGGCAGCTCGAAATGATTACAGCCAGGAGCCGGGAGACCACGGAGCACGTGTTATGCCATTGAGAATGCGACAACGGGGACAACATCCCCTGACCCTAATTACCAGCAACGGTAGCCTTCGCTTGTCAGTGGCTTTCGTTTCTTTGAGGACCTACCGCAAAAGTGTTGAGTATGTTACTACCATAATTTGTATTAGATATGCCTATTGATAAGATTGGAATTATTCATGTAAATTAGAGGACGTCATTGAGAAAATACTGTGCAGAATATTGAAATACCAAAACGTTTTCTAAGAATAACTTTGCCTATATTTTTCCTTTATAAAATATTTTGTTAATGCGTTTGCTACAGTTTAAAATTACTTATTATAAATCTTCTTTCATACTTGTTGACATATTCTTAAACTATATAATTTTAACAACATTAAAAGCTAGAAACGCAATTTGGTTCATACAAAAATAACTACACTTTTTATGAATTTGAAGCAAGCAGAAAAAAATTGTAGAAGTTATTTACGAAATACTTTAGTATAGCAAAAAAAACTCCTACTGCTATCGGGTTTTAGCTGCCATGACTGACATTCTGGTATGTTTTTACTCTATGGTATATTTTGAATCTAGTACTATATCAATATACCAAATATAGACTTCAGTATATTTTGTAATTATTGCAATATATTAATTCGGTATATTTGAAGAATAATACCGCAATGTTTTACTATTATTAAAAATGGTGCCTGGGTATAAAAACTCCCAGATATATATTTTGATTTCATGGTAATTCAGTTCTCGTGTGTTTTCCCAACTCTTTGTCTTTTCACAAAAATTACTGAATTGACTTTTGACTTTAGTGTTCTTAGTCAAGTGCGTATATAGAATCCATTCGACTGCTTTGAAGTTGTCGCTGGTTGTTCGGCATGCTTTAATCCCGTCTCATCCTCTTTCATCCCGGCTAATCCCCACAGAAGTCACCGGACATGGCACAGCCCACTCCAGCCGAGTCGCAGTCAGAGTCGAAGTCAAAGTCAAAGGAAAAGTCAACCCTTTTTGCGACTAAGAAGAAAAACAATTAACCCGTCTACTGTTGCTAATTTCATAGGATCTTCAGGTTGCATGCGGCGGCGGCATTTTGCATACAGTCTGTGGACACAGACACAGACACAGCGTTACGCCCCCTTGCACGCCCACGCGACAGACCGATTTACATGAGCAGCACATGAGCAAGGATATTTTTGTGCAGAGAATCCAGCTGAGCGCCGCACGCCATCGACGGCATTCTAACGGTTGACTTCTGCTAATGCGTGTCCTTTTGATGCTATTGTCGGGCAATTTCGGCATTTTTGCCATTGGCTACCGTTTTTCCAAAGGGATTGGCCAGGATTCTGGTATTCTGAGAAGTGCGCATACCTGCTAATTAGTTAGGTGATATTTTTGAGAGGCAAGCGACGAGAAGACATGAGTCTTTTTTGTCAAAATAAACATCAATTCTCATTAGGCTTGAATTGGAAACAAATATCTCGGCGTCCGGCATAAATCAAAGTTGCACCGATGCCAAGGCCACAACTGACGTTGCATTTGCCCACTTACAAACAATTGTGGCAACAATGGGCAGCTCTCGAGTGGTGGCCTCAGGATTCAATCAAGGCTCATCACTCACATCACACGCAGCCACTCGAAAAGCATCAACAAGCCCTTAGACTCGCTTTATGTTAGTGTATGTGCACGTGTGTGTGTGTTTGTGTATTGCTTTAATTAATGTGTGTCCATTTATTAAATTGGCAGTTTAGTCTTGGCGTCAGAGAGAAGGAGAACGAGAACGAGATGTAGATGGAGAAACTCGACTGCGGTTGGCCATTTATGCACTTGGCTTACTCCAGCTCCTGCTCCCTCTCCGTCTCTCTCTCTCTCTCTCTCTCTCTCACTCTGTCTTTCTGTGTATTTGTTGTGCATGCGTGCGGCCGATCAGCCTAATTTGTAACCATTAACCAACGTATTATGTTTGGCCAAGCGAATGCATGCTGTTTACCCATGTTACGAGAGCCAAGGAGCCTCGTTTTATGTTTGCCTCGAAGGCTCGATGGATAGATGCTTCGTTGGCTGATTTGGCTGGTTGAAATGGTTGCTTGACTGGATAGATGGATGAATGTCTGCGGTGATTTTTGTCTATTAAAAACCATTTAAAATAATGGACAAACCATTTGTGCTCTTGATTCCTTTTGTGCTACACATGAACCCCAAAACTGCCGGAGGTGTGAAAAGTCGCAGGCCATTTGGATGCAGTCACAACTTTGATTTCAAATAAAAACCGAATGAATATTTTTCAAAATGTTCAAAATAAATGTGGCTTTCGAAATGAATTTACTTTCATTTATAAATCAATCTTGAGTTGTTTATGTTTTTTGTAATGCAATATCTAAGTATTTCAATCTTTCTACTTTTTTACTCCACCTTTGTTTAAAATCTGTTAAATTTCTAGATAAAAAAATATTTTAAGAACTAACATTTAACGAATTTAAGATAAAAATGTAAGAAACCTAAATTAGAGAAAATACAAATAAATTAAATAAAGAGCACTTAAAGAATTTAAGATAAAAATGTATGATAATAAAATTAAAGGCTAAAACCCTAAAAGAGAAACTAGCAAGACCCCAAATTATATAAAATATTTAAACGTCACGTTTATAAATATTCGACAAATTTTTCTTTTATTCACACAAAATTTTTTAAGACAGAATATTCAGAATATATAATGTACAATTATTTCGGCGACACCAAAATTTAATATATTACAATTGCAATGAAAAGAATGCAGGAAATCTTTTAGTCACGCTTTGTCTGCAGCTGTGAGATTCGCTCGATAAATTCCTAAATAAATTTACAATTTTATAAGCTCAGTTTGTTCACTTGCGAATCCATTGACAAGTCCAAATTGCAATTGCAGTTCATATTCGGCGACACTATTGAAGAATTTTCAATCTTTCTCAGTCGCATCCACATTTGGTTCGAGTTCACTGCGGGAATTGTCAGTGTATGTGTGTATATATGTATAAGTATGTGTATGTGTGTTGGTGTGTGGCGTACAGAGCAGTATATGCGGTAATTGACATTCGATCATTAATCAAAGTGCACAATGCAGACATTTCGTTTCGAATTTTATTTAGTTTTGTATTCGTGCTGGTTCTCTCAGTTGAAGTTGTTGTTCTGGCTGTTCATCTCCGATTTTGGCAAAGAATTGCCCGCTGCGTCCCGAATATATACACCATATAGCACACTGATTCCAAGCCAAATGCTGTCCGGCAAATCTACAAATTCACGATTGCGAGGCAAGTGAAACGGCCTTCAACACCTTCGTGTTGTGGCAAGGTGAGAGTGCCGCAGTTAGTTTCAACTGCTGCCACTTGGAAGCACCCTTCA
Source organism: Drosophila albomicans (assembly GCF_009650485.2). Classification (NCBI taxonomy): domain Eukaryota; kingdom Metazoa; phylum Arthropoda; class Insecta; order Diptera; family Drosophilidae; genus Drosophila; species Drosophila albomicans. The sequence continues at coordinate 23,868,322 of NC_047631.2, forward strand.
GGAGCTCATAGCTCCTGGCTGCCAGCATTTTATATGTGTGTTACATCTAAGGCCACCATCATGGCCGCCCGGCGCTACTGAGTGCTTTTGTTCTTTTGGCTGACAGCTCGACAGTCCCCCTCGGTCTGAAGAGTCCACAAATCCTCATATATATGATGTGAGGGTTTTTTTTTTCTGCACACCCTCCCCTGACAGCCATGCCACTTTTCCTCTCTTCCGCTCCCTCTTCCTTTCCATTCTCCCTCATCCGCTGCCTGACTAGTCAACAGCAGTGAAAGTTCTCCATGCGTGCAAAGGACCAAGATGAAAGTAGCAATTTCGTCCATTTGCAATTTTTACCCCAAGTTTTATTCGCTTCATGGAAGCAGAGTGCGTGTGTGTGTTTGCGTTGGTGTGTATCTCTGTCTTTGACAGTCGCATTTTGATGAAATTTTATTCTGTTCACATACCCGTCAATGTCATCTCTGCCGCTCGCTTAGTCCTTCGTTTTTTATGCCATGTCCTTTTCTTGATTATTTCGTTGACGTGCCTCAAAAAAAGAACGAACGAAAATAAAAGAAACAAGCATTCGCTCACAATGAAAAGGAAAGAAAGAAAAGTATAGCAAATGTGGGTTCATATTAAATTCGCCTTAAATTTGTTACTAAGCATCAAGTACAAGAATCTAGAAAGTAGGAAATACATACCTGAAATATAGTTAAGCAATTCCATATGAAGTATAAAATAGTCTATTTTCCTGCATTTTATTTATTTGTACTTTGTTTGAATTGTGATGAAAATACTTTTTGTTTTTTTTCTTTCTCTTAAAAATCTTTCACCTTTTTCCAAATATTATACTATATATCAATATCAATGTTTACGGTAATGCATGTTTAATGCGTTTATGTATATATTTATTTATTAAGAATACTTTTCAAGTATTCAATATGACGTAAGAATTAAATCTTTTATTGGTGTAAGTATAAAATCATTTTCTTTGTTAAGCCCGGTAAATAAAGCCATCTTTTAAGGAACAGTTTTTCCAATTCACAATAAAATATATACGAACCTATATATAAAACCATTACTTGTCTTTAAAATCCACAGTTACTATGAACAAATTCCACATTATGGTGCGCGAGCGCCATCTACCGCTAAGTAGTGAATTGAACTCAGCTTCCACACTTTCCAAGTTTGGTTTGTAAATGTGAACATTCGCTCTCTCTGTCTGAGAAAGCGAGACAACGATAGTAGTCCGCAGTTGTGAAACTCACCAGCTGGTTTGTGTCCTTGCTAAATTTATCGGTATTTAAAATTTGAACAGATATCGCGTAGGATTTGAATCAAGCCGTTCAATAACACATGGCTTCTTTGCATTTAATTTAACAACATGGTTTTATGAGAACAATTTTATTTGAATACTTTGCATTTCTATATTAGTAATGTTTATATAATTATGAATATTTATTAAAATCGATAGTATTTTGGTCATAAAAACTCATTTAATATCAAATTAAATTTGTAGTACTTTAATGTTTTATGTATTTTTAAAGTCATTGTATCATTAATAAGTAAATAAACAAATTCCTTATATAAACGTGGGGTTAAGCTGATGAATTATTTATATGGTAAATTGCTTTTAATTGCATATTACCCACTCAGTTTTCTACATTCCGCGTCATTCATTAAATGCATTCATTCAATGGCAAAAATTCAATTTGTTACACAAAAAAATGATTGAGTTATTTCATTTTGATTTCTGACCAATTTTTGCCCTAAGGGGCAGCTGAAACTGACCTCGACTAATTAGCAAAGTCAAAGGGGATCAGTCAACGACGGACGACGGACAACGGACGACGGGCAACAAGCAGAGACAGAGAGTCCAATGGGGGCATCAGGCAATAAAAATGGCATTCAGTTTATGTTAATCCAATAAATATTATTCGGCTGCTGCGCAGTTGGCAATCAATTTTGTTTGGAAAACAATTTGTATTTGTTGTTGCTGGTTATCGTTATCGTATTGACAGTGGAATGAGTCCAGTTTGAAGGTCCTTCTCTCTACTCTGCTGGCTGCTGGTTGCTGGTTGCTCTGGCTGCCTGGTTGGATGGCTGGCATGCTGCTGCCACGGCAGCGTGCAACAAATTTAAAAGCTCAATTTGTCCATTTATGTCAACTTGTCACGCGAAGTAAAATAAAACGAATTAATAAAATGTACTGTGGGCGGTGAAGGAGGGAACTACAAGGACTCTGGCAACGAAAGGATGTGGAACACCAGCAAGTTTGAAGGAGTGGAGTGGAGAGAGTGGCGCAACTAAACGCGTAAAATATATTCAGCGATTGTTGCTGCTGCTTCTGCTTCTGCTGCTGCTGCTGCTGCAGATACAAAGATACTTTAGTGGCAAGATACGGATACACCATCATTCATCGCTTATGTTTTACCACATCCGTTCGTCCTGTTTGTTGCACAGCACAGTTTCTATTGCTTCTTGGGTGCCACCTCCTTCTCGCTGTTCTGTCCTTGCTGTCCTTGTTGGCGGCGTCGTTGCAAACAAATGGCAAAAACTGTCGCTCATTCGCATAAATCCTGACGAATGATTTCAACGCGCGGCCCAAGGAGTGGGAGTGGGTGGTGGGAGGTGGGTGTAATGGGCGTGCCAACGTACAACAAAAGCAATTATATGTGCGAATCATTTTACGAGCGAGCTGAAAAAGAAAACAGACAACAGGAACAGCGCTGCTGCTGCTAGGTTGGCATCCTTTTTCCAAAAAGGGAGAATCCTCCCATTCATGTGCTGAAATCTGCCAAATAAAAAAAGGAGCAACAACGAGAGAATAGAAAATGCTGCGAATGGAAGTAAAAACAAAGGCCATGGCCATTGCAGCAGCAGCCAGTCAACAGCCAAACAAGCGACGACATGGCAACAACAATTCAAATGGCAAAGAAATTGCCAACTCAATGAAAGCGACAAGAACCAAAGACCCCCTCAGAACAAAAAAAATATATATATATGTATACACATCCACCTCTCTTTGCCACATTCTTCATCCTCTTATTGCAGCTCAGTGCCATTGAGCCATTGAGCTCCACCACCCTGGTGCCCCAAACGTTAAATCAGCAGTTGAAAAACGCGCACGACCAAAATCAAACGATTGTCAATGCGAAAATAAATCGCATTCCTTCATTTTAGCAGAGCAACCCCCTCTCCTCTTCCTTCTCCCCTCTCCTCCTCACCGCACCATTTACTCTGCCACTTTTATGCCCCAAGGACGACAGCTGCCATAAAAACTTTAGTTCAGCATCGTTGATAAAACGTGCGCCAATTTTTTATACTCGGCACAGTCTAAAGGACTTCACGTAACTTAAATCAAGTCAAGTCAAGTCAACTCAACTCAAGTCAAATCGACAGCAGCTCAAACTCAATTTACACTTTGCAATACAGATCCATTATTCCAAATACTATTTATGATATTAAAATGCTAAAAGTTGCATACAAATAAATATTTTATTTAATATTTCATTTTATAGTTATTAAAATAAATTAATTTAACTTTATTACATATTTTGTCTTTATAAGCTCGTATTTTAACATTAAAAATATTATATAGTTGACAATTTCCACGCCAAAACTTTAAATATATTTTGCACTCTAAGCAAAAAACTTTCTTTATTTAGTTTGGGAAAACAATTTGGTAAAATAGAAAACTTTTATAAACCCCGCTGCAGCTGTATATGCTTTATTATTTTAAATAAATATATATATTTTTTATGTGCAACCCACGCAAGAAACTCTATTGAGATTTGGGTGTGTTTTATTATTAGAGATTAGCATACTCGGAGAAAAATCAAAGCAACCTCAAAAGTATTCCCAAACGTGGCAAACGGAATGGATAATAATGTGGTTTGGCCAGCAGCGGGTGTTGAATGTGTTGAATATTAATGCATTAAGTGGAGATAAATGCCAATACCAAATATCTGGCATATCTCAGAAATCAGAAAATTTGAGTTATTTTGTGCTCTCTCTCTCTCTATCTTTCTCTGTGTTTGCTAACGGTGTGCAGACACAAGTTGGCATAAAAACCTCGCAGTGCTGCAGCATGCGGCGTATACTTAATGTCAGGCACAAATACAACGAACAGTGGAAAGAGAGAAAAGGGAAGGAGGGACACACACATACACACACACTAACATAAACGTCATCATAACAGGCCTGGCACAAACAGCCAAACGGCCTTCCAAATCGTTATTTATATATGGAAACGTGCCAGGCCAGGTTTTTGCAGCTCAGCACAGGATATGAACCATCTTTCCATCGCTCGCTGCTTCAGCTTCAGTTTCAGCTGTGTTCCTTCGTAGTTTGTTTCGCGTCTGCAGGCAACGGCAACGGCAACGGCAACAGCCATTGGCTTCTTTTCCCCGGGATTCGCACACTTTATGTGAGCTCTAGATGCCGAGTAGCTTCTCTCTACTGTGCTGTGCTGTGCTGTTGTCGCTTTTGCTGTTGCCTGTTGTGATTTTCTCCAGATTTCCCCTAAGCTATTGTTGTTTGTTTTTCTTTCCTCCTGCTCGTTGTTGTTGTTGCTCTTTTCTTGCACTTCAGCTCGCCTGCCAACGATGTACGTTAAGTGACGCCAACTTTTACGTGAGCCTGAATTATTAATACACGTTAAAAGGCACCGCCAATTGTTGGCGCCTGGACACCATCTTCATTGTTCTCCTCTCTCTCACTCTTCTTCTTCTGTCCTCCTTCTTTGTCCTTATTGCTTGCTTACTTCGTCGTGGCGTCTGCATCATAGTTGAGTTGATGTTTTATGTGCTAAGTAGTTGGTAAGTCACCTGCGACAAGTTTGGATGAAAACATATTTTTCACTCCAACGCAGCTTTCGTTCGACTGAAATTTAAGCTGTGTTTATTTAAAGAGGATAGTCATAAATTCAAGTGACCAATAAATTACGTATACGTAACGTTGCCAAGCTTTAACGCTGTCTCGACAACTTTAAATTTAAATTTTAGATTTTTAAGCGAAATTTAAATATATTTTTGTTATTATTAATTGTTGTTTCTTTCTACCCTGTGAGATACCTGTAGAGACGAGCTTCTGATAATTGACAATGGCATTTGAGCTGCACTTAAACAAAAGCCCGGAACTACAGGGTAGGTCACGGGAGCGTTTCTGATATGCACTTTACTTCACTTCTCTGCTTCACATAAAACAAATTTATCTGGCAAATGTCTCAGCTGAAATTATTACCTCAAACTGGTTCGATTTGGTTTTGGCTGCGGATTCGGATTTCGGTCTGCTTTTTGTGGCTGCTTCTGGATTTTGGTAAGTAGATAAATGCCACGCACCTTGCGGGGGGCAGCAGCAACAGCAACAGCAAAAAACAAGACAACCGGCACAACAATAACAACTCCCATAAATATGCAGTAAAGTTTGAGTTCGTTTTTTTTTCTTTTTTTGCTTCCAGTATCCAGTAAGCAGTATCTGCCTGAAGCGCTAGAAATTTCGAAAGTAAAATAACAATTTGAAAAACAAGGCAAACTTTCAATGAAGCGATGGGTAAGGAGAGAGGGGAAGTGGGAGGGAGAGTGTGGTTGACGCTGTGGAAAACAAAAACGCATCGAATACTTGGCACAAAACTTTGTCCATTGTCGTGGGCGAAATTGCGACAAGCTAGCAGATGTCCTGCTGTGCCACATCCTTCCCCCTTTTTCCAGCTCCTTCTCCTCCTCGTCCTCCTCTCATCCACACCTTTTGCTCTGGTGTCCGTCGAGTGCGCATTTAATATTAAAATTGTATGCATTCTTAACTGAGTTCAGGAAATGGTTGCTCAACTCTGCTGCCGCTCAGTGAAGGTTTATAAACTGAAATCATAATTGGAAAATACATAATCCACATACAATATATATATATATATACACTATATAGTATTATACTCTACTGTAGCATGCTCGTGAGAGGCAAACAAATTGCATTCACAAATGTGCAATTAAACGAGAATGAACTTGTTATTTATTGTCGGCTCTCCATGCCACGACGAAGCTATTGGCATCTACTTGCCACACATCTATCCGCATCCGCATCTGCAACGACAACGGCAACAGCTTTGGGATCGGCATCCACATCCGTATCCGCATATGCATTCACATCCGCATCCGTGTGTGTGTGTGTGTGTGTGTGTCCTTGCCACATGCAGCTGTGACCAGAGATGCATTTTAGTTTTGCATTATAATCTGTAAATTACAGCACAAAATTCTGTTTATTTATGGCACTCGCAAAATGTGCGTAATGAGATTTTGCTCTCCACTAACAACAACAATAACAACAACAACAAAAAGGCAAAACCACATTGTGAATGGCCCAGAACTCAAACTTCAAGCCTTGTCCTCATTACAAATTAACATATTTGCCATTGTGTTTAATTTGTAAAAGTTTTCAGCATTCAAAATAGCAAATTTAATTTAAACACATATTTAACTAACTGACAAATTTGAACGTCACATTTAAATGCTTATGCGAAAATTGCAGCAGAGATAATTCCATTATTTATTATTGTGGACAGCGTTGTAGAGCACAGATAGTTTTGATTTATGAAATCTATTTTAATTACTATTGTATTATTATTGTACACGGTGCAATATTAGTTTGGTTTATTTTTCCTATTACGCTTTACACTTTTAACTCAATTGCAACCATTTAAAATATCAATTTATGTTGGTTTAAACAAATTTAGTTAAATTTGTAATTACATTAGGAGTTAAGTAAATGCTTCATAAAGTTAATAACCTAATAATATTAATTACTTATTGAATACTTGAAAAATTATAAACTGATAATATAAATTATTAAATATTAATAGAATACTTGGATAAGCCCAAAATAAAAAATCGGATAACCAGCTTAAATTTAAAGCTACAACGATTTTTGGTGTAATTACAGTATTTATGATTACTGTAAGATAAAAATGGTAGAAGTTACTTAAGAGACAGTTTTGTATGGGAAAAAAACCTACTTACTACGGGTCTTAGTTGCTTTGGTATACTTGGTATAAGTTGTACTCTATGGTATACTTTAATTGTAATACTATATTCAATATACCAAAAATAGATATTGGCATACTTTAGACTTTTTGGGGTTTATTAATTTTGTATATTTTGAGAATAACAACGCTTTGCTTAACTTTTATTCAACATGGGAAACGAGTATCTCACAGTCCAGCTTTCTAAACTCTAGCTTTGTTAGTTGTTTATTTGATAGCAAGTCAACTTTAAATGGAAAATCATAACTTGTATCTTAACTTCAACTCATGTTGCTTTATCATTCAACCTTTTTGCACCTGTTAATAATTTGTGCAAACTTAATTGGAACTTTTATCTGTGCAGCTTGTGACTGTCATTTGACAGTAGCCAACGGGAGCATTCGCTGTCGCTTTTTGGCCAACTGCAATACGAGTTGACTTGCACACACACATAAATTGGGCAAGTCATGTGGACAAGGATAAGAAAATGGAAAATGGAAGAGACAGAGCAGCAGTTGCCGCTGCTGTTGCCGTTGCAGTTGCAGGAATGCAGCGAGTCTGCCCCGTAAACTTTAATTAAATTAGTCCAACAATTTATCATGGCTTGGCAATCGCTTAAAAACGCCGAGCACAGTCGCAAAAATGTTTTTTGGGGGAATTGGAGAAATGCTTAAAAGGCATGTTCTCTGCCTGGCATCCTCCTGGCGTCGTGGCATCGTGGCTCCTGGCTGCTGGCTGCTGGCTGTTGGCCGTGTGCTCTCCATGTCCTGGCCTTGTTGCTGCCTTATGAAGGAATTAAAAGGTCTGGCCAACAGCGCCAGCACAGTTTTTCTGCTCGCTGCGCCAGAAGGTCATTCGCTGTGAGTTATGGGCCAAAAGGCACTTCCACATCCTTTACCATTTGCTACTGCTGCTGTTACTGTTGCTGCCACGTACTCTAATGGGCTGCATAAAAAGCCTGGCATGTGGCATGGCCAGCGAAGTCGGACCAACGCCAAAAATCTAAATGAAAAGCCAACGAGCAAAAATTGTTAAAATTATTCTCGTTTTTTTTTGGCCAAAAAGCAAGGAAAAGAAAAAGGCCTGCGCGTCATTTGTTTTCAATTTGTGCGCAGCGCATTTGATGTTTGCCACTGCCACGCCCACAACTCATTCGCAGTAAATGCAAGAATGGAGCTGTGTGATGGGGGGGGGGGAGGAATGTGGGGCATCTAGTTGGCTTCCGCCTGCTCGTATTTTCACTTAGCCAACGTCGAGCGAAATGGCTTCATCGGGATGCGGAAGACGACTGTAAAACTCACGCCTTGAGGTTTCTAAGAGGACCACGCGGAGCGATTCAAATGCTCGAGGATGCACCACCGGATGCACAAGTAATTTTCAGCTGCCAGCTAGCTGCTCACTGTGCAACACAATTTTGCAGCCATTTTTATGTGTTGTGCAAAAGTCCAACTCACTCTTGCTCCCACACACACTTACCGCTCACAGTGTGTTAACTTCAACATAAATTCAGAGCGGCCATGGCCAAAACTATATACTTTTTCCGCTGTCGCTGTCGTTGTAGTTGTAGTTGTCGTTGTAGCTGTTGTCGAGCAAACTCTGCACATAAATTTGGTTTAAATTAAACAAGCATAATTGCATCGCTGTTTGAGACTGCAGAACAGAACAGAACAGAAACCGAAACAGATACGGATACAAATGAACAGCGACAGAGATACAGATACAGATACAGATACAGCTGCAGCTGCAGCTGCGTCAGTTACACTCACATACTCAATTATGAATTAGCATTCATTCAAAGAGTAATTAAAATCTCCATCTAACAGGCAAACAACAACGCGAATCCTCGTTCAATTTACCCCAAATTGCCATGGCCACGACCCATTAGCCATATCTCTATTTAAGTACTCCCCGACCATGGTCAGCGCTATTCGCTGCATTTATGCAAATGGCCATTGCGAGTACTATACCATATAGTACAAGTGCATATATGTTTGTGTATTTCCGTGGCGAACATTAATGCAAAGCGGCACATTCGAAGTGCATTAAAGATTTAATTAGTTCGTGTACTTAATGCAGCTGCTGTCGAGTCTCCAAAGTGCGTACTACAAATTACAGATACATATGTACATATATGTATCTCATTTACCTCTTTTGTAAGCGTTGCTTTTGGAGTGCTTAAATTCAGTCATAGGAAATTCAGTTTTATATGCATTTTATCAGTGCTTCAGAATAAATTTCAAAATGCCACAAAAAGTGGCTTTAAAAATCGGTATGCTGTTAAGAAGAGGCTGATATGTGTTTAAAACGATCAAAAAATATATAAAGAGATAGATCGCTCATTTAAAGCTTTCATAATACTTTTAAAGCATACTTTAAAGCATATTTATAATATTTAAGTTTGCAATATTTGTGTTGTTTGAGAACGAGTTTTCCGGAGGCATTCAACATTCAAAGAACATTTTTAAATTTATATAATAATGCCAAAAAATCAAACTGAACAGATAAAATAAAGTAAAGCAAGTTTTTGTCCATATCAAATTGAACAAAAAGTGCTGCATACTTCCAGGCTATTCTTTGACCATGTCAAAGGGACAAAAAGTGTTGCATACTTTCAGGTATAAAACAGTTTTTCAATATATCGTTAATAAAAATAGTTTCAACAACATTCTCAACTATTTTATGTGGTAATCATATTATATATAACTTATATGAAGCACAAGTTGTTGGAATACAACTGTCCCAATATCCTATCTTGAGGCAATAACATAATTGGGGGCGTTAAACCGACAACGACTTGTGCGGACTTAAATAACCGTTGCAAGTCTGCGCTGGATATTGAGCTATCAATAAACTGCTGGCTGCTGGTAGGCGCTGCCACGCCCATCGTAAATGCTAGAGCGAAACGCAGAAAGAAGAGCAAAGATGAAGGAATGGGGGAATGTTGGAATAAAATAAAATGAACGCAAATTATATGCAAATTGTATGCTATAGAGCTTGTGGCAGGGTTAGTCGAACGACGACGAGGACGACTTGGACGACTAGGACGACAAGAAGCAAAAATGGAAAGTCCAGACACACCTCTAACCCCATGTCCAAGTGGCAGTTTCTCCCTCCTCTTCTCCAAGGCAAAGGCAAAAGGCAGCCACATTGGCATTAGCATCAGACACAAACATAAATACACAAACATAAAAACAGACACAGACACAGCTCCACCTACTATACTTCGGCTGGTACGCCTCTTACTCACATAATGCTGCCACATTCACTCTTACTCCATCCTCCTCCTTCCACTGAGCAGAAATACGCAATTGCAGATGCGACGACGACGATGATGCCGGCGATTGCGCCAGTTTATTTATATACGGTGCACAGTCGTGTGTACTCTCTGCGTTTGTGTGTGTGTTGGGATTGGGTTTTGGGATTGACTCACCAGTGTGCGCGCCCCCGCATCCTTGCTTAGCACGCAACTCTCTCTGACAGCAATGGCAACATTTTAATGTAGCCCAGCACACGGTCATGAATCTCACGGCATGATGCGGGCAGTCCTGGCAGCGTTGCGTCCGCGTTCAGCGGACACAAGGACACAACATCGCATTTTGATGTTGATAGATACTGCTGCTACAACAGCCAGCCAGGATGTGCTCGGCGATAAAGCAAAGCGTGCGATGCATGTTATAATGAAACTCCTAAAGCGAATAATGTCCCCAACGTAATCGTAACATACACACACATACGTACACACACACACACACTCACACTCACTTATACAAACTTGGACCCAACTGAGCTGAGTTGCTCTCATTCACTATCAAGTCCTTTGCTACATGCGCGCTTCTAATACAAGTACAAGTACAAGGATATCAGGGGCATTCATTACACAGCAGATTTTCTTAGATTTTCGCTAGATAAATTGCATATCATTTGGCATCGGATTCACCATTCACCATCACCATCACCATCGCCTTCGTCGTCGCCGTCGACAGCGTCGCCTTTTGGCTTCAATCTTTTTCATTTTCTGCCACGCGGCGCCACATCACACACAATCTATGCTTAAGACCCAAACTCCGACAGCGTCTTTTGGTCCATAATGGAAATTATTTTTGATTTATGTTGCTCAACCGAAATTTGTCCACCATAAAGAAAATTAATTTTCCTAAGTGCAAAACTGATTTAAGTTTAGCTGAAGGCCGATTTAAAGCCAATATTTCATACCAAATGATGAAATATTTGCCCATGAAATGGATTGCACAAAATACCATACATAAAATACAATTTGTGTTACAATTAAAAGGCACATAAATATTAAATAAATTGGAATCATATATTTGAAACCACATAAATTCTAAAAAAAAATATAAAAAGAAATAGTCTTTTAAATAAAGTTGAAAAAACAAAATAGTAAACTAGTTTGAAGAATTGTGAATATTTTTATGTGAAATAGTTTATATCTGCTGGTATCAAACAATTTAGTTGTGAAGCGATCTTTCCAAATCTTTATTTGTTATTTGATTTATTATAATATAATAAATAATAATAATAATAATTCTTAATAAATCGTTAAGCTTTAATTACCTAAACAAAAGTGCATAGTAAATCTTAAATAACAACAAAAAAAGCCAAATACATATTTAAAATAATTCACACACAAAATAAAAGAGCCTTAAATAAACCAAGAATATTACAAAACTGAAAGCACAGCATAAATGTAAACTTTAAAAACATCTTTTAAATAATGTATAAACAAAATAAAAAGCCTTAAATAAACTAAGTATGTTACAAAACTGAAATCACAGTGTAAATATAAACTGTATGTCAAACTTATCTTTCACAGCATTTGAAGCGCAATCACAGCTCATTAGAAGCTCATTTCGAGAATGCTGTTTGCCTTGACTGTGTGTGTGTGTGTGTGACAAGGACTCTGAAGTGACAAAGTCGTTGTTAAATTGTGCTCGACACATTTGTGCTGCAAGGACCTCATTCATATTTGTGTTTATTTGTTAAATGTTTGGTGAGAATTGCAGTTGTGTCACTTGCGCTCCATTTTCTTGGCTCTATCGCTTGGAATTCCTTTTGCCGCACAGCATGCCAGCCATCCTTTTAGTCCTTTGGCAGAACGCATTACACTGTGCACAAAAATGGTGGCGGTTGCACACAAAACTTCCGCCACAACAACAAGAAGAAGAAGAAGCCGTACAAGAAGATGAAAATAAAAATACTATAATAAAGAAATGGGCAACACCGCAGGACTGAAACTCAAACCGAAGCAACTTCCGTTGCACGTCAACAAAAGGCGTGTCGTTGCTGCCGCGGGGAGAAGCGAAGACGGGGAGGAGGTGTCAGTTTGCGGGGGAAGGATGTGGAAAATAAAATGCGCACAGTGCGAAACTCTTAACATGCAAATGCGTTCGCTCCCCCTTCCCAAAAAAAGTACAAAAAAAAAACTTCATGCGACGCCCGCAACAAATTTTTATTTCTTTTTTAATTTGGCACAAAAAAATCTCTCCCTCCCAAAAAAAAGAGAAGAGAACGTGATATTGAGGCATGCACTGCAGATAAGTGCGCCCAGTTGTGCAGATAGCCACGCCCATTTGGCCGCCAAGGAAAAGTTTTAATTTCAGTTCGTGCACAATTTTTACGACTCTCCCTTCCCCCCTTTCCCATTCCCATTTGTGTGCAACAACGCTGCATGCATCTGCATTTTAATTGCAAATGGAAACAGTTATCTAAATTGGTTAAAATATTAAAACGATACTCGTACGATACATGATGCTCTTTCTTTTTTTTGTTGAACACTCGGCCACAATCTGTAATGGGAAATTGCTGTGGCTTTTTTGGCTATAGCTCTATGGCTTTAGCCAAGTTGTTCGCACCAGCTGCGACAGAGCCCAAAAAATACATTTATATCTGCTATGAAAAGGGCGCTTAAGTTGGCAAAAGAGTCGACTAAGCGATACTCTGTAGCAAAGAATAACTTTACTAATTATTTTAGTGTAAAAGTTTCTTAATGAATCTTTATTTTCTATGCTCACTTTCAAAGAAAATTTATAATTCGCCAGCTGAACTATTTTCATTCAAGCTGAGTATTCATATAATCTTAACTGTGTAGTTAACATTATACTACCATTATTCATTTATGAATAGCAAAAGATAACTGGCACTTGATATTATTCAAACTAAATTGCTGAGATGAGCTTAACTCATATTAAATATGATTTTTATAATATTTGTTAACCATTAAAAGGAATATGAAAAATAAAACTATCAATTAAATCCTAATTTAGAAATGAAATATAAATGAGAGTATAAAGTATTTAGCTGAACTGACAAAGATAAATGTTAAAATTATACAACAATTAATTTACATTATTTATTTGTGGATTTCTAAAGGTTACTAACACTTGATATTATTAAAACTAAAATATTAAGATATTCTTATCTTATTTTAAAAATGATTCAATGACTAAATGATCACTAATTTTTGGTAACCAAGAAAAGTAATATGAAAATCAAAACTTTAAATTCAATTTTAATTAAAGAATAAAATATAAACGAAATTCTAAGTCATTAAGTTGAACTGGCTAAAGTTAAATGGTAAAATTATATTACACTTTGTTAAAATTATATTACAATTTTAATAAATAAATTGCTTGTTTTTTGCAGCTAAATTTATATATGATATAAAACCAAAATTGTATGGGAAAAATAAAAAACAAAAATATAATATAGAATTAATAAAATATGTCGTTACAATTTTATGATACAAGATAAATTGAGACTTTAATGTGGCTTTCAACTGGCATTCAAATTAAATAGTTATTTATAAAATGAAAAATCTCAACATATTCAGTTTTATGCAGGATAATTAAACAGTTTTCGTAAGCCTGCTCTGCATATTTTAAAATGAGACAATAGAATAGCGCCATAAGCCAAATTCGTTGCATACATTTTTTTGGTGGAGTGCCAAAAAAAAATAATAAAAAAAAAGAATGCTTGCGGCAAGCTGCAAGTGGCATTGCAACGCCCCTTTAAGATGCTTAAGCACTTTTGTGCTGGATAAAGTTTTCGGATGAAAAGAAGAATATGAGGGAATAGAGGAGAGACACAGACAGGATTTGAATGCAAATCAGTTTTGGTGCTGCTGTTGCGGATGTAGCTGTGGTTGCCTTTTGTTTGCCAATCGCCAGGGCAATTAGTTAAATTTATTATTTGAGCACGCACCGCAACCGCATCAGCATCAGAAGCAACTGCGACTGCGATGAAGAGGATGGCAAATCTGTTTGGCCAAAGCCGAAACAGAACCCGAAACTGAAACTGAAACTCAAACTCAAACTCAAACCAGAAGCAATGTGTCAGCGGCAAAGCAGTTTCCATTTGTCTCCTCGCGAAGGGATTAATGACAAGCAGCAGCAACAACAGCAGCCAAGCGACCCCCCCGAGACAGTCCCAAAGTTGCCGGGGCATGCATGAAAATTGTCATTGCTCCTGCCACAAGCTTCCTCCCTTCCCCTCTCTCTCTCCAGCCAACCGCCTCCCGCCTTGTGTCTGGCAAATATTTGGTTTAAAGCATACGCACGAGGCTAATTCGTTTTTATGCCTGGCGTATTAAACACCATTTTTAAATTATTATTTATTGGCAGCAGGCAAATTGCATTGTTGTTTTTGTTGCTGTTAATACGTTTTCATTTTCTTTTTTTGTTGGTTGGATCTTTTGCTTTTTGCCTTTTGATTGCATTTGACTATAAATTGCGCATCATAAATCAATGGCAAGACTTCAATTAATGTTCCACTAGTCCCATCGATAATTCATTACTAATTTATCTTAACCAGCACACACATACATATGTACATAAAGTATATATATGTATGTATATAGAGAGTGAGAGAGAGAGGGAAAGCCTGCATTAATTACAATGCAATTACTTATACACACATTGCCTTTATGTATAGTATATGGCCATAATTAGCTTGCCCACTTTATGGATCTCTGTCCATGTGTGTGGGCCTATATATGTGTGTGTGTGTGTGTGTGTGTGTTTGGATAGGGGGAGGTGGGCGTGGCAATTAACGTTCACATGTGTTACTTATCAGAGCAAATCATAAGAGCCAAAGAGCTATTAACAAGCTGATAGCAGACAGCTGACTTAACGACTATCTACAAATAAAACACTCTACGAAATAATTTAAGAAGCGAGAAAAATGATATGCCTGAAGTATGCATTATAGTAGAAATAAATAAGATATTAGTAAAATATTTTACAAATATGTTAAAATATATATTGTGTAAATTAATAATATGTTTTGATAATGTATTTATACATTTTTATATTTAAAATGTTTATGCAGTTATTTATAAAATTATTATAGTGTTTATCGAATTTTCAAGATTAAAATTTATTACAAACTTTAATTTTTATTAATAATTCGTTATTATAATAGTTCATATTATGTTATGATGTTCTTGATGAACAGTTATTTGTATCATTAAATTTATTATTTTTAATATATGTTCAACTATTTTTAACGTCTTATTTAGTATTTTAGAAAGAACAATATTGTTTTTTGCGATATCATATAAACCTTTTGCTGAACTAGTATTTATTTAGACTTTTTGGTCAAGTTGTTAAGAACTAAATAATGCAATTTAGAAATGATGTTATAATATGAATGCTAAATTCAACTTCAATTTAATGAAGAGTATTAAGGAAATAATTCTTGAACATAAAATAATTCAATGATTAACAATTAAGAACGGAAGCTTTAAGAAAGGGCGCAACTGATCTTGATTGATATTCCGTCACAGCAACTTTTTGATGATCCCTTTTAATTTCATAAACTGCTAATTTTGTTATAATCAAATTGTTTTATACATCAAACAATTAATTTGAAAAGATACCTTCATTAAAAAAGGATTCATATTAACAGTTCGTTGTCGTTGAAACACTTTAATAAAATCAGGTTATTGTCTATGATCCTTAACTTGAATATATATTTTTTTCACTCGGTTTCATTGCACTCAACTGGCGGGGAAATATATTAGGATATCCTTAAAAGAGCCACTCACCTAATCAAACTGCGTCACTGAGTTGACGATGATGCTGCGTTATCGTTGCTTTCGGGCTTTATTGTGATGACATCTGAATGAATCCGGCAGCCAGCAAGGATCGTAAAACTGCGAGCCAAGCCTTTTTTGTTTACAACTAGAAAATGTGCGAGAAGGCAGCAGTCAAGGGACAGGAGGCAGAACGATGGACAACAGTGGCAGCGAGTGGCCATTATCCAAGAGGCAAGCAGCAGGCACATCGTAAACGTCGAGAGCACAATAAAAACAAAACACGCAGTAGCAGCAGCCAGTTGATGTTGTGTGGAACAGCAGCCAGCAGCCAGCTGCATCAACGCCGCCACATCCAAAAGTCGAATGAGCGCCAGCGAGGCGCGTGTCTGCATGTGGAGGCGTTCGAAAAGCAGCAGGACCAAAGGACAGCAGCAGACACACGTTGCTCTGGCCGCCTGGAAGTGCTTCCAATGGAAGCCACTCTGAGAGGACACAGACAGCATCCACACAGTGAATGCAACCGTAAACGGCAAAAAGGTAAACAACGATGTGCGAAGCGCATGCGCTCGTTCACAGAATGGAAAAATGCCAAACAGGAGATGCCAGGATGCTAGGATGTCAGGCTGTTGAGCTACACAAGCAACTCTGTGCCGTGCAAAAGAATTCCTTGCCAAAGAAGTTTTACGCTGTAGTGTATTCAGCAATCACCTTTTGCCATTTTCTTTAACAGGGTTGAAAGCAGCATCCACCCTTAAGCTCGTGGCTGGAGAACAGAGAGCAGAAGAGAGTTCCAATCGACTTTTCCGTCGGGTGGTTGTTGCCATGGAGCAACCCAAAAATAAAATCAATAACGCCGACGTCCATGTTGAAGGCAGACAATGAAATGATGATGCCGACGTCAACGCATCGTAAGGGCGCACGTGTTGTCCTGTCCCTATCCCTGTCCGCGTCCCTGTCCGCATCCCAATCTCCCACAGCTCCATTGCTCACTCACTCCAGAACTCCAGAAGCTGCTTGGACAATGTGTGGAGCGTGTGTGCGCTTAGCGGCAACAACACCAATTACAATATAGACAGACATTTAGAGCTGGATTGCATTTACTCGCACTGGCACCCAGACCCCAAGGATGTGCTCAATGTCCTGCCACAGAAATACAGAAGGAGGCATCACAAGAGAGAGAGAGAGAGATAGACGCAACCAAAGCCAGCAAAAAAATTGACTATGAAAAATTGTCGAAATGTATTTAGCAACGAGTTTCTAATGGAAACAATTAAGTCATTAGCAAGTGTTGATTTTCATGACTGCCAAGCATGTGTGTGTGTGTGTGTGAGTGTGTGTGGGAGAGGAAGGCAGGAACTAATGTGGCAGGACATAATGGACTCGGCATACGCATGGGGACAAAAGCAGCAGACATCGCTCATGCGGTTAACTGCTTGCCACATGGCACCCACAACACACACACACACACACACACTATATAAATGCGGTATATACTCGCCGCATTTAGTATATACTGCTCGCATTTGGGCCTACACTTAGTATATACTAAGAAGAACCCTACAAAACTGCCAGCAACAGACTCTCCTTTGCTGGGTTGCCTTTACAAATGCCTCGCATTTTTCTCAATTACATTGAACAACTTAGTTTTGCCAGCCTCTTGATCTCTGTATGTGTATGTGCGAGACTGTATGTGTATGTGTGTGTGTCAAGAGGTGAACTGTAGTCCATTTTTAACCATGATTGAAGAGTTAAATGTTGTGGCAGTTTTAGCAGCTTCACTCAGCTTAACATAAATGACACTTAAATAATCTACTGCCCGACCTACTCATATGTTCATGCCTCACTCTGTGGCAGACACCCGGGGGAGGGGAGGGGAAAACTTTAGAATATTAAATGTTGTTGAGGGTTCTATTAAACTATGTGGCTTAAAGTTTGGCAAATTTATGCGCACTATCAAAGAAATATAAACGTATTAAATAGTTTCAAACTATCGAGATTCTTATAAACAATTCTGTAAATATAAGTTAAGGAATCAAATCATAAGAGGAAAGACTTTAACCAAAAATTTACAGATTTCAAAATGTTAAATTTAGAAAATATTTACTAATTCTGTTAAATTCTAAAAATATTAGAGTATATATTTAATAAATGCAATCGATATACTGTTTATATTAAAAGCCAACAGTATACAACTGTTTAACTCTTGACTGTTTAAATGAAAATGAAATGAAATAAAAGCTACAAGTGTTTCTGTAAATACAATTTGAGTTAAGTATAATTTCTCATACTATATCTTCAGAAAGATACCAATATTGATATTGTATTTTGATTTTAAAATATAATAGTCAATGGTCATTTTAATATGTTGAAGTGTATTCTAGACCTCTCTGTAAAATATTGTTTCAAATCAAAGCAATTTTTAAACAAACATTAATATCTGTTATAATCATTTCAAAATACATATATAATAGAATTCAATTGCATTACGGGTCTTCTCTAAACTATGTTTGTTAAAAAATATCAAAATAATTTCAAAGTAAATATTGACTTTAGATATACAGCAATCTAAGAACATAAGAATTCATTGAACTGCATTATTGAAGGGCTTATCTTACCTTTTCCTTTTTTCGGGCTCTTCCTTATCTCCCGTGTAAATATTCTGGAAGAAACCACCAACAACACTCGCAACTTATCAGATATATAAGACAAATTATAAGACTGTATAAGACTTGTGTATATAGTATGTTTATTCATGTATAGATGGATGGTTGGGAAGGGGGGCAGGAAACACGACTGCTATACATGCAAGGCAGTTGGATAGCGAGTTCTTAAGGCACAAGAATTGCGGGAATGGGAGTGAGAGAGGGAGATTGATATAAACTCGTGAATCGTGGGTTAATTGAATTGAATGAATCATTAATAATAAGAAGAACTACAGACCGAGACCGCAGCCAAAGTGGACACAATCCCCGGCCAGACAATTGCCGAAAAAATTAAAGTATTCAAGTCTTTTGCTTTTTTAGTTTACTTTGTGTGTTTTTGTGTGTGTGTAAGTGTGGGAACATCTGAGGTCCGACTACGACGACGAGGGCACCGGGATGACGGGCTGGAAGAGATGCAGCCGTGCGTCGGCGTGTCCCAACTTGTTGGTCGCATTGCAATAGTAGTCACCAAAGTCCTCCTCCGAGACGCTATCGATGCGCAACACCGACGTCGTCACCTCCAGCGGCGAAGCCGTGTTCAAGATGCTGTGCCGACGATTCGACTCCAACTGCACTCCATTCCTGAACCACACAACAGTTGGTGCCGGGAATCCTTGAACGGTGCACTCCAGATCCGCGGTATGCGACAACATCTGCGCCACCTTGGGACGACTGACGGCAATCTGGGGACGGAACTCGACCTCCACACGCACCAGACGCTTATCGGGCTGTCCCTCGCCATTCTGGGCAATGCAATAGTAGCCACCGCGATCCAGACGATGCACAGTCTTGATGCGCAACGTTGGCTCATTCAACAGATGTCCACCCGCCGGCATTATGGCATTGTCTACACGTGCCCAGGAGATTGTGGGTGTGGGAAAACCATCGGCATGACAGCTCACCTCCAGTGTTTGACCCTCGGTCACCAGTTGGGTTTGTGGCGTTGAGCCCGCGATCGATGGCGGTGTCTTGATCAGCAGCTTGAGACTCTTCTTCACCGTGCCAGAGGCGGAAACAATCACTTGGCATTCATAGGTGCCCATGTCGCTGGCCTCGATCTTGGCAATGCGAAAGCCGTAGACTCCACTGTCCTTTTCGGTATTCTCCTGCACGCTGACATTATAGCGCTGATCGCGTAGACTGAGAATATTGCGCATGGTCAAAGTCACGGAGCTGGGTTCGGTTTTCACCCAACTAACACTGAGTTGTCCCACGTGCTCCACGGTGCAGTTGAATTCAACACTGTCGCCCACGCTGGCCACCACATCCTGGCTGATGTGACTGATAACGGGCGCAGTGGCCGTTGTAGCTGCAACTGCAATTGAGATCCACAATAGCCACAATAGATAATGCTGACACTTTGTCATGCTTGCTGCTGATAACTTTTTTCACTTTGCGAGTAACACGAGTTCGAGTTCGAGTTCAATGCGCCTACAAAATTTGCTTGTGTGCGTTTCACGTTCGCCACACGACTGAGATGAGCATCGGCTCTGCGAACTCTGAGCTGCGCTCAAAACGAAGACATTTCGCGTCGTCTTCGGCAACGACTTCGGCATCGGCGTCGGCTGCGACGTTGACTTTGACCGATCGGTTTTTTGTTTTCTGCTTTCTGCTTTGCTTATCTGCTGCTGCGACAGACAAACACCGAAAACATAGCGAGCTCTCGATCATATCTCTCCTTTGTATTTGTCGCTCTTCTTAGTTTATTTGTTCTCCTTGTTGTTGTTGTTGTTCTTGTCTCGCGGCTCACTTATCAATGACTGCACTCTTCGCCTTCAATTGATTTGTTTTGCTCGACGACTTCCCCCACATGCGTCGACTGCGACGTCGACGGCAACTGCGACTAAGGCGAATGGCCGTTACAAAAACAGAAAACGCGGGCAAAACGCCTCGAAGAAGAGTCGCGACTCGCGAGCAACTGCACAAAACTGACGCCACAATTTAAATTTGTGACGCCATTTGCCCCTTAAACGTTTAGAAGTTCGTGGAAAGGTAATGCACGCATACACTCTCACGTACTCACACACACGCTTACACATACATAAGCGAATACACACGTATACAAGATGATTTATGACATGGCGCAGGGAACAAAGGACGCGACTACAACGAACAACAACAATAATGATGCCGTCTGCTGGAAAGACCTTTCGCCTGTGGAAATGCCAATGCCAGGTCGCGATCCTGCACGGCCACCATAATATGAGTATGTGTGTGTGTATGCTGCATGCCATCTCTTTCGCACAGCAACAGCAACCATCGTTATTAAGCAGAGGCGCGTGCGTGAAACCAGAAAACGGGGGGTGGAAAATCTCGCAACTGTTGAAAACTTCACTTTCTCAGTGCTTTGGACTTGCAACTTTGGAGCAACTTTAATGTTTTGAAAATAAATCTGTAATTTAAATTTCAAAATTTAACTGCAGATTATTTTAAATTAAAATAATTGAATAATTTTTGCTAATTAAAAAGAATTCTAGAATTATTAGTAACACAATAATTTTAATGGAAAATATATTCAAAAAGTAGGGAAACACTATCAAGATATAATTTAATTTGAAAATAATTGCAGATATGTTATAATGAGCGAATGAATAATAGTACTGTTAAATTATTTATAGTAACACATTAGCATAGAAATATTAAAAAACAACAAATACAATAATGAAACAAATATATAGCCATAAAATACTTCGAAATTAACACTATGGATAAATTAAATTGTTATTTTCTATAGTTTGAAATTAATATGGGAAAATCACTTGTTAATGTAATAAAAGCTTATAAATTGGAATCTCGGAATCTCCCAGAAATTGGAATTCAAGTTTTTCAACTGAATCATTTCTCTTATCATATAGTCATGCATTTCATTGGATTGTTTGGTTTCTTTTACCTTTTTTATTTGCTAGAAAATTGAATTTTTCAGAAACTAGAATTCGAATTCTAATTTCCGCACGTCTGATGTTATTTGTACTGTGCATTTGTGTTCTAATCTACACTAAATAAAATTGTTTACCTAAAAATATGCTAACTACAATTCTTCTTTTAATTTCCACCTTTTAAGTGATAGAATCTTCGGTTTCTTGTGGCTTTCCAATGGTTTTTCCTGCTCGACGCACTCAAATAGAAATAACGATGGGTGATGTGAGATATTTTACAAGAACAAAAAGCGAGTCTAATGCCACAGTCAGAAAATTAAATCAGACCTTAAAACGTGACTGTGACTTCTGTCCAAATGCGAAGGCGGAATCGGACATGAACACGGAGTCGGAGTCGGAGGGAGGAACAAAGAGGGAGTCGGAGCTGGGAAAGAGACACAGTCGGAGGCTGTGGCAGTCAGCAGATGAAAGTGCATCCTTTATAGAGCAGAGTAAAGGAGAGAAGAGCGAACGAGGAGTGCACATTTGAATCAGATAATTGTAAATTGTGTAAAATAATAAATTTCAAGTTAACTATCTGTGGACCGCATAGGGCGCTTCTATTCTAGCATTCCTGCCTCGCTCGCTCTCTCTCTATCTCACTCTCTACTGTCTCTTTCTGTGTGCCCCGCTGTTCCCCGCTTGAATCCTTTGGCTACAACAGATGCAGACAGTCCAAATGCAGTCAGAGTTTGTGGTCGTATTCGTGGCTTTTATCCCAGCAGCAGTTGCAGTTGCAGTTCAACATTTGGCTCATCATCGATGCTCCTTTCGGATGCGGGTCTTTTGCACACACACACTCACACACATATACATATACCAGTTATATATGTGTATATATTCATGCATGCATCCATATCCTTCCAATAGCTGCGAGCTGAGACTGTGTTCACGTTCCCGTTCACGTTCACGAGAGCTCAAGCGGATCTGAAACAGAAAATGTCAAAATTTGTAATTTATTACCCGAATCCTGTTTCTGTCAGTGACTCTTTCGGGGCGGGGGGTTGCCCATAGTCCTTTGTCACACACTGCGTGTGAATTTGTGGCCCAGTGTGCTAGTATGCGCGTGTGTGCGATTGTGAGTGTATGTGTGTGTGTCTCCCTTTGGTATGTGCAAATGTTTTGTTTGTTTTTTTGGCTCGCTGCCTGACTGTGAACTGTGAATTGACTTTTGCTGCCAGTTGGCAGAACTACGACACCAACAGTAAGTAAACTGCAAACAGCTCCCATATCTAAAGTCAACACAACATTGATCTGTTACATATTCGGTAAACGGTATTAGCACAATTCACACTGTTCCATAAATTAAGATGCTTAAGTGCAAAGCTTGCAAATTGTGTTAGCTGCAACCCAATTTTAAGTTTTCTCCAAAATATGGTAAAACACTTAAATACTTATGCACATTTATTACGAATTTATATAAAATATAACTAGACAAATAAGAAACAATTCAAATATGCGCGCCACCTGCTTGCGCCATCTGCCGTCTACCAGCACAACTAGTTTTACAGCACACACTTGGCCCAGCGCTGTTGTGTAAAAGCGACACCTAGCGGCGTACGCTTATCATGTGCGACGTTGCCACATGCACGCATTTAATTGTTTCCGTCACGCTATCTGGCCACTCTTTTACACATTCTGTTTTGAATCGTGCTTCGTTGGGCAAGATATAACGGCGTTTCTCGGACGCGATGCAAAAACGAAAGAAAAATGTGGGAATAATAAATTAAATGTGTTGTTGCAAATGTAACCGGTTACAATATCAATTGCATCGACAAAGTGTCAATTTTTTTTGTTTCTTAAGTGCAACGTGCGAACAATACGAAAGAAAGAAACACAATCAAGGTGGAGTTAATTGCGGAAAATGGCGCAACCGCCGCCGGATCAGAATTTCTATCATCACACACTGCCCCCGCATGCGCATCCACACTCACACGCCCATCCGCACTCACATACGCACGCACACACACAGCATCCACAGCTGCAGTTGCCGCCACAGTTCCGCAATCCCTTCGACTTAGTAAGTGTACAAGCAAACAATAACAACAACAGAATCAATAACAACAACACTCCCTCCTCAAGCTGTTCGATGAACGCACGGGCGCCATCAACTATAACTATATACGTCCCTATCTGCCCAACCAAATGCCCAAGCCAGGCAAGTAAATGCGTATGCGTAGAGTAGAATACAGTGAAAACTCGTCCCTTTCGAGCGTTCAAGATTGCTTGGAAGTCTGGGATTATTTACTGTCTGGGATTTTTTTGCTTACAGTAGAGTGTCGATGATTGCACACACATTTTTAAACAATAAATGTAGTAGACAAACTGATAAAAAGCATATTACGATTTACTTACAATCTTATACAATTATGTTCTTGGATGTGCCATAAGAAGTAGTTGCAAATATCGACATTTTACTGTATTTGTATTCAATATTAATAACAAATCTATTCCCATACCACATCAGATGAGCTGTCCGACTCTCTGGTGATGCGACGGCCTCGACGCACTCGGACCACATTCACCAGCTCCCAGATCGCGGAGCTAGAGCAGCACTTTCTGCAGGGACGCTATCTTACCGCTCCCCGCTTGGCGGATTTGTCGGCCAAATTGGCTTTGGGCACTGCCCAAGTTAAGATCTGGTTCAAGAATCGCCGACGCCGCCATAAAATACAGACAGATCAACACAAGGATCAATCATACGATGGCATGCCGCTATCGCCATCGCTGCCCAATGCTGGCGCCCACAAAGGCGGCTCCGATGCGGACCCGCCGAGTTTGCAGGCATTGAGCCTTGGCTCTGCCACGTCCAATGCTTTGACGCCCTCGCCCACACCATCGACGCCAACGCCGCATCTTGTGGAGCACTACAGTGAATCCTTCAATGCGTACTATAACTACAACAATTGCCAGCCACAGCAACGTAATGTGCATGTCCAATACTCAGCATCAACTGCATCGGCATCGAGTGTGGATCGATCTCAGTTCTTTCCCCAGCAACATGGCAATCCACATGTGCAACAACAGCAGCAGCTTCATCAGCAACAGCAGCTACATCAACATCATGTCATGAACCAGCAACAACAACAGCAGCAGCAACAGCAGCAATATCATCATTTTGACTTTCAACAAAAGAATGGCAACGGCTGTCCGGTGCCACTGTTGAAAGGCGACAACGAGGCCGACTACAATTTCAATGGCTCGTATTATATGCGCTCGTCGGCGCTGCCATTGAACGGCGTCCAGTCTGGCAGCTTGCCAGCCGGCGAGGCTGTAGCTGCTGCTGCTGTCGCTGCGTCTGCGCTCTCGCCCGGCTCCGAGGTCTATGAGCCATTAACACCAAAGAATGACGAAAGTTCTAGTCTATGTGGCGGTGCTCCTGGTGGCAGTGGTGGCGACGCAAGCGGTACCGGCAGCGGTAGCGGCAGCGTTGGCGTCCCCTGTCCCACGGCTGCCGGCGCCGAAGACGACACCGACGACATGGACGATGGATCGACTAAAAAGACGACGACGCTACAGGTGAGTAAATGTTATATGATATGTGAGTGACCTTAAAAGCAAAGTCAGTTAAGCCAAGCTATTATGCACCTTTGTGTCTTTTTATAATTATTTTTTCTAAAGAAGCACAAGTTCCTACGCTTTCAAAAAGAAAGTCTAAAAGTCCGATATAGTAGATATACATTTAATAATCGAATATGGTTTTAGAAAGTTAATGTGACATATTATTAATCACAAACTTTATTTTTATGCTATAATATGCTTCAATAACCATTAAACTTCATTTCACAAGTATGAAATGTTGTGTGAATTTCAGCGACAAATAACAAATATTCATTAATATATCATTTTATTCTTCGTATTACAATATTTTTGACAATTTTCTTTCATGAACGATTCACACCACGAATTATAGTAAAGCTATTTATTAAACCACATATTTCTATACTCTTTAAGGATGATACATTTTTTGATAACACTTTATATGGTATCCAATCGCTATGATATAGTTTAGTTTGAATCCTATACCTTAATCAGCGATTTGTATCAAAGGCGTTTGTTATAGTTGAGTGATCCAATAGAAGACAGCGTATAAATGTATTATTAGCAACAAATTAACATATTTATCATAACAACTTGCTCTTTTCCTAAAATTCTTGTTCTTTTTATTCAACAGAACTTGGAGTCGCAGAAGAGTGACATTGCCGATGAAGACAAATCGTGTGATGACGACAGCGATGTTCTGGGCTCAGGAATACTTGCTGTGGCACGTGGCATCGGATGTGGCAGCAATGGGCGTAGCGCTTTTGGCAAATTCGGAAACCGTTCTCCGCAATCGCCACCGTTGGCGCCTGCGAACAGCCCGATGGATTCAATGAGTGATTCGAGTCAATATCAATGCACGATGGATACGATAATGCAAGCGTATAATCCACATCGTAATGCCTCTGGCAATACGCAGTTCGCCTACTGCTTCAATTAGGCTTGGACACAGATCGGTCTATAAATAGAAATTAATATGCAATTGTATAAATAGAATATCAATGTTTTGTGTCGTTTCTAGTCTTAAGTGGTTCGTTATTTCCTGATTGTACAAAAACTCAAAAATTGTAGATATCTACTCGTAGTAGCCCTTAGTATTTTAAGTAATTTTATATTCTTTTTAATGATTTTACAATGTTAACTTAAGTCGTTGCTGCAGACTTCAATGCATTTTGTAACGATTATGTACAGAAACCTCATGTTGAATACGTTCGCTTTGTTCTCAACACTGACTGACTGGATATTGCCTAAAAGCCCATCAATGCCCACTTAGTCACTGTCGAGACAAATATGGGCTTTAGTGAATGTATTCCATATGAAGTTTCTTAATATAATTCCCATTTTAAATGCAATACTCTTTACATAACTCGATCGAATTGGCATAGCCTAAAAACTAGGCTGATCAAAATGAAAAATGTTTCTCTTCCTGATAATTGCACATCAAGTTGCTATTATCAGTCGAAGATTGAACTTTTAAACAATAATATTTATCAGAATATTGTTATACTAAGCTATGCCATGGTTTCATATGGCATTTTAACATTTCTTGCGCAAGAATTGTTTAAAAATTGCATTTAATAACGTGAAATCAACTCGATTCGGTTATGCAAAAAGTTTTATATTTAACTAGTGGAATTTTAATTTCTTACCTTGTTTGAAATGCATTGAACTCTGTTAAAGTAAATGTTTGCAATGGTGCACCTTTAAAATTAAGTATTGATCTGTTTAATATAGTCTATTTGAGAATATACAATTTTTATATATTGAGCAAAATTGTTCCCAAAGATTTAAATATTTCATTAAAGGATTAAACAAACCACAAAGTCGGTGTACTTTTTAATTTGATGACTATTTTAGATTAAAAATTTGGTAATTGTATTTAATTGAGTTCAAATATTTTTGACAATTTAGAAAGCTTAAAAAATGTCTTATTAGGAATTATAACTAAGCATGTATTTTAAGTTTTAAGTTATTTATTCTACTTAATACTCTATTCTATACTAAAATTGGTATGTTAAGGATATGCTAGGATTCAAATATAAAGCGTTTCATATATGTATGTAAATATGGTATGTAGGCAAATTGCGGAACGGCGATGAACGGAAAACGTAGCTGGTTTTTCCGAAAATCTTATGAATTTAAAAAGGAAAAAGGAGACTAGTGGAAACGAAAATATGCTTTATGATCGACAGGCACATGTGAGTAATAAAATCCGATCCGCGAATTTTCTGCGAAAAGCGCGTAATAAAATGTTGCACTTAATTCCCGGTGAAGCCACCAGGTGCCTATGTATTCTACCTGTGATCTGAACTATTTAGGTAGGCTGATCTACCCAATTCCTGACCGGGTGTCTTCTGTCTCTAGTTATGGCTGCCTCCGAGAGGCGCCGCGGATGTACGAAGCAGGCAACTTGTTGCTTCACTTTTCTTTGATATAAAATGTGGAAAATCCAACATTTGCATGAACGAATGAAATGTGGGTTTCTCCCAAATTCACAATTTTATTGACTCGTTTCCTAAAGGAACTAAGTAAACATATTGTAATGACATGTTTATAGTTGGATGAACTTTGAAGGGGGGCGCGATAAGTTACTTACAATTCATGGCAAATGTGTGAAGTTTTATATACATTTTAAAGTAATATAATATATAATATTTTATTTTTAATTTAATTAAAATTAATTAAAAATATTATTCATTACCTCAACAATATTTTGTTAATTTGGGTTAACACAAATATGCCAAATCAGTTTAGTTTAAATGTCGTTACTCATTTTCATACTAGTGCAAAGAACTGAATTTGATTAAATATGACTAATTGACAAAATAGGTTTTATAGATCAATCTTTATCAAAATATTTAAAACATAATACTAACTAAGTCAAACTTTTAAGGAGTTCTTAAGTACTCTTTTGAAACTTTCAATAATATTTTGAAACAGGTTCCTATATCATGATATATTAAAATATCTTGATATATTAAAATATTTTTATATGAACCTTTAATAACATTTTCAAACAAAATTAAAATCTTGATATATTAAAATATCTTTATTTAACCCATTATAACAGCTTCAAATAATTTCCGAAAAATATCAAACATTTTATCACTGTAAAATTGAAATATCTTCACTTAAAATCGTTAGTATACAGCTCTTATATTTTATAATTACATATTGAAATATTAAATGATATCTTTAACAGTTTCGCATTATTAGATATCTGTGATAGAGAAAGTTCTTATAAATATTTTTATTAAATTAACATATGTAGTGTTAATATGTATGTTATATGTATCTTTAGAGACTCATAGAAACAGTGGAAACGAAATCTTTTCTTTTCAGATAGAATTCGAAAAGAAAACATTTAGACAACTACTAATAAAAGTGCTATACAAAAGTGCATACATGGCTATTTTATTTGCCTAACTAATGCACTTAAACGCTTATGAGTAAGATCCTGAGATCATAAGCTGCGTCTGTAGAAACTGTACGGGATTCATGCGTTATGACTTTGTCTTTGTTCTGGCAATTTTTAGTAAATTCCGCGAAGTACCAAATCCGATAGCGCCAGTAATAAAATTTTGCGAGCTCTGTCGAATTTGCAGGTGTGGTGAGCTGGGCGCCGGCGCAGCACAAGAAGACAAGGATAGCAAGCAAATGAGAGTGAGAGAGGGAGATAAAGGAGGAAGACAGTCGTCTTGGTTGTCGTTGCATTGTGTGTCTGTCACACAAATAAAGTCATAAACTGTTAAATCAAGCATAAAACCCTCGAAATATCCTTTTTCGCAGTGTTTCGCGTTCCATGCATTATGGATGTCCTTGGAATAGAACTCACTTTCCTTGCTGCCGATGTCGCTGCCTCTGTCGCTGTCTTTGTCGCTGCCACAGGTGCTACAAGTTGGACAACACAAACAGATCATCATCAGTTATGGACAGCCGTCTGTCTAAGTCTATATGCATACCTATAGTTCAACTATACAGCGAGTCCTGCGACAGGACTCACGTAATGTAAAAATCCTCGCCTAGCCGGATTTCGATCAAAACAAGCCTCTAGATTGCCCCTGCCATGGACTTGGCTAGTCGTCGCGGTGCCAGACGTAAACGAAGCGTCAGCGAAAGAGACGGAAACACTCAGACAGAGGGAGATAGACATAGAGACAGAGACAGACGTCGTCATCGTCCATCGTCGATCGTCGGATTTATGGCAGCGTGCGCGAGTTTAGGCAAATTTCGGTGTACGGATTTTTGGCAAGCCTGCCGACTGACTGATTTGCCTACCTAGCCGACTATATATTGCAGTGGTGCTGGCCGAAAGGACATCACTATTGATTTGGACACGTCAAGAGCAACACACGAGATGTCATCCGTCATGCATTACTATCCAGTGCACCAGCCTAAGATGAACGCTTTCCCAGCGCCCGTGGTTAAGTACAGCGATGTAAGTAAAACATTTAAATACATACCGCTCGATGGTTAACTAACTTTACTCTACTATACTCCATAGTTAATCTACAACCATCATCACAGTGCACCACAATCCTTGCCACAATCCCAGCCACCGTTGCCAGTTACCACACTGCCCACCTATCAGCATTCGATGGCGCCCACTGTGCTGCCCATGTCCATTGCTGAACAGCCTGGCCAGCAGCTGTCCTCCGACGAGAATATGCCACTGCAGCCAGCCCAGGAGCAGCGTGTCAAGTTGAAGCGTTCCCGCACCGCATTCACTAGCGTCCAGCTGGTGGAGCTGGAGCACGAGTTCAAGACTAACATGTATCTGTATAGGACACGTCGCATTGAGATTGCTCAGCGACTGTCGCTGTGTGAGCGTCAGGTGAAGATCTGGTTCCAGAATCGACGCATGAAGTTCAAGAAGGACATTCAAGGACACCGTCAACGCGATGCCAAACCCAATGCAAAGTTGACACAGCCACAAACCGAACAAAGTGCTCATCGCGGCATCGTGCAGCGTCTGATGTCCTATTCCCAGGATCCGACTGCAGAGAAACGTTCAGCACCAGCAGCAGCAGCAGCAACAACTGTTGCTCCCACTCAATCGAATGCTACTCCAATGCCAGTGACAATGCCAATGGCTAATCCAAATTACTATGGCCAGCTGAACCCAAAACCGAAGCCACAAACTGTGCCCAACAGCTCTGCGGATCTCAGTGAAATACTGGAACATCTCGCCCAGACAACGACAGCTCCAACGAGCAACGCTTTGCCAGCGGGCAACGCTTCTTCCGGACACTATTCATACAATGTGGATCTGGTGCTGCAGAGCATCAAGCAGGAGCTGGAGGAAGCTGCTCAGGCCTGGTCCAAGTCCAACTCAGCTGGTCTCAATACTCAGACCACACATTCTAATGAGCAGAGTGTCATGCATCCCAGCTCATCAATTTCGATGAATCTACAGTGGGGCGAACCCGTGGCCAAGTCCAGAAAACTGAGCGTTTCTCACATGAATCCTTGCTCGGCCTTTGACTATCACAATTGATTTGAATTTCTTATTTTTTTTTACATTTTTTTTATGCCAACCGTATGTGTGTGTGTGTGTAGATTTAAGCTATAGATCCTAAGTAATCGTCCCTGGTATAAGAAATATTCCCAAGCCGACGTAAAAGGCAGCCCCAACTCAGTGAAACAATCAAACAAGAAAAGCTCTTAACTCTCAATGTTCCTACTACTTAGTAACGCATACCCAATCTTTAGAATAATTCCTATATATAAACTTTTATATAAATAAAGCAAATATTGCCATAACAAAAATTAAACAATTAATCTTATCATTCGCATTTTTGTTAGTTGTAACTTCCTAAAGATATACTACAAGATTCTCATTCTACAAAAAAATAATATTGTTCTAAATAAGTAATACAATTTACTTTATCTACTTCACAATCTTTTAGATAACTTTACCCCAAAAATTGTTGGTATCAATAAAGCAAATACTTCCCCAAAAAACAATGTACAGATAAATTAGTTTTTCGAATTCTTGTGAGTAGAGTAATTACTCATAAAATATATTAGGATGTGCTTTAATGTCTGTCTTTTTTCCCCTCTTTTAAGTAATTTCATTAATTCAATTTTTGAATGTAGAACAAGATTTTTGCATGAAGGGGTGAAACCCCTTTACTACCTTAAATGAGAAATTTCCCTTTGTAACTCATACCCCATGGAATGTGTATTTTGTATACGTTTGATATTAAATGCATCAACCGCAACAACAAGGTATCCATCATGGCCGATGTCAAACTGAAATGAGCCAAGAAAAAGAGTTCATTTTTGTGGCATACTTAAGCCACTCGCCCCAGTTGGCTGCGTTTTCACTTTTGCATTTAATGTGCTGCTTGCGGCTTGAGGGTCAAGTCGAGGAATTCGATGTTGCTAAAGTCAAATGCCGGTTTGGCCCAAGTGACCAGCTATTAATGCGAGAAAAGTGTCAACCGCATTTGCCAGGAACAGTCCGAGTCCCTGGTCCAGTGGTCATCTTGGAAATGCCAAGCGATAGAGAGAGAGAGAGAGGAGTATGGGAAGTGCTCGACGATTTGATTTATGGATATTTAACCGCACACATTACTTGTACTCGTGTTGTTTGGGACACTTGTTTTGGGCGGCGGCTGGACGACGTCTTTGCCCGAACTTGCCCCCAAGGAATGTGAAGCAGAACAAGCACAGAGCAAGAGAGAAAGAGAGGGTGAGAGAGTGAGAGACAGGGACAAGGACAGGGGCATACACATGCCGCAAAACACATTTAGTTACTCCGGCTTGAAGTGACTTTTGGGTTAGGGTTAGCTCTGGTGTGTCAAATTGCTTCCCCTGGGAGGAAATTGTCGGTGCGGAAATAGTGCCCAAGAAGCTGTGTGCTGTGTGCTGTGAGTGGAAAAGGGGAAAAGGGGCAAATCGGGGGGTGGCACCTTGGCATTTTCATGCGCATTGTTGACATTTCCGAGCATGTGTCAGACTGCGTTTTGCGGTGTAGTCGTAGCCGCGGGCGGGCCAAGTCCTTGACATCACATGTCCTGCGCGATGTCGCTGCCATAATGAATATAGATGTGATTTCGGCTTCAAAGGAAAAGGCGTTGCAAGTGTGGGTGTGGCTAATCGTCTGGCAATAAACGTAGCTAATCAAAGGCGCATAAAAAATCAGTGAAAGACTGGGTTGCAATTACGCCAAAATGCCATTGTAATAAACATGTCCAACAGATTGTTTCAATTGTTGTTGCTTCTTTATGTACAGAATACTAACAAAATATACAGCTCAATCATTTCGCAGCACTCGCGATATTGTTGCTGCCATTGCGCCATCGTCAGTCTGCTGATGACATTGGCAAACGCCAACTTCCTTTCTTGGCCTGGTCATAACAATAAATTCCCAACCGCACAGCACTCTTGCCTCCCCCTCCGCCCCTTTTCTTATGTTTGCAGAAGCGACACAACCAAATGGTTTCTTGTTAATTAAATTAAATATTCACTTGCCTCTTTCTCTGCTCCAGTTCTGGGGCAGAAGGTACTCGCTTTTTGTCGGCCCAAAACACAGCAACCGCGACATTTTCTAATTAGATTGAATCTATAATTTTTATGGCTAATCGCATTGCGCGTTTTGCATTTGCACTGAATTTTGAATTTGCGGCTTTCCACGACTTTTCACAGCTTTCACGTCTCTCTGGCCAATTATTTTCGAAGCATTGCGAAGAATTAACAAATCTGCGGGAAATGCGTTTTCTGTGCAAATGAAACGAGTTCTTCAGCAACTCGCTTCCATAATAAATTAATTGAGTTGGTTTTCTTGGACCGGCCAAATGAATTTTACTCAAGATTACCATAGTTATCTTCTACGATATTTGCTTCGCCTATAATATGCTATCGTTAGACGCAGCTGCCGAGTTGAATAGTTATTCATTTGTGATGGAATATAATCAAAATAAAAAGTTGTAAAATTTGCTTGATATAATGTACACTAAAAATGTAAAATACAGTCCAAGTAATTTAA
This sequence comes from Drosophila albomicans, assembly GCF_009650485.2. Lineage (NCBI taxonomy): Eukaryota > Metazoa > Arthropoda > Insecta > Diptera > Drosophilidae > Drosophila > Drosophila albomicans. The sequence goes on from NC_047631.2 coordinate 23,901,521, forward strand.
GTTCTTTAGTATGATTTTGAGTTGAGATTTTTTGGAAAAGTAATAAAATCAAAATTAGTATTTTCAGTTTTGTATCTCTTTATATATATTTTGATTTTAGTTTTATTATTTTTTATTTTTTATTTATTTGGTTGCGATCAGATAAATATTGTAGAAGTTATTTACGAAGTACTTTTATATGGGGAAACATGGCGGGTCTTAGTAGATTGGCTGACAATCTGGTATATTTTGCAGTCTATGGTATATTTTGATTGTATTACTCTAACAATATACCAAAAAATGGGAAGCTCTCTCTCTTAGGGATGCACTTTCTTTGCTGTTTTTATTCATTTGGTTTACTTTATTGTATTTTTTATTTTATTTCATTTATAGATTATATTAATATTAATCCTAGTTTCCAACCCAGTCTTTTCTGATGATAAGTGATTTGGAATTAGACCTACATTACTGAATTTCAATCGCATACCATTCTAGACTGGTTCACTTGACAATGGGTTCAGTGCTCGCTGTGCATAATTTGCGATGTGTGTGTGGTTGGTTAGTCGGTGGGCAGGGGAATGAAATATTTCCGAATTTTTAGCACGTTTAAACGTTATGACATTTCACAGACGTGTTAGTCCCTCAACGCCGCCAATATGGCAACACCTGTCGTATAAACAGGCCAAATGTGTGCCCCCTTTGTCCCCACCTCCTTTTCCTCCTCCAACAGCCTGGCAGAAAAAAAAGTTTTTTTTTCAGCTCACCAAAAATTGCACGTGGCAAAATATTGGAATGCGAGTGTGTGTTGGTGTGTGTGCGTTGGTGTGTATCCTTATGTAGTACACGAAAGCATGGTTAAGGTGGCTTTGCCCTGCTGTTGTTTGCCGCACAACAAAAATAGTGAACCAAGTGCCAAGGTAGACATTCCTGTCGGAGAGTCCTGCTCCGGCTGTTGTTTTGTATTCCGCAGCGGATTTTGTGCAAAATAAGCGCGTGAAAAAAATCACTTTAACGTTTGAATGCCAATTGAGGGCTAGGCAAAAAAGAAATGAAGCAAGGAAGGGGAAGCACAACTGTTTTAGTCCTTGTGAATGCCCTGGGCAAGTACAGAAGATGCTTTGCCACACATATCCACATCTTTTTGGGAGCAATACAAACGCATTATTGTTGTGCTTGAATCATGGCACAAAGCCGTGAGGCTGTTGGAAGCATCTGTTGCTGTTTTGCTGTTGCTGTTGCCGTTGCCCAACTCTTCATATCTTGGGCCAGAAACAATGTGCGACACAATTTGAATATTTGATTATGGCAGAGCTAACCTGATTGTTTCTTATACCAGATCATATTGACATCTAATTTATAGCTAATCGATGGAATCATTAGATGAGAGTATCTATGAAAAAACACAGGATAAATCTGGGTGAAATTCTATACTCAATTTATGAAGAACATTTGTTAACATTTCCACAACAAGAAAATGTTTAAAGTGAAAACTTTGTTGGTCTTTTAGTCTATAAACTACATACTCATGTGTTTTTAATGATATCTGCTTTAGTTTAGTATTTTGATTGTATTCTGTTAGTATTTATTTTTTTACTACAAGTATCTCTAAATCATTTCCATCACACAACTATGTATCTCATATCATATCTTTAATTTGTTATACTTCTTTATAGCGGAAGGGGTAAACAGCCCTTTTCCTTATATCAGCAGGCTGCAACATCTGCAACACGCCGCGTTTGCTGACCTCCCAAAAAGGATATGCTTGGAACGGACGCTGAATGGATGGTCTTGGGATATTTATGGGCCAATGGCTGGTATATTTTTCATGATGTAAAACCCGCAATTAAATTACATGAAATCCATTTGTAACAATTACTCCGAATGGCAATCTATGCTGATGACGCCGGAACGCTCGTCATATGGGACGGGCACAACAGGAGCAAGGAGTGACGGGGGAAGCAGCAGCAGCGGCAGCAGCAGAAGTGGAGGGAATGCTTCACCTAAGCGTAATTCATATAAAAATGCGATGCGTCATGTGAGCAATTTGGTGTCGCTGTTCAGAGAAGAGGAGAGAGGTAGACAGAGAGAGAGCGAGAGTGAGAGGAAGGAGTGTGTTATGGTGCCACAACCAGTTCACCGGCTCGCTTTGAGCTGCAATTATTTATTCCTGCATGTTGTTGCCTCTCTTTTGCGAACGGAACGGAACGTAGCAACCAACTTGCCACACAGCCACACAGCCACACTCAATGTTGCAACGAGCTGGCATTTGGCTGGCCTGGCGCTTAAGCATGTCCATGTCCGGCTGGGCGGTAAACGCTCTACAGTCGAAGTCATTGCTGTGTGTGTGTGCTCCTAAATGTAATGTGCACACGAGACACACATCCGCCGCCAGCTCCACACTCTCACACACACACACACACACACACTCAGGGCAGGAGCAGGTAATGTCTGACGACATGCACACAACCAGCTCCAAAGCAATGCACTGCACTCTCTTTTCTGTTTTAAGTGCAGTTGGGTTCGGTCGGGCCTTTGGCTTTGGCGCTCAGATTGCGGCTCTATTATTAGATGCCATTATGTTTTATAGTCTATAATTGATCCTCTGAGCTTAGCATGCATACCATATATGCATTTCTTTATCTTACAAATTGTATGAGATTAAATGAAAAGTAATGTGGACACATTGTAGATTCACGTAAACGATTCGCCACATATGAGCAAAAAAAAAGTTTCAAATAAGCGTAATCTCAGTTTATTTACTATATTCATAATACTTATACTTATACATGATTATTTTGGGAGAAATTTCTTTCTGTATTCCATTAACATTCAATGCTTTAGTATTTGTTCGGATTTTTATAATACATATATTTTTTTATTTGTCTTTTGAAATAATCATTGTGGAAAATAATTTAGAGCTCATGCTTAACTTTTATGACATCATCTGAGCTAATCTCGGAATTTCAACGTTCATGAATTTGTATTATAGAATAATAATTTGAATTACTTTTTATAAAATTTGTATGAAATAAAACAACATAATTTAAAGGCAAACGAACTTTTTTTGTCTTTTGAAATAATCTTTGTAGAAAATAATGTTGAGCTCATGCTTAACTTTTGTGACATCATCTGAGCTAATCTCGGAATTTCAATATTCATGAATTTGTATTATACAATAATAATTTTAATAAAACAAAATAATTTAAGTGCAAACAAACTTTATCTGTTGCTTAGCAATTCGTAAATATGTTTGAGGTTGCTCTAGGTTACCAATAAATAATAGTTGCCAGACATAAACAAACAGTTGAAAATAAACAGAATTCTTTTCAGTAAAAAAGTAAACTTCGAAACAAGATGTATTCCCTGCAGCATCCGCAAATTGATGAGAGTTTTCTCCAGTTGAACTCCAAAGTCGAAGAAGTCACAACATTATTGCGCAGCATGATAAAACCAAGCGAGTAAATAAACAAACAACTTGAGCGAAAAGTGTGCGTTTAATAATAGTTTATTATTTCAGAGAAGAAGTCGAAGCAGCAACACTAAAAAAGGAGACAACAGCTGGCGGTGTTACAGATGATAATTTTATGGTTACAAAGCGACCAAGCGACACTTCTATCAACAACGATCGCTTCACCTTCATGCGTCAAGTGGAAGTGGATCAGGACGAACGATCCAAGGCGCGTCTGGAACGGGAACGTGTGGCACAGAATTTCCGCAAGTATGTTGTGCAATATTTCAAATTTATTTAAAGTGTAATCATTACAATTTTAGACTGGGTAACGCTAATTATCGACAGGAAAAGTACGAGAATGCCATTGCGATGTACAGTGAGGCTATTGAAAATATCAAAGATAGTCCAGTTTTATATATAAATCGTGCGCTCTGCTTTATCAAGTAATACTTATTCTATATGGAAAGCTACATATTTTATAATATTTAATTTGTTATCAATTTTTTGCAAACAGATTGGGAAATTTTAAGCGTGCCATAATTGACTGTGATTTTGTTTTAAATAAACTAGACGAGAAGAATTTGCGATCGTGGCTTTATCGCGCCATGGCTTACAAGAGTCTCAACGATGAGGCCAATTACGAGAACTGTATTAAGTATGTGCGGAAATATCACTCGAAGCAAATGGAATTTATCGATACGTTCATTGAAAAAATGAAGGCCGCCCTTTGATTTGATGTGCTGAAAAAATTCGAAATAAACAGAATTCAATTTATTATCGAATGTTAGTTTTCTTGCATTTTCAGAATATAAGTTAGTTAATCTAATGAATGTCATAATGCACAGAAATATTTAAATTGCAAGTTTAATTGAGATGTAAATTGAACTCTTCACAACTTTCTGTAAATAAACACTATCATTGCCTTTTGTAATAAATATTGAATTTTATTAGACAAGCAACGCTTTTAGTTTTCGTTCTCACCGCAAAAGTGAGAATGCCGCATCCACTTTATTTTAACGCATTTTTTATAATAATCTCGGGTACATCTAGGACGAATATTCATAGCACAAAAGCAAGAAAATACACAAATTAATATGAATAACAACACAGCGACGCGACAATTCATCTTGATTGATTGTACTAAGTGACTGAATGAAAGCGTATGTCGATCGCAGCTTATAAAGATTTACTCATAATCGCATTGAATATTGCTTGTGCTGACTTAATGTTAGGTCCACTGACCTACTCTTAATCAGCTCGTAGCACTCATTTAAATAGAATCTGAAGATCAAGTGCGTAGAAAAAAAGACAGTGTTTTTTTTTTATTATAACTTTGTGCCGGCAGAGGTGGCATCGGAGGCATCTACGACCCTATAAAGTATATATATTCTTGATCTGTGTCAATAGCCGAGACGATCTAGGCATGTCTGTCTGTCCGTATGAAACACTGGATATCAGAGACTATAAGAGATAGAGTTCAAATTCGACAGCATTTGTTATGTTTGCACGCAGATCAAGTTTGTTTCAAATTTCAAATCGTCCCCGCAAATCAACCAAAATTTTGGTTGCGATCAGATAAAAATTGTGGAAGTTATTAAAGAAATACTACTTGTATGGGCATAAACACCTACTTAGTAGGAGTCTTAGTTGCCGTCTATGGTATATTTTGATTGTGGTACTACATATACTGCATATAACATTTGATATATTTTAGTATGTTTGTAGTATTTTTGGTATATTTTGAGAATAATACAGCAATATGTTGCGTTTATTCAAAATAGGTGGCGGGTATCTCACAGTCGAGCATACTCGACTGTAGCTTTAATTATTTATTGAAATCTTAGTACGCGCTATTCATGAATAATATTAGAAATATTCTCTCTAGTTCCTACTTTGTACTGTATCAACAAATCCATTGATAATGTTAAGTCCGCTGACCGACATTGAATCAAAATATTTTAATATTTATAGTGAGTCATTAAAAGTTTATAGAAAATTTTAAGAGTAAATTGAAACTGAAACCCAAGTGTGTAGAAAAAAAGACAAACTGAAGAGTGTTGTTTACATATGACAGCAGGAATTTCATGTTGATGTCGAGACTGTCAGAGGCTGAAGGCAGTACTATCAGCAGTACTCGCATACGAGTATAACTCTTTCGATTCTAATGCCATTCAATCGAAGCACTCCGCATCCCCCTTGGCCCGGGGTGTGTGCCAACCCCGTTGAAGGCAAACAATTCGATGGCGGTAATCAATCTTCCTCCACTCTGTGCGAGCTGACAGCTTCGTGGTGTAGAGTCAAATTGCGATCTTTGTTTGTCCCGGTCTCAGTGTCGGTGTCGGTGCTGCTGGCTTCCAACACCCACTCAGCTGTAGCAGAGAATGGAAATGGGGTTGCCTGTTCCTGTTCCATTTATGCGTGTCAAAGGTTGCGTCGAAGGGCGACAGATTGAAGCGAGGCGGCAGAGATGGTGGCAGAGGCAGCGGCAGGCGACACAAATGTTGTACTTGTCACGGTTGTTGCGGTAGTTGCATCTTTTGCTTTGACTTTTGCAACAATGTGTGTGTGTGTACGTGTGTGTGGCAAGCAAGCACATATTTTGGGGTCCCAATCACACATGACTGAAATTCTCGATAAATATGTTCTCCAAATGAGTCAAATAATTTCTTTTTTTTCTTAATTTATTTCTCTAGTCATTAATCCTTTTAGATAAAACATAATTAACACACATTACTATTTGGTATTAGTGATTTAGCAATAATCTTACTTACATTAATCACAATAATTGAATGTTTTGTTTCAATTGTATTCGCGAATCATGCCCACACATCATATATCACTTTCTAAATAGGTGCAGTTAAAATCGCATTAATTGATAGATGACATTAAATAAGTAATTCATTTATAGAAATATATATTAATGTTGGTATTTCATTTCATTGTTTCTCAATCAATTGAATAGAATATATATTTTCAAACTGAAATGAATATTTTAAGAATTTCCAAATTTATCTCATTCCTCACACAACAAACATCCTTGGCTTACTCAATACATCTTCACGCAATTCGCTTCTAACTTTTCTAATCAATATGTGTGGCGGCATAGGGAAAGTTTGTCGATAATGAAATGCAATGCATTAATGTTATTGGAATAATAAAACTAATATGTAATACAGCAGCTGCTGATGAAATATTGTCCACAAAACAATCTGCGTCAAACACAAAACACACTCAGTGTATCAACTTGTAAATGTCCTTGTCCGTGCACCCGTGTCTGTGTTCCTTGTTAGATGAGAAAAATTTCAATATGTCGAAATGACTTTATGATGTGATGACACCAATTTATCCAAGTTATTTGAAAGCAGCCGACAGAGAAGAGGGAAAACTGACAAGAACGGAAATCAACGAAAGTGTTTTTTTTAGATAATTAAACAGGCCTTTCTTTAAGTATTTTCTTTTTGTATTTTATTTTTATATGAATTTTTAACTAAATCTAAATATGTATATAATTTTATATTTAAAAAAAAAACTTAAATTAAATTAACAATTATCTTATGCGTCTAATAAATGTTGTAGGAAATCAAAGTCAACGTCATGAGTTTCAAACGAATCGTAAGAAGGGGAAGTGGATGAGGAAGTGGATGTTGATGTAGATGGAGAAGTGGTCAAGGAGTTACTTGAATCCCAGCCAAAATGTTCATCTAATAGTGTATCGGGATTGACTGTTAAATTATCGATGTAATCATATGGCTGTTCATTCATTATTGCACTCCATGGATCTGTGTCCATATAATTTGACTGCCATGTAAAATCTGGAAGTGGATTTGACAGATGACTTTCAACAGTTTCAGGATATTCGCAGAACTGTTGTTGCTGTTGCTGCTGAGGTTGTTGTTCCAATAGTGTTGCATCAAAGTACTGTTGTGGCAAATCGTAGTTCGTTGGCACTTGTTCCGTGTTTACGTATTGTAAAAGTCGCTCCACAATCAACTCGTGATCAGTGAGAGGTTCCTCCACTTGCGGTTCAGGGGGTGTTGGAGTACTTTTGGCACGCACTATCAAACCTTTGGGTTGGAGTTGTCTGTGCGCATGTTTCTTGGACTTCATGCGACGATTCTGGAACCAAACCTTCACTTGCCTCTCCGTTAGCTCGAGTCGCTGAGCAATCTCGATTCTTCGGGTCCTGGCCAAATATTTATTCTCATTGAACTCTCGCTCCAATTCCAGTAGTTGATGACTCGAAAACGCTGTGCGAGGACGCTTACACTTGGCACCACCAAGCTGATTGTTGTTCGATTGTTGCGTGTCGCTTGAAGTTAATAGCTCTTCTAGTCTATAGCCACTGTCTCCATTGCTGACCACCACGTAAGAGAAATTGATGTTTTCGTAATTGCTGCACATTTTGTTGAGTAATATTTTGGCTTCTGCACCGTGACACATTTGTTTTTTAACTAGATGCAAGTGCGTGCTGTCAGTTTACTTTTATACCTCGCAGGTAAACATATCCGCGAATCCGCCAAACTCTTTGTTACCTGTGGCGACAGGTCAAGCGGCTGCCGACTGGCCAAGGATGCGACATCGACTACGTGTCGTCGCCTCTATTGGCCCGTGTCCAGGCGATGGCTGCTTCTGTCTCCGTCTCCGTCTAAGTCTCAGCTACTGTCGTTGTTTCTGATTCTGGCTCCGAAGACTGTGCGACACATTTTAAATGTGTGGCGTGAGTCTTGATTGCCAAATGAGTGCCGGCTTGTATGGCGAGTATGGCTAATTATTATGCATGCACAATTTAATTGACTTTAGGCGGACTTTACAAATACGGGAAATGCTCAAAAAGAAGAAAAGAACTCTGCTGACAACGCTCGTTTTCATAAAGATAGAAATTGCGCATGTACGTTTAATTAGCAATTATATATTTAACTGTATCTATTATAACTGTACCTCCTAATAGTATAGCGTCAACTTCTTCCTCTATTTCCAAAGCATACCAAATAATGGCCAAGCTAACCCTCGCATCCTTTTACCTTTCCTAAAGCAGGTGTCAAATATTTTAAATATTATTCAGGTAAATAATGGTAACAATCGCATCATAGAAAAATGAACGAGAAATTTCCTGGTTTTTCCGCGGGTTTTCCAAAATCTCCGTGAATACTTTACCTTGAGCTACCTGCTTAGCTCGCTTCTGGCTCTACGAAATCCGCATCTCGGCCATAAAGCGCTGCTTCGGTTAAACTTGATCTCCTGCAATAAAAATGAAGCTGATACCACGCTCTGGTGACGCCATGTTTGTTGCAAAAGGTAAGGGACAAGGGGCTAAAGGAAAATATATTTCTCGCAGGCTTATGTAAACTGGTACTAAATCGGGGATTCAAAATTCAAGTATGTACGAACTGATCTGCTGATCACGCAAATGTGTATCACAATGCTGAAAGTGGTGACGAAATTATTAATAATACATATGAAATAATAATTTATTCTTTTTAAAAAATATAATACATATTTAAATATATATTGTTTTGTATTTATTATTCGGTCAGATATAAGTCTTAGTCTTAAATTATAATTGTGATTATTATATAGTTGTTCTAAGAAACACAGACAAACTTTATAATAGCAATCAGTATAATTAGAGATGTTCCATTTCCATTCGTCATATATTTATTATTCATTATTCACTATTTACTTAATACTTAATACTTTTAATATCAAATGATAATCATAATGATTAAAAAACAAATATTTCTTTATGTCGTTATATAAAAATGTTTCTTTAAGACCCATACATACATAGACCCATATATTAAACATAGTTGTTCATACAAATATCATTGCCCCAAATTGTAAAACAATAGCGACTAACAGCATTATCAAATGGGGAATGTAAATATTATATTATGTATACATTAATGTACATATTGGTAATTCTCTGGTAAATGTCGCGTGGTCCACTTTTATATTTAAAAAAAACATAAACTAAAATAATTTTAAAAACAAGTGACGGTTATTCTTAAAGATTTGGATTAGCACTATTTTTAGAGATAAGATTGATTTTAGAAACTTGTTCTGTTTTATGATAAAATATATAAATTCGTTAATTTTTTGGTTTTGCGTACGAATTTGTTAATTTTTTGCCATTATCAGAACAGAAAATAAAACAAAAAGAAAATTCCAAAAGCATTCTTAGCTCTAGGTTATGTTTTTTTGTTCACTGAAAAGATGGTCCCACGCGACATCCGTCAGAGAATTACCCATATACAATATATAAATGTAATTATACAAGTTGAAGTATAAGGTAATTTTTTTTTAATTTAATTTTATTAATATATGTTTCTAATACCGATAAGAAAACTAAACTTTTCATTCAAAACAAATAAAATAAAACAAAATGAATAAAATAGGCAATATTGGTTCCCATCTTTTTATTGTCAAGCATTATATTGATGACTGCTCAAGTGTAAGTTTTTTTTTTGGCGTCGCCTGATTAAAGTATGCAGAGGCGCTGCCAGTTGGTTCATCAACTTTTAGCAGTCACTGTAGAACAGCATACGTAAATGAAACAGAAGCGCATAGAAACGAAGCGATTGCCAATAAAAACAGAATGTGAAAAACTGTGGCAGCAAAAAGGGCAAAAACAATGCCACCAAGATTGACAACATGATGGTTAGACAAGAAGAGGCGCTCAAAACAAAAAGAAAGACGCGCAGCGCGCAAAACGAAATGTCAAAAATACGCAACACCACAGACGCGGAGAGACAACAAAAACGAAATGAAACTCGTCGCTGTTGTCGCTGTCACTGTCGCTGCTGCTCCAATGCGACAGCGGCGACGACGACGGAATGTGTAAATAACAAAAAAGCAAATAAATTCCGTCACAAGCAACACGTTTACAGTTCAGTCAAACCAAAAGCGAAAAGAGTAAAAACAGCGCGACAGAGCAACAAAGCCACAGAGCGACAAAAAGAAACAGACAAATGCTGCTTCGACCAATCAGCGTTGCGGAGACTCTACACTCTCTACATGTGTGTGTGCGTGCTTGTGTTTGTGTGCACTCGTCTTGTGTGTGTGAAGAGCTGTGTGCGACTGGCAGAACTCCACCCCCGGCAACCGGCGTATTGAGTATCGCGCACGCTCGAACATGCTCTCTGCTGAACTTTGAACACACCGTGCAGATCCAACCAGATAACAAAACACAGCTGACAAAGTACAACTAGAAACAAATGTAAAAACATTACCTTAAATATGAAATGTATTTCCTATTCGAAAATTAAGTAGAGCTGAGAAGTAAGATTTGGAAAATATTTTCGTTATATGATTTATTTTATTGATTAAAGAGTTGAAATATTATTTATTTTAAATATGTTTTTTTTTTAATTAAAATTGATCTACATGAAAAGAATATCATTGGCGATCACCACTAACATTTAAAATCGCATGCGATAGTTTAACTCACGAGCACGAAGCTTGCGCTCATCTCTCTCATGACAATTCACCCCAACGCTCTGTCGCTGCTTGTCATTGTGCTTTGCTCTACTCGTACTTCTGCCCACACACATGTACACACGCACATACACAGCAGACAGCAGACAGTTTTGGACACGCCCCTTCGGCTTGGTGGTGGTTGTGGCGCTCATCTTGAAAACATTTGTAAGACTGCGCTGCGTTGGCCACTCCTTGCGACAAGTGCGGACAAGATTCAGTGCGTTCGGTGCTATTGGATGAAATGGTTGCATGAGATTCGTGAACGCACGAAGCATCGTCGTTTTGCCCCAACAAAACAAACGGAGGGAGAGTTTTGCGAGAGTCTGACACTGTGAATATAACTAAACGAATAAATGCAATGCAAAACAATTCATAATTTGCATTAATTATTTGACAAAAGTGCAATAAATAAATCGTGTACAATATTTTAGTTGAATTATTAACAAAATAGCAACGGCAAAGGCCACCATTGAGGCAACGAAAACGACAACGACATCGACATCGACATCGACAATAACAATGCAAACCGGTTCTGCGCACCGAAACGCGACGCGAAGTTGAACCTACGCCGCAGGCCAGAGAGAGACAGCTACAGTCACAACACTGTGGCGCGAATGTGTAGAAAAGTGTAACTTGTAACTACAAATTGCAGTGCAACTGTCTGTGTCAGTGTCCGTGACTTGTGTGTGTTTGTGTGTGTAACCATTGCAAGATCAGCTTCGGCTTCTTGTGACTCTTAGCCAGGCACAGACCAGACCAAACGAGAGCCTTCCTTCTGCTCAACTCAATAACCAAACTCGTGCACAACTTGTCGTTTCGCATACGCACCGTTGTCCACCCGTGTATCGTGTCGCGTTTTCTGTTTTCTGTTTTGACACTCGCGTCGCCATGGGTGCCAATGTGTATACAACTACTATAACCGCCAGCTGCTCTACATGATAATGGAACTCAAACTCGAACTCGCAGCTAAAGCTAAAGCTCAAGCTCGAACTGGAACTGAAACAGTCCCGCTCGAGTGAACAACGGTCGCCATCAACAGCAATAGCAACATCGCTATCGCCATTGCCATTCTCGCTTCGCGTCGCGTTTGCCCGTGTCGATGACAAGTTTGTGCCTGCTTTGCGCCCTTATCTGACCCTGTTGGCAAAAACATCTCAAAGATATAACAACAAAATAATACTGTGTAGCAGTAATACAACTTAGTAGTCAATGTGCCGCAATTGCGACACGCTTAATAAATGTGTGACCAAGTGCTGAAAACTGTGTAGAATGTAAAATGAAAACTGTTTTAAGCAAACGCTTCATAGCGATCTATTGAAATGGTAAGTCAAAAGTATAAATAATCTATAATATTTGCATATTAAGTATGATTTGCCAAGAGAATAATATTAACTTCACATGTAGTTAAAAAAAAAATGGATTTTCTCTCATAAGCACAAAACTTATTGAGTGTTTGGTTATTTCATAATATTTGGTGAATAGACATTTATAAAGTAAAATAATTCTATATATTTATAATACATTTTTATATACAATTTTTTTATAAACCCGTCGGAAAGTTTGTATGTTATGAAAGAGCAGCAGTAATTCTTAAAATAATATATTTAATCTAATATTCGTGTATATTTTGTATTTATTTGCTCATATTTTATTCATTTCATATTTGTGCAAGAAAAGTGTTAAAAGATACAAAGTAATAAACTCTAAGAGCAATGCCAAATGTGATAGAAAAAGTTGACATCTATTAAAGTGTGAACCCGACAAAGACTTTGGTTTAGAAATTAATTGTATATTGTTATATTGTTAAACTAATTTTATTTAGCACACATATGTAAAATAAATCCTTGAAAAGCATTTGGAATTTTTTAAAGTAATTCTCTTCAATTTATTTTCAATTACTATGCATTTAATTTGCAGTATTCATTCATCTAATACAAACTAAAACTATTTTCAAATATTCCACCATTTAATACGAATAAAACTGAATATTCAAAATGATTTTTTCGGCTAGTTTTCATATTTATATTCTAATCTTTTTGTTCATGAATAAATTCTAAATTGAAGTGCTTTATTTATATCTATTTCAGGTGCATAATTGAATATTAAAATAACATAGAACTGTGAAAATCAAATAGACAAAAAGATTCTAAAATAAATTTAGTGTTAACAATGCAAGAAGTGTGCAGCACATTGGACAGCACCCAAATGGGAGCCCAGATTAAATCGGAGTCACCTCTGAATCCGCTGCAGGTGCAAACGGGCCAAACAGCGGTGGCAACTGTGGTTGCCGGTCCGGGGCAACAGCCGCAGGGACCGCCGCCGGCTGTGATGCTTGTCAACAAAATGGCACCGAACTGTGATAAACGAGCGGCGGACACCGCCTACTGGATGGCCTCCGAGGGGGGTTTCATCAACTCGCAGCCCTCGATGGCCGAGTTTCTCAATCACTTGAGTCCTGAGAGCCCGAAAATTGGCACACCTGTTGGCGGTGTTGGTGGCGGTGGTGTCGGCGGTGTTGGTGTCGGTGGCGGATATCCGGTTGGTGTTGGTGTGCCACAGACGCCGGATGGGATGGACTCGGTGCCTGAGTACCCATGGATGAAGGAGAAGAAGACATCGCGCAAGAGCAGCAACAACAACAATCAGGGTAAGTGCACAACCAAAACTTATTGCCACATTGATAACATAGTTGAGTACTTGCAACAACGGCAAAGATGAAAAGCAACAACTGGCAAATGCAAAACTCTCATTAATCAAGAAATCAGTGCAATTCAAACTGGCAACAAGCGGCGCCCAAGTTGGGTAATAATACGAATCGCATTTCCAGTTACCAGGTTTCCAATAAGCCTCAGAGAACATTCAGCTGTGGCCAATCTCATTTCATTTCCCAGTGCAAGACTCGATCACACGCAACGCGTTTCTTCTGTCTCTGTTTCTGCTTTTCTGCTTCTCTGCTTTGCTGGCTTCGGCTCCTTTGATGGACTGGACTGTGCGCAACCTGGCCAAAGCCCAGACCCAGGCCCAAAAATACAAAAAAAAAACCCGATCGACGGTGCGGCAAAGATCTGTTATTTGCGATCATTTGTAACAATTTTCGAGAGTGGTCGACGTCGATTCGTCAGTTGCGTTCGTCTGACTGATGAATTCAACTCAACTCTCGAGTGTTCTTCGAGAGTTTTGTTTCTTTTACTTTTTTATGTTCTTCGTTTTTTTTTACCCCAATGTGTCGATTTCATTTGTGCAGCGCAAAAGCCAGCCTGGATTCGAGCTCGAGCTCGGACTCGGAGTCGGGTTTGTGGCAACAACATTTTAAAATAAATGAGGTATCAAGGTTGTCTGGCTATACGTTTTCCTGTCCAGGTACGAGGTACAAGCGGTCCATTGCAGTCTGTCCAGGGCCACGCATATGTTGCCGTTGTTGTCTACTCCTCCCTTCCTCCCTCTCCGTCTCCCTCTCTCTCTCTCACTGTATGTAGCTCTCTCGGTCCTCTAAGCGATTGCAACCTGTTATTTAGGTTCATTTGTCAAAATATTTTTCCTGTCCCCTGCTTCGATAAAAGGGGCAGGAAAACAGCCCAAAGCTGAGAACGGGAATGGAAATGGGAATGAGAATGGGTGCACAACCGGCTGCAAGTTGCAACTTGCAGTTGCAGTTGCATTGCTGCTGTTGCAGTTGCAGTTGCATTGCTGCTGTTGCAGTTGCAGTTGCTGCAATATCCCCAGGAAATTTACACCATATTCGCTGGTTTATGTACTGCATTTTAAGCAGCATTTTATCAACATTTGCCATTCCATTTCCATTCACTTGCACAAAATTTCAATTAATCACAACTGGACACAAGTGGAGCATTCCCCAAAATGGTGAGCAACAGTCATGCGGCTCTCTTTGGCCTCTGGCAATTGCTGCAACAGACAACGGTGCATCGCATTAAATTTGACAAGTAAATCATTTTGATATATTTCGGAATATATCTTTAAAACACGTATTAAATTATTGAATTGTTTGTACTACAGCTTTGCTCAGTTATATTCTTAAAAATTAAAACAATGAAAGGAAAACATAAAAAGCTATGAAAAAACCAATGTTTTCTTGAAATATTGTCAATAGCGTAAAATATTTAAGAAAGCGAACAGAATTTTTGGTAGGATTGAGCTGTTAGAACATAAAATATGTGTAATGTAACTTTATATTTTTGCACTAACTTTAAATATCATTAAAATGTAATCTCTTATTACATTTAATGTTTGTATACGGTATTTTAAAGAGTATTGCATCCCAAATGAATTTGTTTCTTTTGACATTTGAATATGCATATTAAAAAACTAAAATTTTCTCAGAGTTCATTCGCCAAACCACATTCTTAATTGGAAAAGAAGTTTCATTCATAAGTTCCTAAATATAGTATGCTAATTTCCAAACACTTTCGAACTGCTTAAAGCTGTGATAATAAGTTTCCTGGAATATCTCTTCCGTAATTCCCACTCATTTGTCTCTGCATTCTACCACTTGACCACTGGACTTAAACTAAATACAATGCCAATTAATTGCAACCACA
This sequence comes from Drosophila albomicans, assembly GCF_009650485.2. Classification (NCBI taxonomy): domain Eukaryota; kingdom Metazoa; phylum Arthropoda; class Insecta; order Diptera; family Drosophilidae; genus Drosophila; species Drosophila albomicans. The sequence continues at coordinate 23,916,983 of NC_047631.2, forward strand.
CCATCATCATGTTGACAAATGGCAGCCACTAATCCAACGAATGTTTCAAGTGTAACCTGAAATCCAAACACGTGGCCTTTGTCGCATTTTGCAGGGAAGCAAACAAATACTCGATTGGGAAATTCCCCTGCGAGATGTTGCAACTTCTTCTGTGGACAGTTTGGGGCGTGCTTCAGATTTCTCTCTCTTTCTTGCTCTGTCTTTTCCCCAGTTCGTTGTCCGTTGTCCGTATCCAAGTGAAAGTGAGCCAATAAATAGCGTGAAGCATTCCGTACAGAATCTGTTGAAGGGTCAATACATCTTTTCTCTGGCTCTCACACACACACACACAAATTCGAGTGGGACTGTGGGACTTCATGCTGTGCGATATGGATTGCAAATGATGTTGTAAATGTCTGGCAACTGGAACCGGAGACGAACGTTGATATGGTACTCAACTGCTGATGTTGTTGTTGTTGTACTGGCTGCTGCTGCTTGTGTGTTGGTTTAACAGTTTAATTTGTTAATGTTGTCAAATTAATTCCCTGTCAGGTTGTAACCAAATTGAAGTGTTGTCAGCATCCAACAGAGTCAAAGATCGTTTAGCACAAATTTTGTTTGTTCAAGATTGTTATCGCAACGTTTGAAGTGTTTAGCTGATAATTTAATGAGATGCCCAAAAATTGTTTAATAATTTAGTACAATATTTGTACAGAGGTTTTTTAAAAATTTCCAAATTCATTGGGAAAACGCTGCTTTATCCATATGAATTTCTGCAATAAAATCTTCCACATTCCGGTGAACATTTAAAGCAATAATTTCAGTCCGATTCAAAACCCACGAAATTCCTTTAACCTTTAATCGAGGTCCTTGGCTTGTTGCGCTCACCGCAAATTGTTTGTTTCACATCCTGAATTTTAATGCGTACGCAATTCGAGTATGAGATAAGTGTGGAATGTGTGTGTGTTTTGGGTTGTTTTGTATCTCTTTGGGTTCGCTGTTAGAAAGAAGAACAAGTCTACTCATGTGCACATTGAAATACAAATTGTTTTGTCAATTTGCGGCTGCTTTTCGCGCGCGCTCATTCACTCACATAATTGAAACAATAAAATTTCAACTTGAATAAAGTGTTAATTAGGCGTAAAGCTTCCACATTCTGTAATGAACTCCCAAGACAAAGTTATATTACGAACCGTTTATGGCCCAGCAAGATGCGCAAAGATTTTGCCAAAGTATCTGCGGAAGATACGGCAAAAGTATCTCAGCCTGTTATGCAAAGCACTCGCTTCGGCATTTAATCCCTGTGCGGCCATCAGTTAGCGAAACCAATAAAAAAAAAAAGAAGCAGAACGCGTCTATTGAAATGCAATCGAAATTCGTATCCACTGCTGCGCCATCTGTATAATCCACCCACCGACCATATGTTGCGCCAGTTCATCCAGTATCCCTGTCCTCTTCCGTACCCCTTACCTCTTGTCCTTGTCTGTTGCTGATTGTGGTTCGGGGGCGTCGCTGGATAAAAAATGCGTAGCGCACGACTCAAAACTTACCCCCTGTGGATTATGATTATAACAAACCATTTATCATAATATTTATGTTGATGTGTTGTACTTTTTCTCAATGAAGGTCCCAGTTTCTTCCCCCCTCGGTCGCTGTCTCTGTCTCGATTTCGGTTTCGGTTTCTTGGTGTCTCGGTGTCGGCTTTCGTATCCGTGCTTGTGCCTTTTATTAATTTTATTTATGATGAGTCATTTGCACATTTATAATTTTAACCTTTACAGTTGAATTCATTCAAAACAAACCTCGGCCAAGTGCGAAATATATTCAATGGATTCGTTTGCCACAGATCATCCATGGATAATAATAATACTCGTGCCATCAAGACATGTACATAAATACATATGTATTCTCTACTGATAAGACTGAAATTCAAACAGATTTGTGGCTTGTATTACGGATATTGTTGTATAAGGGGGTGAAGTGTGAGAAGAATGAACATTTTTATGACTTTATCGACAAGGAAGTGATTTGATTTGCCACAAAAGTGATGATCTATGGATATGAGAAGTTCATGGGAACTATTTTAAATTTGAATATATAGTTATTGAGCTGCCATTGCAAATTTAGATTTATCATTATAGTATTATTATATTATTATTCCAAGAATGACACAAAAACAATACAAATAGAACACCAATAAAATCAGTCAGCTATCAAGTATACGACCCGTAAAGCGACATTTTAAACCCACTTAAATTAAACGCAAAGCTAAACTTGAGAATGGACAAAGACATTAAATTAATTGACGGCCATCAAATAATTTTGGAGCACAAATTATGCGTCAAACCGCAAAAGGTGGGCAAAGCACATTTCCATTACATTAAAGTCCAGGCTCAGGCTCTCAGCTCGGACTCGGGAATACCCTGGCAGCCATTTGGAGGGAGAACGGTTGGGTTAGGCTAGCTGACTGGCTGGCTAGTGAAAAGGTCGCGCAATTAATTGTTACGACTTTATTATGGAGATAAGTGCACCGAGATACGAAGGCGTCTTGAGGCGTCTTGAAGGCAAACAAAGGGTTCTAATTGGCAGGCCGCAGGACATGGCCAAGCAGACGTTAACGCCCAAGGCCTTTCCTTATCCCTCCTCCCAAAACGTGACTGTGAAAAAAATCTGTTACGATTAGTTAAGCTTGGGGAAAAGTGCGACAGCGGCTGCCAAAAGAAAAAACTCGTATTATTTTTTATTTACTTTTGCTCTCTCTTTAACTCTCCTTCTCCCTCCCTCTCCATTCTTGCGGTTAGCCTTTATCTGCAAACTGATTTGTCATTATTTTAAAGCGCATTTTTCTCTCTGAAAATTATGAAAAATTAATGCATGCTTCAGAGTTCTTAGCCATGGCCAAAAACATTTCGGGCAACTGACGCAATCTTTCTAATAAAAACTAAGTTTTGAGAAATTGGGCGGCAAATGTTGAGGCTCAATTGATAATAATGTTTTAAATTGGCAAAGCACAGTGGCATCAAAAAAATATTTTGCACATTTTTAATATATTCAATTTTAGTGCATTTCTAATGAGATTTTTCTTAAGTTAACTTAATAAAGTCTTGAAAGTTGAGTAATTTATTTAAATGTAATAATAGAATTATTTCGCTGGGATTAAGCGTCTCCTAAATGGAACCTTTTAATACACACAGCATTCTAATTTCATTACCCTTACATTTATTCTTCCCACTGTGCTTCATTTAGCTCCCCAAGTGAATTAGGGAAAGAAACTTTGACTATAGAATTAAACTCACGGCCAGTATCGATTTAATTTTATTTCCACTCATTTAGCTAAAAGCCAAAAGAGAGGAGTAAACGGAATGAAAAAAAATATAGGAAGCAAACGTAAAAAAAAACAAGGCGAAATGAAAATATTTGTCCACGATTAAATTTTAAAAAAGCATTTTATGAAATGACTGCAGTGACGTTGGCCTCGCCTTAGAAAATTTGAATACATTACGAGGTGGAGGCGTCACTGGATTGAGATGGAGATGGTGGTGTTTGCGGTGGCGTTAGCGGTGGCGGTGGCGGTGGCAGTGGTTGAATCGTCGCCCTCTGCAAATAAACTTCAACTACATGGTTCCCCCTTACTCTCTCTCTCCAATACCATTCCCGTACCCACTCCTTGGCTTGCCATCAAGAAGCCCATTCCCTTTGCTGGCTAGGATGAGGACGACGGCATGACAATGACACAAAAGCCGCGCACTTAATCGCCGCGGATCACATTCCGTAAAAAGCGCGACGATAAAATTTTTTACGCTCTATTCTTGTGTACTTAGTCAAATGGAAGGGACACCCCACGATGTGGTTTTGACCCACGCTGTCCACATTTGAATATATACATGAATCTATGCGTATATATATCTCTGTCCACTTAAAGTAGAGCTCTCTCTCTCATGCTTGTCGTTGTTGTTGTCGCATCATCGTAAAGAAGAAAATCAAATCCGAAATTATTTTCAATTTGTACGCGATTTATTTTTATGTCTTTTTCTCAGCCGCAAACTTGAGCATTGTTCCTGTTCTCCCTCTCTCTCACTCTCTCTATATCTGTATTACACTCTCTGAGCCTTAGTTTAATTCAGTTTAAACGATTTGTAAACATTTGAATTGGATTTTCGGTCATAAAAATTGCTTGTTAGCAGCATTGTTGGGCGTTTATCAAAAGGACCCCAAAAGGAACGCCAAGTTCGAGCAAAGTTAATGGCATCTACACCTACACCTACACTAACACTTACAAGTACACCTATTTATTACCGCATATCAGAACGTTAATCGCATTACATACACTCGATTGCATGCGAATCCACTTCACTTGCAATTCCACCTCAAATTGTTTGTGTGTATATCTCTCCTCTATTTAGTTTACAGTTTTGTGTTCGCTCTAACTAACAACTGTAATAAGTTAATAAATTATCGGGTTTTACATAAAACGCCGCTTAGTTATCAATGAACCAGTGAACAACCATAATTATCAGAGGGGAATTACAACGCTGTTCTACAGTTTACAATATAAGCGGTTTACGCCTCAAGACAAATGACTGCAAAAAATTGTCATAAATTACGTGTATCACGTCTAGTTGTTGTTGTTGTTGTTATTGTTATTCTTGTTGTTTCAGACACCGATTTAAGTTTTACTGAATTCTTAAAGTAACGCTCCGTTGCCTCGCAATGCCTTAGTGGAGACACTCGAAACTAATTAGTTGAATACTCGCACTCCTATCTCCTATCTGTCAAAGCCAGCGAAATCACAGGTGTGAATTTTAAATGCTATCAGAACTTTACAAACATGCAATGTCTGAGCGAGGTTCACACATGTCAGATAACTGAAAAAAAAATATTGCCATATTTCCTACTTCACACAAAAAGGGGAATGCTGTGTAGATTTCTAGGAAGAGTTTAAGACAAGTGATAAAAGTTAATTGTAGAAGAGTATTCAACATAATGAATAAATTTGCCAATAGAGAAATTAAATATAAAGGCAATTATATAGTGAAAGAAATTCCATGTTTAATTTATAATTTTGCTTAATTTATCTATATATAACACTATATTTTATAAATATTTTAAAAAAATATTTTTTGGAGCAGTTTTACCTAACAAAAAAATTTTCAGATTAAATAATTCAAAGTCCAATATTTGCCCCATTTTTGCTAATTTTATAATTATTGAAAAGAACTTGTATGACTTAATCTGTGTATCTGTATATCTTAAATGCTTTTGTTTAGTTAAGGAACTTCTATAATAGTTTTACGATTTTATAAAGTTGAATCGTAAGAGTACCAAATAAGCTCACTAAGAATTTCAGTTCAGTCAAATCAAATTCACAATACTTGCCGCTCTTTTTGAAAATGTTTTTCTTACTCCAAATTGAATTAGCAATGAATATAGATCGCATAAAATAATTTCAGATACATTTGTATCTTCTTCCCATGGCCTTTTATAAAAATACAATAATTTATTATCGAATTCATTTTCATTTGCTGTTTAAAGTGTGATAAATGTAGCCAAGCGGCGTTTAAAAGAGCGTGAAAAGTCAACGAGGATAACACAAGGATATGGGCTGAAACACATGCTCCTGCTTGCTGTCAGGACAAAGGTCGTGCTCTTCTGTGCCGTGTGCCCCGTGTGTGTGTGTACGCATGTGTGTGTGTGTTTGTGTATGAATCTCAGATTTAAATAAAACTAATGTTTGTGTGAAATGGATTTTCTGTTTGTCATCGACTTTCGTTGTGTCTGTGCTTTGGAGGGTGAGTGTTTTTGTATGTATTTGTGTGTGTGGGTTTCCCCTGATTTTATATTCAAGCTGCAAACCACAAAAAGGCTTCAAGGATTTTATATTCAAATGCAACGCACACTCACACTCACACACACAGATTTAAATTCACATACACAGAGCGCACGTGAATCGCAATCCGAAACTGAGATCCTTAAGGCTGCCGGCAACCCGTCGAGGACGCCTTCCGCCGAGTCATGCCATGCATCATATCGCCTGGCTGCGGAACTTCGTGCAACTCTCTTGTCTGCGAAGGGTTTGGGGGGGAGAGTTGTAAGAGAGCAAGCGAAGGACGGGGGGAACACGAAGCGTGTGGATGACACGTGATTCCGTTGGTCGTAAATTTTGCGGGGCACGAATTTTTAGTGCTTTGTAGTTTTAATTTGTGGCTTGTTGAAAATGTTAACAGAATTATTTATGCGATGAATGCGATGATAACAAAAAATTATGATAGCCGAAAAGTTTCTTTTTTGCGACTCTCTCAACGCGTCAACGGATATTGCCACAAGGTATCCACGTTCCACCTGAGATAAGAATAAGTGTTTAAAAATCAACATTGAAGCAGTACACACACACACACACACACACAAAATATGTATATTCCCCTGGAATTTTTGCAACCACCCAACAAACAACAAGAGCCAAAAGAGCAGGGCAACATTTTTTAATAGACCTTTTGCGGGGCGCAGTACGAAAAATGTCACTCAGCCATTTCATTCATCTCCTTGTCGATTGGGGTGTCATCTCTGCATATGTGTTAGTGTATGTGTGTGAGAGAGTGTCATGGCATCATCCATCATTTTGGACTTGACCTTTTTTCGACTAAGCTTCCGTTTAGCAGGAGAATCTTTAATTTTCTACATTTATCTGCGCCTGGAATGAGGTGCGTACAAAACACAAGCTGTGGCACACACACACGTACATACACACATGCTGTCGAGATACTTCTTTCATGCATCAAAGATACAGATACGAGTGTCTTGTGAGTTATTTTTGGGGGAACCGTTGACAGCCAAACGTCACGAGGCAGACAGAATGTCAGACAGTAATACCTCTACTTATTTGCTCTACCCTGCAAAAAAGTTGATAAGCAGCTTAACTCTGCTGCAACTTGAAGATGCTGTACAGGGTATCTGGTAGTTCACCCTTCGATAAGATGACTTTTTTACACACACGAAATGTGCAGTGCAATGGCTCATTGTACGAGTAGAGATGGCGATGATTATATGGTTGTTGGTCCACCATGTCGGGGTTTCACTCTGGCAAACGTGTTAAAAATGAATTTGTCATCTGTTAACTGTAAACTGTGTGACATGTTTGCGAAAATCGCCAGACAGACAACAGACGTTGCCCGAGAGATAAAGAGAGAGAGAAAGCAAAAATCACAGACATCAGCCAATACATCAAATACTTTAGCCATGGTCCAAGTCTGATTGATTTGCATTCGGGGAAATCTTATTTAAATTGACATTTTTATTTGCGAAGCGTTGCTGAGATTATTGGAATTATTTTTTTGTTACTGCAATAATTATGTCAGTCGAATTTATCGAAGTGATCGATGGCTCGAAGGCAGAGCTAAGCGATTGTCATAGACTAATAGTTTTATAAGAGATTCGTGATGAAGGTTAATAGTAAAGCTTGAACAATTAAAACTCCTTCAAAGCGCATAATTATTGATCAGCAATTACAGTATGCAATCATAATTATTCAGCATATGTACATAAATGTATTCTAATGCTGTGCCAATCAATTTCCAATACTTAATGATTTCCATGTGTGTGTGTTTTGCAGTAATTTTCAATATCTAATTGAAACCTTTGCCCCCAGCCAGCGATGTGGCGCATAACAAATGTAATATTGTTTTGCATTTAAGTCATAAATATAAATATATTTGTGGATAATGATGGGCCATTAAATCAAGCGATTCATTGTGCATATATAAATAAATAACTAGCACAACAACAAGTCGAACACTCGAGTGTAATTACAACAATTCGATGGCCGCAGTTATTAATTGATATTCGTACATGGATAACAGATAAAAATGAAATAAGTGGGCCATTTATGAACCAACAAAACACCTCCAATATGCCACACCCCCTCCGTTCCCCTCACTTCCCCCCTTGGCTGTGCCCCACGTGCTGTCTGCCAAAACACCTCCATGGTTACATGCTCCCATGCGCTGTGTAATTGGCAGCGTTTAGCTCCAATTTTTGAATGTCAATTGGCAGGCATGGCAAATGGAATTTGTAGGTGTCGCAGCTTTTGATGGGGATGGAGTTGGTTGGAGGATGGAAGATGGGGTTAACTATGGTAGCTGTCTGACCGTGTGATTGTTATAAACGCATCGCTCAGATCATTGCACAAATTGCTTTCGAATAATTGCGTCGATTTTTTGGTAAATAGCGTGAAATTCATGTGCAATTAAAATAATATTTTTCCACGTGAGTGGCAATAATTTTTGCTATGCTTTTTAAAACAAATATTTTGTTTCAAATTTCATTATATAATATTTGCTAGCAAAATAACTTTTTGTAATATTATTATTCATAATATTATATTTCATTTGATAACATATATGAATCTATATATTGAAGTGTCCAATATCTTATTGTAATTTGAAGGAATTGGAAAAAGAAGTGAAATATATATATTTATTTTATTAATATTATCTGTTAGCTAACAAGACATTATGAAAGCTTTTAGATAAGGTTGCTTCATTCATTTATTATTGAAATAGAATCGAATAAGCTGACAGAATATACTTTAATCTATTAAAATATATTTTTGAATTGATAAATTTTTTAATTTTTGATTTTTACTCCTCTCATTATTTTTACAAGGTATCTTTATATTCGTTTTTTTTTTTGGCAAAGCGTTCAACAGCTGTCGCAGATTCGCTGATTTGTGCGTGAAATATTAATTTCGATTTTGCTGATTTTTAAATATGGCGATAAATGCATAAATTGCAAACTGCGAACTCTGTGAGCTATATTAAAGCTGAGCCTAAGGTTTTTTTCAGCTTTTCCTGTTTAATTTCTGGCTGCAAGGACAATGTCTGTTAACCACAGCAACAACAACAACAACAACAACAGAGTAGAAGTGACTGCTGTGGTTAATGGCTTTTGAATGCAAATTCAATTTTATCGCACTGTTCACTTTTTAATAAGATTTCTTACCGTCTGCGGCTGTTGCTGAAACTGAAACTGAGACTGAGCTTGAGAACAGTGGCTGATGGCAAAAGGTGCACTGTGCTGGAAATGAAAATTAGTTGCAAGCGCAGCCCAAAAATAGAAAAAACCACAAAATAGAGAAAAGAAAATTCAAATACGCGGGCCAAAGAGACACGCGACTGGCAACTGCGAAAAATGCGGCTTGTGGCGCCACAAGCAACACACACATACAACCTCCCCGCCCCGTTTGGCACCACAAGCTGTACACAGTGGTGGTGGTTCACACACACACAGAAACACACACGTATACGTCGATATTGCCACAGCACTTTTACCTTTCGTGCTTAGAGGGCACAACCTACAATCCAACAAATTGCGTTTTGTGCAAGAGTGGGTGGGAAAACTGTCAGAATGAATGAGTAGACTGGTCACACCTACTGTCAGTCAGCTGCGGGGCAACAACAACACTAACAACAACAACAACAATAGCCACAGCAATAGCAACAGCAACGGCAACAACGGTATCATTTTGAACTGACCAAGGCGTTGCCATTGCTCTGCGTCTGCGTTTGGCCCTGGCTTCGTCTTCGTCTCCGTCTCCGTCTCTCGTCTCCCGTCTGGAGTGGAACCACTTGGGTGCTGCACCACACTAAGGCAACTTTAAAGTTCACTTACATTTATATTCTTACACATTTGTGGAGAATTCTTTTTTATTTTATTTTTCAATTAAGCAAATGGGTTTCAAAAATGGTTTTGTTAACAATTGAACGGATTCAATTAACAGAGCATAGATAAATGGATTTATTCAACTGAAAACTTAAAAGAAAAAGTCAGTCTTGGTTCATTAGAAATCATTATTAACTATATTCATTAAATGGATTTATTTAAGTGAATATCTTAGCGAAAAAAATATTGATGTTGGTTTATTAAGTAAGTTTCTTAACCATATTTTTTAATGAATTTACTCAACTGAAAAGTAATGGAAAGTATTTAAGATTAGGGCACATTCTCATTAGGAAACATTCTTAACTATATTTTTTAAATGGATTTACTTAACTGGATACCTAAGAGAAAAAATAAGATTGGCTCATTAAGAAGGATTCTTAATTATAATTTAAATGGATATATTTAACTGGAAAGTATGTAATATTGGGCTATTAAGGATTGTTAACTATACTCTAGCTGATATAAATCTAAATTTATCTAATTTTATCTTGGCTTTTTAAGTATGTTATTTTATTATATTTAATTAACTTAACTTAGCTCATTGAAATCTTGCTTACTTTTTTAATCAAATTTTATTAACACCAATCTTACAAGAAATATATATTACAAGTATAAGAATGTCATTGCTATATTATCTTAAATGGATTTATTTAACTGTGAACTAAAGAAAAACAAATTCTTTGTTGACTAGTTAAGATTTCTCATTAATTTTTATGTTTTCTTTAACTTCTTTGCAAAAATTCCTCATATTTATAGCAATAATTTAACCCCTTGCATATTTGAAGCATTTCTTAAAGCGCTCTATAAATTTGCCAGTCATATTCCTGTGCGTCAAAGCAGCTGCAATAATACAAAGGCAGAAATATTCTCATATTTAATTATTATCTATCTGAAATAATTGCTAATCACGCAGCCATCTCTGTACAAGCATATCAATATCTATTCGCAGTTGTATTTATTTGACTGTGCACAAAACTTGGCTTCACTCCCATCAGCAAAAATTAACTGCCAGCTCAGACGCTATTATTTCCAACCGCATGATTTTATTTTCTCCTCTTGGCTCTTCAGATTACTCCTTTGATATTTCAGTTGGGCGCTTCTCTCCGTTGTTTTTTTGTGCAAATAATGTACTGCCAGACAAGACAGCTTCCTTGGGACTTTCTTAAAGTAGAGTAGCTTGAGTCTTTATGCCACATTTTTTGTGCTTTGCTATCGAACGACAGACAGCAAACTTCTCAATTACTTGGCTTGGAAGTTGTTTAATATGTTGCTGTTGTCTCCGGAAGCGGTTCAGTGCCATTTTCTTCTTGACCGCTCGTTACGTGCTGCATGTGTGTTCCCTTCATCAACTTTGGACTCGAACACGGACTCTGTCTTTAGCTGGAAGTTATAGTTGGGTCAAAGTCTGGTCACATGCAGCATCAGCATCAGCTTCAACAGAGGCAACAACTTGAAACTTCCGCTAGCAACTACGAACTTTGGGGTTAATTATTTTCCACTTTTGAGCTCAATTCCATAATACTGCGAGTAACTTGTTGGTAGTGAGCTTCAAACTTATTGGAAGTCTACGCAAACTTTCTTATAAGCTGGTCAATTTTGCTTACTTCCTAAGAGAAGTTGATCGAAAAATAATCTGCTTGATAGAGTATTCATTTTAATAAGTTTAATACATTTTAAATATAAGATAAACATTTTTATATACAACATTGAAGTTTAACCATTTAATTAATGAAGTCTTTTTCTTATTTTTCAGGTGATAACTCCATAAGTAAGTACAGATTGCTACCATTCATTTGCTCGACATTGAAAACCACAACATATTTAATTGGCAACATAAGTACAACAAATTGCATTCGTTTGAGATGAAATACGAAAAACTCTCAATGGGTTGGGAATAGACACAATTAGATTTTTGCTAAAAAATGAAATGACTGAAACCGCAAGATGATTAAATGTTATTATTCGAGCCGAAAAGTGTGCGAAGGTTATGTAAAGAGCCGCAAATGAAACAACGGCTGCCAATTTAAGCCATTTCGTTTTTTTTTTTTTGTTTTTGTCTTTCTTTCCCTTGGCCATTTCTCAGCCTCTCGTTTTTCGGTTTCATTTTTTTGTTAGCTTCTTTTTGAATGAGCCAAAACAAGCTGCAAAGTAAAGATAAAGGCTTTGGGAAGTAAAAATAATTCCAGCATAATTATATGAATATCTTTGGGAACTACAGGGAACTCCTTTCTCTTTGTAGCGTTACTTAGAAATACTTTAGCTAATTTGTAGTATAGTATAGTTTATTTCGGATTCATATTCATATCAAAATTGGCTGCCATTTTGAAACGAAACTCGCACCGTCTAGACGGCGACCTCTCCCTGAAGTCAGGCAGAAACAACAACAAAAAAACAACGAAAAAAAAAAAAGAAAAAAGTGAACCAATCAACCGTCAACCATTTTCGACCAATTCGACGGAAACGACGCTTTTTCATGTTCGTGACCAAAGTTTAAGAGTGCTCGGGGCCTGCATAAAAACAAATTTTACCTGAATTAAATTGAGTAACAAAAAAACACGAAAACTTTGCTTCATGTATCTTGCACACACACACACACACATAAGAATCACGCACACTCACAGTAGTACTTAAAGGTATGTAGGACTATGCTATATAGTATAGTTTTTTATGGTATAGACAGTTTTGCGTTACTCGACTTATTTTTCTTGGCATTGTTGTACTTTGTTATACTCTACGCTGAGAAATGTTAAAATATTTCTGAGGCAAATAAAAAAATGCTAAATGAATTATTAAAGTTTACATAAAGTTTAGGGGAAAGATAAAGAAAAACATTCTTTGTCTTTATATATTCCAATTTTGTACTTTATGAGAAATGTTTTTTAGGAAAATTTTAATAAAATGGGTATTTAAACTCATTTCATTTTTTAATTTTTTTGTAAATTGAATTCAATGTATATTTTTATATTAAATTGTAGATTGTTAATAGTGTTTATAATCTGTATAAAGAGCATTGCAAGCTCGACCTTTTGAAAGGAAATTCGTTTCTTTCTGAATTCTTTTGACGTGTTGTTTCTGTTTCAGTTTTGTGTTTTGTTGTTTGCATAGCGTAAAAAAAAGGTACAAAGAGAGAACAAAACTCAAAGCGAAACACGCTACCAGTTTCATTTTTTTTCTTTCTGTTTCGTTCATACCAAGTTGGCCCCACTTGTAATATCATTTGTCGACGACGACGATGTCGTTGTGTTGTGTGCATGTGTTGGTCACTTTGGTGGTGCCCGGACGCAGTGGTATTGGTAAAACGGTTGCGGAGGAAATAATTACATGATTGAGGCACTCACTCACACACACACATATGAACATATTCATAGGCACACACACACACGCACAACAAGAGCGGTCAACTTCTTGGTGGTGGTGGTGGTGGTGGAGCTTGTTGTACTAGTGATGGTGGCAGTCGTTGTCTGATCGAACAGAACACGTTAGCCTGCTCAACTTGAACGCCAGCTCCATCTCCATCTCCAACTCCTTCTCCATCTCCTTCTCCAGCTTTTAGACCCTATGAGCATTGCATGTTAGCGTCGACTGTGTGTTAGTGTATGTATGTGCTTCTCTGTTAGTGTGTGTGTGTTTGCAAACGCCGGCAATGGAATGAATGGCGGCTTTGTACTCACATACAGAATTCTTGTTGTTTCGTTGTACTCGTTTTTTCTTGTTGTTGTTGTTGCTCTTTTTCTCTGTTTTCGTTGTTGGTTTTTTTTTTCTTCTTTTTTTTTGTTTGTTTGTAATTCATGCCAAAGCCGCAACAATGACGATGATGACGTTGACAACAACAACGTCGCCGACGTCGACGGCCCAGAGCAATTATTGTATCGCTTGCACAGCGTACTCAGCGTAGTCGCAGTAGTTGGTTAAACTTGCCCCTTTTTGCCCACTTCACCGAGCAGCCCTTAACCCACATGGCCATGCCTTCTGTCCTACACAAACAACCCGCTTGAGTGGACGTTGCTCTTATTGGCCAAAAGTGTCAGCATAAATGTCGTACATACTACAGCTGGAGTATTCGTATATTATATGACATATGCTACTGTTCTGTCTATTTACAAAAAGGTTCAACTGAATTTAAATATATATAATAAGTAGACCATCGTTATAACAAAAATTTTGCATTTTATATTAAAGTTACTGAAACTATCTCTCAGTTTCGTTCTCTGCTTCATATGAAGTTTGTCTTAGGGCGAATAGATTTAAGAAGTAGTTGGAACTTTGAAAAAAAAGATGCATATTAACGCTTCGAAATTGTAATCAATTCATATTATGTTTTATTTTTTATTATGAATTAATTCTTTTAATATTCTAGTCACATCTTATATCAAATTTTAGCTCTTCATTTATTTAAAAAATCAGCAAAGTTTTAATAATTATTATATTCAAGACTTGAATTTCAAGTATAGATTCTTATACTCATACTCAAGTTGTTTAATATTTTCCCACATTTTTTAACCATACATTTGGTGTATTTAAATCTTTTAACAATCAATACTGACAGCAAATTAGCAAAATTAGAGAGAATGTATTATACGTATTCATTTTAATTATATATATCTTTAACTTTACATTGTTTTCTCTCTTTCAAATCATACTAAAATGTATCAACATTATGTAATTTCTAACACTAATATTCATAGCCCATTTTAATGATTGCTGTCATCATATTTCAAGCAGAATAATATTTAGTGCTAATCCCTTTTAGCACATTGAAGCATTAAAGCAGAATCCGAGAAAGGTGTTTGCTACTGTTCCTTCTGCCACAATTAGTCAGTTCTTAACTGTGGCTAATAGTTCGTAAATAGTTGGCCAATATTGACATTTACTATGTGCGGTCTGCTGTGGCCTGTTATGGGTCGCATTATGAAAATGTTTGTCTTCAAACTGCTCGCCCCGAAGATGTAACATTGTCTATTGACGTGTCGTCCATGTTGCCCGCTGTGCAGAGACACTTGGCTGGCCGAGTCGATGTCTCTCTGACTGTCTCTCTGACTGTCTGTCTGTCTGTTGAGGCAGACGTCAGTCTGAGGGCTTTTTTTTCGAAAACGTTTTCATTACAATGAAAATGGTGCGTAGCCGCCGTCGTAGCTGCTGCTGCTGCTGCCGATCGGACAAATGTGTCAGAGCTGAAACGTCATGATTAATGATGGTGGCAAGCATGTGGGCCCGAAGGCCAAGTCGACGCCGACGCCGACGCCGCCGCAGCCAGAGACAGAGACTGAGACAGAGAGTTAAAGTTGTAGTCGGAGTCAGGGAGTACGGAGCACGCCCTGGCAATGGCACTGGCTGCATTTAGAGGCCGAGACCAGGGCTGAGACTGAAACAGCCTGGGGGTAGGGCAGACCCGGCCTGGCAACTGGGCCATGGGAAGGGACACAAGAATGGCACTGGGAACGTACTTGGGAATGGGTCTACTACAACTTGCCACTGGCCACATCAAGGTAAATTAGACAAGCACATACACAAAATACACAGAAAAAAACAACACAAAATGTAAACACAAAACTGAAACACTTGGCGGAGCATTAGGCGAAATTAGAAATTAATCCTTGGCACCACTCGGTGGATTGTTGTGCCTTGGCCATGGCAACGAGACTCTTGCTCAAATAGCAACAACATGGCGCGAATGTCGACGGCCTAAAAAGAGGGTGAATTGGTCAACAAAAATTGGGAGTGGTTAGCTAGCCAATGAACATATGTTGATTAAAGTATCTCCCACAAAATTATGGGAAATCAGTCTGTATTTAAATATGCCACAAATGCGTGTGAATCTTGGTTTTCAATTAGCCAATCGAATCTCAATGATACAAATATTGTTACATATACAATTTCCTAATATTATTAATTTGATTGACCTTTGTTGGCTCTATTCAATATATTTAATTAGGGGAAAGATAATACCTAGATATACCAGCATATGTCGAAGTACATTTTGTCAATACAATTTAGTGTTGTATTTCTTTAAATACGACTATTATTATATTATTCTAATAACATTCATGCTAGTTCTTTTAACACAATTCAATGGCTCATATTAAATTAAGAATTTGGATTGAACACATTTGTTATAAACAGGAAAACATCCTATCTATAGCAATTTAAAATCAAATTCTTGGGTCTCATTTAATTAAGGGGAATACAATGCTTATTTGAACATATGTTAAAGTATATTTTTCTGACGCAAATATAATCTGTTTGATTTTATTTAAATATCCAAATAAATCATCAAGAAATATTGATAATTTAAAGAGTTACATTCTAATTACATGACATTATAAATCACTTTTAAGAGTCAGAAAAATATTAAATTATTTGCAATATCAAATCAATATTTAAAATCAAGTTTAGCCTTTTTTACTGAATGAAAATGCAATACCTATTTCAATATGTTCTGCTGGAATACTTTCCATCCGAATCAAATCAGTTTTCCATATTTTTTAAACATCAATAATTATTGACATTTTATAAAGAGTTACATTATATTAATTATACCAATTGAATATTCTTTGAAGCCTCCATAACATGTTCCATCAACAGCAATATCGAATCAATTTGAAAGTCAAGTTTAATCGTCTTGTTGATATTAAACTTCCACCTGCTGAGTGTAGTTCCCTTCAATTATGCACGCAATTTAACATAGATCATTTATTTATCTAACTCCGAGTGTTAAGCAAATCTTCAGGCAGCTGTAACATTTCTGTCTGTCAATTTCATCAATGCCATTGATGCGGCAAGTAAAACAGAAAAAAAAGGAAATTGTTTTGGGTTGTGATGTGGATGCAACAGCAGCAGCAAGAGCGGCAGAAAGATGCGCATTGCCTTAATTGAAACCGTTTAAATTGCAATTAATCACAACGAGTCGAGCCCTGAGTCGAGCTGCACAGTTGTTGCCGAGTGGCGCAACGAATTCCCACGTTGACGGTGTGGGCGAGGAGCAAAGGCAAAGGGGGATGAGAGGTGCCACAAACTGACTTTGAATACTGTAGCTGAAGTTGAAGCTGCTTTTGCATTAAACTGCACAAGGAAGAAGAAAGGAAGGGAGTTGGTATTACTGTCACCACAGTGACTAATTTTATCCTTTTGGCTGCTTTTGTTTTAATTCCGAACAAATGAAGCAGATTCTGGCTGCCACACGGTAACTGTTTAATCGCTTTCGACATGCGGATTTAAGTTTTTTGTGCGCCCTGAAAAGGTAGGCAAACGGGAGGTGGGCGGAATGGGAGCTGTGATAAGTGAAAATATGGAGAACGACCCAACCCTCGCATAGCGGATATTGCAAACAACCCATGGCACAGCTTCAGCCTCAGTCAGAGCCACCCGATAACACACCATCGAAAAATGTAAAACCCAAACCCAGGAATCGCTCCACCGGACGCACGCACAGGATGTGAACTGCGGATGCGGGCCAAGGGATGGGACTTGCTCTGGATCCGGGATAGAGACAGAGACAGGGACAGGGATTCAGAGACTGAGCTGAGCCTATGCCCATGGCCTTCTTTTCTTGCGCTTCTCGTCGCCGTGCACTTGGCTTTTTTTAAGTGGAAATAAATTAAAAATGGGAGGTATCTCTCTCTCTATCCTTCGTGGTAACTGGAAGCCAGTGGAGGGCGTCTACAACACGCGTCGCAGGCAACGACAACGTTGGCTTTACCAGCGTTAGCTGTAGGTAAAACTTTTGGATAAAACAGTTGAACTTCAAAATGTGAATTTGATTAGGATATTTGCATAAAATTCTGTTTCTGCGCCAACCACTTGCTCTTGCCACGCCACAGCCATGGAATAATACGGCCATAAAATACGGCACAAGCGGAGTCGGAACGTATGTTTTGTTGCCGGAAGCGGAAGTATATAAGTCAACCTAGATTTGGTACTGCTGCTTGTCCTGATACAAGGACAAATGGCCTTTCAGCCAGTATTTTATGTGTAAAGTTGTCGAAAGCAAGCACTTTAAGAATTTCAAGTGGCATCAAGTTGCGTGGAAAACTAGGCGAAACTAGGGAAAGTGATGTTGCAAACATTTTAAGTAGACTTAAATAAGAATCATCTATATTCTTAAATTATAAATGTTGAAAATAGTATCTGCATTTATTTCCAACACATTTTTTTATAATGTTCCAAAATTTGGAGTAGTCAAATAATTCTAATGTTTAAATGCTCTATTCATACTTTTTATAAAATCTAGAACTACATGTTTCCAAAGATATTATTTGTACTTATTTCTATCTTCGGATTATCTATATAATTTGCTATGCTCGAAATATTTATTTGGCATTGGTTGACATCACTTTTTTACAACTTTCTACATCTCTTGCAAATATTATTTGCATTCATTTCAATCCTAAGTTTTCACATTTGTGGAATATTCTGAATATTTATTTGACATTTTCCAGAGCTTCAAGTATAGCTGTCAATCAGAATTAAGTCAGTGTTTTACGCAAATAACTTTCAAAAGGTCGTCAAACCTGAGCTCTAATAGTTTGAACATCAATACCGTAAATTGACTTATTTTCCCCAGACACAAACAGCATAAATGATATATGGGCCGTACATGAAATGTGCAGCTCCAAATGGAGCTTAAACTATGAGACATTTAGCATATGTCGCCACCTGTGTGTAATGTACGATACACATGCACTTGACATGGCTGCCCAAGGAGCAAAATCTGAAACCAAATCCAAAACCCAAACCCAAAACATCGTGAGTGGGTGACAGTTAAGGGACAAGGGAGTATGGAAGATGGAGGGAAAATGGGAAATGGGAGCTCGGGAAAATGCAAAACTTTTCGCAAAAGGAGCGTCGCGTCGTGTCGTGTCGCTTGCAGGGAGTTGCTTAGGCAAATCGTATGTGAAACATTTGGCAGGCAGCGATTTATTTAATGTCTTCGAGGGAGTCAGGGGCTAAAGCTGCATGTTCGAGTGATTTAGATGATTTATGTCTCAAGACGTACACTGCAGGGTTAATATTGGCCACAGCATAGAACAGCAACCACCAACTACCGCAACATGTTTCGGGGACAAATTTACGCACTGAATACATGAGATGAGTGTGCATGAATATGCATATGAATACTATTCGCTATTCGCTGCTCGCCTGTTGCCATAACTCAAATTTAAAGGCGGCGCCTGTGGCAAATTGGAGGCTCCATCCGCAACGTCCATCTTCAGCTGCGCAGCTGCGCTTTTTACGCATGCGACTTGGGCGAAATTCAATTATCAGAGTCCCGAGTGCGTAGCTTTAGCTGCATGCAACAACACGCATACGCCATGTTGTCATGTTTGGCGGGGTCGCAATTAAAGCAGCCGCAACGCAACTCGCTAATTAATTTGCATTTGCGCGAACGAGGCAAAGAGACAGCGAGTGTCTGGCAGTAAAACTTGTTGATTACCAAACACACGGCGAGTACAGTGAAGCAACGTTTTAAGAGAAATGCATTGCTTTTCAATTATTTAATGCATTCAGCGGCAATTTTTATTGCACTTCAATCAACAGTGCATTCTAATGAGGTTCAACTGTAGTTATCCAGCTAGCAATATGGAGCTTTGGCTTGTCAATTAGCCAATTTGTGTACACTCCAGCTACAAAGTAAGCGGGCAATTTTATCGACTGTAGATTTATCACATTTTTAAATAGTTTCTGTCCGCGCCTGGGTAGAACCTGTAAATTGAATGGATCGCGCTGATAGCTTTATTGATGGTATATCGCACGGCACAATGTGCTCGTCGATTCCAGACGTGTTTTACGACCGCGTCATAAACATGTTCAATATTCAATTGCACTGTGCACGCTGGGGAATGGCAATTTGTTGAGGTGAGTCGAGTATTAAGCCACTATCAAGAGCACACAATTATGCATACAAAATATGCGGATGTCATTTGTGATGTCTGTTGCCATAATGGGCCATATATTATAGGTTTATTATTATATCTTACGTTATCATTATTACACTTATTTGTCAAGAATGATGCGAGACAAGCTTAGTCTGTTTGCAGTACGCGGTTGAGCTCGAGATTTTGTTAGATTAAATTGTTTCTATAGAATGAAAATATATTTCAATAAGTATAGCTGATATAAGGAGTATTATTAGGCTAACAAATACACAATCAAAATATGAGAAAAGATTTTTTTAAATGCATCAATGGATTGAACATACATCATACATTTTGCAAAGATATTAAAGGGTATTATGATATGATATCTTAAATTCATTTTGTTGAAGGATTTTGTTCGCTTAAATTGAGACTATAGAATGAAAATATATTTGAATAAGTAAAGCTAATATAATATAAAGATTATTATTAGATTAACACATATAAGAAAATAAGCTGTTAAGAGGCATCACTGAATTGAAGATCATACTTTTTGCAAAGATATTTAAGGGTATTATGGTAATTTAAATTCATTTTATAGAAAGCACTAACATCTGTTTTTTATATGGTGCTCGATGAAATTTATTCTGTGGTGTGAATAATTGTTGTTGATATTTGAATTAGTATTTGCATAGAATATTGAATTTAATGAAAACTTTCAAATATAAAAAAGGATTGAAGATTACGTACTTCCTAAAGATATTTAATTATTTTATTTATTTGAAAATAGGATTTGATCTTAATTTAAAGCTCATCTAAACTGATCTAAGAAAAGAAAAGAAATGAAAAGAAAGAATTGAAGATCATTTATTTTGTTAAGATATTAAGGCAACTTTTATTATCTCGATTCCTTTTTATTTAAAGCTCATCTAAGCAGAACTAAAACTTTAAACTTTTTTGCACATAATTATTATTACATTTATTTCCATTCCAATTCATAATTTGGCTTCCTTTCGAAACCCTGGCAATGCATGTAATTTAGTTTACATTTCACTTTTTTCCATGTATATTCGATATTGTTGTTGCGAGTGTTTTTCATCTAATTAGAAGTTGTGTGCTGAATTCTTCTTCCATTCTCAAGTCTGCAAGGGGGCAGTGGCCACTGTTGGCGTCGTCGTCGTCGTCGTCTGCAGACTTTTCGCGTTTTCCTTTGGCGCAACGGAAGTGACTTTTGTTTTTTCTCTTTTTCCTCATACAACATGAATATTATGCCGCCGGCGTTGTTGTTGCTGTTGTTGTTGTTGTTGGGCGTTCGTGTTTAAAATAAGCAAAACTTACGGGCGATAAAAATGCCGCTTCAAGTAAAGTAGAAGCAACAACAACAACAACAGCAGCAGCAGCAAACTGATGGCGTATAAGAAATGACGAAACAGAGAACAGGGAAAAATTGCAGAATGTAAGTAGAAGCAGAAAGAGGCAGAAAAAAAAGCAGCTTGAGCATGGCGTGTAAACGGTTTTTTCTCGCATTTCTCTGTCTTTCTCCCCGTGTCGCTGTCTCTCTTCAGCTGGACAGTTGGACAGCCGGCGTCGCTGGCTGGGTGGCCATGCACTGCCTCCCCTCCGCTCCGCTCACCCCCTCTTCTGACCCTCTCTGACCACCACCAGGTCGAGTGACGTTGCGTCTCTGCTGAGGGCAAGACTCACTTGCGAGACAAATGGAAATGAAGCGTTTATGCTGCTTTATTGCCGCGATAAGGAAAAAAAATGAGGCATTATTTCGTTGTTTCAAGCAAAGTTTACCCCACAGCCATGTCTCCCCCTCCTCCTCTTAGTTGCTACCCGTCTTACAACCACAATCTTATTTATATGTATTTTCATTTTGCGCTTGGGGCACGGAAACGCCGTGATGCCAACTGGACACAGGTTGAGCTTCATCCGTGGAATGCGGCAATTTCCTTTGCAGTCTCCGGGACTTGGAAATATTTGCACTGGGGCAACTCCGGAGTGGAGGCCATGAGTTGGCGTTTTCCTTTTTTTTTTCTATTCTCCCCCAATAAGTCCTGTGACTGCAACAAAATGATTGTGGCATTTTATTTCCAAAGCGCATGAATTACTTGCGTTTTAACAACTTATTTAATCGCAATCAAATCGAGCAGAAAACTAAATTTCATATCTTTCAAACAATGGCACAGCAAACTGACCAAATGCCAAGTAATGTCGGATCTGGGCAGAAAATTTTAAATACTTTATTGTTGTTGGAAAATATAAAAAGATAAACGTGGAGTCACTTTTATTATATGTGGACGCAATTTAAACTTCCGCTATTTATTTTGTCGTGGATATAAATGGGCATAATATATAAAAATATGAAGGAAGAGATTTGGACTGAAGAATATAAATTTACAAAATAATGAAAATTAGTAAAAATGGTTATCTAGCAATAAAGAAGAGTTATGCAATCGTTAAAGAATTCCTACCAAGTTTATTTTCAAATGGAAATAAGAAACATCATTTGTCTGTAAATTGAATTCAATTAAACTTATTAACTTTATTCTCTCTCTCTTAAATTTTGAATCAATTCGTTTTCTTTTTGCAACTGGTTTTTAATTCAAATCCTTTTTCTAAATTCTGAATTTCAACAAAATAGAAACCATCAATTTCAAGTAGTCAAATGGTCGGCACAACTCTAATTAGAGGCCTATACATTGTAATTGACTACTGTCCGACTGTCATTCAGACAGTTTGTCCGTCTGTCCGTTTTCTGAGCCATCTCCTTCACTCATCTATCATCGACTATCAAGCGTGAATATAAACAGTAGCCGATGCGATCAAACAGCTCGCAATTCGCTTCTATTCGCTTCAATCGGACACAAAGCACACGAAAATAAGTATATGGTACACGTTTCAGAGATTGGAGGTATTTGGAGAACTGTGTGTGGAGCCAATGCGATCAAGAGACGTCCATTGCCAACGCCAAAAACTGAGTAAAAAAAGAAACGAAAAGTATTCAAAAGCCAAAGCCGCATCATCAATTATGCTCAACATTGCTCAATGGCAAGCCAGCAACAGTAACAATAACAATAACAGTAACAACAACAAGAGCGACGACAACAACACAAAGCTGTCAGCGCACGTTGATCTGTCAAATGCGGCAACCGAAACTGAAACCGTAGCCAAAAGAAATGCGGCAGCCACAGCCGCAGCAACAACAACAACAGCATCCGCAGCAATGTGGCACCCGCCTTAGAGGCTCTCCACTTTGGCGATGCGACGACGCTTTTGTTGCATTTTCAAACAAAATATTGATTAATCATGGCGGTCGGCCATTGCTGCTGCTTCTTTGCTGCTTCTGCTGCTGTTGTCATTCGTTCATTCATTCATTCATGTATTCACTCGAACCATACTCGAAACGATCTTAAGCTGATTTCTGGCCTTCAGCTGTGAGTCTTTTTGTCTGCGATCTACGTTTGGGGAGCTTGCTTACAATGCGAGCTGGTCATATTTCATGGCTCTGCTCGCTTTTCTATGATCCGGCGGCACTTTTTGTCCCCACATCGCCATTGTTCACTTTTGTCTCTTGCAAAATTTGCCGCTTTCCATGGCATTTTTGGCCACGCTTAAAGCATTGTTTGCGGTGTTAAGTTCAGGTTGAGGAACTTCCACTTGTAACTAAAGACAGGTTACTTCTTCATGGCTGTTGTAATCGCATTTAGTGTCCAGCGTGCAGAATATTGGTGGCCATTTTTTATTGAAATCGGAATTGGAATTGAAATTCAATGGAAAGTTTGAAATTGACATTAATATCGCATTGACGTTATGGGGATTTAATTTTCCATTTTTAATTCGCTTTCAATCTGGCAAACATGCTAAGCATAAAGCGTAATCCAGTTCCACCCTCCATGCAAAACAACAACAAAAAAAAAGGGAAATGTAAATTTTTTTCCTTCATATTTTTCCTTTCTTTTTTCTCTTGCTGCTGTTGTTGTTGTTGTTGTGTGCTCATGAGAGCGCTGGAAAAAGTTTCCCTCGCTGATTTTGATTGACAGCTCTTAGCAGCATCCCTGATGGATTTCATATTTGAGCCATGGCTGAGGCACTGCGACAGGCCAAAATGACAGACCGGAGATGCGAGAAGAGAGAAGAGAGAAGAGAGTTGGTGAACTGTGTGGAACTGGGAGACCAGAGACCAGAGGCTTAGGCGCTGCATAAAAGTTTTGCCAAACAGCTTTCATATTTCCCTGACAGACGAGACGTTTCTTTTTTCTCTCCATCTTTCTTTTTGTTGCTGCTGTTGTTGTTGTTGTTGTTAGACACATGCGCATCTGTATAAGAAATATATGAAAATATAATATATATAACAACAATACATAGTTGTGCGGCAGCCATGTTGAAAGTTTTTCAATTTGAGCCGCTTTAAAGTATTTGAACTTGATTCAATGTGGCCTCGTGGGAGTCGCCTCCAAAAAATGTCGATTTCACAGCGAATCAAGTTGAAATGCGGGAAAAGTTTGTTTCTTTGTAGAAATCATAAAAAGAAATCAAAATTGTGACCACATTTGAATTCGTTGCAGATTGGCTGATGTGTTTCTTTTACACCCATAAGCTGCCTAATGGCTTTTTAATATTTTCGTTTAAAACAAAATATTGTTGGTTTTTTTGTTTTTCTAAAAATTGAATATTTTTGTAGAAAAAATAAGAGCTGAATATTTGAAAGAAGCGAATTGTACAAATTTAAAGTAATTCATAGAAGGCAATATTTATTTTTCATTTTACAAATTTAACATGAAACTTTATATTTACATAAAAGGTATATTTTAAATTGAATAATTATGTTCATTAATTTCATATACATTTAATTTGGATTCAATTTCCAAAAGTTGCTTTTATTAAATTTACTTTTAAATTCTGTTAAAATTGATTTCAAATTCTGTCCAGAAGCTTACAAGAATTCTCTTTAATCATTCATAAATTAGAATATTCTTTCTGATAGCATACACAGCCAAGTCTAGTCGCTTTTCCTTTTGATTATGCAATTTTAACAATGACATTTCGGAAAAGTGAACATTAATCAACAATTTTCACACCTACCACAACAGAAGAACAGAGAGGGCAGAGGGAAGAGCGAGGGTGCTTCCTACTTCTACTCTTAGACCGCAGTTCAAACTGAGTGCACATAGTTTTGTTATCATTGTTGTTGTTGTTATTGTTATTATTATTATTGTTGTTGTTGTTGTTTGTGTTTGTTGTGACTGCTCTGTAAATGTTCTGTTTGTTGACATTTGCTGGTCATGAAAAGTCATTAAATATATTTCTCTAATTTATCTTGGAAACTGGCAGCTCGGTAAAAGCATTCAAGTAAAACTTCGAATAGAACGAAATTTCTTCCCTCTGGAAATGGGAAAGAAGAACGAGATGCTTTAATACCCTTGTTTCAACCCTTTTTCGATGGGGTGCTAATTAAAACTAATCCAGAGCAAATGCTTGTTGTACACTTTTCGCATGAATGTCAATCAAGCCCACAATTAAATGATTGAAGACGTTCATTCGTTGGGCTTTTGTCGAACAGAATTCAAGATACTTTTGCAGCTAATCAGCGAGACACTTGGCAGAATAAAGCAACAAGCTTTAAGCCAAGTTCGATGATGAGAATGTGACTCCAGTTTAAAATGCGACTTTTTTGTTCAAGTTGTTTGTGGATGCATATCAAATAGATACAGATACAAAATATTTTCATGAGAAATTGACTTTTTCTACGGTTACATCGTCGTCGTCGTCATCGCCTTCTTTTCCGTCTACGTTTACGTCTCGGTCGTTGTCTTCCTTTGGCTGGAATGATTAATGATGCAGCTATGCGCATTCGTACATTTGTCGGCCCACACCAGCTCCAGCTCCATCCGTATTTGTATCTGTATCTGTGTCTCTTTTTTGTCTGTCGTCAGTTAGAGCATTTTTACTGCATTTCGAACGCAAACGCAACGCATCGCAGAGCAGCTGAAGCAGAAGCTGAAGCTGAAACTCAAGTTGAGAAGCCGAGCATGTAAGCTGCAACATCCGTCCTTGCCACTTGCCGCTTGCCACATTTCGACTGTCTCTTTTGATTGAATTTGTCATGGCACTTGCTGTGCGCAACTCCTCTCTCCTCTCCCCTCTTCTCTCTTCCCGCTTTAAGCGTGTTTTGGGTTTGGCCTTTTAAAGTTTTGCCAGCTCGTTGGCAACCGCAAACGCAGCCATAATTCAAGCCACAGCACTCGTGCCTCTTGCGCCACATCTTGCCACCTTTTGTTCCCCTCCCCCCAGCTGAAGCGCTAGACCAAAAATTTACAAGATAAATTGAGGTCATTTTTTGCCAGTGTCCACCTTTGGTCATCTCTTGTTTGCTCTTCCACTGGACTGGAGTGGCGTTCAAAGGTCCTGCCACAAATTGTGTCCACCTTGTTGACCGCTGTCCCATTCGTGTGTCCACAAATGTCCTTAATGTCCTTATCCTTATGGACTAACACATGTAAGTGGTTGAGCACCAAGCACACCCAACATACTTGCGTAAGTGAACAGCGGCAGGAAACGTTAAAATGACAAAAGGGATGCGACTCCTTTGGCAGGGGAAGCGAGCATGATTTAAATGCAGCAACAGCACTGTCAACAATTGAAGCAAGGCATTTAAATATTACGCATAATTTGTTCATTTTATTTAACATTTTTTATTAAACAAAAATAATAGTAATAAATGTGGAACCCAACATAAGAAATACATACTATAAATGTGTGATATAATTTTTAATAGTTTTGTCTTGAAAACTTTTTTAAGCTTAATTATATTCAATTATATAAACTATAGATAAACTAATACAATGTGTAATAGTGACAAAATTATAAATTGGCCAAGCATTTTTATATTCTTTATACCAGTTACCCGTAGATAGGATATATTGTGTACTATATGGTATATTTGGAAGACGATGATATATAGTTATACCAAATATAGCTTTCAATACATTTTGTCCGTAATGAATTCAGAATTTTTTTTAAGATATTTGGATATTATTGAAAATGAGTAACAAGTATCCCACAGACGATCTCTCTCGATTGCAATTTCCTTTAATTTAGTTTAAATTAATAATGTTTTATGGTAGATAAATTGTTAAGTTAAAAATAACAAAACTATTCGATAAAAAGAGTTTTTATATACATACGTTGTCATGTTTCTAAATTTGAGCTCGCAAATGGCACATAAATTTTATAATAAAATTTTGTTGCTAGTAAGTTACTTCCCTTTTTCTCGCAGTGTGTAAATTTTTTTAATAAGCAACGAGCAACTTACAAGTCGTTGTGCTACCTTGGAAACAGTTTCCGCTTTAGGCGCTTGGAATGGGAAAACATTTTGCAATTGTTGCAAAATTTACGCTCATTTTAATTTGTGTCGAGCGTCTAGAGGAAGATGTGAGGTGGGAGGTGAGGCAAGCTGCAAGGGGCAGCAGCTGCAGATGCGTTAAGTGTGGCCGAGGCTAGCAATTTTTTTGTGTTTGCCTAACCAAAAATACAGACATAAATTTGCGCATAGTCGAGTGCAGCAGGCGAAGAGGGAGGAGGAAGAGTTGGTTATTGTAGTGCAAGAGGAAAAAGGTCAGGCTGGAGACTGGAAAGTGGAAAGAGGAGACTAGAAGCAGGGAGGGGGGCAACGAGTGCGTTTAAGTGTTAACATGTAAATTATGCTGTTGGCGCTGTTAATAAGTGTATTTTCAAGTGCTGTAAATCATGTGGAGCACTTCCTGACCAGGCGCCAACCACAACTCGACAGCTGCAGCTGAGCGAATCTTCAATAATTTAATAGCTGAGCCGAGCTGCACAAATCTTCTTCAGTTGGCCTCGTTGCGAGCATAAAGTTCGAGTATCCTTTCGTAGTTTTACTGATAAGTTTCGTTACGTTTTGACTTTTCCGGCATTTCATCCATGTTGATGACATTTCCAATGTGCACAGAACTCCCCCCTGTTCGCTTCCCCCTTCTGCTCCCTCACTTGGCTGCCACAATGACTGGCAAAATTCATTTTGTAATTTTCAGCCACCTTGCAATGTGCTGGCCGAGCCAACCAGCTGTCGTCCTCTTCTACTGAGGGGATTTCATTTTGACCAGGCTGCAGAAATTGCACTCAACTTTGCTTTCATTTTTGGGTTGAATCTTGCACAGTGGTGTCCCCCTTCTTCCCCCTTTCCCTGCCAGCTACTGATTTTGCTACTATTCCTATACTCTTCTCTCTATCTCTCTCGCTCTTTGGTCTCGTCTGTGTGTGTTTCGCTTCGGTTTAGAAAATTATCTTTCTGCTCGTCGTCGCCAAAAAGGAAATCATATTTTCTGCTTTTGTGCACTTTACTTTTCAGTTTCGGTTGCTGGCGGCTGCTTTGTCCCCTCTTCCCCCTCTCCACACCCCGTTTCGCTCCCTTGTAGCAAGCAGCAGTGCTTGCCACTTGCTCGTAAACAGTTTGGTTGCAACTTTTGTGCGAAATTTATGCTTTTCGTACCGTTCTCTTCTCATATCAGGGGGCACTTTTCGCAAGTACTCCGCACTCGTATGACTTGCTGCCACCTCCTTCAACCTTCAACCTTCTACCGGTTCGATTCAGTTTCACCGGTCTCCCACTCCCTTCACCCCCTTTCTACTCAGGGAAATGGCTTGCTCTTTCCCTGTGTGTGTGACGTCCCAACCAGGTGGTGTTTATGGCATCCGTTTTGCGAGTATTGATGAAGGAACTCGCATCTGTAATTCAATCAGTGTCTATGTCTGGCTGCCATTTGCTGGCTATTGAGATTCACCCACGTTTACGCAGCTCGTTCAACTGGAAATTTGTGCAAATATTTCGCCTTCTTTTTTCGTTTTCCACCATCGACATCAATGCAAATAAGTTGCGCCAAAAATGTCGAAAAATATATTATATGATATGCTCGCAATTTTTACCTTCTTTAACATTTTTAGCAAGTGGCATTTATTTAATAGTTTCATAACTGAACTTTGACATCCGCTGTGAACCTCTGTGCATTACTTAGATTACACAATAAGTGTGGTAATAAGAGAGCAATGATAAATCAAATGATTTATTAGCTTTGGTCCTGAAATTCATTGTAACAAAGTTGATGAAACATGAAGAAAATTGATAATAATATGAGTTTGCCTAGAACAGGTAAATGAGAATAGCAGTTCTCATATGAGATTCTACTTTTCTACAAACTTCTTACATAAGTGAAATAGAAGAATATTAATATTAAGATTTTAGAATATATGTATTTGCTAAATCATTAAAGAAACACTATGCAAAAAGTTTATCAAATAGTCATTGTTTTTTTTTTTTTTGCATATTTGAACCCGATACTAATAAAAGTATTTTCAAAAGTCAAAAGCAATGTCAACCTCAACATAAATAACATCAAGTATACGCCTACGAGTTTGCCTTCAAAAACTGTTGCAGGTGTTCTTAATTTACTGAAAAGAAATTAATAAAAAGATTTCATTGAAAATTATGCAAATTCGAAACAAAAAAAACTACATACATATTTGTAAATGCATTCTTGATTTATATCGGACATTATTCATTTTAAACTTATAAGTTTTATTCAAATGTGTAAATTAACTATTAAATTTAAATCTTAATTTTGTGAAACAGTTTTAAGAAAAAACTTGAGAACTAAGCTCTCGTCATTTTGTTTATCGAGAGCACAACTGTCGTTAGTTCGTGTGTTGCATAATCTTCTCTAGAGGCGCCCTAGTCTAGTGAGTCGAGTCGAGTATTCAAATGAAGTTGCCCAAATGAGATGGCAAAAGAAGATGGAAGTCGAAGTGGAAGTCGAAGTCGAAGATGAGGCAGTGAGAAACAGTAGCCGAACTACTTGAAGTGTCGTTGCCTCACGCGGGGCACTCAGATTGATTGATTAGATTTTTCGTTGTTAATTACTTAACGCTTGGGATTGGAAGCTGTGCGTTTCTTGTAGAAACTTGCGAGAGATGCGTACGCATTACGTTACCCATATTTGGTGGCACCAACAGCATCAGCTGCAACATTGCCGAGGTGTAAGTAGCAGAAGTTGCTCCTTGACTGGCGAAGCGCTGAATTAGTTATGGCCGGTGACGAGCTGATGGATTGATTACACTCACAGCAAAACAACAGTTTGGATGCTGAAGCTGGAAGTTGGATGTTGTGTGGTTGCAGTTGCAGTTGCATCACTTGCACAATGCCTCAAGTTGTCGCAATGCATCAGCATGTCAGGGCATTGATTCCGCCTCAGGAGGCAACAGTCTTCGTCTCCGTCTCCGACTCAAGTCGCAAGCCTCAAGCGAATGCAATTTGTCAGCACTCAGAGATATATAAAGAGAGGCAGAGAAGATGCGGCAAGGCACGCCTGCGAGTGCTCCGCCATGTTCAAATTCACATTCACTCCAGAGACTCAAACAAGAAATGCAATTTTCAATTGCAGCTGAATTCGTTCCAGAAAATGGCCTGCCCCGACGTCTGCGCACCGCGTACACAAACACGCAGCTGCTTGAGCTGGAGAAGGAATTCCATTTCAATAAATATTTATGCCGCCCAAGAAGAATTGAAATTGCAGCCAGCTTGGATCTAACCGAGCGACAGGTGAGTGCAACTTCGTTTCCCTTTACCCTTCCCCCTTTTAAATTTATTTATTTAGCTCTTCTGACTAAGGTGCAACCGTTTTCATTATTTCTGACAAATTGCACCAAGCCAAGGTTGACAGTGGCTCTCTCTCTTAGGGAGTCTCCAATCTGTCCATCTTTGTTGCGGCTGAACTACTTTTCTTGCCCTTTCCTTTGCTGTTAATTGTTCACCTTCACACCTTTATTTCGCATTCTTGCTACCTTTGCAGGTTAAAGTCTGGTTCCAGAATCGTCGCATGAAGCACAAACGACAAACGCTCTCCAAGACAGACGACGAGGACAACAAAGACAGTCTCAAAGGTGACGATGATCAATCCGACAGCAGTAAGTGCAGAAAACTGATTTCAAAATTTTATATTCATATCTGAACTAGAGCTGAAGTTGCTAAGAATAGAGAAAGAAATATGACGAACACTTAAATCAAATTATAACTTTGCTTTCTTTGTACCTCAACTAAACATCTAATGTCAAACCAATTTTAAAATGAGATTCAGTGCAATTCAAGTGGAATTAATTTTTCTAAATTTTAAACAAAAATTGAAACTACAAAATTAACTTAATATCTTAAATCAATTACATTTTTGAATGATTTTTTCTGTATTTTAAATTATATTTGAAATTAAAAAAAACGTTTACTCATCTTTGCTCCAGTTTGCAATTAAAATTAAAGATCTAAAAATAGATTCCCAATTAAATTTGCAAAAGCTCTTAACTGAGGCTTGCTTGCTCTTCCATTTTGTTAACAAATCCATTCGTTAATGTTTGGCCTAAGCAGATGTCTTTGGGATTTGGGTCACTTTAAAGCACCACAAGAGCGAAGAAGCATAACAAATTGTGCACAGAAAACGGATGATGGCAACGATGGCTTAAAAGAACCACCAAGAAAAGAGCAAGATGAGCAAGTTTGGTCTTAGCGGGTCACTTTTACTTTTGTCGAGGCTTTTACGCAGAAGAGTAGAATTTGCTGTAGCTTATCAATCATTGTCAGCCGGAGGAGGGCTCAACTTTTGCATTTCGCCGAGAGAGTCGCTTAGTGCTCTGTTCTCCTCACGCGACCAAATCGAAAAACCTAACCCCTTTCGTGTCGAGAGTAGTATCTTCAGCTTTAGTTCACCTTTTTTTTCTTTTTGGTTTTTGTTGCTGTTTTCTTTATTCTTTATAAAAACAAATCATCAATTTTCGCACGCGTATTGACTGATTTACTTTGTTTCCCGTGAAACGCAGACTCGAATTCGAAGAAATCGTGTCAAGGTTGCGAGCTGCCCTCCGATGATATACCCGACTCCACGTCCAATTCCCGAGGACACAACAACAACACGCCCAGCGCCACCAACAATAATCCCAGTGCAGGAAGTTGTGAGTATACCAAGCGAATAATTTCAATAGCGATTCCCATTTACTTGAACTATTTATCCGTTAGTGACTCCGAATTCATCGCTGGAAACGGGCATTTCGTCCAATTTGCTGGGCAGCACCACCGTATCCGCCTCGAATGTCATCAGCGCCGATTCCAGCGTTGCGTCCAGCGTCAGCCTGGACGAGGACATCGACGAGAGTCCAATCAAGGTCAAGAAAAAGGACGACAGTCACAATCAGGTAAATTTAGCAACCCCTCCCCCTCAATCTTACCTCAAGCATTACCATTAATGTGTCCACATAATTGGAATTACAGGTTATTAAAAAGGAGGCCGTGTCCACCTCGTCGAAGGCCTCGCCGTTTGGCTATGATTCAGGCCCCAGTTTGGTGAATTTCCGCCGCGACTCGGATGCCGTGGCTTCGAATCAGCCCGCGTCCA
Organism: Drosophila albomicans; assembly: GCF_009650485.2. Taxonomy (NCBI): domain Eukaryota; kingdom Metazoa; phylum Arthropoda; class Insecta; order Diptera; family Drosophilidae; genus Drosophila; species Drosophila albomicans. The sequence goes on from NC_047631.2 coordinate 23,948,982, forward strand.
AGGCCGTTGGCAAGAAGCGATATCAGAACGCCAATGCCAATGTGATTGCCATTGCCTCCCCGTTGAGTGAGAGCAACAACTCCGCTGGTCCGGCTGGTTATTTTCCTGGTCCTGGCTACTATGCCAATCCGAATGCAAATCCGAATCCAAAGGCATTGCAGCCGCCGCAGCAAATGCCGCAAGACTATTATGGCAAATATGACATTGAATTTGCCGCCTCGCCGCATCACATCCCGCACAAGCAGCAGCAACAACAACAGCAGCAGCAGCAACAGCAACAACAGCAGCAGCAACAACCGCTTCACGGCGAATATCTAAGTCCGAAACCAAACACCAATGCTGCCAACACCAACGCTTTCCTCCCGAATAGTCAACAACAGCAACAACACCAACATGAGCAGCAGTTCTATTACAACTACAACGACACCAACGGTGGTAGCGCGTACATGAACCATCAACAACACCAACAGCAGCATCATCCAGTTGGTGACTTTGAAGCGCCACCTATAAACGGGCCCGGCAACTTCTATGATCCCAAGACACAAACCGGTGGTGCTTATTACGACAACATGAATTTCCAACACCAACACCAGTCGGTTGTGTTTCAACAACAGCAGCAGCAGCATCATCAACAACAGCAGACGCCCCTGAATCACCAACAGTAAGTTTCAACTACTTGTGTGGCGCCATCTATGTGCGAAGTAACAAGGTCAAAGCGAATAACGCAACCAAGCTACTCAGATAACGAAAACGTTTGAAGCTTAACTAAACGAAATGGCGCCAGACTCTTTAATTTTAAATTAGCAAAGAAAACAGTTATTTATATTGATTTTTTCCCAACAGACACTTGCACCACATTGGCGCTGGGGAGACGTACAGCGCACTTGGCCTGCAAATGGAGAACTGTGATGGCTACAACAACTTTGGCGGCGGTTACTACGAGGCAGGTCCTGGCCAACAACAGCCTCCAGTGCCGCCCACTCACACCCATCCCCATCATCCGCATCATATGCAGGCGCAGGGCCATCCTCATCTCCATGGCCACCATAACACGGTACCAGGAGCTGCAGTTCAAGTTGTGGGTGCTCCGCCAAATTCCAGTCCACATGTTCACATAGCCAACGCTAATGCAAATGCCAATTTCGTGCTGAACGGAGCACCTGGTGGACAGCTGCAGGCGTTTGCCAACACTGGTGGTTCAACGGCTGCCATCAGCGGATTGGAGAACTCGAATAGCTCATCGGACTTTAATTTCCTGAGCAATTTGGCTAATGACTTTGCCCCCGAGTATTATCAGCTGAGTTAGTTCTGGTAGGTGGACGATGTAGGGCAATAGAATATTTGAGTATTGAGTATAGTGTGTAAATAAACTGCAATGTCATCGATGTAGTTGATTTGTATGTCCTTAAATTCAACTGTCATTTGCAAGCACTTTATCTGTAAATAAGTTAATGCGTCTGTCCTTATATGTGTATGTAGATATGTAGGTAGAGTCATAAAATGCTTCAGTCTATACTTATCTTCGAGACAGATCTAAGAACTAATCTCTAGTTAGAGGCTCTCCAACGATCGGTTGAGCTATCATTCGAAATACAAAAACAAATAAAACGAATACCACTTGGGCAATTCACATTTGGCTTAAAGCCGAATCGCAAATAAAATTAAGCTCCGATTGTAAATAGCTAGTAAAAATTTCAAATACTTTACTGTCATTTCCAGCAGTCCTAATCAAATCAGAAATTGATTATAAGCCTACTATATATACATATAGAACTTATCTTACAAAATGGAATACAGAAATCAAAAAACAACTTTCAAATTTCTCAAATTTGTGTTTAATGTAAATATTCTAAAATACGTGTAGCTCAAATCAAATGGGGAAATTCCAAATTGAATCCATTTGCGATTCAACTAAAAAAAATTTCCATTATGTAATTATTATTTAATGCAAATTCAGTGTTTGTAATGTTTGTATGTTGTTCTAAATTCCAATACAATTAACTTTAAAGACATCTAGACTCTAATAATAAATGAAATAAAATAAATCAATAAATTACTACTTACAATATTGCCTCAAACTTAATTCTCTAAGCATTAATTAAGATACTGCATGGAAAGAGAACCAAAAGGTGCTCAAAAGAAAACACTTCTCACGTGACAATGGCTTCCACACTTTTCTACACCTTTTACAATTCCACAGAATGGAAAATATGTGCTCCTGCCTTCCAAAAACTCTGACATCTAATGATGGATGAGTTACAGGCGTTGAAGGGGACTAAACCCATATACCGTTGCCTTACAGCATACGCAACTGTGAACTGTGGGATTACCTATACGTAAGGCAAATAGAAACCATTTTCAAGATAAAAGATACATATGTATCTAAAGCGTGGTGGAGTTTTGCCAAAAATTCATAATTTGCAAATTACCTCAAGTATTTTTGCAATTTATTTTATTTTATTTTAATGCACATAATTTATTCTACAATTTGTTTAATTGCATTAAAGATGAGTTTTATTTAAAAGACATTTTAAAGATAAAGACTTATGGTAATTTTATCTACTAAACTATACTATACATATTTTGTTCATCAGCAGTCAGTATAAATTTAATTTAAGAAAGATATTTGAAGATATTGCATCAGAATAATGGAGATCAATTTTACATTTTAAGAATATTCATAGACTCTCTTTCTCTCACTTTTCACTTCTACCAATATACAGCAGAGAGCACGTGAAAAATTGATTGAAATTTTGAAGTGCGGACATTTATGCTTCATTTGGTCATTGGTCGCAGTTTGCATCCCCAAGGAATTCAGCTGAGCCCATTCGTCAACCAGCATTCTACATTCTCTTTATTTTTTTCGGCCTTCCTGTCAACATTCTGTGTGAAGTTCAGTTGCTGGAATAGCTACTATACTATGCCACATGCTGTCCCAGTCGCAGTCGCAGTCGCACTCACAGTTCCAGTGTTGAATCCCAATCCCAATTCAAGTCCGGGTCCGGATCTCAGTGCCAGAGTTCCAGTCCCCTGTCGTCGACTACGCACAATTCTGACAGAAGCGGTGAAAATTTAAGATTGATCACCAGGCCCGAGTGTTTGTCAAAATTGCCTCTGACTAGCAACTGCTGCTGGGTGCCCTTGGTTGGGTGCAGTTGGTGTCCTGTCGTCCTGTCGAGTACCGTGTCTATGTCGAGTGCAGGCTAAAACCTAAACAATGTCACAATGTTCCCCGCATCCTCTGTTACTAGCTGGCATGTGGTAGGGTCCGCTCTTAACACATATCCCCAATGGATGCGTATCTTTATACACTTACAAAAGGCATAAGCATTTAACTAAGCATTCAAATATGTAAAAATACATTTAAATTCAATTTTTGTCAACCAAAATTGTTTACTTTGCAAGCAAACTAAACAAGTTTATTATTCAATTGCTGTTAGATATTTTAATCCGCAGTTATTAATCCAACACAATGGACTTCATTTAGCTGGCAAGGGCATTACGCATTCGCCAAGCCCATGAATAACTCTTGTTTCGTTTACTTTCGGTGGGTAAGAGCGTGTCCTGCTTAATTTAAATTAATTAAATTACTGCACACTCGACACTCGACCATCGTTGGCCAAAACCCACATATTGCGATTGAATGAGGGCTTAAAGAGCTAAGCGTAAAGAGCTGCACGAGCTGAGGACAGTAAGGTCAATGTTGTATTGAAATTAATTAGACTTTTGGAATTCCAACGAGAAATAAAAAGAATTACAAATTGAAAACGAAATCGAAATCGATTTGGCCACATTCGGTGGCAGCCAAAACGTCAACAGGTCTTTGGCATTTGTTTCAATTTTCGAAAAGTGAAAAAAAACTGAATTTGTATTTATCGGTTAACGAGTCGGAGTTACTGGAATTTGAGCTGATTAATTACGATAACTGGCCATTAACACATTAAAGCAAGACGCTTTTTTTAAGAGCCGGCGTTTTGTTAGCCACGTTAACACACAAATGTTGGCCACGATGACGAAGACGAAGACGAAGCCGAAACTGAAGACGATGACGCCGACAAATATGCGAGTATGTAACATGAAATTTACAAACATTTAGCCAACAAAAATAGTCAACGTTTTCGGCTGCTTCAGTTGTTGGTTGTTGGTTGTCGGTTGTTGTTGCTTATGCTTATTTGTGAGAAATTTCAATTTCAACAAAGTCAGTCAAAGTATGTAGTACACCAAACCTTAACGGCCCTGTCCCGTCCAGCTACCAACTACCAACTACCAGCTGGCAACTGGCAACTGGCCAACAAGTGAAATAATAGCAATTAAAGTAATACAAACCTGTTTGCTCTTAACTTACATTTTGCCAGTTCCACACATGACTCGCGATCTCGAATGTTTGTTTGTAAGTATGTTTGGCTTATTTCTTTTGATCCATAAGTTCCAGTCATAGGCTTTTGTGGGGGCCCCTCTGACCTTGATATACATAAATTATGGTTCACTTGCGGCCGCTTTGTATCAAGTAATCATAACGAAATATTTTCAAACATTTTCATGCATATTTTTATAATCGTACTTAAATTACATTTGTTTCTTTTTCTCTATTTTAGGTTTGTTTCGCTTTTAATCCGTTTTATGTATTTTTGAATTAAGTTAAGTTGCAGCTTTGCAGATTTGGCATCTAAATTAGTTAAGGTTCTCATTTTGAAAGATTTCGTTTTAAAAGTATCATTCTTGTTAATTGGACTGAGAATGTTACTCGTTAGCAGTTGATATTGTGTTATCAACATCTTAATTTGACAGTTTTAAGCTTAAATGAATTAAATGAAATATAGCTCATATTGTACTTGACATTTTTGAAAACAGTATTTAAATAATTGTTGAATAGTAGGTACTTTTTCTATAAGCTTTAAGCAAAGTTGTCTAGAAAAATAGATATTCAAATATTGTTCTATATTTTCTTTGATTTTTATAACTATAAATTAATTCACAAACTTGTTCACTAGCGAATTAACATTTCAGTTAGCGTAGCTTCTCATTTTTAAATAAATGTTTCTCTTTCATTTTTACAATTTCAAACTCATCCAAAAATCTCTTTAACTATGTTTTCAGTGGCCGACGTTTCTTGTTTTCTTTCTTTTCATACAACAAGTTCAAAACAGTCAAGCCTTCAGTGTTTTCGTGGAAGAAAGCTCATTAGTAATGGGTTCACTGCCCTACAATTCACAGCTATTTTTAATAAACACATCACAGTTTAAAGATGACTCAAAAATGATGAGATAAACGCTCAATTTGCCAAACATCTCAAGTAAAATAATTGAGACGTGAAACATTGTTAATGTGCAACTAAAATATTTGTGTAACTGATTTTTTAAGCAAAAAATAATATAATAATCAAAGACTATTATAAACAGTCTGTCTCTCAGTCTGTAATCTGTAAAAAAAAGATGAGTTGTGGTAATCAAAAAACATGTTCGTTTTTGGTAGCCTATTGTAGTTTTTTTTGTGTTTATTGGTTACACCTAAACTTAATCACGAATGTAAATTTTGTACAAGGGCCGAGAGTGTTTTTGGGGGGTCTTCCAACGGGTCCGTGCGATTCAATGCCTTGTGATGAGTGCCAAAAAGCGAATTGGCCGTGGCTAACAATCAAGTGCCAATTTGCCGCCGACAAATTTCGTGTCAACTTCAGCTTCAACTTCATCTTCAGGTGCTGCTTTGCCGGTCGGTGCTGGATGATGTTTAGGATGTGCGGTGCCAAACAAGCCGAAAGTGTTGGAGGTGTTATGTGCCGAGCGGTCGGATGGATGGATGGTGGTGAAAGAGAGTTGGGGGTGGGGTTGGGTTCAGTCAACGATTACTTTCCATTTGGGGATTTGAAGTGCGCAGCACAGCTGAGGCAGATGCAAACACGATCTGTAGCGATCCAATTGAACTGCAAAAGAGAAAGAGTTTTAAATAAACGATCGATCGGCGATTTGCTTGTATCTGTTCATTTACATTTTACAGATCTGCATTCTGTGTGATCTCTGGTATGAGCTTTGCTGCGACGACGACGACTGTTCACCCGATACCGAAACGAATCCAAATGTTGCACGATTGCTGGCCGTGGGCCCAACCTCTTGGACTCAGCACAAAACACTGAATGAGCCAGCCAGGAGCAGATCACTTCTATTTATATGAGTCGTCAGACTTCAGATTCAGCAAAAGCCTGTTTACAGTCAGCTTCTCGATTCTCCCTTTTTGGCAAGTCCGTCGCGACGGGGCGATCCTTTAGCTCACTTGATCGGGTTTTACATTCATTTCATTTTTGCTCGTTCTTTTTTTTTGTCTTCAGTTTTTTGTCTGCATTGTCGGTTTGCATTACTGTTGTTGTTGTTGTTGCAGCGGCAGATGATAATAATGATGATGATGAAGTTGAAAAGGGTTCACACACACATACACACACACACACACTCGCACACTCTGAGACGCGCTCAGTCGATATATCGAAGAAAAAAACGTGGCAATCTTCCACTTGATTAGCTTCGATTTAAGCAAAAATCTGTGGCAAACAACCCAAAAACTAGGGTCTGCAACAGCAGCAACATCAGTTACAAGCTTCGACCTTGGACTACCCCTCGACAGAATAGTTCTTTTTGGACAACAAGCACAAACAACAGGTGCAACGTCTGCAGACAGACTCTAGAATTGCATTTTACGATTGGGGGAAGCATTGTGGGAAACTAGACTACTTAACTGAAGTACTCGTTGTTGTACTTGACTGCATGGATTTCAGCATAATTGTGGTTATTTACTCTGGAGGACACAAAACCATCAAAATATCCGTTTGTCATTTGAAAATTGAAGTCATGACCCCGAGGCTATTCAGTTTTTTGAAACCCCAGCCAGCGTCCAGCCCTCCCTTCAAATGCAAATATGACCCCTTTAGTCTCTCTTGTGTCTTGTGTCAGGTCTGGCGAGAATTTGGATTCTTCAGTCTGCAGACGACGAACAGACAGCAAGGATCACTATGGTTAAGGAAGAGGCTGAAGCAGAGGTAGAGGTAGTGGAAAAGCCAGTTCATTGCACCCGATGTCCGCGTCTGACGACTGACGACTACAAAATGCGGCATGAAGCATCCTTAAGGGGATTTCAATTTCAAACAAAAGTCCAGCAGGACATGAATTGCAGCACTACGACTGCCAATCCTTTCATGCCTTTTAATGTCTGTGAACTTTTTCCGTTGTTTCGCCTCTTGCCGTGCCGCCAAACAAGTTATGAACTCTCAACACAAAAAGATGAAGTAAAGCAGCACACAAAAACAGGATAATAGTGCGCATAATGTGAACGACCTTCCCAATTAACAACAACTGCAATTGCAATTGCATATCTCCATGCACATCCAGGTAGAAACAAATCGAATAACAAGCACTTTCTTCATTTCATTACGAGTTGAAACACCCAAAGCACATAAAAATGCTATTATAATCAAACTATATGTCAGCAAAACAATAAAATATTTATGGAAATGTTCAAGATTTTATTAGTGTGTTTCTCTTCGAAGTAAACTTTTCAAGCTCTATATTAAATTGACATACGATATTGATATTTTTGGCATCATTAAATCAACGTAAATTCTTTTATTGGTTAATGTCAATTGAACAAATAGCTTACAAAAATATTAAAATATTAGCTTAGTGATTCAAATGTCAAATAAATATTTATTGGTCTCTATTGAACTAAAGAACTTCTCTCAGGGGACTCTTCTATTTATGTATTCTATTGTCTTTCAGCATTTACCTTATTTAAATTAAAAACCAATTTGTTTTAATATTTTCATGTATGCATTGTTTTATTGTAATGTCAATAAATAAATGTACAGTAAAATGAGCAACGATTCTATATAGTACACACAACAGTCAAGGACTCAACTCAACACTTTAATGATGGTAGGCAACAGCGGGGGCGGCATAGCTGGCATAGTGAGCAGCTGGGGCAGCATAGTGGGCAACGGGAGCCACGGTCTTGACCACAGCTGGGGCAGCATAGTGAGCAGGGGCAGCATAGTGAGCCACTGGAGCTGGGGCAGCGTAGTGAGCAACTGGAGCCACGGTCTTGACAACAGCGGGAGCGGCGTAGTGGGCAACAGCTGGAGCGGCATAGTGAGCAACTGGGGCAACAGTCTTGACCACAGCTGGAGCAGCATACTGGGCAACTGGGGCAGCGTAGTGGGCAACTGGAGACACAGTCTTGACGACAGCTGGGGCAGCATAGTGAGCCACTGGAGCGGGGGCAGCATAGTGAGCAACGGGGGCAGCAGCAATGGTCTTCACAACGGGGGCAACGGCAACGGCCTTGACGAGGGGTTCACGGTTGACGACAGCGTTGAAGCCGTTGATGGGATCGGCGGTGTACTGGACGGTGCGCTTGTAGCCATCGGCATCAACCAGAGAGTACTCGCCACGGACCACATCACCATCGCGCTCCTCAACCTGGCTCTTGGAGTCACCAGTCAGCTGATCGTCGACGCCATAGGAGAAACGGTACTGGGGATGGGGATCGTAGGTCTCATCGGATGACTTGACCAGCACCTTCTGGGCGACGGCGACGGGAGCAGCAGCATAGGTGGCAACTGGGGCAGCAACTGCAGCTGCGTGGTAAGCCTGGGGCACGTAGCCAGCGCTGGCAACGGCGACGAAGGCGAGAGCGAAGACAAACTGTGAAGGGGGGGGCGAGAGATTATCCATTAGTACTCATAAGTTTATCCATTGTCGAAAAATCCAGTGGTATGACTCACCTTGAATGCCATGTTGCTTGAGTGGAGGATTTGGTTGAGTTCTTTACAGAAGTGAACTTGATCTGCGAATGATACTTTTCTGGACGTAAGCGTCAACTTATATAGCAAATCAACGACGCGGCTGCGCTGCTGCGAGTGAGCGTATTATTTCCATGGTGACAGCCAGAGTTTAATGTGCTCGACGTTGATTGTTGGCTGTCGATTTCTCGATTACTCGCACAGCGAATCGAACTGGCATTCGCAATAGTGTTGGTAACGTACTTCCTGTTCGATGCTAAGTACTGTGGGTGTGCAGCTCTAATCGCGTCGAGAGATCGGCGAGAACCATGCCCAAAAAGAGAAAGATCATTGGCGAAGGGGTTGTCCACACATACGAGAACATTGAGCGGATATAAGTTTCCAGACTTAGAAAGGCTTAACGGTTCTTGTTTACACGTGTCCGTGTATGTAGCATTTCATTAATCTAATTTGTATACAAGTATTCAATGATTGCTTATCTATATCATAAATCTGTAAGCTAACAACCTCTGACGTTACATAACATGCCGAATCTAAACTGATTTGACTTGCTGAACATGTATCTTGAAATTTTAGGAACGTTCTAGAAATATTGGTAATTGAAAAAGAATTCTTCTATATTCTTCTATATGATTTTACAAAATGATAAGAATATATTATAAAGAATATATATAAACGCACATTAATTGAAATGTGATCAAATTAAAAAATAAATGATATTTCAAATTATTAAGAAATACTGTGAGATACAAATAAATACATTTGAAAATTTTTTGGAATTCATATTATATTATAAATTATATAAATTATGTGTATAAAAAAAGCTTTTTAAAATATTCACAACTAAAACAAAAACAAAATATTTTCAACTAATTAAATTTTCAATAAATTAATCCCTTCTAAAGATAAATTGTTTCTCTTCTATGGTTTTATCACCCTTACGAATACAAATGTTAATATATGTGTTTTAGGAATTTTAAAATAATTAAATTAAAAGCATTTAAAATCCTATGATATACTTTAAGCTTTTAAAAAATATTATGAAATTGAGAATATTTCATAATATTCTATACAAAATAATACAAAAATGACTTTAAATTATAATATCAAATAAAATGTATATATAAAATATTCTAAACATATTTTCTTTTAATGAATAGTATAAAATCACTTCCATAGCTTATTTTAATTTCTTATCATTTCTGATTTGAGTTTTCAATAACATATAAAAATAATGTATCACAACTGACTCGCATCGTTTCACCCTTTCACATACAATCAGATTGCTAAATAATGCATAAGTTCTTTATAAATATACCCCATACAATCCCAAAATTTCAATTAGAGCAATTAGTTCAACGAATGCAGTTATTATTTTCATTTCATCTTAATGGTCTTAAAACACTCAAATTGCAGCTACGTGGGACGATGTTATTATGGCTGCAAGGAAAACCCAAATCCTTTCTAAATAATTTAGCCTTTTGCAATTGCACTTGCCACAGCACAGGCGTGTACACCGCACTCCGCACTCCGGACCACAGCATAGCTTGACAATCTCTTGGATAGCCAACGGTCGCGGTGACTGCGCTAATTTCGAACATGATATGCAGAAGGCCACAGTTAAGCACCTTACGATTACGGGCAAAGGCAAAGGTAAAGGCAAATTTAAAGGTATGGGTTAAGGTACGAATGCGAGTGCGAATGCGACTTGTGAATATGAGTATGAGTATGTGAGTGTGAGTGTGAGTAAATGAGTGCAAGTAGTATGCACAGTATGTAGAGACATAATCAAATTGGCTATCGGTGAAAACACATTCGTCTGACTATAAATATCTCGCCCAGCCCAGAAGCAGTATCATTCAACATTCGCTCTTGCTTCTGTAAAGAACTCAACCAAACCCAAAAAAAAAAACCCCAAGCAAAATGGCATTCAAGGTAAGTCTTTTGGGACAATGGATAAACTTATGAGAACTAATGGATTATCTCTCGGTTCTATTCACAGTTTGTCTTCGCTCTCGCCTTCGTCGCCGTTGCCAGCGCTGGCTACGTGCCCCAGGCTTACCACGCAGTTGCTGCCCCAGTTGCAACCTATGCTGCTCCCGTGGCTGTGGCCCAGAAGGTGGTGGTCAAGTCCTCCGATGAGACCTACGATCCTCATCCCCAGTACCGTTTCTCCTATGGAGTCGATGACAAACTGACTGGTGACAACAAAGCCCAAGTGGAGGAGCGCGATGGTGATGTGGTCCGTGGCGAGTACTCTCTGGTCGATGCCGATGGCTACAAGCGCACCGTCCAGTACACCGCCGATCCCATCAACGGCTTCAACGCTGTCGTCAACCGTGAACCCCTCGCTGTTGTGAAGACCATCGCTGCTGCCCCAGTTGCTCACTACGCTGCCCCAGCTGTGGTCAAGACTGTCGCCCCAGTTGCCCACTATGCCGCCCCAGCTGTTGCCCACTACGCTGCTCCCGCTGTTGTGAAGACCGTTGCTCCCGTGGCTCACTATGCCGCTCCCGCTGTCGCTCACTACGCTGCCCCAGCTCCAGTTGCCCACTATGCTGCCCCAGCTGCTCACTATGCCAGCTATGCCGCCCCCGCTGTTGCCTACCATCATTAAAGTGTTGAGTCCTTGACTGTTGTGTGTACTATATAGAATCGTTGCTCATTTTACTGTACATTTATTTATTGACATTACAATAAAACAATGCATACATGAAAAAATACAACTCAATTTGTTTAAATCGCTTGAAGCACTGCTTCAATTTGAGGTGTAAATTGTGAATTGATTTTAATTTTGGGAAATAACATTAACCGCTTAGACCCACACACACATACACACCCCAATCGCATAGCTTGGAGCCAAGAGCTGAGAGTGTTGCCAATTAAATTTGCTGCGACATTGAAATTCCAAAGTCAAATGAAGTTTTCAATTACGACTTCATTTGTTACACTTCCACACAATTGCCATGAAAATTAACTAATCCTATCAGCAGACAATGGACTGATACCAGACTGTGGTTATCTCCGTGATTGGAGTAGCCCCCAAAGGGAATTCTTAGCTTCAGATTCCGGTTGATACATTTGGCAAATTGTTGCCGGCTTCGCATTCGATATTGACTTTGACTTCGACTTCAGCCAGCGGCTTTTCCAATTCCGTTCCAAACGTGACTCGGTTCATTTTTTTTTGAGGAACTGGTTTGACGCTGGCCAGACGCACGTCAGACCCCGAGGAGATCAGAACTTGTGATTAGCGCTTTTATGTTTGCATAATGGTCGAGTAATGAGTATGAACCTTTCTCGCCTAAGAGCAACACTTTTTTAATTGTTCTTATTTTTGGCAAATTTTCTATAAACAAATAACCATTAAAATGAATTGAAATTGAAATTGAAAGTCGCCAATGGCATTGAATTATTGGCAGAGGTCATAAAAGTCTCAGCTTGAACTTTAGTAATTAATTGAAGCTGAAATTAATTAGAGGAGGCTCAGTCAGCAAAAGTGAATTAAATTTGTTGCCAAGCGAAGGATTGAAGCGAAAGAAAATAGGAATTAATCTGAGAATTTACACCAATAAAAATTTTGTTAGGTCAGATTCTTAGTCTCTCCTTTTGTTGAAATTAGTTTAGTAGTATGTTAAAATATTTATGTATATACATTAATTTAAGTATCAATTATATCCACATACATTTCAAACGCTATTATATTAAGGCATCAGTGTAATCTTTATGTGATAATAGAGTTAAATAAATGATCTGTCATCACATTAAGTTAAGGTTTATTTGCTCAAGCATCATAGTATATAAACTATTAAAAATGTTGACTCTTGATTCATACTTTTGTATTACACTATTTAAATTGATGTGAAATAATATCCACAGCGTAAACATATTTGTTGCGAATTTAATGCGATAAAAGAGATAGCTAAATGATCTGTCATACTGTTACGCTATAGTTAATTAGCATAATCTTTCATTCAAATTATGCCACAACCTTCAAGTGGCACATTTTGTAAAAGCTCATTTATTGCACTCCTAGAAACGACCTTAAATGAAATTCTTTCAACTCGAATTGCGAGCAGCAGCACAACAAACATTACATCATTTTGCAAAGAGTTGAGTCACTTTATATACCGTATGTATGTAAGTGCTAACATAATGTGTGTGTGTGTGTGTGTGTGTGTAGGTTTGTTGTGGCATGATTGAGCACTTATGCCGTAAGTCGATGGTATACAAAATAATAACTGAGAAAAGCTTCAACCTGAAAGCTCAGATATTACAAGTCTCAGCTCATTGAGGCTCTTGGACATGGGCCAGATACTTGTTTCAATTTTTTTTTCTTCGTCTTTTTTTCAATCATTTTGTATTTTATTTTTGGGTCATTGCAGCGCGAGCAGCTGGACAGCTAGGTGGGGGGTGTGTGTCAAGTGCAATGCTGGCATCGATCAAGTTGTCTTTATTGGGTTACTTACATGACTCGAGAGTTGAATACGAACCCGACCCCAACTCCAATTCCGATTCCGTTGCTGTTGCCGTTGCCGGCAAACGTCTTCGACTCGGACGCTGTCGGCAATCAAAGCCAAGTTGCTCGCCTAAGTCTTTTGTTTTCTGCCGTTTTTTTTTTTCGTTTTTTCTTCGTCTTTCTTTCTTTCGATTCCGTCCGTCTTCCATTCATAACGTTGTGCGAGAGCAAGTTTGCCCAAATGGGTGTGACTCGTGGGTGCAAATCTCGTGGCGTTTGTTAACGTTTGGGTACAAAAAAAAATCCATACAAAACGACATGCAAATGAATTAAAACTCAATTTCAAATTATTTTTTGTAAAACTTTACGAAAAAGTGAAAGAAAGGCCAGCCACAATGGACCATTCGGCCATGGTGCCCAACCGAAAATTTCCTCTATAAATACAAATGCACTGGATGTTAAATTATTATTCAAAGCACAGCCCTCAGAGAAGGAGTACATCGCGTCCACAGCTTAGTTACCCATCCAAACACCAAAACCCTTCACATAAACTGCAAAATGGCTTTCAAGGTGAGTCTCTGAAATTTCCTGAATATCCCAAAAATTTCTAATTCCTCTCACTCCTTTCATACGCTTTATAGTTGCTCGCTTTGGTCTCTCTGGTTGCTGCCGTCTCCGCTGGCGTGATTCCTGTGGAACACCACGAACACCTGGAACCACAGCTCTACCACGCTGCAGTGTCTCAGCCACAGCATGTGATCTACCAGAAGCCCCACGACATTCACGCCCACGCCCACGCCCATGAGGTCTATCCCGACGATCCTCATCCCAAGTACAACTTTGCCTACGATGTGCAGGATGCTCTCTCCGGCGACTCTAAGAGCCAGGTTGAATCCCGCGATGGAGATGTTGTCCAGGGCGAATACTCGCTGGATGATGCCGATGGCTTCCGTCGCACTGTCAAGTACACCGCTGACTCTGTGAACGGCTTCAACGCTGTCGTGCACCGTGAACCTCTCGCTCATGTCCACCACAAAGTGGTTGCTGCCGCTCCAGTTGCTCCCGTGCAGTATCATCATGCTGCCCCAAGTGCTGTGCTGAAGACTCCAGTGTCGTATGCTGCCCCCGCTTATGTGGCTCCCACCTATGCTGCTCCCTCTCACTACGAGCACGAGCCACAGCACTACGAACACGAGCAGCAGCAGCATCAAGCTCAGCACTATGCCAGCTATGAGACTCCTGCCCCAGCCAGCCATGATGCCAGCGACTACTACCACCATTAAGGCCGAAGCGTGCACCGATGAAAGTATTATTTTGCATCTCCCCATTCCATGTACTCATTGCCCCCAAACACATTCCTCTAGTGCCCTAAGATCTTTGTTAAATAGTTCTATTGTAAATATTTCAATATAATTTTGAATGCATCAAAACTGTGTGTTTCTCTATTTCATTTACGAGATTGAAGATAAAGAAAAATATGTATTCTTACCATGGATAAAGTTCAACTTCTCAACATATAAAGGCTCCTATAACTTTAAAAATATTCAGCTATGTAAACAGCATAATGGTATTCATCATTAAATTAATCTTTTTATTTGTTGCCTTTAATATTTATTTGCTTAGGCAAACAAGAAATCGGATTGTTAAAATCTGTTATTGCCTTTTCTCCTTTAATAGTTCTGAGGTGTACAAAATTTATTATTTATCCTTTTTCCATCTGCTATCAAAATTATGTAACTCTTATGCTATTGTTATTTACCGACCTTATACAGTCTATTTAGAATTTATAGTGCTCTAACCACAATACCTCTTTCCTTAATCTTTAGAGTGTCATCTTACCTAGATAGGACAATATAACACAGTGAGAATACTCTAATAAAACTGTCATAAAAGCTCCCTAATGTGTTGTTCTCTTTTGTAAATTATTGTATTCTCTATTAAGTTATTAAACTCTTCCTTGAATGGATTCTTAAATGTATAACAAAAACAATATTCTATAATAAAACGTAGAAAATCAGCAAATAAAAACTCTTTTTGTTTTCAAAAAGTCGGCTTCCAGAATTGGTTTTTCCCGGCGTACTTATAGCTATCATTAATTGAGCATGATCTGGCGCATTAAGAGTCAACAATCGGAGCACACAGACACATTCGTGTAGTATTTTATTTCATTTCGTTTCACTTCATTTCATTTCATTTAATTTAGTTTAGCTGTATATTTTCGCATTTGAGGTAACCGGTTTGGCATGCCAAAGTATCCGGTAGCAACAATGGCAATTTTTGCAATTGTAATGTCGCGCACACAAATTGAATGTCAAATAGCCCCCGGGGCAGAAAGATTTTTTTTTTGGGCTATTTGAGCTAAAGGCAGATCTGGCTGAGTCCGGAACCTCGACGCTTGACGCGCGTCCATGAGCATGAGCAATAGCTGTAGTATGTCCAATTGCCAGACAAGACCCGATTTGCTCCACATTCCTCAAACAAATGGCTAAGATATTGCGTTCGTTCGCCCTGCACTCGGGTCGACTCGACTCAACTCACTCGGCCTTTCGCTTCCCTTTGTCTCCACTAATGTGTGTGCGTACGTGTGCGTGTGTGTGTGTGCTCTACTGTGTGCGGTGTGTGTAATTTGGTTGTTCATAATGAGCAGCCGCAACAAAACCCACAACCTCGGGCATGCACTTGCCCATTTCCTAAGCTGGCAAAGCAATTGCTCAGTTTGCTCTATAAAAGCCGCACTCAGTCCAATTTCTAATCATACTGCAGTCTTCGCTTCACTCGATAGCACACGCATCCAGTCACACACCAAGCATCTCAAAATGGCATTCAAGGTATGCTCATAGCCATAGTCATCAGTACCAGGAGTACAGTACTTCTTTAATTCACTTACAGTTCGTCGCTCTCTTCGCCCTGATCGCCGCCGCCAGCGCTGGCGTCCTGCCCGCCGCTCAGGTCTACCATGCTGCTCCCGCCGTGGCCACCTATGCCGCCCCAGCTGCCGTTGTCAAGACAATTGCCCCTGTGGCCCAGCATGTGATCACCAAGGCTGCCGAGGAATACGATCCCCATCCCCAGTACAAGTACGCCTACGATGTCCAGGATGCCCTCTCCGGCGACTCCAAGAGCCAGGTCGAGGAGCGCGATGGTGATGTGGTCCGTGGCGAGTACTCTCTGGTCGATGCCGATGGCTACAAGCGCACCGTCCAGTACACCGCCGATCCCATCAACGGCTTCAACGCTGTCGTCAACCGTGAACCCCTCGTCAAGGCCGTTGCCGTTGCCCCCGTTGTGAAGACCATTGCTGCTGCCCCCGTTGCGCACTACGCTGCCCCAGCTCCAGTTGCCCACTATGCTGCCCCCGCCGTGGCTCACTATGCTGCCCCAGCTGTCGTGAAGACTGTGGCTCCAGTTGCTCACTATGCTGCTCCAGCTGTCGCTCACTACGCCGCTCCAGCTGTGGTCAAGACCGTCGCTCCAGTTGCTCACTATGCCACCCCAGCCGTCCACCTGGCCCAGCACTACTAAATGCCATTTTGTTGAGTGTGTTGACTGAAACTTGCCAATGTTTTAAATAAATTACAATAATTAACTAATCTTTAAACAATCGAGTTTCTCCTTATTTTCCAAACCATACGACACTTAACATAAATAGCTTAGCTTGAAGTTAATAGCACCAAATTATCAAATTTTTAAATGTCGTAGAATCTTTTAAGAAAAGTAAGAACAATAATTAGATAGAATATTCTAAACGTTATCAATAAGGTTATCCAATTTTATTTTTACTTATTTGAACTAATTAAATAACATACATATTTTGTCTTCAATCAAATTTAGGTCAGGAATAATTTAGAATATTAATTAGGAGTCATGAATAAAATGTTAAATAAATTTCTATCTATTTTTATAAAAATGATTCATAATTTACATATTTATGCTTACGAACTCATCAGATATTTAAAATCAAACTTCTGTTAATTCTATGTTATTCTATATTTAAATCTTAAAAGTTATTTTAAGAATTCCATGATTTTTCAAGTTACTTTCGCTTGTTGACCAATTACTGTCTATGTCCGCAACAAAAATAGAATAAGAACTGAAAGCTCATGAAACTACTCTAGAAGCTATTGTATTCCATTTCGTTTGACGTACGTCTGGTCAGTGCCAAACCAGTTTGCATTAAATCGGCCAAGTCATGTTTGAAACGGAATTGGAAAAGCCAAAATCCGCAGCTGACCATATTTGATCAAAAGAGAGAATTAAACCTTGATTCAAGCAATAGCAACTGAGTAATCTGATTCAAGTACAACCGATAAATGTATCGTTAAAATAAGCTTATCAAACTTAAGTTGGGATTTGGAGGATTGAAATCACGTATTATCTCATTATAGGATTTACTTCATGTCGTTGAGGAATGTGGCCAATGGAGACGCAATTGCAAACTTCAAATTTCAATGTCGTGCCAAACATAATTGGCAATAATTTAGGCCGAATTGCTTAATGATAGTTAGGAGCTAATGGAAATGCTGTTTCAGATGAAAAGATCTCTTGATTTTGAAAGTACTTTTAACATTTATTCTTCGATATAAAACTATAACAAATCACTGGCAGAGTAACACTCTTAATGATGGTAGGCAACAGCGGGGGCGGCATAGCTGGCATAGTGAGCAGCTGGGGCAGCATAGTGGGCAACGGGAGCCACAGTCTTGACCACAGCTGGGGCAGCATAGTGAGCCACGGCGGGGGCAGCATAGTGGGCAACGGGGGCAGCAGCAATGGTCTTTACAACGGGAGCAACGGCAACGGCCTTGACGAGGGGTTCACGGTTGACGACAGCGTTGAAGCCGTTGATGGGATCGGCGGTGTACTGAACGGTGCGCTTGTAGCCATCGGCATCGACCAGAGAGTACTCGCCACGGACCACATCTCCATCGCGCTCCTCGACCTGGCTCTTGGAGTCGCCGGAGAGGGCATCCTGGACATCGTAGGCGTATTTGTACTGGGGATGGGGATCGTATTCCTCGGCAGCCTTGGTGATCACATGCTGGGCCACAGGGGCAATTGTCTTGACAACGGCAGCTGGGGCGGCATAGGTGGCGACGGCGGGAGCAGCATGGTAGACCTGAGCGGCGGGCAGGACGCCAGCGCTGGCGGCGGCGATCAGGGCGAAGAGTGCGACGAACTAAGAGAACGAATATGAATATGGAAATGTATTCCTTAAAAGTCTTTTGGGCATACCTTGAATGCCATTGCGTTGGAGATTTGGTTGTGAGATACTGCTGAGAGCGGAGAGTGAATTGAACTGTGTCTGCTGCTGCGTGTTGAGCGTTTATATAGAGCGATCTATACGCAACTTCAAGCTACCGGCTACCGAATCGGGGCAGTTTCTCTTCGTGTACGAAGTCGTGTAATTAGTGCAATTCATTTACTTCATTTATGCTAAATATGTGTGGAAAATGTAGCATTGAGGCCGCATACGAACACAAATAATACGTATACGTACAGATGAATGAAATATCTTGTGTTTTGTGAGTTTTGTGTTGTGTGTTGTCATCCACATAAATTCAATTATTGGGGGTGCAAAAACTGGTTTTTGAGTTTGAGTTGCACTAAGATGCAGAGATTACAATGGTAAAGCCGACATTAAACATGTTAAACAATTGAGAGTACGCAGCACAAAATGTGTGTAATGGTGTCTAAGCAATAAATAATTTTATTTAAATTTAATTTATGTAGCATGGTATAAAACTTTGACTTTAAATTTAAATGTTATCAATATGCTCGCAAACAGAAAGAATAGGGTTCATATATAAAAACACAAAATTCTTTGCATGGAATATTTATAATTGCTGGGGAAGAATTTAAGAGATAAATTTTGCAATATAGAAGAGATACATATTTTGCCTTATTTATTTATTTAAATGTAATCAATGTTCATTAAACATGGTGGTAAATAAATAAAGTTTTATGTTTTGTGATATTTACCAAGATATTTATTTTAGTAAATTTAATATTTGAAAATTACACTAATTAATATTTTCTTTATATTCTATTTGAGACATATTTATGATGTTAACCATTTGCCATTAAACTTGCTGGTAAATAATTATATTTTATATTTTGAAGCAATTTAATAATTTAAGAATACTCTAAATAACATTTTACTCTAATATTTTTTAATATAATATTAATATTAATATTGTTAATTTTCTTTCTTACTTAATTAAGTTATTTAATGTAGTTTAGTAAGCATGTTTTAAACCCAAACAATTTATTTAAAATATTTTAAAAAGTATTTTTTTTAATACTCCAATGTTTCTAAATTAATATGTGCAATACATCGGAAAAACTAAAACCAACTAGTATAGAAAAACCCAAAAATTGTTTATGACTTGAGAATATTATTTGCGCAACTTTTGATTACAAGTCAATTCGCATTTGGATTAAAAATCAAAAATGGTTTTCGCTTATTCGCACACCATCAATTTGAAACTGATGTATGCAATATATATGCGAGTAGTAACTGTAAACTGTGCAGACAACGATAAATAAAAATAAATTCAATAATATGCAGTATGGGTTTTTAATTAAAGATTCCCATTTAAACGACTGTCGTCGACTGTCGACTGTCGACCTGGAGAACTGAAGAACGTACGTGACCGAAGTACGTGATTTCTTGGAACCATCGAACCAAAAATGCACTTTCAATAGCAGGCCGAGTGAGTCGGAGTGCCAAAATTGAATTCAAATTAGGTGTCATCAATGTCACCGAGTTGACTATATAACATAATGGCCAGCACTTGGGCAGACATTCAGTGTTCAGCTTTAGCTTCACACAGCACCGATTAAACCTCCCCCAACTCAAATCCAACGAAATGGCTTACAAGGTACCACTTACAACAGTCCTGGCGACACATGGATTACGCTAGGATACTACTCATAACACACTTTAATCTTCATTATAGATCGTCTTTGCTCTGGCTATGTTCGCCGTGGCTCAGGCTGCAGTGCTGAGAACTGTTGCCCCCGTTGCCGTGGCACCTGCACCTGTGCTCGCCAAGACCGTTGAACTGGAGGAGGTTGATCCCCATCCACAGTACTCCTACAGCTACGACGTCCAGGACACTCTCTCTGGCGACTCCAAGGGACAGTTCGAGGAGCGTGATGGCGACATTGTGCGTGGCGAATACTCTCTGATCGATGCCGATGGCTTCAAGCGCACCGTCACCTACACCGCTGATCCCATCAACGGTTTCAATGCCGTCGTCCGTCGTGAACCCATCGTCGCCGTTGCCGAGCCCTTGGTGAAGGCTGCCCCAGTTGCCGTTGCCGCTCCTCTGGTCCGCTCTGCTCCCGTTGCGGTTGCTGCTCCTCTGGTCCGCTCTGCTCCCGTGGCTGTCGCTGCTCCTTTGACCGCCCCTCTGGTCCGCTCTGCGCCAATTGCCCTCTCTGCACCCCTCGTCCGCTCGGCTCCTCTTGCGGTTGCAGCTCCCGCCATTGCTGCTCCCCTGAGATACACAGCGCCTGCCTATGCCGTGAGGAACCTGTAAACTCTTCAATCCCAGACCTGATTTGATTCCATGTTCGGTTTATGATTTTACAATTAAATGTGATTATATTTTTACAAAAAAAAGTGATGTTTGTTTTACTTTATCTTGGAGGCAAATCAATGAATTCAAATTGATATTTAACAGCTAATTAAAAGTTAACCTTTCACCTAAAACAGTGACAATAATTATCAAGATACCAACTAAAATTGCAGTCAACAAATAGTTTTAGATGCAGTCAAATTTTAAATTTCAAAAAGTAAAGATTTACAATTCAATCAATTTTAAATTATTCCACTAAATCTAAAAATCACTTACAATACATACTAATTAATTACAGCTATGTAAATCATTTTAGCTGCACTTTTCACTTCATTATATTAGCTCAATCTATCATTATTTGTGGTCAGCTACTACTATAAAATTTTAATTGATCAGAGCAAAGTTTTTTATTTGTGGTTTAAAATGGAAATTAATGTGTAATGATATGGGATCTAGTTTTGGAGGTCTGTCAATCGGATAAATTGTTAAATACATGCATTTAATTCGATATCACCTTCAAGGTGAAATTGTGAAAGCGCTGAAGTCACAAATGCCCCGCGGTCAAACAGCAGCAATTGGCGAAGGTGTGGTTGAATATGTTGCTGTTGCTGTGATCGTTGCTGTGGTTGGTCGTTGTTGTTGTTGTTGTTGCTATGGGCACCACTTACCTATGACACTAATCTGCACACATTTACATGTCGCAGATATTGCATAAATTTCGTGTATCTGCTCGTATTCGTAATTACCTCGCTTCGAGTCGATAAATCAACAACAACAACAATAAAAACGCAACAAAAATAAATACAAGTGACAAAAATGTATTGTGCAAAAAAGCGCAAAAAAAAGGGCATAATAAAAATAATAATAATTTCAATTTCGCGAGTTACAATTTGGAGAGTATAAAACCGTGTGGTCCACGGTCTGCAAATCATTCCACAGCTTCTCTGCTTTCGCATCAGTATTCGGATATTCGCCAAGCCATCAAACCAAATCGCCATGGCCTTCAAGGTAAGTAACAGCAAGAAAAAAGTTTCAACCAGCAATCCTTTCTAATTGCCATCTCGAATATCCTTGCAGTACTTCGCCGTCCTTGCTCTCGTTGCCGCCGTCAGCGCTGGTGTCCTGCCCGTCCAGCAGGTCTACCATGGTGCCGCTCCAGCTGTCGCCTATGCCCACGCCCCCGTGGCTGTGGCTCATGCCCCAGTTGCTGTCGCCCATCCCGTGCTGGCAAAGCACGACGATGAATACGATCCCCATCCCCAGTACAAGTTCGGCTATGATGTCCAGGACGCTCTCTCCGGTGACTCCAAGAGCCAGGTCGAGGAACGCGATGGCGATGTCGTTCGTGGCGAGTACTCGCTGATCGATGCCGATGGCTTCAAGCGCACCGTCCAGTACACTTCAGACCCCGAGAATGGCTTCAACGCTGTCGTCAACCGTGTGCCCGTCGATCACGTGATCAAGACTGTGGCCCCAGTGGCAGCCGTGCCTGTCTACCACCATTAAGAGGAAGCAATTCCTTAGCCATTCGACATTGTTTAAAGCCATCTTCATGTCCTTAAATTCAATAAATTGTTGCATATTTCTAAGCTTAAAAACAGGGAATTTTTTTGAAAGGGAAAGGAAATTTTTGTAGATAACCCTAAAGGATTTGCAAGGAAGGAACATATAAAATATATATAAAAGTGGTATTTTTTTTTTAAAGAAAGAGAATTTTTGTAGATAGTAAACTTAAAGGATTTGTAAGCAAGAAAAACAAAAAAACAAAACGAGGCAAAGCGGAGTAGGAAAAATAGTATTAAAATTTATATAAAAACAGGGGATTTTTTGGAAAGGGAATTTTTGCAGATAATTTACTTAAAACAAAGAAAGTCAAATAAGAATAGGAAAAATATTAAAAATATATAGTAAAATTAATAAATGAATTATCAATTTCAAAGGAAGTACATATTAGAAAAGTTAGACAAAGCTTCCCCGGGAAAAACTTAAAAAAGAGTTTGAATATCAGAAGTTAGTCAAATTAAGTTTTAATTAAATATTTCAATCAGAAATTAGTTTAAATAAAAAAGAGTTTCAAAATATATAAGCAATTCATAGAATTGCATAACTGTTGTAGCGTCATTTTTATGCCACAACAAATCTTATTCATTTTAATTCATAAAATTAGATTAATCATATAATATATATATATATATATATAATATAAATCCACAAACTTTACACTTGGACTTAGAAAGTTTAAACGTATTTATTACCATTCCAAAATAACTTAAAAATATACGAAATATCATAATTAAAGTAGTTGAGTCCAGCTATGAACAATCATTTCAAAAATACTTGAAATCACGTAGTCAACGGCAATTCACAAGGCAATTATGGCATATGGTAGATGGTAGATCAGATCGCGGCACTCACATGCGTATACGGTGTCCTCTAGTATATATTTTAAATCAATTTCTGACAGCGCCTCTGACGCAGATTGCACGCTTGCAGCTCATTATTGTAAATTGAGCAGCCCACAGTTGCCATCTGCCTGGTCCCATTACCATTTACACCAATCACCGCAAATTGATGCAGACACACACAGAAAAGTATCGAATTCGAATATTGCATGCAATGCTCAATATTCAACAACATCGACAACAACAACAAGTTAAGGTCAATTCGATCGATTTTTTTTTTTGGGGCTTTGCAAGCCTTTCGCCAAATGCAACGCCCAAATTGCAGAATGATTTACGATTGGCGATATATTGGCTTAAATCGTTGCCATTGTCTTATCGTCAAGATAGCAGCCAACTGATAGCGACAGCACAGAAAGACTTTTGTACATTTTGTGTGTTGCCTTAACATACTATATAATATATATTTTACTATATTGTACACATCCGTACGCCCAACTATGCCAAGGCATGGAAACAAAAACTGTGTTGCCGCCTGTTTGTCCTCCAATGCAGGTTGTTGCAGCTGGCGACAAGTGACCAGCGATTTTTCGAGTGTTAAGGTCAAAGTCAGGTTTTTTATGGTTAATTGCGGGCAAGTCGTGTCCGTCTAGACGATGTGACATGTTCGTGTTTCTGCGCCCCATTCCCATGTAAAGTTAACAGCAAAACAGCGGCAGAGCAGTAGCAACAACAGTAGCAGATCATAATAAAAATACGCACATACACACACACACTCTCAAAACCACAACCAAATACGCTCCATACCAATTACAATTACAGTAACATGCCGTTGCTTTTTGAAGTCCAAGACGAGGTGGCCACTCGGCCACTTGTCCATGTACCTGGCCCATAAAGTCACAAGGCGATTACAGCAATGCGCGAAAAAAAACCCAGCAAACATTATAAAGCGTGTTCACACTACCGAAAAAATACGGTCAAGCAACAATATAATGTTAGCTACTACAAATAAAAAATGTATATTAAGTTATGGAGCATACTCAAAAAAATAATAATACTTACAAAGGTTATTGACATATTAAAAACTAAAAACAAATTTACTTATTAAAGTAAAGGATAATTTAAGCGTAAAATAATTGAAGTTTAAAAGTTTTATATGATGTTTTTTTCTCTACAAAATTTCATAAGATGTTCCTTACATTGTATTTCATTAAATTAAAATGTTTAAGTTTCGAAGTTCAATTTCTCTATTTCATATTGATGGAATTAAGTGTTCCAATCTACAAAAAAGTTAAAAAATTTCAAAATATGTATTCTTAAAATTAAACTAAAAAAAAATATAAATTGTAACATAATATTATATTAAAATCCAGAACTGAATTTCATGAATATACCTAAATTATTTCTTATTCGAATAAATGTAAATTTATGATTATGGTTCTTCCATTACAAATAAAGAATGTCCATATCTATAAGCACTTGACATAATGTCAACTTCAGCGATAACGAGCAAAGCACTCTTATTGTTAATGTTGGGGGGTTTCTTTGATTTATTGTCGTCAATTAAATTGCTGTCAAGTTTGAACGCAACTTCAACGCCTCGACTTTTTAGCGTTTACCGTTTTGTTCGCTTGCCTCGTTCTCGGCCAACTTTAAGTGAATTTTTTTTGGGCATCTCACGTAGTCGCAGCCGTGAATCATAATGTTTACATTTACATTTACATTGTTTCGCTTTGTTTGCCATTATCGATGTTGTTGTTGCTGTTGTGATTGTTACTTTTGCAACTTACGCTTTCGGTTGGTTCTTTCTTCTTTGCTCTTAATGGCCACTTTAAAGTGGTTCAATGCCGGACACGACCTTGAAATGCGCATGTGAGTATTTCATTGTAAGCTGGAAGAGCGAAAGTCAAGTGGCTTAGTGCATGTAATGTTTTTTAATTTCTTTCGGAATTTATTGGCTGGCAAGTTTTTCAAAATACTGCGGATGTTTGTAGGGTAATTGTAAACCGTTCTTTTTATTTCCTTTACTTTAGTGAATTCAGTTTACTTTTCTTTCAGAAATATGTGTAAAGAATTATTTAATAAGGCTTCATAAATTATGCTTCTTAACCCCAATAAATTATTTTATAATTTTCAACATTGTTATTTCATGTTTTTGTGATATCATTTACATTACATTTTTTCGGAGCAATAATTGATATCAAGTATTTCCAAGATTTATTTCTGTATTTTTTTTTTTTTTTTTTTTTTTGGGAAAAGTTAAGAAATAATGATTTTTGAATATATCAAAGATACCAAAGGATTGGAAAGGTTTGAAAGTATGTGAATAAAGTTAATAAGATACAACATATGTAAAATCGGCTTTATTAAGTTATTCCTCATATGATTTCATATAAGATTAACTATAAGATGGTTCAACTGTATATGTAGCACAGATGTAGACTTCAATACCCTTAGTATGTAACGGAATCTTTTCTTATTTTTCCGAATAGATCTTTAGCACTATTGAATTAAGTGGTTGATTATATCTAGAAAGAAAATCTAATTGCAAGAAGTAAATCAAAAGGTAGTAATTGTTCTATGACATCACATTCTTTATTCAATAACAACTAACGGCAATTATCAGGTCGGTCAGCACCTATTAGGCAATCTAATAGGCGTACGAGATAAGAGGCGAAGCGAA
This sequence comes from Drosophila albomicans, assembly GCF_009650485.2. NCBI lineage: Eukaryota > Metazoa > Arthropoda > Insecta > Diptera > Drosophilidae > Drosophila > Drosophila albomicans. The sequence continues at coordinate 23,974,885 of NC_047631.2, forward strand.
CTGGGTCTTGACGATGGCTGGACCAGCGGCAACCAGAGGAGCAGCCTTCACAATTGGTGCTGGGGCAGCGGCCACAATTGGGGCTGGGGCAGCGGCGTAGGCAAGGGGAGCAGCGGCGGCCAAGGGAGCAGCGCGGACAATTGGTGCTGGGGCAGCGACGACAGCGGGAGCAGCGGCGACGGCAGCAACCAAAGGTTCACGGCGCACCACAGCGTTGAAGCCGTTGATGGGATCGGCGGTGTAGTCCACAATGCGACGGTAGCCATCGGCGTCGTTCAGCGAGTATTGACCCTGGACGATGTCGCCATCACGGGTCTCCACCTGGGTCTTGGAATCGCCAGAGAGCGCATCCTTAACATCGTATCCATAGGTGTACTGGGGATGGGGATCGTATTCCTCCACCTGGGCGACGGCGGCCAAGGGCGTGGCAACTGGGACGACACCAGCGCTGGCGACGGCGATGCAAGCAGCGAAGAGAATGGTGAACTGCAAGTAGAAATGGAACACACGAGTTTTTCATTTAACACATGTTGTATCACTAAACACTGGCAAGGACTCGCAAGAAATATCCTTTTTTTTTCTTGAATTTGAGAGTATGCAATTTAAGAATAGCTTTGAGGATGAACTGTTTGGCTTACTTTGAATGCCATTGTTAGATTGTTTGGGGGGGTTTGGGTTGCTCTAGATACCGTAATTGGTGTTGAACTGATTTGAACAGTGTCCAACTGGGGCTTATATACCACAGTCGAGGCGATGTGCCCGAATTCGTAACCAAATGCGTGCCACTTGCGTCACGAAACGACGGCGACAATACCAAACTACCAAATACTATACAAAATACCAATACTAAGCAACAACAAAATGTGTACAGCAGACGACTGCGATCCAAGACTAGAAGCACTCGCAGCTGGGAGGAGGAGGTGAAGCACATTATTAACCAAGGCTAAGCGCACAAGTGACAAAGCAGCAGCAGCAGCAGCAATGACGATGACAATAACAACAACAACAACAGTTAATAGTGTTGAAGGCATAATGCCTTCTTGATTGAATTGAACGCACTCGAGCCGAATTAATATTGGCCTCAGATACTCAGAAGTCGTCGCATACTCAAACGTGCACTGCGACGACGACGACGACTAAATCGATGCGATTGCTCATTTGTTTTCGCTTTCGAAAAGCACACAACAACAATGCACAACAACAGCAAACACTCACACACACACACACATAGATGTTATTAATAATAACGTATGCAGCGCATGCTCAAATGCATAACAACGGTTTTTCAAATTGTCTGCACTTGCATCTACACACACACGCACACACACACATACTGGCTCACACACACCAACACAACTCTCCCCATCATCAGCAGCAGCAGCGACCTTAAAGCGTTTACTTGACTGTTGGCGCTCCATTTGTGCTCTAATTGGATTTCGTATGCTCAACTTCCGATCAGGGTCCGCTCATTAACCGTTTGTATTATACTGAAGCTTACATAAGTCTTTGCTTTTAACTGAACAATAATTCACATTTATTTGCTTTACGCAATTTGTACTTAAAAGTTCTTAACTTTAATTGAATTGCTGTCCAGAGCAATAGGAAATAGTTAAAGCCACGCTTCAACAGGATTAATTCTACATTTTTTTTGCGTTTCACAAATTTGTGTTGAAACATTTTTGAACGATGTTTTGAAAAATACATGAGCTGCCACCTACACATGTTATCTATGTAGATCTAAATGATATGCCACATTATTCCGATAAAGGGAAGTGCTAAAGAATTGCGAAACTTTTATGCTTTAATAGAAATATACTTTACTTACGTATTCAACATTTTATTTTAGTATACATATATAGATCTTTCTATACTCGATAGCATGCGGTAATGTCTAGAATAATTAGATTTTATTTATCTTAAACAGCAACTAATAAAAACTTATTTTATAAATTAAATACTTTTAAAGATAATCTGAATAAATTCTTTTGGGAATTGTACAAAAAGTTGTAATTTTTCTTTTTATATTCTAAATAATAACTACGGAATATTCTACTACTTATTTAATTCTATCATATATGTATTCCTAAGAAAAGTTTTAATCAGATAAAAGTAGTTAAACCTTCTTCAATCTCTTTGCTATAGAAAGCGCAAGTAAATGAAATAAAAAACATTCTTTTTTAATCGTAAAAATCGGGCGTATTTATTGATAATCAAGAAACGTTTGCAGTCACTAAATATGCCAACAGACATTATTTCCCTCTCTCTCCCTAGTGCTGGAATACATATGAAATAGTTTGTGGATGGGCAGCGTGTATCGATGATTTCAACAGAGCTGGCACGTGATGAGCCACAATCGTGGGTGCGGGAGCAGCGTGCACAACGTGCGCCACTGGCGCGTGGTGGATCAATGTGGGCGCGGCATAGCTTCTGACCACCACAGCTGGTTGAACTGGCTGTAGCTTCGGTGTGAGCACAGTTGATTTTGCCTTTTTAGCTACAACGGCAACTGGAGCAACGGCATTCAGTGGCTCACGTCGCACAACGGCGCTGAAACCACGCTCCGCATCCGCCGTGTAGTCCACAATGCGACGATAGCCATCGGCATCGTTCAATGTGTATTGACCCTGCACCAAGTCGCCGTCTCGTGTTTCCTGCTGCGACTTGACATCGCCACTGTCCGCATCTGCCACATTGTAACCAAATTCGTAGCGAGGATGTGCATCGTAAGTGTCCTCGGAGTTGGCGGGTTTAACAGGCAGCAATCCACCGTTGACCACAGCAAGGAAAGCAACCAACAAAATAATCTTGAAGTGAAAAAAGAAACTTAAGAATTACTGACTTTCACAATTTGAGTTCTATTCTCACCTTGGAGAACATAACTGAAACAATATTAAACACTCTTCTCAGACGATTGCCAAAGTAATACAAGTGCTCTTTGGATCGGTTGACTCCTTTATATAGGCCACTGGACACAGGTTAAGCGTACAATAACCCAATGCCACAGCTGTGTGCCCAATACCTGTTACCACCATCCTGTGACAAGGTCAAGTCGGACCTCCAGACTTGCACTAATTGAAGACGATTCCAACTAGTTTATCAGCCATCGACAGGTTTCCGACCCATGTAATTGACTTTTGCATTCGTTGGCGGCTTAACAACTACTTCTGTCACCTTTACCAATATTGGGCAGTCACAAATAATTGGAGTATGAGCACCCAAAATATATATTTTGGTAATTTAGTTATTAATAAGGACTTCATATAACTTTCTAAATTTTGAACTTGTTCTCTATATGAATTGTTATCTTTAGCAGCAAGAAAGCCAAGAATAGCTTTTAATAATTTTAAATGCTCTTTAATATAAAAATATATATATTTTTTGTTTTAAAATATATAAAACTAAAATGTAACATAGGCTACCATGACAAACACAATAAACTAATGACGCCGCCATGCAGTTTTTGCGGCGCCTGAAAGTATGCTTTAAAAATGATGTTCAACAAAACTTGCCCACAGGTGGCGCATATTTCTGAGCTAAAATATGTAGACCACATAAAAATGAATAACAATGGGAATACTATGATTTGCTAGTACTTTTAGTTAATAAACTTGTGTAATAAACATTTGATTTAACAACCTTGTAACGTAGTATTAAAATCTCTCGCATGCATAATGAATCCCATACGGCTTCTTTAAAGTAGGAGTATTGGATATCCAAAAATGTTATTCATTAATACATAATTACATTAATAATGAATAATTAAAAGTAAGTTATAGCGACAATTTTTTGTATCTTAAAGATGCCAATAAGGGAGGGAGCAATTTTCAAATTTATTGTATATTTCTTATAATTACAATACTTTCAATTACTATTTTCAACAAAATTTTCTCTTGACGTGAAGTTAATTCCAATTTTAACCAGTAATACATTTTTTCACACACTTTAGCTTAACACCTTGAATAATTTGATATTATATCTACCTTCTCACTATAGTTGATGATGTTTTTATTTTATTTCCCCGGCCATATTTGCAATACTTCTACATCCGACAATTCAATTTGTATAACACACAGTCTTTTTGTCTTCGTTGAGCATCTGTACAAATTTGGCAACTGATGCAAAAGAACATATGGGATATGATTTGTGTCCCTTCTGTGCAGCTGTCTTCAGCCTGACAGCTTCTATAGCAACAGCAAATAGGGGTTGTGTTAAGGCCCAATCGTCGTCTGTACGTTCTGTTCTCGCTTCCCATTGGTTGATTGTGGGTGAGCAGCGGATAAGAGATGCAGCTCTAGTTGTCTCGCTCTAACTTTATCCGTGTGCAAAATGAAAGAAACTGTCAGCAGTTTCCCCAGCATTAAAGTCACCAGTTGTTTTTACACGAGTGTCTTAAGTGACAAACCTTTGCATAAATTTGCATTTCAATCAGCCAAGGTCAGTGGCATATTTATGAACAATGTAAACATTCAAATAAATAAAATGCTGTGTTTTATGCAGTTATAAGTAGATGACAAAATGACATATTATTATTTGATTATTCGCGCGTAATTTTCATTCACACAATTATTTTATAAAATCATGCGACGTAGACTGAGTTTCAAAGGGCAAATTTCATCGATAAGCAACCATTTTGCAAGTTGTGATAAGATAACGTTATTGTAGTAGCATATAATTATCTATACACAGCCATATCAAATTTATTCAATAAAAACTATTGTAATAGATGTATTTATATTAGTACTAGTCAGATAAGATAAGCGTAAAACGAATATATCTATAATTAGATATACCAAAATATATTTAATAGTTTAGAATATAATTCTTTAGTTATATCAACAGAATATTCTTTGAATACTGACTAATTATGGTTAGTTTTTGAGCAACTAAAGAATGAACTAAATATTTTTATTGAAATTATGACAGACTAAAACTGAAAATAGCAATAAATATTTAATATATTAAATCAATATTTTGTTTGTAATAGTTTTTAAAATATTTTGTAACTACATCTTTTTACATATTAGATTTCTATTCATATATGTATGTAACTGCCTAAGAAATAAATAAATTTTCCACTGTTCAGAGCTATGCGCAACTTAGAAAGAAAAAGCTTACACATATATACAAATGTACATAAATAAGTCAAGTCTAGCAATTAACTAATTGATTACCTAATTAAGAATTCAGAGCGTTGGCACGTTAATTGTTACATTTATCAATCATCACAGAATGTGTTCTCTGACTTAAAGTCGACTACACTTTAAAGAGATTTATTTGTGATGAATTCACATTGTAATTAACCGCATAACTGACCAGAAATAAGCTTAAAATCATATTAATAAAACACACAATGAGGTCGTCTGGTCCGACCTGTAATTATGTATTCAATTACAGGAGCTAAGCTTTAGCCCAGTTAACAATTTGGCGACAGGCTCCGTCTGGCTCTCAGCCGTCGTGTCCGTCATGTCCGTCACCGTCTCCGTCACCGTCTCCGTCTTTGGCTTCGACTCTGTCGCCATTTCCGTCAGTGTCTCCGTCTGTCAATGCAACAGGCATGAATCTGATAAGTACGTACGATTAATTAATCATTACAGAATTGAAAACAAACAACACTAAAGTCAAAAGCTGCACACAAAAAATGGCACAAATATCGATTTACCAAAAACGACAGAAAAGAAAAAAAAAAATTACAAACAAAAACTACAAAAAAGACCGCCGAGTGGCTTGGACATGGACATGAACTGGGAGCTGTGAGCTGTGACAGTCGGCGCCAAGCAATCCATCAATTTGTGCAGCGCCAATTACGCCTGTTACCGTTACTCGTCACGTCCCCCTTCCCTCCACCTCCCCCACCTCCATTGTCATACAGCCAGCTGTCGCTCAGGGTAGAACTTACAAAAACTTTGAAAGTCGCTTTGTAACCCGGTGGCGCCCCAACTCCGGGCGTCACTCTCTGCTTTGGTCACTCTCTGCTTTGGCTGTAACAATTGTAATTAGCTTAGACGACGACAATAGAGTCGATCGTCGTCTGACCATTGACGCCTTCTAAAGTACCCATCAAATCCATGTGTCACACTTCCGACGGCGTCAATAGCACTTGCAGTCATTAATAATATCTTGACTCACCTGTGACTAGAGTGCACCGCATTCCACTCGAGAATGTACAATCAACAACAGTTTAGATTTATAGCTACTGTCCGACGAATGTCTTTTCTACTAAAGCATAATCCTGTGATCCTACAACAGGTAAAAATTATAAATATAAAAATACTTAAAAATAATGTGGGGTGAAATAAAGTTCTTTATTTTAAACAAACAGTAAATAGATTTTAGTTTTTTTCTTATTATTTCTTATTTTATTGTTACATAAACAAAATTTAAAATTATTTATGAAACAATACTTAAAACGAATATGATGTAATCGTTACAACAGAAACTTCAAAGAAACATATTTCTATTACACAATAAAGTAAATTGATTTTAGTCCTATAATTAATATTTCTTATTTTATTATTACATATACAAAATATTATTTCAAATATATGTTTATGTCTCCAATATAGACTTTATATACCGTGTGGTCGTATACTTAATATTTGAAATTAAATAATATAAAGCATTACTTCTCTTAATAATGGTAACAAAAATTAATTTAATTTTGAATTTAAATACGTGGAAATAGATGAATGAGTTAAATATACTGTATTCTGAATAATATCCAATACAAAATTTTATAATTTCTTCACTTTATAATTCACTTCACTTCCTTTCAAGAATTTATGTTTTTCTTTAATTTAATATACTTATTCAATCTGTAATCGATTGTTGGCTCAAAGTTAATCACATGATACTATTAAAAGGTTTTCAAGTGCATCAATTGGTTTGCATATTAAATCAACATTAAGTTAATCAAGTTAAACAATGGTATTTCAACAGGTAATATTATCAATTAATTATGCCTGCATGACATACATTTGCTCATATCGCAGTGCGATTATTATTAAGTGCTCATAAAGTCAGTAGCCTAATCAGACCACACCCATTAAGCACTGGCTGTTTCCATATTGTAAATTAAAGGTGCTTAGATTAAAGTTAAGCATTATATTTACTATTAATATATAAATATATGAAGCATTGTGTGGTTATGTATCTATAAGATACATTTGTATATACAAAGCAAAATTGTTTGCTTTTGAATTGAAATCCTTGTTCACGTCTTGAGTCCTTTATTTCACGAATAAAAGTTACAAACTTTGCCTAAACTAACACAAAATGTAGATAACATAATAAACTCATTCAGCGGAATGGGAACGTAGGTGGGATTTGGAAGATTGGGAAGCTGAGATAGAGAGGGAAAGAGAGAGAGAGAGAAAAAAATGAGAACACACACATCCTGTTAGTATTAATTGCTGCTGTCCGAAAATATAACAAATCACCTTGGAGCGCTGGCCAAAGACCCAAAGGGACGAGACTGTGCAACAACTCGAAGCAAGTTGTTGTCAGGATAGGAATGGGAAGTGGAATGGGTTTTGGAATTGGAATTGAGAGTTTTGGATTTGGGCACGGCCAGTAAAAACCACCAACTACGAGTACACGACAAAAAAGTTGTGAAAATGTCAATCAAAAACCAAAAAAAAAAAGAAAAAGGAATGAAGAAATAAACACAAAAGTTTTCCAGACTGACAGACAGACAGAGAAGACAGCCAAAGATGATGCATTGTGCGTGAAAGGTGCAATGCTGGATACGGGGCATAAAGATATCTCAATGTTGTATCTCTATCTGGGCAGTTAGTGTGTGTGACAGACTCGTAGGGGGCGCCTACGAATTGCATCCCACTGAGTCAGAGAGACAGATAGAAGACGGCGATTTAAATTCCGCATCAGCCAGAGCATAGATGGACTGTCATATGTGAAAATGACGATGACGCTGACGATTGACAGCTGCACAGTTGGCACATCCCGTTCAGAGCTTCGCTGTCCAATTTTTGGTTATTTCTTTTTTTGTCGGACAGTACCTGCAACTGTCAATTCATTTGGGATTTTGTGTGTAGGTGCGAAAAACGCAAATAACAAAACGTGCCAAAAGTATCAAAAACGGAAAATACAAAAAGACACACAGACACGGCAAATACATAATCTGTGTGTGTGTGTGTGCTTGTAGTTTCCAGTTAAATAAGACATGAACATGGGCGTAACTCTAATATCAGCATTTGTCCAGGGACCGGCAAAAAACTAAATGAAAACAGCAAACTGCCAAAACCGGTAATGACTAACCCTCAAAGCAGGGAACACTGATAAGAATTCTCACCAAGCAGTGCGAGTGAATCAGCTAGCTACGTGCATGCTTTAAGTGCCAGCTGTGCGAGCGGGACAACAGCAGTCAGCATCGCTTCGAGGCGTGGCCTGGCAAACTAGTCGAAGCGTGTGTGTGTTGTCTGCTGGGTTGGCTGCCCCGGCCAGCAATCGCAATCAGTCACGACTTGGTTAGCGCGCATGCAGCACGAAGTTCGAGAATCGTCGCGTGGTCAACACAGAGACCGTCGGAACCGTAACGCAAAACTCACACTTAAATTTAAATTCAAATATTAAATTTAAAACTTAATACGTTAATGGCGTATTTCGTACTCCTCCTCTAAACTGTTTGTGCCAGTGTGTCAAAAGTGTAAAGAAAATCAAAAATAAAGTGTGTTCGTTTTAATCAAAAATTAATAAATCTATTACGTGTCTGGGAGCATTAGCTCCGTCACTGTTTTAACAAACTAGTTGGCACAATCGCTGCAGAAAATATTTATACTTCTTTAGCAAAAAGTTAGTTGTGTTTCAAAAAACCAAACAAAATATTGCCCAAATTAGCAATTCATAAAATATTGAACACATTGCCTAAAATAATATTAATAGTAAATGAATTAAATAATTAAAAATTTCAAACTTGAAAAGAATAGCAAGAGTCAAATTAGATAGTATAGTTTATAATACAATTCGGCCTCAAAAAATATGTCAAAAGTACGGAAAAAATTTTATTATATTAAAAATGAATAAATTGTATTATTCAAACACATTTTTCATTTGAGATTTGAAGCATAAAATAGGAAAACCTAGTTTATCATTTCTTTATAATTCTTATTCTTTTGAAATGCTTTCAATTTCACAAAATTTTGTATTTGCATTTTTAAAGATAACTTAAAATTTACTTGATTACTGAATATGCTTTAAATTTCACAATTTTGTAATATCATCTTTAAAGTTTACTTAAAAACTGTATCACTTTTTTTGAGTACTTTTCATTTACTATTTGATTGATTTTAGGCAATGATTCTATAAAGTGTCAACCTTAGTTCATAGCTTAGGCAATTTTCCGCTTGTTTTAGGCCATTAAATTTATTGAGTGCAGTTTGGCGTACAATATGATGGACGTTAGCAGCATGTACGGCAACCATCCGCATCATCATCCACATGCCGCTGCCTCGGCCTACGATGGCTACGGCAGCAACTACTTTCCCTCGCCGACCCACCATCTGCAGCAGCAGCAACAGCAACAACAGCAGCAGCAGCAGCAACACCAGCAACAACTGCAGCAGCAGGTGCAACAACAACAGCAGCAGCAACACCAACAGCAGCAACATCAGCAACAACTGACCTACAATGGCTACGATAGCAACTCGCCCAACTACTATCAACAACAGCAACAGCTCACGCCACCGCCAACCCAACACCAGCTGCAACATCCTCTGGCTCAGCAGCAGCAACAACAACAGCAACAGCAACAACTCTATCCGCATTCGCATCTCTTCAGTCCCAGTGCAGCGGAATATGGCATCACAACCTCGACCAGTGGAGGAGCAGGAGCATCTAACAGCACGCCATTGCATCCCACAAGCCATTCACCTGCCGATTCTTACTACGAAAGCGATTCGGTGCACTCTTACTATGCCACAGCAGCGGTGGCAACTGTGCCGCCTCCTGCCAACAATTCGCCGGTCACAGCAGCCAATGCCACACAACAGCAACAACAGCAGCAGCAACAACAGCAGCAACAGTCACTTGATGCGCATGCGCCCATCATCAGCTCTGAGAATGGCATGATGTACACCAATCTGGACTGTCTCTATTCGCCCAGTGTGGCACAGCAGGCGCAGACGCAACCTCTGGGCTATGGCGGCCAGATGGAGGAGAAGTACGCGGCAGTGTTGCATGCAGGATACGCAGCAGCGCCACCGGGATTGCTGCTCGAGGATCAGGATCCCATGATGCAGCTGGCTGCTGCCGGGCAGCAGCAGACTACGCCACAAATGTGGCATCATCATCAGCACATGGGCGGTGGCTATCCATTGGATGCGGGCATTGCCATGGACTATCCACATGCGCATTTGCATCACACGCTCAGTCATGGTCATCTGGCCAGTTTGACCAGCAGTGCTCAGCAGGCGCAGCAACAACATCTGCAACAACAGCAGCAGCAACAGCAGCAGCAACAACAACAGCAGCAGCAGGCAAATGGCAACCAGGTTGTGCCACAGCATGCACTCTCTCCCAACGGTTCAAGCAGTTGCATGAGCATGTCCCGCAATCAACGCGGCGGTGGCGTCACATCGCCTGGCAGTTCCACCTCATCCTCAACAGCATCGGCATCGGCGGGCAACAATGCGTCGCACCAATCGAGCTCACAATCAAAATCGCCAAATCATGCGCCCAACATTCCGACCTACAAATGGATGCAGCTCAAACGGAATGTTCCCAAGCCACAAGGTGAGTTTGCCATTTCAAACATATTATTCAATATATTCAATATACTTTTGACGAGTTTGACCTATAAATTGGCTAATTTGAATGTGGGACAAGACAGAAATCCATCTCTGAACATAAAAAAATTTTAACTAAATATATTTGAACATGAAGGATATTTCGAATCATCTTTCATTCTCTATTATAATAAACACGTTAAGGTTCGGACACTTAGAATTTAATTTTCTTTTGTTCAAACTATAAAAAACTAAATCGACTATGGGACAAGACGCATAAAAAAACTTTCAATTTCGAAAATGATTTGTAAAAGTATTCATTTGGCTTTTAAGGATATTTCGAATTATATAACTACATTACTTCTTTTTGTATAAACCCTTTGATGATATCATAGAATATACATTTACTTTTATCACAATTTTAAAAATCCATTTCGTAATATAATATCTTTTTCATATTTTGTTTGTTTTCAAAACTATTTAATACCCATTTAACTCAGATCTATCAATGAAAATAATATTCAAATTACCTTCAATAAATGTTGAAAGAAGTCAGCTCATTTTTTTAAAATAATATAATTCAATTGAGTATGGATTAAGAATTGGCTTATTTCTAGGAAGATCACTTTATCAACATTCAATTGAGTAGAACTTAAGTATTGACTGTCTTCTAATGAGCAAAAAGCAAATCATTTAATCAACGATTTCCACTCTTACAACCATTAATCTTATCGACACCTGATGCAAATTTCTATGTAATACAAATGCCAAATAGCAATTCGATATTGGCTAAAATGCGAGAAATGTTAGTGGCAATTATCAAATAGTTTTGCCATTTTAGCGATCACGTAAGACGATTAAGCAAAGTCAATTTAAACGCTTCCATCAATAGATCACAGCGAACAACCAAGATGAATATATTAAACCAGTTGGACAGCATAGTATTAGTTCATGCTTTATGCCCAATAACTCGTCGTAAAGGGTAAAAACAAAACAAAATTCAAAATCAAAATCAGAAGAGAAAAAAAATATAAAGAAATGGTAAGAGAGACAAAAAAACACAGAAACGATGACTTTCAAAACTGATTGACAGTCCAGATATACACGAACAACCCAAGTGCGTCAGACGTCCAACCGAGGGCATGTCACCTAAAAATAAGAATGTCTCTTCAAATGCCAAAGATTTCGCTTTGCCGTTCTCTCTCTCTCTCTCTCTCGCTCATAATTTTGCAGCCGTTCGCTCTCTCTCTTTCTCTTGGAGCACCCCTCTTTTGCCTTTTGGCATATTTCTTGCATATTTCAGATAATTTTGTCAATGCTGTGCAGTCAGTCAGGTTGTCACTTGTCAGTGCGTTGAGAAGTTTTGTATCTTGGAATTAGCCAGCTAAGAAAATACGCAACGGATGATAAACTGAAACTCATGATAAATGGAATCCTACCTCACTCACGGCTATAAAATATTAATTGTATATTTAATATGTGAGCACAAGTAGAGTTTTTTAGTGGATCTCTCGAATGATTTACGATATCACTTAGGAGGGAGTGCTTAATAGCTTATCTTTATAGCACATTATTTTCAATTAAATAAATGATTATGTTGACATTTATATTTCTGAATGTAATTTTGGTTTATTTACTCTCAAAAATTTCAAAAATGATAAAGAAAATATAATATCATCCGATTTTAATACAAGCGAGGAAATATTAATCTGCATAACATAATATTTATAATTAAGTAAGTGATTATTTAAGCATTAAAATGTATAACATTAATAACCGTTTCTCTGCTATGAAAAGATCCATAACTGATTATAAAAAATTACTTGCTGAATTTAATGTAACCGAGGGAATTTTAAGCATTTCATTTGTAATTTCAATTTGTATGTTTACATTAATTAAAAATTATGTTTTAAATTTCTATTACATTCTAAAATATTTAAAAGAAATAATAATCAGAGAAATGTGAGTCATTTGATTAGCCAATATTTGCAATATTGCAAGTTCTACTTTCTTATGCGAGTCTCGCGATTCTTTTGCGCTTCGCTGAACCTGTTGGCCAATTTGATGTGACAGGCTTATTTGACTTCCAGAAACTAGTTAATGCACTTTACCTGTTGCAAGAGACAAACGTTGCCACAGCAGCAGCAGCAGTCTGATCCCAGCTTGAATCAGATATGAGACAAGAGGGCTTCGCTACCACTTACAGCTTGAATAACGTAATCCCCTGGCTACACCAATAATCATACAAATATTTGCTTATTAATGCTGAAAAGTGTCATTTACATGCATCGTTTTCAATTAAACGACGCCACGACGAGATCTCTGCACGCGCCGCACCCAAAGCTCAAGCTCATGCTCATGCTCAATGCCCAAGTCAGCTTGGCTCCATGACAATGACGTGTGCAAGTGGAACGGAGAACGGAGCGGGATCGGAATCGGGGTCCATTTCGAACCCAAATCCCAACCGGGCGCTTAAACGTCTCTCGACCACAAAGTCAAACAAACAATTAAAGCGTGCAAGAGCAAAAGAAAAGAAAAATGAAAAACGAAACAACAAAACAACGAAAAATGTAAAGTGAATAAAGAAATAATAATAATAAAATAAGTATGAAAGAAATGCAGCTCAGTTAAAGAATGAAGCGAACCTACTCACATTGCAGCAGCAGTTGTTGTTTTGCAGTCACTCTTTCGGTGTCTGGATGCCGATCTGGAAGTCAAGTTGGCTGTCAGAAAAAATGATTATTTAAATAAGAGTTCTTGTTTGAGCTCCACTGCAACCGAACTGTCACTGAGTCGAACCTCAAGACCAAGCGCACCAAGAGGTAGAGGCAGAGGGAGAGAGAGAGGCTCTCGATATGGTCTCGCCTGTTGCGATCTCTGGCTGCGCTGTGCAGCGAGCTTCGTGCTCCACTCCATCTGTCATGTCATCCATTTTCAGCCAGGGAAACAGCATAATCAGCAATCATGGTTATAAATGGTAGCATTCGACATATTGGCATTCACGCACAGCAGAAGCTCGTGTATAAAATACCTGTATACACTCACACTCACACTCGTACTCACATTCACTTGCATATCCATTGCATTCAATTCAATGCGCTCTAATGTGTTAATCAGCATTTTTCAATAACCAGACCACGCTTAAGAAAAGGGGGAAAAGCGACTTGCGGGAAAAACAATTCTCCCGCTGCGGACGCAAGCGAAAAGATTAATTGAATTTTTTCAAAGGATTTGCCAGCGACAACATGAACTAGGAATTTGTCCAACGACAGCAAATTGGCAACAGCAACAGAGCATTGCTCAAATTAGAGATACAAATCAGTATTAGTTCGATGAGTAACTGGAGAAATGGTTATAAATGCCACAGCACTTACTCACTGCTGTGAAACTGATTAACTGCTCAACTATTCAGGGCAGGCAATTGTCTCTTAAACACAGATCGATGCAAGAGAAATTTAAGTAATGAAAATATTAAAATTCTTTCATACAATTTAGTGATGAACAAATGAGTTTGTGAATTAGTTTTCATATTAATATTATAGTTTATTGACTTCTAGAATCGAAAATAATATTCATGATCAATAAATTAGTTTCTGAAATTTAATTTAAATTCCAACCAATTATAGTTTTGTTTATATATACACTCAATATAACAAACAAATAAGTTTGCAGCTAAAATTTAAATAAAAATAGTGAATTTTCTTCTTTAAAATCAATAAATTACATTCTGAGTTACAGTTCAATATCAAAATGTATAGTATTACTTATATAGAATCTATGTATATAACAAACAAATAAGTTTGCAGCTAAAATTTAAATACAAATAGTGAAATTTCCCCTTTAAATTATTGTAGAAATAATGTAAATTTTCCAAAAAGAATTCTCCCATCACATACTAAGTCAAAAAAGTGCCAAATCATGCTAAAACCCTAACGTTATTGTTAATATATAAGATTAAGCCAACTAATACCATTGGAGCCCCTATTCGCGCTATTAAAATACTTACTCGGACAAGTGGCCATCGTCATATGCCCCGCCCCCAAGCTCCATTCACATTGATTGAGAGTTTTGTCACCCATTTTATGAGTGCACTTATCAACTACTATATAGCCCTAAATCATGCTCCACACAATATTTGTGAACGTTTATTGGGCTTTTTTTATGAGCGACCATAATTGAAAACTGTCCGCCGTCTTGTGGCATAACAATTTAATTAATACTTGTAGTCCGGGGCGCGTATTGAATGTCGTGTCGCCTCGTTGGGAGAGTGCCATCTACAGAGTCTAGTTTACTGTTTACTGTTTCGTGTTTTATTGTTTTTTAAACGATCTACCACTTTGTCGCAGCATTTCCCCCAGCTAAAACGGAGAGGAGAGGGGATGATGTCAGGCACGCAAACTATGCCAAATGGAATAGTCGTAATATGAAATATGAATAGAGTTGGAACAAAAACGAAACCTAACACGTAAATTAACATAACTGTCGGTTCGCGTCGACTCGAGTGGAGTAACTAACTGAAAAACTTTTGGCCCAAAAAACAAAAAAAGAAAAAAAAGTTCAGCGTAGTAGCGAAAGGTGTTAGGAGAGCGAGGCTGAAGGAGGGGAACTAACTCTTGGCCAGGCTGAGCCCAGTCGCTTGGCGTATTCCAACATTTATTTGATGTGATGTTTTGATATTTCTTGACACCAACACGCGACGGCCACAACGACGACGACGACGACGCAGCACAGTGAAATGAATTAATTACGTGCATTTCAAAACAAAACAGAAAACAACAAAAATGTATGTGAGCATATAAAGACTTGGCAACAACAAAAACAAAAAAAAAAAGGGAAAAAAGGCCAGACTATTTAAACGAAATGATATTGTGGATAGAAAAGTGACCACCAGGAATTTGAGATAAGATCAAACGCTTGGCCAAGCCAAGCCGAACCGAACCAAGCCGAAAAAACCAAACCGAACCGAACCATACCGAACTCAGAGACAGAGACAGACTTAGAGACCCGCCCGCCTGTCTGTCACCGCACGTCAAAATGCCTAGTTGGATCGTTCTTGGACCCCAAAAAACAAAACCAACAAAAATGTAAGGCATGTGTCGTGACAAATTTTGTTCGCTCGCGCGCGTTGAGCTAACGTTTTTTTTTATTTGGGTTTTTTTTTTTGAAAGTGTGTTATTAAATTTCTTTACAAAGGATGGGGTTAAGGTGCCAGCACCTTCAGCAGCAGCAACTGGGATTTTCTCGTCCGATTGCATCGATTTGTAAACTGATAAATGCCACCGTACTTACATTAATTACCACTTAAGAGTGCAGCTACAATCTATAACTGAATTCATTTTCAAGCTCCACTCACTCTTCTCCTCTTTTTGAACTTGCCTGCGACAGTTACACACCTCAAATGTCAGTTCTCATATATTTGTGGAGATCACAACAACACGAGAAGCGCATTAGCGTGGACTGCGTGACAGGCCAAAAACCGAAAACCGAAAACCAAAAAAGAAATCCGCAACAGAACGGACTCGCCCTTGAAGCAATGTCCCTGCTCCTGCTCCTGTTCCTTTTCCTGTTCCTGACCCACCCGCTGTCTGTATTAAAGGATAACTCGAGGGTGCGCTTGAGCTACGTCTTCTTGTTATTATGTAATATTACCCAAAAAGAGTACCATAGTCATCATCATGGACAGTTGACTGTTTGCCTTTTGGACATTTCGTGCAAACATTGCGCCAAAAACGAGGATATCTTATCTTTTGTTTGCTTGCGCATAAGTTTTCTCCTAGCTCATAGCTGACTGGCGTCTGCCCGGCTGCCTTTAATACTTTTCAAGTGTATATATAATTTACGAAATTATATAAGTATCCAGTTACGTGCAGCCATAGACAACACGAGACAACCCCCCGATAAAAACACGCTTCAATATCTTCTGCTTAATAAAATTGCACAAAATCATGCCACTCACAGTTTTTCTCTAAGTACCCTGTAAACCCCGAATGTGGAATATAATTATAAACAGTCACTAGACTGATAAGCAACGACCTCACGTACTCCACACGCCTAATTAATTTCGATACACAAAACGATCTGAAATTCAGTTCAACAATTGAGGAACCATTTATAAATTGATAGCTGTCAACAAAGTTTATCAGCATAATTACTGAATTTATCAGAATAGTGTTTAGGTAAATCAAAAGCACTAAGTGAAATGACTTTATTTACTTTTTGAAGCATAATTGGGGTAAATATAAATTAGAAAAACAGGCAGCTGAAATTTGACTTGAAATAAATATTAATAAGTAATATTTTGTATTAAAACTTCGTGTCAAAAAAAAAGGAAATAAATTTGAAACTAAATCTGAACTCAAATCTCTGTAAAGTTTCTTATTTTCTCCGGATTTTGGGTTTCTTAATATATTTCAAAACCTGAAAGGAGTTTCGTGGTAACAAATATTATTAATTGCATTGGTTGAATCGTGCTTAAATTTTCCAATTCTAAATTTAGTTTGTGATATCCTCCTGAACCTGCGTCATGCATCAATTGTTTTGCCACTGGGCTTTGTTACTTCATACTTCGCAACATATGTACAATTATTTTTGATATCCAAATGGCATTTCGATGTAAGAAAAAAGCTGACAAAATCAAAGAAATAAACAAAACACTTTCGGCTACTCGCATAATGAATCATTTTGAGGTAACAAACAGTAGTCGACTAACAATTTAAGCTGCTCACAAATTTTGATTATTTGCGCTTAGAGACAATAGAGAATAGGGAAAGGGACAGCGAGAGAGCCAGAGAACTGGTTCGATACTTGTCAGATAGTGCAACAAGAACAATAGTCCGGCTCTCCACAGTGTTGCGGTGCTCTTTGGTCTGCTCTACAGCTCTCAAAAATATACAAAAAAAAGCACACACGCATTTAGCCAATGATCTGCAAATCAAAGAAGCCGCCTCCCAACCAACCCCGTCGCCGCCCCCACCTGACACCCAAGTGTATATTGAACATGTCTCTTTAGAGCTCTACAATTGTCTCTCGTTAGGCGCGCCAACATGTGAAGGTGATTTCATGCTCAAGCTCCGAAATTCCCAACGCATTCATAGGCATTTATTAGCTATGGGTTCCACTCAAGTGCGGTGTGTGTGTGTGTGCGTAATGTGTGTGTGTGTTGTGCAGAACGGCAGCAAACGGTTTCAGCAGATAAAAGTTAAACGAAAGCTGTCAATTTGAAGTTTCTTTGTTTGGATTTTATCATTGTTTAACTATTTCTGTTACGATACCCTATAAACATGATGTGGCATAAATTTCAACTGATCTATGTAGATTTGTTTCTTATCAACATTTTCTAAAAATTTCAGAGAGATAGCCTCAGAAATATTGAAGTTGTTGAATCATAGCTCCATAATATACTTGTATAATAGTTGATTAATTTCTAGGGTATTTCCTAGTCACATCCTAATGCTGTCTGATTTTATTTATATCAATTGTGAAATGGCGATATCGAACGCATTACAAAAGTGTCACAATGATCCGCTTCGTGCTCAGTATTCGGTATTCACTACCACATTTTGTGTGTTCCCCTCATATTATCGGGGCAACAATGGACACCGCTTGACGCCGGTGAGCTTTAAAGTGGACATTCTAGTGGGCCTCTGGTATTAGCGCTGTACGCTTGAACTTCAACTTGGGTTGCGACACGTTCAACTTCATTCACATTTCGTTTGAAGCTAATTGATGGATGTCTCTATCTACAGGTGCCGACCCCAAAAAAAAAAGTGTAAGCGGTGTATTAAAGTATTAACTGAATGGCACTCGATTGTCTTAGTTGGACAACAAAGATTTACATTGTGAATAGATTAATCTAAAATGATATTTATATCAATTAGATCTGGAGCATAATTACATTAAAATATATCTGGCTTTAGTAAGTTGAGTAACAAAGATTTACATTGTTGTAATAATGATATCTTGAACTTTTTACATTAAAAGAAAGGAAAATTTAACAACAATGATTTACATTGTCAAAATATATTTCAAAAAACTTGTTTCCATAAAAATCGAAGCATTTAGAATCTAGTTTATATATAAAAGTTGCAATCTTAAGTATGAAAATAAAATTAAAATAATAAAAGTGGTAAAATCTTAATCGTAATACAATCAACATTTATTTATCAAGCATTCTCCTTCAAGGAATATTGATTTCATGCCACGAATTCGATTTGTTTTCATTTGAAAACCACTTAAAGACGTCTACTTGCTTGCCAAAATATATTATGACATTGGCTTTTACTGGGTAACAAGCGAGTAGTTGCGACTTGATGACTTGAAGTCGTCTCTGAGAGCCGGATAATGATAATTGCTCGCACTTTGATTAGTTGCCAGCCAGATAGTGGCTAAAAAATAGGTTCGATTAAGCACGAACGAATTTATTTTTATACTAAATTCGCAAGAAAAAACGCTTCGATTTCTATTTATATTTGGGAAATTGACTAGTTAAAGTTAACAGATATCTATAACTGAATGTGTGTGAGAGCGTGTGAGAGTGTGTGAGAGTGTATGCGTGTATGTGGCACAGCTGCTCGTGCGTGTGTGTGTGTTCGTTGTGTTAATTCAATTCAATGGCAGAAAAAAAAAGTAAAATCTTAATTCGAATAATACATTCTGACAACATGACGGATCACCAACGAAAATGCAGAGGCACACACACACACTCGCAGTCGTAGTAGATGTCCATAGTTTCCCTTTTGTTATGTTGTACATAGAAATATATGTATGTATATATGTATTTACTTGTATATAGACGAGTCGGTTTTTGCCACAGCCCAAAGTGCGCTGGCCTCTGCATAGAAATAAGGGTGTTCGATAAAAGCCAAGAAAAAATGGCTGCCAATGCCAAATGTGGGTTGACATGCGTGTGCGAGTGTGTGTCTGTGTGTGTGTGCGTGTGTATGTGTGTGCGTGCCAATGGCTGACAGTCAACACTTTCAATGCTCCAAATTGAAATCCACTTGACACAACGCTGTGCTCCGCCCGCGCCTTTAGCCAAGCGACAGCGTCTTTTGACGATTTAATTCAATTAATGCCCCATTCGTGTGAGCTTTTGGCATACGACGAAAATTGATTCCCAACTCACACACACACACAAGCACACACACTTAGTGTAGGCTGGCTGTCTGTTAGTATTTGCAAATTAAAATGTCAACAAAAACAAATTTGAAAACATTTTGGCGACCAAAAAACGAAGACGACTCACAACGTTGTCGTCTTCAAGTCCTTTGGCAATTTTGTTGCTGGGCTTTAAAATTTTTCGACAATGATGCTAATGTCATCATCAATCTTCGTGCGAAAATTCCGAGACCAAGAGATACACAACAAGAGAAGCACTGAGCGAGAGAGAGAGAGAGAGAAGACGGGCCTTCAATATTAGCCAATGTGGAAAAACTCTCTATATACTCATGCCATAGGCCGACTTTATGCTCAAGCATTTTTCATTAGACAAATTAACAACATTTTTCGCCTGACTTTAGACTATGGCTGGTGTCTGTGTGAATGGGGGGCGGGGAAGGGAGAGGGGGGTTTGCCGACAAGTGGCATTAGCTTTGCTGGCAGCTTGACTTGTTTACATGAGATAATTTCAATATAATAAATCATTTTTAGCCCGTATACCGGGGGCAGTTTCTTAAAATGTATCGCAGCAAAATGCAGCAGCGGCACTTTTCCATACTAGTGAAACTAGAACACTTCGGTCTCTGTGCCTGGCCTTGGATTTGGACTGTCAACCGAAAGAGTTACGAGCGCTCACCTTCGCCACACTCGTTCCAAAGTCCCAAAGTCCTATTGCCAAATGACTCAACTGAAACGTCACGATGATAGTTAGAATAAGGAATACTTTATTGAAAGGATTAAAGCGTCCAATCGATGATTCATTTTATACTAAGGCATGATTCACATTAGTTTAAAGTGGTCAACAATTCTGCACTGATTAAAAGCGAGGTAATATTTCGAGAAGAGTTAAGATTAGTTGAAAAAAATAAATAAAAATTGTTTACCTTTGTTACTGATTGCTAAAAACATATCTCCATTGAAACAAAAATGTTCCTCTGAAGGCCGTCAATTAATGTCGTAATGCATTTTGGCCTGTGGAATGATGTCTAAATTTAGTACGCACGCTTTCTTCATATCACTAACTTTCTATCTATATTATGATAGTACACACACACACACACAGACACTCACGCAACAGCTTATCGATATGACAAACCAAATAAAACTAAGATTCACAGGCTACTGGAATTCACTTTCAGTAATCTACGGAAACAGTAGCCAAAATATTGCTATTAACGCTCGAGCAAAGTAAATACATCGCGTATTTATCTATAGATCTGTGTAAATATTTAAATTTCGATTTACTTTCAAAAGGAACACACACTCAAAAGACAAACAGGGAAAAGCAAAGATGTTCTTCGATAAAAAACAAACTTCTTCAACTTCTTCCGGCGCGACACACAATATTTGTGCATTTAATAGACTCCCAAAAAAAAAAAATGGTTTGAAAATTGTTTGAGATTCCAAAGTTTTTTTTTATATGTCTGTACATTGTTAAGCAATTTTCACGTGTGTCCATAATGTTGCACATCGTGACTAATAAGCCACGGGACGTCCACAGACAGACAAACAACTTTCAATTAATATGAAAAGTTTTTTGAATACCTGTATCGAGGGTACAATGTGTAGTTGATTTTTGTGCATTTCATGTTCCACACAGCCACAGAAGAAACTGCATCATTGCATGACATGAGGAAAGTTCAAGTTGACAGCCAGCCAATAAAACACTGACAGCATAAATGGATTGGATTAGTTGAGTTTTAGCCAAGTCAGCCGACGCGTCGCAAATGACCAAATGAGAAACAATTTTCAAAGCCAAAAAAAAGAAAAGACACCCCCGCAGCCAAAACTGTCACTATCTAAAGGGTTAAATGGCAGATAAGTCAATTAGTCCTGCGGCACAACTCAACAAGAATACCCTGTATAAATTGTTTGTAGGGGAAGCAAAACTAAGTCAGTTTTCTATAACTTTCATTACTATCGTACACATTGAGATATTCGATTCATTTTTGGCATACGCACACATAAATATGTTTATAAAATATTTTGAAAATTTCAGCATAATTGCTTGGTAAACCAAAGAGTTTGACACTAAAAAAGGGCATGCGTTAGTCGTCTACATTCAATTAGAAGACTCATTTGTTTCGGCTTAGCTGTTGACTGACCCTTTTCTGCTTATTTGACCAGTGGTCAGCTGGCATTGCAATCTGAATCTGACCATCTGCTTGGCCTGGGTAAATACTAGTACAATTGCTATCAGCGGATATTGCGAAATATTAATGCCACTATGTCAAATTAGTCGCTGAATTCCGACTGCAGTTTTGATTTCCACCGCCACCGTTGGCAGGCCATAAATTATATAGGAATTGTGTGTAAATGTTATATGCTTAGTTCCAGCGCTATTTTGAATCGTTTAACTGCCTACGGTGATCAATCAAATCGTCACGTAAAAAAACCGATCGTATCCAAAAAATACAAAAATAACAACAATAACACAAAACGAAAACAATGTTGGCTCTCAGCATTTATGATTGTGATTAGGCTGGTCAGGCACGCTGGCATTTTAAGTTGTGGATGGCCACATGACATTGTTGTCTTTTCTTGTTTAGTATTTAAGCAACAATTAAAACAATTTACTTTTAATTGCAATATAATTTTCTATTTGCACTCGAATTAAACAACATTATCAACTGAGCCCCAAACCAACCAACTGTCCAGACATCAGACCCTCATCGGACGCTCGTGCAACTGGCGAGCGTCTGCCCACTTAATCGCCATCGGCCTCGCCAGCTCTACAGCTCGATAGCCCAGCTCTGTAATGCCCCCAGTCGCAGAGACTTCGACCAAGACTGCGTCTGCGGCCGACGGGGGGATCTGTGTAAAGTGCCACTGGCGCCTACATATCATACTGGTATCATTGATAATATCACACCAAAATGGCCGGCAATTGACAATGACTCACAAATTTCAACTATGCAAAAAGCGTAATTCGAGTCGATTCTACAAACGGATTCAAGTGTGTGTTCCCAGCAGATCTATTCAAGTAATTGCTTTAACATGCGTCATCTCAAACAGATCGATGCCAAATTACTAAAAATATACAGAGTAAAATAATTCACACGAGGTTTTATCGTAAATTGTAATACTTTAGCTAAGCCCGACAGTTTTGTTAATTTCCGTATTGCGCTTAAACTTTAGTTATTTCTATTAATGGAATTTCTTTATCATGCGCCATCTCAAATAGAACAATGCTAAATTACTTAAAATTATTATGTGTACTTTAAGTAATTTAGCATTGTTCTATTTAAAAATGTTTACAAATAAAAATAATTCAAATGAGATCTGAAAGTAAATTGTAATTGTTTTATGAGTTTTCGTATTACGCTTAAACTTTAGTTATTCACTATTAAAGCAATTTCATTATCATTCGCAATCTTACATTGATCAATGCTGAATTGAAAAAAAAAATATATACAAAAATATTGACAGATTAAAAATTGTACATGGGGTTTAAGGAAAATTCGCAATATATTAACTTAGCTTGTCAGTTTTGAGAATTTCACTATGACGCCTAAACTTTTAGTATTTACTACTAAACCAGTTTCTTAATTATGCGCAATTTGAAACAGATCGATGCCAAATTTTAAATAAATATTGCAAAATTGTGGGAAAGAATATTCAGTAAGTTCTTAAACTAAATTTTTGAAAGATTTCCAAGTATTAAAACCCAGTTTATTAAATTACTACTGATTAGTAAAAGAGTAAAGTAAAGTAAAGAGTAAAGAGAAATAATTTCAGAACTTATGATAAACTTAAATTCACAACGTGCTAATTATGATAAACTAAAATTCTAAAAAATATTATTTTAAGAAGGATTATTATTTAGGTCGTATTGACAACTTATTTTATACCGACGTCAACTTCTTTTGATGCCTTTGTGGACTAATTTAACCCAATATCTTTTACTTAAAATATACTTTAACTAATTGTCGCAACTTGCGTTAACTCAAGATTTAGATCAACTGATAATAAATGCCAACAAAATGCTAATAATTTAAGCCTTAAGCAAAGTATTTACAACTCAAGTTTAAAGCAAATCCCACACAGATTCTGGGTGGATTATCGAACACTTGAGAAATATTTATTCGCTTTCTTTTCTCACGAGAATCGAATCATGTTATGCAAAAGTCAACACAATGTGGAAGCGGAGGGGGAAATGCGTTAAAGCTGCAACGGTGTAATTAACGCTAGTTGCGATGTTATCAAATTACATGCGACTTTGTTGCCATCAAAACTGTTTGTTGCACGTGCAACCCAATGCCACAGTGGCAACCCTCAGCTGTTGCTGCAACGAATGTTTACATTGATTGTCAGCAGTGTCACTCTTAAGTAAGCGCCATGGTGCCACATGGTTCCATGGCGCTTAACACCCGCTTCAGTCCGATGGCAAACAACGATGCACAACAACACCCAAATGGCCTTGTGCATGTGCCACAGGGTGAATCGTTGAATAAAAACAGTTCCACAATCAAAGAGAGAGAGAGCGTCGCCCGTAGATTTCTTCTACACTCTGTCAACACAGTAGTTGCTTGTTGTCGGAGGGAACAGGAGGCAAAGTCGGAGGCGGCAGACATGTCAGCGAGCTGGGCCCATGCATTCAAGTGGAAGCGATCCACCGATAATGCTCTCTAAAACTAATATTACAAAGTAGATATCGTTTGGCGCCGGACGCGGACGCCAGCTAAAGGCGACAGTGCCGCCAACTGGCCGCGACATGTTTGACATGCCGAGCGACACCAGCAACGAGCAACCGGCAACCAGAGGCAGTTGCAGCAGCAGCAACGGCAGCAGTAAACCGAATATACCCAATACTGAATACCCACACCCATTTCCCAAATGCCGGGGCATTGATAACCGGAATGCGACAGTCAGTCGCGTTTTTTTTCTCTACTTATTTTTTTGTTTGCCTGGAAAATTCAAATGTAGCTCAAGCCACTCACACACAATATTTAATCCTTGGGCTTGTTTTCTCAGACACTCCTGTGTGTGTGTGTGTGTGTGTGTGCATAAATATTTTCATATGTCTTATGATAGCTTGCTTTTTGAGTTGGACTTATAATTTTCCATTTGCCTCTCGCCGCTTATCAACGCTGTGTGTTGAGCTACTGTGCAAATTGCGCCACAGTGGCTGCCATCTGTATGCCAATTGGCTTCCTTATTTTTTGAAAGAGCAACAGTAACATTAACAGTGGGTGTCATAAATTCATCATTCATTCGCGTGCTCGTGTCGACGGCACAGTTTTTATTTATGATATCGCATTTGGCTTGATTTATTATCGCCGAAAAAAAAAAAAACAAACACTCTGCAGAAACCACCACAAATTTTACAATCTCAATAACAATAAACGACGAAAATAATAATAATAATCATAACAAATAATGTCGAGTAGTTATCACAACGACTACGATCATAATACTCTCTTAATAACATTGTACTTCCTTTTAGCTACTTCTCGGCACCTTTTAACTTGGCTGTCGTTATATTGCTACTTAACGCTTATTAATTGAACGAAACTTTCATTTTGATTTATGGCTGTGTGAAAAGGTTTTTCTATTGCCCCAATATATCGATATATATAGCAGAGTTCTCTATGCTACTTACTTCAGATGAGCATCATTAAGGTGAATAATATTTTCTTAAACTTTTTACGACTTGTTTGGGATCTTCGCAGGCTTATCTGGATTAGTTTTGTTTATTCTTGAAGGGGTTTCAATTAGCTCCAATTAATGGCTTTAGCATTTCTTAAATCGATGATACTATTAATACTTTTCAATTACCAAAAAAAAAATTCTTTTAGTATTACATCTTTTATTCAATCTTTCTTAAAAGTATATTTTCCGAATTTACTTTTTATTCCAAAAACTACTTCCTTTCATAGAAAAGATCACACTTTTGAACACATTTCAACAAGGCAAAACATTTCCTCAACAAAAAAGAGGAGTTTACCCAAACAAGTCAAACCCACAAAATCCAAAAATATATATCAATATAATTCTCGTACCACCCACAATAATATGTTGATGTTTTGGGCATTCGACAACGGTAAAAAGTCAATACCCGCTGTCAGGATAATCCCAATATTTTCAAACAAGCCTATTAGCCACATTAAGTCCTTCTATGGAAAAGGTAAAGATCATTTTCATCATCGTCGGCTTTAGCCACGGGGCGCATGTCAAATTATGAATAAAATGCAAAATCACGCAAAGAGCCAAAAGTCAGAGGCACGGCCCAAAAAAAAAATGAAAAAAGAAACAAACAAAAATCATACACACATCTCTCTGAATGCCCACAACGATTATGGTTAGAGAATGAAAAAAAACCCAAAGGGTCTGTGTCTTGGCCTCTCACACTGATTAGCTGCGACAGCTAGAGATCAACGCCAGGGGATCACTCAGCCAAGCAAAGCAAATGAAACCACAACAAATGCCAAGGCAAACGCAATGACGATTTCTTTCCTTTTCTTCGTATTTGAATTTTTCTTTTTTCTTACCTCACTCTCTTTCTTCTTTCTCTCTCTCTCTTTCTCTCCCCTCAGCACCGAAACTACCTGCCAACATCAGCAACATGCACGATTACCAACTCAATGGTCATCTCGACATGTGCCGCGCCGGCAACGTTGGCGGCACCTCCGCCGTCTTGCCCATTCAGAATCCCCTGCTGCTGTCCAGCAATCCAACTTCAGGCAGTGCATCTAGCGGCCTGGGCGTGGGCCTCACCACTGGCAATGGCGGTGGTGCTGCCGGCTCTGTGGCTGGCCTCAGCAGCTGCAGCCTGTCGTCCACCAACAACTCGGGTCGCACCAACTTCACAAACAAGCAACTGACCGAGCTGGAGAAGGAGTTTCACTTTAATCGCTACTTGACGCGCGCCCGACGCATCGAAATCGCCAATACGCTGCAGCTAAACGAGACGCAGGTGGGTCAAAAGTTCAAGCAACCGCTAATCCCCATGACACTAGCTAAAAGAGATACTACAAATAATAATACAAATGTGAAACCAAGTACATAATGAAGAAGCCTAAGAAAATATGTGGAAGCTCTCTTTTTGAAAAAATAATACATTGGAAAAATCAACTTATCTAAAATTTTAAGCTAAACTATTTTTTTGTTTCAAAAACCAATTCACTTGTTGGTGTAACCTAAATCAAATTCATTTTTAATGCTTACAATTGTGACAAGGTTTTTGTCATAAAATTTGATAAATTAAAAAAAATTTTTCAAACACCACAAAAGCCTTGATTTCTTCTCAACATTAAAATATATATTGAGAAAAAAAAACAATTTTGTTAACATTATATTTAAAGCTAAACTGTTTTTTTTATCACTTTTTGTTGGAACCTAAATTAAATTTATTTTTTATGCTTACAATTGTGAAAAGGTTTTGTCCATCAATTTATTAACAATTTGGGAAACGATCAAATGACATAAAATTTGATAAGCTAAGAGAAGAACTTTTTTAAAAACCACAAAACCATTGATTTCTTCTCAACATTAAAATATATATTGAGAAAAAATAGTTTTGCTAACATTATATTTAAAACTAAACTGTTTTTTTTTCTAAAATTACTTTTTGTTGGAACCTAAATCAAATCAATTTATAATTGTGAAACGGTTTTTTCGGTAGCCATCAAATTTTTAATAATTTAGTAAAAGCTCAAACGCCATAAAGTTTATAAGCTAAAAGAAACTTTTCAAGGACCAACGTTTTGATTTCTTCTCAACATTATGATAACATTAAAATAACCGAATGAATGTGACAATATTTTTTAAAAAACTAAACATTGAATATCCATAAACAGCTGATGTCATATCTATACTTATTCCAAAATTTTCAACTAATATTTTCCCTTAAATTTGGCAGGTCAAAATCTGGTTCCAGAATCGTCGCATGAAGCAAAAGAAACGCGTCAAGGAAGGTCTCATTCCGGCGGACATTCTAACGCAGCACAGCGCACCCGTGATAACTGAAAAGCAGCCCCAGCAACAGCAGCACCAACAACACCAACAGCAACAGCAGCAACAACAACAACAGCAGCAAACCGAGTTGAAGGCTTCTGAATTGGTCAGCAGTGAATTGGCAACAACAGCAGCAACAGCGGCAGCAGCAGCAGCAACAGCAACAACAGCAGCCAAACAAAGTTGAACAATTTCGATTGTTGCTGTTTGTTGTTATTGTTGTTATTGCTATGTTATAGGTGCTGCTGTTGTTGTTGTTATTCTTATTGTGGTTGTTATTGTTGTTGGTTTTTGTTGTTATATTATGTTGTGTGAAATTGCCAAATGTCGACCGCATTTTGTTGTGATAATTAAATAGAAAAAAATGGCAAAAAATTAACAAATTTCAAATAAAACAAATATTATGTTATACTTGTAGCCAATTAAAAAACAAAAAGCTAAAAAAAAATAATTTCTTTCGTATTTTGTACAAATCACAAATCAAATGCTAGCATCTGTAGAATCGGAGCTGTAAATAGTACTAAAACCTAACCGATAATACGACAGCTGAATTGTAGACTAGCATTAACTAAACTCAGGGTTATACATACTAACAAACTAACTACTTTCTTACTAACTAACGAAATAACTGTAACTGTATCACACAGAGCAATCGACTTTCAACTTATAAATACAAATGCAAAATACGCTAAACTAAATCAAAATCTATATGAAAACTGCATAATCGTAAGCAATAGCGCCCAAGCTATATAGCCAATAGCATAATATAGTATCTAAATTATAATGTACTCGTTCGTACTCGTAAATTGTACACGTATGTAGTATTATTATTATTGTTTTACTATAAGCAAGGCCTTCTACGATACAAGAACAAAAGTTATTCGTTTTGTGTTCGAACAAATTGGTATTCATTCTTAATGTATGTACTATATTTAATCTAGTCCTAATTGTAATATACTTATAACTGTACAACACAAAACAGATGAAAATAAATAAAATAATTTAAATATTGTTGATCTTTAATTTAACGAAGAACTCTCTCCCTCTCTCTCTCTCTCTTTTGTGTCCCTTCCTAGCAAACCAAAAGAATTTCGAATGCCCAAAATTGAAAACAGGAAAAACAAATTTATATTATCGTTAACCATGCAAATTGAGCTTTTATCAATAAAGTTTTGATGAATTAGGGGATTGCGAAAATTGAAAAGATCAGTATCGCTGTGGCGCTCTTGTATCACATGTGTATACAATTTAAATGGGGATTTGGTGTTGGGGTTCTTTGATATCTTGACTAATTTGCAAAACTGAAAAATAACCAGTAAAATTCATCAAGTGCCTTCATCAAAGTCGGTCTGTATCTGTGATGGATAGTATTTTAAGTCCACATTATAAATCGCTGATACATGACTTGAACTAAGCTCAAGGTTATTTCTATAGTTGAAAATATTTACTAAATAGGACACACATGTATTTATTTACAAATTCAATTTATTAAAATCAAACCTGTATCATGTTTATGTATTTCCCTAATTTATTACATTATTTTCAAAATGTGTCAACTAAATTTTAATTGATTTTAAATTCCCCGCGCATATATGATGTTACTGCTGTATGTTTATCGATGAGAATATCGCTTTCTCTGAAACTCTTATAATTCATAGCAACCAGCTTTTGAAGTAATGCAATTGGTAATTGCAATTCTTTTTGGTATACAAATCCTCATACATGCTTTTCCAGTATTTTTAGAATTTTAAACTGCTATCACTCACAATTTTTACTTCATCCTTCGTTCGTATGAAAAAATCTGATTTTCAATTTTAGAGTCCATTATTTAAATAAACTGGTTACTTTTACCTAAATTTTTATCTCTGGGAGAAACCCACACAATTAACATGTTTTAAATTGCCTGGATTTTTTGTAAATCACGAAAATAATCGCCACTATTTTTACGCGCTTCAAAAATATACTAATATGGTATATGAAGAGTGACCAGTTGGCTGAGGCTTAGAACGATTTCAAAAATATCGATAATCCGATGTTCACCACTCAGAAGGCAACCAAACTAACATTTTTAAATACTAAATAAGAAACTTAATATGTGGCTATCAAATAACTTGCAAGTGTGCTTAACACACTTAAAGACAACGCCAAAGATCATTAAATATGGTTTTATGGATTCCAAATTTGGACGAATGCTGCTGGGACTCACAACCATAGTAAAGGGCGCTAAAAGCTGCAACACAATTTGCGTATTGTATTTTATACAAGAAAACGAAATTTCAACATTGAAAGAGGTGCAGCAACGTTGGCCCAACGTAGAATTCGTGGAGGATGCTGAATCCATTAATCAAGTCGTCGAAATCCTATCGGTCGATAAGGAGAACACCGCTGCAATCGACGTTGCTGTGGTGGGAACAGATTTACAGTTTGCCGTTTGGAACGAATTGATTAAATTAAAGGCGGGCAAAACGTTGACTTACAGCGAACTAGCTGAGCTGGTGGAGCGTCCCAAGGCGGTGCGAGCGGTGGCAAATGCTGTGGCAAAGAATGAGGTGTCCATACTGATACCTTGTCATCGTATTGTATCCAAAAGCGGCGCTGTTAAATATCATTGGGGTGCAAAGCTTAAGAGCGATTTGTTGGCATACGAAGCAAAATAAATATAAATATATAATTTAAAAATTCACTTTTATTGAAATTCAGCTCCGGACTCGTTTTTTTCCATTTAACTTCGAACCTAAGATTGTTCTTATTCTGTGTGTGGTGTCTTATAAAAAAACAAATGACAAATTCAACTGAAATGCAAACAGGCTCAAGAGATTGTGCATCCCTGGCATTATCCATATAGCTAATGCCCGCAGATCCTACTTAAATTGTAACTATATATCTATACTGGTCCTATTCTCGATGCAGCAGCACAAATATTGCCAGAATCGAGAGTATAGCCCACTGCAAAGCAAAGAATAAGTTAGAAAACAAGAAATTTACAATAATTTTAGTAGTAGCTTACCTTAACTTTTGGATATTCGTTCATGAAGATCGTGATAATGCCAACATATGGCAGAAACCCTCTGGCGCGGCCTACTATGTCCTTCTTGGTCAACCAGAGCTGTCCTGGCGCATACAGTCCTCGGTCATCCACATTGTTGTTGTCACCCTTGGTCAGGAACTTAACGGAACCATCTTCCCTATATAACATAGTAGAATATAACTATTTAATTACTATTCAATTAAGGTGAATATAGTTCTACGCACTTCTCGTGCAACTTGATCACACGATGCACTATGGGTATGTCCCGTCCCTCCACCTTGAAGACCACAATCTCGCCAACACGCACCGGCTCTTCCTTATAGTTGGTGAGGAACAACAAATCGCCACGATGAAAAGCCGGCTCCATGCTGCCGCTCAAGACAACAACAATGGGCGATTCACTGCCGGTGACAACCATAAGACCCTTCCATATCATCAGGGCCGAGGAGACGATCATGGCAAAGCTTAGCACTTGATAAAGTGACTGCAATTATAATGCAACATTTGATATCAAGCTTAAATTAATTACACAGAAAAGTATTGGCGACGCATACCTGACGCTTATTCATGCGATTAAAGTCGCCCATCATTTCGTCTATCTGCAACATGCTGGCTATACCCATGTTTGTGCCTTTGTTATTTGTTTTGTTACGAACAATAAGCAAAGCAAGTCTACAGTTTTTTGTTTGCAAAAAAGTTTTTCTAGGCGAGTTCCACGAAGACAAAAAATGACAGGTTGCAAGCGGCGGACGCGTTGGTCCGACACGTCAGTAGGGATAGCAGTGTAACTGAGTTACAAAATATATCAACAGTTTAAATATGTCCGCAAAATATACTAGAACTGCATTCATTTTTGTCTAAACTGTATTCCCAGTCATAAATCAATATAATCGTTTTACATGAAATCGACTTATTTAAGAAAAAATAATAATATTATATCTCTTTAAATAATAAATATAGTAACAAGCTTGCACTTAATGAACAATTTTAAGGAGCTTTGCAGTAGTTGAAATAAAAACTGTAAGCTTCTTGATATCGATTTGAGCTGCCCTGGTATACTACAAAGCTGCATCAGCTGATCGATAACGTTATAGCCCTTTATTTATTTTAGAATCTAAATTATATAACAATTCCAAATTATTTCGTAAGTCTCACAATAAAAAATCTTTCGTAGTACAATAAAAAAGAGTTGATCATAAAAATAATACAATTTTGAAACAAAAAGAGATTCAAAAGGCCTCGCGCCATTGACTAATTTTTATCGATTTCACTCGAACCCATTAGTAATTGGCGGTATATTTTAGTATATTTTACGCAGCAACGAGGATATATTTTAAAATTCAAATAGCTGTCGCACTGCTGGTGTGGTTGGTGTGTGCACATTCTGCTCGAAGTGAATTTCACAAATTTATTGAATAGAAATTTGCAATAGATACTAAAAGAACAATGGGTGACAAGCTGTTGGATACAACACAAATTATAAATGGCTTGGCTGTGATGATATCATTCTTTGTCGGCTACAAATATGCATTGAAACGTGGTGAAGCGTGCGCAAAAATCGACGATACACCAGCGTCTACGAAGGAGACGACAGAGGAAGGCGCTGCAGCTGCAGCAGTTACTGTTGCCGACAAAGTAAGTTATCGAAATTGCAATTAACAGTAACTTATAGTGATGACTTGCTTTACAGAACTATGGCGGCTTCAATGACAATTTTAAAATGGTGCTCGTGGTGCGCAATGATCTGAAAATGGGCAAGGGCAAGATAGCCTCACAATGTTCACATGGCGCTGTCGGTGCATATCAAAGAGCTGTGACACGAACACCCCGCTTACTGCGCGCCTGGGAGCAATGCGGTTGTGCCAAGATTGCTGTGCGCGTCGACAGCGAGGCCGAACTGATGGCAATCAAACGGTCCGCGGAACAAAAGCTGCTGAACACGTGCCTCATACGCGACGCTGGGCGCACACAAATCGAACCCAATTCAAAGACTGTGCTGGCTATTGGACCAGCGGCAGCTGATGACATCGATCGGGTCACCGGCCATTTGAAGCTGTTGTAGAAAGTTCATACACTGAACACACACATACATGATGAAGAATCACACGCTTAGCCAGACGCCTCTTGCGAAGGTGCACATAGGAAACCAACCAATCAATCCCTAAACCCCAAAATTTCAAAGCAATATGTGAGCGCATGTGGACACCACAACACACACGACTGTGACAAGCCAGTTAATTGAAGCAAAGAAGAAAGGAAAATCCTGCTGCATTGTTGCGTTTACTGTAAAACTGAGCTATTACATATTAAATCATTTGTGATGCTATTGTCTTTCTTAACAATTCCTTGTTCTTGGCATTTTTGTTATAACTAATGATGACCCTTCTTGCCCTCGCCACAATCCTCTAAGGCATCCACAGTCACTTCCTCCCACTTCTGGGGTATTACCTTAAACAGCTCTTCTCTCACATCGCCCTGAATAACAATTGCATTATCCGTGGTCACCGACGCGCCACAAGCGAATTTGTTGCCAAAGAATTTGGCTGCCGAACGCAAATCAATTTTGAATGTACTCATGCCGGTCACAATGGTCACTCGCTTGTTCTTGCCACGGGTGGCACACGACAAGCAAATACGTTTGGGTGCATCGTCATCATCACATTTTTCCTTTTTCACCCGCAGCAATCCCTTACCGCCGCGTTTCTGACGCTTCTTCTCCACCTCATTGCAGCATTCGCTATCCTCGGCCTCGCGTAAAGTGAGTTTTTCATAGTCTTCGGGCAAATTCTTGGCCAGCCATTCTTTGCATTTCTCATACTCGGAATAAAACTCACAATACTCGATGGGCATGGAACAATTGCCACAATATTTCACTTCAAGGGGATATTTGATATCTGCCAAAACAGATTCGGATTCATTTCTAGAATCCATTGAAATTTTAAACCAAATAAATGTGCCGAGTATTATTTGTGATCAGCAGTTGATATAAGACAATGCCTGCTGTGATTTGTATTCCAATTTTAACTGGAATTACAAAATCTTAAACAATTTTTCAAATATTAAAAACAAGGTTTTCAATATATAAATTTTTTCGTTAACTAAAGCTATCTTAGGATATCTAGTCGTTTGTTTTTGCATCTGATTTTGGACAATGTATTCACACAATAAATATCATATAAATATAATATGTTTAGTAGATTATGAAATGTCGAGCAAACATAAATAAAAAATCTGAATTGTCGTGGACAATCATGTTACAAACCTTTAGAAATTCTTATTGATTGGGTATAGTGATTTTTAATTAAATTATTAAAGAAAGTTGGTGAAGTTAATAAGGAAGAATTCAGGGAAGATTCCTTTTGTTTGCATATCCGCCTGTAACAGAAAAATTATCAGATACAATAAAATTTTTGAGAAAATTTTTGTTAATCAGCCAATAGAGTAAATTTTTGCCACTTAATGTGCGATATATTTTTTTTTACTTTTTATGCAAAAATATACAATTATTTGTTTCAAGTAACTGAAATCGAAAGAGAACATTTGCTTTTAATGCAAAAATGTCTGAATGCTTTAATATACAATTATTTATTTAAAGAAACTGAAATCGTTAAAAATGATTAAATCTTTTTGCATCTTTCTCCAACTAAAATTAACTTATCTTAAAGCAACTAGACATTTCCACTAGTCACTTGTTGTTTTGATTAATTCTAATGTATAACAGTTATGAAAGTAAAAAAGTCGTTCATTGAGTAGAAAATTATAAGGCATAAGAAAAAATAAAGAAAATAAACCTGATAAAACAGTTGAAATATTTGAAGTGTTACACATGATAATTGTTCAACTAAAATGTCATCCAATCGAATTCGTTTTCTCCTTGTTGCTGCTGTTGTTGTTGCTGCTGCTGCTGTTGCTCATCATGTTGTTGCTGCAACATTGGCGGCTGAGCGTGCAGCTGCTGAAGCTCCTGAGCTGGCTGATAGTCAGATGCTTGTGACTGATAATCAACAGGCTGAACGGGTTCATTGGATGCATCCAACAGATAGATTTGCGATTGTTGAGCTGAGTGATGCTGCTGCTGCTGGGCAGCCAATTCACTATCATCGAAGACCTCTTTCTTGATGCGAACGCCACCGTTGTTATCCTCCTCATCGCTCTCGGATATATCCAGATCTTCGTCTATGCCCATGCCATTATTATTGCTCGTCGAGGGCATCTCATCATCCTGTGACTGCATCATGCCAGCTGCCGCTGCTGCACTCGTGCTTGCTTCGGGTGGATTATACTGTCCATTATCGTCCTGAGACTGAGCCATAAAATCGGAGAAGGCGCTCTGTGCATTGTAGTTTTCATTGTAGTTCTGACGTGGCTTGTGCATGGCCAGAAAGTCCGATGGGTCGTAATTTGGATCAACATCAAGGGACTCATCTGCAAAATCAAATAACAGCGATTAGCATAAATCGAAAGACAAAGGATGTAGGACAATAATAAATAGTTATAAAAACAAGCCGTGCGCTTTTAGAAAATGCGTTATTTTTTCGAAAGGAAAAACAAGAAAAAAGAGCAGGGAAAAGGGCTAGAGAAAATGGAATTGGATGGGTTTATAATATGAACCTTGCTGCTGTTGAGCGTAGTAGCCAAGACCGCTCAACTGCACCATAGCTTCAGCCGCTTGCTGGCTGTCATCCTCGCCGCATTGCTCCTCTAATCACACAATAGCGAAAGTAAATTGTATATATAAAATGTAGAAACAGAATCCAAAGCACACAGAGAATAATACATTTAGATTTTTTTTGGGTAAAATAGAAGAGTCTCGCAAAAAGTTACGTAAATCATATTTAAATATTTGAGATATCAACTTGCAACACACACAAATACGAATACATAATTGTTGTGCACAACTTCAACTAAAAATAAATGCAATTTAATGCACATCACATAACACACCTGCCATCTGTTGTGCCTCTAGATCAACCTCCATCTTAATGTTCTTGGGATCAATGTAATCCATGGTATCGCCGCTGGTTGCATTGAGTCGTTCCCCTTGATCCAATATATTGGCAGCATTATTCTCATCCTCGGATACCTCCTGAAAATCTTCCTCGTCATCCTCATCATCGTCTGTGGAGCATTGCAGATCTAAACGCATTTCATTGGCAAGATATAAAACATTGATTAATAACGTATAAGTGACAAGAATGTGCTAAAAGAACTGAAACAATTGTCAAGTAAAATAAACAAATTAAAGTGATTTATTTTGTAAAATTTTTCAAATGAAAAATAACTAATTTAAATAGCAAATTATAAGAAAACAATCAAGAGACTTGTATAAAACTAATGTATTAATTAATTAAATTAAATCCAAACCAAATGCAAAAATTTAGTATGAAAGCTTTTGGGGAATTAAGTGGATGTGTGTTTATTCGTTGTGAGTGTAAATAAATAGATGGTTAATTAATAAAAGTTAAAGAAAAATCAAATACAAATGTGTGGGTGTATGAGTGTGCATGTGTGTGTATGTGTGCGCTATGTATTGTTGCTGTGGTCCACATATAACGCCGTATACATAAGTCTTACCTTCGTCCAGAAAGTAAGCTTGCGTCTGACTCATGTTAGAGCCAAGACTGTCCTTTCGGGGACGGCCCCGACCACGTTTAACCGGATTCGAGTTTTTGACTAGAATTGGATTTGTTTGTTTTGATTTTTATAGAGATACTGTATTACAAGTACTTAATATACGAGTAAATAAATGGTGGAAAACATTGATATATAACTTGCTTGCAATTTATGGAATTTTCAATTTTTCAATCTGTGTGTTTTAATTGTTTTTATTTTTTGATTTCGAAATTGAGCGCAAAAAAATGCTTAACAAAAAAAAAAGTAATAACAATTACAAAAACAAAAATTTGATTTCTGTTGAAAGCAATTTGCAATTGTGCATAAGTTTTTAAGGAACAATAAGTATTTATATAGATATAGTTCCCAATGGCGCATTTTGGCACACATGAAAAGCTCGACTGGGACACTTTGATTACATTGAGCTAATAGGTTTTCTCGACGATGAAATGGACATAACAAACGATCATGCAGTTGTCACTAGAATAACATCAACTTAGAATGTATTTTCTAAATCAAAATTTATACACAATTATTGCCTGTTCTCTTGACGCTAATACAAACATAAAATAACTTCCACATAGCAACTGGAATCAAAAAGGTTAGATTAGTATGGAGGATGGAACCCGATCTGTAGACCATTACCAAGAAAGAGGTTCATGTGTGTCGAAAGGTTTAAGCATATGTACATACATTCTATACGGATTCTATGATTCTGTATATGATGCAAGCAAGAGGAATAAGCAAAAGCATTACCAATAATTAAACAAGACTAAGGAACTAGACTATATGGTTGCGTTTGATTGAAATATATATATATGTATATATGATGTATATGAATTGATGCAAAACCAATTCCTGACTAGGATTATATGGATTAGTTGTAGTAGATGATTTAACATTGAGTCTAGCTCGCGCATACCCTCTTCCACCGGATCACGTTGTTTGCGTGGTCTGCCCCTACCGCGTTTCACCTCGCCGGCAGCTGGTGGCGGCGGTTTGCGCAACGCTGCTGCCGCATGCGATTGACTTGTGTCCGCGCCCATTGTACGATGTATGGAATTGGGTGGCACAAGTCCAACATGGCCCTCCACATCGATGTAATCATCGCCGGGCGAACTGGCGCGACTCCTCATGTCGTAATCATCGTTACCCCAGGCCTCATCAAATTCAGGTGCTTCGGCTCTGGCCTTCTCCTGCGTTTTCAATATGTTCTGCTCCAGCTGACCGCAGTGATTTGCAAACTACAAATAGGAGTACATTAGTTTTACAGTAGTTATTAATAAACTCGACAAGTGCTTACCTCTTCGAGCTGTGTTTGTGCATACTCCAAGATCTTCTTGGCAAACGCCGTGTACGGTGCCTCGCTGCCATTGTATTGCTCGCAGTTGGCCGCAATGAGTTCAATGTCGCGCAGAAAATCGGCACGACTGTGATAGATATGATCTGTGCAAAGTTTTGAGTGTATTAATTTCAAAATATTTTGTAACATTTCGCTCTCCACTTACTTTCAATGTTCTTGCCAATAGTTTCCAGATCCATCGGCTTTTTAATCAGCGTATAATAGTCTTTGATGGCCTTCTTGTTGACCGGCTTAAGGAAAGGCCAAGCCTCGGACATCGAACGGATTTGTGAGTGCAGTTTCTCAAAGATGAATGACAACGCCACCTGATCATCGTCGTCCAGCAGCGGATTGATTGCCTTCTCCAGACGCATCAGTTTATCCTCGCGCTCCGCCAGCAACTCGAAGCATTTGTCGAACATGCGCTGGGCAGCGGATGTGTAGGCGCTCGTATCCCCATTATAGAGCACCGAATTGTCCACGATCTGCTTGAGATCCTCAAGAAACTGTTCGCGACTCGTGTAGCGACGTTGACGAATTTGTTCGCGCATCGTCTGCAGATCCATGGGCTTGGTAACGACCAGATGATAGTCCGGCACCCGTTTGGCATTCACTGGGAACAGGAATGGTGTCACATCCTGCATGGAGCGCAACTCGTTGAGGATGTTCTCCAGTATGGACGAAAGCACCACAACGGGATCGGTGCGTCGGCGATTGGCAGTCTTATTGTGACGCTGCAAGTAATCGCAGTGCACCTCGTTGGCCATGCGTCGCTTCTTCTTGCCGGAGCCATCGCGTGGCATCTTGAGCGTGAGGCCGCCACGTCGCTTCGACTCCTCGCCACTCTGTCCATGACGCTTGAGCACTTTGCTGCTCAGTGTGACCTTGGTGCCATCCACATTGACCAGATCGTCGTCGTCCATATTCATCTCCCGCTCGCTCTGCTCGTCCATGTCGTCGGCCAGCGAGGGATTCGATTGCGACAGACTGCTCTGCATGCCCGTGTACAGTGGACACGCTTTGTTGGTGCGCATGTGTCCCACCTGACCGCAGGCGCCGCACTTGAGCTTCAGATCCGGCTTCAGCTTGAACTTCTTGCGCGACGGACTCACCTCCTTGTGGCTGTTGTCGCGCTCCTTGTGCGCATGTCCGCCCGAGCTCTTGGGATCGCCCAGCGAAGTCGGCATGCCACCCGGCTGCAGCTTCTGGTTTTGCGCCAGCTGCGCGAGTCGCTCGCGCTCCTGGTTGCGCTTGATGCGACGCAGCTGCTCCTGGATGCGTCGCTTCTCGCGCTTCATCTCCTCCTTCTGCTGTTCGTCCAGTGTGGCAAACTGCTTGATGAACTGCTCATCCTTCGTGGTGCGTATCTTGATGTAGGCATCAATCACAGCCTGGCGACGCACCGTCTCCACACGCGTGTACTCCTTGCCATCGTTACCCTTGAAGGTGCGCGTAATCCGCAAGATGCGTCCCTGATTGCTCTGCGCCATCGTCTGTTGGGTGGCCTCCTCCTTGGCCTTGGCCGCCTTATTACCGCCATCGCCCTGCTCATCGTCCAGCTGGCGCAACAACTCCTGACGCTCCTGCTCTTCGCGTTCCAGTGACAGCTGTGTTGAGGTCTTCTTGTTGGCCAACATGTTCTCCAGATTCTTGCCCAACTCCTCTAAGTCGGACTCTTCGGAGGCCGACGACTCATCCTCATCGGTGGAGAGCACTTCGGAGCTGGCAAGCACACGATTCTGTAGATCAAAGATGCGCTGACACTCCTCCTTGTAGCGCTCCTGATGCTCCGCAATGGAGAAGCGATTGCCACGCGAGAACTTATCCATGCCCTCCTCACCGGCTTTGGCCTTCTCCGTGGACAACGTACGCACCACATCGATGACTTCCCAGCGCGTCAGTTTCTTGATCTCCTCCTCGGGCACCTTGAACTTGCGCAGCAGCTCCTTGGCACGCTGCAGCGGCAGACGACGCAGATCAGCATCGGTGCCCGTCACCGAACGCTTCGGCTGCGATTCCTGCTCCTCTTTCGTTTGTGTGGGTTTGTTGGGCACCCGCACATAAGAGAAGCCTTCGCCACAGCCCGTGGGATCAGCGGGGCCGCTCAACTGAAGCAAACACTTGCCACGCATGGCCTGGATGTAGGCACGTGTAGTGTTCCAGGGCGCCACCTTGACCTCATCGTCGAGTAGTTGCGCCTCCTCGTCATCATCCTCTTGCGGCGCAAACAACGATTTCTCACCATAGCCAGCATCCTTGAGTCGCTGTTCGGCTGCAATCATGCTAAAGTACGCACAGCATTGCTCTGGCGAGACCATGGCGCGAATTTCCTCCTCGGAGGGCAGACGAAACTCTGGTTTAATCACCCACCAATTGGAGTCCATTCCTGTACGCTTAAAGTCCGCACATTGCTTCAAACGTTTGCGGATGCTGCTCTCCGAGTGAGCTGGAAACGCGCGCTTCACATCGTCCATGCGAATACGACGCGGATTATCGCGACTCTTCCAAAACAAACGATAGATAAACACCTGCAAAACCAGCATTAATACGACTGACCAGAGTGAACGAACCTCTTACGCACCTGCAGAAAGTCACGCGTAAAGTTGTTGGCACGCTTCGAATTGGGACCCGGCACCTCGTACAGTGGACACTCCTGACCCACGGTGAAGATGGCGCTCACCACTCGTATAAAATAACTGTTTCTTGTGCGTATGATGAGAAAGTCGTTGGGCAACATCTTGTGCGGATAAATCGGTGCACGATACATGTTATTCTCCAGCGCCTGAATACACTGTCCAGGATGCAGAATACCCAGAAACGGACTGGTGTGTGCAAAGGCCACCTCACCGTACACATAATCCTGTGGTCCGCTATCCTTCTCCGCCTTGCGTTTGTAGTAGTTTTTGATCTTGGAGCACATGCCCACCTGATTCATCAGCGGCGGATGCTCCTCACAGAACTCAGCGAGCACAATGTCACCATCCTTACCACTCAGATCCTCAGGATTGCGCATAAAGAAGACATCTCCGCCACCTGACGCAATGCGTTCCACTTCTCGCTGTTTTGCCTTCTTGACAATGTGCTTCAGCAACGGATAAACTGGATGTTGTTGGACTATCGTTAGCGGACCATGCGAGAACTTCTTAAGCGGCGGACGATGGAATGAGCGCAGCTTCATTGGACCCATGTGTGTGGGCACAAATGGAGCACGCAGCTCCACCACCGGCGTCGAGTGCTGTATGAGATTACCGCCGCCCACTTTAAGGCGCAACGTGGGTTCCGTTTTAGGTGTGTAATAGCTGCAAAGAGTTGAGGTTAATCTTTAAGCAATTAAACAATTGTAGCATTGTCTTACGAGTCATTGGATATGTTAAAGGGATCACGATCAGGACTCTTGGGTGGCGGTGGCGGCGTATCCTCGGCCAGCACATTGATGACACCCGCTTTACCCAGCAGAATCTTCGATTTCTTGACATGAGGATGCGGTATCTTAATCTTGGGCGGTGGTCCCACATTCTTGTTGATCTTGCTGGGATCAATGTCATCGGGTATGCCGAGTATAATGTTCTCATCGTTGGGATCCAATGTCAACACTTTCGGCTTGGGCACCTTGCTCATCTGCTGTGCATCCCAAATCACCTCATCCTCCCATTTGTGATAGATGAGTTCCTCGTTCTCCACGGGAAACAAACTGTACCAGGTGTCATCTGGAGCTTCCACCTGTTTGTTTTGCGCCGCACTACAAAATTAAACATGTTAACTACGAAGTATGGAACAATTGAGTTGCCAAAACTTACCTCTGCAGCGCCTTCTTGGTAGAACCACCTCCAGAGTTTTTGTTCCCGCTGCTGCCGCCACCGCCGCTATTCGAGCCCACTGGCAACGCAGTCTTGGGACTACTGAAGGCGCCCGCAGTGCGAGATCCGCTTGAGGGCAGCCAGCCAGCTGCATTCGTCTTGGAATTGAGCTTCTGCAGCACCTTGGCTTTGATGTCATTGCCATCCCACACGACATCATCCTCCCAGTGCAGTTGTGAAACCATCAGAAACGCGTCGTCCGCAATGCTCGGCTGTTCCACAACATCCACGGTAGTAGTGATCACCGCCACCTCGCCATTAAACTTATTCTGTGTCCCGCCTGAGGACGCCGTCTTGGTCTTGAAACCATAGTTGAATCCCTCACCCGAGTCAGGCACTTCAAGCATATCGTACCAGATCTGGGCTGGGCCATAACGCCAATCGGCCACCTTGGGCTTCTGATCGTTGTTGTCACCGCTGTCCGGTCCCTCGGGACGCACATCCTCGCTGTTCAGATCGCTTAGCAGTTTGTCCTCATCATCGGGCTGACATTCGGAGGGTGAAGGTTCAGGTCCAAAGTGCAAATCGAAGCCACGTCGCCGTGGTTCATCCGAATCGCTTGGCGAGTCTGAACCACCTGCATTAGGCCGCTGATCACGCGACTGATTCCGCTTTCGGCGTCGCTTGCGGACGTGACGCCAAATTTGAGGTAAACTGGTCGGTTTGCCAGGACCAAAGAGACGCGAGAAACGCAGCACTTTCTGCGGCCGAAAGTCCGGAAAGAGATCACAGACATCGACATTTTGGTATTTTGATGGCAGAATGTCAGCCAGCGGTGTATCCAAACGACGATCAGCTTCAGCTAAACAACGGAAATGGAGCAATTAAAGTTTAATCTTCTTTAACAGATGTTTTCAAAGCTACCTTTGGCTTCCAGTGCTTTTGCATCGGCGCTGGGCGAAGTCTCTGTGTTGCCAGCTTTGGTAGCTTCATCATTGCTGCCTGTGGATGAAGTACTAACGCTTCTCATGGGCGCACTGGGCGGCGGCATCAGTTCCTTGTCATCCTTGGCTGCCAAATGCAAATAACCATTAGTTTTTAAACTATGGAAATAAATTACAACACCTACTTGACTTGGCCTCCACCTTGGAAGCGGGTATCGCATCCTCCAGATCATCAAATGTAGATGCAGACTCAACTGGTGTCGCTGCTGGCGGCGATGGCGTGCGTGGGCAGTCTTCGGATAGCTCCGTAATATCGGA
This sequence comes from Drosophila albomicans, assembly GCF_009650485.2. NCBI lineage: Eukaryota > Metazoa > Arthropoda > Insecta > Diptera > Drosophilidae > Drosophila > Drosophila albomicans. The sequence continues at coordinate 24,017,778 of NC_047631.2, forward strand.
ATAATCAATAGCATCGTCTTGGGCCTTGATGGCGCCATCCTCATTCGCTTCATTACTGGTGCTCGCCTTTAAAGCATCGAAGGCACTCAAGTTATCCGACCCATCCGCTGTTGGTTTGTCCTCGTTATCCTCATCGGAATTAGCGTCTCCACCAGGCTGATCAATCACCTCGTTCAGCAGCGAATTTAAACCCAATCTGCAAAGATGTTTTCATGTAGAACACATTTCTGACGAGGAATGCGCCACTCACTTGGCCAAGGAGCTAAGATTCTCGCGAAGCTCAGCATCGAATGCATGTCCACCTCGCTCATCATCGTCGTCCATCAGCTTGCCCTCGGAATCAATGTTGCCAAACAGTATTCCGGTCAAGTCCATGCCCCCCATTTCCATGTCGTTGCCCTCGTTAGCCGCATTGCCGCCAATGGAGCCCTCATCGCTGTCATTGTCCGATGCGGTGTCCATGTTGCTGCTGTATTTAACTCTCTTTCACTTACATTCGATTAATTTTTATTTAACATTGCTCAGCAGCTGTTGCAAGACGCTTTTTGTTTATTTGTTTACGTTTAACAAGCGTTTTAATTTTATTTTTTCGCCGTTTGGAAAAAATTCTGCGTTCTCTGCAGTTTTGGTGATCAAAACTGTGTGGCCGATTGCTGCAAGTGTTAAATTGACAACTGTTAATTACGAAAGTGTGGCGGCATGTCGATTTTACTTAACAGCCTTAGCATAGAAGAGAACCAAATTGTTGCCTCATTTCCCCTAGTGTGGATTTCGTTTTCGCAAATCCACACAATCCACATGCTGTTTATTTTCTAGTTGTAAGCCAGTTAAAAGAAAAATATCAGTTTTACTAAGCTACATTTTAATACAGTGTAACGCCTTTATAGTTTTCAAGAAAAATATACTTATTAAGCGGCTTAAGCGACTGTTTTTGACAGTTAACATTACATTGCTACTGTTAGCGTAAATTCCAAATATTTCCCTGTAGGTAATTTTAACAATCTAAAACAGCTGTTTGGTAATGTTGACGCATTTGTTTTTTTTTTTTGCGCAATCTTACGAAATTGTTGCAGGGGTAAATGAAAGAGGAAACAAACGAAATGCGAATATTTAAGACTTGTTAAATCAACTTTTTCGTTATCTGCAGTTAACATTGCCGCTGTTAGCATACGCGCGCACTGTTACCATTTCCCTCGCTGAAAATTTAAATCCCAAACAGCTGTTTGCTGATGTTGACGCATTGTTTTTTTTTTTTTTGTTTGCACGCTCTAACGAAATTGTTGTAGTTTTAACTGAAATTCAGAATGGAGGTGGAATTTAGCAAGGAGAACTTTCTACTGCCCGAAACCAAATATGAATGTGAGTATTTTGAACAGAGTAAATAAAGTTTCCAGTTATCAATAGTTTGTTTCTTGGATTTCCAGACTTGGACCACACGGCGGATGTGCAGTAAGTTAAAACCACGTTGCTGACTAACTGAACTGACAGAACTAATCCTCTCCTGCCTTAAAGGTTACACGGCTGGGGCACAACGCTGAAAGAGGCGTTTGAACAATGCGGCGTGGCCATGTTTGGCTATATGACTGAGCTGGATTATGTTTCCGTGGAATCGTGCTACGAAATCGAAGCCAAGGGCGATGACATCGAAGGACTATTGTTTCATTTTCTTGACGAACTCTTGTTCCTGTTTAGCTGCGAACCATTTTTGGTGTGCAAGAAACTGGAAATCACAAAATTCGATGTTGAAAACTTTGAGATCGTCTGTCGCTGCTATGGCGAACCCTTCGAACTCGGCAAACATCCTCAGGGCACCGAGGTGAAGGCAATCACATATTCGGCAATGCAAGTTGTCCAGGACGTGGAGCGCAGCAACTTCGAAGTGTTTGTGATAATTGATATTTGAGTGGAAGGTATTAAAGTGAATTTGACATTGTTGTTGTTAGCTTTTTGCATTCATCCCTGTCTTCATTAATCATAAGTGAAATGCCCAAAAAAAAAAATCATACATTTATTTATAAGAAATGCGCCGAAATTTTTGCAATCTGTTGCACCCCAAAAAAATAAACCCTGTGGGGTTGCTGAATGACTTTTCAAGCAGCATTCATTCAATTTGTTGCTGCGGCTGCAAAATGCAATTAGACTTTTGTGCGCTACCCTTTTTTTTGGCTTTTGTGAATTTGCAGCGTGCATGTTTCCCAGACAACCCTCTTTTTTTCTTTGTTTAATTACTTGTGCATTCCCAGACTGCAGTTCAATGCACTGTCTGGACAAATAAATGCAAATTCAATTGGAAAAAGTTCCAACTTTAAACAATTTTCCAATTTCCTTTTTGTCTTTTTCAAATTCAAATTGTTAGCTAACAGGTGGCAACCATAATAGCGATGCCAACTTGTCCACGAACGGACCGCATGTTAATGAGCAGTTGGTTTAACAGGCTGCGTTAACAGCTGTTTGCACAGCTGATCAACAGCTGTTAAATGTAAACAACAGAAAACTGCGCGCCGCTCACGTGTAGGTGTTTCGATGTGTGCGTGTGTGTGTGTGTGAGTGCGCGCGTTTAATGAGCTTCAAGTTCTTGTGTACCGATTTAATTTGACATTAAATTAGTAGCAGTTAAAAGCCAACGAAATAATTACGTGTCAAATTTGAATGCAGACGGCGACATTGATGAGCGCAAAAAGCAACACTGTGTGCACAAGAAAGTGTGTGTAAAAGAACAAACAAAGTATCAAAAGCAAAGCAGGCAATAAAACACGTACAACGACGACGACACCAATATCAATACACAAAGTTGCTCATTCCTCGTTCCTCGCTGTTTGTGTTGGTTGAACGCGCGAGTCGCGTTCGCGAGTAAAGAAAAATATCGAAAAATATACAAGTTGAATTTGGCTTAAAAAAAGACAATAATATTCAACGCATATTTGCAATATCGAGTGAGTGTGTAAAGAGTTGGCGCCCTTTTGCCCCGTTTTGCAATTTGCCTGTGAAAACAACAACACTTGCCGTAACGTCATCATCGCCGCGGTGGCCGCCGCACTTCGCTGCTGTTGCTTTTCAATTCGCTTGTCGTCGTCGCAGTCGCTGCCGCTTACTCGCCTCTCTCCGTCTCTGTCGCTCTTGCTCACTTGTTCATTCTTTCTGCAGCCACCAATTGTCATGGTGTCGAAGAGGAAGCAGCAGCAAGCATTAAAGCACATTTTGCTTGAATAATTTTTGTACGCTGCAATTTTCACATGGTAAATGTGCAGTGAACGGCATTAAACTGGCAACAATCAAAAGCTAATATAATACGCTACAAATTGAGATCAAAACCAAGTGTGTGGCTTAACGAAAAGTGTGTGAAAAACGTGGCAGAAAAAACTAAAAATCCATAGCTCTCTGGCGGCCATAGAAGAAACGAAACGACAAAAAAAATGTGGTAGGTATGTATGTAGTATGTACGGACATATGTATGTATGTAATAGTATTAGAATATAGAGGCTGCGAAAAATGTGACGACGACGACGCTCGCTTATGTATGAGTGCGCGTGAGGGTGTGTGCATGTGTGTGTGCGGGTGCTGCGCTGGACATTTTCATATTCGCCCTGTGCCGGGCCGGCGGCTGTCACAGCTGACGCGCAATTTTCCCTTTGCGGCGAAAAAGGAGTAGGCGACGATGGCGACTTTCTCTCTAATGCGCATTTTATATAATATTTGTAAGATTCGCATTAATCCGCCACAAACACTTGCACACACGTGTGTGTGTGTGCGTGTATGCATGTGGCGGCCCTCTCCACGAATCATCAACCTGCTGCTGCTGCTGCCTCTTTCTCTTTTGCGTGCGTGTGCCGTATGAGTGTGTGTGAGCGAGTGCGCCGCGTGTGTGTTTGTAACTAACGGCGAACAAACAACTCCAATTCATTGCCGCCGGCCATGATGACGTCACATGCGCTTTGCCATTTGCATTTCTAATTAGAATTATAAATATATATATTTTTATTGGATACATGTAAGAGGATCGTTATGTGAAATTATAAATTATGTTTACTTTCACATTTTTTTTGTAGCTGACCTAATTCAAAGTCTGATTTACCTTTAAAATTTTAAATGTGAACACGACCTTGTCCAGAGAAGATCATGAGTTGGTGATGAATGTTTGCTTGTCCAAAAATAGCTTTATGGCAGCTTTAATTTTAGGCCTAAAGACTTGCGAACTTACTTATTGGCTTAGCAAGCATGTTCCAACTTCATGACCGATTTTCTCCTCCTTATATAATATTTTGTTTAATGTTGTTCGATAGGATGATTAATTAACAACTTGATTCCATTGCTGTGATTGTTTATCCCTTGTAATTCATTTTTAATACCAAAGAAAGTGCTGTTTATGCCTTAGTTTTAGTGTGGAAATCAGAACTTTTTTCATTTTCTTGTTTAGTACTGATTGCGTTTGTCAAAGTTTTGTACCATTCCCGTTTCAAAGGCCTTATCAGCGTATCAATTAACCCAGATATGCTGGCAACGCGGAACTCACGTGATAAGAGACCGAGTTCAAACCTACTTGGAAAATATATATTTCATTATTTATGTGTAGACGGAAAAACTATACGAGATTTTCCATTTTCCCTATTATTGCCCTCCCTTTGTTTTTGCCACTTTTCTCAACTCTCCGTCCCTGAGTTTTTGGCAGCCCTGGCACTTTGTGGATTTGGCTCACCTTTCGTTTTATTTCGTCGCGACGTCATCATAGTTTGATGACCTCCAAGCGACAACGACGACGACGCTGCGTCATCGCTTTTCGGTTCGTTCTTAAAGAGGGGGCTGAAAAGGGGGGCAGCGGCGACACAAACAACAGATATAACTCTTCTCTTGAGTCTGCATATTTTTGGTCACAGTTCTTTGGTTCTTCTTCGACTTGTGCCGCGCTGTTGGCCTTCACTTTGGCTCTCAGTTGGGGCTTGGTTGGAGCTCATCATTTGTTGTGAACCAGTTGCTTTGTTACCTGTTCTCCATTTGGTATACACACACACACACATATCGATACAAAGATGCCGTGATTGTCTTCTTCTTGCTATTTCGCACAGTTGCCTTTTATATACAACAACATTGGCAACAACAACAGAAAAATGGTTAACACAGTCTGAACAAAATCCGATATACATTATTACGGAAGCAATGATTTGTGCTTTTCATTTCGTTTTCTTCTTTTCCATCGGCTTAAAGCAGTTGCAGTTTCAGTTTCCAATTCCAATTCGAAATGAATGCGATTACGCCTAACAATTACCGATAATGGAGTCTAATATCGCTTATTATAGAGCGCTACTAATTGTTTAACGGCTCAACAATAACAAATAAAATATCCGCAATTCATTTGGGAACTTTTTCAACTTTGTGGCTTCAAAGTACAATTTGCATTGACATTGCTAAAGAGAACTCTGATTTTTATTTCATTTTAAAGTTGAGAGCACTTGAAAAGTGAATTAATTTTGTGATACAACAGTGAAAGCCATTAAAACCTTTTTTTTAAATAAAGAAATTCATTTAAACAAGATTAGGTGACAAATTTATACGAAAAGATCATAAATTTAGACTTAAATACTTATTGCTAAGGTCGCAGTATTAAATATTGTGTATATGGATAAATTGAAATATTTACATCTATTTATACAGTTTATTGTCATTCTCGTCAAGGGTGATTTTTTGTAGAATATCACATATATTGAATGATAGTTCAATGAAATTGATAAGCTTGCCCACCCACTCCCCGACTTTTTCATTCCATATTAAGTGCTATTAATACTCGGGCATTAATTATCACTTCGCGCGATCTGGCAACGCCGAGTGAAGCACCCAAAACGGGCTTACACAATGTGCCGAATGTGGCAATTAACAATCGACAAATGGCGCACTTGCTCCCCAATAATACGAGAGTATTTTTTCATTGTTGTATTTGTAAAATACTCTCGAAATGTATTTTGATTTTTTTTAATTGTAGATTCACCACTTTTTTTGGGTCGTGTCGTTGTGGCGATCGTATCGTGTTTGTTTTTATCATATATTTTATGTATTATCTCTTGTTATTGTTGTTGCACTTTTTTTTTTGTATAACCAGGCCGTGGCAAATATTCAGAGAGCAAAGAGAATGACAGAGAGAGAGTGAGGGAGAGGGAGAGACAAGTTCCCCTTCCCTTTCCAACAAAACGCATGAAAATACTTAAGCGAAACGAGTTAAAAACGATTTCATTAATATGTTTTTGTTGCCTTTTGTTGTTGTTGATGTGTTGTTTTTTTTTTTTTGGTCGTTTTGGGTTGCGCGTTGCCTTTTTGCTGTTTTCGATACCCTCTCAGTGGGGGCATAATTGGTTTGCCCTTAAGTTTGTAACAATTATATGTATGACAAAGATTCCATACACAAAGAAAGGCAATTTGATAGGGCACATACGCCACCCTAAAAGTATGCAATAAATATTTGCAAATTTTATCGATTTTTCACCAAAGGATATTATTACACACAGAATTCCTGGTATCTGAAATTGTAGATTGTATCATTTGAAGCTTTTTTTCGTTCAACATATAGATTAAGATTTATATTTAAATTTATTTAACAATTTATTGATGTCTAAATTTGGCACCCGACACCACAACTATTTTTTTGCGGTACTTTTTCGTATCAGCGACACGTTAAAAGTCAAAGCATAAAGAGTATTTCTGTTGCGGTGCTTTGCTGCTTAAAAGCTTTCAGTAGCTGCTTTGCGTTGCCTGTTCATTTAGTGTTGCTGTCGTTGTAGTTGTGTTTTGCTGTTGTTACTCTTTTTGTTGTTGTACACTGTTCGCTGGCCTGGCTATTTTTAAAATGCGCGAAAGCAACAAGAAAACACGAAGCAAAAAGCAACGCAGCGACCGCAGGCAGCGACGCCATCATTGTTGCTGTTGCTGCTGTTGTCGCTGCGTTCGTCGCATAAGAAATGTGGAATATGGAATTTGAGTGTGCGCTGCTCCCACACAACGCAACGCACACACATACGCACTGGCATAAACTCCATTCGCAAGCGTCGCAGCTTTTGTTGTTGGTGCGGGCAAATTGGAGCAAAAAGTTTTGAGCAAAGTCAGCGACTGCGCTGCCGGCGACAACATCGATTTCCTGCTGCAGCAGCAGCGGCAGCAGTGACAGACAGAAAGACCGAAAGAGAGACAGCAATGGAGAGACGACGACGGACAGTCGCAGACATGTCCATTGTATGACAACTCATTTGTTGTTGTGTTCGCTGCCGCTGCTTCTGCTGTGGGTGATGTCGTCATTGAAATGACGCTGTCGCTGCTGCCGAGGCTGCTGTTGATGCTGACATCGACAGCAGCAGCAGCAATAACAACAACAACAATACAACATGCCATACTCCCTTCAATTGGGTCACACTGGCGTCGACATCTCTTCGCTTCGCTTTTTGCATGCGTTTTGCAAAATTTATTTATTTTTCTTATTTTATTTTCATTTCTTTTTTTTTTTGCTTTGACTTCGCACTTCATTGATAAAATGATTAATCGTTATGATTAATATGCTCTGTGTGTATGCAAAATTTGTTGTATGTTTGTGTGTCACCTAAACGGTGTTGAAGCGTAAAGCGGATGTTTAAACGATTTATAAAAAAAGCGCTGCCCCAGCAGCAACATTGTGGCAAACTGGGTGATAAGCTGGGCACAGCGAGAGCGAGCATGAGAAACGCTAAAGTTCAATGGAGTTCAAGTCGGGTTCGAACTAAAGCCAGCCAAATTAGATAAAAGTATTTGAAGAATGTCATTTCAAAACATAGGATCTAAGTAAAGCTCAAATGCTCTTCTCAAAATAATATTTTGAAAAGTAAATATAGCTTACAGAATATAGCGATTTAGTATACCAAAAGTTTTCTCATCTTGTTTTAGGTTCTAAGACTATGTTTTTATTTTGTATAGGAAGAAGTTTTAAATTCATTTAATTTAGATTCTGTAAATAATAACATAATTAAAAGTAATTTAATTGAATTATGTATCACAAAAAAAAAGTTCTCCAAAATTACATCATTAAAAATGTAGAAAAAAAATTTGTGGAGGTAAAAAAAAACGTCTATGGGAAAATTGAATTTATGAATTTACTCATTGACGTTATGAATTTACCTATTTCAATGTCGGAAATTCATATTAAATTATTAATGATGTTTTGCAATTTCTTCATCGAGGCAAAAACCTTTACATAACAAACCCAACTCATAATTCCCACCCAAAACATGCTTCGGACTTGACATTTTTACGGGCGAACTCAGAAAGCAACCCCACAATAATTGCAAGAAAATTGATTCGATTTGATGATGCCTTCAAAGCAAAAAAGAAAAAATCACGAGATGACGAAGGAAAAAAAAAATAATGAAATAAATGCCTTACAGCTGCAACAAAGTTGCTCTGATCTAATTGCCTAATGTGTGCGCATAATGCATATGGAATTATGTAAGCACATACATTTTTATATGCCAAGACCCCTCTTGCGACCCACAAATCGATTACGAGTGCAATTTATGGGACAGTTACGCGTGGTAGCGATTGCTGCATCTGCCTGCAATATTTTCTTTTGGGCAGCTGCTGGGATGCTGGGATGATCATTGAGAGTTCTTTCTTTTCTTTCGATTCAATGAGAAAATCGCAAAGTCGCTTTTCACTTTTCTTTTTTTTTTTTCTTTCACGGCAGCTGGAAGAAAGGAACAGATTGAGGACAACATTTTGCATCATCTTTGAATGGGACACGAGAAGAAGTGCTCACTGTACAATGCTGCAATTTATTTAACCTTTGGCTTTGCTTTTCCTCTTTCTCTCTCTCTCTTTCTATCTTTCTGAGTCTGTCTCTCCCTTGCACTCCTACTCTCAGGGTCTGCTTAGATCTTTTATAATCCTGCACATCCGAGAACTCCTTGAACGTGCTCATAATTTATGCTGTACAAACACCTGCTCTGCTCGGTTGCAGCCCAGTTTTCCTTTAGTTTTTCTTTTGGCCAGCTGCCGTTCTGCCTGTTTCGCCTGCCTGTTGCTCATTGTCTTTTCCTCTTCACCTACTTCTACGCTTCCTCTTCTTCTTCATTGGTCCTTGGCTGCTTTACGGCATTTTACATCGTTTTTCATGCTGTTGTTTTTTAATTAAACATTGCCCCTCTCTCATTGATATCATCGCTCGTGCTGATAATTTGTACCTTTCGTATAACAGCTGCTTATAGATTGTCCATCGAACAGCAGCTTTAACTTAAGAGGGGAATAATAGTTGAATCGCTTACATGATACCTCTTGGAGAATTCCCTTGACTATTGAGTCGTTGAAGTTATTTTTGAACAGCATTTAAGCAGTGTACAGCCAGGAAATTTAGAATAACACCTCGTCTATTGATATAGATAATTAATTTGTTTTATATAATTAAACTTGTTTATTACTTAACGTAATTATATAATCCAAACGTGTATACCTTTAACTTCTTTTTCAAGGCATGTGCAATTGTTTTGCCACCATGGCCGCACTCCATATGCCACACACTCTTAACCCTTGTTCTCCTTGCTTTTGTTTTTGTTGTTCTTGGCTTACACTTGTTCGCCTTGGCAATTTATTGCCTGTTGCTGCTTCGGTTACTGTTTTATAGCCCTCGTCTTTGAGTCGACACACGTTTCGCATTGCTTGATTAGATTAAGGCCCCTCACAGATACAAACATATATATAACATTCTCTGTTAATATCCTTTAACCCATCATCAACGCTGACGCCGTCGTCTTCGTCGTCGGCAACGCAAAGTTCAAAGCCAATCGACTATTTTTACTGCTCCGACTGCTTCAGTTGTTATTGCACATGCTCTTTCCAGCCATGTGGTTATGTTAGACTTTACACTAAGCACGACATGCTGTTTACGATTTGAGGTTAGAACTGAAATTTAAAAAGCATTGTGTACGGACTCCAAAAAGTATGCTACGAATAACTGCAAATGAGGGAATTATGTAAATACTTTAATTTGTATAATATGTTTGCATAATAAGATATGTCACTGAATAAACAATTGAAGTGCTTTGCAAATATTACTGTTAAACATCTCTTGTTGTTAAGTTACGTGCATCGAATAATAAGTCACATTCGATTTGTGTGCTGTTAATTAACAGCAGCCAACGAAAACTGTTAAGCGACGAAATTAGCAAAATGGTGCTTTAAAGAGTATGTAAGTAGTTGTGGTTGTTGTTTTTTGTGTTGTCGCATTGCCTGCATCTACGTGCACAGCAAGCTTTAGGCGTGTGTGTGTGTATATTTAAGTGTCTCTCTCTCTCCCATTTAATTGCTAAAAGTCTCGAAATGTAATGAAATTCCATTGCAATGATGCCGCTGCTGTGGGTTTTGTCCTCGTTCTTCCCTTTAGGCTTTTTAACACTTTTTAAATACCAATTCCCAGAATTTGACAAATGCAAACAAATGTTAAGCTCCTCTCAGTCCTTCTCCTTTGTTCGCTTTTTGCTGCACAAATCACTTTTGACCAAATGTTGGCACAGCCTATAATTAGCCACTATTTGTACCCAAGGGGGCGACCGTTCTACGACAATTAAAATCACATTAGTTTTTCTAGCACTGTTGCTATCTCTATCTGAGTGAAAATGCTGAAAGTGCTTTGTTGCCTCTTATCATTGCTCTATTCTCTCCGCGCAGCTGAACTGTTAAGGGGGTGTGGAGTGAGGGTGGAGCGAAAAGTGCAACAAATACCGTGTATGTATGCGAAAGCCACAAAACTCGTTTCAGACATCCAGATTGTTGTTGTTGTTGTTGTGCCCATCGTCTGCCCCACATGCTTGGGTCTGTCTCTCTTCCTCTCTCTCTCTCTCTTTCGTTGTGCTGCACATGATTAGCGCTACAACAACAGCAACCACATCGCAACGTTGCAAATGAAAAGAAAATTTACAAATTCCATTCATGAAATTTTGCAGCGTCGGCCAACGTCGTCGACGTCGACGTCGATGCTGGCTGTTAAGCTTCACTTCCACACACAAACACATAACCCACACGCAGAGTGCACAGACAGAATGAAAGAGCGAAAGAGCAGACAGAGCTTCGCTCTCTTTTTTGTGTTTGTGTGAGAGTGTGTGAGACGTGCCTGATTTTTTTGCGGCTTGTTTTTGTGCGTCGCGCTTCATTCTCAGCGACAGCGCAGTCGCTGCATCCATTTGCACGTGTATTGGTGTTGCTGCTAGTGTCTGTGTGTGGCGCTTGCTCAGCTTTGGCACTTGCCGGATATTTTCGTTGTTGTTTTGGAGCCGACGTTTCATATGCCGGCTCGTCGTTACTCGTTGCTCTCACTCTCTCTCTCTCTCCGTCTCCCTCTCACGTGCGCTCGTTCGCTTGCATTCTCTCTCACTGCTGTTTTGCACTTGCAATTTTAGTGAGTGATGTGGTGGGGGGGGGGGGGGACAACATTGTTGTAGTTCGTATGTAGTTGACGAGGTTGCTCTTTCCTTCCTCCTCCTCCTCTCTTGTGTGCTCTATTGTCGCATCGTCGTCGACATCGTCTGCGTTTGCCTGACAATTACATGCAAAAAGTTTTGTGGCTGCAGTTTTCTACACAAACTCTGACACTTTATTGCACTTGTATGCGTGCATGTGTGTGTGTGAGCTCTGGTTTATTATGCGGGTGCAGCATACACAGACAGCGTTCTCGGTCCTGTGGCCAGCAAGCAGCCTCTTTTGCGCAAAGCTCGTAACGCGCATCCGTTTCCCTTTTTGCTTTATTGCTAAACTGCAATTCATTTGCTTTGTTATTTTTACACATTTTACGAGTATGTGTACAATGTACCAACAATTACAACAACAAGAGTTTAAGGCTGCACCAAGCCAAGAGTCATCATCAGTCGGCTCCTTCTCTTCCATCCCCTCTGTGCTTCATGTGGTGCCGCAAGCAAAACTCTCGGCGTATATTTATTGCGAGACGGTAGACGACGCCCGACTATTCCCCACCCCCAACCCCCAAACAGCTCCAGATCCCAGATCTTAGGCCCAGACCAAGGCAACGCAATGCTGGGCTCAATTTTCAAACGATTTCAATGGAATTCTGAATTCTGCTTGCAGTCGTCGTCTCAACGCAGCGCCAAGTTAAAATCCCAGACTCGCATCTTACCAACGCCCCTCTCTTTCTCTCTTTGTGCTTCTTGCATCCATCAAGCAGCACTTCGGTTACACCAAAAACAACAACAACAACATCAGAAACATCATGGGACAGCCTCCTGCAAACGGCGCATAATTTTTGCTATATTCAAGACAACGAAGGGTTATTTCCATTTTGGCATGCATCTTGTTTTGCCATCGCAAGCGAAGCTTTTAAGTGTGATCCATGAAACCCGACGAAACTTGGTGGAAAGAAATGGCAACGCTTTAAGCATTAGTATGGCAACGCCGTCTAATGAATATTCAAATTTAACCGTCAATTGGCAGCTGCTTTTTGTATTGTATTTGCAACTGGAATACGGAAGGGAAAAAACGTTGCAGTTTGTTTGATTTTCTTAGAAAATGTAAGAGCCATGCTTATCTTGACATAAACTTGCACACTACAAATGTATAAATATGTAGTATGTAAATGTGCATGTATTAGTGCGCGTTAGTCAGAGCAAAGCTTCACACACAAACACGTTCACACAACTATTATCGCAATAAGCGTATGCGCAATTCGACTTCAGTGTATTGGACTATGTTTGTTGCTTTTCGGTTGATGTTTTTATTTTTTCATGTAGCCGCCGCCGTTGGCTGCATTCCCTCCTTGTGCTACTTCTTCCTCTTCTGCTGATGTTTTTGTTGCTGCTCCTGCTGTTCCTTCTCGTTTCGCTCTTTTCCTTATTGGTTGTTGTTTACGTTTCGGTGTTGGACCTTTTGGAGTTGCCCGACGACAGCGCGACAACGGTGACTGCGACGCGGGCAGCGACGTCGCAACGTTGGCGTTGTCTACGAGCTTTTCTGCTGCTGTTATCGAGTGAACTTTTTGCTAGATTACTTTGCTGCTGCTTGGCTCTTTATTATATTCACACACACACACTAACACACATATAGTACATACTTGTTATATATTTAGAAAATTGCATTTGCCGGCTACATTATCGAATTATATAAGAACCATAGATAATGCTCCAAGAAACTGAAACCGCACCCAAAAGAAAAAAAGTCCCCCCAAAATAAAACTAACTTCCCACGCAGTAAGCTCACCCCGCCCCTTTGTGGTCAACAAACACTCTGTGTTTTGTTTTATTTTTTTCATTCTTGCGTCGGCTTATCTTTTTGCATTCTTGCATCTTATCTGTTCCACACACAAGTTTATTGCGGTTTCTCTTCCCCATGTGTTACCTCTTCTTCGTCTCCTGCTTCTTATTCTTGGCTGACTCGCTTTACAGCTATTGTTGCATTTGTCGCATTTCTGTGGTTCCACAAATTCCACTTTTAGGCCCAGGACACGCAAGACACGCGTCTTTGTCCTCCGCTTTGTGCATCGTCGTCGTCGTCGTTGTCGTCTGGTGTGCTCTTCTTCTTCCTCTTGTTCACTTTAATGTTGTTTGTTGGTGCAAAAATAATGAATTCCTTCTTTGGGGCTTAACCTCAAATTGGCTTAACTTCATTTATTTCATTTGCAATGCCTGAAATATTTCATTTGCGGTTTACTTCTACTTTTCCTCTGTTTTTTTTTTTCTTCTTGTTGTCTCCCTCTGGCTTATGCTTTTGCACCCTTCCCCTTTTGCCACTTCTGTAACTGGACACGGCTTTGGTGGTCAGGACGCGAGCCACAGTTAAGCTGGAAAGTTGATCACAAAAATGTGCTTTCGAAAGCTTCTTCTTAAAATATGCAATTGTCAACAAAGTTGAGGGAAGAAAGCAGGTGCATTCCAATTCAAGAAACTTGTTACGATTGTTATTGTTGTGATACCATGAAAAATTTAGTTTATATATCTGAAATTCAGATTCTAATGGAGTAAATTGAATATAAAACAAAAAGTAGGTTGAAAATTTGCACGAAGAGATCTCATTGAACATTAATTTTAAATATGTTGCTTTATCAAGTTGTTGCAACATAATAGTTAATGATTCTATTAAAACTATAGCTTGTAAGCTGAACTTTAGTTTCTAAATTGTTATAGTATTACAAAAGTATTTTATAATCTAAACTTTAGATAGTCAAATTGTAGAAATTTTGTTGAAACTTGACAAAAATGTGTATTTTTTGTATTTATTCAACAAGAAGTTTATAATTTACTATTGCATTATATTATTTTGCGGTCATAAATCAACAAGAAATTTAAACTTTTGCCTGTGGTTTTTAAATTTTATATTAAATTCTTGAATTTATACACATTTTGTGCTTAAAATGATTCGTCAACAAAAGTTTAATATCATTACTATTTTATTAAAATATTGAGTTTTGATTGCTCACCTATTTGCCTTAACTTATTGATAACTAATAAATATGGTAGATTGTTCTTCATTGCAACATATATCAGCGAATTACACCAACAATAAAAATGAAATAAATTTGCGAGAATGGATCACGTGAAATTAATTTTCGTGTGGCAATATTGCAGCTACATAGTCTGATGGATAATCGGAAGCATTGAGAGCGTATCGCTTTACATGTGTCGAGACTTACTTTTTACAGATACTCATGCCATTTGTCTCACCTACACTTGCAACAGTTGTTGTTCTTCGACTTCTTCTTCTTCTTCGTCTTGCCCGTGTTGTTGTTTATTGCGAAACTGGCAAGACATAAAACAAAAGCCGTCGCCTGAGTCTCTGTTCCTCTTCCAGTCACGCTGTTGGAGTCACCTGGTTGCAAGGAGGGGGTGTAGGGAGTGAATCAGGTAGAGGAAGTAGGAGGGGGGAGGACAAGGACAACCTTGAGACTGTTCAATATTCCGCAGCATAATTCGTGGCCAGCTCGATATCACGAGTTTCACGCTCTCCTACCAATCTCGCAGCCTCATCATCGAATGGCAATGGCGCAACTCGCAGCAAAAATGTTGCAAGTGGACACCACACACACACACACACACTGAGTGAGACCCTTTCGAAAGTCGAATCCAATACCGAAACAATGTCAGATGCCGCTGTACTAAAATTACGCCAAATTATGCTGAAAATGCAATGAGAGCGGTAAATATGCGATGCTCCAGCATGGACTCGGAGTTGGATTCAGAGACGCAGTTGCAGTTGCATTTGTAGTTGAAGCTGCAACTGGACATTGCATGCACCACTTTCCCCCTCTCCCCCCCACCCAGATCTGTCCTTCTGGTAGTTTTAGTTTTTCGGGAAGCCGTAGAGCTGCTGAGCTGCCATTGGTGGCTGCTTTTATCGGACATTCAACATCTACGCGTAGTTTTTGGAGCATGCGCAAAAGGACACAACGCCGACTCGACTATTGCCACCGCCGCTGCCACCGCCGCTTGCAACACCAACGACTCCTCTGTGTGGGAAGTGTGTGGCAACAAGGCGGTCTGGGGAGCAATACGTCGTCATCGTCGTCGTCGTCGCCGTCTGCCCTGCGCTGAGCATGAAATATTTTTAACGCTCCAATGGCAGCCGCTGCGCTTACACACACACACTCAGAAAAACACGCACACAGAAATATATTTATTGCATTTTAATGTGCCACTGAAATGTGATTTAATTGGCATTGTTGCCTGCTGCCTGCTAAAGTTGCCGCAGATGCACAGTGCACAAGATGCAGCCACAAATGTATATGGAACAATCAAATTAAATTAAATGCATCATGTCATCATTTCCACTGACTTGTTTACGCGCACCAAGAGATGGTCAAAAGAAATTTGCTTTATGATGAAAAAACAAACTTAGCTGAGGAGCTTTACATTGGATTGTTTACCAAACATTTTTAGTAAAGAAAAGGTTGAAACTATGATGAACTCAATTTGCTTATTGCAAAAATATTTAAGGATTTTTATGTTATCCGGTTTTTCAATATAACGCTTCTCTTAAATATATATTTTATATATTGTCTATAATTCAGAAACATTCAAAATTTATTGTTTAAAATAATATAAAATTTATAGATTAATGAAGTTTAATTATATGATTAACCAAAAGTCCTTAACAAAGGGGAAAACTTCTTTAACAGTTTTGAGTCCCCAAATTAACACTCACCAAACAATTTACAGAAGTGACGGAATGTAGTTAGGTGTTTTGATTGATTAGATAAATTAAGCGACTTCAAGACCCGCAATAGATCTTCATTCAAAACTTGTGATAGCCAGCTTAATCGTAGGCCATCATAGCCAGGAAATTAAGAGATTCAACGAGTTAGGCTCGTGACAAACTTGTTCAGCAACTTTCCCCAATGATTAAACTCACTTATGATAACTTCTTTTTTCTTTTCTTTTTTGTGTGGTCAATTATTTTTTTTGTGTTTTTCTTAACCGTCAATTACATGCAAAATTACGAGAGTCGAAAGTTATTCAATTTAATGGCAAACTTTAATGTCTGATCACGTTGGTGAGTTTCGCAATAATCGCGGCGAATTGATCGATTATTGAAATGTGTGCGATTTGGAATCACTGTGCAGACGAAGTACTAGACTTTGAACTAGTCGAGTATGTTTTATGTATGTATGTGTGATGGCGCTGCATTGGTCTGGATCTGGATTTGCAAATGTTGGAAAAATTTTCTTTAATTAAATTCATTCTCACAGTGTGTGCAACATGTGGCAGCAGTCAGCATTGGTGGAATGCTGCAACTCAGACGCAACAGCTCCAGCTCACAACTCCTGCTGCTGCTGCTTCTGCTGATGGTGCTCCTGCATCAACTTCAGCTTCAGTTTCTCCTCCTTCTATTGCCGAGGCACTTTGTCCAGGAATTTCAGTAAAGTCTGGCGACTTCACACAGCGTCGTCTCCGAGTCTTGTTGGACTTGGACTCGCTGTCTGAAGTCTGAGACTTACTCTCTCCCTCTCTCTCTATCTTTCTCTGTCTTTCTACCTACGCAAGCCCTTTAAACTCTTGCGCCGTCATCAAATCAGGTTTCGAATGCTGCCGCCTCAACGCAACTCAACTGAACTCGACTCTGATGCTGATTCTGACTCTGACAGACGCATAAATCGCTGGCGTTTTTAAAATACCCAACCCAGTCAGGTCCATGACTGGGTATTACTTTTGGACCCCCGCTTCAAGCTCCTCACGGATCTAAGCACGCCGTCTTCATCGTCCAGCAAAAAAGAGTTAAAAAAAACACACACACACCAACAACAACTTATAAATGCCTCTCATATTTTTAACACCAAACATTGTTGGCGAAGAGTATCCTCAGGCTCTTACCTTCTTTTTGGTTTGATTTGACAACTTTGTTGGTTGTGTGTTACCTTCTTATATATTCTGTTCTGCTCTAAAAAAAAATCTTCCCATCAACCTACGAATTTTGTTGTTGTTGTTGTTGATTTAGGCTGCAAAACGCACTTGAATTTCAATGAAGTTTGCAATGAAAACTTCTTGTGCCCCTAACGAGCTGTTTGTCCTAGAAATCTACAATAACAAGTCGAGAATTCTTTAGCTCTTCGTAGATCGATCGTCTGCTACATTATGTTAATCGCAAATCGTAATAATAATAATACTTTTGCTTATTTTCTTTACAGATTGCATGCTTTTACTTATATTAAACTGCTGGTAAGTTTTTTTCAAATCCACAAAAGGATTTTCCATATATTAGCCTGATAAATGAAGTGAAAAACCACTTGGCAATTGAGTTTATTTCCATAAACTGACTTGCAAACATACGCATACATAATTATTCAGGTTCTGGTTATGGACATTAGCTTTTAGCTTGAGGTTGAGGTTGAGCCCTTGTTTCTTTCCCTTTGGACCTGAACCTCTACCCAAACCTGAGGTGTTATTCACCCTTCGACAGCCGCTTGACAGTCCACTGAACCGTGGACAAGTTGACAGGAACTGCAACTACAACTACAAACTATAAAATACAAACTACAACAAAACAAACAATATCAGTTCAGCTTAGATCCCATACAAATGAACTCTCGGAGTACATCAAAGATAACTTGTCAGTCCACAAATGGCCAGGACCAGGCCAGGAATTTTGTTGTTTGCATAGCAAATGTCACACGGCAACAAGCTGGCTCTAAAGTTGAAGGTGAGAAAGAGAGCGAGTGAAGCAGACAGACGCGATGATACCCTGTAGAATACTAATTTGAAAAATTGGGAACGACGACAAGGGAGAAATAGTTTAAAATTGAAATCCTTAAACATATTATGAACGTATAACTAGAAAAAGAAATATATAGGGTATATTAGAAGTCCATTCCCAAAGAGAAAGAGAATTAGCGAGGAAGACAGACGCGATGATACCCTATAAAATACAAATACTACAAATTGGGAACTACGACAAGGGGAAATAGTTTAAAATTAAAATCCCTTTACATATTATAAAGGTATAGCTAGAAATTGAAATATATAGGGTATATTAGAAGTCAATTCTCAAATTGCTTCACCAGCTAAGTTCTATTATTAATCTCTGGCAAATTTACTGAATTTTATTTTAAACTCCATAATCCTTGCATCCTGCCTACATCACAGCCTTGTAATACCTATTTCTTGTTGCCCTAGGGTATGCAAAACGGGTTGTGTCAACGGATTTATCCCATATTTAAATATCATCAGCAAGTAGAGTTTACAAATCAATTTGAATGTTGAACGTGTTGTAAACTCGAGGCACAGTATTTTCCCTGTTGCAATTTGCTTTGACATTAACTTGACATACCGCCGATCCGCATACGAATTTAACAAAATCCGAAATCCGTTTTCAAATGCGAACATACATAAATTATGTGGGGTGACCCAAATTTAAGAATTCCTAAACCAAATGCTAATTAATCCCACGAGAGGACAGAGAACGGAGGGTGCAACTCTTCGGCTACGGATTTGACATGCTCTGCTGATTTTCACACACACAAGAAAAAATGAAAATGCATTAGGCGAGGAGGAGGGAAGGAGGATGTAGCGCAGCTCGCGTGTCGTGGGCAAAAAAAAAGAAAAAGGTTTAACGCTTTTCCGGATGCTACCTGGTAACCTCTGGGCTAACGAACCCGACGCCCCTTTTAACCCGCTCCGTTTCGCTCGTTTTGCGATTCGAATCACGAAATCTCACGCATGTAATTGCATCTACTCTTCAATTGAGGGAGGTCGGGAAGTAGGGAGGAGGCGACTAAATATCACCTTATCTCCTTACACTCTGAAACCTAAGCCAGACCCTAGGCATAATCTCTTCCTTTTGCTTGACACGCGCGTCAAGGATTCGATTCGATCTTGGAAGATGCTATAGGCAATTCGAGAAACGCCAGCTGTTTTCTTAATTTCCACATTCCATAGCACTTCTTCTGTTGCTGCAACAACAATTGATTAGTTGTAATAGCGACAACCCTCTGCCGACTCCTCTCACCCCTCGGCACCCCTCAGCCAGGGTGCGTTTCGCCTGCCCCTCTGCTCTAATTTACAAAGCGTTCTCGTTTTTTTTTTTTTTTTATAATTCACCGAAGGCTTTTGCAAAAAAAAATGGTGTTCACCCTATTTTGAATGCGCTGTTCGAATCCCCCGCTTAGGGGTTGCTGCTGCTGCTGTTGCTTTACTTTAATTATTAGCTCAGTGGCAGCCCTCTTGCAACGGGCAACGATGGTCACCCTTGCCGGAGGGGCAAACGCTGTCGTTGTCGCTTTTGCTGTCGTCGTCACCATCGCCGACATTTGGCACATGTCAATGCTTGCATTGGACTTTGGGCTCTCAACTCTTGTGGCATTCTGCGTGCGGACCTCGCTTGAGCTTGGGCCTAACTGCAGCACAGTGGGGCAAACCTTGCAAGCAAGTGCTCAGTGGTAAGAGCCTCAATGAGGTATTTGATGATTTTTGTAATTTGAGAATTGTTCCTTGTTATTGAGAATTTATTTATTTTCTCCATAAAATTATAAAAATTTAAAAAAATAAAAATAGTCAAGATTCCTTAATTCTTAGCAAAAAAATTTTAAAGCGTTACTGTAGGCTGAAACTTAATAAAAATGGGACTGGGCTTTGAAAGCTTAATTACCAATAGGATAAAATTAAGAAACTTTATTCTTGAGCAAAAATTTTAGTCTTAAATAATATTTCATAAAACAATCAAAATCAAATTAAACACCGTTAGTTGCACAAAATAATAACTATTTTCAGAAATTTCTGTAATTTTATTAAAGAGCATTTCGTGTTTAAATAATTCCCTATTTCCTCACTCAAAATGCAGCATCTACAGTTTAATCTCATGATTTTGACGAAGAAAGGTACAGGATTTGATAAATTGCCTCGTTGTAGAAGGAAAAAAAGGGAGTGTTTTATGGTATTAAGGACACGCAGGAAAACCATTTACGAATTGTGTTTCGACCCACTTTAGAGGCTTATGCCATAAATTAGCAGGAATCCCAAAAACTGAAACAACTAAAGCTATGCGCAAAGTAGGGAAAGAGATGGCTGGCTCTATTGCTAAGCAACAACGTGGCGACCTAATTCATCAGCGTAGCGTTGTGGCGCCTCCTTAACGTGTGTCCGTCCCACTGTGACGCGCTCCACTTCATCAACGGAGCAGGCAGCGAGCGTCGTTCCCATTACAATTTCTGCAACAAAAAACCACTTCCATTTCCTGTTGAATTGCAGGAAACCCAACGCACAGTAACAGCAGCAACAACAACAACAACAGCAGCAGCCCAATTCTAACACTAGAACAATGCGAGCAGGAGAGGGAGTATGCAAGTAACAGTGAGAAAGAGAGAGATAGGGAGATTGATCCCTGGCGGGCAACCATCACGTTGCACCCTTAAAAACGTAGCTGCTGTTGCATTTTTGCAACAATTATAAACGGGACAACAGGCAACGTAATATCTCATTGGGTAACTAGCTATGCAAATGATGCGTGTCGACCTGCAGATACCCTGTGTACCCTATGCAGATATAAATTTGATGTTTATCAAGCTATTGTAATGAAATCTTTAGGCAGAGGAAATTATTTCAATTTAATTGCAATGAAATTTTGGAAACAAGAACAGGCAGTCGTAAATATGTAAAGCTATTGTTCATTATTTTATTATTTGTTGTTTATCGATAATGATGAAATCTTCAGGATAAGCAGAGGTAATTATTTGAATTAATTGCAATAAAATTCAAATGGCCAAGGGAGAGTTATAAATGCGTAATGCTCTTATGTATCACATTATTGTTTTAATTTACATTGAGTAGCATGAGCTGTGGTCATTAGATATACGAATTTACATAGTAATTGCTGTTGCTGTTCATTACACAGCTTTTGAGATATACCCGTTTGATTGCCGACTTACAGGGTATGTAAATTACCTTAGCTGGCGACATTTGTGGATTTTTTTGTATGGTGTCTCAGTGCTCGGTGCTTAGTGCTGAGTTCGTTCCACTTTCAAACTGAAACACAGAGGACGCAACGTCTGAAGTGCCTCGTGGGCCAGGGCTATGGCTATGACTATGTCTAGATGGCTAGGGCTACCACACGGAAGGCGAGCACCACTCAGAGCTCATAACATACACCATTGAAGGGTGCTGCTACTTTTTGGTTTTTCCTTTTTAAGGGTGCTTCTTTCCCGAGTCTAAGAGAGTTTTGCGCAAGACGCAACAACGCCTCACGTCGTCCAGGTGTGTTTCCTTTGGCCGTGTGTCCTCGTCGTCGCTCTCGTCCTCGTGTGTCTCTGTCGTTTCCTACTTCTTTTTCCACTTTTCCTTTTCAATGTTCTTTTTCTCAGGCATTAGTTTCAGCCGCATTTGGGACATCTGTTAGTCGTCCGTTCGGTTTGATTGTCAGTTTGTTGTTTGAGTTTGTTTGCCGAACTGTGTGTTGTGCCTTAATTTGATTTGTACTTCGCATCTAATCCCCTCATCTCCAAAATGAAATCTTCACATCCGCTCGGAAGCTCCCACGCTTTACTCATTAGAGTGGAGCTCGTGAAGCTTTCGATTTAGTTAGGCTAATTGCACACGGCAGAGTGTCCTGATGAGCGCACACCGCCTTCATAGGAAAGACACTGAAGCAGCAACAGCAGCGGCGACAGCGGCAAAGCAACCCAAGCTGAGATTTACTGATCTACAAATTTCCAGGAATTTCGTGAATGGAAAAACAAAAGCGCAACGAACGCTCTTTACGTACAGACGAAGAAGACCAGAAGGAGGAGGAGGTTAGGCAGACGAGTTGCTCTACCTATGGATCTGAACCTGAACCCAAACCTGAAGCTGTTGCTGTAGCTGTAGCTCTGTGGCTCAAGCAGAAGCTGAACCTCGCGGCCCTGTGTATAAAATATCTTATGAATGTACTCTCGTACTTGGCCCTCTATCTTTCTCTCTCGTTCGCTCCCTCACTCACTCAGATTTTGTAGAGCTCTCTCTGTCGCTCTGTCCCGTGGCCCTGCTCTGTGTTTGCTGTTTATATTTCGAAGGTTCTTCTTGTTTTTGTGGCCTGTCCCAGCACAGCTTTTGTAGTTGCCTCATACTTATACTCATACTCTCTCTCACACTCTGTCTCGCTCGCCTCCTCTGTCTCTCACAGTGTTTTCCTCTCAGTCTTTCACTCTCTCGTTATTGTTACTTAAAATAGCTGAAAAACGTGAGCACATATCCCAAATTTGAAAACCGGTAAGCCAGGCCAAAGGCATCGACCAGGTAGTCGAGAGATTTAATGAGCACCCGGTGCCCAGCCTTAGGCGCACATGCAGACAGTGTGCAAGTTGGTCGGATAGATAGTTGGTCCAGTTGGGGAGCCATAAGCAAAACCCACTCTTCTTTTGCCACACACTACTCTCTCCCAATAAAATTTCAAGTCACATTCATTCGATATAAAATCCACGACAATTTATTAACAACTTAACCACTTCCGAAAGTTCTAGATCTTTTTTTTTTTTTGCCAAATTCCTTGCACATTTAAAGATAGTTTGACTAGGAACCTGGGAAATTCCTATTCCATTCTATAAATACGATAAGATCACGAGCTCTTTCGCAGCCACATATGGCTATCTTTTGTTGTAGTTTTGAAGCTTCTTAGCATGGGCAGACCTCCAGGAGTTTAAGACGAAGAAAAAGTTTATTGGCAAAGCAAAAATGCAACTTCGAGATATAAAACTTAAGAAGAAAATCGAACTCAAACAAATTTCTACTGGACATTAGAAAACTTAAGGAAATTGGAACTTGGAGAAGAATGAAAAGTTTTGAAATGTCTAGAAATTCATATTTCTCCCCTAACAAAATGCTTCAGAAATTCCTTATCAGTTTAAGACCTCGGTAGAGTCCAACGAACCTTCTAAGGCGTAACAAAACAGAAATTTCAATGGTTACCCCTCTACATGCGCCCCTCCCCCAACCCAATTTGGCATGTGCTACGACGTTTTTTTGTTGTGTGTGTGTATTGTTGTTGTTGAGGCACAAGAGTCTCATGCAGCAGCAATAACAAAACGACAGCTGCAAACCAAACTATGCTTGTTGATATTTCGATTCCGGAATTACACGCCGAGTAATACATCAGACGTCGACGACAGTTCAGACGGACAAACCCAAAGCCGAGTCAGCCTGTCAGTTTGTCGTCCAGCCATTGCAATGGGTCTTTTTCAGGTTCGGGTTCGGGTTCGAGTCGAAGTTCGAGTTGCACAGAAAGAGTCCTGGGTTGAGCTGCTCAAACACCGCATCGAACCCTCAAACCTCTATCGATGCAACTTGTGGTGCAGTCTGTACAACTCGGGGCAGGATACAATTCGCTTGGGGGTACAGTTCCCAATATGTTCTCTACACTATATATACTTGATGTCTGACTGTCTGTCTGGGGCGGCAATTCATCTCCTGTTTCATATCCGTTTTGCAAATTCGAATTTCGACTTATTTTGCTGATTAATTTTTGGCGCGTCCGCTAAAATTTGGCCAAAGCAAATTGCTTATGGATTGGATTTGCAGTTGATTTTGGATTTTGATTTCACTCTGTAATTTTGGCATCTGCAGCAGACTCTTTTATTGTATCCTGTGTGCTCTGTTATTATTGCTATGCCGATTGTTTTTTGTGATTTCCGCTTAGATTTGCTTTGCATGTTGGGAATTCAGCTGCTGCTCGATGATGTCTTTGTTGCTGGGTGCTAATTGTGGGCACACAGGGTTCAATGACTGACTGACCGACCATCGCCTAGGTAAAGAACTAGTTGGACCAATGTGCCACTTAGCACCTGTCGTCGTTTTGTAACAGACCCATCTGCTTTTACCCTACGTTGCGTTTCCGCAGGTCATCAGATAGCTTTTGGGGCGCAAAAAGCTTTTTTTTGTCGAGACGGTTTCTCTGTCATTTCGAAAGTTTATTATCCGCGCATAACATACAACCCTGCGTTTGTTGTTGGGTGGGCCACAATGGTAGAGAGCAATAGAGAGAACGAGTGCACGCATGATCGCTGCATTATCCTCCCTTATTGTTGTTTTGCTTGTCGCCTTGCTTTGACTGCGACTGCATTCCTTTTGTACGACGCTCCGTTACTCTGTTACGCTCTCGATGCTCTCACTGTGCTGACTCTCTCTCTGACAAGGCTCTCTCTCTCTCTCTCTCGCGTGTCTGTCATTGCACGCACACACGATCTCTGCTGGCGCTGTCGTTGTTGTTGTTGCTCTTGTTGCCCTGCAATTGCATTCCTGTTCTGCTTCCTCTTCACTCGAACTGTGTGCCAGTGTATGTGTGTGTTTGTGTGCTGTCTGCCTTGACTTCAACTCTGTCGGCGGCCAGAACTACGCAACATTTACAAAACGAACGCTGCAGAAAGTGGAAGTGAATCTCCAGAGAGGCGGCGATCCGATCCGTTTCGTTCCGTTGTTGATCATGACGTGTTATCGTTACCGTTGTCGTTATTTCTGTTAAAGTTTTATTATCAATAACACACACTCTTTGTTAAGTGTTGCAACAAAAACAACTTTTGTTAAACAAAATTAAAAAAAAAAATAATCATGAAAATTACTTGCAAAGTGCAAAGCAAATGTTGAACACACATAACACACACCACAAACGATGCTAACAAATACCAATGCAGTCTGAAACACACACACACAAGGAATACTACAAATAAAATACAAACAAAACAATAAAAATAATCATAATCATTAAAATGATCATCAACTAAGCTAAAACTCAGTGCTAAAAATGCTTAAGTCATTTTAAATCTATACTAATATTAATTTTGAAAACGATTCCAAAATTTCGAAAATGCAATAAGTTTTTATGAAAAATTAAAAAAAATTTTAAATATTTTCTAATTCTAATTGTTATATTCATACACATTTTTGGCTATTCTTCATCTTTTATTACATTTTTGAAACTGTTGAACAAATTTCTCATATATGCTAAGTGTTCTTTACGTTTAACTTGTTCTAAATTTATGTAAAACCATTTTTATTGATTTACCAAAAAAGCAAAACGCATTTTTATCAATTATTTATTCACTTAATATAATATTTAAGAGCTCTAAACTCACAATCACATAAGTCTAAATATAAATAATAATATAAAACAAAATTTTAAACACTAAATAAATCAATTGCAATTCATTGCCACCAAATTCAACGAAATATAAAACAAGCTACAACTTTTGGATTACCTTACAAAATTTAAAATTCAATGCCAGCAAAGCGTAAGTACAAAAAAATAAACAATGCAAAATCAACAACAACAGCAATGATAAATAATAAATAACAACAGTTAAAGTTACTCGTTAGATTTTACTCGCTGCATTCCCCTTTTGACACTCGCCGTTTATACCCTTTAGTCAAGGAATGGCGTTACGGGGTTGTTTTACTCTTTACACATTTTTGGCTATTCTTTATCTTTTATTACTTTTTTTTGAAACTGTTGAACAAATTGCTCATATATGCTAAGTGTTCTTTACGTTTAAGAATTGTTAAGAAAGGTTACGTCAATATATTTTTGAATTTATTTCAACATGTAAAATATTTTGGCTTAAAGTAAAGGGTATTGAAGTGTTTGCAATAGTGACTCGATTGCAGCGTTGTTGGATCTTCCAACACGCTTGTTTAATTTTTTTGCACTTTTTTTCTAAACGAATAATTAAATAATAATAAGCATTAACTGATTGTAGTTAGCTTCATCTTATTTGTTGTTGTTTTTGTTTTTGGGGTATCGCTCGCGTTTTATGGCTTACAGTAAAGTTCATTGAACGTGAGCTGAGAAATAATTTGTAGCCAGTTGGAGACTCAGTTCAGTTCCAGTCTTGAAAAAGCAAGTCAAGTCCGCTCAGTTGCTAGCCGACTTGGCTGCTTGTCTAACCATATAGAGTACACATACTTTCTGACTGCGTGTGTGTGTGTGTTGTATTTTTGTTGGACTGTTAGGGCGGACAGGTCGGCAAATCGGGGAAGTCGCAGTAGTCGGTTTCATGTGCGGGCTTGCAGCGTGCTTTTAAGGTCGACCACTCGTTAGACGCTGCTTACTGACCGCTCATTATAACCCTAACCCCATTTGGATTGCGAGTCGCATCGCATCGGTAACCTTTTTTTTTTATATAGTTTTAACTGGCACATGATAGGGCTACGCCCCAAACAAACCCAACAAATTCAAGAATCAACTGAGCGCGAGTACAGTGAATAATGTTACATACGTACATCCCGGACATTAACTAGATCTGTATCTAACATGCAACGGTTAAGTGTTGCCATCTGCAGTTGATGATTTGACTTTTAAGAGGAGCTACTTCAACCCGAAACAATAGCTAACTAACGATGCAATTACGATATCACATCTAAAGTATCATATTTCAGTTATATTAATTTGTATACGCATTGTCAAATTATTATAATAATTTTAAATTACTCATTTTTGATATTATCAGAATATTTATTTTATATTTTTGATATTAACTGCAATGATTATCACATTAAATTCAATTACAAGAAATTGATATAAACTTTTAGTTATTTAAAGTCTAATTTGAATGTCCGAATTATTAAAGTAATTTTGAATTTGGCATTCTAGATTTTATCTGCTGAAACTGTTTTTGACTGTTTAAATATTGCCAATCTGGGCTTCCAGAAATTTTACTTCTAATTATATTTTGAAAACTATTATAATTTTAAATTCAAAATTACATTTTATCTTAAGAGATAGTTTCATTTGTTAGATTGCAGTTTAATGCTTGAACTTTCGCATCAAATTCTACCAATTTTAAATTTAAATTTTTCATTACTTTACCATACGACTATTTCTTTTCTATCTTACCTTTCATCTCTTCTTCGTTATGGCGTCTATCATAATATATTAACACTGTAGGTATCACTTCCCATGCTCCACTTGAGTTACAATAATGTAAAAGTCGACTACTCTCAGTTTTCTGCCCTTTTGAGCCAAAGCGTGATGTCTGTAAAAATAATTAACATTCAAATCAAATTAATTTGCAATTAGTGTGAAACTGAAATGGGTTTTGCGTAGAGTCGTGTAATCAGCGACGAATGGTGGGGTAGGGGGGAGTTAGTACTTCCGAAATATTCATTTATGTTCCTGTTTAAAGCAATTTTCCCAGCGAGACACGGCGATAACAGCAACAACAACAACAGCAGCAGCAATTCCGCCGTAAGCGACGACAACGAAGACGACGTCAGAGCGACGCTTTCGGCAAATTCAATAAATGTTGCGTCAAGTCATTCGGAAGTCGTCAGAGACGCAACACTCACTCTTTCTCTCTTTCACACACACACAGTCCACATTCTGTCTTTGCACACACATACAACACATGCAAAAACGCCTTGAAAGCTGGCCACCCTAACCAAAGAACAACAACTTCAACTACAACGACAACAAAAGCAACTACACAATCAACATTGTGACTGACATTCTGTCAAACATGCAGCGACGACGTCAACGTCAACGCCGACAGAGACGGCAACGGCGGCGGCAACTTCTCTCAAACTTTAATGCTCAATGCGTTTTTGTTTTCCTTTTTTTTTCTTTCTTTTCAGTTTTTTTTTTTTTGTTTCACTTTTATTTTCAAATTTGAATATCGCCGCCGCTCAGATTCTCAAGTAGTTTTCAAGTTGATTGCATTCTGCGGCATGTCTGCGACGTCGACGTTGTGGCTGTCGTCTCTCATTCATTTCCCATGTCCATGTTCCATGTGCTTTGCTGCTGCACGCCTTGGGGATGGCAGAGGCTGTAAAAGAGTTTTTGCACCCCACTAAAAAGGGGTTGCTTAACGATGACGATGATTATGAGGATGTTCTGCTTCTTTATTGCGCTTTAGTTACTTTTGCGCTGCCGGCACATTTTGTCTGGCTTGCCAAATACTTGTGATACCCTAACATTAACATGTGCTTTGCTCATGGTACATAACCTAAGAGAAAGCTCTGGTCAAAGACGAAAAGCTTTCGTAACAGAAACACAAAGACAATAAAACTTATTTAGAATTTGTTAAAATAAAACGGATTGAACATGCATATGTTTTTAGTTATTTTAAAAAATAACTATCGATTTTAAACTTTACTTTGGATTTCCAAAATTGTTGTATCCAACATGCATTTCTTTCGCGTACCTTGAGCAGTAGATAGTAATTTTATTTCCAGTTTCAATTTCCATTAACTCAATTTTTTTCCATGCTCATCATATTTTTTTTTTTTTTGTCAGCCTTGCTTTTTTTTGGTGCTGTTGCTTCTCATGACCCCTCAGAGCCAGGCAGAGCTTTAATGTGTGTCTGTTATCCTTTATTTTTTTCTACTTCTTTTTTGCAACATCACCGACACCCAAATTTGTGACTGGCTGAGAAGATAGCATCTTATTATTATTTTTTTTTTTTGCCTTTCCTTTTTTCACATAAGCCTCGACTCGACGCAGTTAAGTCACCCTTAGGGCGAAACATCTTCTCTCCCCCCTAAACTTCTCTATGCATGCCTTTTTTGCGTGATTTTATTTTTATTTGTAATTTTTTTTGTTTGTATTTTGCTCATAGATACCACAAACGCATGAAGCACATATTATTTTTGTTGAGCTCGTTTTGCGATCGTCTGCGCTTCGAACTTCCCACGATCCTTGTGGACTTTTGTACTTAAGACGGCAGTCTTTTCCTCAATGTGTGTGTGTGTGTGTGTCTGCAGTGTCATAAATACTTTTAATTAACTGGAAGTGCGTATGAGCGAGAGAGTGAGGGAGAGTGTACATACGTCTGTCTGTTCATCTCGCATGCCATCACGCTCCCACTGCCGGCAAAACAAAATGGAAAGTGAAGTAGAAACATCGGCTCATCGTCTTGGGCGTGAGTTTTGTTGTGGCGTATTTACCATAATTTGCTTGATTTTTTATGGCCATAGAGATAGTACATGCGAATGTGTGTGAATGTGAGTGTGAGAGTGTACCCCAGTTAGCGATCGGTACATGCAAATGTAGAAAAGAATAAATGTACGTATGTATTTGAGCAGATGTGTTTGTCTAGTTCATTGAACTTGTGATTCAAAAAGTAACCGAAAAAGTAACAGCGACAGCAGCCTTTTTGGTAGCAACAGCAGTTCCAAAATTGGAACCTTTTCATAAAAGGAGGTTAATTAAATATTTTTGCAGAATTCTTGCTTGATGTTATTATTTGTGTAGAACTAAAGTAGAACACTTTAAGCGCAAAACTTCTCTAGTTGTTGGCAACATTGTTGCTTGCAACATTACACAAACGACGCAACATGCGTAGAGCGCACGTTACAAAGACGGTGCAAAGCAAAGACAAAAAATAATAAGTAAATAAATACATACATATGTATGTATGTATTTATATAAAAAGAGTGTGCATATGGCTACATTTGTGTACATAGTCAATTTGTGGGTGCGACGGCAGAAGAGAGTTTGCTGGCTTGGCACGTCACTTCCGTCTCTTGGTTTATGTAGCCGGCATTTGAGCAAGTGAGCGAGAGCGCGGCTCAAAAGCACTCACACACACATTCAGGAACATACACGCACACCTACCCACCGTGTAAGTCTGGCATCCACATGCCACAAAAGCATCTGCCTACATACGTTCCACTCACTCTCTCACACAAACACACACATTGAAGCAGCAGTTGTTTTGCCCACTCAGCTCAGCTGCTGCTGCTTTGCGTTATTGCGTGGCGCTCGTTCTCTTTCGTTCGCTCAGCTGCTCACTCTCAGCTGCTATTCTGCTTTGAATTCGCCGTCAACTGGGACTTAACATAAACACCACAAAAAAGCAGCACTCATAACAGTTCAAATTGGCGGCACCAAATTCGCCGCAATCAGTTTTTCGTTCACACTCCGCACTGCTGGTTGTGTCTGTTTGTTGTTGCTGTCGTCGCTCGCTGTTGCCGTCGTTCTCCTCGTCGTCGTCGTTGTCGTTGTTGTCGTCGCCGTGTGCTCGTGGTTGTCGCTGCTGTTGCTGCTTGCTGAGCAAACGAAAAGCTACATATACCAAAGTAAGCGACAGCGCGAAACGTATCAAAACGTAAAATCGTCCGCGTGTTGAAAATCATTGTATTTAAACACGGCAAATAAATGTAAAGGTGCAACGTTTATTTAACAAAATAAGCCAAGCATCGTCACAAACGGCGAGTCTCGTCTCCAGTTGGAAGTTATGACAACAATAACAACAACGAAAGCAACAACCATACCCGAAATCTTTAGCACGCAGTTTCTGCCGTCGCGCGACGCAACAATGCGTTAACGTTACGTTACGTTGCCGTTGTCGCTTACGTTTTCTCTGTTCGCTGCGCTCTCTTTTTGCGTGTGTGCCGTACTCTCTTTCGCTCTTTCGCCGCCGCTGTAGGTTTTGCCGGCGACTCCATTTACTACTACGACAACGTCGACGACGAAGACACACTCACTCAACTCAGTCAGCAGAGGGCAGCGAATCGGGCAGAGCACAACACTCTCAGCCAGCACTCACTTTGCGTTTACGTCGTGGCCCATGAAGTTCGTTTAGCTCGCGCGCTTCGCCCGCCGCATTAAAAAATATGTGTGAAAACTGATGGAAAGAAAAAATAAAAAAAAAAAGAAAAGAACTGCACACACAATAACAGCAACAAATAATTGAGGACAGCTAAACACAGTACAAGCGCGGGGGCATCAACAACAACAATTATGTGATATCTACAACAAATAATTTACTTTTTTTTGTGCTTTACTGCTTGCTCTGCTGACGTCACACAGCGCCAGAGAAACGCAAAGAAAATAAACTTGCGCAAAACGTGAGAAGAAGAAGAAGTACGAAGAAAAACGTAGTGAATACAAAATGAAATTGAACATGATGAAAAACGCAAAAAATATGAAACGTGTGTGATATTAAATGAGCGCGACGACGACAGCGGCAGCAGCAGCGGTAACAAAAACAACAGTAGAAGCAGCAGCAACTACAACACACCAGCACCAGCGACGTTGGCAGCAGCAGCGACGACGACGACGCAGGCCAGGCGACGGCAGCAGCAGCGCGGCAGCGGCTTCAAGCATTTGTGCTTTGCTGGGTTGTTCGTCGTGATACTATATGTTAAACAACAACAAAAATAAGCGAAGAAATTCCGATTTAGGTGCGTGCACTTCAATTTTTTTTACCCATTTACTTTTTTTTTTGCAATTCAAGAAGAAAAACACGCAAAACAACTACAACTGAACTTTTTCAATCGAATTTATCAGTGGCTGTAAAACTGCGGGCCATGTGTTTTCAGTGTATGTGTGTGTGTATTCCGACAATTAATCATTCTTTTTCGAGTTTGCTTTGTGCACTGCCTCTGCCTCTTCTCTCTATTCTGTGCTCCCCACCTTTAAGCCCGTTAATAACCTTTAAATGCCTTTTGTGTGTGTTGCTTCGAAGTTTCACGTGAAAACGGCATTTTAATTCATTTGTAAATAGCAAACTTCTAAAGCTCCCGCCCCCGCCCTGCACTCCATCTGTGGCTTGCTCTACTTTATCAGCAGCATTTGTGGAACCTAACTTCAATAGCAGCCTCATGCTATGTTAGTTAACAGGCACACTCGAAAGGAGTAAACCAGCGATTGTGGCTTGGTTGAGTGGGTAGAGGAGAGAAAGAGAAGGAGAGTTGTTGATAACAGCGCGATTCGAACATTTTCAATGCAATGTTTTTCCGGAACCCCATGACTGTAAATGCGTCATACATACAATGTACATAAAGGTGCATTTGTATGATTGTGTGTGTGTGTGTGAGTGTTTTTGTACTGCTATTTCTCTGGTATTGCTTTTATTCTCTTTTAGACAGGGATTTCCTCGAAATTGTGAAACGTTCGAATTTCCACTTTTCCAGGACTACAACTCAATTGTCTCTTTCTGCTTTTTTTCGTTCGCTAAATATTTTGCGACGCATTTTATGCGCCTGCCAACGCGACTCGCTCTTATTTCATTTGTTTTGAGGGGGAGTTGAGTTAAGCGAGTGGTGGCTGCTCTCTTTCTCCCGCCCACCCAACACAAAGTGGCAATTATATTTGCCTTATTTTTGCAACCAAGCAAAGAAGAGGAAGAGAGTCGTTGTTGAGCCTAACAGCGTTCTGTTAATGTTACTCTTGTGCCATCTCGCTCACACGCACGGAGCTGAGATGGAGTTTTTACTTACCTTTTACTTTTGCTGTTTACACTTGTTTCTGTTTATTTAAATTGCATATCGAGGTAAATGTGAGAGCGCAGAACTTGATACTCAGTGCAAACAAATAATTGGATTTCGATTTTGTTGTTGTTGTTGCTCAAATGATGTTGCTTTTGAGCAACTTTGTCAAGAGCCGGTTTGATTGGCGTTTTTGGGTTAAGCATTGATTGTTTTAGGCAAAATACACACGGAAAAAGACAAAGGGAGACAGAGAGATAGAAAACTATTAGTGTGTCGTAGCATTGGCCTGTAATTGGCTTAAGCGAATTGCGAAAATGGCGACATGGGCGCTTATATACATATTTACATAGATACTTACATTACACATACCGGTCAACCACCAACAAAAACAACTCTGGACGAAGCGCATAATCAGTGTGGAACGCAAGTCACAAAACCGGCTGCGTCGTAATAAACATGCATTCCACACAGCAGCATAACAAAATCAAGAGCAACAACAACTGCAACAACAGCCGTGGACCGTATCTGTCAACGCCTGATCTAACAGCTGTTAGCAAAAGTAAAACAGCGGCCGGCATCTCGTTGAAACCACCAACCACAGAGACCTCAACCTCAGCATCCCACTCTCTTTCACTCTCATGCTCAAAAGCTCTCCCCACACACATGCACACTGGAGAGCGACAACGAGCGTGGATGGAGCTATACACAAAATTCTTCTTTTCTCCGCCTCTTACCGATTGCTGAATGATTTTATGGCAATCGTAGGATGTATATATGTATGTGTATGTATGTAGAGATGCATACGTACATAGCCCCCTCATGTGCATGTGTGTGTGTAAGTCTAGTCAGTCTTGTTTTTATTGTCTTTTTGCGTCTGTGTTTTTCTACTGCGCATGCAAAATGCTGTGCAAAAAGAAAGCGAAATTTTTACGTGTGCGCTGCAGTCGACAGCGCTGCTCTGACTACAGATGTATGCGTGCGTGTGTGTGCCAAAGATAAATACGTATGTATGTACATAGTATAAGCATATGTACAATATGCGTATGTTTGCCCATATGTGTATACATATGTACATATGTGCATAATTAAAGAATCATAAATTGTAGCTTGCATAATTAATAGCTCGTGTTAGAAGTTATTCAACGCTCCCGTTAGATTGCACTCGAAGCACCCAATTAGCAGCTGCTACTGACCATTTGTTATGCTTTACGAAACGAGGGTGGAAGGGAGGAAGTGAGGGGAGGGCGGGTGGTTGATTTGGTCTTTGGGGCGCATCCCCGACTATGTAATTCAGTTTTTAATACAATTTTCTCGTGTTTTACTTTACTTAATTTATTATAGCGCAGCAGCAGAGTGCTATCAAAAAAAGTTCGCGTGTTTGGACAGAACTCTGCAGCTTATTTACTCGTCATGAACACACACTCAAACGATTCTACGTGTGTGTCTGCTTATAGTACTTCTAGCTTTTTCTTCTTTATCAGTCATACGCGGCGCGGTCGCTGCGCTCTGTTGCGTCGATGTCGCCGTCGTCAGGTTGATTGAAAAAAAAAAGCTACGCTGCTCTGCTGTGTTGTGTTGTTGTTGTTGTCTGTTAATGTGTTTTGTGTTACTGTTTTTATTTGTTTTCTCTAGGCCATTTTGTCCACGATTTCTGGCATTTGCTTTTTTTCATATTCATGTTCATGTTCTCGCTTCCCTGTTTGCATAATGTGTTTCTTGCTCAAGGCACAGTTGCATTTGGTATTTACCTTTTGGGTTTTCAGTTTGTTGTTATTAGATAAATACACATAGTGGAAAGAGTGAAGAGAGCAGAGAGAGAGATGCCCGACAAGTGCACTTGAAGTTGCATCAAAATGTGATACACAAACACATTCCCGACTATCTCTACACATACATTCTCGCAAATAACTCTCTACACATACATACAGAAACGTGCACGCTCATGAAAATGTTAAATGAAGATCAGTGCTGTTAAAAACAGGCATATTTTATGATGGGGTCACACTGACTGACTCAAATTAGCATAAGCTCAATTTGTTGTTGCTGGTGTTATCGGTGTGTAATTTTATACTCGCACTGTAATTTTATATGCAAAGCGTATGAATATAAGCGACTACTTGTTATTGCAAATATTTCATGTGCATTTAAATTAAGACATTTCAAAGGACTTACCTGGCTACCCTTTTTTCTATATGCATATAGCATTTATATGTATAATGTTGTCTGTTGCCCACATAATTTTTTGTAGCTTGGGAGCTGCTTGCGTATAAAATTTCCATGTCTTCGATTTGAATTACCAGCAAAAGCAAAAAAAAGGAAATTGAAAGAAATAAAACAGAATTCGCCGGCCTGTAAACAGATACCGTTTTTGGCACACCGTAGAAAGCAACAAGAACAAGAAGACCGACCGATGAACACCAACAAAATCTCAGCAGCAGCGAAGCCAACGCTGACGCTAATAGCGACGTCGACGCCTGCAATTTATAGAGAGCGCGAGTGAATGAGAAAGAGAACAGAGTGAGAGGCTGCTTTGTTGGTGGTGTTTAGCTACCTGCTCTGCCTTTGCTTGCTTGCTTGCTGCTGCTTATTTAATTTCTTGCCAATTTCAGCAAATTCCACACGACGTTGTTTCGTTCATTTTTTTGCCGTTTAACATTTCACTGTATATAAGCTAAGTATGTATGTGTGTGCAATGCATGTGAATAGTGTGTGTGTGTGTGTGTGTGCATATAATCGCACTAAAAACGTTTGTCATTTACCATTTGCTGTTGTTTCGCGCTATTTGTTGCTGCAATTAACAGCTCGTAAAATTCAAAGCTGCCGTTTGTCAAACAACATTTAACAGAGCAACGATAACAGAGCTGAGCATGTTAAGCAAGATAGTCGGCTGTTAATTTATTTTCTTCTTTTTTGCCAACACACAACGCAAGCAAGCAAGCAAGCAAAACGTTGCCAAAAGTCTTTCTAATGAAGCGAGCGAGATAAAGACGTCGTTGACCAAAAGCGGTTAATACAGAATTAACTATAACGTTACCTCGACTTCTTCTTACCTGTTGCGGTCTGTGCTTCTTCTCGTTCTGGTTTCTCTCGCATTCGCATTCTCATTCTTGTTTTGCCTTTGGCTTTTCTTCACACGCCGGCCTCCATGTCGTCGCCTCTTTGCTCCTTCCCCTCTAGCTTCTTCTCGCTTTGCGTTGCCTTATTGATTGGTTTAATACTTTTTATATGCCGAGTTTATTGACATTTGCGCTTGCGCGACGCGACATTAAGAACAACAACAACATGACATTGTTTTTTATGTTAGAAATATTTTCGGTATGCTTCAGCGTTGTTTCTTGTTGGGAGCTTTAATGGGGCGAAGCGAAGATGGAGATGGAGAAGCGAAAGATAGAAGAGAGGGGGAAGAAGTGTAGTGGCAGCTTATACATAATTCAAAATGGTTTCCCTGCTTGCGCTTTATCATCAGCTTTTTAATGTCACGTCGTGTTTTGTTGTGCTCTCATTTCTCTCTCTTTTGCGCATTTGTTACTTGCACTAATGCTAATGACATGTAAAAGGTGCAAAGCAAAACAAAACACCTTAAATGGCGCTAAAGTTTAATGTGCCAATTGCATAAATATATACTCTATACTATATTATACTTTGCATTGAGCGACGCACACATGTCTAATTGATTTCTTTTGTCTTTCTTTTTGTTGCAGATGTGAAGAGAATCCCTAGGTGCTAATTTAGTTGATAAGCGCAAACAAAAAGTACAATAAAGAAAAAAAACAACAAGAAAATACACTCACACACACCGCAACCAATACACACACATCTGGCAACAATTTCGAACTAGGTGGCAACATTTTTAGCGAGCGCGCTTAAAAGTATGCTACACAAAATTACGGGCGATCGCCGCGCTGCCAGGCCAACGTAGCAAAAAGCAAAAGACATAAAAGAAACGACTAAACTGTAAACGAGAAGAAGCAGAAGAAGGAGGAGGAAGAGGCAGAGGAGTGAAGAGTAGATAGAGAGCAGAGCGCTAGCAAAATACTATTTTTGTACAACTGCAGGCAGCGGCGACTGCGAAATGTCGAAATATTTAACAACCACCGCCGCGCCCAACAGCCACAGCAATAACAACAGCAGCACACAACGTCAACAGCAACTTTATGGAGTTGGTGGCGGCAATTCGCAGGTGGTACGAAAGCTCAGCTATGAGCTGCTGGGCAACAACAACAACAATAACAGCAGTCACAACAATAACAATAATAATATTGTGATCAAAAATGAAAAGCTGCTGGACATTGATTACGAGCAACACGCTGGTGGCAACCACAACGATAACAGCAGCAACAGCGGCGTTGGCGTCGCTGCACACCTGCGAGATCACGTCTACATAAGTCTGAGCAAGGGCGCAACAACAACATCCACAGTTATTGCCGAAGCAACGAGCACACATCAACATCCACAACATCCACAGCAGCAACAGCATCGCAGTGGCGGTGCAAGCAAAACAAATGATATCACACAATACTACAAGGTGAGGAGAAATGTTTATAATAAAAAAAAAACTATTGACATAGCATAACTCAATATTTAACTGCACATTCAAGGCTCTTTTCTCATGCACAATTTAAAGCAATCTTGAGTTATAGATTGGGTTTTATTGTCCAGATAAAATCAATCAGCTCTTATCACATCATTAATTTAACAGAGCGTGAGAGAATAACATTTCTATGTTAAGTAACAGCTCAGTGCCTTAGCTGTATTGTTGCTTAGATGCTCCGCCTAGTTCTCGATAAGTTCTAATAAGTTATACAATTAGAGACTGATCGATAGTTAAGATGTAGCTGAATCGATATGTTGAGATCGATATAAACACGATGGCACACACACTTTCTTTCCCATTCCGTGAGAGAATGGCATTTCTATGTTAAGTAACCATTCTGTGTCTAAGCTGTATGTTTTGATGTTCCGCCTGATTGTCTATAACTTTAATATACAATTAGAGGCTGATCGATAGTTAAGATACAACTTAATCGATAAGTTGAGATCGATATAAACATTCCGTGAGAGATTAAAATTTATATGTTAAGTATGAAAACTAAGATATGATGATTGTCGATAACTTCAATATACAATTAGAGGCTGACCGATAGTTAAGATACAACTTAATCGATAAGTTGAGATCGATATAAACATTCCGTGAGAGATTAACATTTCTATGTTAAGTGTGAAAACATAATAAGATATGATGATTGTCGATAAGTTCAATATATAACTTAATCGATATCGTTGTGATCGATAAATACACGTACTCATCACACACTCGTTCTTTGCCCATTCGTTTGTTGCACAGGTCAAGCGCCGGGCGCACGGAGTCACCCACGAGATCCACCCGAAGAAACAGGCCAAACAAAGCGATCAGCATCAAACGGTCACCTACAACAGCAAACAGCAGCAACAGCGCTACCACCACCACCAACAGCAGCATCAGCAGCAGCAATACGAAGTCGAACACGACGACGACGACGATGAGACGACGACGAGCAAACCGGCCGGCAACGGATCTTCTGCTCATCACTCGCATGCTCAGTTTGCGCGAACAGCGTCTCAGCATCAGTCGACGGCGTCGCAGCAGCAGCAACAGCATCATCATCAGCAACAGGCATCGTTAGTCACATCGTCGTCATCGGCGGCATCAACTGGAGGTGGAGGTGGTGGTGGAGGAGGAGGCGGTGATCGCAATCGGGCAGACACCTCGTTGGGTATATTGACGAAAAAGTTTGTGGATCTGCTGCAGGAGTCACCGGATGGTGTTGTTGATCTGAACGATGCCTCGAATCGTTTGTCCGTGCAGAAGCGACGCATCTACGACATTACGAATGTGCTCGAGGGCATTGGCATCTTGGAGAAGAAGTCCAAGAACAACATTCAATGGCGCGGCGGTCAATCGTTGGTCAGCAACGAGCGTTCCCGTCACCTCGAAGCGGAAAACGAGCGACTCGAGCAGCGTGAAAATGAGGTCAACACGCTTATCGATCAGATGCGCAGCGAGCTGGCCGATATATCGGGTGAGGTGGAGAATATCAGTGGCATGGCCTATGTAACGCAGAATGATCTGCTCAATGTGGATCTGTTTAAAGATCAGATTGTGATAGTGATCAAGGCGCCGCCAGAGGCCAGACTTGGGGTGAGTACTAAAGCTGTAAATCTAAGTGTAGCGTTGCCAGACTATTTAACACACATCCTTTTCACTTATCTACTTTGTGGTATACTCAAAAGTTAAATGTATAAATAAGTGCGTGTGTGTGTATTTGGTAAAAGTCTCGATTCGTCCCTATTCGGGCGACGTCAGACAATTGTGTGCTTCTTCTTTGCGTCTGCATGCCATTAAACATGGCGCCCTATTTTTAGATACGACGCAGACGGCGACAAGCGCCGCACACTGCAAAATGGAATACACTCCTAGCGCCCCTCTGTCTGCCTGCCACCCCCTCTCCTCTTCCATTTAATGCTATACACTCCTATGATTTTTTTCTTTTTGATATCATTTTGCAACTCAGAGCAACAGAACTCAGCAACAAAAATTTTCCAATTGAAATTTGTGCTCTGTCTTGTTGGCCTGATCTGATCTGATGTGTGATGATGATGATCAGCAGACGATTCTGTTCAGTTAGCCACGCACTATTTATAAATATTTCGCTTAATGTTTCCGTTCGCCTTGAACTGTTTAATGAACTCGCGCGTAACGCACGCACGAGAGCGAAAGAAAGAAAAGAAAAAAAAACAACGAAAAACACACAAGAAAAACTAAAGCGATTAATATCGTTTACAGGTAGTCTCCAAACACACACACACATCCATACATACTACACTAAATACTTGCAAGTAATTAAAAATTCACTTAGTCTGGCAACGCTGTTGCTTAGCCAACAAAATAAAGCGAAATGTGTAAATATCATTTCTAAAAATACAATTGGCAAGTGGCGCTGTTGGATACATTGCTGTTAACAGTCTGTTAATTACAGTGATGTTAACTGCGCTGCTGCTATTCACAGCGCTGTTAACTTGACAGCCTTAACATTTCTGTTATTGACCTCTGTTCTCTCTCCTTGTCTCTGTTACAGTTCTCAGATCCAAAGGAGCCGCGTGAGATTTTCGTCAAGTCGGAGAATGGCGAGGAGATAAATGTGTTTCTGTGCCACGACAACTCGCCGGAGAATTCACCGATTTCCCCTGGCTCTGGACCCGATTCGGGTTATGCGCCATCTGGCTCATTGGCGGGCAGCAGCGGCCTGCGGACGGCGACGTCGACGCGACTGCAACACCTGACCAATCAGCGGCTCAACGATCCGCTGTTCAACAACATTGATGCCATGAGCACCAAGGGTCTAGGTAAGTCGATATATCATTACTCTTTGATCGAATCGAGTTAGTAATCTGTTTTCATATTTAACAGGCCATACACCATATCGCGTATCAGCCCAACGCAACCTCAGCAAATCGATTGAGGCGGCGGCCAAGCAATCCCAGCCTGAATATAATAACATTTGTGATATTGGCGGCGTCAAGTATGAACTGACTTCGCCACAGCAGCAGCAA
Source organism: Drosophila albomicans (assembly GCF_009650485.2). NCBI lineage: Eukaryota > Metazoa > Arthropoda > Insecta > Diptera > Drosophilidae > Drosophila > Drosophila albomicans. Next base: position 24,057,962 of record NC_047631.2, read on the forward strand.
CAGCAATCGTCGACGAATCATGTCGCCGACGACGATGACGATGATGATGTTGACGAGGAGCTAAATCAATTGGTGCCCACGCTGACCAGTCCTGTGGTGCGTAGCAGCGGACATCACCAACACCACCAGCAGCAGCACCAACAGCAACATCATCATCATCCCCATCAGCAGCATCAGCAGCCGAACACTATTCAGCAGCTTTTCAGCAGTCTAACAAAATCGCCCACGCCAACGACGACGACAACAACGACGACAAGGCGACGTGGCAACAACAACAATACGCTTAATAGTCATAACAACAACAACACCAACAACAGCAGCAGCAGCAACAATTCCCAACCCCCCAACAGCAACAGCAGCTACAATCAGCAACCGCAGCAACGACGCAGCGATGTACCCATGTATAACTGTGCAATGGAAGGAGCGACTGCGCCCTTTACTGTTAACAGCAACAGTAACAGCGGCAGCAATCACAGCAACAACTCCTCGGCCATGGGCTCGCTGCAGATGCAGTTTGCAGCCGTCGCTGGCAATGACAACAGCAACAACGGTGGCCTTGGCTTAACGGCAACATATGGCGACATCTCTGGCGCTGGCGCCAATGTTGCTCATCATCAGCAGCAGCAGCAGCAACAACAGCAGCAGCAGGAATACACGCATCATAGTCGCAACTATCGCTTGTTGCCGCCAGGCGTTGCCGACTGCGACGCTGACAGCGACGGCAGCAATGCTGCGCTGCAAGGCCTCGATGCACTGTTCAGTGATATCGACACGGACTGTAAGTACACATTTTTTTAATATGATTTTGGCATAAAAGTTGTGTTTTCGTTGTCATACTCTCTCATCTTACACGCATTACATGTTGCCTATGTAAATAACAGCGTCTGTGCGTTAACAGTGGCAGATAACATAATATGTGTATGTTAAACAAAATATAAGAAGCGTGCTTGTCAAGAACTTTCTCTGTGACTTGCGTGCATTTTTCTCATCGAAACCGCATCACAGTCTGAGTTCTTGCTGAGCGCGTACTTCGCACTTCAACAAACCATGTAATATAAATCTTCTATATAACTAAGTGAAAGTGTCGCTTCAACCAAAGATGTCAATTGTGTTTTTATATCCAAAATTTTTGCATTCCAATTTTCGGCTAGCTACCAACGAGAATCAGTTCAAAATTGAATTATTTGATTTAATGTAACTTTTTGCAGTTTTCTTTATTATTTTCTTATACAGTGAAATGTGATATTAAAATACAAAATCTTTTAATGAATTAACCAAATAACAAAACTAACTCTTCATGCTCTCTCTGTCTCACACACAAACACATTACATACACACAGCATGCTCACTCCATTTACAGCCCATTTACATGCCCAACAACAACTGTTAGTAAGGCCGACGGAACTGTGAAAGCTCTGAAACCTAACAGTTTCTGTTAGTTGACAGTCATTGTGCACTGTTAACATAACAGCAGCTGTTAATGAACGAGGAATTTCACGTTTATGCCTACTACAAAATATATAATCCATAATAATATCTAATCGCAAACTAACAAACACTAATATTTAAAGGTTGTTTTAATTATCATTGTATATATATATGTATGTATATAAATAATGTATGTATGTATATTCGTATTAACCCGCCGCCTCTTATCGTCAAAATGGAAACCATTATTGTATCAACGCGCAAGCGCAAATTCATTTTGGAACTGAATTCTCGTGGGTCTGCAGTGCACTGACCGTTGCGGAGGGCAATTGTTCATATTGAAATTGAAATTTTGTAGCACCATGAGATTCAGCTCTGGCGTGAATTTCAAACATGCATCCACCAAACAAAAAAAAACAAAAAATCAAAACCAATCAAATCAACTCAACTCAACTCAAATCAAAGAAAATAAATCATCCCCGATGAAAATCAATCAATTAATGTACATCCATCATACATACCCAACACACATGTATTTATTTCATTTTAGCAGCCATGCTTCGCATTGTTTAGAGTATCATTTTTATATCGACTGTTGACTAATGTGGTTTCTCTTTTATCTTTTTTGCAGACTTCAATAACGATGCATTTGTGCCCATCGTTCCACCGGATGACAATGAATATCCATATGCGCTTAACGCTAACGAGGGCATCGATCGCCTTTTTGATTTTAGCTCCGATGCCTTTGGGCCCTAAGATCGATCTGTTGATCCAACAAAACACACACAAAAACACAAACAACAACAAATCAACTGCGAATTGGGGGAATTTTTGGGGGTGTTTATAATTTTAAATTATATACAAGGAAAGCAGCGCATATAACTTTAGAGATGATCTATTATTATTATTATTATTATATTATTAATATTATTATTATTACAAATTATCAAGTAAAGAAGCAGTTTAAAGAAAATTCAACAAAAACAAATTGTAGAAAACTTAATGAAACTAAGTTGTGTGTAACATTTTAAGCGTAAAATCCAACCTACATTTACATTTATAATCCAAACGTATTTTAAGTAAAAACAACAACAAAAAAAACAACTAAAAGAAAAAGAAAAACAAACAAAAATGCCCTCACAAAATGCAAAAACACATTTTATAAGCAAATTTCAATTTTTAGCCTTAACAAGAAAACGAAACAAAACTAAAACAGCAACATCAATGCTGAATACTTAATGCAAAAGAAGCAAATCGATGAGAAACATTCAAAGATGCCTCATACAAAAATATTTTGCGCCAGAACTGTCTGTAAATTAGAACACTCACACACACACATACACCCAAAAACACACACCCACAAAAAACACAAACAAAACAAAAGCAAAAAACATAATTTTTAATTAGTAAAACAAAATAGTTATTAAACTAAATATTATATGAAAATAAAACAACTAAAAAAAAAAAACAAAACAAAAAAGGAAAACAACTATAAGAAACAAGAAGAAATTCAATTGAAAATTGTAAAATATTGCTATGATAATTCCAAAAGAAAACGAAAAAGGATCAAGAAAGAGATAAAGATAACGATAAAGAAAAGGAAAAGGAATACCACACATCCTCTCGACCAACTTCCCAGTTTAGTTACGACGCATGCAACCTGAATCAGGGGACAGTAGAAACACAAATGAAAAAGAAGAACGACGAATACTTGATTGATTGATTGATTGTCATCTAGCCCCCTCTCTATTTGTGTCTTGTCTGCTGTTTGTATATTTTTTAGTTGCCGTTTCACAAGCTCTCAGTAGTGCGTTTGATTTAGTTATTAAAGCTAAGTATGCATAATTATTTGTTATTGTTATTGAAATGTAACCTAGAAAGCAAACACCACACACACACACAAACACACCACACCTCACAACACAACACACACTACACACGACAGACTTGACACCACTCGTAACAAATGAGAACCGCGAACATCCTCAAAAATAAACTCAATACCAGTTCAAAGTTCACCATCAAAGTCAAAGCCAAATCATCCCCCACAAAACATAACCCAACTGAAACTGAAAACAACAAAAAATAATCAACTGCAACTAGTTATGTAAAACCAACCTATCGCATAGAGGTTAAACAAAATACAACTACAAAATTGTATAGAATCAAGAAGAAAAGCTATATAAATGTACTTTTATTTTATAAACAAACAAAAAAAAAATAAAATTTGTTAGGTACTTTTCTTTCGTTTCAAAACAAAACCAACACAAAAAAAAAAACCAAATAAATATTAAAAAAAAAAAAACGAAGAAAACATAAAATGAAAAACTGATGAATTTAATTGGGAGGTTTTATTGGGCGATAATCACATTTTACAGCATGGATTTATGTAAATGAAAAAAAAAATACTGCAAATTTCAAAGCTAACATTCTGTTTGTAAACTGTTAAAATTCAAATGGGAATTCAAGTGTCGCTCAAGCAACGCCAATCGAACGCAGCGGCCAAAAGCAGAACTAAACAAGCAACGCCAATCGAACGCAGCGGCCAATAGCAGAACTAAAAAATCTTTCGTCGCCTGCTACTCGATTCTGTTCGCCTGGTACTTCGCTGGTAATTTGGTCCGTTTTAGCTGTCGGCGCAATGCTGTTTGAGCTGTGCTGGTGTGTGTATGTGTGTGTGTATGTGAGTATGTATGTGAGTCCATATGTGTGTGTGTGCGATGCGATTTGCTCTGCTCGCAATGGCTACAAATCCAGCTGAAATACCAGGCAAACAGAAATGAGTAACAAGCAGCCGCCTGTAAAATTGCACTCATTTAAATTTAGGAGACCGCAACTATTGCTTGAGTGATTCTTACGCTCTTTACTATTCACTCGAACAACGAACTTTAAGTTGAAGCTTTTGCTCTTGAGTGAGATAATTTACAACAGTATTCAAACTCTGTTGTCGTCTTTTCAGAAATTAAAAGAAATATTTTGTTCATTTTTGTATATTAATTTAGTTTTTATTATAGTCTCGCCATAATCATTTTGTTACATAATAATATGTGTAGTTGTTTATTTCGCTTATATAAACAGGAAACAATTAACTTAGCTTTAAATGTACAATTAGCTTTAGTTAGAAATAATAAAAATATTGAAGCTTTTTTTTTGTTTTGTTTTAATTTATTATATGATAGGTTTGTTTTTATTATTTATAATTATGTTTATGTATATGTATATATATATATGTTATGTGTATGTTTGTATGTGTATGTACACTAACGCTGCTAATTGCGCCAACGAAGAGCCAACTATTCAGAATATATATATTTTCTATATAAGATGTTGGTATTTGGCTGCTCAGATTATTTTCTTCTCTTGATGATGTTGTTGGTACTGTTGTTGTTGTTGCTGTTGTTTGTTGCTGTTGTCATCGTCGTTAAGCAGTTCGTTACAAAAAATTGAGTTAATTCAACTACTAAATATACATAATTTTTCATAGTGCTTTCCGGCTGTGTTTTTCCATCAACTTCATTTTCATTTATGTAGTATGTATAATGTATTCTCATGTATTGTATGTATATATGTATATTTAACTTGTTTTTATTGATTTAAATTTAATGTTGATTAATTTATAATTCCATTAATTGTTTTTACGTTCTCATTTCGCATTAAGTTTACAATTTTCGTTAGAATTTTTTGCTTTGTTATGTACATAAAAACAAAAGGAACTATATTTTTCAGTCTTTTTAGTGTGTGTATGTGTGTGTGTGTGGGTGTGTATGTGTCTGTAGAATATTGTTTATGTTATGCATGTGTATGTGTATTTATGTATGTTTGTATATAGCGTATTATATGGTTTAATTAATTTAATTTAATTATTAATTCAATAGTTTTGTTTTCATTCAATAGTTTTGTTTTTCATAGGTTTTACAACTAGCATTTTGTATAATTCATTTAAATATTTTAAGTGTCCTTCTTTTCTTTTCTTTGTATCTATCAAATAAAATCCGATATAAATCTTTTTCTATTTGTTTGTTACGTTAAAGTCATAGTATATATATGTATAACTTTTGTATATGTATAACTTTTTTTCTTTTTCCTTGTTTTTTTTTTCTTTTTTTTTTTGTTAATAAACTGTATATAAAGAGCGAAGGCAAATATCGAATACTTTTGTTACGGTTTCTGTTATTATTTTTGCTTTATCAAAATTCCATTTGTTGCTGTTGCAATATTTGAAGAGAATGTGTGTCTGTTGCATGTATTTATGTGTGTGTGTGTGTATATATGTGTGGTGTGTGTGTGCAATTGTATTTTACTTTCTTCTGTTTCTGTTGCGGGTTTCGTTTTTATAGCAAGTCTTCTATTCGTATAGAATATTTCTAAGATATATGTATATATATATATGGTACACACATACATACATAACTGTACGTATGCATGTATGTAATTCGTCTATTGCTTTTTCCATGTATTGTATGTATTTATTTTTGTAATTGTCTATGATCCATAAATATTGATCTCTTAAGCGCCGTTTCTTCTTTTTGCATCTATTACTTGTTCTAAATTTGAGTTTATGGCAATATCATCTAGATTCTAGAATCTATCTCTCAGAGTGTTTGCATGTATGTGTATGTGTGGCGGTGTGTGTGTGTGTTTCCATAAGTGTTTGTTTTGTCTACAGTTTATCAATATGTTACAATAAAATGCGCATTTTATAGCAAATAGCGTGTACATATATAATTATGTAAAAGTTTACTTAAGCTCTCTCAATTACGTAATTTGGAAGCTTGGCTTCAAATGAAATTAATTTAGAAAACAAAAACCAAAAGATAAAACAAACACAACTCTCTCTCTATCTCTGTCGTTCTCTTTTCTATATGTGTGTGTGTGTATAAATTACTTTCACTCCTCTCTTTAACATTTTCGCTTTATCTCTTAGTTACAAACTTTTGCCAGTTGCCAAGCGCCATGCATAAAATCAGCGTATCGTTTTTATTTATTTTTTTTTTTGTTTGTGTTTTGTTTTTGTATTTAAAACGAGCAACACTTAAACATAAACGATTTAAAAGAAATTGCAACATAATGTCATTTAAAAAAGACTAAAAAAATAAAAAGGAACAACAACAAAAATAATTTGTTTGAGTACATGCAAATTGTAGTTGTAGTGTTTGTAGTTGATAATAGTAACTAATTTAAGGACATTAACTCAGTGAAGACATTTCGTTTCGTTTTGTTTTGTATTTTTGTATTCTTTGTTGTATTGCTTATTGTTGTTGCTGTTTTGTTTTGTTTTTGTTTTTGTTTGTTGCATCTTTTCGTTTCGTTTCGTTACGTTTTGCGTTTTGGTAGGTACTAAAATAATTATTATTATAATTATACATAAGTTAGGTTAGGTTCATACATACTCAAATATGTATATCATGTAATTGTAATTGTAATTGTATTGTTGTCTATGTCTAGATTTAATCGGTACTTAGGTTGGTTGGTTGTTGGCTTTTGTACTTTTGTTATTTGCATTTAGGACTTGTTTTGTTTTCTTTTTGTTGTATGTGTGTGTTTTTAACGGCGCTAGTAAATTATAAAAGAAATACTTAACAAATACGAAAAAAACATAGTATATAAATTAAGCTTAACTAGATTGTATGTATCTATATATGTATGTATATATAATAAATTGTTAGGAGGCTTGGCTCTAGGCAAAAGTTTGCTTGCGCCCTTACGTGTTAAATATATGCATATGATTTACAGTTGTTTTTATCGAGGGGATCTAACATCTCTCACTCAGTATTTACAGCAGAAACTTAACTACGAACTCAACAAATTACACTAACAATGCAGCTGCAGCCAATGCAGGAACTGCGTGAGTCAGTGAGGCTAAGCACTACATGAGCTTTGGCGCTCTCGCTCTTTGCAGCTTTCGCTCACTTATGGCTTCTGCTTGTTCGCTCTCTCACTCACTGAGTTATTCTCCACCTTCCCACTCTATGTTCCTACATATGTTTATGCTAATTGTTGTGTGTGTGTGTGCGGGTGTATTTACATGTAATTCTTTTTGAACACTTGCGTTATTACGCTTCGCGTCCTATGAAACCATTTGGCGGCGGAGGTCGCGGCGTTGGCGTTTGCCTCAGCCAATTTTCCTTGAGTATGTTGGACGAATTGCCGGTGGTTGCGGCGCTCGCTCTCGCCGTTGGCGTCGTCAACGACGTCTGCGTCGGCGTCAACGTCGGCGTCAGCGATTGTGTCTCTCCTCTGCGCGTTTGACTTACGCTGCGACTGCGCGGCTGCTGCTGTTGTTGTTGTTTGATGAAGCGTGCTCGCTGCTGCTTTGGTCGACTGAGCGGCATACGCTCCATTTTGATGTGCTCAGTATGCTCGTCCTCTTCTTCGTCGTCGTCGTCTTCGTCACTGCAAAAATCGAAATCGCATTATTAGTATATTTCAAAATGGCGCATTAGCTGTTGCGCTCTCTCTTTCTCCCTCTGCTCTCTTTTCGTTCGGGTTTTGTTCGGCACTCACTCGTCGTCGTGTTCGTCGTCATCGGAACTGCTCGGCTGCACTTGCCGATTGGCCAACAACGGTGCGTAGTTGGGATTGTCGCTGGTATAGATGGCCGCCTGTGGTTCGTTCATCATCACATAGCTGGGATTATCGCTAATCATGGCTGCCGTAGTCGACTCGTAATTGGGATTCAAACTGCTCGTGGTGAGTTGCGGTGGCCAGGCGTGGGCGTTATCCACCATGCCGCTGTTTAGCGATTCATCCAGCAACTTGTAGTTGGGATTATCGCTGATGATGGTGGTGCTGCCATTGCCACCCCCGCCTCCGCTGGGCGTTGTTGCTGTGGGCGTATAGAAACGGGGCGTGCCCGTGTAGCTGCCCGCACTGCCGCTGCCACCACTCTCGATGGTCCCCAGATTGGGTCCCATGCTGACCATGGCCATGCCCGACGGATGGCTGGTTAGATTCGTGTTGCTGCTGTTGCTGGGCGCATTCGAGATGTTGCTCTTGTGGCTGACATTGCTGCCGCTTCGCTTATGATTGAACCGACTGAGAATGCCGTAGCCAACGCGATTGCGAAACATGTCCGCCGCAGCACGCTTCAGGCTGGGATTACGACTGCTGCTGGCATTCGAGCTGGCCGCCGAGGCCGTTGAGGGTTGCAATGAGGTGGAGATGATCCCACCCCCAGGCCCAGCGGCATTGCCCACGTTGCCAATCATCTCGTCGGGCATCGATGAGCTCATGTTGGGCACAATGCTACCAACGCCGCCGCCACGTTTCGCCTTGGGCAGCAGATGTTGTTCGCCACTCAAGCGACCGCTGCCGCTGTGTGGCAACTCGACAAAATTGGGACTGGGATCGTACAGTTCGTAGCCACGTTCCGCATCCGCTGTGAGTGCCACATTCGCTTCTGCATCCGGGTCCACATCCGCCTGCACATAGGCCGCATCCTCCATGTGCGAACCTCCTGCCGTGGGCATGGTGGACAACGCATCTGGAGTGCTGCTCACAATGAAGGCCGAGTGCATGCTGAAGGGCGAGTGTGTGGTGGCCTGATCATCGACCATGGCAATGGGACTCTCCGCTGGTTGATCCAACGAAGTGTTATGCTCGCCCCGATTCGTTTTGTAGCCCGGATAGTCGCCGGCACGCATCGGCGTCGGTCCCTCATCCCCATCGACGTGTATAGCATCGAGTTGAGCATCGGCGTCCGCAAAGACATCGAGCTGCGTAGAACGCTCCTTTCGCTCCTTTTCGCGATACTGCACACCCGATTCGCTGTAGTAGAAAGCCACATCCTTGAAGCGCGGCTCCGACAGATCCTCCAGATACGCAATGATGTCGAGGAACGACGGCCGTGCCGTTGGCCTGTGACGCCAGCACTTGTGCATCAGCCGGTGGAGCACCTCGGGACAGTTGTCGGGCCGTTCCATGATGCCGCCATCGATAACAAAGCGCAGCACCTGCTCATTGGACAGTCCCTGATAGGGTTGTGAGGCAAGCGTTGCCATTTCCCAGAGCACCACGCCATAGCTGAAGACATCGCTAGAACTGGCATAGACACCATCGCGCAAACTCTCCGGCGGCATCCAGCGCACCGGCAACAAACCCTTGGTCCCCTTGCGATAGTAATCCGTCTCGTAGATGTCGCGGGTCATGCCAAAATCACCGATCTTCACGGTCAAATCGTTGGCCACCATACAGTTGCGTGCCGCGAGATCGCGATGCACAAACTTCTTCGCTGCCAAATAGGCCATGCCATCGGCAATCTCGATGGCCATCTGATAGATGCGACTATAGGGCGGCGGTGGCTCCACGCTCAAGGTGGCGCCACTGGAGTTGGTGAGGCCAATGCGCTGCTGATACGCGGCACGCACATCCTCACGTTCGTCGGGCCGATGCAGACGCAGATACGACTTGAGATCGCCCTTCTTCATCAGCTCCATGACGACCAAAGCGGGCTGGCCCCGAGAGCATACGCCCAGCAGATGGACGACATGATACGTGTCGAACTCCTTCATGACACTCGCTTCGCTTAGGAAATTGGTGCGTTCGCGATCGGTGGCATTCTCGTTGACCGTCTTGATGGCACACGGCGTATCCGGATCCCCAAGATTCTGCCCCTTCAATATGCCCTCGTACACCATGCCAAAGGAGCCCTGACCCAGGGAGCCCAGCTGGAGGACACGTTCGCGTGGCACCTCCCAATCGTCGGGCACATACTGCAGACTGGCATAGAACGGATTCACCTCCGTGTTGATGTACAGATCCTGCGGCAATTTGCGTCGCGAATAGATGTAATACATGTAGATACTAGCGGATAGCAGGACTAACATTAATGTGGCGCCCACGCAGTACAGCACCAAGGACAACACCGAAATGCCGGGCGGCTGAAAAAATCAAAAATGTAAATCGTTGATTATTGATTGTGTTTGATGAAATTGATTTGGAATTCCCGTTCGCTTACCGGCACCACAACGTAAAAGGTTTCGGTTCGAATTCCCTCGCCGGCCAGTGAGTTGGCACGAATCTGAAATCCGTATTTGCCCTCACTCAAATTGTTCACCACATAGCCGGACTGATTGACATACTCCCTACCCGAAATGCAGCGTTTCTCTTCGACGGCATTCTGCTCCTGGCGCTCATAGAAGATCGTGTACGAGACAATGGCACCGTTGGGACGCTCGGGTGGTTTCCAGCTTAGCTTGACGCTGCCACGCGTCGTGTTGACATTGGTGCCGACAAGTTCGCCCGTCAGATTGTACGCCTTGTCCACATTATCTGCAATTGGTGGATTGCGTTAATTGGATATTCGAATGATGATAATTCAATTTATTATGCAATCATGCTTACCTAACTTTAGGACTCTCTTATCGAGTGTAACCTCTTCGCTGCACGGATCGTTGAGCGAGTCGATAATCGGGTTGTCATGGTCTGGCTCTCGACATGCCATCACCGAAACAATGTAGTATGAAAAGTGTTGCAGATCGTTGAATAGAAACTCGGTCGTGTTTGCACCTACTTGGGTCCAGTGGCTTGTGATATATGTGCGGAAGGGATCCCACGTTTTGGCATCAGTTATGGAGCTGTTCGATGTGTTGTTACCATTTTGATTTGGAATGCCATTTTTCTTTAGTTGCTGTTGCTGTTGCTGTAGATTAATCGAGCGCACATGACGCGACATAACACTCTCCATTTGCCTTTCATCCACATCGAAATCATTGTCATCCATCTCCTCGATTTCGATGTCATCCATATCATCGATTTCAATATATCTTCGCCGGCGTGTCGCATTCGTGGTTGGAGCTGGGTTTGATTTCTTTCGCACGTAGACAAAGTTTTGGACACTATTTTCGAAAGCAATGGAATCCCTTACTTTCTTTTCTTCATTTTCCACATTATATTCGGGAATTTGACTTTTATCGCAAGTGCAGTTCTTCTCATTCACATTCATTTTAATCTCGATTTTGGCCGATTCATATGTGTCATTGGTGACCGCATTTGGCACAGCTAAAGAAAATATGAAAGGAAGGTTTCAGTTTTCAGATTTATAGAACATTTTTCTGTTTTCATCATTAGCCACTTACGTTCTTTGCAATAGTTGCGAAGATGTTCAATGAGACCTTCAACGCGAGTGTGCCTCACGCTCACAATATATCGGTTTAACTTGCCATTTGGGAGTAATGGAGGTTTCCATTTAACCAGCTAGATATTTGTCAAATTATTATTAATTTCTTTTTATTAATGTATTTATGTGGTACTCACAATCTGAGAAGCGTTGAGCGAAATTGCGCTTAGTTCAGACACTTTCGATGGCTGAGATGGGCTTGTTTTGTAACGTATTATCTCGCTTTGATAGTTGCGTTTCTCCGATGAAATTGTCTTGGTACGCACATAGAATGCATAATTGGTGAAGGGCTTTAGTCCGTTTATTTGAATGAGAGTCTCTCTCGTTGGCTCCGATACAATCCATCTGCGGGCGAAACGAAAGGAATCAAAATTCGTAATATAAATAATACAACACAATACTATATAAAATATTATACTAACTTATTCGAGCATGGCACATAGGAATCGATGGTCTCATTGCCATAAGGATCGATCGTGTGATAGAATTGATAACCAATGAACGATCTGTCATCATCGTATTTCACATCAGAGCTATTCATTTCGAATCTAATATATGTGCTGGACAACATTGCGAGACTCACGTTGAAGGATAACGTATTGCCTACATAAGAAGATGACATTTTAGAATAGTTCATTACATTGCATTATCAAAAATATATACTCACATATGCCCTTGTCACCATTGGAATCCTCAGCCACCTCATTCTTGTTGAACGTTTCCGGTTTGCCGGGTAAAAATGGTTTCAGTGCGTCAATCTTATCCAGACAGAGTTTCGGATTGAAATGGAAGAAAATGCTGCCATTGATGGACACGTTTTGATTCTCTGCCCAAATGCCCTCCAGATCACGATTCTCCAGCACGTAGAGCGCATAACGATCATCAATAGTTTTCTGGCCTTTGATTTCGCGTAAGTTTTTGAAAAATGACAGCGAAGGAAGTTCATAGGTCAAATGGATCTTCAGGTATGTGTTGATCGTATGTATTCTGCCCAAACCAGCTTCCAACTCCTCTAAAATGTGAGCTACAATATACAAATTCGAATAATTTCAAAGTTTTATTATATTTTCCAGTGTGTGGTAATATTGTAAATGAACTTACGTCCGCCACGCTTGATGGTTATAACCAATCCGTGTTTGTCGATGATGGTACAACCCTGTAATTCCTTGGCTCGCAATGCGCTATCAATCATTATGCCATCACAGCGTTTTTCACATGGTCCATTGCATTTAACGCACGAGTGCGTTTTTGGATCCGGGTAAGAATCTGCATCACAGATCGTTGTACACCTGCCTTTGTCGCGTATCACATCCAATTCCTTGTTATCCACGTACTTTTTGCCGATTTTGTCGCACATCTCCGCCGTAATGCAACGTTGCTCGTACTGCCGGGGAGAAAGAGACAATTTATATAGTTATTGTTATCAAAAGGTATACCAGTCGTATACGCAATACAGATTTTTTTTTGTTCGTTCGCACCAATAAAGCAATGTATTTTCTCAATGTCTCATCTCTAATATGTGCATATTACATAACTTCTCAATGTTTCATCTCTAATATATGCATATCGCATAACTACAAGATAAAGATAGAGACAGGTTGTAATCCCAAGCTTATACTATACAAATGTTATATCTGAATGGCCCAGTTCATTAAACTATCAACAAAAATTATCAACCTGATGATAACTGTGAATCTTAACACTATTACATTTTGGCAAACTTCCTAATTGCATTCTGATTAAACTGAATTGCTTTAATCTGGATTATAAAATGAATAGAGCAATAAATATTATACTAATACTATGCGACACAAAAAAATTGATCAGCGTCAACAAACGAGGCGATATATATCTATATATACTATATATATCGAAAAAAAACTATAGTTCTTAAGACTTTCAATCAGATAAACATTGTCAAAGCTATTTAAGGAATACTTTTGTAAGCGCAAAAACGCAAATACTGTAAGAGGTTGCTTTGGCTGACAATATGGTATATTTTGAACCCAATGGTTTATATTGAATGTAGTACTGTATCAATATACCAAATATTGCATTTTGAGCATTTTTAGTATTTTATGGTATATTCATTTGGTATATTTTAAACGAAGTACTGTATCAATATACCAAATATAGCATTTTGAGTATTTTTAGTATTTTGTGGTATATTCATTTGGTATATTTTAAATGTGGAACTCAACTATAGCTTTCTTCCTTTTTTTTTTTTATTGTTACGAAGTTGTTGCCTACGAATTCTGCTCCATGACTGAATTGCTTTCATCTGGTTCATAATTTGAACCCAACTATGTTTTTATTTCTAACACTTGATGTCTAACACTTATGATATTCAACCATCCACTTACCACATAGGTTCCTTCCTCGCACTTATCCGAGCAGATTTCATTGTGAATGGAGACATGGCGACAGGCGGTGCAAGCTCCAGTGACACCAGGCGCTGTGCAACTTCCAATACAGTTTTCGTTGCAGCAAGTGTTGCGATCCATGCAATTGTGAGGACATTCCGGCGGACAAACTGAAAGCATAAATATATTTGAGAGTAATAATGCCATTTGATTCTTTTCTTTTCTGAATTACTCACTTATTTGGCAAGCGTGACTGTTCCAACAGTAACTCTTATTGTCGCTGCCATAACGACATTCGGGAGCATCGCTTTGGGCGATAATAGAATTCTCGCCGGGACATCGAAGACACTCGAGTTCGTTGTTGTTATTCTTGAGGACAACAGCATCTTTGGTGGCATTCAACGATAATATCTTATCCCAATTGACCGTGGTGACAAAGCAGAGTTTGGGATTCTTCTCAATTCGTACACCGCCATTGGTAATGGCACGCAAATTGGTTAAGCTAAGGTCCTCCAAATCGGGATTTGAATAGACAACGAGGGCATAACTTTCGAATCGCACATTGCCACGTATAACGCTCAAATTGGGAAACAGTTGAGAAAGCGAATAGAGATGACTCATGCGATAAAAGACAAGATAGCCCGTGATCTCGGTGAGCAAAGGAAACGAGGTGGTGTAATTAGCTATATCCATTAACGTTATCAGCAAAAATCCCTCAACTATCGTACAGTTTTCTAATGAATTAAGTAGAGCTGGAGTGTTTCGCAAATCCATCGATTTGCAGTCTGTTGGAAAAACGACAAAAGATATAAATGTAATAAAATGATGTTATATCTAAATACTTAAAATCAACACATAAGACATTTATAATTTGAAATTCAAACAATGTAAAAATTTAAATGAATATTATAATATTAATTGAAATGTTTCAAGTTTCGACAATTTTCGAATTTGTTGTAAACATTTCCCTATCGAATAAATTATCTCTAAGTTAATGGTCACACTTACAAGTTTCGGGTCTCGCCAATCGCATGTTGTTTCTGTACTTGTCAATGAGAGTGCTGTTACTGTTACTGTTAGCAATGCTGTTATCTCTGCTGCTTCTGTTAATGTTGTCATCAATCGTATTGGGACTGCGCGAATGTCTTTCCAGCCTGTGCGCAAACGAACTTCTCGAGTACTGTTGTTGTTGTTGTGGTTGCTCTTGCTGTGCCATTGTTGTTGCTGTCTGTAATGTTAGCAACGTTATAAGCGTCAGTGCAATGCTCTGTTGTCGCCAACGTTGTGATGCCACATTATAATGCTGTTGTTTCTGTAAACGTCCTGTTGGCCTCTGATGACATCCTGTCTGGTGTCGTCGGTGTCTGGCGAGTAGTTGACCACAATAAAGCAGCCACTTTTGCAACTGCTCCGTCAGCAAGAAAATGTTGATGATCCACTTGTTGCTGTTATTTGTATTAATATTTTGTCGCGGATTGTTTCTGTAGCTGTTGCAGTTGCAGTTGCAGTGGCAATTGGCTGTTTCTTTTTGGTTATTGTCATTTGTACTATTACTACTACTACTACTACTACTATTCCCAAAATTTCGTTCATCTTGTGTTGCTGCTGTTAATAATGCTGCTGCTCGATAGCTATACGGTGCATGTTGCGTGTCGTTGGCAACAAGTGGCTGGCATTTGTGCCGATGTTGTTGCCATCGTTGTTGTTGCTGATGTTGACAGCCACAATGTTGCGCCGACGCGAGCTTGTTGGGGAATGTTGCGTCGTCTCTGCTTCTGCATAGACTGCAGTTAATGTCTGCATAGGAACTGCTGCTGTTGCTGTTGTTGCTGCATGTTGCTCGTTGACTGGAGCAACATGTTGCTGGGAAAACACGCCGGCATAACACACAAATGTTGTCATGCGATGCTGATGCGGATCCTGCTTGTTTTGCTGTTGTTGATGTTGCGCTTTCTGATAATGAAGTTAGCATCTTCGTCGTCGTCGTCGTTGTTGCTGATGTCACCATCATCGCATCTTCATCACCAACATCATATAAAAAGTAAGGCATGTTGAGTTGTTGTTGTTGTTGTGTTTCCTACACTTGGCAAATTTTTTTCGACTGTAAATTATTTATTAAATACAATGTTTCTGTTACGGGCACCGGCCCACTAAGTAATCATTGCAGCACTTTTCTCTCTATCTCGCTCTCTGTTTGTCTCCTCTGTGGCTCAGAATAGTTTTGTTTTTTTTTGTTTACATATATTATCGTCGTCAGTTGGAATGCTTTTTGTGTAGTTGTTGTCGTAGTTTTTGTTGCTAGTCGAAACCTGAAAGAAGCAGAGCAAAAAAAGTGCAAATGTTGTTGTTAATAAACAAGCAGCAAAATTACAACAATTACGTATGTAATATATATATGTGTGTGTGTGTTTGTAGTTGAAGCAACAGGCAGTCAGAGGCTATTACAATAATTTTATGCGAAAAAGGGCGCCAAGCGCTTGGTACACGTGTCGCCGCCGTTGTGACTTTTGCTGACGTAGCTTTATCGCATTAGGGTGACCATGAACAACAGCAGCGGCAGCGGCAACGAATCTATCATTACACATTCATAATTGCATACATTTGCAGTAAGTGTATTAAATGCATGGTTCAAATTGCTTAACAGCTGCTAATAACAGTCTTAGTTAAGCCGGATGCTGCTATCTCGCTCTCGCTCTCACGCTCACAACCCGCTCTAAAAGCTCACGCAAACTTTCAACACATACGTATCTAATGTGTATATGTGTGTTTATATGCTAATACTTTGCTCAATTAAGCAGCGCCAATAGTTGTTGCTTGGAATACACACATACTCTGCTATAAATATATATATGTGTGTGTGTGTATTATGCGGCAAAAGAAACAAGAATTAACATAGAAAAACACATTATAATTATTGTTGCTATTTTCAATGTTGTTGGTATTACTATTGGCCAAATAGCATTGACGTTTGTTTGCATGACGCTTGCCGTCCCGGCGTACGCCCTTCGCTTCGCCGCTTTAACGCTGACGTTTACGTCAAAACAGCAGCTGTGGCAGCGACGCAGCGCATCGCTTGTAAAAGCGTAGTAGATAGTAGTAAAACTCACAAAAAAAAAAAAAAAAACACGAGCAAAGAAAGAAAATGCGCATACTACGTTGTAATTCATCAACTTGGCGCTACCTCTTCACACACACACAACGCAACACAGGGTGTTGCCGGTTTTAATTTGATTTTTTTTTGCCTTTTTTTTTGGGGCGTAAGAAAAACAAAATGCGGCTGCGTTGTCATCGGGTATGAGCTGCTGCTGCTGTTGCTGGTGCTGAGCGCAAAACGTGGCACCAAAACAGAGAAACGAAATCGGGAGAGCTTAGAAGGAGGCGGGGCACTTAGAACACCACCCGCCCGTCTGTGTATTTTTGTTTTTGTTGTTGCTGCAGTAGTAAAAATGTTGCTGCGTAGTTAAAACGTACTCATAACATACGCATACACACACAGACGCACACGCACATACATATTTACATAGATATACGAATACTATTAGAGAGCATGAGCATGATATTCTTTCTTGTGGGCCTGTCAGAGGCTGAAAATGCTTGCAAAATATTTTCATAACAACAACAACAACAGCAACAGTTTCAAAAGCAAAACATTCGGCTCTCTAGCACTCACGCACACTCTGTTCTCTCACTCACCCGTTCTCTCACTCACTCTCTATCTACGTCTATGTGTCCTCTCTCTCTCAGCTAATGCTGTGACCGCATGTTTTATTATGCTTTACTATTTGTTTTTGTTGCTGTTGCTTTTATTGCGCAGTAAAAAATAATACACTAATAGACAGTTCCCGGGACGGCCAACAATCGGGGTTTAAAGCCAACAACGATGGCGCCATAAATAATTAAATGAAAAAAAAAATAGCAATAGTCAACTAAAATAATTAAAATGGTTATAATACATAACATTAAAAGCACATGCTAAAGCCCAATAACAATGCTGAATAATAAACGCCATGTCTCCAACTGCCAACGCCGACTGCACGTTGCCTCTGCCGACCGCCATGACACCTGCCGCCTCACTCGTACTCTCGCTCTTGCGTGCTCTTACTTCGCCCTCTCTCACACTCTTGCTTTGTTTAATTTATTGCGTTCGCGCTCTTCAGCGTCGACACATACACAGTTGGAAAGTCATCGAGCTAGCATGACTCGACTCTCAAACTGTTCAACTCTATGCTTACGCACATACAAAACTAAAGAGAGTGGTAAAGAAAGAGAAAGAGAGAGAGAGCGCGCAAGGCACGCTCGTCGTGTAGTGACTGTAAAACCGTGTAACAACATTGTTGCTGGCAGTTGACCCAATTTCTCACATTTTTGTTGTAGTTTTTGTTGTTTTTTATTTACTACCTCTATCAGGTAAAAAGCGCAACATTTCCGTCTACACGATGACATAAAACAACCAACAGTGAGTAGCAGATACTTCTTACAAAGACACACACTCATACACACAAAAACACGCTTATCAGGTGCACATGGAAAATTAACAGACGCTCCCACTCGACATTTTATTCATTTGTCATTTGTTTTGCTTTTGCTTTTGTTTTTGTGTTTTTTTTTTTTACGGGCAACAACAACAGCAATCACGGCCACACAGCCAAAGGGCAATATTATTGTAAAACTGCATTCGCTACGCACGCGCTTGACGCTGACGCGCAGCCAGCCCTCAGCAAAGCGACGACGACGACGTCGACGCGTCACGACGACGTCAAAAACGAGCACGAGTTGATGACGCCAACGCAACGCCACTCAGCTGCTCGTTTGCGCCATTGACGCAGTTCGTAGGCTGTGTAGCTGGGCTCCTGACTCATTGCTGATGAAACAATAAAAATGAAAACAACCACCTACAATTGGGAATGCACGCTGATAAAAATACCCTAACATGCAATTACCCACATTTCATCAGACAATCCTTTAATAACAGCGACCGATAGATGGTGCTAGTGTGGAGCCTTGCGACAATTTAGCTTGTATAATTGCTCTATAGTCATCATGAAAACCCAAAAATATTTGCTTGCTTAAGACAAGTAGTAAATGTCTCCTTTACAATGCCTTGGGAGTTTAATTATAACAGCAGCAACAACAAAAACAAAAACAATGCGGTGCGTATAAATTAACAATAACAACAACAATTAACGGCGGCATTGACGCTGGCGCTGTCAATAACGGCAAACAGCAACATAACAATAACAATAATAACAACAGCAGTAACGAAAAAACAAAGAGAGCACGATTAAGCCACTGCGGCATCCAAAAGGCAACAACATTCCAATCCAGCACAAAGTTGCCAGACCAGTTAAGAGCAGTGACAACAACAACAACAACAATAACAACATCGAGTGACCAAAGCTTAGCAATGCATGAAATATTTCTTATGCTCCAAATCCGCCACTGGGCAAGTTTTTATTTATTTATTTTTTATTTTATTGTCTACACGCACAGAGAAAAACAAAAGATAACCATAATAATAATCGAAAGGGGGGCAAAAATAAAGCTTAAACGATCTTTTATAGCTGATCCTTTGCTTGACGCGATGATCTAAGATCAAAAATAACAAATAATATTCTGCATATTCATACATATGTATAATCTCGGCTCGCAAACACAAATATTTAGCGAGATCTCTAAACTAAATAATCGTAAATATGCCTACGTAATCGATATTCCTCGAATCGTATTATGAGCTTAGCATTTCCTTAAAATAAAAATGACAGAAACCTTCCTACTATTAATGACACTAATTGTTTTGTCTAGTATTAACGCTTAGGTTACACATTCGTCACGTTCACGTTTGAATTGGTTCATAAACATAACCTCAAAATAGATAAATTACTTAAAAGGAAATTAAAGATTGCTTCATATTTTTGACTTTGCATTTCAATGTCATGATATATTATTATAATATGGCAATAAAATATAAAAAAAAATTAAAGAATTTCTTAAATATGATTTCTTAAATATTTCCATCATATATTTTAAATTTAACTTTGATTTATTATGATTATAATAAATTACTTACAAATTTTGAGTTCAAGAAAATATCAAAAATAAATTAATGAATTTCTTAAATATGATTTCTTAAATATTTCCAACTCATATTTTATATTTAATCTTGATTTATTATAATCCAATACATAAGATTGTAATAAAATGTTAATGACAAATTGATCGTATTGAAAATTGAACAAATTGTTGGTCTTGAAAATTTCACAATGAATTTGCAAAGTTTTGTGAAATGAATAGAATTTATTCTAGACTTCTAATTACGATGATATGCTGAGTGATTACTAGATGTCGCTGGCACTTTAGGGGGGCTTGGAGGGGGGTACAACAGCTTAATCATTGTGACTGTAATTCACGATACCACATTTAATTTCATAATTTTCTTTTGTTTTGTACTGGCGACACCTTCGGAATTCTGGATAGTCGTCAGTCACATGTAGTGCCCTAATCTCTACGATTTCGCCAAGTCATTTCACTCACTGTGAGCATAATAACAAATGAAAGAGAACAGAGAATCAGAGCGAGAGACAATACAAGTTAACAGGTGAAACTTGACTTGTTTAGTATATACTATATAATACACACATACATACTTATATAGTTATAGTTTGTTTTTCAACTCTCTGTGTGTGTGTGTGTTGTTTTGCTCGATATGTGCGGACTCAATGTGTTTCGACTCATTTGTGTATGTTGCAGATAAGCAACGTGACGCCTCACGCGAGATAAATCGAGACTCTTTTTTTTTGCCGGCTTCGGGGCCTCTCGGGTAACAGCCGAGATCGGGAATCGGTTGGAACTGGAATGCTAATAACTATAATATGACATTTCAAATGCGACGACACAAACACATCACACATCGTATGTGGAGCATGCATTATAAGACTGATAAAGAAGCCAGTACAGACCGACCCCCTGAATTCCTCTACACATAAACAGAGAGAAAGAGAAGAGATATAGTATATATGCAAAAATCATACAGTTTAGGAAAATATCTCGATAAACTGGATTGACTGCCACTAAGCTTAAATATTAAAGATTAAAATCTGACTCATCACGATTACAAATTCAGAGCTACTGCTAATCTTTCATTTATATACTGCTTTAATCGATTAAACTTTTGGAAGGCATTTATTCTACATAATCTTTCGAAATTTACATATTATTTGGAAAATTTTTCAAAGTGTAAAATTTCGGTGTTTTATTACCTTATTAATTGGTCTGTTTGGAAAATTTTTCAAAGTGTAAAATCTTTCAGTTTTATTACGATCAGACCAAAATCATGTTGTCTGAACGCGTGTCAAATAGATTCCCATGCACATTGAACAAGTGCCGACCACTTATACTTTACCCCGGTCATAACTCTCTAGGCAGAATTCCGGGAATTTCACACAACTATTTCACTCGAAAGTAAACAACTTGAATTAGATGACGTGTCCAAGGCAAATTGATTATGCCAAAAATGGTGAAGAGAGAGTGAGAAAGAGAGAGAGAGAGTTTGCTGAGACAGATAAGGCAGTCAAACTAACTTGAGAGTCTAACAATAGAACCCTCAACTAGTTAGTTAGTAAATGAGTGCCCCGATAGTTAATTCACTTGTTATCTTTTTCCTAATTAGAAAATAAACCTTTTGTTTATTTTTGTCACGAATTGTACAATTTATTATTGAGAAATGCGAAACGATTTCAGTTTCGATTTCAATCATTATTAGTTTTTTTTTTTTTATTATTATGCACTTCCCCTCCCCCATCGAGGTAGAATATCTTTAGTGGGAACACCTGGTTCGATAATTTCCAGTGAAATCCAGTCATTAACTGCACTCCACAATTACATCTAGACTTGTGCATAAATGAAATGAAAACTACCCGCAACTTTATGAATTCCTAGTTTTTTTGGTGCCAGGCGACCAAATATTATGCCCTTCTTCTTCTTCTTCTTCTTCTTCTATTTCTATTTTATTTTTTCCTTTTTATGTGCAACATTTTTATGGAAGAGTTTTAGTAGTGGCTCTTTTTGGGATTGCGTGTGACACTGGAGACAGGGGCGGGGAGGGAGTTATTTTAATAAACATTATTATGGATGGTATTAACTTTTGGGCAACTCAAGTATTCTATATAATTCTTATCTAGATATGTATATGAACGTACTTCTTTTTAATACCCAAACATAAAAAAGACAGACTCTATTTGGTTTATGAAAAGAAAAGCAAACGAAGTCTAAATACACTTTCAATCAATAAACAATGAATATATTTTGTAAAACCAATATCTTTTCATACTAATAACCATTTAATTTTGTACACATAAAGAAACAACTTTTAGTTAAAAGATGCTGTTAAGCTAAAACTTCTGTCTACTCTATAAAAGAAATCATTTGAGATAATCATAATGGTCATACATAATTTGGTTGATGAATATTCTATTGATTGATTTTCCAGTTCTTTCTCGTGTGTGTGTGTGTGATAAATGAAATCAAATGTCTCATCATTATTGAGATTATTTCAACAACCGAAACCTGATGAGACTCAGTTTGATGGTTAATGTGGAACTTGGCTTTGGAATTTTACTGTTCTTTTATTATCGGTAGCATATTTCTGTACGTTTCTCTTTCGAATTTGGATTTGGATTTGAACGCATTTTCAATGAGAGAGGTCGTTGATTGCAGCGGTTTGTTTAGTATTTTTGTTTGTTTGTTTGCACGTTCATTCATAAGCTCGTAAAAATTCGAAAACAAACAGAGCCGTTAAATGAACGTTAAACGAAATTCCAGTACACTTTTCATTAACCCAAAAAAACAGAATGAGTGAGACCCAAAGAGACGTGAAACCGAAACCGTTATGGGGCAAGTAACAATTTTTATAGAACGCGTCATAAAACGTATCGAAGCGCACCCAAGCCAAAAAGGAATGCAAGAACAAAGTTAACTAGGCCTAGAGAGAAGACCGGCGATCGAGACCGATTACAATTACAATAGACACCTGCGAAAAACATTATGAAATGCCATTGCGCGCCCCAAAAGAAATTAACTCTTACGTTACGTGAGCTGGGATTGCAAACAGGTTGGAGAGTCTAAAAAGCGTATTCCGAATACGAGCCGACCGATGAGGGAATCGGAAATTCCAAGACTCTGACGTCTTGGCATTCCACAGAGTTCGACGCTGAGTCAATATAATTGACTTGAAAACTATGCGAGCACTTTTCTAGGAATGCACAGCAGCAGAAAAAGAAGAAATGCAGCTGAAAATATTAATTAAAATGAATGAACTAAACGGTATTGATCGTCAGGTTTGTGAGTTCATTATAAGCACATTTATTATAATATGGAATTTATTATAATTAATTATTTGATCACAACGATTTCATGCAAATGATTGTTGACTAAGACGCTTGTTTTGTTCAGGATTGTGTTGTTGTTGCTTATCTAAAGCATTTTGGCAGGGGAATCACACAAGACAATACATACACACACACACACACACACACACACACACACACACGCACATGCAATCATAATCATAAGCCAGGGCGTAAACAGCTTTAACTGTGAATGCGACGACGAGGGCAGCACGTCCAACAATCGTATCAATGTTGCGCCCGATAACACTGAATGGGAAAATCTAATAGAAGTCAAAGCACATGTCCAACTCCTTCCCTTCTCTCATTTCCCTATCGTCTCTTCTCTCCCTCTCTGTCTGCCTCTCGAGCACATCCCAAAAAAAAAACAAGTAAGAAAGTTACAGTCGAGTGTACTCGACTGTGAGATACCCGCTACCCAATTTTAATAAAGGCAAAATATTGCGGTATTATTTTCAAAATATGCCGAAAATACTAAAAATATACCAAATGGTATATCGATATAGTACACCATTCAAAATATACCATAGACGGCACAATATACCAGATTGTCGGCCAAAGCAACAAGACCCCTAGTAAGAAGGCGTTTTTGCCCATACAAAAGAATTTCTTTAATAACTTCGACAATTTTTATCTGATCGCAACCAAATTTTCAGGAATCATAACTACTATAGTAATTATTGTATATACCAACTCTAGCTTTAAAATTACGCTTGTTATTCGATTTTTTTGATATGCGTGGGCGGAAGTGGGCGTGGCAAAAATTTGAAAACTGCAAAATGCTGTCGAAACAAATTATAGCTCTATCTCTTATAGTCTCTGAGATCCAGTGTTTCATACGGACGGACGGACAGACGGATATGGCTATATCGTCTCGGCTGTTGACGCTGATCAAGAATATATATACTTTATAGGGTCGGAGATGCCTCCTTTTACCTGTTACATACATTTCCTGTCGGCACAAAGTTATAATACCCTTCTACCCTATGGGTAGCGGGTATAAAAATGTCAAGTGACAAGCAATGAAAACGAAGCGCGGCTGATTAAAAGTGCCGATCGTCTTTAGCAAAAGTGCGTGAATGGGAAATGTGGCACATATGTTGGAAAGATGGAAGTGATAACCACAGTAGTAATTCATTGAGTGCGTCTAGCAATGACTAAGCGGAATTTATGTTTACATTCTCAAAATTCATTTTTCTTTTCGAGATAACATAACTTCAAGATAATTAAACTCGATTCTTTAAATCTATGTTTCTCATCTCTGACGTTCGTTTTCTTTTCTATTCTTCTTTTTGAATAATTATCAATATATTCTTATCGTGCTATCCCTAGTATTTCTATTATTACCTTCTAGCCAATGCTATTTCTGTTTGATCCACAGTTATCGTGACTGGTTAAGCATCGTTTGTTGATATCCAAGACCTTGACACGATAACACAATCACGTCGTGTTGGTCACGTCGTGACACTTCAAGGAGCTTGTCATCTCTAGGTGCTTAAAAAGCCGCCCCAGAAATTAACGTACCCCTTGCTAGACACGTTCCCTATGTTTGTTTGCTATTATTTTTCCTATCTATCAGTTGCACGCGCATTACTCGTATTCCGATTGTCTTCTTAGTCGGCATATTTATTCAATGAAATGCGTCAATAGACGACAAGTATTTTTATTTGCAATAACAATAGGAGTTCCTAAAGATTATCAGCAATAGTTCAATTATCTAGGTTAAATTTTGAATAATTTTATTAGGTAATTTGAAATCTTCTTTTTCGTTCCAATGCTCTTTTTTATTCCCGCTTCCCGTAGGGTTGAAGGGTACTATAACTTTGTATGTATGTATGTAACAGATACAAGAAATATATATTCTTGATTAGAGTCAACAGCTGAGTCGATATAGCCATGTATGTCTGTCTGTCCGTCTATTCATATGAGCACCTAGATCTCAGAGACTATAAGAGATACAGATATAATTTTTTTCGACAGCATTTGTTATGTTTGCCACGCCCACTTCTGCCCCCACAAATTGACAAAAATCGATTAAGTAGCGTAATTTTAAAGCTAATGTCGAATTTTCATAGTCTTTGTGATTCCTGAAAATTTAGTTGCGATCGGATAAAAGAATCAGAGATTATTGAAGAAAAACTTTTGTATAGGAAATACGACCACTTATTAGGGGTCTTAGTTGCTTTGGCTGACAATCTGGTATATTTTTAATTATATACCTAAATAGACTTAGGTGCATTTTTAGTTTTTGTGCTATATATTAATGTGGTATATTTCAAAATTAATACCGCACTATTTTTCTATTATTCAAAATAGATATCTGGTATCTCACAGTCCATCACACTCGACAGTAGCTTTCTTAGTTGTTCTATTTCTGAAATCAATGTATTGTACATAATCTTATATAACATTTCATTACAAAGGACTTTTCTCATTCTGCTACAATTACAAGCTTTTATTGTTTACTTCCTGAATCGCATTCCACGTAGTCAGATATAATCAAAGTCTAGACATTTAAGTCCAAGACACACATGACTACTAAAGTGTTTTGGAAGAGTAGCAATTGGAATGTGAGTAAACTTCCTGTAGTTATATGCTGGTAGGGGAAATGCGTCAACTTGCACTTTGATATCGATAAAGTAAAAAAAGCAAATCGTATAATGAAAACATTCATAATGTTCAGAATGGTCGCATTCACAGCAAATAAATATATATAAATGCCTTTCGTACAATCTAGCGCCTGTTGTTATTATTTGCCAACGACAAATATTTTGTAGTATTCGCGTAAAGTCAGAGTCAGAGTCTCGTACTACGGCGGATACGGGTTTGTGTACTACACTCAACCGGGAGTACTATATATATATATATATATATATATACATATATAGTAACAGCGATTGTGATATTTTTATGAGCAATACACTCATATATATGTTATTTCCTGTTGTTTTTGCCGTTTTTGGAATGTTTATACTCTGGAAAGGTTTGTCAAATGGGGTAGAATTATAATGTTGAAAACAAAAAAATTATCTTAATTTTTTTTAAAGAAAACTTACAAAATATGAAACAGAACATTCCCTGAAAATATTTACAGGGTATTTGCCAGTCGTTCAACAGTATTGTTGTGCATTGTTGGGGCAGTTGACCCCTTTCTCCTTTGCTAGTTGAATGAAATTCTTGGAACTGCCTCAACAAGTATCGAAATCAACGATAGAAAAACAAGCAAAGAAAAGGCAAATATGTGAGATGGCGAAAACACACACTAATTTATTAGATAACATAAAATATGGCGAATTTTCTAGTCACCCCCTCTCAATTGATTTGATTGATTTGATACGGGGATCCAGTTATCAGAAATACTTCTGCACTGCACCGAACAACAGGCGAGTATTATACTTTTGTAGTATAGTATATATAATACACCTAACTATTTAGAGAGTGGCCACTCCCCCAGTTAGCCAGTCACCAGTTTATGTTTAGACAGGTTTTTATAACCTCAATAAATCTATGTACAACTATATAAAAATGCCCATGGGCTGTAAATAATATTGTCAACTGTTATTTTTTTTTTTGGGCTTTCAATTGGAATTTTGCTTGACTTCCTGTAACAACAAAAATGTCTTAAAATATCTTTGAGTATTTACTTTCTAATTCTTTCTGTGGAACTATTAATTACTCATTTATATGTTAAATTTATTACGTGTAATCTGTTCTAGTTAATCGATTGTTTATCTCGAAAATTGAATTCAACATTTTCGTTATAGTTACAAAGTTCAAATTCTGCCCACGTTGAATGTCAAGTAAAATTTACACAACAAAACTTGTCGGCGTCGTCGTCGCGACTGCGCTGCCTCAGTTGGCGTCTCTGCTCTGGTCTGTGTTGAGGCCCGTTTGCGGATCTCAAAGCGGAAATAACGTAATTTCAAAACAACATTTTTCGTTGTTGTTGTTGTTGTTGTAGTTGCCGACAACTTTTTTGTCTTTGTGTTGTTGTTGCTTATTCCTTCACTCATTTTTTCGTTGTTGTTTTTGTTGCTTTTAATATGTATGTTTTACAAACATTTTTGTGGTTTGGCTTTTGATGTCTATGAAACGTGTTAAATGCACACACAAACAAACACACACACACACATACACAAACTCGTGTACGTAATGAAGCAAGAGATTTGAAATTACTCAATGAATGAGCCAATTGCCGGCCCAGGGCTGGTGAGCAGCAGCGATCCGGCTCCATTGCATGCTTTGCGTGTGCTCTCTTTCGCTCCCGCTCTCTCTGTCTGTCTGTCTCGCACGCTCATTCATATTGTGTGTGTGTGAATGAATGCATCGAGTGTAGCGTAAAAAGCAAAAGGCAAAGCTACGCTTGTTGTTGTTGTTGCTGTTGTTATTGTTGTTGTGGCTGACTGGCTGTGAATCAAGTGAATGAAATTTAGCGCGTATTTTAAATGACATTTTCAAGTGTTTTGTGCTGCACGTCTCGTTCATAGTGTGAATGTATGCGTGAGCTTTGGTATGCAAGAGTGTAAATAATAATTGTCAAGAGTCACAACAACAATAACAGCGAGATGTCGAGCAAACAACTTTTAATATAAAATTCCTACACTTCGATGCGCTGATTTTGATAACAAGCTGGGTGTGTGTGTGTGTGTGAGTGTGCTTTACCCACATAAGTATTTATTTATTTAGTTATTATTTATGATTAGCTTTAGTTCGTTTCACAATTGCCCGTAAACAATATGTCGCACATAGTTAAAGTGTGTGTGTGTGAGCGAGATAGCCTAATAGCCCAATTTGTACGGCATGTCGCTGTCACACACACTTAAAAGGTTATTGCTGCCGCCGTCAACGTCAGCGTCAACGTCGACATCGCTTTGGCCCTTATGTGTGCAATTGCACAAGCGTCTCAACTCCATGTGTGTGTGTGTGGTGTGCATGCGTGTATGTGTGCTGTTTATTTGATTTTGTATTTCGAAGTTATCAATGAAATTGTAGTACACACACACACACACACACACGAGTAGAGTAAATTGTAGTTATTGGGTTTCATTCACATGGCCCAGTTGTACTTGCAGACACCTCTAAAGTGTAACGACATACAAACACATGTATTCACACGCACACACACACATATTCATATTTATTTGGTATTTATGTTAGCATGTGCGTTTTATGTGTGGCCTCTTCGAAATGAATTATTGCCTTTCAAGTTGTACTCCTCTTTTCTTCCCATTCTTATTTTTTTTTGTGTGTGTTATATTTGTGTTAGATATGCATGTTTACGCATTTAGATAAGCGTTTTCTTTTTTCTTCAATTTTATTTTTGTTTTGTGGTTCTTCTCTTATCCCTTATCAGAGCGCGTTCTCCCTTCACCCTTGATTGGAACACTCGGCTGCCTCCTTTACTCACTCACACAATCGCTCTTTCTCTCTCTCTCTCTCTCTCTTTCTTACTCTCTCTGTCGCTCTGTGTACGCTAAAACCGCTATAACTTAACACGATTATTGGCTTAAGCTTTAGCTTTGTGGGTTGTATGCGCCAGTGTAAGTGTTTGTGCCTCTGTATGCGTGTGAGTTTACGTTTGCATGTGGGCAAGTGAACGTACGAAGCTTTGCTTTTGATTGGGCTTCGCGTTTTGTGAATGAAAATCTCCACAAAACAAAATGGCGATCGTTGGCAGTGTTATTTATTAATGAGCTAAAGCTTTTTTACGCAAAAAAACCAAGTACTCTAAAAATATATTAATATTAAAATTTAAAATCTTGATAACACACGCATACTAATCAAAAACTAAAATAGATTGTATTATGCATTAATACTAGTAGCGATTAAATACCTTACAAATCAATTTTGAATAATTTTAATTTGTTTGTCATAATTGTGAACTAAAATGAATTAATGTTAATCATTATCTGAGAAATCTTAATTCATAGAAAAGGCTTTAATCTGCTTAATTAAATGGCTCTTTGCACCAAGTGTCATTCCGCATTGATGGAGAATCTATTTCAATTTCACTGAAAGCGAGCTTATCAGCAAACCAATACAAACTCACAGACGCAGACACACACACACATTAAGTAAATAAAATATACTTAAGCATGTGTGTGTGGGGAGAAGCTTTTACCCTAGGCAGCATCGTCTTAACGCCCTCAGAGAGCTTTTTCTGTTCATCGTCGTCTCACTTGTCAAATTTGACATTTGCTGTTGAACCGTGCATAAAATAGGCGCCAGACAGATTGGGATTGGGATTGGAAGCATTTTAAGGGAGGGGGGAGGAGGTTATTCGAGCCCACACACAAAGCGAGACGAACGAGAGCAGCGAAAAGTTGCTTCATTTGTTTTGCTTGTTATGATTTATTAAACATTAAATTTGCTTTAATGAATTAATTTGATTTCATTTCGACAGCGTAACGGAAATATACAAATACGCAAACAGACACACACAGACATAAGAGAGAGAGAGAATAGGCCTGCGATTGTGTGCGTGAATGTGTTTTTGTTTGTTTTGTGTAAGCGCCACTTGAGAGGCGCCAAAGAGGCGCACCGCACAACGCAATTGTCTGAGCGGGGCAAGGGAGCGTGGGGAGGGGGCAGAGTAGTAAAGCAAATGCACAAAGGCAAATAACAGCCGCAACAAAAACAGCAAGTGCAGCAGCTACAAAAAAATCAACACACTCACACACACAAAAACATTACAATAACAAACAGAGCGTTATATTAGCGGCAGCAACAAGAGACGCGGCAGCAAGCATAAAATAAAACGCAATACTATTTTACAAACGGCGGAAAAACACATAACAACAACAGCAGCAGCAGCAGCAACAATAACAACAACGAAGCCGTCGTCGTCGTCGTCACTGTGGCAAAGTTAAAATAGTTGTTAAGCTATTAAGTTCCGCTTAAATTGTTTTCACATTCGCCTTGTCCGCTCTAATGCTACACACACACACACACAAACACACATGCACACAAAGACAGCGCCAGCGGCAGCAGCAATAACAACAACAATAACAAAGCAAAGTGCGAGGCACAAAAGAACCTAATCAAGAGCCAAAACGCCGCAAATAAAGCTATAAACAAGACACAATATTGTTTTTTTCCTCCCCAAGACAAAAAGAAATAAGAGCAGTGCCAATAACAACAACAGCTTGAAAGCTGCTCACTGTCTTCTTCCTCTCTCGCTCTCAATTCAAGACTCACACACACATATACAGAGACATTTCGCAGACAGACAGACGCAAGTTGAATGAACATGAAGAAGAGCAATAACAACAGCAAAAACAACAAGGAGAAGAGAACACTTGGAGCCGTTGTCGCAGCCGCTCTGCTCAAAAAGGTGCGCCCGCGTCCTAGTGAGAGAGCGAGAGCGCAAAAAAAGGAGTGCAGAGTGAGAGGGAGGTGTCGAAAAAAGTAAGCTAAACACGCACGCTTTTTCCTTTGCTTTGCTTGCGAGTTTTTGAATTAACAATTAATTAAAAATTAAGTGAGCAACCTTTTTAAAACGCTACTTATGTTGTATGCTTTTTTATTTCGTGTGTTTGCAGCTTTTTCATGTTGCATACAAAGTGCTTAATTATTGTTGTGATTTTTCACAGTCTACCGCCGCAATTGTCGATCTGCTATAAAACTTGAGATACACACAAACAAACACAACACACACATAAACACAAACTCACGCGGAGCAGACATAGCAAGCTTGAGAATGTTCAAGATGTGTGAGCGAGATGAATTACGGAGCGAAGCCAAGCAAGCCAACAACAACAACCACTGTATACGAGTTGTCTGTGTATTTCATGTGTGTGTGTGTGAAGTTACCACAGTGAGTTGGGCTTTTGTTGCTCTCAATGTGAGCGCGGCTTTTGCTCAATTGTGAATTTTGTTGTGCTTGATTACTTTGCGCGATACTCTCGTCGTTGCCTCTCCAACACAGACACACACACATACATATGCACACAAATACAGAAGAAATATTTGATGCTCTGCTCGTTTCTTTTTATTGTGTGTGCTCTTCTTGTGTTACAAAAATATTTGTATTACAATTAATGCATTACAATTACAAAATGACATTTATGGTAATTTGTTTTTCAATCTGCCAACGCGCTGCTGCTGCTGCTGTCGCCGCGACGTAGAAATAGAAATAAATTAGACAACAAACGGGTGACTGAGAACAACAACAACAACAGCAAAGAATAAGATGGCGTTTATTTTTACAATACGTAATACTCGTTACATACAAACAAACAAATAGACACACACACATACAGTGAGAATATGTAGTATAGCAGGCCAACAGCAATAAAAATAGAAATAAAACGAGCACGAGCAATAACAACGACGACATCAAAATGCCGAAGAAGAAGCAGAGCACGAAGCCAGCAAAAACTAAATAACAAAATACAAGTCTCATCGACTAAATGTATACACTATAATCAGCGACACCACCAGCAGTAGCAGGCAATGAAATCAGGTCGAGAGTAGTAAGTAATCGCTTCTCTGTCTTTTCTCTCTCCCACTCCCACTCGCACCACTACTGTCAACTGTCTATCGGCCTATCGATAACACACACTGCAAAGCTGTTTGGCGTATGCTGCGGCACGCACAATACCCCAAACAACAACAACAACAATGATAATCAACCACTGCAACAAGCTTAAGCCTACAACACATTGCGTCGCGCGTGTCCAAGTCCCAGATTTACAATTGTTGCTGCTGCTGTTGCTACAAATCAGCTTAAAGAGTGCAGAGCACAGCACACACACAAGATGATGATGACGCCGCCCGCCTTTGTCTCTCCCATTCCACCACCACTAACCAACACCAACACCACCATCGTCACCTCACCCTTACTCACCACACATATCATCATCAGCAGTGTTGCTCGGATTGAGTTGAGTTGGGTTGGGGACACGAAGAACGTGGTATAAAAATAAAACAAGAAGATCAGCAGACATTGTGAGACGTCAGCGTCGACGCCGCTGCTGGCGACAGCTGAGGCGCAAGATTTACATCGATCACACATTTTATGTCACATGAAGAGCCGCAACAACAACAAATACAGTTTGGCGAGACAGTTGGGTGACACAGACACAGCAACAGCAACAACAACAACAAAAGCAACAAGAACAAGAGACGAGGCCATTAGATGATCGCCGTCTAAATTTAAATGTCTGTGCGTTTAAGTTGCAAGGCAAAAATAAATCTACATAAGTAAAACGCGAAACGTAAACAACACACAACACAAGAATACACAGAAGAAAACAAGCAAAAAGGAAAAATAAAGAAGCGTTTCCTTTGTAATGCCAGATCACAAGATCGTCAAGATCGTCGCCGTTTGTCGTCGTCGTTGTTGTCTAGTTTGAGTTATTTTCAAAGGGGGTTGTGCCAGAGGCACAAAGGGTTGTACACCACATCGAGACAACGGACTACATACCACGACTATCGCACAACAAACTTATCAACTAAGCGAGTTTCTTCTTCTCACCATCATCATCATCATCAGCATAGTATGTAAAATAGTCCGCCATTTTGAATATATGTAAATATTGTCGAGCGACCCTAGAGTAGACACATTGCCTTAAGGGTCTGTCAATCAATAGAAAGTTTTTTAATTAACAACAACAACTTCGGCGTCTACAACAAAATGTTGATTTAATTACCAACAAAAATTAGGGTTGCCTTTCCAACAAATAGGATATTGCATATATGCACTTCCTGATAGGTTTATTGTTGCAGCGAAACTAACTTAGCTATCATCAGCATTTTGCAAGTCCCTGAAGAGAATATAGGCTGCTAAATGAGACTTAAATTCTATCTGGGATATTGCTATATTACAAAATTTTATTGCTATATTACAAATTTTATTTGGTAACTAAATACCACCAAAAAACATTCAATAAATTTCAAAATTATTTAAATATATTGTCTGTTTTTTGCACATAGAAAGTGACCATCAATTAAAGATCATTGTTCTTATACGATCGATAATCATGTTAAAACTGTGAAAAATACATTTCAAGTTTCTTGAACTGAGAAATATTAAAATAAATAACATCAATTTAATAATTTGATGCATATCTTATAGGATCATTCTTCTAAAGACTTATATATTATGTTCCTTACATTATTTTTCT
Source organism: Drosophila albomicans (assembly GCF_009650485.2). Lineage (NCBI taxonomy): Eukaryota > Metazoa > Arthropoda > Insecta > Diptera > Drosophilidae > Drosophila > Drosophila albomicans. The sequence goes on from NC_047631.2 coordinate 24,091,398, forward strand.
TGAAATTTATCTGCTTAAATAGAAATCGTTAATTACTGGTGAATTTTTGTTTATAATCTTTAAAAACGTGTACTTTCTTTCTTTTATTTTCTTAAATCTTAATAAAATGTTCATAATATCAAAGATTATCCAAACTTAACTCCAGCTTGTCGTCTTGTTTTCCTTTAAAATTCGAATAATGTCTTTTCGAGTCGATTTTATGGTATCGAGACGGTAAATGAACTCTCATGGCCCCGTTACTCGTGCTGTGTCGCGTTGTCTCGCTTCGCAGCAATGCAACCCCCATATGATCAGTGCCAACCCCTCGCCCCTTACCGCCCGCAGACGTAACGCACCCCTGCTTCGCATCACCTGGCAACTAAATTAAATTTCCACTCTTAACTTATTTATAAAACGCATTCCTTGAGCGTTGTATTAAAAATAGCAACGCAACATTTTTCTATTACACACATACGTTAATATCTAAATATATATGTTGATAGTATATATATATTGTTCATAAAATAAATAACACGAGATACATCCCGTGTCAGAGACGGGGGGGAATTTGAAAGGGACGTTTTCTGAATATGATTTTCGTGTTGCATCTCACGATCAATTTCATTCCAATGATTGTAATTAAAAACATTTTTCTAGCTACCTTATATTTGGGGGAAGAGGAGGAGAGGAAGGGGCTGCTGGGGCAGAACAGCCCCCAACTATTGCCCGAGCTGTAGAGACGCCCACTCACGCGCCAGCTAGAAGCAACAAATTTTGCGCTCGGTTGCATACGAAAACAACAAAAATCAACAAACTATGTCTAGACGAAAGCGGCTCGAATGGCGCATACCCTTTAATAAGTTTAGGAAATGTAATCCACAAATAATCAAAGTGAAACCCTACTTTATAATTAATTTTGAGTCCTATAAATAGTAAGCGACAATTATCTAGTTATGCGCATAACCCTATATACATTATTTTCATTCACTGATTTAAAGAATTGTACGTTTCATTCCCACAAAAACTATTCCTTCTTCAATCACTTTAGTTTACAGGGTATTCAAAACAACAACGACGTCGACAAAGGTTGCCAGACAGACAGTCGTCCGGATGGGGCAGCTTGGCTACGAGGGACGAATGCTGGCAGAATGCATGCCGGCAACACCTCGGGTCGTCATCCAAAAAAAAAAAAAAAAAAAAAAAAATAGAAAAGCACATGAGTGTGTGGCGTTGCCTTCGATCCCCTCTTCTTCGCTTCCCCTCCTTTCTATTCCAATGCTCTTTTATTTAGTGCACCCCCTAACAAATTGTTGGTTACAAGCCCGAAAACCGACGACGTCGTCATCTGTTGTGCATTTCAATTTGTAATTGTATTTGTTGCTATATCTTGCTCTCGACGACGACGTGTGTTTCTGTTCAGTGTTATGGCCCATTTGGGGCATGTTGCAGTTGCAATTTTGGTGATTAGATGATGATGTTCGGGTCTGAAATAGACTGGAGTATCTCCCCAAATAGATTGGGAGATACAATTATGGCAGACGAAATTCGATCTATGTTTACTATAAACACTGTGCATGATGGATGATTTGAAGATGGAAATATAAATTATACATTTTTTTGTTATTACAATATTGATATGAATTTTTTTTGGAAAAAAAAAGAAAATATAATTCATATAATATGATTGCAAACATTTTTTTTAAAACCCTCTTCAGTCCCTTTTGCTATAGTTTCATAAATCTATTCTAATGGATCTTAAGATTATAACTGTCATTTGATGCAATTTAGTAGAAGCTGTGGCCATAAAACACACAAAGTTAACACAGGACAATGCAATTTACAGCCAAATATCGAGTGCATTAATCATACGCTGTCATAATATCGCATTCTACTTTACTTCATCATCAAGTCATCATTAAATCATCATCATTACCATCGGCAGCAGCATCTCTATCATCATCTTTATCAACACTGCCTCCCGGATGCAAGATGCAAAAATTGCAATATCAAATCCAAAAATGGGCACAATGACTCAAAGCTGGCGCAGAGATTGAGTGTGGGGGCCATAAAAAAAAAAGCAGTAACAACAACAGCCAACTAACTTTCCAAATGCCAAGCCGACTCACACACACACACATGCACAGAGAGTATAACACTATCATAGAAATAGAGACTCGCACAATCATTATGCATAGTTTTTCAATGGGTGACGACGACGACGACGACATTTAACTGAGAAATGCAATAAACAACATTCCAATCTTAACTCTTATGCACATTCCCCAAGCAGCAGGAGGAGGAGGAGACCACAGAGCCGACGGCAACGGCGGCATTGAATAAAAAAAAAAAAAAACAACAAAATAGCGTCAACGACAATAACATCAACAGTGCCAGTCATTATGCCCATTATCATATAATCATACAGAGATCTCAACTATAGTCATTAGGTCACACAGCAAACGGCGGTTAGATTGTTCAATCAACGAACTAACGAATAACGAGTGCAACAAAATGACGAGTAACGAGTGGAGTAGACTACAATTATTGTACGAAACAAGTCGGGTAAGATATAATCATTTTTGATATACAAAGTTTCTATATAACTACTATATTTAAAAAAAAAAAATTCGAAGATTCTTTTGCTTAAGAATTTGTTAAAAAATTTCCTCTAATTCATATTCCAAGAATTTCGATTTCTAATTCCATTCTATAATTCCAAGTCCTCAATAACCTTTATATTCCATAATGAAGATTGAATTGGTTGCAATATATTTTTATTGAAGATAGGAATATTTTTTTTGATAAATGATACTTAATGAATTAATTACCCTAACATTTTTAAAACTTCAGAGCCACCCTTAGACAATCTCAGTCCAGTAGCCATCCAGTATCATTTATTTCTATTCATTCACTAAAGCTATCTAATATGTCAATTATACCATTCAGATCACCTGAATCCCAAGCGATTCAAACATATTGACGTGCTACACATCGTTTTGTCGCTATGGAAACTTGTTTTCCTTTTCTTTTTTTTCTTTTTTTTTTTTTTGTTTGCTGTTGTATTTTTTCTTTCATCTGATAATCTTGAAAAGAAAACGATATCTGTATATATTTGAAAAGCATTGCCAAAGACTAGGAGACTGGGGCGACATTGTCAATGTCAATACCAAGCTCGGCCGACTGTCTCGCTTTATTTTTTTTTTGGGTCTCTCAATAAACTAAGCTGAGCATACAACTATAGCTGTCTCGCTTGCACTGGCGGCTTTTCGAGGGTTTTTGTTGTTGTTGCTGTTGTTGGTATTCGATCGAGTTTCACACTGAAAATGCGCATATCTTAAAGTCGCTCTGGTTGCATACGCTTAACGGTTTACTTGATGTGGCGTTTTGAGCATCTCTCGAGTCACTCCAAGTGATTAATGAGTGGGGCCAGCGTCAGAGTCGAAGCCGAAGTCGGAGACAGAGACAGACATCGACAACATCGCCATCTATGGTTCGTTGTTTGGGAAGCAGCATTGTGGACTTTTATGAGCAATTAAAAAACTATTATTGCCCCAGTCAAGCAACCAACAACAACTACAACAACAAACAGCTGCTGCTGCTGCTGAAATGGCAGCTGCATTGTTGTCGCCTGGGTTTAACGTGGCAAGAACTATGACGTTTTAATGGGCGCCACGAGTGATTGTGTGAGTGTGTGTGGGTCGAGATTTTCCTACCCCCTTCCCCCTACCACCATACGTTGAGGCTGCGCATGCGCCATGCTTGGAATGCGGAAACACACACATACTGTTTTGCAGTGACACAGAAACGAGTAAAAGTAACGAGTTACGACGAGTAACGAGCGATTGTCTGCGCCATTGAGTGAGGTCAGCATATGGTAAATACATACATCTGTATGTATGTCAGAGTTATTGCAATTTTACTGGCTAGACACAATGTATTTTCTAGCATAAAAGCATTGTTATTATGATGACATCACTTTATTGATGTGTGTGTGCAGCGTGCAAAGTTCTTTGCAAAACTTCAACTGCAAGTAACCCAAACCAGCTTACAATCCACATTAATCACATTCCATTGTGCCGCCATCTGCCTTTCACTCTCCCACTCCCACTCTCTCTCTCTCTCTCTCTCACTCTCTTTCGCCCACTCACTTGCCCAAAAGGTATTGAAAGCTTTTTTTTCTTTTCGCCTTTGCATTATTTGCACAGCAATTCATGGCATGTCATATGCAGCCGCATTACAACAACAACAACAACAACAACTACAAGAAGTCACTGTCTGCTGATCTCTCGCTCTCGCAGTCGCGCACTCTCCATCTCTTTTGCTCAAGCAAGTCTGGCCTCAACCTCACTCTTCTTGTCGACAACGACTCATTCACACGCCGTTCACATAACTTAAAACGTGCTTTTTACATTACACAGCACACAACAGACAGCAGCAGACAGCATCCACAAGGAGAGGCAGAGAAGAGAGAAGAGACAGACAGAGAGCGAGAGCAAGGGCCGCGACTGCAGACTGCTGCTGCTTAATCTTTGCATTCTTGACTGCTGAGACAGCAGCAACAAAGGCAATGGTAGCGACAGCAACAACAACTGTAGTTAACGAAGGTCTCTGTTGCTCTTATGCTACTATGCTCCATGCTGTTGTTGTTGCTATTGCTGTTGTTGTTTATGGTCACAGAGTGAGTTGAGAGCTGAAAAAAAATTTTACGGCATGTTATTGAGCTTCGAGCTCATAAAGCAGCCCAATGCATGAGAGCGGGCGACATAACTAAAAGGGAGTTGCGTGTAAATGTAATTGTACGTGCGTATGTGTGTGTGTGTTTGTACTTTTATTTGTGTGCGTACAAGGCGTAATTAATCATTCGTGGCGGTTTTGGTTGCCCCCCTTCATTCTCTTCCCTTGCCATCCCGTGCCGTTCTCTTTCCCCTTCATTTTCTATCTGTTCCCCCTACCACACCGCCAATCAAACAGACCCGCAGCAGTTTGGTTTTCATTTTATTATTATGAATTGTGTTAATCGTTACATTATTTCTTTTTCGTTTGTTACATCATTGCCTTTACAAGCATAAAAAGCGACATTAATAGCCAGCAACGTCGCTGTCCGCAGTCAGCGTTAGCGTCAACGTCAACGTTGCCAGCGACTGCGACAGCAGTCAGCCATCAATCACACGCACAAAACGGAAATAAATATAGGAAACATGCGCACATTTGGAGAGGCAACAACAACAACAACAAGGGGAGGGGAAGTCGTTTGGTTGCCTCTCTCTCTCACTCTCTTACTCTGTGAGTGTCTCTATGCAACGGAAGTGCGTCTAATTGAGCAACTGACAGAATGCCCGCGTCTGCGGCATGTGCTAACAACAACAAAAACAACAACAACAGCTAAGGAGAACAACAACTAGAACAGCTCGAATGCCACCGATAGACGCCCCCAAAGGCGTCTCAAGCAGCGCGCATGCATCGAGTGGAAAAAGAAAATGAAGACGACACTTCTGCTTCTGCTTCGTCTTCTTCTTCCGCTTCTTGTTTTCGACTTGGTCTCTCAATCAGAGAACGACAAGCTCTTCGGTCTCTGACTGACAGCCAGCAACACGTGCTGCAACTTCAAACGCCACAAGTTTCCTTGAAAATGCACCAATGACAATTTTCCAGCAAGCAACTCACAAATAGAGAATTAATATTATTGAGAACTGTGCCCAAATAGGGGAATGCTTCAATTTAAGATAATTGTACATAAAACGTACTAAAGAGAAACTTAGGATGCATAAATAATCAGAAATAATTTCTATCAGCTAGTTAAAAGTTGAAAAAATGCATCAAATTAGTATATTACTTAAAAAAAATTATATTTATTAAAAGAAGTAGAAAAGGGAGATATAATACCTTTTCGAATAGTTTATAAATTGGAGAGATTCCATTTAAAGCATCAATTATAAGAATCTAGCTTCACTATATTTATCATATTTAAGTAGTTTGATATTTGATACCTTTAGCGAAGTTATATAAAGTGCGGAAAGAAAATCTTTGAAAAATATTACTTTTATTTAAGATAATCGCATCAATTTTATAGAAAACGTACTAAAAAACTTGGAAACATTGCTGAATTCATATATTTTCAATTTAAGAATGAAGAATAATCCTCTTAAATATGTTTGAACTTTCGAAAATTGAAAACATCTACTGACAGAAATATGAGAATAAGAATTACATAGAATATTCTGAACAATCTTGGAAACATCGCAAAAATAATATATTTCAATTATTTAAATATATTTGAACTTTCGGTAATTGAAAACATCTACTGAAAGAAATATGGGAATAAGAATTATGTAGAATATTCCGAACAATCTTGGAAACATCGCTGAAATAACATATTTCAATTATAAGGTAGAAGAAGAATTTAAATATATTTGAACTTTCGATAATTGAAAAATCTACCGACAAAAATGAGAATAAGAATACTTATTCTAAAACTTTTTTTCAAAATTCGATAAGTGAAATAAATTTTTAAGAAATAACATATATAGAAAGCTTATGACAGAAATTAGAGCAAGGAGGAAAGATTTTCAAATAACTATAGAACAATGTATATATCTTCAGCTGAATAGTTTGCATAAATAGCAAAGTCACAGATGCCATTATAATAGAAGCGCCAATCAAGGCATTTCTTTGCATTAAATACCAATTGCGTTGCATTATCATAAGATGCAATATTTTTGTAGTTGGGGAATGTGTGTGTGCAATATATTGGAACATTTAGAGTGCTGGGCTAATGCTAATGCTCTGTCTCTCTGACTCTGGGCAATTTGAGTTGCATTAGCCGGCATTTCCGGGCAATAATAATGGCAACACTGGCCTCAAGTGAGAGGGCCAACTCACACACACACACACACACACACACACACACACACACACACTACTGTGGCAACGTGTACGAGAGCGATATCTAAATGTGCAATGGCAGTGCCACAAATCGCATGGCATGCCACATGCCACAAGCCGCATGCCAACAGACGTCTCAAGTGTGCCTCCGTCCACCACGCACACCAAGAAGACGAAAAAAAAAAATACCCAGACGGTGAGTATGCAATTGAGTGACTGACGCGGTTACCCCTCCGCTCTCCTCTCCCCTTCCCCACACCACTCCTTCCACACTTCTCTAAGCCAGCAATCTGTCCCCCTTACGTCAGTCGTCTTGAAGTATGCTGCTGTAAGAAGCAGAGCGAGATAGAGCTAACATTGATAGAGGTAGTGGGGGGTGGAGTAAAATACTCTAGAAAGTTTCGCTGTCCCCCTCCCACACCCCCCTTAGCACAGTCTTATGCGCTCTGCTGGAGGAGAGCAGCAATCGTCGCTGGCTGCCAAGTTATTATTATTGCAGCAGTTGCAGTTGTTGCTGTTGCTTTTGCTGTTGCGACAGACGCGCCATTTGTTACACATTATTTAGCCTGGCCTGGGCGCTTTCCCATTTTTCCGGAATTTTCTCAATATTTATTATAGCGCCGAGTGCCACCGAAAACTGGGCCATGCGGAAATACCGCCAACAAAAATGAAAGAAAAACTGTAAAATATTGAGGAACAAACGGAAACATTTTCTCCTCCCACCCATCTCCCCATCTCCGTCTCCTCGACGGACGCTATTTAAACTTCCATGTTCACACGTCTCTCACATTGTCAATCTATAGAAATTCCAGACGACTGTCTCATTAGCATCAATACCTAAACGACTACTGTAATACCCTGTAAACCGGTTGACTTCGAATTAGAAAAGAAGTAGTTGAAGAGAAATTTTGGAATTTCTTTGGAACATATAAAAACTATTGGAATCCTTCCAGAATGCTCCAACATTCTGTTTACTAGAAAACCTTTTTTAATTTATTAGATATAATACTCGTGATATTAGGAATATAATAAAATAAAATAAGTATTTTAATTATACTCGTGATATTAGAAATATATAAAAATAAAACGTCTTTTTATTTTAAAAAAGGAAGAAGTCCAATAAAATAATCTTGAACATCAAATGGTATTTTTAAAAACATTTGCTTTTTCCTCATAACTTTAGAGAAAAATCTTAAAATCTTTTTAAAGAAATTTGCTTTTTCTTTAAAACCTTTTAGCAAAATTTTATATCTAAAATTTGGAACATTATAAAACTTTTTTGCAAAATAAATTTTGAAATTAGCTAATACAAAATTTAGAAACTAATCTTTAATTTAAGAAAGTATTATTTGTAGCACTAGAAGGATTTTGTGTCTTTAATAAAATGAAAACCTCACACTTTTCAATAATCAAAATGAAGTGCACTTTGTAATACCATTTTTCAACTAGACATTACGTAGTTTTCCCATAATCCCACAAAGACATATTTATTATTAATTAAAGCAATATTGACAACATTCATTGTCAACATGGGCAGCCTTTTGTCGGCCTGAGTACAGGGTATACAATATACAAAGAAAGATTGGAATGTCACACAAATTTAGAGCACGCAAGAAGCGAGAGAGCAACAACTACGACTAGAAGAAGAGAGTGTAGAAGAAGCGAGAGAGCAATAACTACGACTAGAAGAAGAGAGTGTGGAATGCGGTATGCAAGCAACTTACCTAAACGGTGTTGTTGTAGTTCAGTTTTTGTTGTTGTTTTCTTCGATGATGATGATTATGTTGAGTCGATGTTGTTGTTGTTGTTGGGTAGACGAGCAAGCGAGAGCGGCAGCTCAGCAATTTATCTTATTTATTGTTATAAAATTAAAACACGTTTCGATATATTTTTTTTTATATTTTGGCTCTGCTTCTTCCTTCGCTGCTGCTGCTGCTGTTGCACTTTCTTTTGCTTTCTTCTCGCGCCGCTTCTTCTCTTCTGGCGAAAGCGTAGATAACAACAAAGTGTCAATTGTAAAAAGAAAATCGTTTAGAGAAGGAGAAGAGCTGATCCAAAGGGATTGTGCCGTGAAGAAAGACAGTCGGATTTTTTTTTTTTTTTTTAATTTCACTTTTAGGAACTCACAAAATGCACTCGACGCGACTCGTTTCTTTATTTTTCGACTCCGATTTCCGATTCCGTCACTATCTTTGCATCCTCCACTAACCACTTTGATTTCGTTTCGTTTTCGTCGTTTCTCCAAACTATTTGACTAGCAATTTTATTTATTAGGTTATCATTTTTCCTTATTTCACATAATATTTTGCTCTCTTGCGTATTTTATACTTTTTTTTTGTCAATTATATCCTTGTTGTGTCACATTTCACACGTTCCGGAACATTTTTCAAATAGATCTCACGAATGCATTTCATATAACTGCAAAGATAAATGAAAAAGAAAAACATTTATTATAATATCAAGTTTTATAAATCATAATTACTTAACATTATTTTTAATTTATGATCAACTGATGAAATTAACATATTGCCAATAACATTCTTTTTTGCTTATTTAAAGTGCAAATATTGTCAAAATTAGTGCTAAGAGTCTTCACACTCAGCTCATTCAAAATGATTATATAACACACCGTCTACAATTTAAATGAACCCAGACGAACCCTCTTAAACGCATTGCAAAAAGTTCTTAATTGATAAAGCCCACAAACCAGACAACTCGACTAGATAGACACCCTCTAAAAGCGAGTTTGCTTTAAACATTTAATAATAACATAATTATAGGGTACCAAGAGAACCTTAAGTTTGAATAAATTGTATAATAAAAAAATACTGCTAAGCTGGCAAAACGAATCAAAAAGAAAATAATGCCAGTTGAATAAAAACATAAACAGACGGTGGCAATAACTTATTACAACACCAGAAAAAGGCAACACGTTTTTTAAAATGTTTTTCCCATTTTTTTTGTGCTTCTTTTGTTTAACGTTTAAGCACGAGGAAGAAAAAATGTTGTTTTGGCACTTAAAGGCCACGCCTTCAGTGCAGTGCAAAGAAAACGGGAAAAAAATTGGAGTAGCGCTGTTGCTGTTACTGGTGCCACGCCCCCGCCAACTCCCCAAACAGTCATAAACCAGAGCAGACACAACAACGCCTCAGACAAAGAGAAGCACGAGGAGTAAAAGGCTCTATGCAAAAGTCACGTGGGGTGTTGTGTGCGGCACGCGAAGTGCAGTCAAATAAAAAGCATTATAAAAGTGGCAAGAAGGGCAAAGAAAAAATATATGATAACAAAAAAAAAGCGCAGCAACAGAAGAAAACTGCTGAAGCAAAGCGAAGCAAATAAAATAAATTTGTTGATCTTCTTGTTGTTATTGGCTTTTAATTGGTCCCAGCAATGTTTTAAATACCAGTTTATTTTGCTTGCAATTCACAGTTTGTCTAAAAAATGTATTTTGGTCAAAACAACAAATAAGCAGACAGTCAGACAGACGATAGACAGCCAGATGGACGTTCCAACAGACAGACAGACAAACAAACAGGCGCATCGAACCGACGCGTCGCGACAGCATTAAAAATGTGCTGCAGCAGCAGACGTTCTCACACACACACATTTGCAATATTAGGTTCATGCGCCTGGCAGTAAAGTATCAATTATGGGCAGCGTCATTAACGATTTATCAAAATTATAGAAAAATTATATAGAACAACATTATGTAGAACTATAATTAATAAAAATAAATTTATTTATTATTAATTATACTTGATTATATTAAATTCAATGCTGATACAAATTAATACTATATAAAATCGCATACAATCGATATGCACTGTGTTTAGCATGCCCGAAAATTGCGAGTCGATAATCATGATAACGTTCGACGCATGAACGTAGTAGTAGCGCAGTCAGACGCCGCAAAAATACGAGACATGCACAAAAACCCAAACCCAAAAACAACAACAAACGCAAACAACTGCGACGATTGACGGCGACAGCAGCAGAGACAGAGGCAGAAGCAGCCGAAGCAGCAGCAACCCTCGAGATGACGTTGACCCCGAAAAATGACGCGAAACGTAATGTGTGAAACGGCAGGCGAATGTGTATGAAAACAAAGTGAAATCTAATAACAAGTGCGAGCAAGAGAGAAACAACACACACACACACTACTTAAAAGAGATAGTAAGGCAGGCAGAGCGAGACACCGAGAACGAAAATAAGAACAGAATGAAAGTGGAATGAGCGAAAGAGAGACGCAGCAGTGTCGGCGTCTGCGTTTTAAGGATAGACGTGTAAAACGCAATGCGTATAAAAACATGCAGACGAAAGGACGACAACAAAACTCGGAAGCACAGTTAGGCGGCGGCCAAAAGAGAGCGCAGCGCACAACTACTCGTAGAGAGAGAGAGCGAAATGAAACACAAAGCGCATGTGCTCGAAAACAACACCGTATCTGTATGTGTGTGAATGTTGTGATAAGGGCGGAAGCAACGCATGCAACAGCAAAACAATAACGAAAGCAACAACAAGAACACAAAAAATCGTCAGTCAGTAGTAAAAAAGGCAGCAGCTAAGCGTACACACAGACGTACACACACACACACACACATGCATAAATAACAAAATATTTCACATGCAAGCCGCCAAATTTTTGCAGTCAACGAAGCGGCGCAGCGCAGCGCGGCGCGGCGCCGACGTCAACTGCAAAAAGCGCAATGCTTATGAATGAAGGCGCACGCCTGTCCTCAGCTATGCATGTGTATGCGACTGTGTGTGTGTGTGAAAAGAACGAGAGCGAGATAGAGAGAGAGGGCAAAATGGTGTCGTTGGCCCCTGTCTGGGGCGCTGTGTGTTGTAAAAATGTGGTACAGTGACTACCAAAAAATACTAGCGAGTGGCGCGCGTAGCGTAGTAAAAAGGCCTAAAGCAGCACAAGAGTAAGAAGGAGAGCAAAAGGATAAAAACGAACACTATGCAAGTCAGTGACGATGACGACGATGATGATGTATTTGTTGTTGTTGATGATGATTATTATGGTAGTGTGGTGTGCTGAAGGGAAGTGCGGTGTAGTGTGTTATTTACTAGTGTCGATGGTGGTGGTTGTAATAAAAATTACGAATGCGGTTGTAAAGTAGTAAAACGTTTGTAAATAGTATGTAGTAGTTTTTTCTTTCTCCCTCTTTTTGTGTTTCTTTTTCCTTGTAGTGACTGCGGCACCAAAATGTAGCAGACCATTGCAAAAAAAAAAAAAAAAAAACTTAACGAGCGCTGTGGGAGGTTAGGGGGAGGGGGTCTAGACGCTAGACAACAACAACATCAAAGGAAGCCGCCTAATTAAAAAGTCATTAAAAAGTTAAAGCCATCGCCTATGCACGCTAATCAAAACATAAATTTTGCACACAACCAGTGAGAAAGAGAGCAGAAGGAGTTCCAAAATGAAAAAAAAAACAAGGCGAAAATTAATTACCTCACGAAACAAACAAAAAAAAAGCAGAAAAGAGAAGCAACAGTCCAATAACAAAAACAACAGCAGCAGCAATCTGCAGTCGCGATGTCAACGCTGCCACGCCGTTGGGAACAGCATGGAATTGTGGCTAAAAATAAACTTTGGTGTGCAACAATGTTGCAGAAAGCCAAACAAAGCGACGACGACACATACATACACACATAAAGCACAACATACACACATACACATATGCAAACATAGTGCAAAAGAGCGAGACAGCAAAAAAGCCAAAGCTCTACTCCCCACTCCCCCTCCCTACCATCAACCGTCTGCCTAGCTGTCTGTCTGCTGAGTGCCGACGACGACTTCTCATTGTTTGGGGAGGGTTTTGGAGCGACGACGACGATGGCGGCGGCGACGGCTAAAAGGAGCAGCCGCAAAAAATATAGAGTGCCGCGACTGGCGCGTGAAGCACGCAAGAGCAAGAAGAAGGCAGAAAGCAAGCTAAGAAAGAAAAGACAACAACAACAAGCAAAACGACGACGACGTCCACTAATCGCTAAATTTACGAGTACAGTTAAAATAAAATCATAAAAATGCCTTTCTCATTGTTGTTGTTATTGCGAGTCACTCAACATACACACACAAACACACTTACACATATAGACATATTTAGATCCATCTCAGTGTTGTGCTTAGTTTACTTTTTGTTTTACATGATAAAGTAGCGCACACAGCACAAGAGACTGAGCAACTTTGAAGAGAGGAAGAGAACGAGTCAAAGTTAAGCCGCTGTTATCGATATTATAAGCGACATGCCGAAATTTAAGCAATAATGAATATTTATTGAAGAATAATTTCATTGTTAATATATGCTTAGATATTGACATGTATAAAAAATAAAGAAAGTAATTAATTTTAAATATTACATTAAAAACTTTCATTTACTATAAGAATGAATGCCGATTGAGATATTCTTACTGCTAAATATCGCATCTATCGAAAGTGAAAATATCGATAGTGTCCTATCTACAAGTCAGCTCAAGTAAAAAAAGCTCACAACGTATTTACTCACACACATGCAGGCAAAACTCACGCAGCTGTGTGAATTGAAAGTGTCCGTCTGCTGTGCCGGCTTTTTCCATTTCAATGAAGATGACAACAACAACGACCACAACAACAACTAGTACCCACATACATACATACGCACTTATGCATGTGTATTTGATGTGGAAGAAGAAGAACAAAAACAACGATAACTTACGACGACAAGCGTTGAAGTTAAAGTAAAGTGGCAGCCCAGAAAAATGTGTGGCGCGTCGTGTGTTTTAATACTCGTTATTTTATACGACCGGGGACAATGGGGAGGAAGAAGCAGCAGCAAGCACAATTCAAGGAGGGAGACAGACGAGAAAGAAAGAGAAGGAATGAGCAAGCGTAGGTGGGGAAAATCTCTTTCATTGGCTTGCGAATAATGCAGTAAAGTCGCAACTGCATTCCATATGCTATGTGCTGACCTATATAAGCAATTAATGAATGGCATAGCACAACGATAAGCTTTAAAATAAATATGCAAAATCCTTGATTACAATTTGTAAGCACGTAAGCGTACGTAAATTAATTCATTAGTCTATCGATAACAACCATCGATAGCGATAAACAACGATTTATGCTCAGTCTAATTTTATCATAAAAAATTTTCCAAAAACAATTCAAAATAACAACACACACACACAACCATAATCCAAGAGAATCCAAATTAGGTCACTCAAAGGTCGTTCCACAAGCGTAAGCAATGTGTGAGTGTGGCGCAGCGCCAAGAGGCAGGCAGAGGCGATTAGAAAGCTAAACAAATTTAAAAAAAAAATCAAAAACTTATTAACTAACAACAATTCAATGGGGGGAGAATAACGCGTCAATGCCGTCAGCACAAATCCTCCAATTCTAAGCAAATAGATATGCAACGCCAAAATACCCACGCATGATATACAAAAACACACGCACACACACACACATAAGAACAAGAACAATGCTGAGCGGGCATTGGGTTTATCTGTTAATGTTTATAAAATGCCTATAAATAGCAGCAAACGCCAGCGCCAGTGTTAAATACCCGCCCACCCAGCAGCAGCAACGGCTGCAGCGCAGTAGCAGCGACGTTCGCCGCACTCAATGCTCCAAGCGCCATACACACACACAAACACTCACACACCGTTTCATTCACACAGATGCAAGCGGCGACTTGACCGACTGCAGTCCAGTGAAAGACAGTGTGTGTGCGAGTGAAATGGCAAGCATTCAAATAGAAATGCAACCACGTGTGTTGTTTATTGCACCAGCACACACACGCATGTACGCACACCGGCTGCGGCTGCTTTATGAGCGACGTTGATACGTACATACATACATACATACATACATACATACATATAAGCGAACGTCAATACAAAACGGAATCTTTAAAAACAAGAAAAACAAATAACTGCGCAAAGCAGAATGCCGAAAACGCACACACACTCATATACATGAACGCATCGTGTATATAGAGAACAGAACAGAACAGCGACAACAACAAAAACAAACGTGAAGCGGCCACATTGTTGTTATTGTTATTGCTTTGAGTGGCCACACAGGATAAATTACAAAAATGGTGAGTTGCGAGACGGAAAAAGAAAGAGAAGGTGAAAACCGCGTTAGAGGTGTTATCAAGTGCAAATCAGACAATTATATGTCATAATTACAAACACACATGTGGCATTTGTTGTTGTTTGTCATTTTCTATTTTTTTCTGCCTTTTTAACAATGGCAGTTGTTTATTCTTTTTGATTATTTGTAGTAATATTATTGTTTTGTGCGATATTTTACAAGTGATTCATTCGCATCACACGCTTCGACTCCGCAGCACTTATCACTAAGAGTCTAAGGTCCAAGTAAATAAACAGAGACACGCACACAACAACACATATTGAGTGTGCGTGTGTGTGTGTGTTGTTGCCGCCTACGCATAAACACAGCACTACAACACAATCGTAATCACAATTTATGGTTTTCACAATATGATTTAAAAAAATGGCAACACTGGAGATAGACAGTCGTCGCAGTGCGAGAGGGAGCGAGAGAGAGCAAGGTGTGACAGGCGGGCGATGATGACGTGGTGTTGTTCTTCAGATGCTAAACGGGGGCGTTGGCGGTGGTTAATATAAGTGAAGTTGCGAGGGGGCGGTGTACGCACATCTTGTGATCATTTTTAAGTGGCTTTTTTTGGCAAGTGTCACAACAATTATGAATACTTGATAAGTATAGACATTGCGTTGCACGCACTTTAATTCATTCCATTTAAATCAAAGTACAAATTTAATGCCCCCTTATCATTATCATGCTGTTATTAAAGCTGTCTAAAGTTAATGCTTTAAAATGTATTGAACGTCGAATTATTATTTTAAATTATATAGAACACTTTATTTTTAATAGATTTCAAATTATACAAGAATACATTTTTATATTCTTGTATATTCGACGATAAAGTCAAATTTATTTTTGACTGATTATTCAATTCAATTGAATATAGATTGTTATGTTTATATCTGCAACATTTTATGATGTTTTTTATATATTCTCTTCCCCTCAATATTATATATGAATCTTTAAATAAATTTGTTTACATACAATATAATAAAATAATAATAAGCAAAATAAAGGCCAAAGGCATCTTTATATTAAAAGTTTCTTGAGTCAAGAGAAATACTTAGAAAGTTTCAGTAACTTAAAATGCTCATCAATCGATTATCTAACAATTTTTTTTTTATATTCCTAACATTTTTACAATGTTCTATATTTGAAATGCGTAAATAAAACAAAAGCCATTTAAACTTAATCTATAAGAATGTGTGGAATACAATGATGTAATATAATTTGCTAATCTAATATAATTCTGTGACGAAGGTGACACATTGCGTGGAGAGCTTGTCTTTCATCCAAACTGGTTCTAGATGGTTCTACATTATTTCGAAACCAGAAGTATCTAGATCCTTTAAATGATCATTGAGCATTATTCTTTGTGATTATTCAGTTTGAATTTAATTTGGCAAATGTTTGTTTTAGAGGGCATTGCCTTAATTGGTAAGGTTATGTTATGAAGAACGAGAGCAGTACTGATATTTTTTGCTCGTATCCAAACAACAATGTACTCAATCTATTCAAATATACTTTTAGTGTATGACTAACATTAATTATACTTATCTACACGCACACACATGCAAAACATAGAATTTGAGAGACATATATTCAAAGCCCGCATCTGTCTCTCTTGAGCAGAGTAGAGAACATTGAGTCATTTGAAAAAAATGCTATGCTACGATTTCTGAGAACGTGACCCACACACGGACCTCCCCTCCTCCCCCTGCTCCATCCACTGTTGTCTTCTTTTGCTACCCCTTCCCTTTACCGCTCCCCTGGCGCCCTGACATGCTGGCATCGTTGACCTCAATTCCAATAATATAAAAAAAAAAAATACAAGAAAACAGCAACAAACATCACAACAAGCTTTGCTTCACACACACACGCACACTAGCGCACGCATTTGTCAACAGCGAAACAATGAAAGTCGCAAAGCTTTTAGCAGCCCACCAACAACAACAACAACGAAAATAGTAGCAACAGCATCGAAAGCAACCAAATTGCGTAATTGATACCATTTTTGGTGTTGTGCGCGCCTCCTAAAAGAGAACTGTCAACAAGCAAAGCGAGCGAGCAACAAGAAAATGTGTGTGTGAGCTTTGGAGCTACAAATATGTATTAGAAAACCCGCCTAAGTTCAAGGCCAAGCAGCCGCAGTGTAGCATATGCAATAACAACAACACCAAAAGCAAGCAGTAAACGCAGCAAAAAAAACTGCAACAACAAAAACACACATGTATTGAAAACAAAAAAAAAATGTGTTTTTACCGTCACACTGCGAAAAAGGTCAATGACACCTGCCAGTTTGTCTCGCTTAACCAACACACACAAACAAAACAAAACACACACACACACAGGCACACGCATTTACACATACAGAGACCAGGCATACACACACATACATATGCACATGTACATGGTCATCAAGTCGCTTCGCTCTCTTTTTTCTTGTTGTGCTTGCACACGCGCGCCGTTTAGACATGTGGTCAAAGTATTGTTGTTGTTGCTGTAGCTGTTTTGGTTTTTGTTCTTGTTCTTCGTACTCTGCTAATTAGTGTGGCCAAATTATGCGCCAAAATTTCCAATGAGTTGCCACCTTGTGGTGAATTTGTATGTGTACATGCGTTTGTGTGTGTGTGCGCATGTGTGTGTGTGATATTCGCCTGTCATACGTCATAAAAAAATAGCGATCGCTTTTGACGTCGACGTTGACGTCGCTGCCGACGTCGCATAAACAATTTCCGGTTTTACTATATACAAAAAAAAAAAACAACAAAAAAAAAGTTGGCCGGTCCCTGTGTTGTTTTTCAACAATTTTGTTTTTGCGGCAACTTATTTTTGTCACACACTCGCAACACACACATGCAAACTCGATTTAAAAATAAATAAATTACACAGAAAGCGAACGCACAAACACAGACACACACATGTATATAATCACACATACATCGAAAAAACTACGCATGTTAAACTTTTCGACAACATTCCTTGTGCTGCCGCTGCTGATGTTGGCGTCGTCAAAAATAATATTATGATTAATACAAAGGCATTTTATGGCATTTCTTAATACGTTCATCATATACTTATGTACGCACACACACACACACACACGCGGGCTCGCAATAAAATTGATATAGAAGAAAGAACAACGTACACAGCAAGTGGGGAATTGTTGTTGGTAATGTTGTAGATGAGCAAGAGCCGAACGCACAGCGGTATGCCAATTACTGCTACGCTTTTTAATTAGCAGACACCCCAACCCACCCCACTCCACCACACCATAATCTAGTTCACCCCACCCCAAAGGCATCACACTCGACTCCCACCCTACCTCACCCCATCTCACCACAACGGAATACTTTCTAGTTCACCCCACACCACACCATAGAGACGCCTACTCACCAACTACGCAGAAGAAAGAGAGCTACTTGCACACGATTTAGTTCAACAGTGAATATCGGTTATATGCTGCATCCCTTTCATGCAAATACGTTTTAAGTGCGCACAATTGAATTTTTATAATTACGAGGGTTGCTATTTAAGTTTCTGGCCTGGGTCACTTTTAGCCATATTAGGACCAATTGGCTATTTCCCAAAAAAAGTTTGGACTTTTATCGATAAAAGCTCCATACAACTTTTTCATGTGCGACCACGTTTGATATCGATAAATGATTAATCAAAAACTTACCTCGGCAGAAAAATCGAATTAACTCGTGAACACTTTCGAGCAATAATTTTTCACAACTTTCGACTTGGATTATTACGACAAGAGTGCACCGATGAACTTAAATCTTTATAAGGCGATGAAGTGCCATCCTATAGCCCTGTGAAATACTGGTTTAATGGATTCTATCGTGGCCGATGCTCGCTGGAAGACGAAGGTTGTGAAGGTCGTCCAAAAACAGACGTTGTGCCAGAAAACATTGATGCCGTGCGTGAACTGATAATGCTAGATCGTCATGTGACATATCGTGAGATAGAGGCATCCTTTGACATTTCTTCCACCAGAATACATTCGATATTGCATAAACACCTGGTCGTAAAAAAGGATTGTTCTCGTTGGATCCCGCACAATTTGACAATTGCTCAAAAAAAGGCTTGTGTGGATTGGTTCAAAGAAATTTTGAAAAAATACATTCCCTGTGCTTCAAAAGACATTTATAAGATCGTCTCAGGTCACGAATCATGGATATATGGTTATGAGCCCAAAACAAAACAGCAATCGACCGTGTGGGTCTTTGAAGACGAGCCAAATCCAACGAACCTTGTTCGTGGAGGAAGCACTATTCAGCAAATGGTCGCCTGTTTCTTCGGTAAAACTGGTCATGTGGCGACTGTTTCGCTTGAGCAATGTAGGACGGTCAATTCTGAGTGGTACACCATAATTTGTAAGCCTGAAGTCCTTGTAGAAATTCGAAAAACGAACAAGAAAAGGTGGATCATTCCGCACCATGACAACGCGAACTCTCACACACCAGCTCAAATCCGGGCCTTTTTTTGCGGTCAAAACGTGAAATTCATGGGTCATCCACCGTACAGCCCTGACTTGACACCCAATGACTTCTTTTTATATCCGCACATCATCGAAAAAAGGCGTGGTCATCGATTTTCGATGTCAGAAGATGCTGTTAAAGCGTTCAAAAACTATGTTTTGGAGGTGCCTCAATCAGAGTGGAAAAAGTGCTTCGACAATTGATTTGAGGGCATTCAAAAGTATATAAATCTTGCTGGAGAATACTGTGACAAACAATAAATCCATTTTTTTTTATAAATATTCGCATTTTCATTATTAGGCCAGAAATATAAATAGCAACCCTCGTACTAGCCAAAATAATCGGTTTCATAGAAAGACCATGATCATGTTAATACAGCATAAACTATACATAATCTCGATCTCTATTTATTAAGTCATTTCAATTAATTAAGAAATGTTTTAAAACCCTTGAATACATTTTTATGAGGCACATAATAAGGGTTCAGCTAATTTCAGCTGATTTGCTTATAGTAAATTCATTCTACATGTTATGGCTATTGTTGCATCTAAGCAATATTTACTGTAGTTGCCGTGCAATTGTCTTGTTGTTGTTATTATTATTTGTGGTTTTCGCGCTTCCTTCGCACTTTTGCTTTTCTTGCTGCATTCACACTTCCCACACTCCCGCATACAAAATGTACTGTCAGAGAGCGCACTACTAAAAAAGAGAAGACTATCCCACAGAGCAAGAGAAAGGCAGCGCAAAGAGCACAAATAAATGAAGAGCGAGAGCGCGCCAAGTGTGTGTGCAAGTGAGATGCCGGAATGAGGTTTTTGTTTTGCTATTTTGCTCACATACACACATACACGCTCACTAGACAACATCGCTCTGTTCTGCTGCTGCTGCGCTGCTCATTCACAAAACGAGACGACGTCGGCGGCGGCGGCGACAAAGACGAAGCACAAGATATGATAGATATGGAACAACAACAACAAGAGTACCGCATAAATTTCTGCTGCGTAGTAATTTTTCGAGTATGTTTGTATTTGTATATACATGCATATACACACAGATAGACACGCACACGCATTTACAATGTATTTACCTTTTTTTGCATTCTTGTTAAGCATTTCTGTTTGTTTATGCTGCACTTTGCACACGAATACACATACGCCCACAACTACAAACACATACATAAATAACTTTGCGTATATGTATATGATGATTGTTTGTATGTATGTATGTAGAACGAGGCCCACTTTTTGTGTATTTTTATTTTGGTATCGATTTCAAAATAAAACGACGCACTTTCCTAGATGCAGGCGTAATTCAATTTTTATTCGCTTTCAACTTTTTGCTTACTCTTTTTGTTTTATATATTCGCGGGCTTTCTTTTTGCGCCGCAACTTCACAACATTTCTTCGCTGCTCACTTTGTGTATACATTCATTTCATTTTATTCATTTATTTTGCTGCTTCTAGTGAATTTTATTTTGCACCTCGCGCGCGCACATACACACACCCAAACTCAGGCATACGCACACACCACACACACCAACACTCTCGTACGCACACTCACAGACACTCGTCGTTTGCGTGTATGTATGTATGTGTGTACCTACATACATTTGTATGTATGTAGCAATTGATGTACATGTGTCGGCGGCACACGCACTTGTGATTTCTTGGAATTTACTCACTTCTTTTGCACTTACTTTTCATTTATCTTCTTATATGATTCGGGATTATTACTTATTTTGTATTTCTTTTTTATTCTCAATATATACAATATATTTTCCATGCACACAAGCACACAATATGTATTTATATTTCTTGCAACGAATTTGTAAAACGATATTTTGTTCGGGAGCAACAAACAAACAAGCGTCCGCGACACCGACACGACGTCCGCACGCTTCAAATGCCAGAATACGAATGAGCGGCAAAACAAAATTGATGAAATTCACAGAGTGCGCTCGCTCTCGCGCTCTTCCTAGCTCTCTTGATGGGCTAGTGAGAGAAAAATCGCAAAGAGTGCAGCTAAATCCTCTCTGTATATTATTTGTGGTACAGCCCTGGTAAACAAAACAAGCAACAGCTGATCGTTGTGGTTCAGCCCTCCTCCTTCATTATGTTGATATTTACTTTTTAAATTATTATCTTTTGACGCAATACAATTGCTTGGTGGCCCGTTGTTGTTGTAACATCTTTTCGACGAACTTTCATTAGATTGTATTACTTTGGTATATTTAGATCATTTATTCGGCATAAATGCCAAAAGAAGTTGGCCACATTATAATCTGACCGGTAACGTAAGCGCGGCGTTCTTGGTGTTTTTATATGCGAGTCCCTGGTATTAAACACCAAAATGTATAGTTGAAAAAAAACAAGCCCTTAATTTTAGTTCTTAGAAATAATTTTTACAGAATTTTGTTAATTAAGGAACGATTTAAATGGAATATTTTATTTTAGTCTTAACGCAAAACTAATATACAAATTGCGTCATGTAGCAATTGGGTTGCTTGCGGTCACACACCGACGTGAATGTTAAAAAAGCTTTCAAGAGATTTATATTCTTTTAAGAGAGATATATATAAGTTATTTAATAAGAACTATATCGTAATCATCTAACAAAATTGTTTAATTGTTAAATTATTGTGCTGCAAATAAACATCGATATTTGTTCAAAAGAATCGATATTTAAGTAAATTGTAAAAACAATGCAGTATCGATAGTGGCATCGATGTTTATCCATCTCTAATGTCATGAACACTTACGGTTTGTAGATGAAAAAACAAATTTAATATTTATATTTCAACAAAATATAAAACAAAAAAGAATATCATCGAACATATTAAAGCAGCGACAGCGAGTTTCGTATTTGATTATCGTTTTTAAGTGCCGTTCAACACCGTTTTATGTTTTCTCGTATGCGCTTCTGTTCAATATCCTTTTCTTTTTTTTGCCATTTTTTTTGCCCACCTCTCATTCACACGCACACACAGACACATAGAGCGAGACATCGAGACAAGAGATTTGTGAACATTTTTATGTGTAATTCTTTGTATAATTTTGTGTTATGTACAATTTTGAAGCACACGAGCAAAATCACCACAACACCTCTAGCAAAAGCACATCCACAACACCTGAAGAATTAGCAATCAAACAACAAACAAACTGAAAAAACGCAAAAACAGCATCGAAACCCTTTCCACCACAACAGCTAGAAAAATGGCCAAAATGTACGGAAAGGGTAAGAGTAAGTAAACCAAAAAACAACCACAAATAAAATACAACAATAACAATAGAAAAAAAATATAAAACACATCTTGCATTTCACGTTACTTTAATTATAATTTGTATATCGTACATGTAATTTAGACTTAGAGCTGTTGTTAAATGCATTTTTAATGACTACAACATTTAGTTTATCAAACAAATAATTAACATATTTTTTACGTTTTACATTAATTTATTTAGCGGCCATCGAGTCGGAGGAACAACAAAAACGACGCTGGCAAATCGAATTGGAGTTTGTTCAGTGCCTCTCCAATCCCAACTATCTCAACTGTAAGTTTATTATTATTATATTAAGTTATATTCTTTAAGATTATTTATTTCTGAGTCAAAACAATTTCTGATTACAATCTGTGCTTAGCGAAGACACAAACCAGTTACAATTGTAATAAATTAAATTATATATATCTTAAGCTATATTTTTAGTTTAATTTTATGATCGTTGAATTAAACATTTTGCTTATTTTGCAGTTCTGGCGCAACGCGGCTATTTTAAGGACCCTTCGTTCATCAACTACCTCAAGTATCTGCAGTACTGGAAGGAGCCCGACTATGCCAAGTATTTGATGTACCCGATGTGCCTATATTTCCTTGATCTGCTGCAATACGAGCATTTTCGCCGCGAGATCGTCAACAATCAGTGCTGCAAGTTCATCGATGATCAGGCCATTCTACAGTGGCAACATTACACGCGCAAGCGCATAAAACTGATCAATTCGGTGCAAGAGAATGCAGCGGCCGCCGCAGCAGCAGCTGCAGCTGCCCAGCAGCAACCACAACAGCAGCAGCAGCAACAACAACAGCAGCAACAAAGCAATGGTGGCCCCAATGAGGCAGCGACAGTGACTGGCACCGAGGCAACAAATCCTCAACAACAGGCAACGCTACAGAATGGCGATAGCAACTCTACAACGCAAGCCACACAACAAGCACAACAGCAACAACAGCAGCAGCAGCAGCAACAACAATTGGCTCAGCCGACACAAACGCAGACGCAGCTTCAGTTGCCAGTTGCTGTCTCGCAACAGCAGCAACAACAACAACAGCAGCAGCAGCAGCAACAAATCAATGGCCTTGCCCCAAGTGGAGCCATTAAATTAGAATTAAATTAGCAAAACTGCTACAAAACAAAATGAACATAATAAACTAGATATAAGCAAATGATGAAGAGCAACAAAAAACATGTTTTGCAATGTCTAATATACAGAAATTGTGGCTGAAGCAAGGCAGGTAAAAAGCGATGTTATATTGAGGCAGTTAATCGATCTAGAAATACTTTAATTGATGTATTTAAACTCTGTTATAGAGAAGGAATTAGTATAGAAAGCGTAAGCCTTTGAATATTGATGAGCTTATTGCAATTTAGATAGATTAATCTTGAAAATATTGAAGATGAAATACTTGTCTAAGTTCAACGTTTCTTCATTGTCGCGATGTTACTTTCCAAATCTAGCAGATGATGTTGTAGAAAGGTACTTTAATTCCGTGAAAACTGCTGAACTACTATTCTCCTCTCGCAGTTCATGATCTAGGAATACTTTTCTTTAAATTATCTTAAAAATGGCCTCGTTCATCAACGTTCTTTTCTCCCTTCACTCTTGCACCGCTGCTTTAAAATGTTTGATGTGTGTTACCCAATTTACAATTTAATTCACAAATGCATTTCGCAGGCTCTCACGAGGACCTGGCACAAAAGGGTCACTTCTACGGCGTCTATTTGCTGTGCAGCCAGAGTCTGGAGCAACGCTATCATGGCAAATGCTATGTGGGTTTCACCGTCAATCCCAAGCGACGCATCCGTCAGCATAATCGTGGCTGTGACTTTGGCGGCGCACGCAAAACTAGCAAAAAGGGTCCCTGGCAGATGGTGATGATTGTGCATGGTTTTCCCAACAACATTGCGGCATTGCAATTCGAATGGGCGTGGCAACAGCCCACACTATCGACACGCCTCAAAATCTTTCCGGAGTTGAAACGCAAGCAGTCCAAGGAGTCGCATTTTGAGTACAATTTTCGTATACTCAATCGCATGCTTAACGTGGGTCCTTGGCATCGTTTGCCGCTCACTGTGCGCTGGCTGGAAACGGATTATGAGCGCAGCTTTCCCATTGAGCTGCCGCAACACATGAGCATTGTCAGTGGCAAAGTGGCCATAACAGCATCGCAGCGAAAGCAACACTTAAATTGCCCGGCGACAACAACAATTTGGGCACCTGAATGTCATCTGTGTATGGAACGCATTGAGCAGCCGGAACGTTCGCGTCTGGGTTGCTTGAATGCCAGTTGCCGGTTGACTTGTCATATGCTGTGCTTAGCCAACTATTTGCTGGGTGATCAGCCGGGTCAATACATTCCCATTGGCGGCGAGTGTCCGTTGTGCGAGACGCACCTCATCTGGGCAACGTTGCTGCAACGCAAGCGTCTAGGATTGGGAGGTGGTGAGGCCCAGGATCAAGAGGACTCTGCTGATGAGTTGAGCGATGTGCCCGATGTGGACAGCGATGTGGAGTTAAGTGATTAAAGAGAGAGAGAGAGCTATAATATATGAATTCTTTAATGTTGTCATCATAAATCGTCTAGAGGTTTTAATTGTTGTCGAATGTTGCTGAGTATCTCTTTGTATTGCTGCAGTTGTTGCAACATCTGACGTTTCTCTTGGACATAATATTCACGAGGCATTTGCACATAGTGTTTGCCCTTAACTATTATTGTTTGCACTTCCGAGGCGTCCAAGAGCTGTTGATCATCATCGTCCAAGGGCGAGGGAGGCGCTGGGGAGGGGGACCGTGGACGTTTGCGTGTTGGAGACGGCACAACGATGACTTCAATTGAAATATGGCATTATGAGTAGAGTTATAAATTCATGGATCAATCATAACTCACTTTGCTTCAGCTGCTCTGTTGATTCCAATAGCACCACATTGTCCAGTGTGAGTTGATCGTCGTCCAGTTCGATGTAGAAGCTTTGTGCGGTCTTGGTGGCTTTCTTTGAGCTGCAGATTTCTATATTCCCATTGTCCTTTGACTTAATGTAAAGGTTTTCGTGACTTAGAGATATCTCTGGGCTCTCATTGGGATCATCTACATCCTCGGTGCTTTCATAGGCAATGGGCAACGCTTCGCCAATGAGCGTCGTGCGATGCTTGGTCACGGATAAATATTTACTGTCGAAATGCTTGGAGCACATATACAATTGCTTGGCGCCAATTTTGGGATGTACTTGGCCAAGCAGACGCCACAGCTCGGAACGCTTGGCATCCTTGGGGAAGGAAAACAAGGTGACATCGCTACAGGCGGAATTATCCACGCGAGAGTAGAAATTATGGCAATCCCTGTAAACGCAGATGCGTGTGGTCATTATTCAAATCGTACAACAATAAAGAAAAACAAACTAAAAATTTCAAGTGTTTAGAAAAACAGCTGTGTTCTTACTGCCCTGGCAGCTGACGCTCTAATGCAGCCCTAGTAAAAAGACATTATTCGTTTGAAATAAACGGTCAAGAATTGTAGAACATTGTATCTGTTTATTTCAATATTCTACAAACAAAATACCAAAACAATAACGAAAAACAATTTATTTTGGCATTTACGAAAGCTGCGATTTTAAGAGCTGCCGCTATGCGAGCGTTGCTGTTCAGCCCTGGAAAAAGTCGTTAAGCGTTTGACATAAACGATGACAACTGTTCACAAATTTTATTTGAAGAATTAGTTTTTGTTATTCATATTTTGAGAGTTTAAGAATTTTCGAAGCTTTCATTTTATATAAATACGTCCACTTTATTTTGACGTATGCTAGACTTATCGAAATTGCGATACATTTGCGAAAGTCTGGCAACGATTGCTGGCGCCTTTCTGTAGCGTGCTTTCTTGCCAAGCCAGTATTGTCAAAGCGCGCCACATATTGTGTGCACCAAATTTCCAGCAATTTAAAATAAGAAAATACATTGGATCTAAATTTTGTATAAAAATTTTGCTACATTGTAAACGTAATAGTCGATTTTGCTCCAAAGACACCTGTGTTAAGTGCATTATTAACGCATCGGAAAATAACATACGCCTACACTACGAATTATTTGAGATTTTTGGCAACCCGGCATTGCGTCGTCTGTTGTTCTGCTCTTTTTTTAAGCGGCTTCGTCGCGTGAACATTGTGTGAAAAGAGTAGTGTGTGGTGTTTTTGAGAATCGTCTTTTTAAAACACATTTTGTGAAAACTGCGAAATCAAAAATGGCTGCGGACCAGGCACACTTCCAAAACCTTCTCAACTCCTTGTTGTCCATGGACAATGAAGTTCGCAAACAGGCAGAGGTAAGTGTTGATTTCTCTTTGCCCCACAAAAAAAAAATAAATGCATCTCCGAAATTGACTAAATCATTTTACGAACTGCGCAATATTTTGCATATATTATAAGCAGCGAATGAAATTCGTTTATCCACAGACCAAGACAATTGTTTAAACAATAATTTTCAACAAAGATTAATTGGGGAAAATGTTGATATAATACGTTGGGATGCCCTGAATCATCGCGTATGAAGAATTCTATTTGAAACCACACACAAAACGTGTTTTTGCTTTCCGTTTTAGCTACGACATTCGCATGTCGTTCGCATGGGTGTGTGCTACATTTGAATGTGTGAGTGCGCCTCATGTCTGCTGCTGTATAAGTATGTGTGTTTTTGGTGTGTAAAGTGGTGCACAAAACGGAAAGACAATTTGTACAATTTGTGTATGGATGGGGAAAAGGAATGAAATATAATGTATTTTGATCATTTTTCTTTGTCGAAAAATTATTAAACGGATGCACAAACAAACACACGCATATTTCTAGCACGTTTGCTCGAAACGGAAACAAAGCACAGCTGCAAAAAGAATTATATACCTATTTATTGCTAAATATGACGCATGGTCTGAAATGCAATCTGTTCTATCAGTTGCTATATGTACCTAGAGTTATTTGTGTGTACATATATTGAATTATTTTTCGCTGTCTGTGCTTCGATAGCGCGACGTCGACAGTCACACGCACCACACACACTCACCCAGCTGTTGTTGACCTTGGCGCCACCCACGCCACGCGCTGCCTTGTACTGCATTTTTTTACATTTACATACACACGTGCAAGCACATACTCATTCATGTGTATGAGTGTGCGTGCAAGTAGTTCAGAGTTCATGTCTAGGAAACTGACAGCACTTTCAACTTTTCACACTGTCCAACAAGGAGCGCAAGGTGAAATGCCAAAAAACAGGCTCAGTAACAATTACACACGCACACTAACAACGGCTTGATAACTATGAGCGCTAGATGGCGCTAATACCGCGCCCTTTTGCTCGCTATAAACACGGTAGCTTTTTCATCTGAAGAACTTCTCTTTGCATAACTTATCTGTTATTAATGCAAATCCTACCAAAATTGTCGAATATTTTATTATTTAATTCAACACATAATTTATTTAAAATGTACATTGCGTAGTTGAGTTTTGCGCAGCTTCGTTAACGTATAATAAAAATTAATTAATATTCATGGGACCTACCAAATTCCTTTGTTCATATTGAGAAATTTAATTGCTGTTAATTAGCGGCACAGAAACGTTTCCTCATACCTGTTACATGCGTGATCATATCATCGTAGTACCTTTATTTTTAAATTTGTGTTGGGTATAAAAAGATTAATATTTGCATAGATATGGGACACTTTTGGTTTTTTTTTTCTTTTTAGCACACTGATAATTTAATATCATTTGTATAAATAGAATCTGGTCGCATTTCCAGACAAATATTGAGGGAGCATTATTTACAATTCTAAGAAATGTAGTTTAAAACCTGCAATTCTTAAGAACTGATCACATTAGTAAGTAAATAAATGAAAGTTAATCAGCTAACTTAGGCAATAATTAGTGAAAATATCAATAAACAACATATCTAAGCATTTTATTTGCTTTTTTTGAATGACTTACAAATTACCAAAGATGGAAAGATCAAAGGGACTGAAGATTAGGGATTAAGATGAAAAATGCTTTTATAGCTTTTATAAAATCCCTAAAAAACTATATTTAACCGATCTCTTGTCTACTTTCGTAAATCTCAATTCAAGGATACGTACAACAATCTGTCGCGGGACTTGAAGGTAACACATTTGCTGGGCAATCTTCACAATGGTCAACAATCGGAGGAGGCACGTCAAATGGCCGCTGTTCTCTTGCGTCGTCTCTTCACATCCGAATTTCTGGAATTCTACAAAGAGGTAAGCTAGAAAATATGCCTGGATTAAATGCAATATTTAACCATATGTTTGTAAAACCTTTGCAGCTGCCTGTGGACTCGCAGAATCAGCTATTGCAGCAAATTCTGATGGCCGTGCAACAGGATGTGACGCCACAGTTGCGTCGCAAGATTTGCGAGGTCATTGCCGAGGTGGCACGCAATCTCATCGACGAAGATGGCAACAATCAGTGGCCCGACATTTTGCAATTTCTGTTCCAATGCGCCAACTCACCAACATCACAGCTCCAGGAGTCGGCGCTGCGCATCTTCACCAGTGTGCCATCGATCTTTGGCAACCAGGAGGCGCAATACATGGATCTGATCAAACAGATGCTGGCCAAGAGCATGGAGAATGCCGGCGATGCCGAGGTACGCGTCCAGGCTGTTCGTGCCATTTGCGCATTCATTCTGTATCACGACAAGGAGAAGGAGCTGTCGGTGTACAAGCATTTTGGTGATTTGTTGCCACGCATGCTTGCAATCACTGGCGAAACCATCGAGGCTCAGGATGATCAGAGTTTGCTCAAGCTGCTCATCGAGATGACCGAGAACTGCCCGAAGTTTTTGCGTCCACAGCTGGAGAACATTTTCGACATGTGCATGAAAGTGTTTAGCTCGCAGGACTTTGAGGATAGCTGGCGTCACTTGGTGCTCGAGGTGATGGTCTCGCTGTCCGAGAATGCCTCCGCCATGGTGCGTAAGCGTGCCGAGAAATACATCATTGCATTGATTCCATTGGTGCTGCAAATGATGACGGATCTGGATGAGGAACCCGATTGGGCCACCACCGATATTATCAATGAGGATGATCACAGCGATAACAATGTGATTGCCGAGTCATCGTTGGATCGTTTGGCCTGCGGCCTAGGTGGCAAAATGGTGTTGCCCCAGGTGATGGCCAGTTTGCCGGCGATGTTGAATCACACCGATTGGAAGCATCGTTTTGCTGCCTTGATGGCCATCTCGGCCATCGGCGAGGGTTGCCACAAGCAAATGGAGGGCATCCTTGATCAGGTGATGTCCGGTGTGCTCAACTATCTGCGTGATCCCAATCCACGTGTGCGTTATGCCGCCTGCAATGCCATCGGCCAGATGTCGACCGACTTTGCGCCCAACTTTGAGAAGAAGTTCCACGAGCAGGTGAGTCTGAGAGTTTCCTAAAGTCGAAGGAATACAACTATAATTTTTTAATCCTTTCAGGTTGTGCCCGGTTTGCTGCTGCTGCTGGAGGATGAGGCAAATCCACGTGTGCAGGCACACGCTGGCGCTGCGCTTGTGAATTTCAGCGAGGATTGTCCTAAGAACATATTGACACGCTATCTGGACGCCATCATGGCCAAACTGGAGGCCATTCTCAACTCCAAATTCAAGGAGCTGGTCGAAAAGGGCAACAAGTTGGTGCTCGAGCAAGTGGTTACCACCATTGCCTCTGTCGCCGATACATGCGAACATGAGTTTGTCGCCTACTACGATCGCTTGATGCCTTGCCTTAAGTTCATCATTCAGAATGCCAACTCTGAAGATTTGCGCATGCTGCGTGGCAAGACCATTGAATGTGTGAGCTTGATTGGCTTGGCCGTCGGCCGTGAGAAGTTCATTGGCGATGCCGGCGAAGTGATGGACATGCTGTTGAAGACGCACTCCGAGGGTGATCTGCCCGATGATGATCCGCAGACATCGTACTTGATCACCGCCTGGGCACGCATGTGCAAGATTTTGGGCAAGCAGTTTGAGCAGTATTTACCCCTTGTTATGGGCCCGGTGATGCGCACCGCTGCCATGAAGCCAGAGGTGGCACTGCTCGACAACGAAGAGGTCGAGGACATTGAGGGCGATGTCGAGTGGTCGTTCATTACGCTGGGCGAACAACAGAACTTTGCCATACGCACTGCTGGCATGGAGGACAAGGCTTCCGCTTGCGAGATGCTCGTTTGCTATGCGCGCGAGTTGAAGGATGGCTTCGCCGAATACGCCGAGGAGGTGGTGCGTCTAATGGTGCCACTGCTGAAGTTCTACTTCCACGATGGTGTGCGCTCCGCTGCCGCTGAATCGTTGCCCTATTTGCTCGACTGCGCCAAGATCAAGGGCCCACAGTATCTGGAGGGCATGTGGCTGTATATTTGCCCCGAATTGATCAAGGTGATCAGCACTGAACCCGAGCCCGATGTGCAATCCGAGCTGTTGAATTCATTGGCCAAATGCATTGAGACCTTGGGCGCCAACTGCTTGAACGAGGCATCCATGAAGCAGGTGCTCGAGATTGTCAACAAGTTTGTGACCGATCACTTTGAGCGCGCCGACAAGCGTTTGGCTGTCCGCACCGAGGAGGATTACGACGATGGCGTCGAGGAGGAGTTGGCCGAACAGGATGATACCGATATCTATATTCTGTCCAAGATTGTGGACATTATTCATGCGTTGTTCTTGACGAACAAGGCACAATTCTTGCCTGCCTTTGAGCAGGTGGCACCACTGTTTGTCAAACTGCTGGATCCCAATCGTCCATTCGCCGATCGCCAGTGGGGATTATGCGTATTCGATGATTTGATCGGTAAGCAATTTGTAATTTATAATTTTAGTATTTCTTTGCTAATTCTTTATTTATCCTTATAGAATTCTGTGGTCCCGCTGCTTTGCCGTATCAGCAAATCTTTGCGCCCGCTCTGCTGCAGTATGTGGCCGACAAGTCGCCGGAAGTGCGTCAAGCAGCCACCTATGGCTGTGGTGTTTTGGGACAATTTGGTGGCGATCAATTTGCCCACACATGCGCTCAGTTCATTCCACTGCTCGTCCAGGTCATCAACGATCCCAAGGCCCGCGAGGTGGAGAACATCAATGCCACCGAGAACGCAATCTCAGCGTTTTCGAAAATATTGAAATACAACAAGTCGGCAT
The DNA here is from genome assembly GCF_009650485.2 of Drosophila albomicans. NCBI lineage: Eukaryota > Metazoa > Arthropoda > Insecta > Diptera > Drosophilidae > Drosophila > Drosophila albomicans. The sequence goes on from NC_047631.2 coordinate 24,123,301, forward strand.
TGACCAATGTGGATGAGTTGATAGGCGCCTGGTTCACGTGGCTGCCAACATCGGAGGATACCGAGGAGGCCGTGCACATCTATGGTTACCTTTGCGATCTGATTGAGGGTAACCATCCGGTTATACTGGGCGCCAACAACTGTAATCTGCCTCGCATTGTCTCCATCATTGCTGACACCTTCTGCACCGATTTGGTCGAAGCCAAGACACCAACAGGAACCCGCATGCTCACCATCGTCAAGCAGATTGAATCCAATCCCGATGTCATGCAGGCTTGTGCCAGCACCTTGAGTCCCGAACAGCAGCAGGCACTGCAGGAAGCCTATCGGGAATTGGCCACAGCAGCGGCGTCAACCTAAACTGGGTGGGAGAGCAGCGAACCCCAGTTCACACGCCTAAATCCCTAATTCTCCTCTAGAGCAGCGCTTCAGGCACGCATCGAGAAAAGAAAACAAAAAAAAACAATTCTAGGATTTATATATACATATATATACTTAACTTTGCAAAGATTATGGAAAATGTACTAATCTGAAAAACAAAAACTATTTAAGGAGAAGAAAAAAGATGTATACAATGTATATGCTATGGTAGAGAGCATATACAATTTCTATATATATTTATATATTGTGATTTCAAATCGAAACAAAAAACAAAACAAACTCGTCTCCCGGTCCCGCAAGGGAACGCCTTTGGAAGGAAAAAATCCCCCCAAGAAAACAAGAAGAAAAAGTCTGCGTCTCGTTTGAACTTGACAATGTTGAATTGCAAAATTCCAGTAGTTTATTTTCGTTATATAAAAAACAAGAACGTTTTTTCATATGTAATATGCATACATTTTATATTTATATATATATACATATATATGGCCATCTCCTTTCGCCGCCACCGCCCCCCAAAAAACAAACACACATCTCTTCCCCATCCTCAAAAGGATTTGAATGTAGTCCGAAACGAACGAAAATGTGTTAAATGAACATTCATACAAAATGTGTATTTTAAATTAATAAAAACGAAAAAAAGTTAATCAAATTGGATTTTAAATTTGTTATACATTTTATGGGATGAAGGGAGATGCAAAAACAAAGGAAATCAACAAATCTGAAAGAAACAACAAAGATGTCAATAGCCTCAATGTTTAAGGTGTTGCTAATGTAGCCTTTTTTTTGGCTAGATTAAGCTTCTTTTGGAGCTAGTTAGCTTATGTATATGTGAGTTTCTATAAATTTGTCACTTTTAATAAAGGTAAATATGAAAAAGTGTACATTTAAATAAACAATTCAGTTTGTTATACATATTTTTTGCGATTTTCGACGATTTTAGCTCATTTTAACTCCATATCTAACAATTTTTGGCTTTTAAAATTCGAACAACACTGTCATGTGAATTTTAAGTACACGATACGACAGAGTGTCATACAATTTTAGTGCTGGAACGTGTATCAGCTGTTTCGCCATTAGGCAACAATAGCAATCAAAACAAAACAGGGGAAACGCACGCGCTGCAAAACGCAGAAGAAACATTCGATTTTTGATGATGGTTCTCGAATAAAATAGATTTGATAAATTGCCGGACGCGATGCAATCAATGAAACAAATTGGGAAATACAACAACAGCTGGCAGCAAAGAAGAAGGTTAGTGAAAAACAAACAGTGCTAATCAAAGTTTAAGATACGTGTACAATGTATATTTTTAGCTTAATGAATAGTACGTAAAAGTCAAAGTACAAACAAAAACATAACAGCGACAAAAAGACACGGCGATTAGTCAGCATCCGGCTAAAGGAAGAGTGTGAAAGAGACGAAACGAGAGCAGAGTGCAAATACATAAAAGTAAAAGTAAGTTGAGTCCAACAAGTGGGTGGGGGTGGGTGGTGGGTTGGTTGTGTATGGTGATGTCTGGCTTGTTGACCAACAACAACATTAGCCCAGCAATTTGTGTGTAATGCAATTTTTGTGTGCTGTGTGGCGGGATAACGTCATACAACAAATTGGCAAGCAGACAGCAGAGCAGCAGCAGCAGCATCGTTGTGACGTGCTCCTATTGCCGCATTCCCTAGCGCTGTCTCCTCTCAGTTGCAATTGGTCGGTCACAGTGTAAAAACACATCACAGCAGCCACATCATGGCTCAAGAGCTCTATCAAGAAGTTCGTATATTCAATTTCAATTATATTTATGTACATATGTGATTGTGGTAGTGATTAAAGTGTTATTCTCTTTTTCTGTTTTGCATTTCACAATAACAGTAACAACGATTGTCATAATAGTGAATTTGGTACAAGGTACCATTTTTCATAGCGTGTCAATTACCTTTTGCATTGCAGTAGATTTTTTTAATGGTACATTTTCAAATTAGTGCAGCTGGTATATTTCGTACAATCATTGCTTTGTATTTTGTTCAAAATAATAGTACATATTTTCATATGAAGCATTGATAAGTGTAATTTTTGTTTATGCTGAAATTGTGAATTTTGCAATTGTTTTCTTTTCATTTGTTGTATTTTATACAGTTTACATTTACATATATAAAATTTACATTGAAGCAATGTAAATTGTACCAACTGGAACATTCTAATTGGACATGACTGTTACTTCAGCGGTCCAGCTAGATTTTTCTCAATGGTACATTTTGACAAATTCGGTACATTTCAAACGTACTAAATGCGTTTGGCAGGCGCCAGTGTCGCTAAATGTACCAAATATGTGTTTGTCAACAAATAGATAGACAGAGAAGCACATAACGTGTGAAACTACTCATCTCGCTCTCACGCACTTGTAATTGCAGTTAAGCAAAAAACAAAGCGGTTAATCTCTAAATTTCAAATGAATATGAACAAATATTAATAAATGTCGTGTTCTGCAGTTTTTAAGTGCCATGTCGACGGAAAGCGAGTTCCTGGAGTCCTACGAGGCCATCAAGCGCTCCTACAAGGCAGCCATGCAGCAGGTGGAGTTGGCCATCGGCCACGAGGAGTCTGAATCCCAGGAGGCGGCAATTGCGGCCTACGAAGAGGCGCTGCAAATGATCGAAGCGACGTTTGGCATCTCGGTGGGATTGCCGGATGAGATCGATGCAGTGCAGACGCAATGGAACGATGCGTGTGCGCTCATCCAGAAGCTGAAGAGCGCCAAGAGCGAGGTGAGCTATCGCCTCAAAGTTCTTCGCGCCCAGCAGTCGCCCATTGATGATGGCGCCGAGGAGGCAAAGGAGGAGGAGGTGGAGCAAACGGATGGCAAATCGCACAGCAAGGCACGGCCACTGCTTGCCGAGAATCCTTCGACTTTCTACGACATAGCCAATCCCAGCGGCAGACCAAAGACCTACAAGGAGCTGGCCGCAGGATTGCGTCAGCTGCTGGCCAGTCATGAGGCACAGGCGCAGCTCGATGAGTTGTTTCAGGCTCAGGTTAAGCTCTACCGGATTGAGGCAAGCGGTGTGGTCACCACGGTGTCGGGCAGCACCAAAATGTCGCTCATCATGTGCACCGTGGGTGGCAAATGGAAATATCTGAGCGGGATTTACTTCATCCAATGCGATATGCCGCAGACAGAGGGGGAACAAATGATCTGGATCTATCCGCTGATACCGAATGTGTCGAATTGCTATCGCACCGAGTACGGGGCCTTCATATTGCCGGACATGGAATCGGAGCAGCCGGGCAATGCCTTTGGCATAATGCTGGTGAAGCCACAGCGTCCGCTTAGCACCACAGCCGGCGAGACGGAGGAGGAGCAAATGGCCGATCTGCAGCAGTTTCTGCTCGATCTGCTCGAGGCGGTGCTGGCGGGCACTGTGGAGGAGCTGCGTTCGCCGCACACACAACGTGCTGCGGCCGCTGCCACACGATCCGAGCAGGTGTCGCAGCACATTGTGTGCGCCGCCGATTTCATAGCGCGCAATCTGGTGAAGGGTGCCGAGAAAACGGGCGGACTGATGATGCGCACCACGCCGTATCTGATCTCCAAGATGACGCCAGCTGCCCCGGATGCCCAGACTCAGGTTCCATCCTCAGTCCAAACTGGCGTTGAGGTCGCACAAAAGGTGACACATGCCGCTGCCGGAGTCACGGGCTGGATTGCTGGCAAGGTGGGCACAGCGGCAGTTGCTGTCGGTGGCTATTTGGCGCCTCATGTCCAGACCCAAGGCTCCAAGCTGCTGCAGCGCGGCTTTGGCTACGACAGCTCGCAGGCGGACAGCGCCATGGAGGGCGCCATGACCATTGCGGCGGGCGCCGTTGAGGGCGTCACCACGGTCTTCGATGGTCTCGAGACTTCTGCCAAGATCTTGGGCACCAATCTGAGCGAAAACTCCGTCAAGATCATTGAGCACAAGTGAGTTATCCATCGAACTTTCAAAGCTGATTGTGATACTAAAACTTCAATTTAACATAGGCTAAGAATAAAATTAATAATACACACATTTTTTATTCTGAACAAACATTCGCAACATTACTAAATATTATCTTATTATTTTAAGTTTATGCTTTATTAATTTTCGTTTTTTCTGACATCATTTTTATTAAAATAATCAATATTTTTTAGTTGTAATCTATTTTGTTTGAGAATTTGGAATAAAATTTATTTTAAACATTTTTGAGAGAACATACTAATCATTTTTAGTTGGTAGCAAATAACGTCTGTAAACTAAAATCTACTAAGATTTAATACTGAGTGTCAGTATTTAAAGCTTATTCAGTCTTTAAAAATTGTTTAGTATCTTTAATTAATAATCACATATATATATCATAATATTAATTTTAAAAGACAACTTAAAATGAATAATGGATAATTTATCTTTCAGATACGGCGCCTCCGCTGGAAATTTGGCCTGCGGTACTTTTGATACAGTGGGAAATGCTTTTGTCATCAGTCAGAATGTCAACTATATTACACCAAAGGGATTGGCCAAGAAGTTGGTGAAGAAAACGGGTGAAGCGGTTATCACCGACCATAAGCGGGACTTGCGTAAACCTGAATCTCATTATATCAATGCAGGCGCACTTTATCCGGATTTGAGAGCACTCAAAGAGGAATAATTTAAAGACATTAATGATATTAGTTGAAAACATTCGATATTATCTCCAAATAATCGTTGATATTTATATGTAATCTCAATTAGACAATACACTTTATAATTATATCGCTTTTATATGCTTTAGTTTAATAAATTCATAATATGGAAAACTGTCTAATTAATTGCTGCTTTTGAATTCGGCGCCAAAGCTCGCAAAGCAAACTTGCGATCAGCTGTTTGCATTCTATGTTAACTTAACAGGTTGAGAGAGCGAACGTTAATGCTAACCACCTGCATGTTAGCTAACAGTTCGTATGAGTAACAGCCATGTTAACAGCAAAGAGAATGCAAATGTTTATGTTATGCGACTGTTAGGCAGCCACTTTACAGCTTTCTGCTCAACCGTTTTGTTATTGTAAAATTTGTTGTCGAAGCGTGCGGTCGGTTCGTCGGTTGTGCGGTCTACGATGTTTTAACAAACAAAATATATACAAAAAAGAAGTGTCGATATCAAAATATGTATTGTTGATATACCCAACAAATGAAACAAAACATGTGTCTACGCCAATAAATGTAAGAAAGAAAAGTTTTAAATGTAATTTTGGAAAAGTAACGCCAAATTTGGCGCTTTTACATAGCCGGGCAAAAAACAACTTGAATTGCGACGACGACAATTTGTTTATTACTATTTTTGCCGTGCTCGTTTCGTTATAAAACACATTCACATAAATTATAATACAAAATAATAAAACACACCTGTGCATTGGGCAAAGAAAATTTTTCGTGAATTTAGCGCGCATCGTTCTCGGCTGCTGTGTGTCTATGTATGCGTGCCAGTGTGTATGAATGTGTGTTTTTGTATGTATGAGTGCGTGCGTGCGTGCCTTTGGATGACTGCGGATGTGTGCGTGTGCATGATGTGTGTGTGTGTGAATCTTTTAGTTGAGCTCGGTGCAATTTTACACACGTCTCGCTGAAATGAAAACGTTGCCCATTTCAAGTGAATAATAATACGAAAAAATACGTATATATACAACACAATATGTTTGTGCTTCTTAAGTTACATAGCTCTTCGTTCACATCTAATACCAGTTTAGAAAAATAAAACAACAACAAGTTAAGGCAAAGGCAGCAGCAGCAACAGCAACAGCCATAAATGGTCAACAACAACAACAATTCTAATCGCAGAGAGACACACACATATACACGGTTAAAACGTGTTTGTTTGTGTTCCACTGAGTCCGTTGCTGTTGCTCTTCTGTATGTGTGTGTGTGTCTGTTGTACACACATTTTCTAATACATCTCATTCCATTTTTTTGTTATACATGCATAGAGCGCGAGCAACAACAATAACAAGCAAACAAATCAAATACAGACTGGAAACGCGTGATCTTAAAATACGTAAATTTTTTTGTTTATAACGCACAACGAAAACGAATTGGACTAAAACTGCAACAACAGTTTGCCGCATCAGCAGCAAAAACAACAACAAGACCAACAACAACAACAATTGCTAGGCGATTTTCATATTTGCATGGTGAGTTTTTTTTCTTGCGAAAATGTGGCAACCCTTTGCGATCGTTGTCCAATTGGATTCTATTACTCACATATTGAAAATAGAGTTGATGCTATTTATTGCAAATGTAAATAATACACAAAATAATAGCAATGAGAATTGCTACCAATGCAATGAGAGCAGCTATCAATAAACCAAAATCCTTTCCTTCTTCGTTGCCTTCGGTTGTCGCTCTATCCCAAAATGGAATTGTAGAGATATCATATTTTCCCATTTCCTAGTTGATTGATGTTTGATTATTTGCTGCAACTGTAGCAACAACAGATCAGCACAATAAGCACGATCAGTGATAATAGGGCCAAGAATAAGTTATCTTCTTGTTCGCCTGGATGTGGAGTTACGTCGTCTGGCGACTGCGTTGATAATTCAGGAGTTACGTACATAAGATCGTTTTACTTTTTTTTGTTTTCGTTATATGATTTACAGCTGAGAAACTGCTTTGTTGTTTTCGCTTTTTCGAATAATCAATTTTCTATTACAAATCATTTTCACTTTGAATGTCGGCGATAATAACCATTTCGTCTCTCGTCTTTCGGGGTAATAACATTTAGGCGCTTAAATGATTATTTTATTTTTATTTTTTTGATATCATCATCAACCGTTCGGTGTTCGGCCAACAGGTTTTTAGCTAATAAGGTAATGGCAAAATACTGCAGAAAGAAAAAAAAACGAAAAAACGAAAAAAACGGCTAAATTATAATCGAGAAAGATGAAGCGAAAAAAAAAATCCATCATTGGAAAGTTGATTTGATTGCAATTGCCTGGAATGCAGCTGTGGCAGGGTTGCCGCCTAGTTGTGCGCCAGGGCGACGCATATTTGTTGTTTTTATTTGTGTGTATTGCAAATACAACTTGTCTAATATTACAAGTCAAATGCTTCATGCTTCATTTGCTTTTTGGTGCTGGCAACTTTCGCATTGTCAACACTCAATAACTAAGGGCGTCGATCTGTGGAGAAAGGCAGCTATAGAGAGATGGGGGATAGGGTTACACCCACAATGCAAATTGAATGCATAGAAAATTGGATATCTATTGCAGTGGTTAATATTTGTATATCTAATCTGAATATGATTAAAGCTCCAAATATAATTTGTACATTTAATTTGCAATATGTACACACTGTTTAGCAAGCGCACAGTTGCTGGAATTTTTCATAAATTTGATGAAATTAATTTAAATTAATTTTAGCAAATTGCTTTCTTAAATTTACCCTATTAACAATGCGAATATAAAGTTATGTAATTTGTTTTTAGTTCAGTTCTTAGAACTTCAAATGTAATTTGTACTTTTAGTTTTAAGTGTGTACACACTGTTTAGCAGCCATTACAGCTACTGGACTTTAGTTCTTTCAATTAGTTTTGCTGCCTTTTTCTTTCCACCCACAACAGCGGCCACCATAATAAATCGCTCCGACTCTCGACTGCAGTTGACAGCTGACAGTTGGCAACGTTTTATGCTTTTTAACTCTTTGGCAGTTGGCAACGCTGTCTTTGTGACTTTGTGGGGAAGGGTGACAACAAGGGACCCACCGCATTACACAATTATCCAAAAGCATTTCCCAAAGCAAAAAACAGTTGAATTTTTGCACCACACATGAAAATCAATTCACTTTTTCCCCCTTTTCCCATTTCTCTCACGCGTCTTTCCAACTGTTGATGTTTCTATCTCTATTTCTTGTTATTTTTCTTTAGTCAGAGGCATTTTAGTTTTCCGTTGTCTTTTGTTTTATTTATTGTTGTTGATTTTCTTTTGTTGTTGTTGTCGTTGTTGTTGTTGTTGCTTCCCATCTTTATATTTTTGCGCGGCCCGTGCGTCAATTTATGTGGAGGTTTTCCATAGCTACGAGGCGGAAGCCGCTTCTTAATGATACAAAAATATAATAGTATAGTACTCTCTATACACTCGCTCATGTAGTGCAGTGTAGTAGTTGCAACAAAAGGGTGGCAAGCCAAGTTATGCAGTTTGCAATTTGCGATTGCGATTGCTACGTGAAATTTGACGTCCCCCCTCAAGTCACCCCCTTTGCTCTTTTTCTCCTTGTGCAGTTGTTGCAGTTATCTCAGCTCCCCAAAGTGCCGCATGCTCGAAACTTGTTTGCCGCATAATTTCCAAAGTTGCAATTTTCATTTTTTATGGCCATTTTGACTTGAACGTTTGTTTTTTTTTGTCTTTCTTTCTTTTTCTATTGCTGCTGCTGCTGCTGCTGTTTGTGGCCGAAAGTGTTGTGGCCATTCGAGTCGCCTGCTTTTGGCCAACTAGGCGAACTGAGGTAATCAGAATTACATACATGTGATAGAGTGTGTACACACTGGCTGCAAAAGAAACATTTCATTTTCGTTTGGCGTGCTCACAATTTTGCACATTAACAAGAAAGCTATAAAAAGCGAGTGAGCTAGACTTTGAGATACCTGCGAGATAAATTTATTTTGCAGTTAAAGAAGGGAAGAGAGTTACGGTCCAATGGAATTCATTTAGAAAATGGAATAGTGATAAAAAGAGTTATGGTATAATGGAATAACGTTGCTAAAAAGTCATTTTTTTGCCTTTGGTATTTATCTCAGTTTAGCTTCCGTTAGATATCTATGGTAGAAGACATATTTATCTTATCGTTAAACTACACAACATAAATTAAGTATATTTAAGGAATTTAATTACATCATTTGAGATATTTTGAATTAACAGCATATTTTTCATGACTTTGGCTTACAATTTATCTAAAATATCAAATCACCAACTCATCATACCTTTGTTTTCCAAAACATACAGGGTATAAAAAGCATTTTACGGCATTGCAATCCATTTTCAGCCAGTTGCAACTGCAAATGTTGTGTTATAATTGAAAGTGTATCGATTAAATAGCCCGTTATGCTACTCGTATTCCAAAAAGTCAATAATGATATAACAGTATTGCTGTATGATTATGATGAAATCGTGCTGTGTCAGCGTTTTCACTCGATTTGCCGGATATTTTGATATTTTGTTTTATTTTCGGTTTTCTCTACAATCTCAAGTTCAAGTTGAACGCAAATATTTGGCAGATACATTTGTTGTTTAACAGCATCAGCAGCATCCCTTGACTTTGAACTGAAAATTGTATATGAACAATAGTCTATTTTTAAGAATACTGATTCGATTTAATAAATAAACAATTTTAGATATGTAATTAAAATAGATAGGTGAGTGATTGAAGCACAATTTCGTATCATTCGTTAAAACGAATAAAAATACATTGTTTTTGAAAGAAAATTATTGGTATTAATTCCCATTTACTGGAGTACTACAAGTTGGGAAAAGGTCTTCTATAAGTCAAAGTGTGTGGGAGTTGTTCAACAGTTGAAAAACGATATTTTTTTAGATTATTGATTCCATTTAATAAATAAACATTTCTAGATTTGTAATTAAAATGATAGGTGAGTGATTGAAGTAAAATTTCGTATCATTCCTTGGATCAAATAAAAATATATTTCAAATACGTTCGATTTTGAAAGAAAAAAAGTTTTTCAAAAGTTGAAAAACGATATTTGTCAATAGTCTATTTTTAAGACTACTGATTCGATTTAATAAATAAACAATTCTGGATATGTAATTAAAAGAGATAGGTGAGTGAAAATATATTTCAAATATTTTCCATTTTAAAAAGGAAATTTCTGGCATTAATTCCCATTTACTGGAGTAAAAAGTTGTATATAAAGCGTAGTGTGTGGGAAGTTGTTCAACAGGTGAAAAACGATATTTGTTTTGCTTAATTCTTAACAATTTGGTTTTGTTTTTTGCCAAGTCATAATTCCCATAGAGCACAGTTATGTAATACAGACAATGAAGTAGCAGAAGTACTATGTATTGTAGTAAAAGGAAAACCCACCCATGCTGGGCACTTAACAATTTAAGTGTAAGTTCCATTCAGAGCGGCGACGATCACATAAAACAACTGAGTCTTTGCCCAGCTGCGAGTTGAGAGCTGCGGCAATTCGTGTAATGAAATTACCACCCAACATATAGAGTTTACTATGCCATCGCCATCTCTTTCACTCACATTGATAAGTTCTCAGGGAACCAGTTGGTGACTTGGACTACTACTACATTGTTGTTGTTTTTTACCTGTGTCCAAGTGACACTTGTGCAATTATTGTACAAAATGTTCCTCGACAGGTGGTTCGGACTCGACTTGGCTATTCCTGGTTGTCTCTCTCTCTGTTTTGGCCATGAGACAGCGGCGTCGTCGGTAGCGTGAAACGAATTGTATTTCTCTCCCTCTCTCTTGCTCTCTATAACTCTGTGTTATTGTTGTTCGCTGACTGTCGCCGACATGGTCGCCATCCCAACAGGTACCAAAACAATGCCGACTATTTAGTGAAATGCTTTTGTTTCGACTGGGCCTCAACTTGTCTGTAGTCGTCGTCGTCGCTTATTAACTTACCTGTTATTCGAGGCATTTTCATTTTTCACACGCACACGCAGACCACGAAACTCTACGAAACTCTTTTTACAGACTGTCTGGAAAATGAAAATGCACTTGTGCCGGAGCTGGGATTAGTTTCAATGCTTCTCCCTCACTTTATATGTGTGTTTTTGTAGTTGTTTTTGGGTTTTGTCTGAATGAAACACGAACGAACGGAAATGCCACAGGGGGTGATTTCTTTTAACTGGGCCTATATCATATGCGGTGTGACAGAGACACTAGATATCTCTCTGTCATTAGGATTATTGCTGTTGTTTGATTTAATGCGCTCACAATTCAGTTCGTCTACATTTTTGTTTTGGATATACTTGAATCTGGGGGCGCTACCGGCGTCTGCAGCAGCATCATCTTATTTATTAGTTCACATTTTGGCTGCTGTCCATAATTAAAATGCGGGATCTTATCTGTCTGCTTATCATTAAAGCACGATTAACTCAATGCAATCGTTGTGGCCTGGAAAATTCGTTTGATTTTCAAATGAAGCTGCATCGTGCTGATTGCTAAACAGCTTTTAATATATATTTTTTTCGTTACCATTAGCGTCTGTCTAATTAATAGTTGTGCGTCTCATGTTGCAGCCGCGCTTGAGTCGGGTGAAATGTTATTAACAAGCTGGAGACATCGCGAGATAAAACGAAATTCGAATGCTACAATGTAATCGAGTAGCTGGCAGGTGATGGCAGAAGCTGTTGCCTATTCTATATACAATTAAGTGCAGCTTACAGCTGGTTTGGCAAATGAAAATTGAGCCTGTCTAGTTGGGTAATGTTACAAAGCTGGATGAAAGCAATTAGATTTATAATATTTATTTTTAAATAGAAAAAAGTTGTTTAATTGGGCAGTTTCAGTTGTAGAGCAATCTGGCAACATTGCACACGAGAAATGTGGCAACAGCGCTTTTAAGCATAGAGTTAACTTTTGAAATAAGCTCCCTCTCCACTTTCTTACATAACTTACAACAAACAAAGCTAATCCTGGAGTAGCTTAAATATCATATGCACAACACAATAATGTTACATATTCGGTTGTGTAAGTGCAGAGCAGCATCAGCGTATTTTCCTAAAGGATTTCCCTTTGTGTGCTCTAATTGAAAATTGAAAGCATTAGCAATTTGCTTATCAGCCCAGAAACATTTCGCATCCCCAGGCGAAATGCAAAACAATTTTTGCCAACTCAGCGCCCAATGGGGAATGGGAATGAGATTTGGAATATAAAATATACTCCATCCCCAAGAGCAATTCGTAATTAATTATAAAATACTCATGTACTGTGGTTATGAACATATTCCAGATGTGTACAACCCCAAAACACATGAATTGGAGTTTTTGCACAAAAATAACAAAAAAAAAGTGTTTGACCGATATAAACGAGTATAGATACAAGATACCAGATACAAAATACATTGTGCACATACAGTTTCAGCTGCTGTAACTGTAAATAACATTAACAGAGCGCTGTTAAGCGAACAACAGCTGTTGGAGTGGTGTTTGTTGTTTGGGATTTGGGGTGTGTCGGCGACTCCCGAAGGATAACGAGTGCAACGAAGTTGTTGCAAAAGTCGTCAGCTTGCGACCTATATTAACATGTATACACTTAAATAGTTATATACATGAATACATACAGATATACAGATATATAGATATATACAATGATTCGCTTTATGTACAGGTTTCGCTTTTAAATGGGTTAGCAAAAGTTTTGGGCATGCAAATGGTAAGCCATTGGCATCAGCATCAGCTTCAGCATCCTCCCACACGAATCGTGTCCTTTACCACAGCCAACTTGACTCCCCCGCTCATCAGTTTTGTTGCCTTCCTGTCGCCAGTTTTGCTTTCAGTGTTTCAAGCCAACTCAATGCGTCAAGTTGTGTGCGTTCGTGTCTCTGTTGTGTTTTTTTTTTGCCTCGTAAAGTTATAATATTTAATGCATGAGGCATAGTTATTATTTAGGGCGAATGTGTGCTGTATGTGATAAAGGAAGCGACTGTGGCTGTAATGTGCTCCAGATAAAAGTGCTAAATGAAAGCTAAAGCTCACAGTGCGATAAGACAGGTGCTTGTATTTTCCTTGATCGTCGGCTAATGTTCAAAGCAAAGCCTTAAAGCTTAATGTGTGGGCGTAATTATAAGTGAATACAAAATAAAGTAATGAAAGAAATACCTAGAAATTGAGTAGAAAAAGTCATAAAGTATTATATGTATTTTCCACAATGTTTAGTTGATTTAAGAGAGCATCGAATGCACTGCATGAATCCATCGTATTAAAGTTTGTTGACTGTTTTTAACTGCGTTGCACAGTCCAGCACATCTTAAATTATATTTATAGAGACTTATATATAGATAACAGCCAGTGCGAGTTTAATTTATTGCCACTTTCGTATAGATCTGCAAGTCTGTGGCATCTTTAGGGCATGCAGCTGTCAGATTTCCGGTTAAATAATTTATTGATATTGTTCTTACATTATGCACATACTTTCGAGCCAAGTCTGCTTCTTATCTCAGTGACTGATGAAAGGCGATACGCGATGCCTTCTTCCAGGGCCAGCTGGCCCAGTTATGCAAATAGTAGAACTCTGATTGCACCTACAGCTGCGCCTCAATTGAATTGAAGTGCCTGCCTGCAACGGCACATTGGAGCGTATTATTTGATTAAAGTCAACAGTTGCCAGATAGACGACACAGTGTTCACACATACTGGAATACACTATCAAAGAGCGCCAACGTTTATCAACAATTATCTGTCATATTTGTTTAGCGGCACAACGCCCTACGGCGCCCTCCAGGTGCAACAAGCACATTTAGTTTTTTTTTCTTCTTTCTTTCTTGTGATTTTGTTTACTTTTTTATAGCAATTAAGTTGCATGTTGACTTTTGCTCCAAGTGTTTGTTTGTCCAGCAAACAATGTTCAGACAATTAGAGCAAATGCTCAAATTGCAGCGATACGCAACACTGGAAAAATTGCAATTTGGCAACGCTGCTTTTTATGGCGTGTGATAAATCTCAAGATTACTCATTTATTCGTAATTCTTTTAATCTTTTTATGTGGTAATTTATTAGAACTAATTTCGAAACTTTATTAAAGGTATTTCCTTTATTTACACTTTTGTGCACTGATAAAATTTGGCAACAATGCGCTTGTGAAATTTGGCAACATCACGTTGCAAATTTCAATTTCACTGTCAACAATCAGTCATTTAATTTAATACATACTATAATTTTGGTGCTGCTCCAATTAGCGTTCAGTTTTGAGTATTGATAAGCGTTGCTTATTTAATTCTTTATTAGCAATTCGTTTGTGTATTTCATTTTTTTTATTCGATTGTGTCTTATCTATCAAATTGTCATTTGTTTATTTTCAAGCACTTTGGACTTAATTTATGAGTGAGCTTCAATTGAGAATTGGGAAATGGGCATTAAATGCAATTTACAATTTACAACTTACATTTATTGTGATCGATCTGTTTTTTATATTCGTTCTGCTTAACCCCTTCTCATGTGATGCCTAATTACCGCAGTGAATTATTTCCCATTCCAGTTTTTTATCATTATCATTGTTATGGCTGCTGCGGCTGCTGGTGTTAGCTGCTGCGAAGGTCAAACAGTGTGGGGTCACATGTCAAAGTCGATTTATAATAAAGAGTATTAAACCAGATCTCTCGCTTCACCATACCATAACCTTCAAGATCTTTCCGCTGCCCCCACAGCTGCCATGTTAATTAACGCATAATTTTCGAGCCTGTCGTACAGTTTTTCAGTTCTCCACCTTTTCTTTTTTTGTTTTTTTTTTTGGCTGTTGGCTGTTTTGTATTTTATTTTGATAAATGGGCTCGTATTACTCATGGCTACATTGACCGATCAGTTATTAAAAAAAAACAGAAAAAAACAAAACCTTTGGTCTCCGATTACCGATTAACAATTACATTGGACTGTAGATTGTTGACATCTTTTATGCATAACTAATGTCGATTTCCAGTTTCAGTTAGAAATAGCACTAGAGAAATGATATATTGATAAACTTATCTTGAACAAGCTCTTTCCATCAATTTATAATTACTATATCTTACTCGACCGAAGAGCTAATAAAATTAATCGATCCACAGCAAACGCATTTTTCACTTGAAGAGAAACAAATTGGTAAAGCATTTAATTAGCCACAAAATGCATTAATTAATTTAATTTTATTCGTATATATAATAAATTTATATACTGATAATAAAAGTGCAAGGCGAATGCCAAGCAACGACTGCATGGAAAACTCGTAAGCAAAGTAAAGGAAAAAGCAACTACAACAACGGCATTAACAAGCATAGCCGACGATATTTTGCAACATTTTCTCCTCCTGTGAAAATTTCACTTTTATTTCTATGAAGCCAGTTTAAGCTGAACACGAAAGCCACAGTCAAGAGCCAAGAGCTTACAACTTACAGCCAACAGCAGCAGCAACAGTAATAAATAAAATAAATGGCAGTTGAATTGTTTGCCATGTGGATGCGCTTTTGGAAAATGCAAGACAAACCTCATGATGGGGGCTGCCATGGACCCCAGGCACCCCAGAGTATCATCAAGCATTTCGATTGAGAGAGACCCCACGCTAATTGAAAGACTGTGCGTGTTTTCTTCGATATTGCTTTGGATGCTGGGGATGCACAGGGAATGCGTGGGCTGTGCTGCTGACTGTAAAGTGGAGCAGCTAAGAGATCACATTGATTTACAACCATCAAAAGTGGGTTAAGGTTTAAAAGAAGTCGATAAAATCCCAACTATAAAATTGAAAATAATTGACACAGGCTAAAGTGTAGCATAGAAAATACGCTTTTAGAATACATTTGTCGATTTCTCATGCATAACATTTTCATTTCTATGTTATCGAAATTTGGCAACTGCGCATGTAAAGTGATCGATTAGATTGATTAACTAGAACCTTCTTCAATTAAACCATTGGAATATGTTGAAATGAGTGCTGATTTCTATGCAGTTAAATTGCATAATATTTTCGTTTCTATGTTATCGAAATTTGGCAACTGCGCATGCCAACTGATCGATTAAAACGAAAAACTTTAACCTTGTTTAATTATACCGTTTTAATGTGTTGAAATGTGTGTTGATTTTAATGCAGTGAAACTGCATAACATTTTTATTTTCGTGTTATCGAAATTTGGCAACTGCACATGCCAAGTGATCGATTAAAACGAAAAACTTTAACCTTGTTTAATTAAACCGTTGTAATGTGTTGAAATGTGTGTTGATTTTAATGCAGTTAAACTGCATACCATTTTTATTTTCGTGTTATCGAAATTTGGCAACTGCGCAAGTGATCGATTGCAATGAAAACGATGGAGTGGAAAATGGCTGAGCATTGCCATAAAGCTATAATAAAAGTGCTTTAAAATAATGTTTTCTCTTGTTAACGATATATTTCATGCTTAGCCTTGCCATATGTTTATTTCCGTTGCAAGCTGTGGCAAATGGTACTTCAGTTAGTTAACTGTTAACTAGTTAACTTTCGGGATAAATTGCCAGTTAAAAATGTATAGCGCAAATATTTAACTACTAGTTTAACTGCCGCCTGGCCATTAAAGTGTGACAGTAAATACTTTACTTCTAGTTCAACTGCCTGTTAAATATTGATCAAAATTTACAGCTTTCATTAATATGAAATGACGCGCTGTCAGTTAGCCAACAAGTCAACGTCAAAGTGAGTGTTAGTGTCTCTCTCTCTCTCGCTCTCTTAGCATATGCACATGACAAAACGAGGCTTAAAATAACTTTTTCCTTTCGACATATCAACGTGTCTATGCTCTTAACATATGCGTGTGTGTGTGTGTGTGTGTGCACTTTGGAAAATGCAATTCCGTAAATGTCTTAGGGCATTTGGCACAAAGAAACCTGACAACCCTAAGCCAATGCCACAATCTCTCACACGTCAAACACCTCGAGGCTGGAGCATGGAGTATGCAAAAAACATTTCCTTCCTGGAACACACACACCGACACACACACACACACAAAACGCAAAGGGCAACGCTTTGGAAAATTTAAATGAAAATCGTGTTGAAGCGGAAAATGCACTCAGTGTGTGTGAGGTAGAGAGCGGGTAGAGTCAGGGAGTCTAATAAAATGCGCATTATTGTGAATTCGCTATGCCCAAGAGTGTTGGCAGCATGCTTTTAATTTGCCACAAGAGCGAGAGAGTGAGAGACAGAGAAGAGAGAGAGAGGAGAGTTACTATCTACTACTTTTAAGTTGGTTGGGTGTCTGCTCTGGTCTGCGGGCAATGCAATTATGTGCGAGTTTGCGGCCTTCACCTCGCTGTCGCTGTTGCAGTTGCAGAGTTGCGATGATCGAGGCCAGTGTTGCAAAGCGCTGAACAGATCGCTGCAGAGGAGTGACGACAGATGGCCTGGCTTTTGCTGACTGTTGTGGAATTTGCGCAATTTGTGTAGTGACTTATGCGCATGCCCCGCAAAAACAACAACAACAACACAGCATGCAACAACAACATGCAACAAGTTTTGTGCCTCCACACAACACTCGCGAGTCGCTTACAAAGTAAACAAAAGTCTCTGCAGACCTCGCTCTCCATTCTCTCTCTCTCTCTCTGTCTCCTTCTCTGGTGTATTAAAAAGCCGGTTGTTTGTTATTAGTTGGGTTCGGTCGTCACTGCCCCTCTTCCGTTGGCTCGTTGCCTTGTTGACCATATGCGTGTCTCCATCTTTCTCCTCTCTCTCTCTTTGCTTGCATCTTTCTTCTAGCCATGTTAGCGTTTGCGTTTGCGTTTGTTGGCCTCTCTTGGCTCTGCAGCAAAAGTTCACTGCACCGCTGTCGTCGTGCATCTGTGGTCACTCAGTCTCCAGATCGTCTGTCTGTCTGTCCGTCGATCACAATCAGTTTACGCTTTGCACACCAAATTGAATGAGCAGCCATTGATCAGCTCAAGTCAACTCTCAACACAACACAGCAATAGACAGACACTTCTCCACCTTTTCCCCCCTTTTCCCCTTTTCAGTCATGTCATTTAATAATGTCGGCTGATCTCGGCATGTTTTTTGCTTTTCGTGTGTTGTCCAACACTGGCGCGGTTCGTTACACTCTCTAGCACAAACACGTCAACAGCTGCGAGCCCTTTTTCTGCCAGCTAATAGCCAATTTCCGCACAACACCATCATCTGCTATTTATACGCCACGCAAGAATCAACTTTAGAATCGTCTTTATCAGTTTCACCAGAGCTTTGATAAATACGAGTATAGTTATGCCGGAACTTGACATTGTTGGTCATCACGCGATAAGTCAACTAGATTGTCGTCTTGGTTAGCCAGTGATAAGATATTTTTCTTCTTTTTTTTGCGTTAATACTGCAATTGAACAATGAATTGCATTGTCTTTCATAAAGTGTGTAGTAGACACTAGAGTAAAGCGATTGTTAATCAATTTGCTAAAGTGTGCTGTGAATGAAAGTTCTTGAATATAACTTACTAGTTTAAGTGTGTGTACTTAAGAATCGAGGATTTTCTTGAAACATACTGGATTTAATAATAAATTTAGAGAGCGATTGAAGCACAAACTTATAGTAGACAAACTACTTATAAACAGTTCTTTTTGTTTGCTTGCGACGAAAGCAAAATTTGTACAAAATCTAGATAAGATCTTTTTGAATACTTTACTGATTTATGAGTTAGTTTGCAGTACATTTTTGGGGCTGGGTGTTACTCATTGGGGCGACTTCATAAATAATAATAGCAGAAGAAAAAAAAAAAACATCTTATCAGAGACGCCAAGAAGCAAACACTAATTGCAAAGCGCAATAAACAACACGAAAAATGGAAAAATTAAAGTTCCAAGCAACTGTTGCACTTGACAATCAATGGATTTGTTGTTGTGGTTGTTGTCATTACTGTTGTTCTTCTTGTCGGCTTTTTAGCAGTACTCGTCTTTTGTCATAAATTTGTCAGACTATGCGATAGTTTATTTGGTTTTCGACTCTTCGAGTCTCTTGTTTATTTTACTTTCAAGTTGTGAGCTTCGTTTCTCGTCTCTCGTTTGCTTTTGTTTATTTAAGCATAATTAGTAATATTGTCACGCAGTTTTTCCGATTCCATTATTTAAGCTTTGTTGATATTCGGCTAAAGCCCCGCCTGATATTGTCAACTCTTTGATTAAGTTTTCATTTAAGCAGACAGACAGACAAATGAACAATCAGACTTGAGTCGAACATTCTAAAAGAGTATTCTTTTGGCGCGTTGCACACACCAGAAATATTTCTGGTGAAATGAATACGCTCTGCTCGTTCGTATGTGTTTGGCTTTATGTACTTTTGATGAATGAAGAAAGTGGCCGAAACGTCGAGGCATGACCATTCTTATATGCCCAAAATGCCATAAAGAACCCTGATTCCACACACTCCACTCCACTCTTCTTGTTTCCATTTCCATTTATCTATCTTTGAGGCTTTCGAGTTTGAAGATTGAAGGTCTAGGCCTGGGCCACTGGGCCTCTCTACTGCTTTAACTGCTACGTGTCATTGAACAATTTAACTGGGTTAGTATTAGAAAGTTGTGACATTGCTAGAGTGTGTGTTTGTGTTTGGTGTGTGCTTTTTGGCAATTACTGTGATTTGCTGTTATGGAAAGTGTTCTGTGTCGATTGGTAAACATCACTGCTAGCAAACTCTTGTACTATTACAGTTATTTACGACTTACACGTCCTCCATGGTCACTAAATGTGATCATAAAACTTGCGCACACATGTTATAACTTTTATTCTTGGCTCATATCTGAAGTCGAATGCAAGCGATTGATTTTATGAGATTTGTCCAAGGATTTGTTTGTTAAATGGGGCATGATTTCTCGCATTTTGTTTGCATTTATTATTCTACTTTTCTTCCTTTCTATTTCTTTGTTTTTTTGCTACCTACTTTCAGCCTGTTTAATCTTCTGCTAAGTCTCAGTTTCCTGTTTATTATTCTTCCCGATTCCTCCTCTGTTTCTATATCTCGACTTCGTAGGTGGCTTTCGCTTTGCAAATTGTCATTCATTTGCATGGCTCGTTGATGTTTATGGGCAATTATACAAATGATCCAATGACTGCTCTTCAAACGGGCCCTTTTGACTTGATTTTTGCTAGCGTTTGATGTTCTGCATAAACAAGCATAAGCAAACTAGCGAACAGCAAAGACAATTATCATCAGTCTCCCCATTTTTATTTTGTTAATCACTTTGCTTTGCGTTAAATGTATTTTTGGTGTCTTAATTGCAAAGTTATTAGCATTTATTGCCAAGACTGGCAATTGAAATAAATTGCACAACAAAACTTGTGCGGCGGGAAAGAGGGGAACCGGCTTTCCAGATAAACCCCCCCAAACGTAATTGAGACACAAATTGTGAGATAGAAAAAACGACGAGCAGCGCAAAGATTCAAAGTGATCCGGATCCGCGATACTTGGCGCTTTGGCGCCAGGCGACCAATAAAATGTTTATTTTTGCACACCCAAATGACGACGACCAAGTTGTTTTTTCTTTTTAATTGAAACAGCAAATGTGCGAGGCCGTAAACGCAGAAAAAACGCGACAAATTAAAAAGCATAATACGCGATACTATATAAAAGAAAACAGAGTTTGAATTATTGATGCTAAATCTTTACTCTAAGAAGTCTGAAATCCCATGAGAAATTATTCAAATTTCTTCTAAGCCAATTTCGTAATTCCCTCAAGTATTGTATACAAAAACACATCTTTCTTTTTTGTTCTAAAAGTAGAAATTGCTGGAGCCACAAACTGTGCAGATTTGTCAAGAATTTGACCAGCGGGCAAAGTGATGAATCTTCTTCGTGGAAGACAATACCACAGAATGTGGCTCATCAATTTTAATTGTTGCGAGAACCAAACAACGTTTTCAATCATTATTAATTTGAGTATGTGTGTTCTCTGTTTGTTTATCACACTTCTTTACAGACACTCGTCTTTCGATGAGCTGCCTGCATATTTTTTTTTTATTCTTTTCTAAGTTAAATATTTTTCGTTGTTGTTGTAATTTGTGAGTGTCTCTTTTTTATTTTTTGTTGAGCTGTCAAATCGAAATAGAAAATAAAAACAAAATGGCAAAAAATTTGTGACTATTTTTAATGCTGCGTGCTTGCTGCCTGGCTGAGGCTAAGGAATTTCATTTGGCTAAGCAAAAAAAATACAAAAAAAAAATGAAGATTCATACATCGACTGCACTATGCGGGTTCTAAACACTGAGCGGGGGTGTCTTTTCAGTTTAAGGGGGGGACGTTGAGGGTCTGCTAATGGGGTTGCTGTTGGGTCACTTTTGCTTGTCACTTCAAGTTTGCAAATAGATTCGTCATATGTAAAATTGCATACCATTCAAAAATAATGTTTTCATATACGAAAATACGCATCTTTAAAATATTTGCTATGATTTCATTTGACAAGCACAACAAACTTTTAACAAGTTCTTAAAATTGTTTAATATATAAATGAATTTCGATTTCATGACATGTATTTTGAATGCATTTAACTTTCATAGAAATGTGACCCAGTTTAGAAGTTCGGTTCGGTTTTTATTTCTTTTCTTGATCGGTTTTTTATAATACTTCAGTAAATGAATATAGAGCTCATATCATTGAACAATACAAATAGCCTAGAAATGCATTTTTAATATTTATTCGATTGTAACTATTCTTTATGATTGTTTATTGTTCAAGTCCGTTTCTAATCTATATTTTATGGTTTCTTTACAGGCCTAGCATAACCTACCTATTAAAGCCTTTTTATGGTAAGTGTATTGTGCAAAATGCATTCAAGTGTTTAGTTAAATGAATATTGATATTATCGATGAACGTTTGGCAATTTCTCTCTTCGAAAAGACCACACCCAATAATTTCTCGGCATGGACTTGAATTTATGATTATTATTGTAAAGTGCATTGAATATCAAGTGATTTATTTATGACTGAATGAAAGTTGCAATTACGTGAAAGGTATTTTATAGAAATTATAAAGAAAATCGGTTTTCTTTAATACAATATTCCATCGAAATAGAGAACTTGAAAGCTTTAGTACATTGTCTTGTGAGGATCGACTCTTTTAATGGAAATTGCTGGCTATAAATCAACACTTCGACTGGCAGGTTTTAATGCGCTCCAGTTCTTCTCGAATCTGACCAACTTTTTATGGCCTAACGCCAGTTCAAAGTGCACGTAACGTGCGTAAAATTCAGAAATTTCAATGCGTACATAAAAACAAAACTATATAGAAGAGAAAAATTTATAATTTATGGCGACTCAAATCAAATGTGAAATAGAGCATACAATTTAAATTAGTTGAAATGAAAATTCGATACAACATAATTAGCGAGCTGGCCAAATGCAGATGAATGGATGCTGAGTGAGGGAGCGAAGAGGGGAGAGGGAAAAAGAAAAATAAGCTTTTCCGTTGATGTGCCACTCAATAGTTTATGGCCGCGGGGACCCAGTTACTTATTGGACAGACAGTTCGACAGTCTGTCGATGGTTGCCAAACAAAACAAAGTCCAAAAAAACGCAGCGCCTAAAAATGGAGCATATAAAAATTCAACCAAAAAAAGAACAACAATTTCGGCAAGAAGAATTTAACAAAAAAAACGAAAAAAAAAGAAAACGCGACGCGTTCCAACTGCAATGAAAATTGAGTTATACACCAGATATACTAACGTATTTATATACATATATATCGCTTCATATATATATTTTTATATATGGTATAGAAGCGAACAACGCTAAAAATGCGCCACAAAAATAGAGCAAGGCATGTAGAAATGAAAGAAATTAGATGAAAATAGGCGCTATATAAATATATGCATGCATACAAAACATACACACATACTATATATACAATGTTATAGACACACACATACTGTAGCATCGGGAGATATTTGTGCTAAATCTGTGTGTGTATGTGTATGTGCCTGAGGGTTCCATCCTCTGTGGCTCTCGCCTTGGCAGACAGGAATGCTCTGGGAAATGGGCAAGAAAAGCGTACAAAACGAAGCTGAAAATTGGGAAATGCGCATTTTTACTCTATCTACTCTTCTTGTTCTTGTTTAGGTTTTTCGTTTTTTATTTAATTATTTCTTTGGTTTTCGGGACATTTGGGACAATAGAATTTATGGCGCTTTTTTTTTTGAGATTGGAATTTTTTCGCCGGCTTCTCAAATTGGCGCCAATGAAAATTATCAGACGAGAATATCTTGCGAGCTGTTGGATATATCTTTCTAAAGGTCTTCTTTATTTTTATGGTTGTCATCAAAGTCACACAGTGTTATCAGCATGATGTCAATTTCTCAGGGAAAACTGTCGTCAGAGAATCACCTTAGACGAGCTATAAAACTCTCAGCATGTCAATTTTTATATAGACACTTATTAAAGCCGTTAACTGAGAGCCTCTCTTGCTCTCGGTCTTTGTCTGGATATCTATGACTTTCTATAGATTTACGAGTGGAGCATTTAAATTGTGTTGAAATTATGCATAAAGGCAAAACTTTACTTTATGATTGAGATCATTATGATATGCATAATAAACATACAAAATATTATATGTGTATTTTTTTTTTCTTTACTTTTTAAGACACGTGTCTCGAAAGTCAACTTGTTGCCCCAAAACGCCCAAACAATGAGCAACAAGTTTGAAATTCAGAAATGTGTTTAATAAGCGCCGCTGTTTTTTGATGGACAGCTTGAATGGGCCCTCAAAGCATACACAAACACACACACACACACAGACACACTTTATAATTTGTTATGGGGCAAAAGTTTGTGAAATTCGTGAGTGTATTTGTTATGCCAGTGAATAGCGTTCATCAACTTGTTAATATTGTCGTTTTCTGCTTTTACCCCAAAAAACTTTACTCAATTTTCTGGTTGTTGTTGTTGTTCTTGGACCTTTTGTCCCCAAGGCATTATATGGGATTATCCATCACCGAAAAAGCACAAAAATATCAAGAATTTTTGGCGCACAAACTGAATTAATTATGTGTGTGGATTGGAGTATGCTGAATCTATAGAAAAAGCCACTACATTTAAGGGTTAACAATATACCCCATCAGCTCTGCTTTGTACAGGGTAGAACAGAGCAGAGAATATGTTTAAAAGTAAGCGGAAAGCGTAAACAAACTGAATTCTTTTGGAATGTAATTTCCTAGAATATGTCATAGGCTCTCTCTTGTCTCTCTTGTCTTTACCCTTTTCCCTTGAGCTGTTGTTAAACATGCAACGGAAGAGCTTGTCACACACAATACAATACAAAGTACCTTTAAATATATATATACGTAGGTATTTTCTTGTGGGGTTTGGGGAAACGCTAATTGGTAAGCGGCTACTGAATGACATCATGAGAAAGAAATGTTTGTGTACTTTGAAGTAAAGTTCTTTAAGCTCTGGATGCTGAGAGAGGATTATGTAAAATGAATGTATTAAAAATGCATGTTGATGGAATGGTATTTCATGGCCAAAAATGATTGGCAATAGCAGGCCAAAAGGGCAAAGAGCAAATGCTGCTTGGCAATGAGAACTGAACTGCGGCAAATTGTCAAAGTCGATGGCGGCATGACGAAGTAGTAGGATAATCACAATGACCACGACAACGTCGATGATGATGAAGTCAATGAAGATGATGACGACCACAAAATGTTGTGTACATGACTTTGCCTCTGGGGCATTCTTCACAGTACACACTCCACAATTCCATGCCACTTGACAAACAGTAGCAAAAATTGTGTTCAACTTCATTTGTGTTTACCTTTTCGTCTTCATCATCATCTTTTGCTTTTGCTTTGGCCGCTTCTTCTACTTATTATCATTATTATTATTATTTTCTAGTTGTTGTAAACATTAAACATTTTCTCATGTAAATTCCCACGCATATATTTCTTCACTTGTAATAAAAATAATAATGATTTTTTTTTCTCTGTGGTTTTCTGTACTCAGGCCTGGTCAGAGAGACAGCGAGAGAGAGATACTTAGTTAGGTAGGTAGATAGGGAACGTGAAAACCAGTAGCCCTTCCATTTTCATTTCCATTTCCATCTAGGCCTAATGATATTTCCCCAACTTGCAGTTCACAGAGGTTAGCCGAGATTGTTCAGAAAGACAGAGAGGAGAGTGAGGAAAGGAAGGTGATTTGATGTGTTGATAGCTTGAAGTACCAGCTGTGCATAGTTTTTTCATTTCATTTTTTATTTGGAAATGTTTTTTTTTTTTTTGAATGAACACCAACAAAGATGTACAAGTTGTTGTCTCCTTTTTTTCTTTATAACGTATATGTTTTTTTTTATGATCTCTTTGCATTTTACGTGGGATTGGACATAAGTGTTGAGTGATGCCATTCGACTGATAAGAACGAAAGTATGAATGACATTTATTTCCCTCTCTCGGGGTTTTCTGACTAACTTTAAAGCCTTAAACTGTGCGCTTAAGACAAAAGTTCAGTAATCGGGTCATGTTAAACCACACTGCATAAGCTTATTGCTCAGTTCTCCCTGTCTCTTTTTTTATTATTATTATTTTTTATTTCTGCTTAAGTTGGCCAAATAAAAATTTATATGCAAGTTGACAAGACAAGGTTTCAAGTCTGCAGATTTCATTGCTGTTGTTGTTGCTGTGGTTGTTGTTGTTGTGCTTCGACTTTGGGCTGTGGTTTTAGGCAAAGCGTTTATCTCGTCACCTTATGCACAGGTATATAATGACCGCAGAAGCTTAAATTGCTTAAATATCAGAGAGGTGTGTGTGTTTGAGTGTGTCGAAATTGACGATGCTGTTTATTTTTTTTGGGGCCAAAGAATTCGAGGAATTGAACAATAAGTCGTTTAACATAAGTTAAGATTAGTGCAAAGAGAGGAATGCATTTTTAAAATTGTATTTTAAAGTTAAATCTCACTATTTACTTGACTTACTTTATACTGACCTCGTTTTTACATAATTTGAATACAATATCGGAGGAAACCGCAAACATTTACCAGAAATACGCCTATCCATATGCCACTTGCTCGAAAATAATCAAAAACTATATTCTCGCGTCTGAAATTCAAGCAGAGAAACGAGACCAACTCAAACATTTGGCAATGGGAGCACAAATACAAATGCAAATCCACAATCACACACATGCATATGTATGTATGTGTGCATATAAACCAACACTTTAATATTCATAAATTCGCATGAATGATTCGTTTGAATGAATGAACTGAATAATGCGCATGATTGCGCATACGAATGCATTTCGGGGGAACCCAAAAACACACACAAACACACAACACACAGAAATAAAAGAGAACTTACCACTCAGAATAGCAGTTCTCGATTGTTTGGCCCTGTGTGGCAGCCAGTGAGACGTGCCCCAAAACTGAAACCAACAAAAAAACATATACATATACATATATATGTAGTATTACGACTGAGATTATAATGTAAAAGGTTTCCTCATTTTGCGCCCGATTATCATGTTAATTTGAATGTTTTTTGCATAATTTTCAACGTCTTCGTTTGTTTTTAGTTTTTTTTTGTTATTTTGGGTTCTGTTTTTGGCAAGTGTTTGTTGTTGTTGTTGCTTTGTGGTCGCTTTTAACTTTTGCCTCGTCGACTTTTTGGCGTTTCAATTAAATTATAAAAATAACAATTTGCTAATTTTTATATCTTGTGCATATTGTGTATCTGCAAAACGAGATGCTTGTTCATCATAATGTTGTTGTCATTCTCGATTATTTTGTTCGCTTTTTGTTTTTAAGGTGGGCGTTATTCGTTCTTTTAACTTTACTTGGCCGAGACTTAATGGCAGTTTATTTACTGTATGAGCAATTTTGGTCTTCTATGACACATCAAATAAAAGACGTCAGAGCTAAGCAAATATTTGATTTTAAATAATGACTCTTAACTATTCAATTATCAGCTGCTTTTTTGGAAATCTAATCTTGTTTTGAAAATTTTTTCGATTATATAGAACTGTACTATAGTATATTATTGAAAGTTTAGATGCCATAGTATTTTGCGCAGTATTATTTTTATATTCTGTATCCATTGTTTTTAAATATACAATTTTGTTTTCAATATTATTTCAATTAAATATAGTGAAAGTATTATTTTGTATGCAGTATTGTGTTCCTTAAAATTTGTTTTTCTCAGTATTTTTGCAGTATTCTTTTTTAAATTGTTTTCAGCTTTGTTTCATTTTTATAAAATCTAATCTAGGTTCTTATATTATTTCAATTAAATAATTTATAGTATTTCATGCAGTATTATTTGTGTCCCTTAAATTTTAGATTCCTTAGTACATTTTTGCAGTATTATTTGTGTCCCTCAAAATTTAGTTTCCTTAGTATTTTTTGCGGTAGCATTTTAAAATTCGTAGTGGCCCCTAAATTAGTTTCAGTATCTATGCAGTATTATTTTTATATTCTTGTCATTTTTTTAAAATACCTAATCTAGGTTTTTATACTATTTCGATCGAATAATTTTTAGTATTTCATACATTATTATTTGAATCCCTTACAATTTACATTTCTCAGTATTTTTTTCGGTATTATTTGTATCCCTTAAAATTTAGTTTCCTTAGCATTTTTTTAGGGTAGTATTTTAAAATTTAATTTCAGTATTTTTGCAGTATTAATTTTATATTCTTTGTCTCTTACAATTTAGTTTTCTCTAATTCGTCACAACATCGTATAATATATATAGGTTGATAGCCACTCTTGCAGCTTGATAAGAATCTTGCTTTCCATTGTGTTTGGCTGTCTTAACTGTTGTTACCTTTTTGGTGAATTAAATTGTTAACATTTAAGTTTCTGGACTTGAGGCACAATCGGTGAGAACAGATGCAGCGTTTGCTTATAACCCAAATCTGTCCATCAAATGCTGTACAGAAAAAAAACTCTCATTTCTGACAGTCTGACATTCCCTTTGGCTACCGATACGATCGCAGATCGTATATGTGCATGGCCTTATATATATGTCTTTTGTTCCGATTTGTATAAGTTTGCATGGAGATGGTTAATCCACCATAACTTGTACATAATTTGCCTGTCAAGTGAGTCACAGACGACAATCAGAAGGAGTCGCCCGATGCCAGTTGCCCGTCTCTAGAGTTGAGTGGAGGTTAATTTTTGTAAAGGATGTGCTGATTAAAATTTACGCACAAGGTCATTGGCGATCTTTCGACATTAAAATTAATGCAGGGCATAAATATTGTGCAGCCAGTTGGCAGCGAGTTGTGAATATGGGAAGTGGTTTTTTTTTTTGCTTGCCCCACAACAACAACCCGTTCACATTTCTGGCTTAATCAGCAACTGGTCCATCCATGAACTTGGTGGCTGAGGTTCATGGCAATTGCGTTGCGTTTTGTGTGTTGCAGCTGCAAACAAACAGCGCCAACGCTTAGAAAAGCGTTCAAACGACACACACACATACGACACATTTCTGTCATCATCAATAATGCCGACATGGAGTGCAAGAGATAGATAGAGGGAGACAAACTGAGTGTGTGTGATAGAGAGACTTTGAGTGTGGTTTGCCTGACTCTGCTCGGCTGCCTTTTTACCTTTAGCTGCAAGCAAATTGGCACAATTTCTCCAGCCGCAAGACGCGTGTTATGTTGCATACAACGCCATTTGGCCATATGGCCAAACAACTGTTGCAGCAGCAACATCGACAACGGCAACAGCTGACATTTTGCGGCTGGAAAACATTCAACGTTCAACGCTCAACGTCCGACATTCAACGTTCAACATTCAACATTCAACTCTCTTTCGCAGATTTCTTACAATATTTAACATAAATTGCAGACACCGCACAGCTGCTGCTCTGGCTGCTGCAAAGCCAACGTTCTGTTTGAGCTTCACTTTGTTTATGGGGCATAGCGAATCGATCATAGCGTATGCCACACATTTGAAGCTGCCACCTTTGAGGTCGCTTTAAAAGCGTGAGCAATTGTAAGGAATGTTTTATGTGGTAGCATAATCAATTTTCAATGTGTCTCTCTATCTTATCATCCTGAGCAAATCTTTTATTTAACTGAATTTAGCTGGCAATCAATCACTTAAGGTATCAAATATATTTGTCTATATATCAATCTATTCTTCTACTTTCATATGTGTAACTTATATTTATTTTGCTATCTATATATAGCACAGACTGTCTATATTTATGCTATCTATCGACATATCTTCCTTTAGCATATCTATGTTTCGTTGCTGGCTTTTTTCTTTGTGCTTTCTTTTCCGCTGTTTGGCAGGCGGGCGTTGCATGATCTTTAATCAAACAGTTAGCGGCGCCGCCGACGCAGATTGGGGCAATTGCAACCTTGATAGGCGTCGCTCGTTTCCTCTCAATGTTCTCCCCTCTCTCGCTGTTCCCCCCATTTAGCAATGTTCATCATGTGCATTCGAAGTGGGCTTTCGAATTGGAGCGCGTGCTGCGTTTCTAATGCAGCTGTGTCAAGGCGCTAACAAATTTATGTGGCCCAATGTGAGTGTGTGCCATATATATTCATCTCTCTCGCTCACTGCATGCTACTGTCTTGCGGCTTTAATTAACGGTCAACGGAAACTTATGCGCTTTTGTGTGCCACTTCGTCTTCGTCTTCGTCTTTCCTCCAACGTCCTCTTCAGCTTCTGCGGCTGCTGCTGCTTCTTCTGCTTCTTTTACTTGGTGTCTTCGTGTGGCCCCAACTGTTTTTCATGTTGTCTTAGGTTACCGAAAGCGTCGGTTCCGCTTTCGCATATTGCGCTTTTGCAGCTTTCTTGTTTACCAATACCCTGTACTTAATGGCCACAAGGTGTGTGATCAATTTCAAGTTTTTTAAATGATATTGAAAAGCGTTAAATTTATTAAAAGATAAAAAAGTTTCTTACTCACATTTGAAGTTATTTTTAGTTGGGTTCGCAATCGTTTTCTAGGGTATCTCTAGTGTTGTGTTGTTTGCTGTTTAATTGACATTTGCCGTTAGGGCAAAAAGGCGCCTTTTATGTTGTGGTTGAGCTATATCGATACGTCTTCTCTGCACTCCCCATCCAACCTCTCCCTATCTCTCTTTCGCTCTTGTTGTTTGCATGCTGGAATCTGGCTGGCATATGTCAATGTGCTTAATGCCTGACTGACGCTTCAACTACAACAGCGAGAGAGAGAGAGAGAGAAAGAGCACTTTGAACTTGTGTGTGCAGAACAAGAACAAACGATCGCTGTCAACTTTTGTAAACTTCCGGTTAGAGTCGCTCGTTTGGTTTAAGCCATTAATGGATTTTTATGTTTGCCCATCGCCCCAAAAACAAAGTATAAAAGAGCATACACAACGACTGGCAAAAACAAGGCTGCCCAGAAAGAACGACTTGCAGATACCCTGTAGTTGAGTGAACCTTACGGAGTTAGTGTATAAATCTTTAATTTCTTAAGATTTAAAAAATGCTATTGTCAACTAAAGCATCTAAAACCCTCACCAGAGGCACACATTTAACTGTCGATCGTATTAGTAAAAAAAACTAAACAAATTCACTGATTAACTAGAACAATTTCTATATATTGCTTAAGTGATAGTTTGCAAATTTCTAGAATATAAACTTGGATACTTTTAATTATTAGATTTCAGATTATAAAATGCCAAACTTTTTTTTAAATATTGGTTTTCAATTTTTTAGAATTCTAACATGTTTATTATAATGTCAATTCAAAAAACCCAACAATGCTTTAGTAGTTAAATGGTAAATTGATAAAGAAATTTTCAATTTACATTTCAATTTGTTGAAACTTTTATTTTTATGTCTCCAGGGTATTCACCAAAAAAGGGTTTCATATGACGAAGCTTGTAGTTTTGAGTTCGGATTTTCGGTGTATGCGTAATTCTAGGAATTCATTCTTTGTGTTTACAATCGCTAACGGCCAGTTGGCACTGTTGACTTTAGCTTACGATGACGACGACGACGACGACGCTGATGACGACAAATAAGCTAGCGGGGCTTTCAATTAATCAACGTTTGCCTTCGAGAATTTTCATTTTCATGCGATAAGCGAGCGATAGGCGATGGCGATGGCGTCTCTCGGTCACGTTTCAAAATTTTTTGCATCGCATCGATCTGCGTTTCGGTCTGTCAATTAAATTTGACAATTTGTGCGCGAACCCCAAAGCGGAAAGTCGTTTATCATTTGGTGAAATCATTGTCACATGTTGTATAAGAAAAACGAGCAAAATGTGCATGAGATATTTACAACAAGATGTTTTTGCAGATGAGCATTACACAAAAGAAATCCATTCAGTTGTGCCTCGGCCTCTATCATGGCCTCTCTCTCTCTCTCTCTCTCTCTTTCTGTTTCTTTCGGGTCTTCTCATCTACATTTCCAGCTTTAACTTGGCCGTCGTACAATCACTTTCGGCAATGCGGCAAACTTTTAGGTTCAATGTACGCCTCTCTTTCATAGTTAAGTTCGTGCGGACGCAGAGCTGTTGATAATGATAATGGTGATGATAATGATGATGATGATGACGACGACGATAATGTGAATAAGACAACACAAAATATGATGAAAATCGACAATAAACTATAAACTACAAGCAACAAGCGACATTTTGGCCACAATGTTGCAGCATTGTCCACCCAACAACAAAAAAGGCCATCAACAATATATAGTTGACTATTTGAATTTTGATTGGGTGTGGCAACAGTGTGTGCCATTAACAGCTGATCAACCATGAATATAAATTAGATGCTAGGGACAACTTTGATACTTATGATGTGGTTAGTGTGATGGCAAATTGAAGGCAAATGTTTTCCTGGCTTTTCTCTTTTAAGTTGTAATATTTTACCACAGAATATTCAAGTTTTGAATAGAGTTAATATCAAATTATATTTCCTGTACTTAATAGATGAATGTCTCCATTACTCTTAGTGCCATCAATCAATATATTTGTAATTTATTTCTGGTTTCATTTAGTTGCATTTGTCCAAAAAAAAGAAGTGATTTGTGTTCCTCGAGATTTATGTTTTCGATGCCTTCTATTCGCCAAAGTTTTGGCGTGTTTCTGCGGCCCTGGCACTAATACTATATATGTACATATATACATGCATTGTTATTGTTTTTATTGTTGTTTCTAGTTGTTGATTTTTGCATTACATTGCAAAATGCAAAACAATGAAACGCCATGAAATCATGGAAACAACAAACACTATGCAACAAAGTACAAGCGCACTACAAATGTGATGATAATTATAATTGTGTGCAGCGAAAATTGCAAACAATACGGCACCGCAAAAATAAAAACAACAACAACAACAACAAGTACAACTAAAATAATAAACAACAGAGCGACGCATAGATTTCCTTTTTGGCTTTTGCTGCTGCTGCTGCTCAGCTGTTAATTTTCTTTTAATTGCCTTTACGCGCGCACTTTTGTTAATTTCCTGCATTACAATTTGATTAATTGTTGTTTCCATTTGCTTCATTTAAATGCACGCACGTAGCGCTATCGTAATTAAAAGCACCATGCCTGGATCTTTTCCGACTCATCTCGCACCGTCTGTGTCCAAGCTTTACGATTGGGTTATTATACAAAAAGTGTATTATAAAAACTGAGTGGAAGCTATTTTCAAAATTCAATTAAATTTAATATTAAAAAGAAAACTGTGAGATAGCGCCACCTATTTTTAGTAAGAGAAGTATTTTTATTAAAATATACCACAAATTACTTAAATATACTGAATTCTATTTCTGGTATATCAATATACTATTATATTCTATTTCTTAGTAAAAAACTAACTTGGGTGGCATTATTAAAGTATACAACAAATATACTGTAGGCTATGTTTGGTATATCAATATACTATTACATTCAAATTATACTAGATTTTCAACCAAAGCAGCCCAAATTTAATTATCGATTGTGTAACTAAAAAAATATCTAAAATATTCGCTGAGTTAGCACAAATATTTCCATGTAATTAAGCCCTGTAAAATACAGGGCATTCCACAGTCGAAGCTTCTTGGCGACGAATCGTAAAACAATACTTGTCTGTTGCCAGTTGTTAAATCGAAAATCGAAAAGAATTTAAATGGGTAAGCTTATGTCATCGAATCACTTTTGTTTTGTGTGAATGAGAGAATGAATGAATAATGCGGCTAAATGTGTTTTATTTTCAAAATTAACTAAACACATGACAAGGCGAATAAAAATTTCAAATTGATGCAACTACAAAAAGTTCGCCCAAAAGAAAAAATAAAATCTTTTGTCATGATATAATGCAGCTGTTCGTTCTCTGTTGATGTTCGTATTTGTATTATTTAGTTGGTTGGCAATGAATTGAAGCCAATTGTGAAATTCCTTGGCTGGTTAAATGATGCATATCTCGTTTTAATTAATTTGTCTCGCAACAGTTGCCCAATAAATCGCTTTAAAAGGTCTCCCATTGTAACAAACATTCCTTAGCAAAATTTTGGGGAAGAATTGTTTGGGAACCTGTTTCAAACGCGCTGGGGAAGAGACAATGAGACAACTTTTGACTAGCTGCAAATTATCGAAATATGCTAATTGGTCTCTTGGCAAGTTTATTGGACAATAATTGTCTTGTATTAGGTTTTAGAACTTCTCTCGGTCTCTCGCCCTTTTGAATCCACCTCAAATTTCATTATGCATGCCCATAAATTATGGCGAAACTGTAAATTATTTGCCAAATTAGATAGATGGCAACTGGTTGGCCTTTTGCTCGACTAACTTATCTTGATCTTCTCTCTTCATGTTCATTGCTGCAATTTTTGTAGATTTCAATCGGCCAGCTTCGATTTTGGAAACCAATTTCTTGTCAAGGCCTTTTCGGCTTCTAGCATTTTGTCTTCTGTTTTTTTTTTGTAATTTGTAAAATTTGGTTTTTTATTAGCTATTTAACATTTTATTATGCCATTAAATTAGCTCCCTGTGGGTTTGAGATCACATCGGTATTAAGCTCCCTTATTATTGTAGTCGATTTGTATTTGAAGGAGTTCTTCGAACTGTTTTCATTTTTGCCATAATGAATGGTAAACTTGACTGTTGGAAACCATTCAATAAGTTGTCTATAAGTAGCCAAGCAAATAAATAGGAAAAACAAAAATAAATTGAAATGCTCGACTAAAAATTACGCTTTAATGTTGGCTAAATAAATAATATTTATGAAATATTGCTTATTTGCGATTTTTCATGTTAGTCTTCATTTTCATGTACTGCTTTTATAGGGTATGAAAAGTAGCAAGCAAACGGAAAAGAAAAGTTTAGAGAAAGAAACGTTGGCCGCCAATTGCCTTTCACATTTCAAAAATTTACAACAAGCCCCAAAAAAAACAGAAAAACAAAATAACCGTTGCCCTGCCACGCCAAAGCTTTACTCTTTAGCCCCTGCCCCCTGGCCCAGTTTAAAGTGTGAATTGCTGTTGAGTTGTTTATAGAATTTATGTTGTTTATTTGTTATGAAGAACTGCGCGTTAGCCGTTCCGTTCTCTCACACACTCGTAAACATTCCAGGCAAATGTGCAACAGCAAAAGCAAATTTATTAATTAAACTTGAAAAAGTCTAAGAGTAGCAAAACGCTAAAATTGTTTACTGAGCAAGCTTGAGGCCACCTGCCAAAATACAAAATACAAGTACATATATGCACATAAATATAGATATTTACTTTTGCTCCCCGCCGAAAATGAAATGCAAAATGCGTAGAATGAAAACGAAAGAAAAAGAATATATAAAAACGATAATGATATGCGGTTGCTCCATTTCAGGGCCATCGGGGGCGTTTCACATTGTATGAACGTGAATGTAGCACAAATCTGTCAAACGCCCTGACAATACATTTTTTTTTAAGCTCTATACAAATTTGTTCACGAAAATGGGAAAACTTTTTTATTGTGGTCGCTTGTGTGTGCATGTGTGTGTATATACAGATATTTTTATTTTCATTGCTGATGTTTTTTATGGCAGATTTTCCGCAAAATAAATAAAATGAATAAACACACAGAATACAGACAACTTTCCGGTCTCAGGGTCAGTCAACATGCTCGTCATGGCATAAAAATAAATACATACATATTAGCAATAAATAAAGGAAAATTGCAGTTTAATTTTTGTCACACATCAACTATTAAATGAAATCCGGCAACAGTAAAGTGATTTTCGGAAATTCGTAAGTCGAAGATCAAGAGAGTGCGATGAATCAAAAGTTGACATTGAAAACGCTGCGTAAATTCGTGAATAGGAAATGCCAAGAGTTTGTTAATGCAACCCAGATAAAATGTAGATTATTTTGTGTATATACTTCGATATCTATATCGTCGTGTTTATCTATCACTTCAGCATATAAAACAATCTTCCTACATGCATATGTTAGTCAAGCCAAATGCATTTGCATAATTTTGTGTTAAAACGTTCAAAGACACCTCTAAGTTTGTTGGCAATAGCAACAATAACAACGAAAAGATATTTAAGTTGAAGTTTAATGACTTTTTGCAGCTTGTTGAAATGAAAAACACAGCATCAACAACAACAACAGCAATAATATATATGACCAAACGTCGCGACGCTCTGAAAGCTTGATTGAGCATTTGTCAATTTCATTTTCGGACGCCATCAATTTTAATGCTATAATATTTCATAATTTTTGTAATTTATGCAATTTGACTCAAAATTTATATGGTGTTCATTAAATTGCCAAAAACTTTTGCCCATAGCTGCAAAT
This sequence comes from Drosophila albomicans, assembly GCF_009650485.2. Lineage (NCBI taxonomy): Eukaryota > Metazoa > Arthropoda > Insecta > Diptera > Drosophilidae > Drosophila > Drosophila albomicans. The sequence goes on from NC_047631.2 coordinate 24,159,051, forward strand.
TTTGCTATACTTAACGGCAATAGAAGAAGCATATTTTTGCGGTACCTTTTTCTTTTCTTTGGTTATATCATCGAACTATAACATTGGGGGCCAAAAGTTATGAAAGTTTCGTCCGATGATTTGTGGACACCGAAATTGGAGCGCTTAAATGGTCAAAGTGTGTGTCAAATGTGCAATATATAACTTACAAATGCGAAAATCAGAGATTTGACAAACTATAATTATCGTAAATAATAATAAGACGGCAATCAACGAAATTATTGAGATATAAAATACGAGGGTAACAATACATATTTTATATAACAAGCGACGATATATTAGATAAATGGCCAAAAATATGTTTATACTCCCTACACATAAGGAAGAAGGGTATTATAATTTTGAGAATTACTCATCTTCAACCTCATAAAGCCAGGAAGTTAGAGCTGCGATATTTTGTACAAACCATAATGTGAATATGGTATATTTTGCAATTTTCGGTATATTTTCAATGTAATGCTATATCGATATACCAAGTATAACCTTTGGTATATTATAATATTTTTGCGGTATATTAATATGGTATTTTTTAAATAAGATTTTATCGAGTTAGAGCTGCGATATTTGGTTCATACCATAATATCAATATGGTATATCTTGTAATTTTCGGTATATATTCAATGTAATGCTATATCGATATACCAAGTATAACCTTTGGTATATTATATTATTTTTGCGGTATATTAATATGGTATTTTTGACTGCAGTTTTCTTACTCGTTAATAATTGAAAATGTCAATATGGTATATTTTGTAATTTTCGGTATATTTTCAATGTAATTCTATATCGATATACCAAGTATAACCTTTGGTATATTATAGTATTTTTGCGGTATATTAATATGGTATTTTCGACTGCAGCTTTCTTACTTGTTAATAAAAGTGAAATATTAGTTATGTCCAATTTGAAAGCGAGCGCTGAGTCAAAGAACTTTGTATTTTGTTATAGAATAGGTGAGAATTAATTTTGGTTTATCTAACACGTCTGGCAAACATCAAAAAGCGAGAACGATATCAATCTGAAAGCAGCAGAATTATTGCTGCTATGCATAGTAGTATTTTCATGCCACGTAATTGTGTCATGGTTAGATAATCTAAATAACCGTAGAATTTTCACGTATACACAAATTAGCACATTGGAGTGTGAACATTTTCCGAAAGCAACGTTCGTTCTTTTTTCTTCTTTCTGTTAGCTGTAAACTGACAAAAAAAATGTGTATGAAAGCTAATGCCACTTGCAACTGGTACGTCGGTTAGTCAACCCACTAACTGGACAATGGGGCTAAGTAAATTTGAATGTCATTTGCTACAAACAATTTTCTTTTACATGAAACTCTGTTTACTTTTTGAGTTTTTCAATTATTTTTTTGGGTAGGGCACAATCCAAGATAGTTATGAGGAATAACATTTAAGAAATGACAATAAGTTTTTTTTTTGCTTCATTATTTCTTATGATTCTTGTTTATTTCGTTGTTTTTTTCCAGCTCTTTCCCTCTCATTTTACGACAATTAAAGCTAATTTGTGCCATTATTAGGTTTTTGTGCCTATAAAGCAAAAGTTTTCTTTTTATTTGTGAACAGAACTTTGATCTCTCTCTGGCTAAGTTTTATTGTTTTTAAATGATTATTGAATGTCGTTAGCGGTAAACGCTTTATGGGTCAAACAAAAACAAGAAAAAAACAAAAAAATATTGCCTCAATCCTTATGCCAACACCAGTTGCAGTCACTGTGTTTGTTGGGGGGGCTTTAAGGCAACCCGCGAGAGCCGCCTACTGAGCAGTAATTTTTATAAGCACATCTAAAAGCTGTAAATTTATGGCGAAGAGAGCTTAAACTGCTAATTAACTAAATGTTAAATCTATAGCTGCAGGTTAGCCTATGCTAAATGCATTAACTCTTTTAATGGCTTCTTCGTAAATGATGCGCGAACAGCTCAAGAAGTTGCACACAAATCAACGCATCGTAAAAGCAGCTACTTGATACTTGTATTTTGTATATTTGTATAGGAGAGAAGAGGGGAAGAGAACTTGGAAGAGATATGATTATCATAACTTGGAACTAACTAAAACTTTCTTATTTTCATTTCATTTGCAGAACCCAACGAATACTACAAGAAACCTCCTCAGCTGAACCATCACTTTTGAAAAGAGGTAAGCTAACAGTTAAGACAATGAATTACTGAATATTGAATTAAAAATGGAATGCCCCTTGTGGCAGTCATAAGCAAGGGTCGTTAATCAAAAAGGCATATCGGAAAATAAAATGCACAGTTTACAGTCTCACACATGGGGCATTGCATCATTAACGTTGAATCAGTGTGTGCATGGCACGCAGATAGAAGAGGTGTCTAAGCAGATATGTACCTGCCACAAAGTATCTACAAAACTGGCAGGCAAATACAGATACACAGCTAAAGATACAGATGCTTATGTGATGCACTCGTATCTCAATAGTGTGGCGAGTGAAACGGCGTCAAATTGCATTTAAATTGAATGAAATTAATTTGACATGCAAGTTGTGTTGAGTCAACTCAACTCTCTGTCTGTCTATCTGCCTGCCTGCCCGATTGTTGCAGCTTTCAACAAAGCGTTATAGTTACACGTGTATACAGATACAAATTTACAGATGCAGATACGCATATATATCTGACTGCATCTGTGAGATACAAACATAGCAGATGAAAGCAGCGGCGGCTCCTCTTGCACATGTCGAGCAAAAATCAAAATGACAGCCGGGAGAGCACAGGACCGACCGACGACCCAGCCGTGTATTCGATAGATACAATGCTTGTCTTAAGATACATATACATTTATGTGTGTGTGTGTGGGGGATTGCTTATAAATAGCCGCAGAAATGATCTATGCCTAGCTGCCGGGCTGTGCTTGTGTGCCGCTTATAAGATGCTATCTATTCTACCTATATGAAATATTTTTCATCAATTTTCACTTAGAAACGAAAAAAAAGAAAACCGTTTGCCCCGCGTTGCATTTTGCCAATTGCGTAGGCGTCGCTCTAGCTTTAGCTCTCTCTCTCTCTTTCCCCATCTCCATCTCTTTCGCTTTTGCATTTGATTTACTTCATTTATTACACTTTTCTGCCAGCTTTTTCTTAGCTTGGCGTTCCGTTAGGTTCCTTACTCTTGTAATTTCTTAATAAATAATAACACAAAAAAATAAAGCATTTGGCGCCCCAAGTCTTTGGCATCTATTAGATATGTATCTGAGCAATGTCTAGCTAGCAATGACTTTTGTGCTTGCTGCAAATGAATGATTGCTTTTCATTACGTTGCCCCTTTTGTGTTGGTCTTTGATTTGTGCTTGGTCTTTTTGTTTTTGCCTTTGCTTTCTAGACTTTTATACACTCGCCTTTGATCTACAAATTTATTTGTATGTGGGACTGCCGTCTATAATCAGATTGGGTTTGTCATAAGTTCAGCAGCGGAAGGGAATTCTTAATGCATTACTTTACTTTACCCAATTGCTATGTAGGCAGGTCACAACATGATCTATTACCAAATCTGCATAATTTTATTTATGTAGTTTTGCTTTAGATCTGACAGCTAACCTTGTTAACTCCAATGTAGTAGATCTTGTTTAACATTTTATGCAATTACATTTGTACTTTGTAGTGTCTCAATAGTTAATTCAAACCCTATCAGTTAAGGCACAATTATAAAGGTCAGTTTTGCGTGTAACAAGCGCGCCTGCCTCTCTCTCTCTCTCTTTGCTTCTCAGAGTATGCAAATGCCATGCAAAATAAATACTTAAAAGTCAGCGAAGCATGCAAGTTGCCAATGCAATTCATGCAGCCTCCTTTCCCCCTTTCCCCTCGTTGTCCACTGCTTCTCTTGTCTATTCCCTCGATCGTGTAGCGTCTTCGGCGTTTATTCACACGCATAACGCCCAAAATGGCAGCCAAAGTTAACTTGCAACATTCGCATGACAGCGCCACCTAGCGGCCTGTGAAGCGAAGCTGCCCTATTGTATTGTTAGTCTAATCTGTTGCATTACCAGAGGCGTGGCAGAGACATCTATGCCATAATAATACCCTGTTAGGTAAGCGGCATCATGAGAGAGAAAAAATCGGAGTAGATCTTAAATGAGTACCTTTTAATATTATGACAATTTTTATATTACAAAGAGAGATGTTCCTGATCAAGTTCTGAAAATTTCATCATCATATTATTGAAATTTTTTTGCTTATTAATTTGTTTTAAATTTTAATCTTTGAAACTTAGAGAGATATTCTAGGTGATGTTCTGAAAATTGCATGGTAATTGAAGTGTTTTTTGTGCCTGCTAATATTATTACCATTTTTTATATACTTCTAAATAATCATCTTTAACACTTAGAGAGCAAATTCCTTTCCTTAATCATCTTTAACGTTAAGAGAGATATTCCTGTCCATGTTCTGTAAATTTTGTAGTAAATGAAGGGTATTTTTTAGTCATGCACCTGTCTAAGACTAACATTATTACTATTATTTTTTTTGTTTATTTTTTTCTTCTAAATTTTCATCTTTAATATGTTATGCTTGCGGCTGTGTGTGTGTGTGTGTGTTGGTTGTGTGCTGTGTTCGCGTAATCAGGGTGTAACAATTACGCGTCTTGAATTGCGGGTTGCCGAGATACGAGTCGACTCGCTAGATGGCCAGCTAGTAGATACACAGATAGTCAGACATACCTATACCTACAATCTGGCTTGGGTCTCTGTTACAGTCTCTGCCGCGCCCCGTCACGTCTTACGTGTTAGCTGTGCCATAAGTACGAGTATGAGTATGAGTTTGAGTACGAATATGAACGGTGTTCTCATTCATTCGATGCAAGCCAAGACTCAGCTCTCGACTTGAGTCTTGGTCTGTGTTGGCATGCGGAGAGTGCGAATAGTATATGTGAAATAATTTTGAAATAATAGACAAATCAAGCGGCAACAGCAGCGACAGCTCAAGTCACTTGGGGTTGGCCTTTGTATAGATTCTTATTTAATTTCAACATTTTTGTGGTTGCGCTTTTGCATTTGATTGTTTTGCTTCATGCTTAATTAAACGCCATAAACTTGGCTTTTGCCAGCTCGCTAGCTACTCTCGGTAGGCCATAATTTTTTAACGATCTCGCATTAGTTTTACGATTTTAAACCAGAACAACAACAATACCAACGAAATCAAATATTCAATTCAATTTTTTCTGGGTGTTTTTTTTTTTAGAATGTTCAATCGCTAAATAATGAGTACTCTTAACGTGGGTGTGACGCCGCCCCTCCAAATATGCACAGTTAGTTTTATTGCAAATAAAAATGAGAAAAATTACATAAAATTGGTAAAAAAAAACACGTATAACATATACTTGGAAGATAAATGAGCAAATGGCATTTGCGACGTGTTTGTGGTAGGCAAATTGTTGTCTATTATAAACAAATTGCACCAAAATGAACATTTTTTGTATTCAATTTGTTTTTTTGTTTGAGAAAGGAACTGTCAGGGTTGCTGCCCATATGCGATCGATAACTCATGGAATGCAACTGGTGGCTTTGTAACTGTTGAAAAAGGAATGCATAGAAATAAATTCCCAAGAGGTTTTGTCCAAACATAGAAACTTGAATGTGGAATATGGAACAAGACAGCTGCTGTCTCGTTAATGGGATTGATATTGGGGTAAAGTTCAAATTAGAGGAATTTATTATAATAAGGAAACAACAGAGACTTACTCAAGCATATACATATATAAAATACTTTGTGAATAAGTTCAGTTGCACTTAAATTTCTTACAAGTTGCGAATGCAATATCTGAGAAATAAGGTTGCTAAATTTTCTTGGGGATTGCTGCATTCGATAAATTGATATGGGCTGCGATCTTGTGGAGGAAATCCGCCCCTGTTTGTTTAGCCATGTAAAACGAATGATATTAAATCAATTGCTTATCGAGAGACATTCGCAAGCGTAACTCTTTCGAAAATATCGACAACAACACATGACCACATCGACATCGACATCGACAGAGGCAGCAAAACGAAACAAAATTGTTCCACTTCAGTTGGGAAATACAGAAGAACAACAACAGAAACAACATCCAACTCAAACAACAAAAGCAGCACAAACAGCAAATTAACAAAAGCAACAAGCAAAGTAGGGGAAATAATTTTGCGCGATCATTGTGCTGAATCCACTCATTCAATTCTATTTGTGGGTGAATATCCCTCTCTCTGTCTCTCTCTCTCTCTGTGTGTCTCTTTTGCGCTCTCTCCGATCGATTTCTATCTCATTCTGGTTGAGCTTAGTTTTTGCTTTTTCATTTTCAATAGCGACTTTTGCTTAGATCGCAAACAACGACGAGAGAGGGTCGTAATTCAAATGAAATTGAAATTAAGTATTGATTGCAATTGGAACTGCGCACAGTTCAAGCAGACCTCACACACACACACACGTATACACACACACACACATGCACAAGCTTTATATTGCAAATTGAGCAACGGCCATAAATTATAGGCGATATGGCAACGCCATGCGATGCGCACCAGCGAAGGTAGCTATTAAGATGGCCAACAAATCGACAGCAAATGAATGGCAAATGTAACTGGAAATCGCTGCAAATTAACTAAATCAGCAGTTGTTGTGCATAGATACACAGATAGGGGGAAAACAAGAGCAAGAGCGAGTTTGCCAGCGAGTTAGAGACGTGATGCTTCTGACGTGACAGTTTTACAAGCAGTGTGACTGTCAAACAGTCACTTGGCAAGAAAGAATTACAGATAAAACGGTATAAAATATTTATAGAAATGCAATAATAACTAAGCTACAAAATATAATTTACTCTGCAATAAATCTTTTTTAAAATAAGAACATAAATTACAATTATTGATCATACAGTTTGACAAGATAGAAAGAATCAAACAATGTGGTTTTAATAGGCAATTAAATGAATGAATATTAAATTTGCGTATATGTATCTATGATGTTCACTTTTATTCTCAAATGTTTGGCTTTGCCAAATATTTCTCTTTAGTTTAGCATTTAATGCTTTCCCTCTAGCTACGCTCTATCTCAACAACAACAATATGCCATTTTTCATCATCATCCGCCTTCTCTTCCTCTCCCATTCACCCACTGTGCTCTTGCTGTGTTTCTGGCCTTCGTCCATGTGTCACGGTTTCGTAAGCATTGGCTTTGAAATGAGCCCATCAGAGCATCATATTGTACATTCTGCATTGTTGTTGTTGTTATCGTTGTCGTGTTTGTTGCCTGTTGCTATTTTTGGCATCGAGCATTTAACTAATGCATTTGCTTTTAACAAACTTATTTACGAGTAATGAGCAATTGTAATAAAAATATACATGTCTAACAATTTAATGAGGTCGCTTCGCTAGCTTCCTTTCCTTTCGGTCTTTCTTTTTCGTCATTGGGTATTTACAGCATTTTTGTCACTCGCTTTTTGCTAAAAATATGCCAGATATATATCCACATATTTGCAGTACTTTGTGATCTAATCCCTTGCGAATCGGTTACTCACTTTAATTACGTGAGGTGCATAAATGAAACTGGTATCTGATCTAAGCGCATTAGACGATGTTGTCACAGGAAAGGCTGTCAACAGTTGGCAAAGCCTTTCGTACAGTTTGACAGTGACTTTAAGCGCGAGTTGTGGTAACGTAACTTTTCGTAACCGTATTGAGTACCAAGAATAACAATAGAAAATTAAAAAGATAACAAGGTAAAGCAACGTAAACAAGAAGTTGCAACTGCCACTGCCACTGCAACTGCAACTTCAACTGCAACTTATTCGTATGCCTTTCGAGGCGCAAGTTCAAGTGCTCGATGCAACAACAACAACAACAACAAGAACAACAATGACAATGACAAGATCCCCGATCCAAATGAGCATGACAATAAACAGTGACAGCAAACTGTGACTGTGACTCTGTATCCGAGTTTGGGGGCAGCAGCAGCAATCAAGAGTCCCCAAGATGCGGTCACATTAAAGTTATGCCGGCCGGCAGTTTGCTGATTGAAGAGCGAGCCAGCCAAACGGATGAGATGCGAGGGCGGAGGGAGGAGGAAGGTAGGAACCAGAACTAAAACCAGAAATCAGAAACCAAATGCTTAGTCATCGAACTTGGCCTAATGCAAAACAGAGAGAGAACACAAAAACAACAGGCAGCCCAGTGGCTACCGTGACTTCACATCAACAGCAGCCACCGAATGATGATGACTCATCCCTGGCAAAATGTGCTACCAGTTTAGCACAACAACAACAGCAACAACAACACGGAGAAAGAGAACAACACCATCGATGCGAGCGAGCATCATCTATGGATCTCGTCTGGCTGTAGTCGATGTCTATAGAATTGTCGCATCTGCCTGCTGTCCTACTCCACTTCTTGTTGTGTGTGTGCCGGCCCAGAGTTGAGATTTTCAACGCTGTGTTTAGTATTTATGCTCCGTCATGCTTTGGCGCAACGCCCTCAACTGGCAATGCCCTCGAGATACACATGTATCTTATGGATACCTACACACATTCCTTCGTACTTCGTACTTCGTTCGTATTACGTACACCTCTCGTGTGTACGTGTTGTGGTGTACGCTCTCAATTAGTTATTCATATAACGTGCTAAAAAAAAAAGAAGAAAATCACAAAGCTTACAAAAGAGTTGCAAAAAAAAATCCTGTTGTTGATTAAGGCCCGCATGCATTGGTCGGCTACTTACCCGACTGTCTGGGCATGGGGTAAACTCAGAACTCATCCTTTTCGCCATACAACCATACACAACAACACATTGTGTTTGCTGTCTGCCTGCTTTGACAAAACTTTGCATGTCATGTTGTCATTATGTATGATGGTTCCTTTACCCTTATCCCTTAACCATGTGCCTCTGCCTAAAGCCTATGCTCGAACTCCTCACAAGCCCTGACATTGTTTGTCTACTACTTTGGTCGCCTCGTCCCGTCTCGTCTCGTCTCGTGGCAGTCGCGTCCCGGATATTCATAGACATTATATGTAAGCACTTATCATCGTATTAGGCTTCACGCCTTTTGTCTCTCAGCACCAGCTCGACGATAGGCTTTAATGCCAATGCCGCGCTGTTTGCTGTTTGCTCAGCTCATCTGCTCGGCTGCTCAGCTATGGTTAAATACATTTTCTGTTTGGCTTTTGTTAGCCTATTAACGTTGTCATAAGAGTGCTTGTATCCTAACTCCGCTTGCACTAAATATTTGAATTCAAAATGCTTACTCGGAGTTATTCAAATTTACTTCATCGTTAACCTATTTCCTGCGCTATCCTAACATAAAAAAAGGGGAAATATTTCTTCAATTCAAAATGTTTACTCTGAAAATTTTAAATTTTCAAATTTCCTCCTTTGTTTACCTATTTCCTTCGCTATCTCAACATAATAAAAAGTGATATATTTCTTTAAAAACTGAAGACTACATATAAGGATTTTAATTTATACATTTTATTGAATTCTTCTTTTAGCTTATTTAAAATTGAATTTTCAGTTAATAGTTAGACAAGTTAATTACTGTTCATTACACCTTTTTAATAGCAGACTTCAACTTGGTTTAATTGCTTAAAGTTTTACCAAATACTAGCTCTATATTTTCTTCTTCTATACGCCTCTTTGTAACTTTCCTTTGGCAGCTTGAACTAGAAACGAGTGTAACAATGTTTTAAATGCAGCTTTTAAGCTAAGCTGATATTGGTCTAATTGAATTGTATGCGGATGCGAGCAGTGATTATCAAACTGTAATTGCTGTCTGTCAAATTGCAGTCGCATCGCCGTCAAACTGTCAACACTTAAGTGGCAGTTAAACTGTAGCAGCGCATGTCAAACCACCGGCAGACAAATCAAGATGAACACTAATGAAATTCTTGTCTTCGTTGTTGTTGTGGATGTTGTTGCTGCCGCTTCACCAATCAATTCGAGTTGTGTTATAAACCAAACTCTGGTTCTATTCGTTGTGCATATTTCAATTGATCTTATGAGTCAAGCTACCATGTTTAGACATAAATCGACGTTCTCTAAGCCAAAATCGAAAACTGGTCAGGAAGCGAGAGAGCGGGGTGGGGCGCAAAATGGAGCCAGACAGTGGGTCGTATGAGTGATGTCTTTGCTTTGGCGCAGAACAAAATGAATACGAAAAAAAAGAGAGGAGAGAATTCTCGAGGTCAGCCACTTTTGTTGCGGACAAACCAACCAACTAACCACCTCATTCTTCGCCCCGTTTCCCTCTTTTTTAAACTGTTAAGCTACCTGTTGTCGTTGTTGTTGTTGTTGTTGTTGATGGTGCTATTCTCAGGCACTCTTGACCAACATAAACTCGCATCATTATAAACATACATAAAGAACTATAGCGATCATGGGTATTAGAACTTTATGAAGACGTTTGCGACGCTGCTAAAAAAAAATATGAAAAAAATGCGAATGGCAAAAGGATTTGCATTTAAATTATTATAGAATTCAAAAGCACAATTTGTAGTTCAAAATTGGAACAAATTTTATTATTTATGTGTTTGTGTGTTGAATACCCTAACACCGTTCTAATAGTCTAAGCTTTTTTCTTTTGCTTGTTCTCTGTGCTGCCTTCGCTGTCCGGTTTCGCAAACGTTGCAGTTGCTGTTGCTTTAGCTGCTGCTGTTGCTGTTGTTGCTGATGTTGCTCTCGTGTGTGGTTTTTACTTAATTTACTTTACTGTTATGTTTTGGCTTTCCGCTTGTTAGGCAAGCAACAGCAGCCTCAGCAGCCGTGGCAATTGGATGTGTGTATCTGTCAGATACTTTTGCTGATTCTATGTGCAACTTTTTCGATGCAGTCGCTGTTGCTGTTGCTGTGGCTGCTGCTGCGTCGTCTACACTTGACATTTTCTGGGTGTGCTGAGGCGTGGGCATGCCACACACACACACACATAACATAACATACATACAAGACAAGATAATTTCATAACTGATCCGTCATGCCAAACGTGGCAGCAACATAAATAATATAAACTTTAATCTCGAATTAAATGCCAAAGGTTAATGCCAACAAATTTGTACACAAAACCACTTAATAGTTTGTTGTCTTTTTTTGTGGTTTTTGTATCGACCACTTGTTATTATTTCACATATTTCTGTTTAGGTCAATCTCACAGTTATGCAATCGATTTATACTTGTGTTTTTCTTTTTTCTTCCACACTTTTTTTTTCTTTTTCATTACGTATACGACACATGTTCGTATGTTCCACTCTGTTTCTGTGTGTCTGTCTTTGTTTTGTTTGTCTTTGTAATTATCAACGCCATAAAAAATTAATACGTACGAGCTTAAATCAATAACGCATTTCGTTGTTGTTTTTACTTTTGAGTGAGTTGCGTGTGTTGATTTTATATCTTTGATTTTTATTGGTGCATCCATTTCGTACACCTTCTACTTAAAGAAGTGACGACAACACGACAAAGAGGCCTCTTTATTGTAGCTATTTGATATTAGAAGCATGGCACAGATTGCCCCTTCGACACTATATATAGTAAGTATATGGGTTAGGGTGTCATAATCGGATGACCTTATGCCATAGGCCTCTAAGTTTGGTCAAGCAATGACCCAAATATATGTTGTAAGCCTTTTGAAATGGGCAATAAATTCGTTGCAGTCACACTTGTTGACACGCTGTGCGTAAACAACGAAATAATCAAGTCATTTGGGAAATGAATCAATGCAGTCGTGAGGTGATTAGATAACTGAAATAATTTTAAAGAGATTTACTATAAGAAAATGTTAAGAATTTTCGTTGATTAATTACTATACAAACATTTTTCATTTATCTTTGCAGAAACGTAAAATATTGACAATAAAATAATTAGCACAAATTGGTAAGTTAATACAAGTTCTCTCTATGGGTTAAGTCTATCCAGTCAGCATCATTTATCACCGTGTTCTTGGCAACTTTTGCAATCGTTTCGCCATTACAAAACAACTTGAATTGTGCCAAAAGAAGCCAAGTTGTCATTGCATAACCATAAACAACAACTTAATTAACATTTGCTATGCGACTTTTTTTTTATTTGCAACTTACAAAAACAAAAAAAGCATTGAAACAAAAAAGAAACCGGCAGCGTAGCTCATATAAAAAGTAGTCAACGACTTCCGTTGCCAAAGTGCAGCCAACACTTTGAAGCACGAGGTGTCTTAAGACCAACTTTGAGAGTTGCTCGAACTGCATATGGCTAAAAAAAAAAAAACGAAGAAAATTAAACAAATAAACAGCAGACCGGGACGATTTCCGTTTTGATAAAACAGCTAGCTTTTTAATTGCAATAGACGAATTGACAAAAAACAACAACAGCAACTCCAACGAAAGACAGTTATGAAAGAGACAAAAAAGGGGTTTATTTAATTGTCACAGCAATTGGCTGTGAGTAGGCGTCGGGCCTAAAAAAGCAACCAGCCAATAAGTGGGGTGCTTTTTTTCTTTTTTAATTTATTTTGATGAATTGTTGTATACTCTATAAAAATGCAAAGTGTGGGAAAGCAGAAAAAACAAGTAGAAAAGCAACAGTGGAGTATTAAAAAAGGCAAAACAGCGGCATTATTCTTATAGTATACCACTAGAATACTAAAATATACCGAAGGCTATGTATGGTATGTTGGCATAGTAATACATTCAATTTATACCATTCTATTTTGTATTGGATGGTATATACCAGCTAGTATATTGATAGAATGCTAGCTATATATGCTAGAATGGTATAATTTGAATGTATTACTATGCCAATATACCATATATGCCAATATACCATATATAGCAATACATTAAAAATATACCACAGAGTACAAAATATACCATATTGTAAGCCAAACCAACTATGACCCTTAGTAAGTAGGCTTCACATACATTTCCTGAAGGAACAAAGATATAATACTCTTCTACCCTATGGGTATGGGTAGTGGGTATAAAAATATCAAGCTGGGATATTTTTAAAACTTTTTCTTTTTGAGGAATTAGCTGAGGATTTAAAGTATTTCAAAGTTGATCATTTACCAATTTATTATAGCTAGCAAAGCATTGAGCTTTTTGTGCTATGGTTTCTATTTATGGTCAAACACTCAGCATTTTTTTTTTATGTTTTTTGCTGTAAAACTCAAAAAAGGCATATATGTAAATAAATGGGAAATGCATCATGGCACAGATTTGCATTTTGGCTTGGCCAAGTTCTGCAGTTAACCCTTTTAAAAATAGAATATATATATTTTTTGTATGTACGGGCATTTAATTTATATTCTATTATCATAATGTGCACACAATTGCCTGGGAGCATGTTGTGCCAAGGCATGGCCTGGCACATGGCTCAGTTCATAGCCTAATTGGAATTGACGATCGAGTGAATGGCCGACAGCAATTAGCGTAACGCCTGGACGCGCCCATATTCAATCCGGAGCGGTCCGAACCGGACCCGGGACCAAAGGGGCAGCCAGCATTCAGCACCCGGCACTGGCACCCAACATAAAATCATTGCCCCAAACAATGAACATTTTATGCTTATGCTTATGCTTGTTGTTGCTGTTGGTTCTATGAACGCCAGCGAAGCGCATTAAAAACTAAAGTTTAGTTAGCGCATCTGTTGCACATGTGCGGGGCGTGGCATGTGGCATGTGGAGGCAGCTAACGATTCCATGCTGCTGCTCACATTAATGGTTCATTCTCTGCTGTTGTTGTTGTTGCTGTTGTTGTTCTCTGGGTAGGCTGGCAACATTTGTGGACTATTTGTAACCCGGAGGCACATAAATATATAAATACATCTTTTTTTTTGCCGCTGCCGTTGCCGCTGCGTATCTCAGCCACATACAAACGGCGACATTAACCTCAAAACCTTAACATATAAGCGAAGTAGAAAAAGAGGGAACGATGACGAAGTGAGAGAGCAAGAAACACAGCCTACGCATGCGCTGATTTGTTTTGCTTTTCTTTACCTTTTTTTTTATTTTTTTTTTTTGCTGGGCTTTTGTTGTAATGCGAATATCTTGAGAGGCGGCAGACAAAGCGCTAAAATGAAGCTAATGACGAAGCGTGAATGCTCTTTGCACATTGATTTTCTATATGGTCATAGTATTGGCGATTGACAGACAATGACCGAGGATGACTGGTGTCAAATCCATCCATATAGACCATTAATTGATGAGGCGCTCTTTTTGTGTAAGTCATACTCGGGGAAGAGTCGAGCCGAGTGATTGAAGCTGTCTGTCAGTTGGACAATGAAAAGCGAGAAGAAAGATTAGAATTGGCTAAAAGGGTCAAGGCTGCGCTGGTGATGAAGATTTCTAACACCATTTAAGATGAAGATTGAGGAATTATAAAGGAATAATAACTTTCTATCGATCGTTTTGTTTTATGATTTCAACAACCTTTTAAAACCATTAATGGAAATGATTTGGGAATAATAAAGGAATAATGACTTTCTATCGTTTGTTAGCTTTATAGTTTCAACAACTTTAAAGAACCATTTAAGGAAAAGATTTAGTAATATTGAAGGAGTAAAGACTTTCTATCGTTTGTTAGCTTTATATTTATAAACAGCTTTAAGAAGCATTTAAGGGAATACGATGGGAATATCAAATCCCTATCGATTGTTTAGTTTGACAGTTTCCAAAGCCAATTAAGGAGAAGAAATTTCTATTGATTGATCATTTAAACATAATTATTGCAGAATAATACATTTTTTTTAGTATTTTATCATTGTAATTGAAACAGTTTTCTATAATAATTTAAGCATATTTTTTGGTTTATATAACATCAAGAATTTGGGACTAACAAATTAATATTTTTCTATTCAAATTCTTTATGATTTGATGTCAGCATAACAAAAGCATAGTCAAACTTCCTTTATTTCATTTATTTAAATGTATTTATAGTTACATTAAAATATGTTTGAATATTCCTTTCTTTTCAATGTCGAAATATGATCGACTCCTGTTCAGTTGTCTGCTAGGTGATGAGCGTGTGTCTTGAAGGGTATAAGGCAGACCTCAACATTCCGACACACACTTGAAGTGTTCTTAACATATTTTAATTGAGCGTGAGGGAGGGCGAGTGCCTTGGAGGGCGGTTAGGTTGGCAAAGGGGGAAGGGAAGGGGGAAAAGGGGGGCGGGGGCACCGCGTCTTTGGGGCGTGTTTGCTTGTGGTTTACCTGGGTGGGTGTGTACGAATTTAAATTTTTAACATGTAACTCATTTTTAATGCAAATAATATAATATTTTCTTGTAGTTGCTGTTGTTGCTCATTCGCGTGCAGCTTGTGGCAGGGGCAACCACAACAATAACAACAACAGCAGCGAGGAGTTATAGCAGACACGCGAAATGGGTCAGGCCTCTGGCGACTCTGCTGTTTTTTTTTGGAGACTGAAAAGTGAGCGTGGCAAGCAGCAGCAGCAGCAGATTGATTAAATAACCAAGAACTGTTAGCCTTTTGTGGTTGCTGCTGCTGTTGTTGTTGTTGTTGTTAATATTCTTGTTATTAATGAAGAAATTTGACAGCTTTAACATTGGTCTTATTGCGGGGCGTTGCTGATGGTTCTTGAACTGCGCGGCGGCTAATGAAGTGAATTGCTGAATATCAAATATACACAATAATGGAGAAGTACTCTCGTACTTTTACCGAAACAGATGCTGGCAATTTGCAGCAGCTTGCAACAGTTGGCGCAACATGCAAATGCCTTTGCCACATGCACAAGACACTCAAAGCGAAAACGAAACGAAAATTGAAAACAAATTGCACGAATTGTTTGATTTGCAGCTTAGAATGCAAATGCTGCAGTTTGCAGATACAAAGAGAGAGATACAAAAGCGAAGGCAGCTCCAGTTGCAGTTGTTACCCTGTAAACTTTGGATTGATAAGCTGTAAATGTTGTTTAAACTATCAACAAATACTTATTATTTTAGGAATTAAACTTCCTTAATTTTCATGTATTTTTATGCGTGTAATTTATGTTGTAAATGTAATGAGTATCTCTTAGTTGATCACTATCTGCCACTTCAATCAGCATTTTTTTTTCACTGTACACATTTGCAGCTGATTTGGCACATTTGCAACTGCCTCTCACTCTATTTCCATTGCCTGGCTATCTGGCTATCGCAAAAGATACAGATACAGCTACAGATGCCAATGCCAATACAGATACGTTGTGAATGTATCTGTATCTCAAATGAACGTGTATGTCGCACAAACAGTTACAAATTGCAATGAAGAATGTGCCAGTGATAAGTCAATAACTGTGATTAAATAACAAACAACAGAGTCACAAAACAAAAACAAAAAATACATTGGCCATCAGATGCAATCATGCACTGATTTGTATCTCTAAGTACTTGTATCTTGTAGTTATATTGGGTATTTGCTTGGTATCTACTGTCTACTGTCGACAGTTAGCGAAAGTGCACAAAGCAAGTGGTCTTATCGATGTTGAAATTGAAATGTTAATGAACTGAAAATTTTGCGTGTCGAATTCGTCGATTGTCGATTGTTGAGAGCCAGAAGCAAACTGATTGTAACTCCCGATACAATGATATCGAGAAAGAAAAAATACAAAACCAAACCAAACTAATAGAAATGCTGAAATACCAAGCAAGATTGTTGATTGTTCAATTCGAAAGGTAACAGCTACAGCTACAACTACAATAAATGCCCAACATCATTTCACACTTCACTTTCCATTTTTGTTGATGCCCGAATTACACAAAAAAAAAACAAGAAGAAGAAAAATATACATTTCAATTAATGCAGCTAATAATGACTTTGGCCAAAAAATGAAAGAAAGAAAATGCTGAAAATGTATAAAAAATAATTTATAATTTAATCACGAATACATTTTCATATCTCTCTTATGCTCGTCATTTCAGATTCCAATTGTTTTTGCAAGCGCCAAAAATAGTTTTCATGACTAAATTATTTTTTGTTTTTATTATTACTATTTCTCTGTTTATTTTATATTTTTGTTTTTGCTTATTTTTGCTTTGTTTATGTTGATAGCGTTGCGTTTGACACGTTTTTTGTATTGCACTTGAATTCGCTGATTGTTGTTGTTGTAAGGTCTTCAAATATGAATGGAAAATTCACTTAAAGTCGTTTGATCATGATTATCGTGAGTCTTATAATGATTTATATGCCATCATTTAACACCTTCGATATAATTTAAAGCCATTTTTGGTCATCACTTTTGGCCTGATTGCTAAAAATATGCGAAAATGTTTCGTGAATTCTTTGTTGCAGTTGTTTAGAAGCTCAAGTCGCAATTTGTAAACATTTATTTTTGTCCGTGTTTAAGTGTGAAATTAACCACTTTTTGTTAATTCTAACAATTAAGAAGCCAAAACGCTGCGAATCGTTTAATTGGTTTGTTTTTCTTGTTGTACACAAATTAAGCTTAATTTGACTCAAAAGTGAAATCGAGACAATTTTTTTTAGCATGTCATAATCTTTGTCATTTAGCATTCAGTTTTTTGTAGACTACTTAAAATGATTTAGCTGCATTCTCTCATTAGTAATGTCATTAAATAACTAAATTGAATGGGTAAAAGTTGAAATATAAATAAATGCTCAATTTATATTAAAAATTCTTTAAGGAACTTGAAGAAAATACATTAAATTGAAATCTTAATTATGCGTTTGCAATTAATCGAAACGTGTGGAAGCCGTTTACGACTTTCCCTATTTTATATTATCAGATCACGTTTAAAGCACTTTAAACCCGAAATCTGTAAATGGTAAATACAACACGGTCAGTAGTTGTTCCTTCAAGCTGATCGTTGAACCACTTTAAAAACCACTTGATTATGACACAACTTTGACAACTAGCAACTGTGGCATCAAATGTAATGTAAACACAAGTGAAAATAATGTGAATTGGTAACTGCATCTCTTATGTTATGTGTATGTGTGAGTGTGGTTACATTTCGTCGTGCTACCAAATAACTGAAATTCATTCATGCGCAATGCATGAACGTTGCTTTTTGGGTTGTTGTCTCGATTGAATTGGACATAGATTCACTGTCCACTCGGACTCAGTGGTTGCTCTCTCAGTGAGTGACTCTGACTGATGGTTGCACATCAACATCAACGTCAACAACAACAGCAGCAACAACAACAACAACCAAGACAACGACAAGCGCAACGGCGACACTTTCAATTGCACGCCTTCGAACTCGGTCGCACTTTCTCGCCTGGCGGTTGGGGTTGCGCTTTGATTTTTTTTCTATCTTTTTTTTTTATTTTTATGGCTTCTTTTGGCGCTACAATTTGAATGTCATTAGTGTCAGCTCTCGGGCGACTCGAAGCTAACGGAGCTGAGAGCTGCGAGCTGCCCACAACGGCGTGACAGACCGCAGCCAACGTGCCACGCCTACTTCAGTATATACTCTGGCAGAGGAGTTGGCATCTTGATGTTGTCGCATAGTGGAATGTATAATTATGGTAATAGCTGATAGAATATGCTAACGATAGTACACGATAGTTTCAGATAGAGTGTGATAGTTAGCTTGTTAGATATTATAATTATATATGTATATTCATATTTGTTACTTTTTAAGCCGTCAAACTTAATATTCATTACTCTCAGAATGTCCACTCTACAATAGCTGATGGAATATGCTAACGATAGTACACGATAGTTTCACTTAGAGTGTGATACTTCGCTTGTTAGATATTATAATTATATATATTCATTGTGATTGTCGAGTTCGTTGTAGCAAACATCTTTTGTCACTTTTTAAGCCAAACTTAATATTCGTTAGTCTCAGAGTGTCCACTCTATAATAGCTGATGGAATCTGCTAACGATAGTATACGATAGTTTCAGATACAGTGTGATACTTGAGACTCTTTGCTTGTTAGATATTATAATTGTATATATTCATTGTGATTGTTGTCGAGTTGATTGTCGCATAGTTTGCAAACATCTTTTATCACGTTTTAAGCCGTCAAACGTAATATTTATTACTCTCTGAGTGTCAAGTCTATAATAGCTGATGGAATATGCTAACGATAGTATACGATAGTTTCACGTAGATTGTGATACTTGAACAACTTTACTTGTTATATATTATAATTATATATATTCATTGTGATTGTCGTACATCTTTTGTCACTTTTTTTAAGCCAAACTTAATATTCATTACTCTCAGAGTGTCAACTCTAAAATTTCGTTTGTTATTTAGTGTATTATCATTTAGTAAAGTTGATCTTGTTCACACAATAACGTGGACAATCGGTAGCCAGTTTTTTGTTGAATGCAATTTTAAATTTGAAGTCACGTTAAGCATTTATTACAATGTCATTTTCACTTGGTCGCTGAACACTTTTACTGTGTCACGCCAACCAACAAAAACAAAAAATAAAATAAATACAAAGAGACAACTGCGATTGCTTCCCCCCTTCCATTTTGCCCCACTTTTCCATTGTTACCGAATCTCCGAAAGTGTCGTCAGTGCCATGTTAATTTACTCGATCATTAACACCGCCTCGAAAAGCTTATCTAAGACTTCAACCTCAACTGGCTGGCAACTTAAAGGTCTGAACTACTGTTATTACCCCCTTATTGTTTGGTAGTAAGTAGTTTCCTTGGGCATTGGCAAACAAGGCAGCTCCATTGTGTTCGTTCTCTCGTTCGCTCTCCACAGTGAAAATAGTCATAATCTCTATGCTTTGGCTCATACTTAAAGTGTAATGCCGCTTTGCGTTATGATTTCACTTGGCCGATAAGCTAATATGCTTCTTGCTCGTTGGATTCAAATCGTAGATAAATATTTAATTAGGCTTTTTTTCTGAGTTTTAATGTTTCGGCGCCAGAGGGTTCTACGCTCCTTAACACCACAATGGAATTTGGTTTGCAGTCGCTTTGAAAGATTGAAAGATTTCCAAAACAAAACTTAAGGGGGGAAAAAACATTACGATTTTTATAATAATAGAACTCGTTTGTTTTGTGGGAGGTTAAAATTAATAATGACTAGAATGGCGTCTTGGCCTAGAGCTGAGTAAAAAACTAAAACAATTAACACAATATTAAATAATTATGGCGTACAATCGACAAAAATGTTAAGATCTAAATGCGGGGTTTTGTAGATAAAATATGTGGTAAACTGTAGTTATTAAGTTGGATTTCCTATAAGCTTTGTCCAAGCAGCTTAAAGTGTGTGGTTTCTTAAACAATTAGCTGAGCCTTGTCGTTTTGCCTTAATATGTTTTGTTTTAACTGATTTTGCTTATTGCATATTAACGCATTGCATGATGCAACTTCAAAGCCTTGCCATTGTGCAGCAGACTGCGGCATGCGACATGTGGCATGCGTCATACGGCGCTTTGGGTTTGCCTTTGATGTTGTTGTTGTTAGTTATGCGAATGCGGCCGTTGCTTTCAACTCTTTGTCGTCCAGCTGTTAATGCTGCTAATTAGCTAAAGGAAAGCACTGCGGCTCAAGACAATTGCTGGGCATTTATTCGCTGTCGCCAGTTGTTATACCCTGTATGAGAGGGGTATATGAGTTAGTCGAAGAATGTTTTTTATGTACCTTAACAGAGACGAATCATAGAGCAACGCAAAGTCGTTCACCTCTTGTGGGTTTTATATCAATTAATTCAGCGCCTGGCAGACGCACATCTTGATACAATTTGTAGCTAAACGTCGGCATCTGGGTTCTATGTATCTTCTTCTCTCTTTTTTTTTATTAGTTTTTAGTTAGAAGAAAGAGAGTGTATTCAGGAGTATAAGTGGAGGGGATCTCTTTACTTGAGTTATGTTTGCCGCCAAAGATCTTTGGCTTGGTTGGCTTGTTGCGCTTAGGCGCCTTTGGCTTTAAGTGGTTTACTTGCCATTTTTATATAATTATCATTTTGCAGTTAATAATTACTGCTAATATCTGCGCGCTCTCTTCTTCTCTTCTCTTCTCTTGCCACACACATTGGAAAGTTGCCGCGTGTCTTACATAAAAAGACAACTTAAGTTTAGTTTGAGTTAAATTGAAATTATTGCAATTAGTTTGTTGCTTGGTTGGTTAGTCGCTTGATTGCTTGCTTAGTTGATTGGTTACTCGGTTAGCTGGTCTGCATATGGTACACAAAGTAAATGCTTATTGTCGTCGACAACTGTTACATGCACTTTGTGTCTGTATGTATGTGTGTCCCCTCCTCACTCCCTCCCATCCCATTTAATTATTACAATTTGAAAGTTTTGCTTTAATTGTTGTTTGGCCTTTTAGTTGCAGTTATCTCAGCATCAACAGCTGCATTTTTATATGCAAATTAGCTGAGCACACACACACAGACACAAACGTTGCATTTATGCTCACGTTGATTATCATCCTCTCGGTGTTGAAAAGCCTTGGCATATGTGCTGATAACATTGCATTGCCGTAAAGCTGACAGCCCAGCCTAAGAAATATTTACCGAGAGAGAAGTGTGATCGCCACCACCATCATCATCATCGTAGTCAGCATCTTTAGCCAAGCAATCCCCATTAAAACTTGTTTTTCCTGGAATGCCATGCAAAACTTGACAACTCTAATAGATCAGCGAAAAGAATGACAGCGTCGAGCAGATCAACAAAGGATGATTAGCTCATCTTAGATCTAGGAATAGGCTACAGCGACAATGATTAATGACACCGTCAACTTCTCAACGATTTCAACTACATAAATTTTATGGACAGCTGTTCTTTGCAATGTCATTACTTTCACTCAACTCTGAAGTATCTTAAAACGTGCTTTAATTCGCATAAGCCAGCTCATTATTCAGCTCACATTGCGTTCAACAGTTCCAACCTGCTCCTCCCCCTCGTCAGCTGCTTTTTTTTCACTTTCTGTTTCTGTTTCTGGACATTACAACTGTCACTTTATAGCAGCTTAATTGTGATAGATCTTAAAATGTCTTTTATACGCCTTCGCTGTCTGTTCGCCTCCATCTCCTGTGAATCGACCTCTCGAACCTTTTGAACTCGCTCAAAAAAAGAAGCAACGACAACTTTCTAAAGGCCACGCGCTCTTTGCAACTGACAGCAAGACAATCTAGCAGTGCTCTAGTTGGGTATGCTAGACTCAGAGATACTTTTTAATTGATAATTTATTGAATATTTCGTATTACTTTTATACAAATCGAAGCTAAGAAGTATAAATTTATTTCTTTACTCAGCTGCCTCTTTCGTTGTCATTACCCATCATTAAATACAGGGTATACGTTTCTATGGTATTAATAAACAAGCTCGATTACAAGAGGCGGTCGCTAAGAACTGAGAAAATAATACTTAATTATTAATTAGTAGGAGGGCATAAAAAGCGTAACAAAACGATCAAAAAATACCGGGTCACATACTAAAGAAGCGGAGAGACAAAAGACAACACAAAAAAACAAGTCGTAGGCCGCCACAAAGTAATGTAGTTGGGGATGTGGATGATGATGACTGTGGCAGAAGTTTTATAAGATTGACCCGCATACCAGTGTGGGGGCCAGTTAGGCAGCCAGGCAGGCAGTTGAGATGCTTTTTCAGTCCGTCAAGCAGTCAGTCAGTCCATCAGTTTGTCAGTTATTCAGACAGTTGCACAATTAGATAAAGCATCTGTATGGTTTGCACTGTGATGAATGTTAATTGAACTGCAAGTTGTACTTTGAAGCATTGTTCGGCTACCGATGACTCTAATGGGGGGAGAGGGGCAGAAATCTTGAAGAGTTTTTGTTTGCATCCTTGACGGATGCTGACTGCATTCCCCAACCACAACGACATCCCCATTGAGACACTGAGACAGCAGCACCTGCCCACATTGAGCGCTCTAATGCCTTTTAAATTATGCACACTGAATTTGACACGAAATTAATATGCTTTTGAATGTATCTTGTATCTCGTTTGTTGCAGCTAATGAAATTTGACACCTCCAACAACAAGAGTAACAACGACAACGGCAACGGAGACACAGACGGCGAAGGCAACTGCAACCTAAAGTTGATGGCCCTCTGTGTGTGGGTGGCAACAAATTAGAGAGCTGTATCGCTTTTATTGATATCGACGCCGACTCTTATTTGCCGATCATGAAGTTCATAATGACGATGATGATGATGTTGTTGTTGACCGATTGACCAGCACTAGCACCATCAGAAACACCACAAAAAAAAAAAACAGAACAGAGGCGTACGACAGCCGAAGCTGCCATGTGGAACGACCGAGAGATAAAGCCAACAACACATTGAACACAGAACAAAGCATATCGACAGTAAGAGAGAAGGAGAGAGAGTGAGGCACACTCTCAGTAGGTGAAAGAGACCAAAAGATTGCGTGATTCAGATAGCGCATATCAAAGAGACAAAACATCACACACACACAGACACAAGATGGAGACCGAGTCCATGGAACAGGATGTTATGCTCGACGGCAGCGAAGATCTGATGTCTACATCAAACACATCATCCACAAATGGCGCTGGCAGCGACACAAATGGTTGCTCCAAGAAAACGGTAAGTCGCGACCCATAAAATATATAAATTCAAACTATCCGAGTCAGGCAAGGAACAGAATCAAATCTCTAGTCTGGTCAACAGTCACATAAATCAAACGTTTCATAGCGATTGTCAAGACTGCGCGACACTTATGACACTATTTAAATTGGCTATCCTATGGGATTGTTTCTAAACTTTGCTTGGTAATATCCGACAAGACTAGCTCTTTAATTATATGTTGCATAAAGTTAAAGAGTGAAAGAGCAACTTCGTACCGGAAATTTTAACAACATTCCAACTGGAAAAGGAAATGAGATATATGTATGTATAGATCGTTAAATTTGATTAAAAGTTGGTTTGCAAGTAATCTGATATTTACGATTAGTTCATTGCAAACCATATCCAATAATACACACCAGACATGAATAGGATAATTGAAAGGTATTAATTGTTCGTCATGCAAAGAAACGCACACAGAGTTATGGCTTGTTTTGGCACTCAAGACACTCGTTCAGTCAGTCAGTCACTCAGTCAGTTCAGTCATTCACTCAGTGTGTGTTGCGGTTATTGTTAGCCGTGCATTGTTGAATGCATTTTGCTTTCTTGCCTTTTGGACGGGGAGCGCGCTTTTGCTTTTGCTTTTGCTTTCAACCGAAACCGTCAACTGTCGACAACACCTAAGAGGTTTCAGCGGCTCTCTGCTTAGGCATATTTCAAGTGCTTTGACCCACCCACCCAGGCAAGAGACCAGCAACAACACATGCAGAGAAGGGACTGAGTATGAGGCAATGCAATCGCCTCTTGGATGCTTGGGTACTTCCGTCAACAAAAGCGGGGCAATAACTATGACCAGACCATAAGACGATGGCCACACTTGACTGGCACAACTAGAAAGAGAGAGGAGGAGGGAGAGGTCGGAGCTAGAGGTGCATATAGTGTGGGCAACCAAGTGCCATCGTTCTATGGAAAAACGTTTAAGCGAACGTCTTGGACGTATTCATATAGGCATTCGTATTTATTGTGGCTCCTGTTGCCAGACTTTTCCAGCTAATTTAGAGCTGGGTAACTGGGTGCAGTTGTAAAAGCTGCTTGCATCATTAGCTACCTCATAAAGGATTTAACAACAAAACACTGTAATTTTCAATATAGATTAAAGTTAATGTAACAACACTACTATAAAAAGTTGGAAGCCAGCAATTCATGTTCAAGTTAAGTAAATGAGCGATTCTGACAATAAATTATGAGACAGATTGGCAGGGCTGAATACATAAAAGATGGCAGCTCCTGAACTTATACTTAACCTCAATTTAAGCTCATGAAGGGATTCTTGTATTACAAAATCAGTAACTTGAAGGTCGTCATTTAAGTTATTACTCATTTAATAAGCTGCCAAAAGCGCAGAAGAAGCTCATGCTTAAGCGTTTTCACTCTCTATATAAGTCCTGCCAATAAATTACGAATAAAGACTCTAGACAACTTGAATATTAAATGCATTTAAAGGCAGTTCAAGGCGGCGCTGTTGTCAGCTTAATTTTAATAAAAAATACTTAATAGGCTTTATAAAAATCAGTCGGGCTGCCCACACAACAGCAAACAATAATAACACTACTCAAAACCAGGCGACAACTGTGAAAACAACTTTAGATTGACATTTTGCAACTTGAACTCCGGGGGTAGAGAGTGCAATTGAAACAATTTATGCTAATTGCGCCACTTATTTCATTATGATTATTACAATTTTCAATTAATTGCATTGCCTTGCAGTCCATAACGTCGCCCGATCCAACATCGTATGTGGCAAAGGCGCGTGTCACACGTCCCACGCCCCCGCCGCCCTCAAAGAATCCCATGCAATTTGTGCAGATCAAACCGTGCAATTTATATCAAACCGCACAGCAGCAGCTCAAAAAGGCCGAGGAGGTCAAAAAACTGAAGGAGGTGAAGAAAGAGGAGCCCGAAGAATGGCAAAATGTAAGTAAAAGAAGTCACTTAAGTAAACTAGATTTAGAATCATTACTTTAAAAGGAATAAATAATACGAATAAATAATACTTGCAAATAATAATTTAGCAACTCTAAATTTGTAACAAAAACCATTCCGAATGTGGATATTGTTCCGTCTACTATTAAGATTCGAGTTGAGTTGAGATTGTCAGCTGTCTTATCATGATATGTTAATAGTTCTTGCCACCAATTAAATAGAAGCTGTCTAGTCGCCATTTAATTGCACAGTCTACTGCATATCTGGTTACTATATAATTACAAATTACGTACGTATATATGTATATATATATATGTAGATCAAGTCTAGCTGGCAGTGAATTCAATGTTTCCTAAGATCTTACATCAAAGTCAAGCGAGAGAAACTCAATATGCTCGAAGAGCTTTTCAGCCGAATCGTGACAAATTTCTAAATCGCCCGTTGACTTTTTCTGCGATGTTTGTGTTTTCGCATATTATATGTCTTAAGATAAACGACGCACAACTTTTGGACTTGGGCTGGGCAGGGCATGGCTCGTTATGGCCATATCTGTGTAGTACTTACTACTACGACTCCGGTGAGCAGTCGGCCAAGTCTTTGCTCCAGTTTTCAGTGCACGTCGCTGGAGAGCGGACAAATGATATTGCATAATCATCGACTATTACTCGACTCGTACTTGTTTTCTTTTACTTTTTCCCCATTTGCTGTAGTTGTTAATATTGTCGTTTCTTGTGTTTTTTTTCTTTTGCTCTCCACAATTTACGTTGCATGCAAATTTATGTTGTTATAACCTCAAACAGATATGTCGCCCCATTGCAAATAGGCCTTTGACGTGACTGTACCTCATTACCCAATCATCAGTTGTTTTGCTGATGTGCATTTGTACTGCATTTGACATGCTTCGCCATTTACTATACAACAATATATTTGGCCACCGCCACCGCCATCACATCACATCACATCACATTTATTTTACATTCAGTTTTCGGCTTGCGTCGTCCATCGATTTGCCAACAACTTTTCTTGTTCCCAGACATAACTTTTGGTTTTTATATGCGAAAAATCTATTAAAATGCGAATAGCGTACACTCGAACTAGGTCTGGGTTTGGGTTTGGGATTCGGCTGGGGTTTGGGTTTGGGTTTCAGTTTGGGTTTGGGTTTGTGTTGGGCCTGCGGCTAGCGTCAAACGATGGGAAAGGAAGTTGAAAAATGCCGTTTTAATGGCCATTTTGTGAGCGACAAAAACAAACGCACTGATTGTTGTTTTTTCTTTATATAAATTTGTGTTCAAACGTGATTGGCGCAGCAAACTTTTCAATTTGCGCAAAAGTTTATAAAATTAAAATTTGATTGGCAAGTTTAGCAACGAAAAGTATCGATTAAATTGCTGTTAAGTTTTTGGCAAATGAAGCATGAAATTCTGTTAGGAATAACTTGAGAGATGATTTTCAGTTGAAAGTTGATGACAGTTAACTCAAAGCGTAGTTAGAACATTAAATATATTGTAAAGTGGTTGTATCACAAAGTCGAGCAGCTTTTTATTGATCGGCTTTATTTCAAAATCCGAATCAAATAAAAGATACAATAACGTTTCCGGGAAGCTCCAACACTGATATCATTAACAATAATAAATTATTGAAATGAAAGTCAAAGAATGAAGCAAAAGAAGCAAAACTAGAATTTGATTAATAAGTATTTAAAGCTGAATGCCGATTGAATGGCATTCCAATATTAATTCTAGATAAGTTAAAGTGCATATTTGAAGCATTTTGAACTTGAATAACTGGAAATATTGTACTCTCCGCAACTGAAAGTTTATCTCCGCTGTCTCGCACAATAATAATAAAAATAATAATGGCAATAGCAACAGACATTTCACCTTTGTCACGTCTCTCGCTCTCGAACCGAATCTGGAACCGAAGTCAGACTCTCGGGGCAAAGCCGTAAGCCAAGCAAAACTTTTTAATTGGCGGAGAGAAGAGTTTTGAGTGCGCGTATCTGTCTGTATATGCCTCGTATACAATATCTTTCTATATATAGTATATTTTAGTTGTCGTAGTCATAGTCAAAAAGTAATACAATGTGCTTTATTTTGTATGCTAACTTTCGCTACTTTTCTCTATACAAAAAGAACCTTGACAATTGGAAATCATCACGGCGAAAACGTGTCGAACACATCATCGATCGTGTGGTTGAAACGAAGAAGCTCGAGCTTGAGGAACATGATCGCACGCGACGAAAATCGAAAACATTTACCGAAATGATGGAGGAGAGGCAAGTAGTGCACACAACGCACATCGCAAAATGAATATCAAAAATATCGAAACTAGAAATATACTTATAATGAATTTCAAATTTCTTTATCGCAGAGCTGAACGCGGCGGTTCGAGAGGACGCGCTAAATTGGCATCGCTGGCTGTTTACAACGAGGATGAGGCAAATGATTTCAGTGATCTGGGCATCGGCACCAGCAGCGCCAGTGGCAAGAGCAGTTTGTCCGAGGATTACGACAACAATAGCGTTACGGTAAGTCTAAATAGAAATAAAAAAGTGAAGGTTACTTCTAAGAAGTGAATGGCAAAAAATGAAAGACGCAGTAGGAATGTTTTTATATAAAGTTGCTTAACATGTGAATCCAATTGATAACTACAAAAAATAATATTTTAATAAAATCAAGTCTGCAAATAAAGTAAAAGTTTAGATTGCTACACAAAATCCAATAAAAAAATAAAGTAGAATGTCAAAAAAAAAAGATCCGATCGGTTTCTTTCTAATTTCTTTGTAATTTGAAATATATTTAAATTCAACATTTAAAATATTGACTATATTAATAAACTACATAATATCGAAAAGTATGTAAAAGAAAAGCTAGTGGGTTTATTGTAGTAACAAAGATGTTTTTCTTTAAGACACCAAAGCCAGTAAAAGTAATTTCATTATTTGTCTTTACCACAATCACAGATACTTTGGTATTATTAACAACTATTTAATGTGTGAAAATGGTTTCCATTTTCCATTGGCGGCTTCGTTTAATTCATCTTGTATTCGTGATTATTTTATTTATTTTAGTTTTGTTGTGCAAACGCTTATAAACAATTACAACAAATTAGCAATTAAACTGAGTGTATAAACATCTCAAAGCAGTCGAAGCAGTGGCTTTCAATTGAGTCTCAAGCCGAGACTGTTGGAAAGTGTTGCGAGCTAATAAACACAAATTGTTTATTAATCAAATGCGTTCACAATCACAAGCGCACAATAAAAACTTATAAACAATAAGCGACAAACACAAACAGAAAAGCAAATACAAAAAACATTTCACATTGCCAGCAACAGAGCAACAGATTGAGCAATTAGACGCGCTTGTCGCCAACCCATAAAATGCAATCACATTATTTATATGGCATATATATTTATGATGGTTCATGGCATCTGGGTGAGATGGGTAGGCTAAGGTTAAGTCAAGGAAAGATCGCTGAGAAATTGGGTTGAAATAGAACTTTTGAATATTCAAATTTATTATGTGTTGTGGAAGATGTTTAAAAATAATGTATAAATAGTAAACAAATCAAGGTTAACTCGTTTTATGAAGAGAATAAATTTAGAAATGATAGCAATTTTTTTGTTAAATAATAAATAGATGGCAAATGTTTCAATTGAATATTGCATTCTATATCAACTGGTTGACTAATAAATTTCTCTCCTCACTTGCAGAGCGACAATCCGGTTGAACTGGACAAAGCCGCAGGCGCAGCTGGCGACGAAAGTACAGAGCAGCAGCAAAACCACATCAATAGGAACCGCCTTGGCAATGGCAACCAAGTTGCGGCCAGCACATCGAATGCCAGCCAACAGCAGGCAACTGCTGCAGCAGGAACAGCAACATCAATGGGGGCTGCCACACGCGAGTACATCTCATCGCCTGGCTACGATACGTCGTCGAGCACAGCGGCAGCCAGCTCGCCTGATCCTTGTGAATACACCTACGAGGGCGCCATACAGGACTACAAGCAGCGAGTGCAACGTGCCAGCAGCAATGGCAAGATCAGCAATGGCAACAATGGCGCAGCAGGCGAGACTATTATTGGCTATCCGACACGACGTGGCAGCAAGATCGAGGATCGTTTGAGTGGCTTCGAGGTGACCTCGCCCAGTGACACGCAGGAGGGTGCGGAAAAGCAAAAGGTGGATGTGCCCAAGGTGGATATATCGAAGCGCAAGGAAATCTTTGAGCAACGCGACACAGAGCCAAAGTCCAACCTGGCCAACGGTGGTGCAGTTCCGCCACCCAAGCTGGTGCTCCGCGAGCGTCTCACCAATGGCAATTCGAATGGCAATGCCAATGGTGCCCCAGCAGCTGCCGCTGTTGAGGTGAAGCGTCTGTCGGGCGATTTGACCAGCATACGGGATCGCATGCAGAGTCTGGAGCAGCAGCGCAATGCGTTCAACTCCAGCAAGAGCGTGGATGTGCCTGTGCCGCCACTGAAGCAGCGTCTGAATAGCCTGCAACATGCTGTAACCAAAGAGGAGCAACAAAAGAAGCCACCACTTGTGGCGCTCATCGATGCACGTCAGCTGGAGATTATGCGCAACGAGGAGCAGCGCATGCGCCAACAGCAGCAGCAACAAAGGGAGCGTGAACAAAAGCTGACGCAGCCGCCCACATTGATTGTAGAGGAACCGGCGCCAGTGGCAGCCACGCATGATGACAGCGGCATACAGGCGGATCAGCAGGAGGAGCTGCTTAAGGAGCAGCAACAGCAGCAGCAGCTAAACGAAGCCATTGCCGCCCTGGCTCTGGAGGAGCGTCAACTCGAAGAGGCGGCCAATGCTGTCAATCAAATTGAGGCGGAGTTCGATGAGTTGACCGATTTGCAGCCAGCAGAGTTGCCCAAGCCAACAACAAAGGCAGCAGCACCAGCAACTGTTGCTACTGCAGCAGCAGCAACACATGCAGCAACAGCAGCGCAACAGACGCAGCCAGCGCCCAGAGACATGGAATTTAGTGTAAGTTCTACTAACAATTTTATCGATTCAGCTATGTTAAGTCCACGTAGTGTCAATGATAATGATGTTGTAGTAGCTTCAGCTTCCCAAGCGGTGTCGGTACAAACCAACAATCCCTATTCCACTCCTAATTCCTACAACCCACAATCGCCCTGTAACTTGCGTAGAAAGCCCTCCAATGAAATGGTCCATGCGCGCAATTTGCTCAAAATGTTCAAGGAAACCTTTCAAAATGACCCCGAACTAGACGAGGCCGCCGAACAGCCTCGTTCACCACCTGGCCAATTCAGCCAGATCTTTGACTTTACCAAGCCAACTGCAAAGGCAGTTACCGTAACTCCCAGCCCAAGCCCAACTCCGCAACCCATGTCTAGCCCCCCAGCAAGTACAAGAGCAACAGCAGCAGTAACCTCAGCAGCAACCACAACACCACTTGCAACACCAACAACACCCTCTCCCACTCAAATACCACGTCCCTTGGGCAAACCACCCATGTCCCCGAAAGCGGTGCGCTCCAAGATTGCCACCCCAACAACGACAACAACGCCACAACAGTTTAGCATCAACGGACGCGTCGAGATCTTTAACTCGCGACAACTCGAGAAGCTTGAGAAACCACCAACACCTCCGCCCAGGCGTACTTTTAAATTCGATCACGACACAAGCGGAGGCGATGTGCATGTGCCGGAGGTGGTGATGTGTGCGCCACCCGTGACCATTGTGAATGCCGAGGAGCTGCCCAAACCCAATACGGTTAAATCGCTGTCCAGCTGCTTTGGCCAGCAAGAGGCAAGTGTCAAGTCAGGAAATCGCACTCCCACTTCACCCATTGGCAATCGATCTGCACTGCGTGCTGGCTGCACCTCGCCAAGTCCAAGTGCATCGCCACAGCTGCCTAAGGCGCTGCCACGCAGTCGCATACCGCAGATAACTCCTCCGGCTTCACCCAAGCCCCAACATCGGGCACTGGACATAGTGGATCATGCTCTGATCGATCGCAGTTCGGGTGATTATGCGCCAATTGTGGGTCAGACCCAAGCTGTGATGCACACGCCTCCCAAGCCACGTCCAAAGCCACCCACAACGTTGCCCAACCTGGATCCCTTGGCACCCAATGATTCGCTTCAGGTGCACGTAACATCACCCTCTCAGATGCCTGCCTTGCGCGTCTGCACGCCCAACGAGTCCAGTCTCTTTAAGCTGGCCAGCTCGGCGCCCACCTCGCCTGCCACCACCGAGCTGGAGTTGGCCCTTTGCCAACAGTTCCTGGACAGTGAGGCCAGCAAGCAGCAACTGCATTTGGCGCCCGAGGATGAGGCGCGTCTAGAGCAACAGGCTGTGGCCGAGCTGCCCTGTGATAGAATCGATGTGGCCAAGGTGCCCAAGTTGCCCAGCACAGGATGTCAGACCATCAGCAAGCAGCAGCTGCAGAGTTGCGACGGCCTCACGCGCGAACTTCCAGAGCCATCCATACCGAAGGAGGAGGATGTGGCGCTATGTATCGGACTGCTTGATTGTCTGGCACCAGCCCAGGAGCCCAGTTGCGAGAGCATCGACGTGCGGGAGCAGCCAGTGCCGGCCACAGGTTATCAGAATATCAGCGATGCGGATGTTAAGCGTTGCGATGGCTGGCAGGGTGTCAAGGAATCTAAAACCAGCATCAAGCCCGGCACCAGCAGTTCGCCCAGCTCGCCTATTGGAGATGCCCGAGCCGCACACTCGAAGGCGCTGATGGAGACTTGCGAACAGATCATTGCCGAGGAGCGTTTGGCCAGCAGCCAAATGATGCGCTCATCGTTGCCCGAGGCGAGTGGCAACACTGGTGGCTCCACACCAGGCACACCACTGATGGGTCGCAAGTCCAAGATACCCATACCGAAGCCCTGCTGCATATCCGCTTCCAATACGGACTCAATTGGGCGCACGGGTTATATGCCCGCTGCGGAAACAGAACAACCGCTGCTTGTGCGCAGTCACGTAGTGGAAACCGAGATCAATGTGAAGCAGGTGACGCCACCAAGCTCACCCAAGGCCAGCAAGACTACAGCGAAGGAGTCACACGATAAGGATAAAGAGAAGGACAAAGTGAAGGAGAAGAAGACCAAGAACATTTTTGATTTTCTGCGTCGCAATTTCGGACACCACGAAGAGTCCGCGACTCCACAACCTCATCCCACACTCAATGAGACCCTAGAGCCCAAGGTGGTGCTGACGAGCACACGCAGTGGCGTCGATGTCGTCAATGCCGATGAGTTTGTCAAGGTGGACAATTCCAAGTTCTATTTGCCCCCCGAGGAGGCATTGCCTCCACCACTACCCAAGACACCAGCCCCTGTCAATATTGAGATACGTAAAACAATCACAACTGATGAGATATTGGAGAATAACACGGAACAAGCATTGAGCCAGGAGATAAGCGATCTTCTCGATGATGAGCTTAACAAGCTGGAGGCGGCATCGGGAGTAGGATCAGGGGCGGGCGAGGGAGCGGCCGCAGTTGGTGCTGGTCACTAAAGTAACGCGATCACATTTCGTAGCCTTAGAATCAAAGTAGATTAAAGCTCACAAAGCTTCACTAAACTTGTCCGAAAGCTCTCTCAAGCGGCAATTCGAAAAATAATTTTATTCAGGGTAAAATACTCGAAAGTTAATGAATCAAAGAGACTATCCAGAAGTTTTCAGAGTTTATGGAAAAGCTCTCTTCTTTAGTAGCAATTGATACACCTTCAAAAGCTGTATAGTATATGCATCGAAATCAATCGAAATCGAATTTATTTTGTGACTATTATCGATAGAATTATATCGGTAGCAAATGATACATTTATTTAGATTTTTTGTTATACTTATTATATAATATTATATTATTTTCCATTTTATACATTTCTGTTGTGGGGCTCAAGCTACGTAAGCTACAGTTTTTTATTATTTCATTTATTTCTTTGTTCTTTCAACTACTAAAACCAATTTTTATGTATAAATACGAAATTTTATTTATGTAAAGAAAAATGTGAAACATATGTTCTATGGTTATATATTTTATACACACTACATATCGTGCTGAGTAAAACTTCTAATACACAAAAAAACGAAAACAAATGAAACAAAACCTCAAAAAGCATACCAAAATAATGAACAAAAAAATAATAGTAATGATAATGATATAATAATAATAATATTAATAATGTTGTGCTATTTTATGAATAAACAAAAACAACTACAAAAACAACAAACTCGATACTACAATACGTTGCGTAGCGGAAAAAATAATTCAAACTCGCCGGCAGTTTGAACTGCTTGCACATGCAAGCAGTGCACCCTTCGCACTTGTTCTGATTGATGTCAATTGTCTGCTTCTGCAACTGCTTTCTTGTAGCTCTTGTTAATTCCCATGGTGGTACTTTTTGAAACGAAGGGAAATTTGGTATTTGATGCCCTTGCAGAATGTTGTCTGTCGTTTTCAATACCATTATTATCAATTGTTTAAACAAAATTTCTGCAGAGGCATTTAAACTTCGGCATACCGAAGATAGTTCTTCTTTCCTGTTTAAACAAAAAACAAAGCGAAGGAAGTCTTTCGATAATACACTGTCCAATGTGCCCTGGTCCTTGTTGTGTTCTTGTCTTGTCCTATCCAGCTGATTTAGCGTAAGTAAGCTCCAAGGTTTCAAGGTTAAACATTTAAGGCTTTTCCGTATACTGTAAATACTATATTAGCTATAAAACTATCTATCGTACTATTGTCGTAATGTGATCATAATCTGTATGCATATCTATATATCTATATACATTTCTCTTACATGCCTTGCGCTCGTATTGTTGGCTAAAATTATCAAATATTGTATACATTTAAAACTGCTACTGATACGTAATTCAAATGCAAAATGCAGTTACATAGTTTACATGCTTACTGCCAGCAAAAGTTGTTGCAAGTTTACAATTTTCGAGGTAAGCGGTTGTGTCTCTATCTTTCTCTCTCTCGCTCATTTGTACATCTCATATGTCTTGTCTCATTTCTTTGGTTCTTTGATTTGTGTATTCTGTTCTGTTCTGTTGTTTTTTGTGTTTAGTACTTAAGTTCCAATGTTCCAATGCATGTTCCAGCTATACATGATGTCTGCCTATTTTACCTACATATTGTGAAAAAGCCAAAAGTCAGCGTGGTAACGTCACGACCTCCGCCCCCGCTTAGACGACCCCCAAGTGAGGTTTCAGTTCAGCTCAGCAGTGCATACTTCGTGGCGCGTTTACCCAAACCCCAAATCGTTCCATATGTACTATATATACCTTGTTATATGCTCTCCATGCGCATTCTTTTTTTTCGCTTTTCGCAATTTTGCTTTATCTGTAAGTGAGCGGGTTAATGCGAACCCTTTGCAACAGTTGCGTTTAGTTGCCTTTTGGCTTTCAACTGTTTTGCTTCGCTTCAGACACAGACCGGGTATCTGTTTCATTAGGTTTTTATCTTTATAGTGCCTCTCATTTATGTCTGTATACTATACTTATACCAACCAGCCAACTAAAAATAATCAGTGGTTCCGTCGGGGGTATACCTTCAGCGCAATAGGTTCTGCTTGTCAATAAATTAAAGTGCGTCAGTTCGGGGCAATTATTTTTTGATCGACACAACATGGTAAGCACACATATCCGGAGATCGAACCGAAATCGAGACTTCAAGTGTTATTACAAGCTGTCAGAAAATTTATCATTTTTATTTAATCAGACAACACTCAAGTTACAAATCCAAATTGACAGTGAGATTTGATTGTAATCTCTAGTAAAATTCGACGACATTTTTTCCGAAACAAAAAAATAGATATACACTGAGGGATATTCCAGAAAAATGTAAAGTAAAATTGTAAAAAAGTCATTTAAAATATATTAAATACCTTATCCCAGCTAAAATTTATAGTAGTGAGATTAGCAATATGTAGAATATAATTTTCAACTAAATAGTAGTAAAAATTCAAGAGTGTTCAGCAATGGTTGTTAAGAAATTCATAGGAATTCCATTTTATAGCCTTAACTTGCTCTTCAAATTAACAACAATCACACTGTCATTATATTATATAGTAAAACTGATAACTAGAGCTCTAGTACCCCAGTTTATAATACTATAGCTTATCAACAAGCAGTTTAACCAACTAGAGTTACTTCCCTACATTTATTTGCGTTGACTTCAGCTATCAGTTGGCCAGTTTCTTCGAGTGTCTTGAGGGAATCAGCTATATATATATATGTTCATATATTTATATACGTCTTGTGTTTATTAACATGTTCTGTGCTGATTGCTGTCAATAATGGAACCCTTTGACTGTTGCGTTCCTTCATGATTTGCGTTATTTCTTATCGTTTTTGTTTAATTTGTCCACAATTCGTGTTGATTTTGTGTTGTTTGTTATTATTATTACTTTTTTTTACATATATTTTTTTCTGTTGCTAGCTCTCAGCAATTGTGTAAATTAACTTAATTAAAATTTGTGCGACGATGGCGCATTTTTCTCTGTCTCTTTCGCACGCTTTGCCGCTTTGCTCACACGCTCAAATGTTCGCTCGCTCGCTCATCCGTTATCCACAGATCAACGAAGCTCTTGATTTGGCGCTGGAGGCTATTGACAGAGAGTCCAGCAGCAAGCCGGAGGAGGAGCAGCAGGAGGAGGAGGAGGAGCTGATCGTGGAGGAGAAACAACTACATAGACAGAATACTGAAGATAAAGTGAAAATGGTGGAGGAGGTGAAAGAGGTGAACGAGGTGAAGGAGATGCAGACGGAGACGAGGAGCGCAGCAATGCCAAATAAAACCGATGAGCAGAAGAAGAAGGATGAGGAAGAGGAACAAAAGGAGCAAAAGGAACTACAGACCGTTGATAGAAAGGAACCCATCTATGAGAACGTCAGCTCGACTATATCTATGCAACAAGTAGATAGTGAACAGGCAGCGATGACAACGACGATGATCATTAGAAGAAGCCACAGAAGAAGCATTCCAAATAAAAGCAACAATAACAATAACAATAATACTAATAATAACAACAACGAGCATAATCAAACTAACAACAATAACAATAACAGTAATAACAATCAAAATGACATAATAACAACAATAACGACAGCGGCTACATCAACAACAACAGTAGCAGGAACAACATCAACAACTAATCCTGACTTGGAGCCATACTATCAAGTGCCCAAGCCAGCAGCCGAACCCTATTACGATGCACCCAAACATCTGCGTCCCATTCCCGTGTACGAGAACATCGACATCTTCTACACGGGTCTGGAGCTGGGTCACAGCAGTGTCACGAGTCTCGTGTCCGCCATGGAGCCGCCCAAGGAGAAGCCACCGCCGCCGCCCATCGAGCCGCCCACAACGGAAGAGATGGAAGATGCGCATGCCCACGATGATGATGAACTGGATGCGGGCACCTGGTCATCGGACAACACGTACGAGACCATTTCCAGCAATACGCGCCGACAGCTGCAAGCACAACAAGGACAGCTGTTGACGCCCATGGCGCAGCCATCGCCGCCCATTAAGCGCATGAACTCGACGAAGCGCATCAAGAAGGAACTGCGCAACAAGCGTTCAAGTTTCCTGGGTATCGAAACTGACGCGGATCTGGACGATGTGGATAGCTATCTGGAGCTGACCGTAGCGCCGCCACCGGATATGGCGCAACTGCTGCAGGAGGAGCGACGGCTCGAGAAGCAACTGTACATCAAGGCGGGTCTCTGTGACAGTTCGGATACAGGTGAGTTGAGGGTACAACTAGAGGAATTGGGGCTCAATAGAGCTGATAAACGTTTAAAAAGCAAATGGGCAAATTACTACCGGGCGGGCGGAAAATGGAAAACAGAGAAGGGGAGGCTCGCTGGAAACGCACAGTGAGGTTAAGTATAAATAATCCGTTTAGTGAGTGGCGCATGGAAGCGTTAAAGGGAGGGGTGACTAAACAACGCTAAACAGTGCGGAACTATGTCATACCCTGCTTGTTAATTGGAAAGCAAATAAACAAAGTTTAGGAAAATCCCGATTGTGTTTGATCAGAAAATAACATAGATTTGTAGGGCAGTCTTCTTTGAAATTTTCGCTTCCTTTTCGCGAATTTAGGAGCTGGGTAAGGAAACATCTTCTTTTAAACCAAGAAAACTGCAATCACTATAATTGGCAGCGCCACTTTATAAAGTTGGCAAGGCAAGGATATTTGCAATCAGTGCCAAGTGGCAACGCTGTCGCACTTTTATTTGCTGACTTGGCAACATTGTTTTAAATGTTGGCTAGCAGATGATCAGTTAGCAATAATCGATAAATCTGATACAGTTGATAAATAAATAGAGAGCACGTACAACAAGTAGTATTAAGATTACTTGCTCTGCCTAACCCACTTTAATCACATGTCCTTCCTATATCGTTAGGTGAGAGCCGCGATTCGGGAGTCTCGGAGAATCACTCGCGGCAAAGCAGCGAGCACTACACGAACTCCTCCGAGGAGAACGATACACCATCGGAGGCAACACCACCGCCAATGCCGCCGCCACCAACATCACAAGCGTTGGCGCCATCGCAGCTCAGCGAGGTTATCTATCAGAATGAGAAGCTCCTCGCAGCACAGACGCCTTTGCTGCAGACTGTCAAAGGCAACTCGGCGGAGTCGTGGACAGAGTCGGCAACAGCTGCTGCAGCAGCTACGCAATCGTTGAGCGAAGCCACAGCCACGGCCAATGCCAAGATGTTATCCATCGAGGAGAAGATACGTGAGCAGGGCGAAGTGTTGCGTGTGGAGCGAGAGTTGTTGCAGTTCTCGGTAAGAAAGTATATTCTTAATTTGATATTCAATAACGATAACTAATAGTATTTATGTTTACAGCAAGAGGAACTGAAGCGACAGCGTGAGAATCTCTTGCTACGCGAGAATTTGGCCCGACGCGAACTGCAGCATGGCGCCAAGATGCTGATGTCGAACAATCGCCGCTCGCTGCAGGATCTGCATCATGGTCTGGGTATTGGCAATGGGATGCTGTCGGCCTTCCAACCGCCGCAGCCGCAGTTGCCCCAACAGCAGCAATTGCAGCTGCAACAGTCAGCGCAGCAGATCTATGCGAATGTGCCACAACAACAGCAGCGACCGCCGCTGCCGTCGCAGCATGCATTGTCACAGTATCATTACCAGCAACTGGACACGGACTATCGCAAGTCCATGTCGGATCTGAATGAGTTCTCCAAGCGTCTCATGCTGCCAGGGACGCCGCCAACGCCGCCCACAAAGCCATTGCGTGCCATGCACCTGCCTACCAATGGCCATGGCCTGGAGCCCGATTATGCCGTCAGCTCGCGACAGCGCATCCCAAGCAGCAGCGCCTATGGTGGCTCGCTAGTGAAGATTGCCGGCGCGCCAATGCCAGCAGCGCCAGCAACGCGTATCACTGCGAATCTGGCGGCCGCCTATCATCATCAGTCAGCCCAGAATCTGAGCAACATGTCGCGCAACACGCTGCTGGCATTGAGTGCCACGCCCAAGCCCAAGTACACAGATGGCTGGGTGCAAGTTCAACAGCAACAGCAGCAGCAACAACAGCAACGCAATCTGGCCAATGATGCAGCCTGGTTGCAGAAGCGCAAATCTATGCCGGACTACAATGGAGCGCTCTACAACAATGGCCATGCCAATCACTGGTTGCTGCAGGAAGCGGAACATCGCCGTTTGCTTGAGCAGCAGCAGCAACAGCAGCAGATGCAGCTGAATAGGCGCTCAATGCCCGCTGCTCCATCTAATGGAAAGCCCTTACCGGATTCCATTATACAAACACTCACAGAGCGTGTGCAGAGCAAGGGGATTGGCGAACGCAAGCGGTAAGTATTAATTGGGCTTGTGGCATAAATCTTCTTATTTATACAATTCTCTTCTTCACAGTTTCGATGGCAATGCCAACTACAGTCAGCTGAATAGCAATGGCATGGGCCTCAAACCGCTAAGCAACAACAACAACAGCAGCAACATCATTAACAACAACAGCAACAGCAGCAGCAGCAACAACAATACAAACACAAACACTGCCAGCAATCAGGAGAAGGTGCTCAGCGTCAGTGGCAAGAAGAAGTGCTCCCATTGCGGTGACGAATTAGGTAAACTTTGCTACTACGTTGGTTGTGAGTGTGGTTCTTCTACTTTCTATTCCTTCAACCTTTCGACACGTTGACACCTGATATTATTCTTCATTCTTCAAGACGTTTCCGACATTCATAGGCTTGCACAGCGAGAATCACAAGCCACCAGTATCTCAGATAGTTCCATACAACAGAATTGAAGATTATATAGTTTATCTACTAATACTAACATCTTCTAATGTAGCTACTTCATCAGCGAAATGGTTTTATGATCTATCCCTATAATATTCATTGTATAAACATGACTTTCCCTAGAAAGCTTTTTCCTTTTCACACTTTCCTAACAATTTCTTCTTACCCTTCTTGTGTCTCTTTTTTTTTTGATTTGTAACATGCTTACCGCAGATTTGGGTTGCACCCACGACAATTGTCGTCAGGTGCACAAAGCACTCAAATATATTGTCTGGGTCTAGTCCAGACATCATCGATCAAACAACTAAAGACTTAACCGAAGACTAAAAATACTAACAAAGTTTACATTTAAAATAAAATCGAATAAATAGCTGAATTTTAAAGCTGCCACTAAGGTACTTGAGAGCTACAATCAATAATCATAAAGATAATCATTTATTGTACGGTGCTCTTATAATAACATTTCGATTTGTTTGTGCATATTTCTTAGGACGCGGAGCTGCCATGATAATTGAATCCTTGCTACTGTTTTATCACATCAACTGCTTCAAGTGTTGCGTCTGCCACGTGCAACTCGGAGATGGATTGAATGGCACCGATGTTCGTGTGCGGAACCACAAGTTGCATTGCCAGAACTGTTATTCCAGCGACGATGGCATCAAGTTCAGCTGCGTTTAGATCGAAGACTATACCATATCTATAACTGTACTGTATTGAATAGTTGTTGAAGTTAACTTGTTGTTAGTGTGGCAACCTTCGATTATTGTTGTTGTTGTACTAATACATAATACATGCATAAATACATAGATACATTGTACTACAAACATACATACATATTTAATGTTATAAACAAACGCAAAGTCAAAATATCATTATGAAACAGTTTTCAGCTTAAAGTTAATACCAACGAATATTGCAACGTTCAAATTCGCTGTTCGCAAATTGCAAAATTCATTAATTAATTGATAAATGTTTTCGATTCAGATTTTAACTTTTTATATAATATTATATGTGCATGTGAATGTATACATATGCCTATTTTAAAGCCAAGCTCTCTTACTCTGTCTATATCTGATGTTTTTTGCCAAGTCAAAGTCAAATTCTATATAGACATACATATATGTGTGTCTATATACTTATATATATACATAAGATTTAATGTGTGTTGAAACCATATAAGATGATAAATTTCTATGAATGTTGTTGAATTTTTTTGGAAATTGTATATTGCCTACAGACAGATATATATATACCTACATATATATATATATCCTTGTTCGAGAAATTTATATTGTATATTAATTATAAAACATGCTGAATTGTCTATTAGCAGAAACAAATATTTACAGACTCACACACACATTTACACAAATCCATTGTTTATTCAAAATTTTGTAATCTTTTAAGCAAAATTTGTTAATTAACTTTGAAGACCAGCTCCTGAAATATACATATATACATAAAAAAAACCTTCACGACGTACCCCATGTACCTTAAATTATATACTACACATACACACGCAGACACTAACACACATACATACTTACATATCTGCATAGAAGAAGAAGAAGCAGCGATTTTAATTCTAATTGTCGTTATTAATTGTATAACATGATATAACATTTGTATTTAATATATACATATATACATATAAATATATACATATGTATTTTCTTATTCTTATTTATTGTAATTAAGCATTAACGATTCAAAATTTCAATTCATTCATTTGAATATTGTGAGAATATCTTTTAAATACCAATATTAACCATTAACCGGTATGTGAATCATTTATTTTCTGTATAAAGGCAGCTTGAATTTCGTTTAGTTTTAAATAAAGTACATGCAAAATTCAACATTATTGGGAATTTCTTTAAATCCGCTATCCTAAGAGTAGAAGGCTGATAATATGGTATATTTGCAATGTAATATTATATCAATATACCAATTATACTTTGATATATTTTTGGCATTTTTGTGGCATATTAATTTGGTATATTTAAAGAAATTGGTATATTTGCAATAGGTACCGGATATTTACAGTCGAGCACACTCGACCTTTTGAATAAAAATGAATGATCAAGTAAACAGTGTACTACACTGATATAGATACGTTAATTATTATTTCAGTTTAAACCAAATATTTAGAGACTACCACACTTCACATTTATGCACGGGATTCATTGATGAGTCTTCTGGGCATTGGAAGTCTTTGGAAAATTCATTTGAATTACTAAGCGGTCCCAATACGCGAAACTCCGATGGCGAGTGCCCGTCAGTTGTGATCAATAAATCTAAATCTTCCTTCCGATCCTTATTACACCAGGTTTGACCAACCGAAATCCAAAACATTTGCTGTGGTGTATAGTCCAGTCCAGGCAGCCTTTGTTCTGTCCCGTGCTTTTCCACCCAACGTTGGTAAGCTCTATAGGCCATCTTGATACCAACATTATCAGCAATATTCTCGCTCTGCGTATTGAAGCCGTTTAACTGGAAAGACATCACGTTATAAAATGTTAGAACACGTTGGTGTATGAGGTATTTTAGTTGAAATACTTTTAGTCCTGTTTCTGGTTCCGTATAGTTGCCATACTGTTCAGTGATGCATTGAGCCTTCTGCAGATAAGCCTTCTTTGCGGCCGATTGCCACCAATCCCGCATGTTGCCCTCTTCATCAAACTGTCGACCCTCAACGTCGAATCCATGAGAGACTTCATGTCCAATGAAATAGCCAATTGCACCGAAATTCATGTAATTTGGGCGATTGGAATTGTAGAAATCACCCTGTAAAATGCCAGCTGGAAACTCTAAAAGCAGAAAGATTTTTAGTTATGTATATTTTCCTATATATTTATAAAATCATTTCTAGTATTTACGTATGTTGTTTCCTTCAAGTGAATAGAATGCATTCACATCTGTTGATTGGGCATGATCAACCCAATCGGTTTTGTTGACGGGCAAACGCAGTTTATTGAAGATGTAGTTCGTGTTAAATATGTTTAAGGCTAAATTGGATTTTAAATAATTGTCAGGATCGATTTCAAGTTTCTCGTAGTATTTGGTGAGCTTTTCGTTATCGAGTAACTCATCGGGATAGCCAATGTAGGTGGCCATTTTGTGCAATTTATTCTTGGCCTCCAGTCTCGTCTTGTCGTCCATCCAGTTGACTTCATCAAGGATTTCGTTGAATACGTTCCGTATATTAGTAACCATTTCCAGGACACTGGACTTCGAGTTCTCATCGAAATGCTTGGGAACGTACATCGATGCAACGGATATGC
Organism: Drosophila albomicans; assembly: GCF_009650485.2. Classification (NCBI taxonomy): domain Eukaryota; kingdom Metazoa; phylum Arthropoda; class Insecta; order Diptera; family Drosophilidae; genus Drosophila; species Drosophila albomicans. Next base: position 24,202,081 of record NC_047631.2, read on the forward strand.
CAAGGCTGATTTAAGAATGAATTAGTTACTATAAACAATCTTCTACTATTGCAAATGCTAACCTCTCGCTAACTACATCGACGCATTCCTTCCAGCGCGCCTTTGGTTCCTGATGCCCATCAACTGTCATATAATATTTGTCTTTCCGAGTATGAAACTCTTCGCTAAGATAGCTTAGGGAGAACTCATGAATTCGCCACATTAAATAGTTGGCAATCACACGATTTGGAGTTTTAGCCAGCAATTTACACAACTGATCAAAAAATGGCGGCTCAATTAGGTTTATAATTTCATCATCCTGAACACTGAGTCCCTCTGGTAACAAGGCGTTCATGTAGTTCACCCAATCAACGTAAGGATATGCGGCCTGCAGTTGCTGAGGAGTGCGAAGATTGTAAAGCTCGGTGAGATTGTGACGCTTCTCGATGGGCCAGGATATCTACGAAAAAAATTAATGATAATTAACTAGGTTTTACACATACAAATTTAGAAATCTTACATTAGCTAGTGCTATTTCGAATTCAAGTGATTGTAACAACTGCTTCTTGGCTTCGTCCTTCTTGGCACCAAAGAGGACAGCAATATCCACCATGTAGTCGTAATAGGCGCTCACTAGAGTCTCATTGAAGCCTTTTACTAGATATTCCCGACTCAAAAACAAATCCGATACATCCAACTAAAGAACATAAAACAATGACGTTTAGCTGCAACTTAATTGCATTACTTACAGTCATCATTAGTTTAGTGGTGTTCTGCAGATCAACGTCAATAGAGAACTCAATAATATAGTCCATGTTGAAACCGCCTGTGTGAAACTTTTTTATTTGATCCTGCCAAGTCCAGTTATCCTCGTCCCACTTGTCGCCCACGATCAGTGGCCAACCACCCATGGTATTCGCAATTATAGTAATGGGTATGGAGCCCAGTGATTCAATCCGAGCTGATGATGAGATACAAGTATTATATCTGAGTGCAGTAAATAAATTATACTCACTTGTATTCATGCAAGCTCTGTAGAGCATGTTCGGTTGACGAAAATGCTTAGGAGTGCTCTCAGGTGGTTCGGCTGTTATGATGTTCTTCAGTTGCTCCTGAACTTTGTCCACAATATCAGTGAACGTGTTAATATTCGTCTTGTCTTCGGGTATGATCATCTTGTCAATGTAGGTGCCGCAGGTAAACTCATAGAAGTTATCACAGGGATTAATCTGTGGGTTGATCTTGCTGAGCACCACAGAAGCTGTGTCTCTGCATTCCTTGGTGTTGCAAACGCTGTGTTCATTGTGTGTGTTAAAGGCCCAAAAGCCCAAACCCACTGCGATGAACACGAATACAATAATAGCTCCTATAAATAGGGTTTTCGACAACTTTGAACGATGCCGAGGCGGACCGGCATTGCTGAAACAAAACATAATGAAGTAAGAACACTACTACATATGAATGAGAGTGTTATTTCTCATTCTTACCTCTCGTCGTTATCAATGTCAAACTTAAGTGATGTCATTAACACAGTTTTATGAATGTTGCAATCGATTCGTTAATTTTAAGATCTTTTCTTCACTGAAATTGGAAATATATAAGTTAATGAATGTTATTCCGATCTATGATACATTAAGTACTAACAATCCAAGATAAAAAAATAATTTTAGAAATCTAGAAAATACATATAGTTTTAATTTAAAAGATTCACTACTTGCCAAATGTTTATAAATATAATTAAATCAACAATTCACAATAGTCAACAACACGACGTTTCGGCATAGACACGTGAATACCTACTGAATGTACCAACCAAACACAAATTTCTCTTGATGATCAACCCAATATATAATAATAAATATATAATAAGGTAGTTTTCGAGAGTGCAGATTTGTGGCATTGTCTGTCTGCATGTGGTGCTGCACAGTGCACTTAGCTCTTATACATATATATGTAATACACAATTATGTATTATCGGGAAGATATTCAAATCTATTTAATACAGAGTGAGTAACAAATAACAGGCAAATTGTTTCTTTCCTTTAATATATCGAACTCTTTTTCTTTTTCGTTCTCAAACTATAATTTTGCAACAGTTTTTGCATATGATTGCATCGTATTGACCGAAAAGTATGCTACACACTAAGAACATGAATTTCATTTTGACAATAATAGCTGCATCTCTTTAATAGCAAAGTGAATAAAATACATTTTTTATGCAAACTCTTATATTATAAAATCTACCACACGTCACATTTATGCACGGGGTTCATTGGTGAGTCTTCTGGGCATTGGAAGTCTTTGGAAAATTCCTTTGAATTACTCAGCGGTCCCAATACGCGAAACTGCGATGGCGAATGCCCGTCTGTTGTAATCACATAATCTAAGTATTCCTTACGATCCTTAGTGCACCAGGTTTGAGCAACCGAAATCCAAAACATTTGCTGTGGTGTATAGTTCAGTCCAGACAGCCTTTGTTCTGTCCCGTGCTTTTCCACCCAACGTTGGTAAGCTCTATAGGCCATCTTGATACCAACATTATCAGCAATATTCTCGCTCTGCGTATTGATGCCGTTTAACTGGAAAGACATCACGTTATAAAATGTTAGAACACGTTGGTGTATGAGGTATTTTAGTTGAAATACTTTTAGTCCGGTTTCTGGTTCCGTATAGTTGCCATACTGTTCAGTGATGCATTGAGCTTTCTGCAGATACGCCTTCTGTGTATCTGGTTGCCACCAATCCCGCATGTTGCCCTCTTCATCAAACTGTCGACCCTCAAAGTCGAATCCATGAGTGACTTCATGACCAATGAAATAGCCAATTGCACCGAAATTCATGTACTTTGGGCGATTGGCATTGTAATAATCACCCTGTAAAATGCCAGCTGGAAAATCTAAAAAGCAGAAAGATTTTCAGTTATATATTTGTCTTACATATATATAAAATCATTTCTAGTATTTACGTATGCTGTTTCCCTCGGCTGAATAGGATGCATCCACTTCTGTTGTCTGGGCATGATCAGCCAAATCGGTTTTGTTGACGGGCAATCGCAGTTTGTTGAAGATGTAGTTCGTTTGAAATTTGTTAAACGCTATATAAGATTTTAAATAATTATTAGGATCGATTTCAAGTTTCTCGTAGTATTTGGTGAGTTTTTCGTTATCAAGTATCTCATCGGGATAGCCAATGTATGTGCCCATTTTGTGCAGTTTATTCTTGGCCTCCAGTCTCGTCATGTCGTCCATCCAGTTGACTTCATCAAGAATTTCGTTAAATACGTTCCGTATGTTAGTAACCATTTCCAGGACACTGGACTTCGAGCTCACATCGAAATGCTTGGGAACGTACATCGATGCAACGGATTTGCTAAGGCTTATTTAAGAATGAATTAGTTACTATAAACAATCTTCTACTATTGCAAATGCTAACCTCTCGCTGACTATATCGACGCACTCCTTCCAGCGCGCCCTCGGTTCCTGATGCCCATCAACTGTCATATAATATTTGTCTTTCCGAGTATGAAACTCTTCACTAAGATAGCTTAGGGAGAACTCATGAATACGCCACATTAAATAGTTGGCAATCACACGGTTTGGCGTCCTAGCCAGCAATTTACCCAACTGATCAAAAAATGGCGGCTCAATTAGGTTTATAATTTCATCATCCTGAACACTGAGTCCCTCTGATAACAAAGCGTTCATGTAATCCACCCAATCAACGTAAGGATACGCGGCCTGCAGTTGCTGCGGAGTGCGGAGATTATAAAGCTCGGAGTAATTGTGACGCTTCTCGATGGGCCAGGATATCTAAGAATAGATATTTATAGTCAACTAGGTTTAAAACATACAAAGTTAAAAATCTTACATTGGCCAGCGCTATTTCGAATTCAAGTGATTGCAACAACTGCTTCTTAGCTTCGTCCTTCTTGGCACCAAAGAGGACAGCAATGTCCACCATGTAGTCATAATAGGCGCTCACTAGAGTCTCGTTGAGGCCTTTTACTAGATATTCCCGACTCAAAAACAAATTCGATACATCCAACTAAAGAACAGAAAACAATGAGATTTAGTTGGAACTTAATTGCATTACTTACAGTCATCATGCGTTTAGTGGTGTTCTGCAGATCGACGCTAGCAGAGAACGCAATGATGTAGTCCATTCTGAAGCCGCCTCTGTGAAACTTTTTTATTTGATCCTGCCAAGTCCAATTATCCTCGTCCCATTTGTTGCCCACGATCAGTGGCCAACCACCCATGGAATTCGCAATTGTAGTAATGGGCATGGAGCCCAGTGATTCAATCCGAGCTGATGATGAGATACAAGTGTTATATCTGAGTGCAGTAAATAAATTATACTCACTCGTATTCATGCAAGCTTTGTAGAGCATGTTCGGTTGACGAAAATGCTTAGGAGTGCTCTCAGGTGGTTCGGCTGTTATGATGTTCTTCAGTTGCTCCTGAACTTTGTCCACAATATCGGTGAACGTGTCAATATTAGTCTTGTCATCGGGTATGATCACTTTGTCAAAGTAGGTGCCGCAGGAAAACTCATAGAAGTTATCACAGGGATTGATCTGTGGGTTGATCTTGCTTAGCACCACTGATGCAGTGTCTCTGCATTCCTTGGTGTTGCAAACGCTGTATTCATTGTGTGTGTTAAAGGCCCAATAGCCCAAACCCACTGCGATGAACACGAATACAATAATAGCTCCAATAAATAGGGTTTTCAACAACTTTGAACGATGCCGAGGCGGATCGACATTACTGAAACAAACCATAATTAAGTAAGAACACTACTATGAATGTGAGTATTATTCTCATTCGCATTCTTACGTCGCGTTGTTGACAGTGTCAAACTTAAGTGATGTCATTACCGATGTGTTATAAATGATGCAACCGATATATTAAATTTGAATTCTTTACTTCACTGCAATTTAAAATACAATTCAGAATAGTCACTAACACGACATGTCGGCATAGACTGTTGAATACCTACTGATTGTACCAACCAAACCCAATATATGACAAGTAAGAAAGATACAGTCGAGTCTGCTCGACTGTGAGATACCCGCTACCCATTTTGAATAAAAACCAAATATTTCGGTAATATTCTCAAAATATACAAAAATAATATACCTCAAAAATACTAAATAATAAATAAAAATAAAAAACTAATAAATATTCCAAAATGGTTTATTTGGTGTATTGATATGGTACTACATTCAAGATATACTATAGAGTGCAAAATATACCAGGTTGTCAGCCAAAGCAACTAAGACCCCTAGTAAGTAAGCGTTTTTGCCCATACAACCGTATTATATTTCTTTAATAAGTTCGACAATTTTTACCTAATCGAAACCAAACCAAGATTCACCATGACTTTAGGTATTATTGTATATACCAAAATTCCCGACTCTAGCTTTAAAATTACGCTTGTAGTGGGTGGAGCCAAATTGTAAACATAGTATTTAGTTGGTGCTTTCGGTAGGTTATTACTCGTCTCAGAGTCCGCTTGTTAATTGTGCTGTAGCATACAATTAACGAGTAAGAAAGCTACAGTCGACTGTGAGATACCCGCTACCCATTTTGAATAAAAGCAAAATATTGCGTTATTATTCTCAAAATATACCAAAATACAACAAAACACTAAAAGTATATCAAATTATATATTTGGTATATCGATATAGTACCGCATTCAGAATATACCATAGACGACACAATATACCAGATTGTCAGCCAAAGCAACTAAAACCCCTAGTAAGTAAGCGTTTTTGCCCATACAAAAGTATTTCTTTAATAACTTCCACAATTTTATCTGATCGCAACAAAAATTTCAGGAATCACAACTCACAGCTTTAAAATTACACTTTGCGGGGGCGGAAGTGGGCATGGCAAAAAGTTTAAACAAACTTGATCAGCGTGCAAACATCACAAATGCTGTCTAAAAAAATTATAGCTCTATCTCTTATAGTCTCAGAGATCCAGTGTTTCATACGGACAGACACACAGACGGACATGGCTCGTTCATCTCGGCTGTTGACACTGATCAAGAATATATATAACTTATAGGGTCGAGGATGCCTCCTTATGCCTGGCACAAAGTTATAACACCCTTCTACCCTATGTGTAGCGGGTATGTGCAAAGTATGCGACACACTAATAACAACATGAATTTCATTATGACAATAATAACTGCATCTCTTTAATAAAAAAAATTAATAAAATATATTTTTTATAGAATTAAATCTACCACACTTCACATTTATGCACGGGATTCATTGGTGAGTCTTCTGGGCATTGGAAGTCTTTGGAAAATTCCTTTGAATTACTCAGCGGTCCCAATACGCGAAACTTCGATGGCGAATGCCCATCTGTTGTAATCACATAATCTAAGTATTCCTTACGATCCTTAGTGCACCAAGTTTGAGCAACCGAAATCCAAAACATTTGCTGTGGTGTATAGTCCAGACCAGGAAGCCTTTGTTCTGCCCCGTGCTTTTCCACCCAACGTTGGTAAGCTCTATAGGCCATCTTGATACCAACATTATCAGCAATATTCTCGCTCTGCGTATTGATGCCATTTAACTGAAAAGACACATAATAAAATGTTAGAGCAAGCTGGTGTATCAGTTATTTTAGTTGAGATACTTTTAATCCTGTTTTTGATTCCGTGTAGTTGCCATACTGTGCAATGATACATTGAGCCTTCTTCAGATACGCCTTCTGTGTATCTGGTTGCCACCAATCCCGCAAGTTGCCCTCTTCATCAAACTGTCGACCCCTAACGTCGAATCCATGAGAGATTTCATGTCCAATGATATAGCCAATTGCACCGAAATTCATGTACTTTGGGCGATTGGCCTTGTAGAGATCACCCTGTAAAATGCCAGCTGGAATATCTAAAAAGCAGAAAGAGTTATATATTTGTCCTACATATATATAAAATCACTTCGAGTATTTACATATGCTGTTTCCCTCGGCTGAATAGGATGCACCCACATCTGTTGTCTTGGCATGATCAGCCAAATCGGTTTTGTTGACGGGCAATCGCAGTTTGTTGAAGATGTAGTTCGTTTGAAATTTGTTAAAGGCTAAATAAGATTTAAAATAATTATTAGGATCGATTTGAAGTTTTTCGTAGTATTTGGTGAGTTTTTCGTTATCAAGTATCTCATCGGGATAGCCAATGTATGTGGCCATTTTGTGCAGTTTATTCTTGGCCTCCAGTCTCGTCATGTCGTCCATCCAGTTGACTTCATCAAGAATTTCGTTGAATACGTTCCGTATGTTAGTAACCATTTGCAGGACACTGGACTTCGAGTTCTCATCGAAATGCTTGGGAACGTACATCGATGCAACGGATTTGCTAAGGCTGATTTAAGAATGAATTAGTTACTATTAACAATCTTCTACTATTGCAAATGCTAACATTTTGCTGACTCTATAGACGCACTCCTTCCAGCGCGCCCTCTGTTCCTGATGACCAGCAAGGATCATTATATATTTTTGTTTACGAGTATGAAACTCTTCACTAAGATAGCTTAGAGAGAACTCATGAATACGCCACATTAAATAGTTGGCAATCACACGATTTGGAGTGTTAGCCAGCAATTTACCCAACTGATCAAAGAATGGCGGCTCAATTAGGTTTATAATTTCATCATCCTGAACACTGAGTCCCTCTGGTAACAAGGCGTTCATGTAGTCCACCCAATCAACGTAAGGATATTCGCCCTTCAGTTGCTGAGGAGTGCGGAGATTATAAAGCTCGGAGTAATTGTGGCTATTCTCGATGGACCAGGATATCTAAGAAAACAGTTAAAGCATACAACTAGGTTTAAAGCATACAAATTTAAAAGTCTTACATTGGCCAACGTTATTTCGAATTCGAGTGATTGCAACAACTGCTTCTTGGCTTCGTCCTTCTTGGCACCAAAGAGGACAGCAATATCCACCATGTAGTCGTAATAGGCGCTCACTAGAGTCTCATTGAAGCCTTTTACTAGATATTCCCGACTCAAAAACAAATTCGATACATCCAACTAAAGAACAGAAAAAAATGACATTTAGCTGCAACTTAATTGCATTACTTACAGTCATCATGCGTTTAGTGGTGTTCTGCAGATCAACTTTAATAGAGAACTCAATGATATAGTTCATATTGAAACCGCCTCTGTGAAACTTTTTTATTTGATCCTGCCAAGTCCAGTTATCCCCGTCCCACTTGTCGCCCACAATCAGTGGCCAACCACCCATGAAATTCGCAATTATAGTAATGGGTATGGAGCCCAGTGATTCAATCCGAGCTGTTGATGGAATATGTTATGTCTGAGTGCATTAAATAAATTATATTCACTTGTATTCATGCAAGCTTTGTAGAGCATGTTCGGTTGACGAAAATGCTTAGGAGTGCTTTGAGGTGGTTCGGCTGTTAAAATGTCCTTCAGTTGCTCCTCAACTTTGTCCCCAATTTCGGTAAACGTGTCAATATTAGTCTTGTCTTCGGGTATGATCATGTTGTCGACGTAGGTGCCGCAGGTAAACTCATAGAAGTTATCACAGGGATTAATCTGTGGGTTGATCTTGCTGAGCACCACAGAAGCAGTGTCTCTGCATTCCTTGGTATTGCAAACGCTGTGCTCATTGTGTGTAGGAAAGACCCAATAGCCAAAACCCACTGTGATGAACACAAATACAACAATAGCTCCTATAAATAGAGTTTTCAACATCTTTGAACGACGTGGAGGCGGTCCGGAATTGCTGAAAGACAACATAATTAAGTATGAATACTACTATTAATGAGAGGGTTATTCTCATTCTTACCTCGCGTCGTTATCAGTGTCAAACTTAAGTGATGTCATTACCGATGTGTTCTGAATGTTGCAATCGATCTATTAAATTTAAATTCTTTACTTCACTGCAATTTCAAATACAAATCAGAATAGTCACCAACACGACGTGTCGGCATTGATAGTTGTATACCTACTGAATGTACCAACCAAAGTCAATATATGACAAGTAAGAAAGATACAGTCAAGTCTGCTCGACTGTGAGATACCCGTTACCCATTTTGAATAAAAGCCAAATATTTCGGTAGTATTCTCAAAATATACACAAATAATATACCCAAAAATACTAAAATAAATATTCCAAAATGGTTTATTTGGTGTATTTATATGGTCTACATTCAAGATATACTATAGAGTGCAAAATATACCAGATTGGCAGCAACTAAGACCCCTAGTAAGTAAGCGTTTTTGCCCATACAAAAGTATTTATTTAATAAGTTCGACAATTTTTACCTAATCGCAACCAAACCAGGAATCATCACGACTATAGTTATTATTGTATATACCAAAATTTTCGACTCTAGCTTTAAAATGACGCTTTTAGTGGGTGGGGAAAAATTTGCTTTCGGTAGGTTATTACTCGTCTCAGAGTACGCTTGTTATTTGTGCTGTAACATACAATTAAAACGTTGAGGTATGTAAAATAATTTATTAGCCATAAAAACTAATCTGTTGTTTCTGTATACCAACTAACAAATGTATTTGTACTTTTTGTGAATTATAACCTTCAAGTTTAGGTAGGTTTAGAAAACGTAAAAGCTGAATATTATAAAAAACAAGTCAGAAAGGTACAGTCGAGTGTACTCGACTGTGAGATACCCGCTACCCATTTTGAATAACATAAATATATTTTGCGGTATTTTTCTCAAAATATACCGAATATACTACAAAAATACTAAAAAAATACCAAATGATATATTTGGTATATCGATACAGTACCGCATTCAAAATATACCATAGACAGCACAATATACCAGATTGTCAGCCAAAGCAACTAAGCCCCCTAGTAAGTAAGCGTTTTTGCCCATACAAAAGTATTTCTTTAATAACTTCGACAATCTGATCGCAACCAACTCTAGCTTTAAAATTACGGTTGTTATTCGATTTTTTTGATTTGCGGAGGCGGAAGTGGGCGTGGTTGAAACAAACTTGATCTGCGTGCAAACATAACAAATGCTGTCGAAAAAAAATTATAGCTCTATCTCTTATAGTCTCAGAGATCCAGTGTTTCATACGGACAGACACACAGACGGACATGGCTAGATCGTCTCGGCTGTTGACGTTGATCAAGAATATATATACTTTATAGGGTCGGAGATGCCTCCTTCTACCTGTTACATACATTTCCTGCCGGCACAAAGTTATAATACCCTTCAAGAAAGTTACAGTCGATTATGCTCGACTGAGAGATACCCGCTACCCATTTTGAATAAAAGCAAAAAAGTGCTGTATGTGTGCTGTAAAAATATTTAAAATATACTAAACGTTACTAAACGTTATAATTTGAAACAAACTTGACCTGACTGCAAACATAACAAGTGATGTTGAAAAAATTTATAGTATCTAAGATCTAGGTGTTAATACGGACAGAAGGACAGACAGACAAACGTATGGACGGACATGGCTAGATCGTCTCGGCTGTCACGCTGAGAATATGATATATACTTTATAGGGTCGAAGATGCGTCCATATGCCTGGTACAAACATTTCCTGCTTGCACAAAGTCATAACACCTTTCTACCCTATGGGTAGCGGGTATGTGCAAAGTATGCTACACACTAATAACAACATGAATTTCATTATGACAATAATAACTGCATATCTTTAATAACAAAATCAATAAAATATATTTTTTATAGAATTAAATCTACCACACTTCACATTTATGCACGGGATTCATTGGTGAGCCTTCTGGGCATTGAAAGTCTTTAGCAAAGTCTTTCGAATTGCGCAGCGGTCCCAACACACGGAACTCCGCTGGCGAATGCACGTCTGTTGTAATCGTTTCTCTTCGTTCTTTCAGACGGTCTTTAGCACACCCGTTTTGTGCAAACGAAATCCAGAACATTTGCTGTGGAGTATAGCCCAGTCCGGGCAGTCTTGGCTCTGGTTCATGGTCTCCTACCCAGCTTTGGTAAGCTCTATAAGCCTCCTTGACGCCACCATTATCGGCGATATTCTCGCCTTGCGTATTGATGCCATTCAACTTGAAATATTAATATAATAGCAATAAATAATTATTTCCATTAAATTAAAATTAAACTACAAATTAACTTACTTTCAAACCAGTTAAGCGATCCGTAAAATTCCCATACTGTTCAATTATACATTGAGCCTTCTTCAGATAAGCCTTCGCTGTGTCGGGTTGCCACCAATCCCGCATGTCGCCGTCACCATCGAACTGGCGACCCTCATCGTCAAATCCATGAGTGATTTCATGTCCTATTACACTGCCAATCGTTCCATAGTTCATATAGTTGGGACGCTGAGCGCTGAAGAAGAAATCTTGCATAATGCCAGCCGGAATCACTATAGCGGTGAAGATATTTCAATGACTTCGATCTTATACGTATACTTAATATCTTCAGACTTACGAATACTGTTCTCCATGGTTGAGTAGAAGGCATTAACTTCAGATGCTCGACTATGAAAAATCCAATCAGTTTTGTTAACGGGCAAACGCAAGAGGTTAAAAACGATGTCCGTCTCAAACATGTTAATGGCTAAACGGGATTCAAAAAAGTTGTCGGGATTTATCTTAAGATTATCATAGTATTTGACAAGCTCTTTGTCGTCGAGAAGCTCATCTGGATAACCAATGTGGGCTTCCATATTGTTTAGTTTCTTCTTGGCCTCATGTCTTGTCTTGTCGTCCATCCAGTTGACTTCATGAAGTATAAAGTAGAAGACTTTGCGAACGTTATTAACCATTTCCAGAACATTAGCTTTCGAGTCTTGATCGAAGTGTTTTCGGACGTAAAGCGAGCCCACGGATATGTCAAAGCTAATTCATTAATTGATTAATTGTGATTTATACTTAATATTGAAAATACTAACTCTTTGTTGACAATGTTGATGCACTCCTTCCACCGCTCCTCCTGCTTCTGATGACCATCTATAGTCATACGATACTTTTCTCGCCGATTATGAAAATCTTCGCTAAGGTAACGAATAGAGAAGGCATGAATGCGCCACATCAAATAATTGGCAATCACACGATTCGGCGTCTTGGCCAACAATTTTCCCAACTTCTCAAAGAATGGGGGCACATTCACGTTAATAATATCATTCTCCTGTACACTAAGTCCTTTTGGCAACAAGGCGTTTAGGTAGTCTACCCAATCAACATAGGGATATGCAGCGCTCAGTTGCTGCAGAGTGAAGGGATTAAACATTACGGAAGAGTTACGAAACTTCTCCTTGGGCCAAGAGATCTAAGAAGTGGAGACAGTTTTAGTAAACTAGACGTTTGCGTTATATCCAGGCTTACGGTGGCTAAATCTATTTCAAATTGAAGGGATTGCCTTAACTGTTCCTTGGCCTCGTCCTTCTTGGCACCGAATAGGACAGCAATGTCTACCATGTAATCATAATAGGCGCTGACCAGAGTCTCATTCTCGCCTTTCACCAGGTATTCCCGACTCACCGCTAAGTCAGCTTGATCTAACTGCAAATAAATTGAATAATCATTGAGAACTTTCTAAATGGAAATTTACTTACACTCATGACTCGCTTGGAGCTGTTCCGCAGATCGGCTTCAACGGAAAAGTCAATGATGTATTCAAAGTCAAATCCTTGAGCACGGAACTTTTTTACTAGCTCTTGCCATTTAAAATTGTTATTCTCATTCCATTTATCGCCCTCGAGCAAAGGCCAGCCACCCATAGACTTTGCAATATTGGTAATTGAAGTGGAGCCCAAAGTTTCAATCCAAGCTGTAGAAGGGATTTAAATGTTATGTCTGAATTCAACTTGATCAGAGAAACACTCACTCGTATTTATGCAAGCTTTGTAATATAAATTAGGCAAACGGAAGTGCTTGGGAGCGTTTTCAGATGGCTCGGCTGAGATAATGTCCTTGAGTTGCTCTAGTAGCTTATCTTCGATGACGTTGAACCGATTAATGCTAGTCTTGTCTTCCGGTATGATCTCTTTATCGTTGTAGGTCCCGCAGGCAAACTCATAGAAATTATTACAGGGGTCCACGTACACATTCATTTTCTTGACCACCTCGGAAGCAGTGTCCCTGCATTCCTTCGTGTTACAAACATAGGTCTCATAACGATTAGTGCAGAGCTTATAGATAAAGAAAATTGTTGTGAGCAAAACCAAAGCAAGGGCTGCTATGTATGGCACCGATCTTCGTCGTGGGGATTGGGCTTTGCTGAAATCCAACAAAAATAAATTAAAAGAGGTGTATGAAGAAGTAAAGAATTATTCAAAAGTCAAATATTTTGCACTTACTTTGCCTTACAATCAGTTAGAAATTTAAATAATGCCATTGGCACTGGTCTGTGGATGCCGCGATGTATCTTGAACTGTATTAGAACCTTTAAGATACTGCAATTAAAAATGAATGAATTTATTGTATTACAATTTACAACATTTGGATATTCAACCAAATGATACAGTAATACAGTAATATGCAGAAGCGAACTTGACATTCACCAATTTCCCCAGACCCAAGATTATTTTTAGAATTCCAACATTTGGAAAAGAAAAATTTATATACATTCATTTATACATACTATAACACGACAGAAGAAATCACTCAACTTTTAATAAAATATAAACTATTGTTTTTAAATATACAATCTATGAGAATAAGGAAATGAATATCCAATGTTTCAATGCCGGTTATATTTTCACATCTTATTCCTTAAATCAATTGATAAAATAATATTGAATTAATATGTATTTATAATTTTATCTCTCACATATATGTATTTGATAAATAAAAATTAACACGCGCACATAATTAATGAGCAGCCTCCGAGACGAAGAATAACCTACCGAAAGCACCAACCAAACAGAACTGATTCGTGATTATTCCGATACAGCATTAAATTTTTAAATATTATACTATATATCAAAGTGGTGAATTTGAAAATTTGCGAGAGTTCGATATTATCAGAACACTATGGGGAATTTGACCAGTTTTAGTGGCATTAATTCATAACTCGCAAACGACAAAGGATTTTCCAATGCACCCAATGGATATACATACATATGTATATTCTTATAAAAATCTTGTGTCGAAGGGGCGTGGTATCGATGCCGCCCATTTATTTTATTTTATTTTGATAAAATGAAGTAAAAAAAATCCTAGGAAGGAAGCATACAACATTTTAAATTGTTGACTATTGTAGAATTAACCGAAAAACTTCTGAAGCTGTTGCCTAAGTAAGCTACGCTGATCGTCTTTTAACTCATAGATTTTTGAACAGTAGCTTTTTGGCGGTTGTCCTCACTCCAAACTTCAAGTAGCCAGCGTTGAATTTCAAAACTCAAACTGCACTCTCGAGTAATAATTAGCAAAGAAAATTATTATTCTTTGGTTTATAATTGTTTTTGTTTATAATATTCAGTTTATACCTTTCCTAAACCTTCCTGAACTTGAAATTTGCACTTCACAAAAAGCACAAATACATTTTTTAGTTGTGCACACAGTTTTTAATGTTAATAATTTATTTTACATATTGTTATTTATTTTTAATTTTGGATTGCGTACAAATTTTAGAATAATCACAATGCAAATGTTACAAATGTTTGCGGGCTTTTGGTGTAAGATGTGACCACATGCCAATATAACGTCTTTCACAAACGAAAAAGTTCCAAAAATACCAGGAAAAAATTGTAAACATTATTTTTGGAACTAGTATCTAAATTAAAATAATTAAATTTCATAATACGGAACATATGTAAATATGTCAAAGCTTGAGCTCTTTTACCCACTGTGCAAAATTAGTATTTAAATTAAGAAAAAATAAGTACTTTTAATAATACGAAAGAATAAAATTTATATAAACATGCCCAGTGGTGTATCAGCTTCAATTTTTGAGTCAAATTTATAGTCTTAAAAGGAGTGTAAGTATTATCGGCTTAAGGGACATTCAAATCATCATCTTAAATTAGTAAAGTGATATCAAAATATAATATGGTATATTCAATACCATAATCTTCATTGCCCGTGGTCCAAAGGGTATCCTGAAGGATTTATAGCTTTCTTAACAAATCTTTCACGTCCACCCCTTAAAAATAATGTTTCTAAATTTAAGGAGAATATTCTGGCAATCCCTGAATGCATAGCTATTAAGTACATGAAATACTTTCCCCAATTACTCTCTATTAAAAAAGTGTATTATTATAAAAATCGTATATTCAAGACAGAAAACAACAAACTTCTTTGTGATCCGAGCACTTTATTACTTAAACGCATCAACGGCAAACACACAGTACGTAAATTAATCTTTGCTCTTAAATCTGACTTAAAATCCGGAGAACCATCCAACCAACCAACGGAGAAAGAAAATTAATTAAGCTGTTGGCAGGAATGTCAGTTTCTCGTTGAGTTGCAGCTGCGTCTTTATCAATTGGGAGAGTGTGATGACCATCAACAGATCGCGTACATTGGCATTGAACATCTGCGTAAATTGCTCATGGGACATGTGTGGCACTGAGTGAATGAGGTCGAGCAGTTGTCGCCCAACAGCATTATCCGGCGTTACTTTGTGTGCGATGACATCGTCCACATACTTTAGTATGAGGTCCAGTAGTGATTGCAGTTTCGTTGAGGCCTCCGATATCTGTGCCAAATCCAGCATGGGTGGCACGGTCTTGGGCCGATGAGCCGGCGACACACCCACCGTCTTCTGGAGCAGTTTCAGGCCAAAGGTCTCTGGTTCGTAGCTGGTCAGCTCCACGGGTATTGGGGTAAACATGCAGCCGGTCTTACCGCCAGGCACACCCAGCTGAATGCAGACATAGGCACGCAGACCCATGCGACCACCTTGCAGGGAGGTGTCCACCGTCAAGTGCACCGGGTTGTTGCATTCCCGAGCGTAGTACTCGTGTATGACGGAGCTGTGGTTCGTCACTTCGTTGCCGGTAGCCCACCAACCAACGACACTCTCATTGGCATTCACCTTGCGATTCAAATCGTACATATCCAGAGCATAGCTCAGTTCGGCTTCCACCTGGTCGTCGTGCTCCTTGTGAGGCACACAGAAACAATTGGTAACCTCGACGACTCCCTTGTCTACAGAGCCAAGCAGTGTGCCGATGACGCGATGTGAGTCAGCATTGCGGCGTTCAAAAGCGTCCACAACTTGGAAAAGCACCACGGGGTGCACACGTACGGTTAAATTTAAAGCCGACATTTTTGATATTTCATACGAATAATGCGAAAAATTAACAAATTTTTGCAATCGCCACGCTGCGTGAAAAGAACTCAAGGAAGAGTGGGACCGCAACAGGAATTTCGAAATATACTATTTGTCGACAAAAAACATACCAAATACCAGGGTTGATGTTGTACAATTTTCAGAACTGCCAACCTGTCTAAACAATACGTTCAATATTGAGCAACGGTTGCACCACTGTTGAGTACAGGGTGTCATCTTAAAAATAAATTAATTGCATAGCATACTTTCTGATAATTCAAAATTACAAGCATTTTCTAAGTCAAGATTAATAAATTTCATAGCATACTTTTCAGCATCTCCAAAAGTCCCATGCGATACTTCCAAATTGTTAAAGGATTATTGAAAACATTTGTAAACATTCATTATTCAAAATACTGGTACATAAAAACAAATTTTTATTAAATAAATGTCTTATAATATGCTCACTTAGCATAGGATACGCTAGGGGTAGTAATTGTATTTCTACGTGAGATAGGCCCTAAAACATTTTGGGCTTGTTCGTCTAGATGTCTTTGCCGATTATCTAAAATGTTCATTAGTTCACTACGAAGACACACACACACACATACAAATATGCATTGGAAATACAATCGTACAACATTTAGTCTCTACCACACTTCACATTTATGAACGGGGTTCATTGGCGATCCTTCTGGGCACTGGAAGTCCTTGGCAAAGTCCTTCATATTGCTCAACGAACCCAACACACGGAACTCCGATGGCGAATGTACGCCTGTGGTAATTCTCATCTTCAGCGATTCCTTACGATACTTGGCACACCAGGTCTGCCCAGCCGAGATCCAGAACATTTGCTGTGGCGTATAGTCGAGGCCAGGCAACTTTGGCTCTTGACCGTGCTTCTCCACCCAACGTTGGTAGGCGATGTACGATTCCTTGACGCCACCATTATCGGCGATATTCTCGCCCTGCGTATTAATACCGTTCAACTATGAAAATATAATAAAAAACAGATTAATAACTAAATTGATTTACAGGAAATATTAATGTTCTTCATTACATTCAAGCCCGTTAAACGTTCCGTGTAGTTGCCATACTGTTCAATGATACATTGAGCCTTCTTCAGATAAGCCTTCTGTGTATCTGGTTGCCACCAATCACGCAGGTTGCCCTTCACATCAAACTGGCGACCCTGATCGTCGAATCCATGAGTGATTTCGTGACCGATCACATAGCCAATTGCTCCGAAGTTCATGTACTTGGGACGTTGAGCACTGAAGAAGTGACCCTGCAGAATGCCAGCCGGAAACTCTGAGAAACCGAAGATAATTCAATTATATTTTAATATCGTACGTATACGTAATATGCGATAACTTACGTATGCTGTTTTCCAGGGATGAGTAGAAGGCATTCACAACTGCTGGGCGAGCGTGACGTATCCAATCGGTTTTGTTGACGGGCAAACGCAGCTTACTGAAGGAGTAATCTGTGCCGAAGATGTTCATGGCCAAGAAGGATTCAAAGTACTTGTCAGGATTGATTTCGAGTTTCTCAAAGTATTTGGCCAGCTTCTCGTTGTCGAGCATCTCATCGGGATAGCCAATGTGTGTGGCCATGCTGTGCAGCTTCTCCTTGGCCTCCTGCTTCGTCTTGTCGTCCATCCAGTTGACCTCATCGAGGATGTCGTTGAACACGCCGCGTATGTCATTAACCATTTCCAGGGCATTGGCCTTCGAGTCTTGATGGAAATGCTTGCGAACGTAGAGCGAGCCCACGGATATGCCAAGGCTGATATTTAATATTTTTGGTTAATTGCGATTGTAATATACGATTTTTGCATGTGGTGTTGTTGTATGGTTGGTGAAACCAGTTGTAGTTGTTGTTGAAGTTTGGAGTTGTTGTTGATGGTCAGTGCATTTTTTTGATGGTGGAATAATCGTGGACGTGGACGTGAAAATGGAAACATAAAAATGAGAATTTTAATGAAAACAATTAACATAAATATTGTAGATTAACAAATTAATGCACATTTGGAATTCAACAAAAGAGAATCGAAATACCATTTTGTGGAACAAAGCAAATGGGACACCTAAGATTGGATATCGCTAGCGCTAAAACTACCATAAGCGAAACGTAAGGCGAAGCGATACAGTGAAGCCGCGCTATAACGAATAACAGTGGTTCGTTATGGAGCAACTTTACTGTGCACACTGTAAGGAAATAAAGCCAATGCATGTTTGATTGCCATCGTTTTTTGTGGGGTATCTCGAAGTCTTTGAAGAATTATGATAACGATTTAATTTGCAGTGCCTGTTGTTAACAAGTGTGTGAGTGTGCGTGTGTGTCTGTGTGTGTATGTGGCTGTGTAGATGTGTATGTGTGGGTGTTGTGTGTGTGTGAGGTATCTATACCCTGTAAATAACTGAAATTTTGTTTGGATTTATCTGAAAATACCAACATTTCAACATTGGGTTCGAGCTCATCGACGTCACTGCAAAATCACAAAGAAATCAAACAGAAAGAAAGAAAGAATGAAAGAAGGAGAAACGAGCAAAACGAGCAGAAGAATTCACATATTGAAAACAATGGCCAAGGCATCAAAAAAACATCAGCTATCAGCTAATCCCAGACTTTCCTTCTTCAAACACTCCACTGCATCCCAACGATCCCAACTTGCCACGTGCTCTACTAACCTGCCAGAGGAAATGTCGACGCACTCCTTCCAACGCGCCTCCTGCTCCTGACGACCCGACAATGCCGTGGCATACTGTAGCTGCCGCTTGCGGAACTCCTCGCTGAGGAAACCAATCGAGAAGGCGTGAATACGCCACATCATATAGTTGGCAATCACACGGTTCGGTGTCTTAGCCAGCAATTTGCCCAGATCCTCAAAGAAAGACGGCACTGTCAGGTTAATAATCTCATCGTCCTGCACATGGAGTCCCTCTGGCAACAAGGCGTTCATGTAGTCCACCCAATCAACGTAGGGATAAGCGGCATACAGTTGCTGCGTTGTGCGGGGATTGAATAGCTCGGAGGAGTTGCGACGCTTCTCATTGGGCCAGGAGATCTAAGTGGGGATAAAGTTAGTTAAAGTCAACTCAGAATGGCAAAGAACAATTTGTCAGTCTTACATTGGCCAGCGCGATTTCGAATTCGAGTGATTGCAGCAGCTGTTCCTTGGCTTCGTCCTTCTTGGCACCAAAGAGAACAGCAATGTCCACCATGTAATCGTAGTAGGCGCTAACCAGAGTCTCATTGAAGCCCTTGACCAGGTATTCCCGACTCAGAGCCAACGCGGATTGATCCAACTGTGCAACAAGGATACAAAATTAGCTGAGTCTAGTTCACATCGTCTGTTTGTGCTACTTACGTCCATGAGGCGCTTGGTGCTGTTCTGCAGGTCAACGCCAATGGAGAAATCAATGATGTAGTCCATGCTGAAACCGGCTTTGCGGAACTTCTTAACCTGCTCCTGCCATGTCCAGGTGTTGTCAGCGTTCCACTTCTCGCCCTCGATCAGTGGCCAGCCTCCCAAGGATTTGGCAATCTTGGCAATAGGTGTGGCACCCAAAGTTTCAATCAGTGCTGCAGAATAATCAAAAATGAAGTAAGTGAATTCGATGGAAAACTCATGGGATGTGCACTCACTCTTATTCATGCAGGCTCTGTAGAGCAAGTTGGGCAGACGGAAGTGCTTGGGTTCGGTGTCTGGGCGATCGGTTGTGATGATCTCCTTCAGCTGCTCCTGTAGCTTGTCCGAGATGACGCTGAAGGTGCTGACGGACACCTTGTCGTCCGGTATGGTCTCCTCCTCGATGTAGGCGCCGCAGGCGAACTCGTAGAAGTTATCACAAGGCTCCACCTCCGGATTGATTTTGCTGAGCACCTTGGAGGCGGTGTGAATGCACTCCTTGGTCAGGCAAACGTTGTCCGGCTTGCCCTTGCTGGCCTGTTGCGTGACCGGCACCATGTTCAAGGTGGTGCTATTGGCACTCAGAGCAGTTGCCTGTGGCAGCGGCTGCGATGGCATCGCCATATTGGAGCCGCCGTGGCCGAGTCCTTTGTACAGCTCGTAGCCAAAGCCGGCGGCAATGATCGCGAAGAACAAGATGCAGAGAGCGAGCAGACCTCTCTCCATCTTGGTGCGACGGTGCCACCAGTTGGGATTCCTGCAACGCAACAAGAGAAACAAATGTGTTACTCGACAGAAAAAAAGAGTGCCATAAATCTCAATTAGACGACGCCACAGGCGAAAGATGAACTGGGAAGGGGGAGCGGTGGCAGGGGGGCGTGGGTGTGAAGTAAAAGTCGAGTAAATTTCACTGTGCGTCGGACTTGTTTTTGTCGCTATTTTTGCTGCCTCGTCTTGGCGTCATCCATCCATAATCAATTCACTTTTTCTTTTCGCTTTTATTTTTTTATTCGTTTTTTCGTTTTTTTTTTTTTTTTTTTTTGTGCTTTAGCTATCTCCCGTTGACCATCTCGTTTATCTTGTGTGTCGGCCTCGTGCTTTGGCTCTTAACTTGTTTATCAACATTGTGCCGCTTTTGCCTTGCCCCCGTCTATTGAGCCTCTTCTGTCAGCAAATGCAAAAAGTGAACAACGAACAGACAACACACTGTGCTACACATCTCAATTGGCAATCGCCAGAAAACTGATTCATAATTTCACTTATATCCAGCATTCTACTCTATAAAGTTAAAGCTCTTCTTTTCCTTATACATTGTTAATAATTACTATAAATTACATATATATCTTACTTATAATCAAATTTAAAGTAGCAAGTTAATAAAGCTAAAAAAATATTCTCCTTATTTTAGGTTTTTATTAGTAGTCAGAATAGAATTCCATTTTTTTCTATAAAGCTAAAGCTTTTCTTTTCATAATTCATTGCCAATAATTATTATAAACTACAACATACCAATCTTACTTATTTGAGGTAGCAACTTAATAAAGCTGAAAGAACATTCTTCTGATTTGAGGGTATTTTTAGAAAACACAGAATTTCACTTTATTTCAACATTCTACTCTATAAAGTTAAAGCTCTTCTTTTCCTTATACATTGTTAATAATTACTATAAATTACATACCTATCTTACTTATAATCAAATTTAAAGTAGCAAGTTAATAAAGCTGGAAGAATATTCTTCTTGTTTTAGAACAGAATTTCATTTTTTTCTATAAAGCTAAAGCCTTGCTTTTCATAATTCATTGTCAATAATTATTATAAATTACCCATCTTAACATACTTATAATATTTATGGTAGCAACTTAGTAAAGCTGAAAGAACATTCTCCTGATTTGAGGGTATTTTTAGAAAACACAGAATTTCACTTTATTTCAACACTCTATTCTATAAAGTTAAAGTTTTTCTTTTCATAACTCAGTTTTAATAATTACTATACTTATGTGTATCATATCTAATTCTATGAAGTAATCAAATTTAATTTATCAAGTAAATAAAGATGGTAGAATATTCTCCTCTGCGTAATCTCATTTCGTTTAACATGATTAAAACTTGTTATTTTTAGAAAGCATTTCTATGAAAAAAAAGTGCTTTGTCTTATGCCTCACTTCAAAACTTTTTACACATTTTATTAACTCTGTTTTATATAAATTAGTTAAATTCTTTGAAATTCACAATTCGCAGAATTTCGAAATCTAAATTCACACAATTTATATAAAATTAATGCGCTGTTGTTTCACCTTTATTATTTGAGTTCCTTATTTGGTTAATTATATATAATACTTATTGTATTCAAAATTCATAAATTGCCAACAAATATTAGAGTTATTCTGATTATATTCAGAGAACCTGTGCTTGCTCTCTAAAATATTTCTTTGATTATCTGCCGCTTTCTCACTCCCATGCCTTTCTTTTTCTTTGAATACATCACATATATTTTTTAAGCTGATCGCAAATACTTCGAAATTGCGTAACGAACAGGAATGAAATTTGATTTGAATATGAGTTTGGTTGAACTTTGGCATTTGATGGCAATGTTTACTAATGAATATGTATGTTCAACAGTAGTTTAACTCTGTTTTGTTTGTGCATCGAAATTAGCAGCAGCAAAATAATATTTGAAGCCCAAATTCGAACCAGTTGAAAACCTGTTGCACAGTGTCCCGCTCTCTAATTGCCAACTTCCTTCCGATTAACCAACGATCCAACGAGATTTGACAATTTTGCAAGAGTGGTTTTTGGTTTTCGGTTGTAATTGTTGTTGCTTTTGTTGCACATAAATAGATATCGAGCGAATGGCATGGGAAACTGGTTACATACTCGTATTGTGGGCCAGTTTGAAAAGTAATTTAACAAAAATCGTTTCAAGCTTTTAGCAGCTAAGATAAACAACACACACACACACGCATACACATAGTCGCAATGTAATATTAGCCAATGTTTTGTTGTTGTTTTCTTTTTCGGCATTTCCGTAGCTTGGCTTTTTGCACGCTTCAATTACTTTTGAAAATTATTAAATAATAATGATGCGCACTAAAGCCCAAAAGTTATGAGCCCCGAATACGCGCTTTAATGTGCGATTAAGTCTGGGCTCTATAAATATATTTATGGCTGATTACATACATTATTATTATTCGCTATTGTGCCAAAGGTCATCATCATAACTCATTCGCCCCGTGTGCCACGCTCTCTCACTCATCATTTTCACGGTACTCGATGCACGCGAGGTTGGCACTTGATTTAGATCACAATAATTCACAAATTATCTAAATTTTAGTTGATTATTTTTCCTAAATGTTTAAGTTGTTCTTGCTTGAGACTTTATCATTTTTATGAAGATGTTCGACAGCATTTGGTTTGGTAATTAAATGCCAACGTGACAAACATTTTATCTAGATATTCGTTGTTATTTAGCACTGTGATAATAAAAATTATAAAAGAAATAACTGGAATATGAGTTTTTAGGAATTATTTGCATGCATTTCGGTTCTAATTAAGCAACATCAAAAATCAGAAAACCTTAAAAATGCAAGTGCAAAGTTATAAAAACTTGATTTATGCAAATTTCAGTTAAATGTGAATAATGTGAATTCAAATTCTGTGAATTATGAATTTTTGGAGACACATTTGCATAAATCTTTGTCAGCATCCGATTACCTAAAAACCCTAAAACAATAAGTATGATCAAAACTTATTTGCCGCATGTGTTTCAAGCCAAGTCAATTTGTCTGAATTCCTTCAGCATATTTTGAAGATGTTCCCTTGCTCGTTAACAATTTTTATTAGTTTCTCCTTAAGTTTGTCTTCTACCTGTTGTCGTTAAGATGATTCATAGATTGATATATATACTCGAAAAATAAGTGTGTGCATCATAATCCTGTTTTGAAGCTGCAAAGAAACCAGCTTCAAGAGTTCGAAATTTCATTTAAACCAGCCACGAAAAGTTTCAAGAAATTCAATTAATGCAAATTCTTTTCAACATACGCCAAGTATTTGTCAGTTTATTCTATATTAGACCTGGATGACATGGCTGAGTGATCACAGTAAACGAACCACGAACCACGAGCTTCAAGCTTTAATCATATTGCAAAAAAAAAAAAGAGAAAAAACATCAACCTACTCAATCCACAATGTATCTGTAACAACAACATCTATATACTATTAGTATTCACAGCAATTATATTGTTTAATGCGGCTGAACCTTTAGCTATTGTTAACTGAACAAATGGAACATACACTAATAGTAACAACGACAACGACAACAAACTAAAATGTGAGCATTAACCTCGACACGAAATATATTTTCATTTTGCAAATAAATGTAATATAAATTGTTGTAAATATTAAATTGAATATAACAATTAAAGGGTATTTTTAAAAACTGCGTGCTGTCGATGAAGTCAACATTTTTATTTTTCTTGTCAAGCTCAAGTTCTAATTGCGAATCAAAGCGTTATTTGTCTTCATGATTTGCACTTCGTTTAAAACAAATCGAACAAATGCCAATTTCTATAATTAATGCCAGTAAATGTTAATCAGCAAAAAAAGAGACGTCAATGCTCAACCAGTTTACAAATGTTTTTTGCCGTTGTTTTTCACATTTGTTGAATTGTGCATTATGGAAATTGGACATCTTGGGCATGGACTTCAATTCAGTTGTATTAAAGTTGAATGACATTGCCAGAGATCACTGTACAATGAGTTGGATGAATGAATCAGCTACCAATTTGGAATTCATATTTGCTCTATAAGCACTCTTCAGTGTATAGTTGAATTTAAGTAAATATAAAAAACGAATAAATCAAGTAAAAGCTACCCGCTACACATTTTCAATAAAAGCAAAACAGTGCGGTATTGTTTTTCAAAATTTACTGAATTAATATACTATAAAATACTGAATTATGGTGAAGTCTATATTTGGTACATTTAAAATATGCCATAAAATGCATAAAATTTTATCTGAGTGTAGTGTATCAATTTTTCTTCGATTTGCGGAGCCGGAAATGGATGCTGAAAAAGTCTAAAACAAACATTAGCTACGTGCAAAAGGGCACAAGAAAAAATTATAGCTTTATCTCTTATAGTCTCTGAAAACCAGTTTTTCATACGGACAGACAGACATGTCTATATCGTCTCGGCTGTTGACGCCTATCAAAAATATATATACTTTATTATTCACTCCTTCAGCGTGACACATACATTTTTTGAAGACATACCTATGGGCATCGAAAACAGAAAATTATTTCGCAATTCAATGTAAATTCACATAAACAAAGAAAACAAAGAATTTAGAAGCAAATGAATGAATTCAACCGGCTGCATCTACGAGGGGCGGAGCATAGACAAGTGGAGGTCCGCAGCTGTGTCGCTATAAAGTATCTTTGTCTCAGAAGTCGCACAGTAGGGATGCATTTTTGGTAAACGCCAGTAATATCCTAAATAGTAGCCAACTGAAATGTTTCGAAGATCATTTAGGCATGGAGATTCGACGTATTTCAGCTGGAGTGGGGATAACTCTGAACATACACAGAGGAGATGCTCTAGTTCTCTCTCTTAACTCCAAACTCTTCACATTTCCTTCATTCAATTCAACCTTCATACTTTTTGTATATATAGTACTTATATGTCTTTCTCTCTCTATATATATATATGTATCTCTGCGCTTACTCAACTCGTCAATGCATTATTTTATTCAATTAAGTTATGATTTGACTGACTTAATCGATTGATTTACCTGCCGTTGCTCTTACATCTGCATTATCTAAGAGCCTAATTAGCCAGACGCAAATCGTGCCCGATCATTGACCACTTTGATCGAGCACGTTGCTCTTACCTCACACACTCACACACAGCATTCATGTCTCGATTCACAATTTGTATCTTTATTCAGTTGCCCGGTTTATGCAATTGTCATTGATTTTTGCATTGTCATCGCGTCTTATCAGCAGCAATATCAAATGATTCCATCTCTATTCGCATCTGCTGAATTTGTATCTGTTTTGTGTGTGTGACACATCGAGAGGAATGTGTGTGTGTGTGTGTATTCGCATTTTATGTCGTATTTTATTCATGAATATATATTGTGCCCAGGTGCTGTACACTAGAAACTTTATACAAGTGTCCCTCCCCCAAAAAAAAGTATTGGGTGGCACAGGGGCGGGGCCAAGGGGCCAAGGGAGGCAGGGGACAGGGGGCGTGTCAATAGGCGCCAGTTTCAAGCTGTGCTTTTGTCTCTGAGTTGCCCAATAAATGTGTCAAGTGCAGGCGGCGTTTTTGCCATTGACGTGACACTTTGCCGTCACCATCGTCATCGCCAAACACGTGAGTGTGTGCGTATTTATGAGTATGTGAGTATGAGTGTGAGTGTGTGAGTGTGAGTGTGGATGACGTTTGGCAACATTGCTTACCTTTTGGGCTTTTATTTGTTTATTTTATTTTATTATCGATACTCTAACCAAAGGAAGTTACAACCTATTGCACAAACATAAATCTTTAAGATCTCTCGAACAACCTTGAGATACAAGATTATATATCTTGGCAGTGCATTGATTTATAGTATGGTACTATATAATTATTATACAAAACATATTACATGAGTGTATAAAGTATTCGGTACAAACTGTCTTCACATTATTTATTTTGTTAAGACTATTTGTCATTTTAATATGCTTTTGATCGTTTTTGGTGTCCGATGTCGATGTCGTTGGCTTTATTAATATGCAACACTTTGATTGACACACAACACACTTTGAGTTTGTTGTTGTTGGTGTTTTTTTGGTGTTCGGAATAACGCATTTGGTGAGCCCACTTCCTAAGTGTCTTGAAGTTGTTTTCTTGTGTGTTAAACCAAATGCGATTTTAATAGCACAAGCTTTTTGTATTCCACACTTTAATCATGCTCAGTAATCAGTAATTCGGCTATACGCACTTGAATAATTAAGATGATTCGCATGTTTTTCTTTGCCGAAAACTGTTTTGATTGAGACTCAATCACATTTGAAGGGAGTTGCTAGTCACGTCAAGGAAATCAAACAGAAAGGTGATTTAAAGATTCTACTCAAAAACTAGATTTGTCAGCGCTACTCTACACTAAAGTTAATGCAATAAGTTTATATTATTACTAAACTATATATAATAGTCATAACAATAATAGCTTCGTCAGAGAAACTATGGAATAACAAAAGTATCTGAAAGATACAAATGATGGAAGCTTCAGAAGAGAGTTTAAAATACAGAAACACAAGTTTATGTGAGTCGCCTAAATACGCGTGAAATTAAAGTAAATTAAGTATTGCAAGTAGCTTTAAAATATAAAGTTAAGTTACGACCTATCTCAATTATGGGATATAAAATAGGAAAATAAATATAACTAAAAATAAATATAGTAAAAAATGCTCTCTTCTTGAATTACTATTATCATAAAATAATATAAATAAATAAATTTGCAGAGCATTGCTGGTTTTGTCATAAAAAAAAACAACAAATATTTGAGGTCATTTGTGTAGTTTATTGGTTTGTTTTTTGGCCATGTGAGAGAAGAGGCAGATGTAAAAAAATAAAGCAACAAATGCAGATGGGCTCGGCCTTTATAGTTTAAAAGTTGCAGTTTGTCTTTCTAGCTAGTTTTGCTTTTTAATTTCATTTCAATTGTTATTGTTGTTGATGTTGTTGTGGCTGATGCTGATGCTACGTTATTTAAATGTTTACAATGCATACGTAAAGCCCGAAACCAAAAAGCAACGACAAATTGCCTTCAAAGTGTTAATTTGTGCCACAGACACAATTACCTAATACATTTTAATTACGCCCGACTTGGGCCCGACAGCTTCAGCTGTCTTCTATGAAGATGAGACGCGCACACGAATGAGTTTAAGTTTGTTGTTTTTGTTATTTTTTTTGGGTTTCTCTCTCTCTCTGTCTCTCTTTTGGCACTCACTATGATTGCTTGCTTTAATTGCTCGAAATATTAGAGCTGTCATATCATTTAAGCAACTGTCTCAACTGTCGCTGCCTCTGTCTCTGCCTCAGTCGCAGTCGCTGCCTCTGCTAGCTGCGCTGTTGCGTGTGCGCTCATTAAAAAAGCCGGAATGCAGCTGCGTAGCATTTGAGGAATTAACGGATACCAAATAGAGTACAACAAATCAATGTTCTGCGTGGAGAGGTGTCAAATACAGTTTGGAAAGCATCTCATTAATATGCGTGGTATATGCAAATAAGTTCCACATACGTTCCACATCTAGAGCTTGTCTTAACTATGCGATAATTCTCTCGCTCAATGCTCAGTTTCCCTCTTGTTGTGTGTGTGCGGATTAAATTTCTTCAAAACTTTCACTCGGCTTCAACTTGAACTTGTCTCTAATATCATTTTTTTTCTCTTCTATTGATCTTGGCCCTCAAATCGAGTGGCGGCTCAGCAGCAAAATGAAACTTTGCAATCTGTTTATCAACAGGACGCGCACAATTTGCCAACAGGAAAAAATCAGCGACAATGCAATTGTCAATGGGGTGGGAAGGAGGGGGAGTATGACTGAGGGGCGTGGCAGGAAGTTGTGGCAGTTACTTTGCTGCCTTGAATAGGCCAGCCAGTCAGTGAGTGAATGGAGCAGAGATGGGGCAGGAAAAGCCAACGGAAACCCATTGAAAAACATTGAAAAGTGCAGCGAGAGTCGCAATTTCTGCACATAAATAACGGCAATATTGCAATGCTTGCCAAACTCTTAAAACCACAAAGAAACAAAAAAAAAAAAAAACAATTTAAAAAAATTATAAAAAATAGATAAAACTACGAGTGAGCTGCCAAGCCAAGGGCGTCATATGTCAAAATGTCTCAACGAGTTTTTCATTGGATGTTACGACAAGTACAAGGTGCGTTTTGCATGCTAACGAAATGGAAATGTTTTCGAAACCATTTGTTATTTTAATACTTCGTTTTTTTTTTTGGGTGGGTACAAAAATGATATTGGCAATTATGGAACAATACGCATACGATTAACAATCGCCAATGGCAAGGCAAATCATTAAATATGCATTCGGCATTTAGACTATACGATAAACAAAAGGCAAGCGAAATTTCCAACTTTTCAAAGATTGACCTCAAAAACTTGGCAAAGCATTCGTTGTAAATAAATAACATCGCTTTAAATGAGATGCACACACAACAATAAGAATAACAATTGTTTCTTGATGTTTTTTAATGTATTAGTTCCTCGAGGAAGTTTCACAGCATAAAATTATGCATATTGAAAAGTTTCCCTAACTTGAGATGAACTTGATACAGGGCGTATGCATACTTATATAACTCAGTGTTTTCCAATTTGTTGATGAGTGTGTGTGGCGTGCCCCCAAGAATGTTTTCGCATAGCACGTAGCTTGGATTAATGAGCAAACATTTGAAAAAACAGTAAGAATAACAATATATTATTATTATTATTATTATTCAACTCAAGTCAAGTTTCAACACTCAAATTGCAATAGAAGTCAAGTTCGTTGAGGCTAATTTTACGATCGGTAGCTTTCTCATAGAAGATAACTATTGTTCTAAGAAAAATTAGCAGACGCGTGGCCGATTTTCTTGTTGGTTTTGTGGGTCACGTAAAATGCTCGTTTAAATCGGAACGCTTCCCGGTTCGGGTAATTCCCTAAAAAATCCTCTTTGGTCGCATCAAATAATCGCAATTATGTGTAAACAAAACGAGTACACGTAATTTGGACTTCAATGAAAGAGTTACGAACCTTTCGAGTCGGGCTTTAGCATCCATCAATCACCTGGCTGTGACAAATCGTCTCATCGCGTCGCGTCTTTTTTTATGATGTGTAGAATGAGTAATAATCATATAATGAGAGAGAAAGAAGAAGTCAAAGACCGGGCCTATTACGTGAGCTACACGCTCCAAAATTTTCTCGCAATTACGCATTTTATATACCTTGAAGTATTTGGCCCGATTTGCCAAATGATTCACGTGCTGCACAGCGACGATCATAAGGAAGTGATGCACCTGCAGAATGTTATTTGTGACTGACCTCAAAACAAAGAGAGCCCATTACTTTTATTTCTTAATTTTTATTATACGAGTTGCACTTAAAGATTTGACCAAAAGTATGCAATAAATTCAAGTAATTGCCAAATTGTTTTTCCTGCATTTGTTTACTGACTTCTCAAAGTGTTAAGCAAATAGTTTGTTCAATCATCTACAACAATTAGTCAGATGAAGACGTTGTCTAAAGACCTATTTCCTTATATTCTAATTGATAAATGATTAAAGACTCAATGAATAGCAATTAATCATCTGATTGAAATGCAATTAAATGACTAAAGAGTCAGATGTGATAAGATAGGTTTAATATTAATTACATCTCAAGAGATTAAAGCGAATTATTATTCACTTTTTAGCTACATTTGTTATTGTTTGTCTTTGTTAGAACGATAACCTCTATGATAGTTCAAACCAAAGAATTTTTTATAATCTCTGCCCAGATAAGTGTTGACCAAACGATAATGTAAACAACACAGATTCAAATATGGTAAAGACGAAATCAGTTTTCATTACAATGTATTTTATATGCGCTGTGGCCACCGCAAGTTTCACCTTCGACTGGAGAACAAAACAACCAAAAACAGAAAAGAAAACGCAAAGAAAACGCTGCCGCATGGTCAAATGAGTGACCATAATTGGCCCGTTGCAAGTTGCAGCTACTTGCTGACCACGTTAAGGTCTGCGTGCGTTTAATTATGCAATTTGAGCAAATAAGCAGCAACTGCAACAACAACAACAACAGCAACCACAACATCAACAATAGCTATAATAAAAATTCTTAAAAAAATATACAAAACAAATGAGACGCCAAGCTATAAAAATAAAAAAACTGAAAACACTTGAAAAAAATTTCAGTTCTTGACGGATTTCGCGTTGATTTAGTTGGCCTAAATACCACTCGAAAAGAAACAGAAACAGATAAAATACATACAATCGGGTTCAGAATTTAGTCAAAGCTGTATAACCGGTAAGACGATTCCATCTATAGCCTATAGCCATCAACTACTTCGACATCACGCTAAGGTGTGATATTTTTTTATTTTGGGCCTCTACAAAGAGCTTCAATTGTGCGACTCTTCTCAACTTGGATTTTATGAAAATTGTTTTGCGAAGTGCATTAACAAAACTTACATAAACAAATGAGTAGATCGTAGACATGAGTCAGTTTAAAAATATCTCTGGACAATAAATATTTGCCCACAACGCACCTGTGTTTTGTAAACTATTTCGATTGAAATTAATTTATCTTTAGATGTCTGCAGAATTCGATTAATATGTATTTCCGGAATACATTGAACCTTCTGCCTTTAAATATATTTATTTTTAAGTAAATAAACAATAAAGTATGACAAGCACAACATTTTAGTATTTAGTTCTATTAGAACAATTGAAAAGATTCGTGTGAATGTTGAGTTAACCAAACGCATCGCAGCAATTAGAAAAAATTACTAAGGAACGTGAGAACTTAAATTCAAACAAAAGAATCTCAGACTTTCTGGCATTGTACAATAAAATACAATAATTATAATTATTGTGCAATAACAAAAAGTTTTTACATATACATATGTAGTATATCTTAAATAAATCAGTTCCATCTTTTATCTTTTTTGTGACAACAGATTTCCATTAACCTTTTTGAAGGCCAAAAAGAAGAGGCTCAAGAATAATTCTTGATTCATTTGAGTTATGATTTTTGGATTTTTTTTTTTTTGGGTAGGGCACATTCTCGAAAAGAAGTTTGGGATTGTTTCAAAATGAAGCTAGAAGGGCATTTCTTCATTTTATATAACTCTTAGAATTAAAAGTTTAAAAGTTGGCAAAAACGTATACAGAAATAATTAATTAATTTATTAGCATTCAACTAATTAATGAAAATAAATGCTCATCCATAGATGCTAATCGAATTCCAAATAAGTGTGATATTGTTGTTGGGCCAAAAATAAACCTGATAACAACAAAAGCCTCTGGGCCAGTTTTTTTCGTATTTTTTTTTTTATTTGTGAAAGAAAAAAATCAAATCGAACTACCTGGAACGTGTTTTTAATAAACATGCGCAACTTTCTTTTTTTGACGCGCCAACAAATATTGAAAAATCGAATGGAAATGGGTGGCAAACTGGCTTGCAACAAAGATAATGAAAATGCAGCAGCAGCCTCAGCCACAGCAACAGCAGCAGCATTACCATTGTATTTAAAATAAATATGTGTGTATGTGTATGTGGGACAGTATTTTTGTTGGGAGTGGGAGGGGTGGTGGGGGGGAAGGGTAACTGAGAGGAGACAACAACTTACTTAATGACTGTTTGCATGTTAACCGTTTTAACAATATTGACTTTAATGTCCGGCGCAAGTGGCTGTTACTTTTTAGTTGTTGTTCTTGCTTTTATTGTTAACGAGACGCTGTTTAGCTGTTAAAGATAAATGATTTTTATTTGCATTTAGTTAGCATTCAAAAACATTTAAACCACAAATTATAACAGTAGTAGCAGAAGCACAAAAATTTACACAACAAACAACGCTCCACACACAGCGATTTGAAATTTAACAGCCAATAAATACTATCATATGCACTCAACGTTTAATATGAACTCAACCACGAACGACGACCTACTGAACGCACAAACCGCACGCGCAATTGTATATAAAAGTTTTTGCTGAACCCCAACACCAAAAGCACGGATCCAACTTGGCCCTCCAAGCAACTAACTGTTGTGTATGCGCAAGCACATACAACAACTCAACTTAACAGAGGTCTCAAATGTTATTAACAGAATACCGGCTAATCGTCTGTTAGCTATGCGATAGTTTCAAATACGCAATCATTGCTGGCTTACATAAGAAAAATGAAATTTTCAATTCGATAAACTATGTAACACTTTTTTTTAGTAAATATTCAACACAATCAATAATTACCATTATTTAACAAAAAGTTTTTGCTTGATACTTTTCTTATTCTCAAACAGTCGATCGTTGATACGTGTACACACTGTTCATATTACAGTAAGGCCGTAACCTTAATAATATATACTAGTTGGTATAATAAAGAAATGCAATAGAAATATTCTTTGGTATTTTTGCGCTTGAAAGTGCCATTACTTACCAACTCATATGAAAAAAAGTGCCGTTACTTATTTTTCGCCCACTCATTTCGTCTAATTACGTTCTTTTTAATGTAAATTTGATCAGAAGGAGGTGTACACTGCACTTAAGAAATACAACATGTTTTTGCCCTCGTATAGTTGTTTTTGACACAATTTTTAGTACACAAATTAAAAGAGGTTTACAATAACGCGCCACTTTCTACGCGTTTGGAAAAAGAACTGGTATGAATCATTAAGTGTGACCAGGTGATACTTATCACAATATTCATATTTCGGCGTTAAAATTTATCTTTTATTAAATGGTTTTTTTGTGATCACACCCCGACTCAGGTGTTACATGAACCGTGAGGTGAAAACCTAATTATAATCTCAAAGAATAACAATAAATAAATTCGAATTATTAAGATAAGAGAAAAAGAGAAAAACATCGATGTTTGCTATAATAAATCGATGTTTCCACTACGTCAATAACATCGATACATCGATAGTGCCATCTCTATACAACTGCCATCCACGCGACCGACGAATTGATTAAAACTTAAAGCAATTTTATTGTTATTTACAAAAGTAATTCAAACTAGTTAATAGTCATAATGAGACAATTATAGTGTGGTAAGTAAGTAAAAGAGCAAGAGCACAAACCTCAAATAACGGAACAGCGTAAACGACACGCGTTTCACTTGTGGGGGTGCATCATCATATACGAGTGCGTCCGTGTCTATTTGTGCATGTGTGCGTTTGCGTTTTCTTGGTTCCATTCAAACGCCTAAAATTTTTGCAACACCGCCGCGTTAGTTGTTAAAAATACTTTTTAAGCTAAGCACACACACTTGAAAACCGCAATTTAATTGTACTCTAATACTGTTGCGAGTATTTTTTGAATGCACATTTGCATTAAGCAACAAATCGTAGCAATCTGCAAAAAGATATAAAAAAAAGAACTGGTTCAGCGAGTGGTCTAATATTAGTTCTGTACTTTAGAAATTCTTTTTTTCTGCAAACCAACCGGAGAGAGAAAAGGAAAGCAAGAGCAAACCAAGGAAAGGACGTCAATTACAAATCGCCAGCCACCAAAATGGATTTGTCACAACCGCCACCGCAGCTGTTGACGGCGCCATCAGCGCTGGCCACAAACTTCACATCGATGCCGCCGCCTTCGATGGGCGGTCAACACTACAGGCATTATCATCCGCATCATGGAGCGGGTAAACAGGGCTACAATCACTTTAAGCCCTTCATGCCGGGCGGCTTCCAACGGCCGTTTGGCATGTCACAGGACGACTTCGATGGCAAGCGATTGCGCAAGAGCGTGATGCGAAAAACCGTCGACTACAATGCCTCCATAATCAAAGCACTTGAAGTGAGTGTGAAGATCATATAATTGTATGGAAATTGTAATGAATTCAAATTACTTTTGCAGGCACGACTCTGGCAACGCGATTACCGGGATCGTCTGGCCATACAGCCGGACAGCATTTATGTGCCGCAGATGTTGCCGCCCTCCAGCTTCCTGGATAATCCGGCGAATGCGATAACAACGCGTTTCGTCAAAACCGCCACCAATAAAATGCGATGTCCGATCTTCACGCTCGCCTGGACGCCAGAGGGCAGGCGTTTAGTCACTGGCGCCAGCTCTGGCGAGTTTACGCTGTGGAATGGCCTCACATTTAACTTTGAAACGATTCTGCAGGTAAGAAGCAGTTTGCCAAAGAGAGCATTAAGAATGAAAACTTATCAATGTATATCTATTATTACTCGCTAGGCCCACGATATCTCGGTTCGCACGATGGTGTGGTCACACAACGACAGCTGGATGGTGACGGGCGATCATGGCGGCTATGTGAAGTACTGGCAATCGAACATGAACAACGTGAAGATGTATCAGGCGCACAAGGAGGCGATTAGGGGAATAAGGTATTGCCTAATGATTGTAATTGTTGTCAATTGTATTTACCATTTCGCAGCCGTCGTTGCCATCCTGTTTGGGGTTACCATTGAACCTCCACTCCCAAGTTTAGATCGCTCACAGTTGCGCAGCTTAGCATGCAAATCTCTTTTTCATCGTCATCGTTTCGTTACCTCGTTTTGTTTCTTCCGGGGGCTGTTGCAAATTTGTTATACTCAATAAAGCCGTCACTTGTGCAACATGCCAGGTTCTCTCTCGCGGTTTTTGGTTTAGTTAGGTTAGCGTAGATTGCGCGCTCGCAGTTTTCCATCCCATCAAGTCCAAGACTTTATATTTAAAATTACACAAAGCAAAGAAATTAAAACCCCAGTCTAACTATGTATTAATTACTGTGATATCTAGACTTAACTCAAAAAGACTGTGAAAAGAATATAATGAACTCGATTTGAAATAAATAAACCTTTTGATCTTTTACAAAATATAATAAAGGCAAACCAAGCCAAACAAAGAAATTAAAATATATACAAAACAAAAAAACATTGAGCAATTTTTATTTGTGCGCGGAAGAATAATAAAAATGCAATATGCGCCACTTTTCAATTACAACTCGGGGGTTCGAGTGTTTTCTTTCAAAGATCTGCTGCTGTGACTACTGCTGAGGTGGGAGAAAGATGGGCAGGTGGGATCCGAATCCTCTTGGAAGTTTACTCTTCCTACTCCACACACTCATCATACTCGTATTTTATTTGTGATTCTCGTTTTGCATTTTATCTAACCTCGCTGTCTCTCCGCTTCCGCTTTTCCCCCGCCTCTATCAACAACCTCAGTTTCAGTCCGACGGACAGTAAATTTGTCAGCGGTAGTGACGATGGCACCTTACGCATCTGGGACTTTATGCGCTGCCAGGAGGAGCGAGTGTTGCGCGGTAAGTAGAGCATTGAGTCCACATTCCCTTGCTCTTGCATCCTTCATAATTGGATCACTTGGTCACAGGTCATGGTGCGGATGTGAAATGCGTGCATTGGCATCCCCAGAAAGCGATGATTGTCAGCGGGAGCAAGGACAACCAGCAGCCCATCAAGATCTGGGATCCCAAGAGCGGCATTGCGCTGGCCACGCTGTAAGTACTCAACTCTGTATTATTGGAAAATGTTATATATTTAGTCCATTTTCTGCAGCCACGCCCACAAGTCGACTGTTATGGATCTCAAGTGGAATGACAATGGCAACTGGCTGGTTACGGCATCCAGGGATCATCTGCTGAAGCTCTTCGACATACGTAATCTGAAGGAGGAGGTACAAGTCTTTCGTGGCCACAAAAAGGAAGCCAGCTCCGTCTCCTGGCATCCCATACACGAGGGTCTCTTCTGTTCTGGTGGCTCTGATGGCTCCATTCTCTTCTGGAACGTGGGGTGAGTTTTACTTCGGATCAAATCCCTTATTCCAATTGCTTAAAGCGTTATTCTTTTACAGTACGGATAAGGAGATTGGCTGTGTGGAGACGGCGCATGACAGCATTGTGTGGACACTCGCCTGGCATCCGCTGGGTCACATTCTCTGCTCCGGCTCCAACGATCATACGATTAAGTTTTGGACACGCAATCGACCCGGAGATCTGATGCGTGACAAATACAATCTGAATACGCTTCCCGCCAGCTTAGCTGCGCTCGATGAATGTGAATATGGTGGGTAACCAGGGCAAGTCAATTGACCTGCAGATGTTTTAATGTTTCACTCATTTCTAGATGATGCCGTCATTCCCGGCATGGGACCGGAGGACAAGGTGGAGTTCACAGAGAGTCTTACAGCCGACAAGGGCTTCATTCCCGGCCTCGATTTGGACCCGAACAGCAGGGCGGCCAGCGATCGGGATCGCGAGAAGAAGGTGCCCTACAGCAAGCCCATTCCACGCAATTTCCAGGTGCAATGGGCGGGGCCGCGTCGCGCCGACGATCCCAGTGTGCTCAGCATACACGACGAGCTGGCGGCCCGTGAGTCGAAGGACTCGAGCAACGGCCTTACACATCAGCAGATCAGCGAGAACACATTGGAGGGCATTCTGGCCAGCGGGATGCTTAACGGCCTTGATCCCCAGACAATTGTTGGCGTCTTTGCCTATGGTCGCTTCATTCGCGTGCATCCCGATTCGCGTCTAATGGGCGCAATACGTCAAGGTGCCGAGTACCTCAACAAGTACATCGATGCCGGCAAGCTGGAAGAGCTGCGCGATGTGGTGCCCACACGGGAGCGGGAACGCGACCGAGATCGGGAGCGAGAACGTTCGCGTTCGGTGTCACCGGCGGGAGACACGCCGCAGTCAAGGGGCGAGGTCTCACCACCGTTGAAGAAGTCTCGCTTTGAGCCGCGCCAGCACAATGCGCAGTTGGTTTGTGTGCGTGAACTGCTGCTGCTGAAGAAACCGTTCCTGCCCTCGCTGCTGACAGTGAAGGCGCAACAGCCGAAGACCGAGTTCATCGATGATCCCGCGAGCTATGGCAGCGCTTCGCCCATGGATCAGGCGTCGCGTGAGGATTCGAGTAGACCGAATCCTTGGGCTTCCAATGCGCCCTGGAGCAACAACTATGGGAATGGCAATGGCAACAATGGCGGGCCATCCAATCAAAATGGTTATGGCAACAATGGCGGGGGCGGAGGCGGCGGTGATAACTTCAATGATCGTGATCAGCGTGACAATTACCAAAAGAGCGGCAACAATAACAACCGAGACAACAACGGAGGGCAACGTCGAAGACGTGGCAACAATGGAAACTCGGGAGGCGGTGGTGGCGGAGGAGGAGGCGGCGGCGGCGGAGGTCGAAACCGTGGTCGCAATAACAGACGCTTCTAAGTTTACCACACACACACACATTCTGAACGCTCGTTTTGTAAACATACAAAAGCAAAAAAAGAATCAAATACCTTTTTGGCATCCTCCCACTCCAACTCTCCCTCCCTATTTTATGCTTAACACAATTTATATTATTATTTTAGTAATACGGCAAACACAACTGATTGTAAATTGTATCTGCTCACAACAGGCGCTTATCTAATTATATGGTTTGTTTGTTGTGATTTTTCAAAATTCCTTTGTTTCACTTGCACAAATTTAAATACATGCCGAACGTTAACATAATACGATACGATAGCAGATAAATCGGCATTTGCTTGAGTTCAATAATCAGCCTACCGCCACAATTAATCGAATTGCCGATCGTTCACCAAATAATTCCAAACTTTTATCGAATTTGAATTGCAAGTTTTTATTATAATTATGTGTCATCTAAATGAGAACTAAAATCGAATTACTTATGCTAGGTAACTAGAGAATTGCGACGACTGCTTCGCTTATTGCCATCGCCATCCAATTCTCTTGCACTGGTATCCAACGCATCGCCATCATTATCCATATGATTATCCTGCAGTGTGCTGGAACTGGTTCGTTGATGCCGAAAGTTCTGCTTAATCTCACGCACCTCTTCGCGCATACGATCCTTGGTGTGCTGTTCAATGGTGCGTTGTATCTTCTCGGCCGATGCCACCAACTTATCGGCCTCCAGCACGACGCGCTTGGATGAATTGCTGCGACTACGACTGCGACTGCGGCTACGCAAGCGACGCTCACGACGTGAGTTGGACCGTCGAGAACGGGTACGAGAGCGTGAACGGGAGTAGCTTGTGGTGCGTGAGCGACGCGTTGAGGCCAATTTACGATTCTTTCTCTGCGCCGGCGAATGGCTACGACTGCGCGAATGTGAATGGGAGCGAGAACGACTGTGGCTGCGTCTAAAGATGCAAGTATAAAGATTAATGATTTATTTTTGGAATGAATGTATTTTCGCCTTACCTGGAACGCGATGAATAGGACGACTTGCGGTAGTTGGAACGGCTGCGGCTGCGACTACGGCTTCTGCTGCGTCTCGAACGACAGATGAGACTGCAAATGAAAGACTGTTTTAGTTACAGTTCTCTTAGATATCTCTCTGCTACTTACCGACGACCACGAGAGCGACTGCGACTGCGTGAATATGAGCTGGAACGTGATCGATTTCTACGGCAAAATAGTTTAACATTAGTCAAGTGAACTTCATAAAGAATTCAGTTCTCTTACCTGCCGCGTGACGACTTGTGATAGTAGCCATCATCTCCCTCGTCGCCATCATAATGATTTGGATTGTAGTACGAGGAGGAGTGACCATCGTAGCCAGCGCGACCACCACGACCGCGACCTCTCCCACGACCGCGTGGTCGCGGCGCAAAGCCACGATAATTACTGGAGACGGGAAAAGGTGGAGCTGCCGGTGGACGGTAAAGTGCAGCGCCAGGGAAAACGGGAGGCATGCCATAGCCAAACATGGACAGTGACTGCATCCATTCGGTGGCCGCCTCGGCGCTGTAGGCGGCGGCAGCAGCTGTGCCTGGCACAGCGCCAGCTGCCAAAGCTGCAGTTACTGCCTTGAAGGGATTGAGCACACCAGGTTGAGCAGCTGGAGCAGCAGTGGACGCGTTGCCATTTGCTGCCACAATGTTGCCATTCAACTTTGCCTTCTTATTTGCTGCACTTGATGTATCTTCCTCTTCGCTGCTGGCTGCTGTGCCGCCGCTCTTTTTCGACTTGCTTTTGAGCAGTCCCATGAGAGGCGTATTACTCTTGATTTCCTGCACAATTTTGCGCTGATCACAGACCAACTTTTCCGTGGCAGTTTTATACTTTTCGACCAGGCGACCGCGTTGCACGTCCTTGGCATCATCGTGATGGCCGCGATGCGATTTTTCCTTCTGTTTGAGCTACCGAAAAAAGAAGATTATAATAAATATTAAGTTCAACTAAAGCAATAGCTGGAGGCATTGACTTACCTGTATGCGCTCGAAGACCTGCTCCAGGATGCGTATGCTCTCCAGCTTGCGCTGTGCTATCATCAGTTTGCGCTCCTCGACGCGTATCTTCTGCGAGATCTCCACTTGGCCGCGCTCCTGGATCTTTTTCAAATGCTTTTCTTTGCGCTTCTCCTCGCGTTCGCGTTGTTTCTCCAACTCGGCCAATTTCAATTGGTCTTGCTTTTGCCTGTAAATTTGGTTGCAACAATTTTGCGCATAGTTTTTGTGGTTGATTTGTTGTTGTTTGATTGATTTGCAATTTTGTTTTGTTTTGTGGATTTGCTAAAAACAACTTGTTAACTGTTTCGTCTAAAAGAGTCAGAAAACTGTGTAACATTCTCGGCACTAAAAGTTAAACACACTTCGGATTGGATAAGTGGAAGAGTAAGCAGGCAATGAAAGCAGAGCAGTTAACTGCCTGTAAAAGGTAAAGTATACAAATGAGAATCCCAACCGGACCGAAAAGAGTTATAGCGAACATTTCCCCAACTTAGTTTTAGAAACAGACAAAATTAATCTATTTAATCGCAGTAGCAGCTGCCAAATCCCAACGGTATTAATCCCGTCAGCTCTTCGCTTTCATTGCCTGTTCGCTGCGCACACTACAAACATTAAATCACCAAACCTTTCACGCTCCGCCAGCTCGACTTGTTTCTGCTTCTCGCGCTCCCGTTCCTCATCCTCGGCCTGTGCCTTGGCTACACAGCGTTTCCTCATGCGTTCGCGTCGCTGCACATGCGAATCACTCAGATGCTTTTGCTTATCGAAGTTCACATTGATATTGATGGCTTGTGTTTTGTCCACAAACTTTCGCACCATCTTTGTACTTCTAAACTCATCCATGGCACGCACAAAACTCGAGTACTCTTCAAATTGCACATAGCTAAAAGAAATTAATAGACCAATTAGCAACAATATTCAATATTCTGAAACGGATACACTTACGCCTCAAAAAGCACATCCTGCTCAAAGCTAAAGGTACGCATACCACTGATATCAGATTGCATACTCTTGCGATACGGATCACAAATGGGTATGTCGACGGCACGCACACGCCCAAACTTCTCGAAGATACGCTTGAAGATACTCTCGCTGGGCTTCACCTGCTCCTCATGCTCCGAATGCCGTGGGCAGAACCAGCGTATGGGCAGATGGGTCAAATGAATCGTGTCGGGACGTTCGCCCGCCTTCATTTCGTCCATGTTACGGGCATCTCGAAAATACGAGTCCCAGTCATGACGTGTGGGAAACTCATCCTTGGCTTCTGTGCAGCGCACACGGAAGGCCTCATTGAAGCCGGAGAGGCGCAGAGAGACTCCATCGAGACGTTCGATGGCCAAGCGCAAACGTTTGCGCTCATCTAACTCTGCCTCGAAGCGTATGTAATTCACAGTGCTCTTAGAGACCTGTAAAACAGATTCCAAGATTAACATTTTTGAGGACTGAGATTATACTTGTACTTACTTTAAGCACTAGGAATTTATCGGGTTTGAGTTCAGCACTGAGTTTCTCCATGATTTCCAGATTTGAGACGGATTTGCCGGTTTTAATTTTTTCGGGTAATGCAACCGAGATTTGCATTTTCGCCAGTGGCTTGAGGTACAAGCTATGTGGCAAGTAAAGCGGCGTGCAATCTGCCACATTTTCTATAGTCTGAATGTTGATCATATTGTTTTTTTTATGGGGATTTTTGTTCGTGTGTTTTATGTTGTTGTAATAAAATACAATATAATTAAGGTAAAATACAAATAGTAAAAATTAATATATAAAACTATTAGCTAAAATACATCTAAATAAGCTTAAAGGACTCTTCTTAAAAAGTCGACAAACGATGATGTTGTGTGTGTGTATGACATGTGTGTATGTGTGTTCCCCGCCCGTGTCTCTGGCCTAGATCCGACGATGACGATTTTTCTGTCTGTTTGTCTGTGTGTATTCGCGTGCAAAGCGGTGTGTTTTTTCTTTTTTACGCCGAAATCGTCACCCCGGTGTTAAAGCTACTTAAATCTAATAATGCCGCGACTTTTTATGCCGAAGTTCGCCTAAAATAAATCAGTTTTATAATTCTGTCTTGCACTTTTCTTCACTCTGAGAACACTTTTCTTTAGCGGTGGAGAAATATCTAGCGATGGCCAAAAATATGCATCGATATATTGACAAGTTTTTGAACTTGAGTTTCAGACGTCGATGTTTTTTGTAATGAAATTAATTATTATAAATTTACTTCAATAAAATAAGTTAAAAATAAGATTTTTTTCTTAGATTATTAATTTTTAAAGGCTTATGATATAATAATACAACATTTCAGGAATATACCAAAATAAGGTATAGTCATCGACAGGTATATCGCACAGTCTCATTTTAGCGTTAACATAAGTTATCGATACGAGACCCTTTGAATTCAAATCGTTTATTTTTCATTTAACTCGCGGAGTCACTCATTATTGTTAATCTACTTATTTATTCAAACATCATTTAACAGTTATATATTGGCTGAGTAATAAAAAGTGCATCAAAAAATTAAAAACATTGCTCGATTTGCTCAGCGCTGTTAATAACAGTTGAGCTAATGTTAAAGTCATTGTGTATGTTATTTTCGCTGTTATTATTAAGTCAGAAGAAGAAGAAGGAGGAACTACGAAAGTGCGTTATTTCATTTTTATACCATTTAATTTAATTAGAAATATAAGTAACTCAACAATATGTGTGTGTGAAATTTATATAATAATAAAAACTAACAAAAGCCCCACGGCAAGGCGTGCAAATGGCAAGAAAATCGACGTGAAATTAAACTGCCAGCAACAACAACAGCAACCACACAGCAGCAGCAAACAGCACACCAACAACAACAACAGCAGCAGCAAAGCAGCAGCAACAACAACAACGCAATTGTGATAGACAAAGAAATAGATTAAGAAGGGGGAAAACAACAACAACACCAACAACAAAAACAGCAAAAAGACCCAAAAAGCAAAAGCACGAAAAACAAAAACAAAACGCAACATTTAAATATTTAAGCATATCGCGCGAGTTTATTTATTTTGGGCAGCTTTTTACACATTGATTGGATTTGATTTTGATACGCAACGAACAAGAAAATAAGCAAATACAAGGCAAAACAAAATTTTGCGAAAATAAGGGAAAAGCAATGCGATAAAAAATAAATAAGAAAATACATAACATAAAAAGGAAAAGAGAAAAACGCTGGCGTTGACGCCGCGACACAAGAAAAAGGTGCCGAAGGAGTGGAGTGGAGGAACTGGTGTAAGGAAGGAGAAGTGTGAAAAAGGAAGCCAAAGCTGGGGACCAGCAGCTTTTGTTTTGGACTGCGACTGCGACGACGACATCGTCGCTGTTGCTGCTGCTGCTGACACACACTCACACGTAAACACAGACACATATACACATAGTCACAGCTGATGTCAAATCATTTGCAGCGTTCGTTCGTGTTCGTGTTCGTGCGCGTTTACAATTGATTAAAACCAAAACACACTAACACAAACAAACAGAGACACTGACAGACTCGCCATTGTGATTGAAATTGATTAAAGATTACAAGGTAAGTGCAGCCGCCTCACATAGTCTTAATTAAACGTCATAGTTTTAGTTATCTATATACATAGTTTATAAAACAAACACACGCATGTGGATGCAACTCACGCAACACAAAGGAATTGCCGATGACGCCCTTTTTACTGCATAAATTTCGAATGGCCGCCCACAAATGCCTTCCTCCCCCTCGCACTCCCCCACGTCAATGGCCTGCCTGGCCGCTGTTATTTTCATTCTCTCGCTCGCTCTTTAGCCAAAGCGAATGCAGCTCTGCACCTGCTGCCATTTTCTTTTTGAACGTCAGGCAACCCTTGCTGCAGTGTTGTTGTTGCTGTTATTATAATATTGTTATTGTTGTCTGTCATTTTCTGAGTGTAATGTTTAATGGTGTGTGTGTGTGTGCGTTAGGTCGGTTCGAGCCAAATTACAATTAATTGCAACAATTTACATATTTCAAGTGGTTGCTGCATTTCTAAATGACTTTTCGTTTTCGCAGAAATTATAATGTTGGTAATTGCAGCGTATCTCTCTCTCTCACTATCTCACATTTTGGTTCGCTCTCTGCGTCTTCTCAATTCCTTCTTTTTTCGAGTTTTAAGCCGAAAACATTTATTCAGTGTGTGTGTAGACAAAATGCAACGTAATGGAAAATAACAAAGTGCAGGCCAAAACAATACACAAACACGCACGCATCACTTACAAGCACACATACATACCGCACACATGCACATGCACGCACACAAACATTCAGTGGCCAGTGCTGCCAACCGAGCGACAATTCTATCATATGTACATCATTGCATTTAGTGTTGTTGTTGCTGTTGCTGTTAGTGCAATGTTAACGTGGTGTGATCAAGCATCAGCTGTTCACAAACAGCTGCGCAACGGCCTCAAAACAAGGTTTATTAATATTTTCGGCAAATCTGAGACGTGTGGATGTATGTATGTGTGTGAGTGTTTACACTTGTTTCTCTCCATCTTGCTTATCGCACTTCGCTTGTCTCGCTTGCTGCCTTGAAGTTTTGCAAACCCTGGCAGCTTAAATAGGCTCTGCTTATTTAATTTACATTGATATACTTATGTACATATGTATGTATGTGTATTTGTGTGGACTCGTATATTTACAAGACCATTGCCAGCAATAATAATAACAATATTTACTAACCTACTTTAAGCGACAGTAGCAGGACAATAACAAAATAAAATACGTATAAAATTCAATTATACCCACTAATACATACATACATACATATATCCACAAAATGTGACATTCTTAATTAATGACCACTCGATGAATAAGTCTGTGTGTGTGCATGTGTGTTACGGGTTCTTCGTCTTCTTCTTTGCTAGCTCATAAAAGTGTTTTCATGTTGTTGTTTTTGCCCTCCTGCAACGACGACACCACCGAGTGCTGATAAACTTTGACGTCGTCGTCGTCGTCGGCGTCGACGCTGCGGCTGCGACAGCGACAGCTGTTGTTTTGCTTAACATAAACTGTAATCAGTTAACAGCAGTGTCTGAGAGAGATGCTGCTAAAGTGACCCCAGCAAATAAAGTTCAGGGGAGTCTGCACAGTGCACCCCATGCCACCCCACTCCC
Organism: Drosophila albomicans; assembly: GCF_009650485.2. Classification (NCBI taxonomy): domain Eukaryota; kingdom Metazoa; phylum Arthropoda; class Insecta; order Diptera; family Drosophilidae; genus Drosophila; species Drosophila albomicans. The sequence continues at coordinate 24,246,828 of NC_047631.2, forward strand.
ACAGTAGCTGCTGTTAATAACAGCCTGTTGTATTATCTGCTTTGTTTGTGCGGTAAACTTGATTTATATGCTTTAATTAGACTCTGCATGTCACAGGTACCATTTATATACATATGTATACATACTGTATATACAATATATGTGTGTGCTTGGTCTTTGTACTTAATTGGCGTTGATAAGCGCTTATCGATTGGACAACGTGTAGCGATCTTCCTCTTCGATTGATGAGTAATCGAAGAATTAAGCTGCTGCACTTGCTAATTTCATTTGAAAGTGTAAGACGCCAACGAATGTCGCCGTTTTAAACCTGTTTAAGATATCATTTTAATGGTTCTCTTCTCAGTTTCTGGTTTTCTTCGAAATTTCGGGACATATGTTGGCTTTAAACATTTACAACTCTAGGAATCCAGGAAAAATTACGCGTTTTTTCCACAAATTATGAAATTCGCGTAGGTAAAAAGAAAACAGCAAAAGCCCAAGCGAAGGTAACAAAGGATGAAAAGCGAGCAGGTAATCCCAAAGAAGTAGCTCCATCTCGCTCTAGCCACACTCTTTTGCCGTGTATCTGTCGCTCTTCGGCACACACACATTCAAAATGCGAGGGATCGCGAGAGTGAAGTACACGTGTAGCGTCGACGTCGGCGTCAGCAGCGGCGGCGACTGCGTCGCTGACGGTGGCGTCGACGTTGACGGTGTCGACTGCTGAGGTTGTCAGTTGTATTCGTTACGCCCGAATGTCTAGACGTTGTTTTATTTTTTGTTTTGTTTTGTGAGTTAACTAAGGTGCGTTGATAATAAGTGGTAGTGGTAGTATGTGTAGAAATATTGTGTGTGGTTTGCTTGATAGTTGTGCGCGTGTGCGCCATTTACATACACACACACAAATAGAGTCTAAGCAGAGTCGCTATTTTTGAATTAGCTTCTTATCGCTTTTTGTGTTTTACTATTGCTACATCATCGTTTTCACATAAGCGCCAAAGTTTGCTAGACAAATTGTAAACAAAATGCCGATTGTTTATGTGTGTGAGTGTGTGTGTGGATGTAAAAATATAAGTTGAATAAGCAGCAAATAACAACAATAATTTTGTTTATTGCGACTTTAAAACGTGAGCAGTGACCAGAGCGAGCAGCGTGCTCTGCTTTGTTTATTAATTAACATTCAAACTGCGCGCTGTCTGGCGCCCCCAGCAGAGCGCCACTGTGTCTAATCTCTACAACTAAGTTAACAGCAGATCAACTAATAACAGCGCTGTCTACTGTTAACAGCGCTGCAACTCCCACGTGCGCTGCATACATACATGCATATGTTAAGGCCAATCCCTGTTGCACACTGCGCCACTGTTACTTCAATGCTAACGAGAAATGTCTCTCTTTGTTTATGTTTATGTTACAGCCTCTCAACGCTAGGTGGCGGCAGCAAGCACACAGTGAGAAGCGAAGCCATAAGCACTGCCAACACACACACATACATACACACACACACATCAACACTTAGTCACACTCTTGGAGTTGGTGGCGGAGGAGCGGAAACAAAGGCAGCTCCATGATGCTGTACGTATTCCATGTGGACGTCGGTCGCATGCTCAGCTTCGACATGACCGTCGCCCTCTCCTCGGTGGAGAACCTCAAGGAGACCATATATCGCCTCCACGGCATTCCCGCCGCCAGCATTGTGCTCCTTGTCAGCGGTGGCGAAATGCTGACACACTCCACACAGGTGTCTTGCTACTCGGCGGGCACCGACACCAATCCCATCTACATGTTTCTCACCGGCGAAGAGCGTCTGGCGCCAACGATAGCCAGCGGCAGCTCGGGCGATGCAGCGGACGCCGAGTTGCGTCGCCAGGTGGAGGAGAGCCACAAGCTGTCGGCGGTGCTGGAGACAGTGCGTCAGCGGTCGCAGCTGGCGCAGCATATGCGCGAACTGGGACGCAAGGAGGAGCAGCTGTGCGAGCGTCTGGTCCACGAGCAGCATCTGCAGCAGCAGGGCTGGTCGGCGGTGGTGGCCAACATGGAGGATCTGACGAATGAGTTTGCCGACCGATTTCACAACTTTTGCCAGGCCTTCGATCGGCATCTGCAGCAGCGCGACAGCTACTTGGAGCTGTTGCGCAACTTTGGCGATGATCTCACGCAGCTGGCGCGGATTCCCATTTTGCCAGCGCTAATGGCACTGGCCGAGGGCGATTTCCATGGCTTCGATGAGCTGCTGGACAACGATGGCGAGTTGCCAACGGTTGCGGGCGCAGGCGAGAGCAGCGTGGAGAAGAGCAGCAGTAGCACATCGCCCAACAAGAAGCTCAAAATGGGTCACGAGGCCGAACAAGAGCCGGAGACATCAGAGGAGCCAACACAGACACAAACACAAACACAGACGAGGCAGCAGCATCAGTTGAATCTGCTGCAGTGGATCAGCTCCAAAGGCAACCATGCGGCACTCCAGCAAATGTGCGACGAGTGCGTCCAGGGACTGGATACGTTCTCCGTGGAGATCTACGAGAAACTCAAGCTCGAGGTGCAGAACATCATCAAGGTGGCCAAGAAGGATGATGTCAAGGAGATCAAAGGCTTGAGTGATCGTCTCTATCGCCTCGACGAGTTCAAATACAAGATCCAGAAGATGGTCCAGGATCAGCGGGAGCAGGCGACAGCGTTGCAACAGAATGAGGCACGAGCCCTCAATTTGCGGGACAATTCGGTGCTGCCCGATCTGTGTTTGTCGCATCGCTCGCAGCTTCAGGTGATGCTCGACAATCACATCAAGATACGCGAGTATTGCCGTTGCATTGCCAACTCGAAGGACGAGCTCGGACGCAATCTGCACACCCGGCTCGGTCGCGTCGTCTGGATCGAGAATGGCATGAGTGACTTTGACAATCGGCTGTTGTTCTATCTGCGGTGCCTGCGACGCGCCGAGCGTCACATCAACATCATCGAACAGATCCATCGGGCGCCGAGCACTTATGTGGCCGCTGTCACCGAGGTTGTGCGTCGCAAGATCTTCTCCGATCAGTTTCGTCGCTGGGCCTCCCGACTATCGGTGGACTTCAATCGCATCCATGGCGAGGAGCTGCAGCGGCGACAGTTGTTCAATGCCAGCTTCGATGGGCACTTTTTGAACATCCTCTTTCCGGGCATGGCGGATATGCCGCCCACGTTTGCCAACGAGCATCCCGAGCTCAGCTTCGACACGCGTCTGCCGCAGCTAAGCCAGAGCGACATCGAGATGCTGTCCACGCAGCTGCCAGAGCTGGCCACGCAGCTCCAGCTGCCTGATATGACGCCTGTGCTGCAGTTCTTCGAATTCAGTCAGCAGACAACGGAGCAGCAGCAGGTTCAGGAGATTGAGGCAGGAGAAGAGCCGCCAGCAACGAAGCAGAGCGTCAGCACCTCCACTTGCCACAGCCTCCAAGTGGAGCAGATGGCACGCAGCACGGCCACCGAGCAGCTGCTGATGCTCAGCGCCAGCACGCTGACCGAGGAGAATGCGGGCAGTGTGGAACGTTTGCGTACGGCGATGCAGAGCATGTCCAAGCTGGCGATGCAGTGTCTGTCGATGGCACGCTCGAATCTGAGCAGTTTGCGGCAGGAGATGGTCACACACTATCAGGATGAGCTGCAGTCGGAGCTGCAGCTGCTGCAGGACAAGTGGCAAGTGCTGCGCATGCAGTCGGAGCAGCGGCAGCAAGAGCAGCTCGAGGAGCTGCAGCAGTTGCGTGAGCAGCTCAGTACAGCGGAACAGGAGAAGATTAGCGCCGTGGCTCAGGCGCGTGAACAGCTCATTCATGAGCACAAGACGGAGCTGGAGTCGTTGCGTTGTCGCTTCAAGCTGATGACCTCAATGGAGCGTTCGCCGTCGGACAGCAGCCTGGAGAAGCTCGAGCGGCCGACGAGCAGCGCCAGTGTGGCCAGCCTCGATGTGGAGCAACTGTTGGCGCAACAGCGTCAGGATATGCTCGCCCAGCGGGAGCGCGCCATCAGCGAAGCCGTCGAAGCGGAGCGCGCAGTGTGGCAAGCGCGACAGGCGCCCGCTGCAATGTCGCAACTGAACTCGGAATCTGTGATGGCCAATGTGTCCATACTGCGGGACATGCTGGAGGATAAGGAGCGACAGCTGGACATGCTGCGCGAGCAGAACAATCTGCTCATCCAGGAGAGCTATCAGCTAAAGACACGCTTGGATGTGCTCACCAACGAGGATGGCAGCAGCTGGCTAAAGGAGAAGATTGACTATCTGAATCGCGACAAGTGTCGACTTGAGGAGGAGCTCAACATGGAGAAAAGCAAGCGCATCGAGATGGAGTCCAGCGTGGCGGCGTTGCGAAGGTGAGCAAGTGAATTATTTCCCCTCTTTAACAGTCAACTAATATGTTGTTTTCTATTCACTTGCAGCTCCACTTACGAGTTGGGCGGCGGCACAATGACGCGCTCTAGGTCGAGCGGCGCCTCGTCCAGTCATCGCTTTATTACGCTGGAGAATTGCGCCAAGGGCGATCTCGTCTTTGTCGTGTGGAGCATTCGCCACAGTCAGTTTATGGTGGTGCAGGATTCCCTTACGCTCTACTTTGTGCACGCCGACAGTTTGGCTGGGCTGCAGCTAACAGCTCCCGTTCCAGTTCCTGCTGTGCCTCCAACTGCGGGCGATGCTCCGTTGGCTGTGCTGGAGTTGAATCAAATACCGCTGCCCTACTACGCCATTGGGCGCGTCATTGACAAGGAATATTGTCAGGCACGCAAGGTGAGTTTTTGAGTCTTGATTTCCTTTGATACACCTAGCTAATCCTTTTTTTCGCACCTAGGATGAGAACCGCTATCGCGTCAGCAAGGGATCCAAGTTCTATCGCATCAAGCTGGCGCCTTTGGTGTCGCGCAATCCGCTGCGTCGCGAGCGTTTGGAATGTAAGTGAGTGAGCATGAGCGGTTCAACAGTCGCTGAATTGAATGAGCTGAGTTAATTTCAACAGCAGCCAAGTTCATTGCTGGCTAACAAAAGTTTCTCTCGCTCAAGTTAACACTTAATGCTTAGATTAAAAATAGTTGACTAACCTCCAGTTCTAAATCAAACGCATAGTTAAAACGTTTTATAGTTAACTAACCTCCAGTTAGAAATCAATCACTGATCCTTTAGAGACAATAGTTAGCTGCTATCGAACGTTGAAATGTATTTAGGCACTAAACAACTAACGCTTTAACTTGAGCATGAGAAACCTATATATTAAGAAGTCCTCTTTTAACTGCTACTCCGTTCAGCGACTGTTGCCAAACAGCTGTCAACTCTCTAGCAACAGCTGTTAATCTTTCCGTTAATAACTAAACTAACAATGATCTTTTCTTTTCTTTTAGCAAGCGGTTCGGTGGCCGGCTTTATTAGTCGCTCGCAGTTGACGACAGCTGTGCGCGATGCGGTGGACGCCTCAATGGTGTCGATGTCGGGAACGAGCCTGAGTGGCAGCAGCGTCTATCAGAGCTTCAAGGAGCGGACGGTGAGCATTAGCAGCGTCAACGAGGAGGAGGATGAGTCGACGTCATTGATAAGCGAGCGTTGTCGCTACATCAGCGTCAGCGAGGAGGATGAACTGTTGGCGCTTGCCGCTGGCAGCGACAGCACAGCAACAATCACATCAACAACGGCAGCGGCAGCAGCAACAACAACAGCAGCAGCAACAACAACAGCAGCAGCAACAACAACAGCGACAACAATAACAGAAGCAGCAGCAACGGCGGCAACTCAAGCACAGTCTGTGATAACAGAGCAGCCAACATCCAGAAAACTGCAGTTGGATTTACTGAAGCTGGATCTACTGAAGTTGGCCTCTGCTGATATAATAATACAACCCTTAACACAACAACAACAACAACCAGAACGAAAGGAGGAACAAAAGGAGAAGTTAAAAGAGGAGGATGAATCACAGTCGGAAACTGTGGCAGATGCAACCACAACAACCACAACGATGACCACAAATGAACCCAATCCTCAATCGGAACTGACCGATGATCAGCCAGATAATGTTGCAACAACAGCAACAGCAGCCACAAGTGTTGCTGTTGTTGAGGCAACAACAACAACAACGGCAACAATAAGCGAGGACTCCGATGAGTATCGCTCGCTGGAGGCCAAGGATGAAGCTGATTTTCCCATTTCCGAATAGTGTACGAGAATCGCAGGAGTTATGATATATCTAGCTATATATTATTAATAAACTATAGCTATGACTACAGCTATAGCGATGTGCTGGATCGTGTTTATCTAGGCTAACACTCTTACTATTTATATAGGACCGACCGATCGACGATCCCCCCAGAGAGAATCCACGCATAACCCTCTTCCCCATTATAACAAATAAGCCACAGAAGAGCCGACTCACACTCACACAAACAAACAAATACATACCACCACATATACACACATACACATGCGTACAGCACATTAAGATGAAAGTTATATACTTAAATAATTTAATGTTTACAAATTCAGCAAAGAATGCAAGTGAAAACAAGAAGAAAAAAACAACAAAAACAAAAAAAAAAACAAAGAAACTAACGGCTAACGTTCTAATTGTAGTTTGTCTATAGTCTTTACATCTACTATAATGTACTATAATCTTATCAACAGATCTGTAAATGAGTTCGACAAAAGTCCCACACTCCAACACATACACATACACACTCACACACTTTACACACACAAACAAAACAAATCAATTTTTATTTCAAATAAAAATTACCACAAAATATGAAATAATCAAATTAACTAATTAGTTTTTTTGTTCAAAAAGCAAAGAAAAAACAAAATCAAAAAAAGAAAAAATACAATACAAAACAAAACGCAAGTAAAAATAAATATTTTGAAATTCCCTTTTAACTTTTTAGTGCCAAGAAAATTGTTTTGCAAATTCTTATTAATTTCCCTAGCAAGTAAATACCAAATAAAAATTAATATTACAAATATACAAACACAAAAAAACACACACACATAAATTATATTTTTTATAGGAATTTTCACAGCCCAGAATGAAAATCTGAGAACACTCAAACACACAAACAAAACAAAACACACACAAATACACACCGCACCCACCCAAGACACAACAATCTGAAACTGAGTAGTAGAATTCTTCCCCTCTTTTGGGTTACGGAGGCGTAGCCCCGCCTATATTTTAACATTTATGCTCAGCTCTCACACTCTCTCGATATAAGTCTTCTCTTTTGATTTCTCTGTAAATATCAAACGACGAATATTTTGCCTTTCTTATATATTAAAAGAAGAAAAACAACAACAACAGAAAACAAAAAATACAAAACAAAAAACACAAAAAATGATACACATTTAATGAAACAAAACAAAAAACAATAAAGAAGAAAATTGCTTAAAAAATCAAAGCGCAATTGTAAATAGATAAATGAAAAACCAACTAAATTTTACTTTAAACAATTTAAAATTAAATTTCAAAGCGAAAAAACATAAATAAACAAGGATGTAACAACAAATTGTCAAGCATACAACAAAATGTGTAAAAGCGAAAATCAAATAAAAAAAAGTGTAAACATATCGAAAGTGCATTTTACAAGAAGTTAATAATTCTAGTATTTTAGATTTTCTTCGAATATTTGTTGTCTTAATGTGTTGACTGACTTTCACGATCTCAATTGGAATTTAAGCTATTTTAATTGCACAAATTCCATCTTCCAAATGCGGAAATGGAGGCGGATGGATGCGGAATTATGTTCACATGGATGCGGAATTATGTTCACATGGATGCAGAATTGTTTACACGGTAATAAAATAATGTCAAATGCATGTATTTAATTTATACAAAATAATTTATTAGTTTCATAATTATAGGCTTAGGTAATAATAATAATTGTGTATAGTTACGAGTACATTGATATAGTTTACATACAGCTAGATAGTTAGGTTGTAGTACAATATATATTTGCATTTATTTGGGCTGCAGACGAAACTTCTCACGTGTGTGGGCCCCACACAATTTGCATATTACACTAGACCACACTGGGTTACGACGACACGAATATATCATACATACATATATCGTCTATGAGATGAGATGCCTCTTAATTAGCTAATAATTAAATGAGTTGAACAAATTAATTGCACATTTGCCAAGGCTAATTGGCAAAGGATTTCACACGAAACACCTGCATCGCCTTCCCCCTTGGCGTGCCAAAAAAAGCTTTAGCTACAAATAGAGATTAGTACGAGTAAAATAATAAATACATACATACAAACACAGTAATTTCACATACAATATCGAATGGAGGTTTTGCCGCATCAGTCTCCGTTATAGAAAAGTCGGTTACATCTGCTTATCTATAACTAATTAGGCTCAAATTTGAGTAGCTGCATAAATATTAATAATAATGAATGCATCTTTATGCATCTCTCTGCCTGTTTGCTTCTTTTGCTCTATTGATTGCATCTACCCTTCCAAAACGGGGGGGACTAACAACATTTGCTTAAGCTTTTCCCTTGCATGCTATTTTCAAGTTATTTCGTTAAAGTGCAGTTACAGTTTTAACTGCCAGATAAAGTATAGTTTAAAGTTTCAGTTCTTAGGGAACGCCATTTGTGCCAACAAAGTCTAGACTCGTTAAAAGTAATTACAACTTCTTATGCATATCTTAAGTTGCCTCACTATTATTTTACTAATTAATTTACTACAGGCAATTATTTCATAAATTTGTGTATAATTTTGGAGTAGCATAAATAATTTAAGAACTGTTTTAGTTGAGTTACAAATAAGAGCATTTGCAGTTCGTTACTGCCGAAGTTTGTTTGCTTTTTGTGCGCTATCTGGTTTATTAGTGAGTAAGTTTTGCCGTATTCTCCCCCTAAACATTATCCTCTCCACACATCATGCGATAACTGCGAACATTGCGGAGTCTGTGCATGACTAGTGAATGGCTGTGGCTCAAACTGTGCTGTTTGCTCTATGCTCTGTGGTTGCAGCCAACGCTTGGCTGCTCACATGGCTACAACTTGATTTGGGCTCTCTAAAAAATATGATTATTAAGCGTTAAATATGCTCCAGTTATTAATTGCCAACAGCTGTAGATACACACATTTGTATCTCTCCCTCCTCCAACTTGAAATCTTCAATCACCTTCAACTTCATTCTCTCCCCGCTCGCTATTCTCGCTATCTTGAAAGTTTCATCTCTCACAATATTCCACACTTTTTGAGCACAATTTTGCGCTTTCGCGCTGCACTCGAGCCGCTGCCTTTTTTGGCCGGACGCAGGACAATTGTGCCGCTGCTGGACTTGGTGAATGTCGGACTGAAGGCGCTGATTGTGGGCGTGCTGCTGAAGGGCGGATGTGTGGCATTGTTTTGACTGCTGCTGTTGTTCGCCTGATCGTAACTCTGCGTCATCAGCTGATGGCACTTGGTGGCCAAATACCGAAACACAGACGCCACATTGATGTCCTCCTTCACAGAGGTGCGTATCAGTCGACAGTTGAGCATCTTGGCCAGCGTTTCCACCTCATCGGCACTGACCACCGCCTGCTCGATCAGATCGATCTTGTTCTGCACTATCACCGTAGGTATCTCATTGCATTCATTCTCCACCTTTCGCTTCCATTCCTTGATCGCATCGAACGAGGCGCGATCTGTGGTGGAGAACACCAGCACTGAGGCCTGTGCTCCTCGATAGTATGCCTTTGTGATGCAATCGAACTCCTCCTGACCCGCCGTGTCCCACAGCATAATGCGCACATCCTCGCCATCGATCTCGATCTGTCGCTCGAGGAAGTCCACGCCAATTGTTTTCTTGTAGTCCTTGGTGAAGATGCCTTTGCAATAGCGCTGGATCATCGAGGATTTTCCAACGCCGCCATTGCCCACAATGACCTGAAAACGCATAAAGAAAGTTGATTAGTATATTAATTAATAAGAATTGCTTAGGGAGTATGTGATCTGCAGAAAATCATATTAAGAATCGGTTTGAAATTTGGAGATAAACTTCCGACATATTTTGAATCTTTAACAGATAGAATTTGTGTTTTGATTGGATGAATCAAGAATTGAAAAAAGTAATTCTAAGTTTATTTAGGTATTAATAAATAATATTAAAATTGGAATTGTGAAACGATAGTTTCAAAGTATATTGATTTTATAAAGAACTGTTTTTCCAATATATTTCTCAAGCAAATTTATATAAAATTTCCTCATTTTTATAAACGTAATTTATTTAAGGAAATATAAAATTAAAGAAAACAAATAAAAAATTCGAAATAACTTTGTTTAAAGAAACTGGAAGTTCAGTCTAAAATAAATTTGTATCTTTGAAAGAAAGTCAGTTCGAACAAAACCATTTATAATGTGTTTATAAGGAATACCCATATAACTGACAGCCTGCAGATCTTTATGTTAACAACTAAATTTAATATTAACTTGAATTGTTTGACGATTAACCTGAATAGTTTGACTCTTTTATAGCGCTTGGTAACTGCTTTTGAGTAAAGACGAGACTAATGCGTATCTTTGGCTATCTTTAGACTTCGAATGATGTTAGGAAGTATGCAATTAATCCGAGTCTCGACAGCTGTGACTGCGTACGAAAAAAAAGTTGAATCTTATTTGACTTTCACAACTTAATCCTCCAGCTCTCCAGTATAACCAGTAGCAGGTTCGTTCAAGAGACTGACAATTCCAAAGAATTCTTGAGCGCAAAAAAAAGAGAGACAGAAATGAAAGAACCGTTCCAAATACGACTAGGTAAACTATCAGTGATTGTTCTGGCTGTCTATTAACGAGTCGTGTTGGCTGCCATGGGGTTATTATTTAACGCTTATCCACGGCACATCCGATATGATCTATCATGATGAAGGAGACGGGATACAAGGGGACAAGGGGACAACTTACCACCTTAATGGCCAGCTCGATGTCGTCCTCACGCATGCTACTGTAATTGTATTGGGACTGCGAGTATTGGGACTGTAGAGCAGCTGCAGCAGCGCCGCCCGTTGCCGTTGCCGTTTGGATTAATAGACGCATCGGCGGCCGCAACGAACCGCTTTAATCGCTAAACAGGTGCTCCTTTTTTTGGCAATATTATCCGTGTCCAGTTTGACCACGCAACAAACTGATTTTCACTTTCTTCTTAGGCTAATGCGTAATGTCAATTGGCGAATGCAATTGTAACTTCACTTTCTACACATTGATTTCACCAAAATCGAATCGAATACTGAAAAACTGGAACTGAATGGAAAGGAAAAAAAAACATCATCATCAACATCACGAAAAATCCAATGCAATAGTTAACATAAAGTTTTTCTTTTCATTTTCACAACACACACACACACGCACACACATAACCGGTTTTTGCTTTTATTTTGCTTTTATATCATTTCTTTTATTTGTAATTTTTTGGTTGGTCTTTTTGCTTCTTCTTGATTTCCTGTTTCGGGTGCGAGTGCCGCCTCAAATAATAAGACGCAACGCAAACGCAACTTGAGCCGGTTACGCTTACAGTTTGTAGCTTACAGCTTACAGCAGGTGCCTCTAAGAACACACCTGAGTGGAGTGAGTCGCGACACGGCACGACACGACACGATGCGACACGATTCAACACGCATCGCGTCGTCGCACAGTGGTTGCCATTAGAATTGGGAATGTGGCAAGATCAGAGGTGAGACCTGGGTGTGTGTGTGTGTGCCTGTGTGTGTTTGTCTGCATGACATTAGCGTGTGCTTATGAATTCTATAGAAATGGAAAAAGTTAACTGTGGGCGAGTAGAGCTCTCTGCGTTCTAACCATTTAATTAGCATAAGTCACAAATATTCATAATAACAATAGAAATGTAAAACCCTATTTCATATTCATGCATTTGCTTATTAATTTTTATAGTTAATACTAATTGGGTTGCTCTAGAGTTATTTTTAGTTTTAAAATGGCTGTCAAATTGAAAAGCTGCCTATCGATAAATCTGTAAGTGGCTGCCATTTGCATTCGCATTGCCATTAACCAATCAAAATCGAGCACTCACTGCAATCAACTGTCTCGCTGTCGTTCTCTCTCTGTTCTGTCTGTCATTCTGATTGCGCTTGTAAGCAATATCAATTTAGTTGGTCACACTGCATTTGCATTTAGATTACTTTCGGCCTTTCTTTCCCCAGCCTTTATTAGCACCTCTTACTCTTCATCAATGTATCTGTATGCAACCCACTGTGCAACAACATTTGACCGCGCGCTTCTTCTTTTTTTTACGTTTTGTTGCCTTTCGCTCGTTCTAATTATGTTGTGACTTTTTCGCTTTTGGGCCACATTCTTACAAGCACAATGTTGCCCCGGGTTATTCCAGTGTTTGCTTTGCGTCTTTGCGTTTTTGTCTATTGTGATGATAATTAAGGCCAGCGGTTATAGATTTAACTAGTTCAATAATCATACATCTCTCTCTACTATCTAAGCAGTATGTGTGGGCCACAAAGAGCAAAAGAGCGAGAGGAGAAGAACGAGAGCGAGAAGTCGTGTCAACGAAGCTTGACATAAAATCCAAATGGATTTTGTATACATGTGTTTGTGTGTGTGGGATGCAAAGAATGAAAAACTGCACGCAGTCGCAGTCGACGTCACTACGCTGATTGAGGCGGCCTCTGCCTACCTGTTTCACTTGTATGCGTGAGCGTGTGTGTGTACAAATTACAAATAATGCACATCATTGCAGTTGTCTTCGTGCTTGGGCTAAATTGTCTAGAATGCGCAATTATTTTGAAATTTGCTCAAACTAATAGATAAGTTGCTGCTGTTCTTATAGTCGTTGTTGTTGTTCTAGCTGCTGCTGCGGCTGCTGATTGCCGTTTCTTTGCCACTTCCTTCTTCTGTGTATTGTGTATTGTGGTTGTTATTCTTTTGTGGAATGTGGATTCTAACTTGTCCATTTAAGTACACAGCGAATGCAGCTGTGTGCAGAGCAACAACAATAGGAACCAATTCCACTTGTTGTTGTTGCTGCTGCTTTTCCTGACTACTGCAGTGGCAACACCAACAACAACTACAAAAGCGAAGCGAATTCTCTTGACGTTTCTTGCTGTATGTGTGGAAAATTATGCAAATGCAAGAGGTTCACTATGTTGTTGTTATTGTCTGTTGCGCTACTTAAATCAATTATGAGCGCAAATTCCTCATTATTTAAATTAACTTTAAATACTCGACTCGCGCACTAACGGTAAAATCTCGTCCGTCGTCGTCTCCCATCTGTTTTGGTGTCGGCGACAAAAGTCTCTTCTCTTTTAACTGTTCCATATCTTTTTATAGCCCTTTTTCTCACACACAAAAAATAGCAAACAGACAGCGCATTGTGTTTCTTGGTGAGAAATTAACAAATATCCAAGTTGAAATATTAAACAACATACATATGCGACTGCGAATGCGAAAAAGCACGACAACAACAACTCACGGGGTGGTGAAGAGAAGAAACAAACTCATAAGCATCATCACATCGCATCCACAAGAAACCTAAAACAACTCTTGAGGAGAGTTCGAAATAACGACAACGCGTGCGAAGCGCATTAATTAATGTTAGCGCTAACGTTAACGTTAGCGTTAGTTACTGCTGCTAGTGGCTTGGGCTTTGAACCGTAGTGAAAGTCTCTTCTTCTACACACACGCACACCCCAAAACAAAGGGGGAGCGAGAGAGAGACAGGCAGATAAAAAAAACCGAACCCACGAATCACGAACACGAAGTCACGAAACGAAAGAAGCATCCGTCTTACACACCTGTTGCTCGGCGAGTTTCAGCGCAAACTAAGCCACCAAAACTTGGCTTACAACGAACCAAAGCTGAAAAACTAGCAAAAGACCATAAAGAAGAAGAAGCAGCAGCGCGAGCCCGGTAGCTGCAATTATGGTTTTAATTGAGCTGCATATAACTGTTACATCAACTAAATTTGGCTTTCTAATAGTTAGGCAATATTTTGAGATTTTAAATTTTATATTTATACTGCTAATTTTAAATTAAAACCTGTTTTTAATTTGAATTAATAACGACTGACCCGCTATATTTATATATGCTAACGTTTTTCAACACCGTTTTATAGATTGCGATGTGAATGCCAACCACAGCCCAGTCAGCTGTTCAGCTGCAAACGATAAATTGTGGCGGTCGGTCGACTACACCATACGCTGTGTGCGTGATTCAAGCGAATGGTGTCCAATTGTTTACTTATGGTTATTATTTTGCTTTTGTTTGGCGGGCGATAAGTTGATTGTAAATTAAAAATAAATCTAATTTTACATGCAGCTGTGTAACTTGCAAAAAAAAAAGAAAAAATGTACATAAAACGTCGAACGCGCAATTGATTAGCATAAAAAGTGCCCGCGTTTGCTTATTTGCCAGCACCAAACGCATGCGCTCCAAATACGCAGGACGACGAAGGACGTTCGGCAAAATAGAGAATGGAATGCCTCAGCTTTGTCGGCTTGATGGGAGCATTGGAGCCATTTGTTGTAGCGATACCGATTCAGTACTCTACGTAATTTCGCAGCGTTTTGGCGTCTCTCCGGTCTGCGTGTGTTTTGTTCATGCCACAAAATTCGGTTCGTTTGCCTCATATTATTTTGTTGCAAGTCTACGCGTCTGTGTGTGTGAGCAATTGTGTGCGTGAAGAAAAGCAAAAAGTAAACTTAAAACCGAACAAAAAAGCAAATGCGAGAAAAACATTGCGAAACCATAGAAAAGTTGAATTTGTAAATGTTTATGCAAAAGTAAATTCCAACATTGCCATCGAGCGACGTTTTTAGGGGTGACTCGTGTCGTCTTCCCTTTCCCTCCACTGTCGTTGCCCCCTGCTTGCTTTGCTTGTGGTGGTGTCTCTCGTCCTCCCCGTCCTCTTGTCTTCCTTGTCCACACACATTCCTATTTCTGGCAGTCGCGTGCGAAAAAAAACCCCCAAGGAAAGAAGAAGCGACTTTGACTTTTGCGAATGTGAAGCGGCAATAAAGTAAAGTGAAGACTTCACTATGAACAAAGAGGGCGGAAGGCGGGGAAAGAGAAAATCAATATTGATAGTAAACGCGCCTGCTGATGAGTTCCAGTTCCCCAAAATACTAAAACAATCCGCCATTATAAATATCTAGCCCTAAGTGGCGCCGTCAGGTGGTCATTGTCCTTGCTACTAAAATGCCGTTAGTCTCGCAGTCTCTCTCTCTCTCTCTCTAGCTCTCTCTCTTTCGCCCCAGTGTGACTCATGCAGAAGTTGCTCCTTCGTTTCCCCTCCTCTAAAGTGGAGCGCGACGCATTTGTCGCATGTTAATTTTTTAAATATTGATTTTAGTATTTTTTTGTTGTATTTTTCGCTTTCCAACAATTTCCCCATGCAGCAGCCAAAACAATTAAAAAGCAATTAGAACAACAACCAAGCGGAAAGTGAATTGCAAAATAAACAAGCAAAATCAAAAACAGAAAACGTTACAACACAACAAAAAAGAAAAATGATAAAATGTAATTTGCATGCTCAATTTAACACGAATTGCATTTAATTTTTCAACTCGTAACATTGAAAAACAAAAAGCAAGTAACAAAAACGTTACGTTAATCTTAAAGTGAGGAAAACTATCAATCAACAAGCAAGCACAAGATGAAAACTCGACTCGTCTCGTTGACCTATCGCGGAACTGCATCCGTCGATCCCCGTTATTCGGCGTCCATGTTGCCCTGGACCATCAATGATATACGATCCACAGAGAACTATACAAAGGTGAGTCAAATCATGAGCTTATTCAATGTACTGAACAATATTTATTTCTGGCAACAAAGCTAAAGTGCAGCTGCTCTCGATCTATGATGATTAATTTTGTTCCAGAAATATTTATTTCCTATCACGAAACCTCGAACAGGAATACACATGTGAAACACAGTTATATTTTTATGTCTAGGAACCAGAACAAAAGCAAAGTAATAAAAACAATATTAATTATATTTTAAATTCGTGAAACATTTTTCCTATTTTTATCATAATTAGACAAAATATGACTAACTATCTACAGCTCAATGTTTTATTTATGTCTAGTAAAAGAATAAATATTGAATAGATTCCTAATAGGTTTTGTGATAACTCGACCTTTGTTTTATACAAAGAAATTGAAAGCAGATATTCTATTAAGAAAAGTAAAAATGTTGATCACAATTATATTTTTTTTCCAAGCCGAAAAGTATGCAGTACATTTTATCACACTGTCTAGGTTGAAGATAGCTTCTGTTCATGGATTCGCATTATTGAATAATCAGATTTAATGCCATCTCATTCTGGCAACAAAGCGTGTGTTTGTCCTTTCTGACAGACAACGTTGATGATTATGTTGATGATGATGGGAAAACGCTTGAAGCGTTTTTTAATGTTAATCCAATTGCAGTTGGTGATATTCGTAACACGCTTTTATCTTTTGTCAAAAACAATTAAAAGCAATTTGCAATTATTACGGCTCAATAAATCAATTAAACAGCCCAACAGGCACAACTCGAAAGCAAGCACAAAGCGTATGAAATTTTATTAATAATTTTGCGCTCCATAAACGATAATTACACTGATTAGCTACCGTTGGCAACCCATGAACGGAGCGGAGCGATTGTTCATGAGACGTCACAGAACGGAGCCAAAATTAGTGCCACAATTCCAAAAGGTGAGCCACTAAACCAAAATCACAGTCGTATTAGGGGTCTTCTAGCTAATTGGCAGGACAACGTTATCTCGCAATATTAGCAGAGGCGCCGACAGACAGACAGCTCGACATGAATGTGCCTATGCATATATAGTTGGATTAGGCGCGAGGGTTGTTCCAAAAGTTTGGCAAGATTCTCTATTAAAGATAATGAATTTATTAAGTTTTCTGCAGGGTTGCCAAATACTTTGTTCATTTAATTAACATCTAAAAATGGAATGAAGTGACTAGGATCTTAATTACAAACAGAACTTTACGAACTTTTAGAAATGATTAGCATCCAAAATTCTTCAAAAATATAATTTAGATTATGAAAGTTCCTGGCATGAGTTAAAAGTTTAATTGACAATTTCTTAACATGTTTAATTTGATGTCTGGATTTTTCAATTATTGATAAATACTTAAAAAAAAAATTGAAAAAAATTTATAGTCATTAAAAACTACTTTCTGAAAGAGTTCACATTATTTTGGAACTATTCTGAGCTATATGGGAATATATATTTATATATTTTCTTTACTATTAGATGTATTATATATATGTATATAATAAAATATTGAAATTCTCTAACAAATTGAAGAACTCTGTAATCACATTTTTGAACAACGTTTAATAGTGATTTATTCCAGGCAGCATCATAATATTCCTGTCTGTATTGTTAGTGTTTATGTTAATGATTATGCCAATATTAATTTCACATTCAGTACGTGTTGATCCGCTCTCGTTGTGAGCCTATATAACATTCATTCATA
Source organism: Drosophila albomicans (assembly GCF_009650485.2). NCBI lineage: Eukaryota > Metazoa > Arthropoda > Insecta > Diptera > Drosophilidae > Drosophila > Drosophila albomicans. The sequence goes on from NC_047631.2 coordinate 24,264,258, forward strand.
TACATTACGGCTATACAGAGATATCACCTGGCTGACGCATTACGCATACGACGCGTTGAGCACGTGCAGAGGGGACAACTTGTTCGCCAGCCTTTGTAACGCTCCCACACTCGCTTTCTCGCTCGCACTCGCAGTCTGGGGTCCCATGGCTAATATTATTTGAAGCTTGAAATTAATTTTAGCAAAGCTTGCAATTAGTCGCCCATCAGTCGAGTCGCATGTGTGTGTACGTTTGAGTATGTGTGTGTGTGTGTGTGCGTTGTCTTGGTGTGTGTGTGTGTTTGGGTGTGTCAGCTAACGATGCTCTGGGGTTTTCTTTGGCGGGGACTTTGGAAGTTGTTCGGGTCCAGGGTCCAGGGTCCAGGCAAGCGCATAATTAAATTCCCCACAGCTGCCTGCCAACAAGTTTTGTGCTTTCGGGTGCGGGTTCAACCTGAGTGAAAGTGTTTGGCAGAGGAGCGAGAAAGCATCTTCGTGGATTTGTCCCAAAAGCCCCCGTCCTATTTGCGAGTCATGTCCATTTCGGTTTCATGTTCTCAACAGACTCAGGTGGCAACTCGGGGCATTAAAATGAATCCTTTTTACGTGCTTGTGGCAACTTCTTGTCCGGCAATTGTTGTTGATGCTCATTGAATGGAAGCCAACACCCCGCAAAACGAAGAAGACTGTGTGTGTGTGGTAACTAATGGGCGGGGCAACATTTTTATAAAATGGCAGCCGCAACAATCTCGTGTGGCATGCAGCCAGCAGCAGTTGGTTTCACCTGATCCAGCCGCAGCTTTGCGGTCTCTCTTAAATGGAGAATTATGCGAAATTGTTGTTGCTCTTGTTTGCTCCTGAGGCCATCAAAAGATTTTGATTAACTCCTGTTGACTGATGCTTGTGCTTGGTTAATTTCTTAAGCATTAACAGTCCTGCAACAAGTAGCAGCTGTTGTGGGTGTAATAATAATAATACTGTTGATATTACATGTTTATTTGTTCAGCTATTGTAGATTAAGTATACGCAGTGTTGCACTTGAAATGGCAGCGAGCTTTATGCTACTGAATTGGTAGTTGAAATGAAGTAAAATTATTTCCATTATAAACACTGATTTTACAATGCTTTAAAATATCAAAATTTGGCTGTTTCCTTAAGAATTTAAATTCCCCATTTTTAAAGAAATCTTTTATACGCGGCAAGATGATTCTTTTTATTTAAAATATTTAACATTACAGTTGGCAACTTAAGTTATTTTTCTATTTCTAAAAATGTCGACAGCAATCTTTGCTCTCTTTGCAAGCTTGAGCTCTACATCACAGCTGGCTGCTAAGTAGATCATTTCTCAGATATTTCTTTGCATATTTTTTCACAGCATTTTCGCCCATATTCCCAGGCAAATTATGCATGCACAACAAACGCACACACGCACACACACAAAGCGTACACTCAGACTGAAACTCTCTCTTTGCTTTTCACTACTTTCCCTCCACTTCCCTCCTTCCTATTCTCTGCTCTTGTCACGATGGTAAACCAGACACTACAGACCCAACGACCAGACCATAATTTGATGCATATTTTCTTGTATAAATATTTACTAAAGCCTGCACTTTTGTTTATTATTTCATACCCCGCCGCTGACCCCGCTGCTCAACGTCATTGCCACTGTAAATTGACACAAAACAAACACGCACGAGCAAGTGAGACAGAGACAGAGACAGATAGAGCAAGAACGAGAACGAGATATTATATCAAATAGGAAAAGCGAAAGAAATGGAAACAGAGACACAAATGTTTGCCCAAGCTCTTCATATCTCTGACAAATGCTGTGGCGGCTTATTGCTTTATTATGTTAAATAGCGCATGAAAATTATAACAAGCTGCCTTTTGCCTGTCTGTCAGACGCTCAAGTGCGATACATGCCACGCCCACTTTGGCAAATTGATGCGCCTTCTCATCAAAGTTTTATGTCAACTTTTGTGACGCTTCAATAACCAAGCAAACAAACTTTTACCCCAAAAGAATTGACTTAGTATGAGTGTGTGTGTGTGTGTCTGTCTGTCTGTGTGTGTGTGTAGCGTGTGTGAACTTTTATAAATATTTGCTTTGCATATTGGTAAGCAATTAGTGCAACAAAATTGATGGCATTCCATCAATTCAGTTTGTATATAATGCATGGGTCAATAACTTGAAGCTATGCACACATGTCAAGATCTTTATTACACGCCATCTATAAAGCGTTTGCTAACGATCTTTAATTAACAATTTTATTGTTTCTGATTTATAAACAAATAACTCGTTGTTGCAAAAATATTGAATATAAAATTTATTGAATATAAAATGCGTGTAAACTTGATTGTGCAGCGTTGCTCCGACCTTGATTTGGTTTTTAAATTATGAAGCGACTTAAATTAAAGAATCTTGTATATATGCTATACTTTCTGACATAATTTAAGAAATTCCTGTTTTATATAATCATTTGGCTCAGTTTTAATTTATTTCAAACTTTCGTGTAAAAAAAAATGTTATTTTGTTCAACAATGTAAAAATAATTGGAATTTTATACAATTACAAACTTTTCTACCTTTATAATATTTTCTTCTTTTTTATATAGCTGTTTTGTTGTCTCGGACTTAAAATAAATTAAAAAATAGTATACGAAAAACAATTATTTCGTACAACAAAATGAAACTGAAAGAGATTTAAAATGTATTATTTGTTTCATTATTTGTCTTCTTATCCAAACTAATATTTTCGTTGACGTAAGAATATTAGTTGGTACATCAAAATGAAATTAATTGGTATTTTCTTCTACTTTTATAAAATCAATTTCAAGTCAGAATATTTGATACAAATCAGGCAGTAAACAAGAGCAACAAGAACATTTATTGGCAGTATCTCACAATCTGCCATAAAAAATATATATTTTTAACGAGCCAGATCATTTATTATGCTCAAATTTCTTCAGTTTTTTGTTTATGATAAGAGGATGAGCGAAAGAGAAAGAGAAAGAGGAAGCAGTGACAGGTATTTACCTCCGCTTTCATTTGCCACACGCATCCCAAGCAGAGGCAGCAGCTTTGGCTTTGTGGCATGCTTTTCATTGACGTCACAGCGACGCGGCGGAAAGTTGATTTGAGCGAGCTGAAGAAAAATCAATAGGCCGCTTGTTTCATTTGCCAGCACAACACACACACACACACACACACTCAGAGAGTGTGTGCTGTTCTGTTCTTTTTTTTCGCTTTACATTTTTATTTCGATTTTTGTGCTGGTTTGCTGGCTGGGAAGTCACTCAAGTCCCAGCGCTAATCCGCTTCTGGTCTGGGTCGAGTCACTTGAGCTGCTCCTGCACTCCCCTCCAGCTCTCCACCTCTGTTTGCTCCTACTTCTCGCCTCGTTGCAGTGTCGTAAATGGTTTCACACTTCGCCATCGCCATCGCAGCGAGTGGAGGACTCGCTCGGTGCTCGCTGCTTGGGCTTACGCGGCGTATGAGTTACGTTTCGCTGTGTGTCCCCGTCGCGCTGTTTTGGTTGGGTTCCCACTCGATTCCATTTGGCTGACGTTTTGCATTTGATGTTGCACACACACACACACGCATTCGCACTCATATATAGGCACACACCATCATACTGTGGTCGCTTGATTTCTGGATTTGCTTGCCACTTGTCAACTGCCACATGCCACCATCGCAGTCGTCTCCACTCACTTGACATGCTTGGGCATCAGTAGTGTGTGCCACAAGCGGTCGCATGTTGAGTCCTGTTGTCAACTGCGGAGTTTGGGTATTAAAGCGAGAGAAGTGAGAGTAGTGTGTTTATCATCTATCACACTGCTAATTACAGGGTATCTTGTCCTACTTATTCATTTTATTGTTTTGATTATGTTCCCTAGCTGGCTTACATTGCGTATGTGTAATAATTATATTTTCGCACCAACCATTGACATCTTGGCCCCTTTTTTTCCGTTGTCGCACCGTTCTGCCTCCATTAACTTGTTTTCCCATTCTTTTCATTCCCTTTAGGCGTATTTTCCCTTTTTCTTCAACTCTAGTTGACGTCAAGTTAAAGGAAACTCGGTTTATGTCTGTTTTGTTTGCTTTACGTTCTATTTTCTCAGCTATTATTGTTGCCACTCACTCACACACACATTGAAGTGCAGTTAGCGCCATGTGAAAACAATCCCCTAAGCAAATTGCTGTCTATTGTTCGAGTTTTTTGCTTGCTTTGAAACAAGAGATGTGAAAATACTAAATATACAAGGAAAACTATAAAACATAAAAATACTAAATATATAAACTAAATTAAAATACTTTTCGGCCAAAATTGTTTGGTTAATTTACAATTTGATTGTAAATTTGTAGTTTTTGTTCTTCTTAAATCAAAGAATATAAAAATATACAAATAACAATTACTAATACGCAATATATATAAACATACCAAATATATAAAGGAATATACTAATTATTAAAATACTATGCTTAACATTTAAAAGATGTTTAAATATGAAAATATACAAATAAATAAAAAAAATACTACATATTAATAAAAATACTAAAAGTGTAAATAAAAGTTGAAATTCTTAACATTTACCGTTTTGTACTTTATACATTTTCTGCAATTACTTACCTGTTATATGATTAAAATACCAAAAGTTGTAGAGAAAACAATCAATGCTAATTTAAGCTTTGCAATTTAAAGCGAAGGTTTCACGCCGTGCGTGTCACGCGCACATCTCGAATTAGAATCACGACGCGTCGTCATCATCGCGTGTTATTGCTCAGTGATTTATACATTTTAACTGTTTCTTCATTACGTTTTCATGTGCTGCCAGCTGACGTTTGCCGTTCTTGTTATGCATGCAATTTGATTTGTTGTTGTTGTTGTTGTTGCTGTTGTTGTTGCCTAATAAATTGTCTACAATTGCTCATTACAATGCTGTTGCTATTGTTGTTGCTCTGTTGTCAGCAGTGTAGCCATATAATTTGCATTAACTGCTGCTGCTTGGAAAATGGGGCCAAAAGGGTCAGAAATGTCTACTGCCATTGCAGCTGCCATAAATATTATGTGAGATGTATGATATAATGTCAAAATCGGATACAACTGTAATTATCATCTTCTGCCGGACTTGGTATTAATCTTTGCTGGCAGGCTTCAGACTACAATTCATAATTCATTCATTACAAAATCTGAATATTGCAAAATGAATTCGTGAAAGTTATTTAATTTAAGTATTTTATTTATATTCGATAACTATAGAATCTGTAGAAACTGACTAACATACAAAATCACGCTATACAGTATGAGGATTATTTATTTAATTACTCTTTTCAATTACTTGTGTTATATAATTCACTTTCAATTTGCTTCAACCTCGCTAAGCTTAATGAAAAATGCTTCCACTCTCTATACTATATTTTGAGTTTAGTATTCTAAACATTTTTCGCATTCTTAAACATGCTAATCAGATGTTCTTCATTCCGTACGAACGCGTTTGAAATCCCAAATCGCTTTGTTCACTCACTGATTGCATTACAAAACAGAAGTTTAACAAATTGGCAACTGGTAATTGGCAATTGTCAATTGGTCTGGGGGCATAATTGGATTTGCTGTGTGTCAATGTCAAACGCGAAACAACAGTTAAATCAATCTCTCGCACTCGGCGCACAATTTACCTCATTTCATTTCGGGCCGTCCGCCTCTCTCTGCGATTCTCACAATTCTTCGTCGAGTGGAAATCGCAAATTAATTGAAAATTGGCATGCGCAACGAAGAGGGGAGAGAGGAAGGTTGCTATCCTGGCCAGCGGCAATAGAAATATCATCAGACAGTGTGCTAAAATCTCGTTGGAACATTGCCATTTGAAAATTAATTTCAAATGCCAAAGGTGAGCTGTGCTTAAGCCAAGCGAAGCCGAGCCAAGGTGGCATCCCTAATGATTACCGCCCGCCAGGTAGCCTCATTAGGCGCTCTTTCATCCTGTCGTTGGCTTGCTCAACTCTTGCTTTTTTCTTCTACATTTTCTGCTCTTACTAAAATGTTATTAATTACAAAGTTTTTTTCCCTTACGCAACATCACTTTTCCACTTCGTAGTGCATTTAAGTAGTGTTCACGAGCTGTCGCCTCCGTTGGAAATGGCATCTGAATGGCAACACTCTTATGTTTATACCCTACATTGTTCAATAACTTAACTTAACAAACTTATACAAGAATTATCTTTCGTCTTTGTTCTGAATATTTCATGAGATTTATTGCCATAGGGCAACTTCCAGTCGAGCACTTTCATGTTTTAACACTTATTTTAATTCAATTTGTCGAAAAAGTTTTAATTTTAAGCTGCGTCGCCTGCGCATATCCTCCGACATCCTTTGAACCGGAAGCCGTCTCAAGTTGCTCAAGCTGCCTCCTTACAGGATATTTTCAGCGTTGTTTACGTTGTGTGCCTCAATTAGTAAAATGAAAGTTTATATTGTGGCCTGATATGTGCGAGCATTACAATGATTATTTGTGCACGTAATGAACGCTTTGCTACATCGTAAAGTGCAAGAGAAGTGTGCCAATTAAACTTGCAAAAAATTATTGGAAGGAAAAGAGCAATGGGAACTCTGCTTATTGTATTGATTCAAGGCAAGTAATTATCGGTAGGATGAAAGCAAACCCATAGCTCACTCTTAAATATATTTATTTTAACGTCAGGAGTTGAAATGGTTTGCCGCAAGTTTTCATTTCCGTTAACTTGACTCGTTGGGTTGATTATATTTACGTTTTCCTGGAACACACCCTGAACTAAAGTAGCGTCTGCTTAACTAACTGAACATAAATTTCATTTGCTTCCCTTTTATTTTAGAGCAAAAACAAAACCTTTTGATAGCGCACAAAAAACCTAACCGACGCCTCAAATGGGGCGACCTGCTTTCTGTCAACTACAGTCGACGCCAGCCACAACATCGGCACACCCATTCAACAAGCTCCTCTGCTCCTCTTCGTCCTCTTTCTCCTCCTTCCTGCCACATTGACACTCCCTAGCTACCCCGACATATAATAAAAAGTGTGCATAAAACATGTTACATGTACTAGATAGGTTAAAAGACTTAACCGGGGATGTTGTTGCTCCTATTCAATTTTGAAAATATTGAACACAAATCATGTTTTGGAAAATTAAAGATATTATCTTTTCATAATACACTTTTCGAATTTTAGTTAGTAAGGTTAAAAGCACAGTTTGAAGTCCTTATCATCTTTAATACCCCATTTTGTGTAGTTTATGACTGCAGGGTATTAAAAGGGGCCAAGAACAAAAAAGCAACGAGCATTGAGAATGGCGGCACATGTTGACGCAGCCGTTGACGATGACGATGTGGATGTGGATGACTGTGATGAGGACGCCGGAAATGGAGCAGCCGCCATGTTTGCAATGTTGTCAGGCTGCTGTCAGTCTCTGCTTGTGCTCGTTCTGTCTTTCCTTTCTGTCCGACCGTCGTCCTGCCATTTCTCTCAGTCTCTCTGTCTCTAAGCGAACCGCTTTTGTACTTGTGCATGCAAGTAAACTGATTAAAAGAATTTAATACTGTTAATCTGCTTCGCCTAGTGGAAACGAAACGACATCGGAAAGGGTTGGGATGGAGAGAGGACGGGAGGAATATGCTCCGGGTATTATGCTGCGTAGCCTACTGTAAATGCAAAGGATTAAACGAGCCGAGTTAGGACTGAATGCAGAAAGCAGACAAATAAAAGATACCGATTTACTATTTACAGATACACGTACTAAAATTTGAGCTTTAAACAAACATATCAGAGACAATGTGTGTTATAATCGGCGATGCGTTGCGTCAGTCGTGCAATAGTTTCCTTCATTTCTTGAACTAAAGCCTGCTTAGTTCTCACCTTCTCCACAGTCTCATCGTAGTCATGCATTAGCGCAGGCATCGCCAGAAGACCGCCCTGATAGGTAAGATCAACGTGCTTTTTACGCAGACGTGAACGCTCCATCTTGGCATTGTAGAGACGTTCCCGCAGACTTCGTTGAATCTCGAGTTTTTTGCTCAATTTGCGACTGTGCTCTTTCAGTTTGGTGGCCATGGCGATGGATCTCTCCCGATTATGCTGAGCTATATGCAATTCGCTGTGATAGGTAAACCGCAGCCTTTTTAATTCAACATTACGTTCTATGGGGGGGAATACAGAATGAAGTAGGTTATGTTAATTTTAAACTTGCCCTTACCTTCAATCTTTTTGTTTATGGCTGTCACTTGATTCTGAATGCTGATAAAATCGTCCATCACAAGTTCATCATTGATCTTTTCCAGTTTCGCTAGTTTCTGCATAAGAAACAGAAATAACAGAAGCAGTAATTCAATAAATGGGATATCGACTTACTTCCTTAATTCTTCCCAGCGTGTGTTTCCTAGTAATGAGAAAGCGTCGCGTATCGCTGAGTTCATTGCGCTTCTCTCTCATCAATTTGAGTTCGCGTTCCGTTACTCGGTAGAGATAATCCGACCTCTTGCCAAGAATGCTAAGCATCACCAGCTCCAGATGTTCCTCAGACTGTCTGCCAATATTATCAATATACGAGAGATCCATCATGACGCTGCCTAAGAGATAGGAGCTTTTTGTCTTTGTCTTGGCCATCGCATTGATGTGATAATCATAGGTAAAGAGAGCTTGTTTATACCGGGTATATTCTCTAGCCTCCGTGGATTTTGGCAGTGTCGCAAATGGTCGAGTATTTCGACCACGTTTGTAATAATCGCACATTCGCGCATTGAGAAACGTGTTGACATCACGTTCATAGAGGTACGAGTCTCGGGCCTCGATTAACTTAAGAATTAATTTGCGCTTATCCAATTGATGTTTAAATCTACTTTCCCGTTTCTCGTCTTCTACCTCCTTGACCACCATGTAGATGAGGTCGTCCATGAAATCCAATGTTATTCTCAATGTTTGTTGGTGTTGTCTCATTTTTTCCTCATATTCGTGTGCATCGAATGCTATCGTGGGAGTTAGAAACTCTCTGGTAAATTTTCCAAAGACATCTTCATTGTCGGGAGCAATAACTACAGTTGTTTTGATCGCGGCCAATTCATCAAATTTATCTAGACGATCCTTCTCATCTATGGGGGCCAACTGAGCAAAGTCCTCTTCGGAAGGTTCAGAAACTTCCGTTGTCGATGATGATGAGCTACTTGTCACGCTTAACCCAGTGAGTGGATCTACAAATCTACCTTTGTCCTCCTTGGCAACGGGCTGCATCGATACTGTCGATTCTTTTGATTTCATAGTAGGGGACCGAAGGTCATCGAAGTCCTCGGATATATCTGAGACTGAGGGGATCTCGAAGTCATCTAAGAAAATCTTCTTTGCCTGCACAGAATCGACTTGCCGAGATGGTTTTATTATACGATCTTCAATATCCTCCTCTTCGTCGTCATCCATATTTAAAAGTTCATCGATTGTCCCTTCCTCCATTTCATCTGCAACACTTTCGGTCTCCGCTGGTTCGTCGTCTACCTCTTCGCCTTGATCAGTTCTCATTTCAAAGTCATTTGCAATCGACGCTCGTGTGGGAGTAGAAATAGCGGTTGGTTCATCCTGACTCTCACAACCCACTGGGCTACCAATCGGAACAGTCGGCTCGTCAACTACAAAGCGTATATTTCGCGCATTCTTCAACCGTTCTCTCCTTGCTTCACGGCTTTCTTCCGGTCTTTTTACTTTAAGCTTCTCATCATTTACCTCCTCTGATATTTCGCCTTCAGGTGCTTGGTCTTCTCCCATTATCGCTGAAAGTATGGGGTTTTGAGGTATACTCTCTGGTTGAGGTTCTTCGCTATGAACATCGTCTGATATGTTATCTTCCTCATTATGCAGTTCATCATACTCGATGGAAACAGTTTTCTTTGGAGACTTTCCGTCAGCGATCGTTTCATCAGGATCCACCACGTGAAAAGATCCAATGGTTATGCTTTCTGACCCACTGGCCATTAATAAAAATGTTATTTTTTTTTTTATGTTTTTTAAAAAATGTTTTTTTTTTTTGTTTATAATGTTTTTATGTTTTTTTCCGTTTTGTATTATATTATGTTGTCATATTGTGTAAGTTAAATCGTTACTAACACTGAAATCAAATGTAAATTGTTATTGAGTTTGAAACTTTTTTAATACAAAATGGAAAATCCAACGATACTGCAATGAGCTCTGTTGACGACACATTTTAACAGTGCTCTGTTAAATAACATGGACACAAAATGCTAACAGGACAAGAGTCTGTTAAGCGTTCTCTATAAGTTCAGTTACTGAAATAAAACCAGCTGTGAATTAAATTCGTATACATTTCTTTATTAATATCAATGGAAATGTGTCGTGTGGTTGTATCACAAGCTTATGCCAAAAGTACATCCATGACATTGTTGTGGAATCAAGTAGAATGGGATTTGTTAGACTACGGTGGAAATGGAATTTGCTTTACCAACAATTAACTCAAATTCAGCGATACGATTGCTAATACGTGTATGCATCTCTTTTAATTCATCCACTTTAGCTTGCCGAACTTCTATCCTCTCCATCGTCTCATCGTAGTCGTACATGAGCGATGGCAAAGCTAGAAGGCCGCCTTGATAGGTAAGATCGGAATTTATTTTTCGTATACGCTGACGTTCCATTTTGCCAACATAGAGTTTTTCGCGTAAAACTCTCTGCCGATCTTGCACCCGAGTCAAATGAGCTTTACGTGATAAAAGCTTGTTGGTCAATGACTGAATTTTCTCACGATTGTGTTGGGCCATATGTAAAGCTGAATGATAGATGCCGCGAGCCTTTTTCAAATCCAGATTACGCTCTGAAGCAAAGGAATTAGAAAATTAATTTAACCAAACATCTCAAAACATACCTTCGATTTTTTTATTCAATGCTGCCACCTGATTTTGGAGCGTAATAAAGTCATCCATTGATATATCCTCATTGATTTGTTCCAGTTTATGAATTTTCTGCAAAGCAAATAAGCAAATAATTAACATTGAATAGTTATACATATATACTCAAATATTTACATCAGTAATACGCCCTAATGTGTGTGTTCTTGTCAATAGAGAGAGACGAATATCGCTAATCTCATTGCGCTTTTGACTCATCAGTCGAAGTTCGCGTTCCGTTACTTTCCTAAGGTATTCGGAATTCCGACCTAATGTATCGAGCATCCTGTCGTTGAGCACTTGTTCAGAATGTCGGCAAATACTTTCGAAATATGACAGATCCATCATGACACTCGGTAAAAGATATGAAGACTTTTTCTTCGCCTCCGCCATAAGGATTAAATTGAAATCCAATTTAGTTATAGCTTCACGATAACGTTCGCGTTCTTTTTCATGCAATTCAAGCGGGAGCTTCATGAAAACGCGTAAATTTTTCGCTCGCTTATGATACTCGGACATTCTTGAGTTCAGATAAGCGTTGATGTCTTTTTCGATGTTGTATTTCCTAACTACATCTGACAAGTGGTTGTGCAGCTTCCATTTGTTAATGCTTTTGTTAAACTTTAAATCCTCTCGGATCTGCTCGGCAGTGATGACCACATTTTTGATCAGATCGTTTAGAAAATCGGCTGCAATTTGAGTAATCAGCATTTTCGCTTTAATTAGCCCAAAATCTGCAATCTCAACTGGTTCCACTGAAGCAACGAAACTCGATTTGAATTTGCTATATAAATCCTCATCAACTTCTGCCTTCGCTGCATCCATTTTAAAGTCCTGCATACTTTTCAACTCAAACGCATCGCCACTCGAACTTGATATGCTGCTCATGACCACAGGCTCGCTGCTGCTGCTCGATGAGCTTGACGAGATGCTTTCCCCCGTCAGGGGATCGACAAATTTACCAATATCTTCGCCGACGTGCGATGAAGAACGCTCCATGGAGATCAGTGATTTCAAACGCTCAGTTATAGAGTCGATTTCATCGTCAGAGATATCTTCCAAACCGGGTATCTCGAAATGTTCGAGAAAATATTTCTTTGCATTTATGGAATCGCCACCCTTTATTGAGCTGCGCTCTTCCTCCGTTCCATCGTCTTCCTCTGTGTCCAGGCCTAAAAGCTTATCGACATCCTCTTCAATTTCCAATTCAGGTAGCGTTAGTTCTTCCAACTCGAAAGAACCTTCACCAACATATCGAGTGGGCGTTGAAATGGCTGTTGTGACCACATCATCGCTTTGCTCGTCTAGTGTAAAAAATGATGTCTTCTTTTCATTTTCTGGTATCTTGTCCTGAATATCCGGCTGACTGTCGCCAATTGTGAAGCGAATAGAACGCGCTTGTTTCAGTCGAGCTTTCCGAGCAGCCGCTTTTGCTGCAGCCTCCTCATCGGTATCATTTGGCACATCCTCAGTGGGAGCATCAGCTGTATTAGCTGCATCGGATGACTGCTCGAGAACCTCCGAGGGCTTAGCTACTGACCCAATGGACTTTGCATCGGCATCGGGATCGGATTCAACTACAGTTAACTGCAAAGTGGGGTTTGAATCTGTGTCCATTGTGTAGTGTATTTGATGAACTTATTTGTGTTTTCTTAATGTCTGTGTTTATGTGTATTAAGTATATGGTGTGTATGTTTTCTAATAAGGTTTCTACTCTAATAACAAACCTGTCGAAGCTAAAGTGTCATAGTCATTTTCTATATATTGAAATCTCTTGTACTTGCAGCTATCCGTTGGCATCGAACATGGCAATCTGGACTCCTATAACTCGGACTTTGAGGTACAGTTTAGCCATCCCTTAAAGCATATCGTTGGCATGTGCCGCATCATTCACAAGCCGCAAGCGAAGAGCGTCGGCAATGGTTTCATGCAGCTCAAATCAAATGCTGGCCACTCCTCCAATTGTGCAACATCCTCATCATCGTCATCGTCGTCGTCAGCATCATCATCATCGTCATCGGGCTGCACTGCGGCTGGCAACTCATTAACCGCAAATGGAACTCGACACACGCTCACAACATCCACATCCTATGGCTCGCTCTCGTCCAGCGCCGCAGCCGCTTATCAGTTGCAACAGCAACAGCAGCAGCAGCAACAGCAGCAGGCAGCTGCAGATGCAGAGCAACCGCAAAACTTTATGGAATTCCAGGGTCCCATCACTGGTTTGGTCTACTTGCTAAAGGATCCCAAGGATCCGTTGCTGCACATTTATCTATTCGAATGCGAAGCCATTGAAGAGGTAAGCTTTAACTTGAATTTTACATTTTCAACTGCCTCTTTTGTCCCTTTTGAAACTTTTCCCTTTGGCAGAGTCCCACCTTTTAAATGTTTTTGCAAAAGTTATAACAATGCTTTTTTGTTTTAATAAAAGCCAAGTCGAGTGAAATGCATTCAACGATTTGTTCAGCAGCAGAAGCAGCAGAAAAAAACCATAAAGTTTTCCCCTGCTATAAATAAGCGAAACTTTCCGCCATATGTATGCACATTAAATCCTTTTTCCAACGATAAGGTCATGGCAACTATGCTGTGGGTAACACACAAACACACACACATAAAATTCTGCCAACCTGATCGCCCCCTTTTGTTTACCTAATTATGCGCGTTCCCAACTCCAAATTTTCCATCGAGCAATTGGCGCTCAGCATGCCATAAAAAAACTTCCGATTGTGTTTCTAATTAAAACCACTAGAAAATAGCTAAAACTGGGCCAACACCCAAATAATCAACCCTTAACTAAAAGTAGTACAAGCAAAGCGGCGCCACAGTTTGCCACAATTCAGTAACTGACCTTCGGTGTGGGGCAAGAGAAAAAAAAAAGCAAAAGAGAAAAACTTCAAACGCTGCCACACGCAAAACATTCATTTCGTATAAACAGACTGTCGAAATAGAAAACAATTTCCTATTGCTGACACGCCCAAAAGTGAGCAAAAAGTAGAACAATTTTTAATTGCTTGGGTGTATTTGTTATATTTTTGTTTTTATTCATTTTGGAACCTTGATACTACAGATTAACTTTGCGTTATAAAATAATTTCTTGAAATATTGTGTTGAAATCCAATTAGACGCTTGTGGCCATAAACATTGTTTTTGCTATAATTATTTTATAATTTAACAGCAGTTAAGATTTAGTTAGTGCAACTTCGATGTTGCAATTTTAACACAGAATAAATTGTAGTTTCTGATACAACAGTTTAGCTCCATGAAATACTTTTATTCTTAAACATATTAGGTTGTTTGGTAATGACATACCGGTTTTTACATTCAAATTTCGCGCTTCGCTTGTGAAGTCAAATATAATCGTATCTGGCAATGCTGTATATCGTTTGAAAGGTATTGTCATCACCTTTAAAATGGCATATAGTTTGTTTACATGAGCTTCCACGTTAAAAAATTACAATCGATTGAAGTGGAGTTCCCAAACGCAGAAACACGGGCAATTTTGAAATTTTATTTCGCACAGGGAAAAACTGCTGCGGAATCTCGCAAACAGATTATTGCTGTCTTAGGAGATAACAAATTTTCGATTCAAACCGCCGAACAGTGGTTTAGGCTATTCAGAAGTGGTAATTTTAATACCAAAACTCCCACGCCTTCCGGACGACCAGTGACCGTTGATACGGATAAAATCATGGAAATAGTGGATCGAGATCGTCATGTGACTATTAGAACCATCGCAGAGGAGCTGCAACTAAGCACGGAAACCGTCCATAGGCATTTAAAGTCGAAAAATTTAACAAAAAAGCTCGTGTATGGGTGCCTCATGAGTTATCCCGAAAAACCTTTTCGACCGTGTATCAATCTGCGAATCTTTGTTGCCCCGTAATAAACTGGACTCATTTCTGGATCGGTTATTCACTAATGATGAAAAATGGATCACATATGACAACATAAAGCGTAAAAGATCCTGGTCGAAGCACGGTGAGTCGTCTCAAACGGTGGCAAAGCCAGCAACAGGTGTTGCTGAGTGTATGGTGGGATATCAGAGGAATTATCCATTATGAAGTGTTGCCCTATGGCCAAACCATCAATTCTGACCTCTACTGTGAACAACTGGAACGATTGAAGATTGCACTTGAACAGAAGCGGCCAGCCATGGTGAATCGTAAGGGCGTTGTGTTCCATCATGACAACGCCAGGCCCCATACATCTTTGGTGACGCGTCACAAGCTACGGGAGCTTGGTTGGGAAGTGTTAATGCATCCACCTTATAGTCCGGACATTGCCCCAAGCGATTACCATCTGTTTTTGGCCATGCAGAATTTTTTCGATGGACAAAAATTAAGTTCAAGGGAGGATTATGAAAATCGAATGACCGAGTTTTTTGCCAGTAGGGACAAGAACTTCTTTAGGAGAGGCATATACAAGTTACCATCAAAAAGGCAGAAAATCATTGAAGAGAACGATACATATAGCACTTAAATCGGACAATGCTAACTATGTTAAAATCGTCGTCAAAAATCAATAAAAAACCGGTATGTCATTACCAAACAACCTAATATTTCATACTCGTGGTAATAAACAAAGCTTTTTGTTGATTTTAATTAATTTTGCCAGCTAAAATTTAACAGCAGTTTAGATTTAATTATTGTTCTTTGATTGCAACAACAGTGTTTTAATAAACATTTGCTGCAGTTTTATTAATATAGCATAGCAAAATAAATTGTAATTTCTGAGCTGTTTTTGCCTTTGCCATTGTTGTTGTTATTGTTATTGTGGTTGCTGCTGCTGTTGTTGATTGCATGTCAGAAGTCATTTTGGGTAGCGTCAGTTGGCCACGCCCACACGCCTCATTCACAAAATGAAACTGTGTCTGTGTGTGTGTGTGTGTGACTTGCTTTGTTTCCAAATTGTATGCGGCAATGGTGTTGCCTGTGGCATGGGCTGCGTCGTAAAATTTATGGGTCAGCTTTGCTGTGTCGAGAAAGTTGGCTATAAATAGTGCAATCTTTATTAAACTGTTGACGACACATTTAACATTAAAGAATATAAAGTTTGTGAAAATATATACATTTAAAGCAATGAAGGATTTATAGTAGAAGTTTAAGCTTTTATGAAAATTAACAAAAATTAATATACCACAGTTCATTTTACATTTTTAATTTATACTAAAAAGTGAATGAAATCAAACACATACGAAACTCATAAATCATAAGTATCTTTTATTTAAGTAACTAAACTAGAACGAAACGAGTTGGGGAGTAATGAGAGAGCTAATTTGTATATGAAATAAAATTTTATCATCAAACATATCTTCAAGTTAAATAAGTAATAACAAGTAACAAGTAAGTAGTAAATAAGTAGTAACAGTACAGTGTGCTCGACAGTAACATACCCGCTACCCATTTTGAATCAGAACAGTGTGGTATTATTCTTAAGATATACCAAATGCATACACTGTAAGAATTTACCGAATATTCGGTAAATTGATATAGTACTTAGTTATAGTACAATAGTTATAGAGTACTAAACAATCTGTTAAAAGCAAAAATATATATATTTTATGGGGTCGGAGATGACTCCTTCTTCTTGTTATATGCATACATTTACTGCAGGCACAAAGTTATAATACCATATCAGTAGCGGGTGTAATAAACATCAAACACATAAGAAACTCATACGCCTTTATCACAGATTTATTTCCTTTAAATAACAAAACTAGAATGAAATGAAATAAAAAGCATTTTCTAGATAATAATTTTTAAGTAAAATAAAAACTTATCATCATAAATATCGTTCTTTAAACGTTTGCTACTACATTTCTTATATACTCCATTATGGTTTATAGTTCCGCGATAAAATCGATTGTAGTATTCGTTTTACTTATCGTCTGCTAGAGTATTAAATTTAATGAAGCCCAGCAGCAGAGGAGCACTTAAGGCTCTTAACAGGCTGCCCAAAAGTCATAATTGCCCGTGTGCAACTCGTCGCTCGACGGTGTAACATCCGTTCTCGCTAATAGGCATCATTAGGCGGCGAGGGAGCACAACAACAACACAAACACAAGAGAGAATAAAACAAAAAAACAAAAAATATGAAAATATAAAGTGGAAGCCATTAGAAAGCGCTGGGAAAGTCGACAAAAATTTACCTAATTGCAGGGCCGAGATAAGCGTACAGCATACTTTCAGCACAGACTGTTAACAGCTGTGGTCTCAGCGGTGACAACGAAATTTCATAAGCTGCTGAATTTTTAAAAAATACAAGCAAAAAAACAAAAATGGGACGGCTTTATTTCACCACGTGTCTCACACGGCGTATGCGTAATGTTAAATGTGATTTTTGTTGTTTTCGTTTTTAATAAGCGCACTTTGTGACTGTAAGTGTGTGGCCCTCGGTGCGTTTAACTGGTAACCAGTCAGGTTGGCAACCTGGCAACAGACAACCAATTCACGTTGATTGCATGTCCTTGCGGCAAGTTCTTTGACTCTTGTCCTGCTCAGTGTCCTGTTGTCGTCGTTGTGCAAATGACGCATGACGCTGAGCTGCCATTTGCATGGACCATCATCGCTGTTTAAACATCGCTTTTATTGTGCGAGCAACTCCTGAACTCCTCCCAGCCAGAAACAGCTTCACACTCGAGAACTCAGGGAATGAGAAGTGGGAAATGGCAGGCAGTCAGGCAGGCAGGCAACTACTATGCTATGTTATAGTAGTACTTACCTCAAACTTGAGAGAGGCATTCACCGAAAACGCTTTGGCAAATGTCGCTTCCGTTGCCATAGTCGAGACATCATCGTTGTCATTCGCAACGCTCTTCTGACTTTTAATGGCCTTTGAGAGGACTTGCCCTGCCGCCTTATCCTGGCCCCCCCCCGCCTGCTGTATGACTGCCTGCCTGCTGCCTGTGTTGGCCAACATAATCGAATCGAGTGCGCACCACAATGCAAATTGTATCAAATTTAAAAGCCAAGATAGTACGCTTTATGCTTTTACTACGCTGACGCTGCCTTTGCCAAGTTATAGTTTTGAAATTCCACTGCTAGTAGGATAATGTGATACATTTTATAATAGCATCATTTTTCTTTAAAGCCTTTCAATGCAGAGCGGATCTTGGCTTAACTTTATGTTGCCTACTTTTAGGAGCGCTCCTTATGTCACTTTTGCTTAGCCAATTTGTGAAAACATAGGCTAAGGAAGTAGCTTTTAATAAATGGTATTGATGACTCAATTCGATTTACAAGATTGTTGTAAATACTTTTTTATATAAATCTTAAATTTGAAATTTTATATTGGTTATTCTTTAAATGCATCGGTTTTTCGTGAAGGGAAAATACGAAGATAGTTTAGGCTTCGTTAGTTTACTTTTAGCTGTTAATTTAATATAATTTATAAGGCTTTTCTGAATACTATTTTCTCTAAAAATATAAAAATTATGATCGTCTTCAATAAATTAGTCTCTTTCAACAAAAAATGTGAAATTAGCGAATACATTTTTCGCTCACTTTAAAGTTATTATCCATATTGTTCTTTAAATTAATCCCTTATAAAATTTATTTTCATATTATTCTAATTATGACTTTTTATTCAAATAAATTATTTTATATAGTATAGAAGTCTAAATACTGAACGTTCCTTATTTATATATTAAGTAATTGTGGAGACTGTTTTTACTTGTATTTTCTACTTCGATAATCACATTGTATAGACCAATGATATCTGATTTAAAACTCTATCAGTCTATCTAAATTATATTTTCATTTATAATTTCCTTCAACCAAATGAAGGGTATCGTTTACACAAACAGTTTACCTAGCTTTCATTGCTTTTATTTCCGTTCTAAAGTCTAGCACTTGTTCCCTTTAATAGCTGCATGAAATCGTTCAAAGTGCACACATAATGCAATCAAAAGTGGCGCGGCGCGAAGAGAGGTGAAAGTGAAGGACGAGGGCGGGGTGCAAAACGGATATTACAGCCCGCTGGCAAGAACTTTAACCTGCATTTGCGTTGCTACAATGGATGCTTCATGAACTGAACTTTTTGGCCCGACTGCTGTTTGCCTGACTGCTGTCGAAATTTGCATATGCTCGAATGCTTCGACGTTCTGCACGGCATTTTGTTGGCCTTGGCCTGATGGTCGCTTTCTGGCCGGTAACTTTTTGAAATTGATATTGAGCTAGCTCTGTGTTGTCCACCTCCGTCTCCGTCTCTGCCTTCGCCTCCCTCGAAGAAGAAATTGATAATTGGCTTTTAGTTTTAGCATTCCTTGTTGTTATTTTTGTTCACTTCCCTTTGCTGCTTTGCATTGCCAGGACAAAAGCCTACACACGACAACAAATTGAATTTGTCGCACATATTGACAGAAATAGCATTTTATATACTATAATACTAGAGAAATCAAATTGATTTGCCTCTGTGCGCACTCTTCCTCGCTCCGCTCCCTTTGCCAACTGTTGACCCTGTTGGCTGTATTGATGGCACAATTTTCATTACAACTTTTGCATATGGCTTGCATTTGTCTAAGCCACTCTCTCACTCTCGTGTTTGACAACTCAATATTGAGCTAGAGTGCTTTTATGGCAAATTCTAGTTTAGCCTCATTCAAGTAGCTGCAATTTTGGCTTCAATTTGAAGAGATTTATTTTAGTGCCGGAGCAGTTTATTAAGTTGCAATGAATTGGTCGGCTCAATGTTGTCTTGCAGGTTTCAGATGCAGCTTTTGTTGAGGTTCAATTTCAACTTCATGCATTTTATTATTTATATTGAAGAATTCTTTTAAGCTTGCACATCAGCTTAACTTAGAGATACACTTAAAGTTGAATTTGATATTTAATAACAAACTTTTCACATAATTTTATGAATTAATAAATAATTTACACAAATCTTTAACTTAAAGAAACACTTAATCAAAATAAATCATTCTTCAATTTAAAAGCAAACTTCCCCTTAATTTAAGAATGAAGAATTCTTAAAAAATGCACATAAATTTGACTTAGCGAAGCACTTACATATATTTGAGAGTTGGATTTAAATTTTGAACTTAACTTGTTAAGTTTTATTTAGGATTTTATGCGAAATTGTCCACATGAATTTGTGAATGAAAAATTCTTTAAAAATTATGCATACATTTAAGAAATACTTCTGTATAGTAAATTACGCCGACTGCAATTGGGTGATAGCTGTTTTGGCTGACAATGTGGTATATTTTGACCTCTATGGTATATTTCGAATGTAGTATT
The DNA here is from genome assembly GCF_009650485.2 of Drosophila albomicans. NCBI lineage: Eukaryota > Metazoa > Arthropoda > Insecta > Diptera > Drosophilidae > Drosophila > Drosophila albomicans. Next base: position 24,284,384 of record NC_047631.2, read on the forward strand.
TCATCATTATACCAAATATGGGCTTTGGTATATTATTTGGAATATTTTAAGAGTAATACTGCACTGTTTTGCTTGTATTCAAAATGGGTAGCGGTTATCTCATAGTCGAACACTCTCAACTGTAGCTTTCTTGCTTGTTTTATTTAAAAACTTGTTAAGAATCAATAATTAAATAAGCAATTTTTAACACTAATTTAATTTTTATTTATTTTTATTCATATTATAGTTAAGTAATATTTATTAAACACTTGAATTGATTATTTTTGATCTTACATTGTTAATGGTTTTTAATTTTTTTGTATTGCTTTTCAACTAAATTGTTTTGCCTTTGCTGTCGATCGTCTAAATCACACATACGCAGCGTTGCCTGCGCGCACTTTGACACTTGCACTCTCTCTCTCTCTCTCTCTCTTGCCCGTTCCCTCTCACTCTCGCTCTCTCACACTCTCACTATTGACAAACACTCTCAATGTTTTCACTGCGACTCACTCGATACTCATCGAGAAACAGTTCAAACTGTTTTTTCGCTATTTCTTTCATTTCGCATGCGCAGGTTGCCTCGATGTTCGCTGTTGTTGTTGTTGTTGTCGTTGTTGTCTGTGAGCAATTCTCTCTTGTTGTGTGTCGTCGGATCGGAGGCCAGCGAATGGGATCCCCTTTGTCAGTTGTCTGGCGGCAATTGAAACGCGTGCGCGCTTAGCTGAAGGCAGCGACAGCTACCAAAACCAAAAAACCAAATCCAACAAAACAAAGCGACAAATTATAATCACAATAATAACGAAAGCTGTTAACAAAAAAGTAATGAAACGACCTTATAATTAACATTGATTAATTGAAATTTGTGCAAATGCGAGTGCATCTGCACCTAAGATGAAGTGTTTTGTGTGTGTAGAAACTTGTTTATTCTGCAACTTGTTTAATGTGCGCAAAGTGCTTGGCCAACGAAACAAAAACAGAAAGCACATATAGAAAATATAAATAAATTAGTTACTTAAACGTGCCAGCCAAAAGCAAAACAAAGTTCCATTTGGTATATAAAAATGCTTGTACATAAATAAATTTACATATGTACATATATGTATGTATATAGAGTGGATATATTTATTGTCTTCAAATTGCGTCAGTTGGGGAATTCTTTCATTTCAACATCCAATTGAAGGCAAAAACTCACAAACAAATAAATTAATTGAATGATGAAGGGAAAAATACACAAGCATCTAAACACAATATACAACAATTTTATTAGCTGTCTGTCAATTAACTGAGAGTTCTATAATCCTTTCGATGCAAATGATATTCGGTTGGATAAACAAGTGTTACATAAAGACACTTGCACAAAGTATATTTGCAATGTCCCAAATACTTAAACTGTTGGTTTCGAACTCAAATCAAGTAAATGAATTAACGCGACAATTAGCAGAGAGTGAGAGATATATAAGCGAGTATATACATATATGAGATACAGACAGATACAGATACAGATACAGATACAGATATAGCTGCAGAACAATGCCTCAGCATTCACGGCAACAATCACATTGTATTCGTCATTAAATGCCGCCTCTGGGAGCATTTAACTAAATGCGTATCGATAATTGCGAGTTTTATTTTTTTTATTTTTCATTTATTCATCACAATCGAGCGTACTTTCAACTCACATCCAAATCATATTGGAAATATTTAAGCTTATCTACAGGTTTGTTTTAATGCTGCTGGCGCCCTTATATAGTATCTATATAGTGTACTTTAGAATTTGTAATTCACTTGCTTTGCGGTTCTTGTAACCGGCAAAATTCAACTCGCAACTCAAACGAACCGAAACGTTCGTTCGGACGAGAGTCGCTTGTGTTTCTTTCTATTTATTTGTTGGCATTTATTTTTATTATTAAATATTCTCTCAGCTGGCGGCAATATAAATAAATAGTTTGACTTTCAAATATCTTTCTCGTGCATAAATCTCTTGAAAATTGGCGCTCGACTATAACAAATGAATTATTGTCAGAGCAAATAACATGCACAGTGATTTTTTTTGTTTTTTTCGTTTATAAATATTTAGTTTTTATCATAGACCCACACAAACAAAAAGTTTAAAGCCATATCCGGGTATTATAAATAAATCAAATTATAGTTAGTTACAAAAATAAATTAAGAATCATCGTAGTAAAGTGAAATTCATTACGAGTATAATGCAAAATAAAACAACGAATGAATATAAGCCAATATTTCGTGTGTAAGCCAATTTATTTACGACTCCAATGGGATTAATGAAGTGAACCTTGAAACAAATCAATATTAAGTAAAGTCAATATTTAATATTTTAATCCGCAATAAAAAGGATAAATAGAAAATAATAATTTTCTACTTTTTAAAGTTGAAGCTGTATTGAATTGGAATTAAAAGTGAAGTGATAAATAATAACAACAATACAAAAAAAAAATATCAAAATGACAAACACAACAAACTTGTGATAGTTGCAAACGTAAAACACAAATATTAGAAATCAAAGTGCAACAATAAATTGTGAGCTAAATTGAAATTGCAACGAAGCCTGGCGGCAATTGCAACAGTAAGTTTCGTAACTGCGGCAATAACAACGACAACAACAACAACAACAACAAACAAAAAAAGTGACAACAATAAGGGAAAATATAATACAATGTTTACGGTGCCATTTCATCGAGACACAATTCTGACGGCCTCCGTCAGCGATGCATCCGTGCTGAATAAAAGCCGCACCGTATGTAGCGGGTATATCCCGATATACCCCTCTTCTTCTTCTTCTTTCCACTTTGTCGCCTGCTTCAATTGATTTCAATTTCAGTTTCAGTTTAGATTTCATTTGATTTGATTTGATTGCTTTTTATTTGTTGCTTGTGCAATTTGGTTTTTGCATTTGCCAATTGTGTTTGCTTTTTGTGTTTGTTTACTTTGCCGCGACTCTTCGCTGCTTTTGTTTTTGCATTTTGTTTTTGCTTTTTCCTTTTTCGTTTTCTTCTTATGTAATGCTTATGCATGCGCTTGCATTGTACTTTACTTCGCTGTTCGTAGCTGTTGCTGCTTCCCACAGCAGTAATTGCTTAGTGCTTTAGTCGAAGTTTAACAACTACACACGATTCTTCTAACTGTTAAAAGCACGCCCTGACATTGCCGGCATGCCACTTGACTCTAATTGAAGTGCCCTTGAGACGCGTATGTGTGTGTATGCGTGTGTGTGTGGAGTGTCTTTCAATATTCCATTCAATCTTCCCCAAATTCAATTCGGTTTCCAGTTTCGTCTGCACTTTCATTACATATTTAAATAAGAAACAATTCCCATGCAAATCGAGTGGCCCACAACTGCATTACCATATAGAGTGTTTTCTTTTATTTTATTTTATTTTATTTTATTTTATATTCATTTATCTTTAAATGTAATTTTCTCGCGCGTGCCACGAACCAACATCGACTAAACTGACGCATCAGCTTCTTTCTTTTTCTCTATACAGTTTCCATGTTATCCTTTTCTTGTCTCATAGGCGCCAAAAAAGTTGCTCGGACATTCGAGTTTTTATCGCGTACACACAGAAACAGAATCAGCGCTTTTGGCTCTCTTGACCCTGACCATGATGATGTCGTGCTTAAAGGAGCGTAACGCTGTGTAAACAGTTTTTCCAGCAAGAGTTGAAGGATTGTCCAAAACTGTTTTACAAATTTGTTGGTCAACTTGTAGTGCGCATTGTATAAAGCTCACAAAAGCGACTATAAATACAAATGTTAAGGGTTATGAAAGCGAAACACAAGAGCTATGAATATACATAGTAAATAGTTTAAAGGGTTTCCTAAAAAGACTTTAGAATACTTATTAAAAAAAAGTTTGTTATTTGATAAATTATACACATTCAATTATATTTTCCATATATGAAAGTGATTTTGAAAAGCTACGAATATATTAAATATGTAGTTTGCTAGAAAGACTTTAGAATACTTATTTAAAACAAATTCCTTATTTGATAAATTATACTTTTCATATATGAAAATTGCATTCAAAGTTATAAAAGCGAAACACAAGAGCTATGAATATAGTAAATAGTTTGAAGGGTTTCCTAGAAAGACTTTAGAATACTTATTTTAAATAAGTTTGTTATTTGATAAATTATACTCATAAAATTACCATTTCTATATATGAAAGCGATATGAAAAAGCTACGATTATAGTAAATAGTTTGCTAGAAAGACTTTAGAATACTTATTCAAAACAAATTCCTTATTTGATAAATTAAACTTTTCACATATGAAAATTTCATTCAAAGTTATAAAAGTGAAACATAAGAGCTATGAATATAGTAAATAGCTTGAAGGGTGTTCTAGAAAGACTTTAGAATACTTTTTTGAAATATGTGAGTTGATGATTTGATAAATAATATATGTTATATATGAAATGGAAGTTTGAAGGTTTTCATAGAAAGACATTAGAATACTTATTTAAAATAAGTTTGTTATTCAAATTACATTTTCCATATATAATATTAAAGTGTTATGGAAAAGCTACGATTATAGTAAATAGTTTGAAGTGTTTGCTAGAAAGATTTTAATATACTAACTTAAAATAAATTTATCATTTAATATGTTATACACCTTTTTAAAATTTGAAAATTTCATTAGATATTTGTTGCGTATTTCTTCAACAATTATTTTGCAATTTGTCTAATTTAATTAGCAAATTTTGTTGCGCATTAGATATTATATCAATCACTTCTCCGAATAATATGTTAATATATTTGGCTAAAATGTGAAATGCCAAAGTAAAGTTCAAAGCTGTCTGCCAACGCTTTATTAAAACACTTGAAATAAATTTGCAAATTTCATGTGAAAATGTTAATTAGAATTCATTGTAAAATCAGCAGACGGGAGCGAAAGATAATGTACTCTCTATATGATATTAAAATGCAGCAATAATATATTATTGACCCCAGTGAATGTATTCGTGTTCCACTCAAATCAATTTGCCTCTTGCCAATGTTCAAGTTTAACGAGATTCAGTTAATCTCCAGTGTGTTAATGTTGATTTCCAGCGACCCTTGTTAGCTTTTGAAATAACATATAATCAAATTGCACAACTAATACGACAATATTATAACATATTATTTAAGCTAAATAACGTTGTCTAAAAATTACAGTTTTAGTCGCATGCTCAAGTAGCGTATTAAATTTAATTGCCATATTTTTCCCATTGCTACTCGAAACATTTTCCTCGTTGTTTTTGCATGCTGAACTTATATAATTTAGTTCGACTTGTTGATAAACATACATCGTATTTGTGTCATAATTGTAAATTGGCGTTAAATTAACAAAAGCCGGAGTACACAAAGGTGTGTGTGTGTGTGAAAAAAGTATTTGTTGTTTTAATAACAAGTAAATAGCTAATTATGAACAAGTTCGACACAAATTGCAGAGCATTTCAAATTGAAAAAGTAAACCGACTTCTGAATATGCAAATATATCTTGACACTTACAAAAATCATTAGAACCCGCAAATAAAAATGATATCAATTGGAATTATTTAGTTGACAACTGTTTCAACTGCACTTTTATTTTATTCCTCTAAGTTATTCATGCGGTTTAACTAACTGCAAATTCAAACAAGTGCGTTGAATTTGCATCGCGAATGGATTTGAATTTGTCATTCGGTTATTAAACATTTGCTCAGAGTTCAATAAACCATTCGCGCTGCTCTTTAAAATGCATGTGGCGACTTTTTTCCAGTTGCCATTGTCATTTTGCTTTCGCAATGCGACAGACGATGAAAATCAGCAAAACCAGCGAATGGGGAAAAAATATGATAAAAAGACATTAAAGTTGTAGTGCAGCCACATGATTGACGACATTTACAACACATTTGACGACTGCAAAGTCAGAAAAACAATATAGCTTTTATACACATGTAAAATCACGAGGATTGTGACAGCTTTAGGAATGGAAATGAATGTATATTTTATATATGTTGAATTTATTTTATACCAAAATAAACTGTAGTAAACTAGAAATAGCATGAAAGATTGCTATAGAATCAGTTTATTATTATAGCATGAAAGATTACTTTAGAAAATATATTGAAATGTTGTATATTTTGAATGTAGTACTTCATAGATATACCATATATAGCCTTCGGTATATTTTAGTAATTTTTGGTATATAATTTAAATATGATTTTATTGAACATGGCTAGCGGGAATTTTGCTGTAACTTTTTTACTTGATTTATTTATAGAATCAGTTTATTAATATAGCATGAAAGATTGCTTTAGAAAAAATATTGAATTGTTGTATCTTATGTTCTATTTTGAATGTAGTACTTTATAGATATACCATATATAGCCTTCGGTATATTTTTGAATTTTTTGGTATATAATTTAAATATGATTTTATTGAAAATGGGTAGCGGGAATTTCGCTATAACTTTCTTACTTGATTTATTTCATTATCAGCACTTTCAATTGTAGAGCATTCGCCTCGTCGTTAACTCGTTACAAGCGTTGCATTTTCATTGCCCTCTTTTCGTTTACACAAATTGAGTTTCCATTTTAGTTCAAGTTCAGTTTTGGTTTCGACAACGTGGCAAACAAATTAATAAACACGACATATATATTTCGAACGGGGCGTGACTAAGCCTGAAGGACATTAGCCAGACAATCTGGCGACACATAAAAATGTCAAAATGAAAAAATAAAAACAATAATAAAACCGGCGAATCTCTCGCGACATGTAATTGAAGTTCGTTTTTAGGGCTTGTCATGTTCCCTGCTTTTGAAATGCTGTTGATGTTGCATTAAATATGCATATCGTATGTAAATATCGATGTGAAGTCGTCACATTTAACAAAAAATAACAATAATAATACGGCAAACAGTGCAAACAACAACAACAACAACAAAAGTTGACAGCACGTAGACGAGCTTGAGAATAAAATGAAATGAGAAAAAAAGTAAAAACGAAATACACACAAAAATAAAAATAAATAAAAAATGGAAAAAGGCGTAAAGAAAAATGCGCAAAAAACGCGAGGCGAACGTGACGTTGAATTGAATTCCTGTGAAATATTTAACAACAAGAAAAAAAGTATGTGCTCATGTGTGCATACAAGTGGATTTTGTTTGTAGCTTATGTATATGCATAGATACTATGTATAAAAGCCTTGATTTACCCTGTAAACATGAGCTAGATTCTAAAAGGGATATAATTAAATGACAGCACTCGAAATTAATGCCTGTAATTTAAATTGTACTGTAATACTGTATACCGTAAGAAATACTGTAATACAGTATTTTATAGCTGTGATTTAATCATACCAAGCTGCTGGGTAATTTGCAGTCGGATTCAAATTGAACTTCACTTGATTCTTATATTATTTTTTTGGGGGTAAACATGAAATTATGGAAAAAGCATATTTACTGATGTGAACCCACACAATCTGTATGTATATTAGAAGAATATATGTATATATTTGGCAGTCAGCACACACGCGTTGCCAAGCGTGTCCTCTGTAGATACAAATGTATCTGTTGGATACTCAATTGGTCAACGCGTGACGTCACGATCACTCAACCAGCGGCTGATCAGCTTTTAGCAGCGACATCACAGAACTAAATAATTTATCTCAATTTTGGTAGCCAAGTGCCACCAGAATGAACAAATTTAGCACTAAACCTATGCTATTTTTACCAATACCAATTAGTTGGGAGAGAGCGTCGTTAGTTAATGTGCCTCAAATGTATCTTAAACGATAGACGACGGACGCATTTCTATGCAGACAGCTGCTTAATTATTATGCACTGACATTGGACTTTGGAACTTTCACAGTCAACGATGTTTTTCTTTTTTTTTGTTTAATTTCACTTGATTTGCACTTTTGGCAGCATTTCAATGCCGCACAATTTGGGCCACACACAAACAGGGCAGCCAATAGATCAGCGAAACTGAGAGCAAACTGAGAACTATGAGAAACAGCTGATGTTTCTGCTTCTGAGTGTTGTGGATGCCACAAACTGCGCGCGAGATTCATCATCAGGTGTTGCTCCGACAAACTATGATGCATTACTCAGAAATTTCGCGAGAAACTACGCAAAGCAGCGCAGACACGATGTCTGCACATGAGTAACGAACGTGATACAGCACTTGACGTATAGTTTCTCGAACAAACTCATTTCAAGTATTTATACGGGATATGGCAAGAAATTTCTTTAATAGATGAGAATGTTAAGTGCTTGAAAAAGTTGTTTGTTTGTTAAGCGATGGTTGGAAATATAATTATAATAGAAAGATAATGAAGAAATATATACATACTATTATAAATGAGAATAGCTTTTCAAATTATTAATTTCTTCACAAATGTATAAACAATAAATATTATCCAATTTAAATTGTTAGTCTAATATAAAGTTAAAGATCGTTAAAATAAATATTATTGAATCTACAAGTAATTGGTGACCACAAAACAACGCTAAGTATCTTCAAAATTGTTTAATAAAAGCTTATCTTTTATATGGAAACCTTTCACTACAAATCAGAAAAATTAAACTGAAAGTCATAAATCTTATACATCTATTTCAAATACTCGTGATTTCAATATAATTTCAATTGAATGTCATACCTCACACATTTTTAATTGAAATCCTTTTGATTCCAACTTAACTTGGTTTGAAAGTCGTAACTCTCATACTTCCATTTCAAATCCATTTGATCTCAACTTCGTTTCAACTGAAAGTCGTAATTTTCAAACCCCTATTTCAAATCCTTTTGATTTCAACCTCAATCCACGCGAAAACTTCAACTTTAAACATGAATTTAAGTTAAATTCTTAAGCTGTTGCTGTAGTCTCATTAAGCAATTCAAGTTTGAAAGCGCCAACTTCTCAGATATTTATGAGCTATGAGTCGTAAAAAAAGTTAATTTAATGCAGATTCCCTTTACATCCCTCGGCAGTGTCAGTGTCCAGTTTTTGTCGCCCTTAAAATAACATAATCATAACATAACGTAACCAAAGTAAATCAACTTTGTCGGCGGTGTCATGAAATTGATGTCTGCAATTTCCAAAAGAGAGCAGAGAGACCGAGACAAAGCCCACACAGAAAAACCCAAACTCAAACCCGAAAAAGCGAGAGCGAAAAACGAAAAGCGCCGCTTAAGTGACAAAGTCGTAAAAAGTGTCATAAACTAAAGACAAAAGTCATAAAACTGAACGGGATGACAGACCGGAGACCGGAATCGGTCCGGGACTAAGGCAACAACCAAAAAAGCGCAGTGAACAATGGCTGCCAATGTGGGGACTGCGGGGAATGCGGGGTGGGGAGCATGTGCATCCAAAACTGGCCATTAACTTCTGTCTGCTGCATGAATATTTGCCGCATGCACTGTGCTGACTGTCATAAACATAATCATTACTAACTTTTGGCATCGCTCTCTCTCTCTCTCTCTGTCTCCCTCTCTTTTCAGATGGCCGAGCTGATGCATCAGATGAGAGATCCGGCGCATACGCTCGGCGGCTCTGTGGGCAGCATACCACAGAATCTGATTGCCAGTGGAGGTGTTGTCGGTGGTCATGGACACAACGGTTCACTGAACGGATTGCATGCCACGCCCGCGACGAATCTGAAGATGAGCGAAGCGCTGCGCAATGCCCAGCACGATGCTAGTCCCAATCCGGTGAGCAGCAAGATGAAGGCATCCAAATCGTATACGCACGGTCTGAGCAGCTCCTCGGGTACCGTCAACATTCCCACATCGACGTCGGCGCAGAGCAATCTATCGCTGCTCGCCGACATCTCGCCGAATCACACGCACTTCTTTGAGGTGATGTACGTGGGCAAGATACGTGTATCGCAGAAGCGAGTGCCCAACACCTTCATCGACGATGCCCTGCCCAAGTTTAAGGCGTATGATGCCCAGCGGCTGCGACTGTTGCAGAATCGCAAGATGTCGCTGAGCAGCGAGGGCGGTGTGGGCATTGAGGCCAAGAGTGCGGCCAGCACACTGAAGAGTCACGAGCTCAAAGAGGAGGACGAAGAGGAACACGAGCAGGAGCAGCATCCAAATACGCAGCCGAAGCCAGAGCTACAGTTGACGGGCGCGGAGGCGGATGCTTTGCCACAGCCGCTGGAGGAGAACAAGGAGAACAAGTCGCCAATAAAGCGCAAGTTGTTGCGCGGCCAGAGTCAAGTGGATATGGGCCATAAGGAGATGTAAGTATTGTCGAGAAGTTGTGCTCTGTTTTTTTTTGTCGAATTGTGCTATTTCCATTTGTGCAATCTTCTCTACTGACCCCCCCCACAACGAAATTGTAATGCAAGCAGCTCGGAGGAGCAGCAGCAGCAGCACCAACTGGAGGCGCCCAATGTCATTGTGAACAAGCAGCCCACGCCGCCCAGAGAGGAGGGCGAAGCGGCAGCAGCAGAAGCTGCAGCGGCGGCTGCCACAGCAAGTGGCAGCGGAACAGCAGCTGGTCAGCTGCATCCACACTACGCGCTGGAGAAGTAAGTGGCGACCACGCCCCGAGTCCACGCATGCCTCTCTTTTTGTTTGTGTTCCCGTTTCAGTTTGCGTTTGAGTTTGAGTTTCGCTTGTGTTATGTTCTCCTTTAGCATGTCCCGCCTGCAACTTTTGCTCACTTCCCAGCTGACTCTGCTCTCTTGTCTCTTCTTACAGCATCCCCAAACTGCGGGATCGCTCCGCTTCGCAGGGCACAATTCCTCCTTATGCGGAGCAGAATCGCACCATGGTCTTCTTGGTGGGACGCAGCGATCTGCGCTTGATCTCGCCGGATCGCAAGCAGGTGCTGCTCTACAAGGACTTCAAGGATGTGGCCAGCTGTGTGCATGGCCAGAAGTCACTCGATCACTTTGGCATCATTTGTCGCGAGCTCAACAACGACGGCTACATTGGCTACGTGTTCAAGTGCCAGTCGGAGCATGTGTGCGATGACATTGTGGCCGCCATTGCCCAGGCTTTTGATACGTGCGCGGAGCAAAAGAAGAAACAGGAGAGACAGATCTTTAGCTGCGAACATTGTCCGATGTTGTGGTATCACAAACTGTGCACCGATGTCGAGGGTTTGTCCGAGAAGAAAACACAGGCAATGATCTGGCGTCACGTCGACACTCTTAACGAGGACGAAAGGGATATGGTGTGGGCCAAGTACCGTGGCTCCGAGAAGAACAACTCACCGATAGGCGAGCAGAATCAGTTCCTCATCATGCTGTTGCGTGCCCACTGCGAGTCGCGGCAACAGCGCCACATTCACGACACCGCCGAGAATCGCTCCGAGTTTCTCAATCAGTATTTGGGCGGCAGCACCATATTTATGAAGGCTAAGCGCTCGCTGACCAACTCCTTCGACACGCTGCTGAAGCGCAAACCCTCCAAAGATGACATTGCTGTGCCACCGCACAATCTGCGCGACATTCGCGAAGGATCCGCCGAACCCATCGGCAGCGAAACCCCGCCCGAAGGATTCCGATCGCGCTCGAATACTGTGGGCGCCAGTCCCAGCAACAAACCTTCGGCAGATCAGCTCAAGAGCCCCATGATGGATATGTAAGTAGAAGAGAATATTATATATAGACAAGCATTTGGTGTGAACAGCCCAAAATCCCCAGTACAACTAAATGTACTAACCCTTTGTGAGGACTGAGAGTTTCATCTTTTCTAATCTTTTTTTGAGCACTAAGAAAAGTTTCCCAACAATCTGCGCATTAGTTTGCAAACTGTATTATTCATTAATTCTCATTTGCCATATTTCAAAGTCATGGAAAAAACCGAACGAAATAATGGTTAAACTATGTTTTGTTAATGGGAAAAATTAATTTTAGACCATTGCAAGCAACGTCATTCATTGTTCTGCAGGACTTCAAGTTTAAATAACCTAGAGCAAAATGCTAATTAGGAAACCTGTACAATAAAATCTAGCTTTATGATATCATATCGGTATCAGAATACTGGTTTAATAAGATATAATAGACCGAAATATATTTTTGCATTTGCTAAAAAGCAAAAATATCAAATTTGTTTTTTAAGATGTTTAAGGAATAAAGAATTGAATAAGATAGTTAATATGTTATATGTAGTCAAACTAAATATATCTTACTATGAACTTTACAGCTTCATCAAGGTGGGCAACAGTCCCAAGGAGGCGGAGACGCATCAGGGATCCTGGCGCCAGGCTATACTCAACAGCGTGGTGACACCTTCGAAGGGTTTGGAGGGCGAGGCTCCCACCGAGTTTCTATCGCCCATGCGCAAACGTAAGTGCCTCAAATTCCAACAACTAATCAAATCACAATAGCACATTAATCCTTGTCTCTACAGCTGCCAAGCGAGGCAAACGCGATGCTGCCGAACTACGGGAACTTTGGCGCACCGCCATCAGACAGACGATCATGTTGAATCGCATGGAGACGGAGAATGCCATGTTGCAGGCTCGTCAGAATGAGAACGAACTGAAGCGCATTAAGCTGGACTATGAGGAGATTGTGCCATGCGACAAGCAGCTCATCGAACGCTGGGAACAGATCATTGAGCGCAACTCCATGCAGATTGGCAACAAGAAGGATCCCAAGGTGTTGCGTCATGCCATACGCACTGGAGTGCCGCGCTCCAAGCGTGGCGATGTCTGGACTTTCCTGGCCGAACAGCATTCGATGAACACGGCGCCAGTGGACACGAAAAAGTTTCCCAACTATAATACACCTTATCACACGCTGCTGAAGCATCTAACTGAGCATCAGCATGCGATCTTTATTGACTTGGGACGCACGTTTCCCAATCATACGTTCTACAAAGATCCATTGGGTCTGGGACAGTTGTCGCTGTTTAATCTACTGAAGGCCTACTCCATACTCGATCCCGAGCTGGGCTATTGCCAGGGCTTGGGCTTCATCTGTGGCGTGTTGCTGTTGCATGTAAGTGACAACAACTTAGAAAAAGAGTTAAAAGAAAATTGTGTTAATTAATCTTTGCTTTTCAGTGCGATGAGGCGAGCGCATTTCAGCTGCTCAAGCATCTGATGTTTTGCCGCAACATGCGCACCAAGTACCTGCCGGACATGAAGAAGTTCCAGCTGCAGCTCTATCAACTGTCGCGTCTTGTCAAGGATCATCTGCCCGATCTGTATGTGTGGCTCGATCAGAATGATGTTTCGCCTACGCTGTATGCTGCTCCCTGGATACTCACTGTGTTTAGCTCACAGTTTCCTTTGGGTTTTGTGGCGCGCGTCTTTGATTTAGTGTTCCTGGAATCCTCGGATGTTATCTTTAAGTTTGCCATTGCGCTGTTGTCGGTGCACAAGCAACAGTTGCTGGCACGCGACAACTTTGAGGAGATTATGGATTACTTGAAGACGGTGGTGCCCAAGATGGAGAACACGTGCATGGAGCAGATCATGAAGCTGGTCTTTACGCTGGACATTGGCAAGCAGTTGGCTGAGTACAATGTGGAGTACAATGTGCTCCAGGAGGAGATAACTACGACGAATCATCACCTGGAAATGCTGAATCGCGAGAAGTCACAAAACCAACATCTCGAGCAGCAGCTGCAGGTGAGTTTTACAATAATATTCTATCAATAGTATGATAATTGGTATCTTCTTTGTTTGTAGTTTGCTCAGTCGTCAATTGCACAGCTGGAGACAACGCGTTCGTCGCAACAAACGCAAATCTCGTCGCTGCAGTCGCAGGTGCAATCGCTGGAGCTCACCATACAGACGTTGGGACGTTACATTGGCCAGCTGGTCGATCACAATCCGGATCTGGAGCTGCCCAGTGAGGTGCGGCGCATGCTGCAGCAGTTGGATGACTTGGAGCGGCAGCGACGCAAACCGATCTTTGCGGAGCGTAAAATTGGCAAATCAATTTCGGTCAACAGTCACTTGGGGTTTCCACTCAAGGTCCTCGAAGAGCTGAGCGAAAGAGACGAACATGGTTCGCCACAAAAGCAGAAGAAGGAGAAGACACCTTTTTTTGAGCAATTGCGCCAGCAGCAGCATCAACTGCAAATGCAACGCAACCACAACCATGCGGCCAACGGCCATTTGACAAGCGTGGAGCAGCCACCGCAACAACAGAATCCAACACCACCGACACGTCCCAATCGATTGCTGGACAATGCCAGCGCACGGAGCGTCATGCAAACGAAACTGGATGAACTCAAGCTCCCAGAGCATGTGGACAAATATGTGGCGAACATCAAGAGTCCGCTCGAGGTCGATTCGGGCGTTGGCACACCGCTCAGTCCGCCCAGCACCGCCAGCAGCCACAACAGCAGCAGCAGCCATAACAGCAACAGTAGCAACAGCATCAGCACTGGCAGTATTTTCAGTCGCATGGGCTACAAGACGACGCCCGCCTCCCTCTCGCCACTGGCACCACGACAGAGCTACATTGATGCAATCGCCATTACCACAGCCCCGGAAACAGCACCGCTGGAACAAATGGTCACGGCGACGGCAGCAATATCACTGGAAGAGGCTGCCGAGCCAGAGCCGGGTATGCATCCGTTGAGCATGGTCGGGGGCGATGTCAATGTCCGCTTCAAGGGCACCACACAGCTCAAGTCCATACGACCCGTGCATCATATGCGAGCCATCACCTTGTCCGGGGTGCCAGCGGTGGGCAGCAGTGGGGCGGAGGCGGCGACACCGGCTGCGACGACGGGTCGCAGCTAACGGTTCTGATTCATTGGCAAGCTGCTGCGGGGCCTCTACAAGGAGCCCATCATGGAGCAGACGACCTAGAGCTAATGCTTAACAGTACAACTTGGTTGCGGCTTCAACAACAACAACAACAGAAAAACAACAAGAACTAAAAGCTACAAGATTTTCATTATGTTGCATGTTGCGCACAAATTGTTGCCATAAAATTTACATAGAGTAATCGAAATGAAAAATGAAAACCACAAAAAAAAGAACGCTCCCTCAAAATTACCTAATCGTTATATACAGTCCCCCCGCCCTGCTCCCCCCACATATATAAAGTAGATATATATAATATAGACATGCTTATATATATATATACAGAAGTACTTAGATACATGATATAATTGGATAAATGCTTTTGCAACAATTTTATAAACATGAATTGTGTGTGGTAAACAACAAATCGAACTTAATCGATGCTTAAGGAATCGCTAAACAGAGTCTCAGTCTCAATCTCTAGTTTCAAGTTTAAGTTTTCACAATTAATTTGTATCTCGAATTTAATTAGTTTGTACTTGTTAACTTTTATGTTTCTTTAGTTTTAGTCCAATTAGTTTTTAAAACAAAACGCTTAAGCATAATTTGTATATTTCTATTTGTTTTTATTGTATACCTATGAAATAAATGAGAATCCCACAATGACATAAATATTGAATGAATTCCAATAATATATTTGCATGTTTGTGTACATTATATAGTAGCTATCTAAATTTCGAAATTCTCTCTTCTTGGACCTTGGATTAACTATATTGATTGTTTAAATATACGTAAAACAACAAAACAAATACAAAAGAAAATCGATAATATGTATGTACTTATATACGACAAATTTAATAAAACAAAAACCAACAAATGCTTCTTTGTTAAGTAAATTGCTTAGCTGGACTGTCGTCATAGAGTTCATGCAGTCCAGAATTCTTGTGTAGCTGATTTGTGTTTAGTAAATGAATAAAAAATCATAAAAAAAAACGATGCAAACAATAATAAATGCAATAACAATTATTTAATCTATATAAAGTGTTTTACTGGAATCGTATTTATAGCTCTAACGATATGAGCTGATATGCAATAGATTTTACATATTATAGAGGGGCTTTACAAGGGTTTAAAAACTGAGCTTATTTGTATTTTATTGGACTATAATAAAAAGTCATATTAGATAAAAAGTTTCTTAACATTTCTGATTATATTACTATTTATTATGCTTAGTCTAAAGGTAGTTAAATAAAACAATTATAATATTCATTAGCATATCACAAAGCAATTAAACATATTTATTTGATTATGTAAGAAAAGCTCCTAAGTTGTCGTAAACTATAAAACATTTCTTTTGTACAATTGGCATTCATTTAAACTAAGGAAAACATCACAGTTTTTAGTTAAACTAAATTCAAAATAAGATTTATTTAATTTGTGGTGAAAAGCTGAAATTTTTATTAAGCTAAAAAAAAATGAAAGGGTAAAAACAATTGATAACAAAAGCGAATTCAGCAACATTTTAATTTGTGACTCTCTTGAGTCACTTAAAATGTGGCTGAATTGGCTTTTATTTTGGCAAGGATCTGGAACGTCCTGGCCATGTAACAACAGTGAACCCATAACCCCTTAAATCTACATCATTATCTGCCTCTCTGTCTCGCAAAGCGTCCAAATCAGTCAGTCTGCTCTATATGTTATTAACACTAATTAGGTACTATATCTATGTACAACTGTTGAACTGCCGGACGTTCCGATTTACTCCTTGTTCTCGGGCTTAATGTTAAACTCAATCTTTGGCTGTTGCACGACCGCCGCTGCCGCAGCAGCCGCCGCACTGTACGCTGCCAGATTGTTGAGCACATTCGCGTTCTGTGGCACGGTCAGCATATTGGACGCCGCCGCAGCACCGGGATAGAGATTCTGATAGAAGAGCGGGTTTTGCAGCTGAAACATGGCCATAAGATGGGTCAGCTGGAAGTTGGGTGCTGTGGCATCGGCAGGGAAGTTGGGCAACAGACCGGGAAACATGGCAGATCCCAAGGGATTAACATTCGTTGTGAGCAGCGCTGTAGGATTGTTATCGACGTTCTCCAGTTTGACGCGCTTCGCTTCAGACTGTGCATCTGCAGGCAGTGGCTGTAAAGGGAATGTCAATCGTTAGTTGGTTACGGGATTATGTATTCCTAGGGCTACTCACAATCATCTTTGGTGGCCGACCGCGCTTGCGGGCCAAAAAGTGTTCGGCGGAGAGAGAAGACAGCGGCGTGGAGGTGGAACTATTGCTGATCACAGGCTGGCTGATAATTGGCTGTGGCTTTGACAGCGACTGCGGCGTTGTGGCATCCATTGAGTTGCTTTCTTCGGCATCCTCCTGCTTGCATTTGAACTGCTGATACGCCTGCTCGCTGTCCTGACGATCGTGTTTACGCTTATGACTGATCATTTGGCTGCTGGAGTGCAGAATGTAGTTGCAATGCTCGCGGACGCAGTGAATGTGATTGCTGACCGTGGAGAACTTGCATCCGTCGAAGGGACATTGCTCCGTTTTGAGGATTTTCTTGAAGCCATCCTGTGTCAGCTGATAGTCCTTCGCATGATATGTCTTGTGCTTGTCTATAAACACAGAAAACAAAAACGTAAAGTAAATGTAGTCTGGCATTAATTAAGTCATGACTTACCCATATCAGCCTTGTTCTTGAAGGTGTGATTGCAGCCCTCGCGACAGCAATGATAATGCGATATCTTTTTGCCAAAGAACGGACAATCCTCGATGCGGCAATTCTCATGAGCGCGAAACCGACGGAAACCCTCATTGACAATCTCCGAATCCTTGCGATGGAAATTCGCATGCATCTGCACATCACTGGTGCTCACATAGACCTTGGGACAGTGCTCGTAGACACAGTGATAGTGCGTTTGCTTCCAGTTGTAGGCACAACCTTCGCCATAGGAGGCTGAACAATCATCACCGGAGGAGAAGCGTGCAAAGCCCAGTTTGAGACTCTCTTTGCGCTTCTTGTGCCACTTCAGATGCCGGATGATGTCATCCTTCTTGCTCAAGATCTTGCCCTGACACGGCTCATCGTAGCAATGAAAGTGTTCGCGCAATGTCTCCTGACGACACAGCACATTCTCGCACTCCAGATACGAGGAGACCTTGCGCAAATGCTTCAGATTCTCCTCGTTCTGCAGAAAGGCATCCAAACTGGTGGCTGTGGTCAGGCTGACAATGCTCTTGCTCTGCGGCTGATCACTCGAAGCCGGTGGCGTCAGCAGCGAATTGCTTTGACCCAGGGGCGTGCCAAGTGTTGGCTCATTGTCGATGGAGTTAACAACATTGTAAGATGAGTCCGCTGGCTGCTTGACCGGCGTGTACTGCAGAATAAAAGCAAATAAACAAAATAAAATAAGACATGAACAAGTTGAATATATTTACAAAAAAGTCAGACTGCTTGGTGCCAGCAGCTGCAGCAACATTAAAACAGGGAATTGCCCACGTTTCTGCAGCAGCTGTTTGTTTTCCTTGGAATCAAGATCGTTTGTTTACATTAAACAAGCGAAATTGCGACAAAGTTTCTATCGCTTCACATTTTGTTTAAGCTTTTTTCTCTCTACATTTTATAGTTTTTCCACAAGTGCACAAACCTCTCGAATTTCATGCAGCGTGGGAGTTTGCGGTCAAGCAAATGAACCCTATTAAATGGTTTTCTAAAATTTGTTTCAGCAGTTTTCGCTTAATTGAAAATGAGAGAAAAGGTTTTATAGAAAATCTTGAAAATCTGCAAAAATCATTTTGTCAATGTGTGAAACATCGTCAAAGTATAAAACCCGAACAAAAATTTGCAGTACTTTTAAAAACTAAGTATTCAATAACAATTGGGTTAATGCTCTTCAACTTTCCTCGTTTACCAATTATCAAATAAAATTTTTAAAAATCTTGAAATACAAGTTGCAAATCTTTTGAGTGTGTTTTTGAATTTTAACAGGTTTTTTGCATTTTTGTAAATTGATGAAAAGTTGTAAAATATGTATTAGTCACGTTCATTATTCTTTAAGAGATGTAATCTTTGAGAAAAATGTATTTGAAGAGCAATCGACAATTCCTTAACAAATTTGAGAATATAGCTAAGATTAATAAATCCAAACTTACCATGCTGGGCGAGTCGTTGCTGTCGGTGGTGCTCGTGCTCTCCAGCTGCTGTACGCCGGACACCAGCAGCAGCTTCTCGGTGCTGGCACTGTGATCGTTGGTGCTGACCAAGCCGACCGAGGAGCTGCAGCTGTTCAAGCTCGACAGCGGCTTTTCATCCTCATCGTCATCATTGAAATCCTGCTCATATTTGACTGTGACTGCCGAAAGATTGCTGCTAGCTGCTACTGTTGCTGCGGTTGTTGTTGCTGCTGCTGCTGCGTCTTCAGTTGGCGTCGACGTCACTGTGGAGGATTGCAAAAAGTTATTTGTGGTAAATGGCTCGACGACACTTTTGAGAGGAGAGCTAGGAAAGGGCTCGAACAGCATTTGCTGTTGTGTGGAGCTTGGAGTGTTAGGTGTTAGTAGAAGATTTGTTGTTGCCGCTGCTGTTGTCAGCAAATGTTGCTGTTGCTGTTGCAGCTGATGTTGTTGTTGCTGTTGCAGCACATACTGAGCCAGAGGGGACAGAGTGCCAAGCAACATTTGCGGCAACTGATAGGCAACGTTTGTGTTGAAATTGTTGTTAGGTGTGGTTGTTGGTGTTATAAGTGTGGTTGTAGCTTGTTGTTCATATTGTTGTTGTGTGGATAAAGCATTCAAATTACTATTGGGACTACAACTACGGCTACTACTACAGTTCGTGTTTTGCGAATTTGTTCGTTTAAGCGTTCTCAAATATTGTTGCTGCGGCTGCTGTTGTTGCTGCACATATTGCTGCTCGTATGTCTGCTCATATTGTGGCTGCTGTTGCAAGCAAGTGCTGCTGCTGATATCCTCTTTTTGTGTGTAATCAAAAGCCGACAACTGCTGTGGTTGCTGTTGTTGAAACTGTTGCTGTTGCTGCTGTTGTTGTTGCTGTTGCAGCAGGTTCATCATATAAAGCTGCATCATCAATTCCATTTGATTGGCCATTTTGGTGATCACTTTTTTATATATGTAAAACACAACACAATTTGCAATTTCTATTTTAAAATTCTTTGATTTAAAAAATTCTTGTGGCACAAGATTTTTCACAGTTTTTTTTTCTTTTCTTTTCTTAGCACACCGCACGGAAAACTTTATCTTTTGCTTCGTTTCGTTTTTCTCGTCGGCGCAACACGATCTCAAGACAATTGTGACACGTCTCTGGCGATCCTCGAAGTTCGGCTGCGCAGCTCAAACTGTCTCAACTCTTCCGCGACGACCAGCTAATATAGCAAAAATTACGCAAAAGGTTCTCCAGCGAGCACAGCAACCCTCTCCTAGTAAAAAACCCAATGTTCTCTTAAAAAACTGATCTGTTTTCCTCTCCACTCTCTCGCTCTCGCTCCCTCTCTTAAAAAAGTGATAAACCTTTAAAAAAGACAAGCGACCTTTTTGGTGGTGACTTCTCATGCACAACCCTTAGTTTCCGTAGCGGCCCCGGGAAAATGCTGTGGAAAACGAAAACGTTGCCCAACTTGTTTTCAGTTTTGTTGCCGCATTTTTTGCCCGTTTTTTCGCATCGACCAATAAAATGCCTTCGTTCATGTAAATTTCAGCAGAAAAGCGAGTTTTTTAGGTAAAAAATGTCATTGCGAGGACCAACGACTGCTCTGGAATTTCCCCTGTGAAGAGAACAGAATTATGCGAAGTGTAAAGGAATCCCGAGGCGAAAGAGAGAGAACAGAAGATTCCCCTTTTAAAGATAAGGAATATTTAGGCGACTAAAAGGGATTGATAATCTTTCAAATTAGAAAACTTTAAATAATAATATTAATTCTGATCTTCGAATTTCAAAAATATATTACTAACTGCTATTAGATAAGTATATGTATATCTGCAAAAAATTAAGAATGATGTACCATTCCATGCTTTTTTATTCACTAAAATTCTTGCTCAAAGAACTTGAAGTAATTTTCTATCTTTGAATATATAAATATTTTTATATAATTTATTTTTATGATTGCAATAATATTATAAAAATACTGGAAGCAACTTCCATTTTTAGCCTCTTGACCTATAAATAAATAAACTTAAAAAAAGATATAAGAACATACTCGTATGATTTACGTACCCGCAATGGTTTTTCCTTATATTTTTTCCTTATATTTGATTGGTATTAATATCCAATTTTATTTTAGCATTTATACTATCATTAAGTTCTGAAATTAAATATTTAAATTTATTTACATTAATTCATTTTTCTGTTTCTTTATTGTTGCATTAACTAAAATGAACAATATCTAACTATTCATCAGTTAATGGTCAATGCTTTGCAAATTCTCTTAAAATTTTCTCACACTTTCTAGATCAATTCTTATTTTAATTGAATAACATTTCCATAGATTTGATCGACATGGATTTTGTGTCATTGAGCAAATCTCTATGCAAATTTTTCGCGCAATTTAAGAAACATTTGCTTAAGCAATTTTGCCAAAAGATGCCACCAAAAGGCGCGTAGGAATTTCCACAGCTGCAAAATTTTAATAATAATCGAAAGACGTCCATTCAAATGCAAAAAACTAAAATAAACTATTTTTTGGCGCACAAAATTAAAATTACAAACGAACAAAAAAAAATCTGCATTACAATCGTACAAAAAAACTCAATTAAAAATGCCAGCAAAATGTTCCAGACCTTTGCAAAAAAAATTTGCATATAAAAAAAACGCTTGCAAAAATGCGAAACAAGAGCAAACCCTTAAAAAAAAAAACGAAAATAAAAAGGTGCTACGATAGAGGCGACATGTAACATCCGCTGCGCAGGCGCAATGCAAAATTTGCATAAATTATTATTGGAAATTTACATAATTTTGGCACAGGCAGGATGCGAGTAAGGACGAGGCAAAGGATCAATACCAGCAGCTAAGCAGCCAGTGTTATGCTAATGCGACCTGTGATGCTGATGGTGATGGTGATGGTGTTATCCTCTCTATGGAGGAGGGTTACTGCGCACGCGCGCCATGTGAAAATTTATGCAAATCAGCAAAAGGAAATGAATGGAAAGCATGAGGCAAATGCAATCCCTTTGCCGAACAAATCGATTGGCGAGAGGGGCGGAAGTCGAACTGCATCGATTGATTTCGTATGCAGATGCAAATGGGTTTGCCAATAGCACTGAGAATACAACCGAGAAGAGGACAGGGTTCTTGCTCTGGTTTGTCACTTGGTTGGCGAATTGAGATTGAAGTGGATTTACCAATTGTTGCCATAATTGAGTGACATGGATAGAAAAAAGTTAGCATATCCCTTCAACTACAACCAGGGCATACTATTGATTACCAAAAAGGTTCCACGCCAAAATGGCAACTGAGCTGGGGAAACGAAGCAAAATCTGCATGAAAATGCGCACAAAAACCAAGCATAGAATGGAAACAGAATCTAACCTATCCTGATATGCTTTGTGCACTCTAACTATGTATAACCCAAGCATTATATCGAATACTTTTCTGTTATTGTGATTTTACTCGAAATTTGCATACGACAATTTCAGATTCAGTTACAAAATGTTTCGAAATGGAAAACTTTTGTATTTTGGCTTTTGTTTGCGAATGGAAGTTATTTCTCTGGAGAGAGATGGAAATAATGAGTGAGTGAGAGCAGTAAAGTCAATCGTAGGATAACAATCGCTTTGCTCATGAAGCGACAATTATTATTTCAGGCTCTACAAATGCATAACTTGTAGTCCTCATAGTCATCCTGTCAGATGAGAGAAGAGAATTAGCATTACACTGGAATATCCTTTGGCTGGCAAATTGGCATTGACATATTTAAATTAGAATACAAGTCTCTTTATGGTTTTATGGGAATTTAATTGCTGGCAAAGTTGCAGAGAAATTGCATTGAAGATCTATTATTTTAAGTACTGAAAATAGATAAGTTGTATCTATCAACGTGAGAAAATCTGAGAGAACACTTAGAACGCATCTTCCTAATTACGGCAATTGCCTGTGGCATCCTTTGTCATCGTCCTTTCCACAATTTATGCTAAAAAGTAAACAAAAACCGTTTGAATATTCAATCGACGTCGAAGGCGCTTCAGTAGGCATGGGACACCCTAAGGATCTCTATTGGAAGATTTTTGGGTATTTTCTTTCTTTTTTAAGATCCTCATTTCCTTTGTTTTGGGATGCGTTTGGCCGCAGATTTATTGCCTCTACTAAATCTCGTCTCAACTTTTACCCCCGATGCATGAATGGGAAATAGGAAAATTCACAGTTTGAGTGTAGAGATTTTTCAGTAGATTCTGGCAAATTTTGCATTAAACTGCATTGAGTATTTGATTTGGTCAACAGCATTGACCCCTGGCGAATGGCATGGCAAGATTGCATTGTCCTTGCTTATGAATGTTGATAGGGATAACGAATGCTAATAAGATCTTAATTTTGCTTAAAGGACACGCGTTCATCCTTTTCTTACAACAAAGACACAAGCGTAAAGTCACAGATTAACTGCAAGGATAGGCTTGGTCCTGCAGGGTTGAGACAGGTAAACGCTGCTTGACCAATGGTCAGCTCGTGCTCGTTTATCCTTAAAGGATATATTGAAGGCACGCGTCGTACCTTCCTAACATCCTTGCGCTGGTCAAGCAGTCAAACAGGTTTTCAAAAGGTGTTAAATGGTCATTTGCTGTGGTCATCCTTTCGAACGCGTGGCAGGACATTTACTAGACAAATTGAGCTGGTCAATTGAGTCAAAGGGCTGGGCTAATGACGCCATTTTAAGTGCGCTCAGAGTGGAGGAAAGATTGTAAATTATAACGGTTATTTAGATCTTGTCTTATTCCTTGATGAAGTGAAAAGACAAAATAAAAAAAAAGAGATGAGAAAAAGATTTCTCATAAAAATCTTTTGGGCATCTGAACACAAAACACAATGAACCGAAAGCTGCAACTTTATTCGCTTTTGCGCATCCTCAGAGCATCCGAGAACAAAAGGGTTGAGGTTGAGGTTGAGGTGGAAAGGGTCGCACGAAAGGACGACTTCCTTGCCTAAAAACCGGACCGGACTCACGGCCCAACGGCCGCGAATCCAAATGAAAGTAATCACCAAGCGAGAAACCGGTTTGGACACTGCCATTAAGCAATATTTTTCCGAAAGGCCGCGAAGAAAATTTGAGTCAACAGCCAACCAAAAAAAAAAAAAGGACGAACCCTTTGCAGGATATGGCATATGGCGGGTCCATTGCGGGATCTGGTCAATATGAAAATACAAAAGCGGTGGCAGCATCAGTTTAAGCATCGAATGAATACGAGTTGTTGGATAACATATCCTGACATTTACCTCTTCCTTTGCTCCTTGGGGTGGCAGTTGGGCATGAGTTGTTGCTTTTTCGGTGAAACAGGACAGCAGTAGAGCAGAGCACAGCACAGCAGGACAATGGCGGTCCCAACGGGTTACGCTTGCGGTCATGCATTCAAATTATCTTGGCATTTTGTCTACAATTTCGTGTCCTTACACAGGATCGCTTCAGAGGTCAGCCATTTTGTTGAACTTCAAACTAAACTTGAACCCAAACATGTTCTCACATTAACGGACATTTCTCAAGAAATTCGCAGGAGCTCGCCATGAAAATAGGAGCAAAGGGTGCTAGATAGAGGATCTCGCTTTTAGTTTGGAAAATGGCGTTTCGCTTATCTGATGGATGCAGCCTCCAGCAGGGCACGTGCTGCAACCCAGATTCCCGATTCCAGATTGACCTTCCGGGCTAAAAAACTGACTAACTGATTAACTGACCGTTCGCAACCCTTCACCTTCAGCCCCTTCAGGCGCAACCAACTGCTTCCTTGACCAGCATCAAATGATTTAACGACTCAGACGCGTGTCCTTTGCCGGGTTGGTCACTCGACTGGTCAGCAATGTCCTTCCCCTAAGACAAGGGGGTGCAAAGCAAAGAAAATTTAAGAGCTGAGAACACTTCACACATTTGCATTTGACTTGCTGTGACAATCGCAGCTCATCCATTATCTGCCTGAAGTCCTTTTCGTCCTCACAATGTGTTGACAATACTCTGCCAAATGAAGATCCTATTAGCACTCAATGTGGTCATTGATAGCCTCACAGATTTATGCAAAAGGGACACCCCATATTTGCATCCGGGGTCAGCAAAGTTGAGACAACAAAATGCTCAACGAATATCTAAGAGAAAATTTGCCATAAATGCCAAGAATTTATTGAAATATCATGCTGCATTTTCCTATTTGCCATTCAATGCATCGGGGGTAAAAGTTGAGTCGAGATTTAGTAGAGACAATAAATCTGCGGCCAAACGCATCCCAAAACAAAGAATCGAGGATCATAAAAAGGAAGAAAATACCCAAAAAATATTCAGCATCTATTGCAATCAAGATCCTTAGGGTATCCTTAGGTGCCCACTAAAGTGCCTTCGACGTCGATTGAATATTAAAACGGGTTTTGTTTACTTTTTAGCATAAATTGTGGAAAGGACAATGACAAAGGATGCCACAGGCAATTGCCGTAATTAGGAAAATGCGTTCTAAGTGTTCTCTCAGATTTTCTCACGTTGATAGATACAACTTCTCTATTTTCTGTACTTAAAATAGTCGATCTTTACAGAAATTATACTTCATCTAGTGGGATAAACATTGCCAGCAATTAAATTCCCATAAAACCATAAAGAGACTTGTATTCTAATTTAAATATGTCAATGGCAATTTGCCAGCCATAGGATATTCCAGTGTAATGCTAATTCTCTTCTCTCATCTAACAGAACTATGAGGACTACAAGTTACGCATTTGTAGAGCCAGAAATAATAATTGTCGCTTCATGAGCAAAGTGATTGTTATCCTACGATTGACTTTACTGCTCTCACTCACTCATTTATTCTGTCTCTCTCCAGTGAAATAACTTCCATTCGCAAACAAAAGCCAAAATACAAAAGTTTTCCATTACGAAACATTTGTAACTGAATCTGAAATTGTAGTATGCAAATTTCTAGTAAAATCACAATAACAGAAAACTATTCTATATAATGCTTGGGTTATACATAGTTAGAGTGAACAAAGCAACTCAGGATAGGTTAGATTCTGTTTCCATTCTATGCTCGGGCTTTGTGCGCATTTTCATGCAGATTTCGCTTCGTTGCCATTTTGGCGTGGAACCTTTTTGGTAATCAATAGCAAGAGTATCTTTTGGTACATATACATATATGGAGGGACATGCTAACTTTGTCTATCCATGTCACTCAATTATAGCAACAATTGGTAAATCCACTTCAGTCTCGATTTGCCAACCAAGTGACAAACCAGAGCTCAGCCTCGATGCTCAGCCTCGTTTCTCACTCCATTCGCAAAGCGACTTTCATCCACATTCAAAATCAATCGATGTTTGCCCCTTGCCAATCGATTTGCTAGGCAAGGGATATCCTTGCCGTTGATATCCTTTAGCTAATTTGCATAAATTTGCACATGGCGCGCGTGCGCGTTCCTCCTCCGGTGTAACGTTCCTCCTCCTCCTCGTCGTCGTCGGTTTCTGTCGCAGGTCGATTAGCATAACACTGGCTGGGATATGCAGCATATCCTGGATATCCTCGCCTGGGTGTCTGTGCCAAAATTATGCAAATATTTGTTTAAATGCGTTTTAGGCATCAGGTCCTCATGGCGAAAATTAACATAATTTATTAATGGTATACCCGATTAGAGAAGAGATGCGGAGAGAGACACGGAGGGTAGCAAAGAAAATAGACGTTATTTTTTTGCCAATTGATTTTTCGTAAAGCAGCTGGATTTTCTTTCGATTTAATGAAGTTTTGGTAAAAAAAATTAATAGTGAAAATTTTCGTATCAATTTTCGAAAGATTCGTAACAATTTTCACGCATTTCTACAAAACAAACGCCGAAAACTTGGCCAAAATAATTTATCATAAATATTTGCCTTTTCAGCGAGTGTCCTTCAGTTTGATTGATGATCCTTATGAGTAAATGAAAGTTGCACAGCAAATTTCCTTGAGCGATCATTAAGAAAGACTCAAGTTACGATCGCAGCACGATTTTCTCACGATTTTCTTGAGGAGATTTTTTGTGTAATTTTCGCTTTAGGGTTGCCAAACTAATGACAATATTAAAATTAATGATAGTTTACAATGATATAAGATACTTTCGTATCCTGCAAATATTTACCCTTTTTTTAGGATAAAATGTTGCAAAATGATCGGAAAACTGTCTTCGCAGGTAAAACTAATGGAAAGTTAAAAAAGGGTTGATGTTTGAAGCAAATTTTAGAGATTTTTTGCAACCCTTGGCGAAAATAGATTTCACTTCAGAGGTCAGCTGGCAAAGTTCCCTGAACTTTGGCGCAAAACAGCAAAAAATGTGAAAGGAAAATATGAAATTATAATCTTATTACATCGTCACAACAAAACGAAACGCGGCGCCCCATCGCCAACCTTGGCAACCTTTATTAAGTTTTTTTCCTTCTATCCTTTTTTGGTTTTCTGTTGATCATCTTCAGCTGCTATTTCGAGGCAAGATCCTTTTGCCTGCGAACTGCGAGTTGAGATGCGGAGATACGCGTATGCCAAGAATCGTCCTCAATTTTTACTCGTTTTACTCGCTTACAACGCAATCCTTTCAGCTACGCAGACACACATACACTCACACGTAGATGAAATACGCACACAAACAAACGTGTCCTTACAAAAAGGATTACGCAGCATGCTTAGACAAATACAGCGTAGGGTAACACATCTTGTTAGGGAATTGAGGGTGGATTGATTTCCTCTTTCTTTTTCTTTTATTTTTTTGGGCTATTTTCTAAACGAATTTCTTGTTTTGTTGGAAAAATCTTTGACGCAGTTTTGGCAGTTGCGCAATGAGGCGTAGAACGCCGACACAACCAAAACTATTTGCCACAAGGATGCTGCAGGATATCATGATCGGAGCACGTTTAACCACACAACTATTTCGATTACAGCTTGCTTGAGTTATTGTCAAAGCAGTTGGCAATAGATTGGATTTATTAGCAAAGACAAAAACTGCACATTCATAAAAAAGGGAAACTAAGATGAATAAATTCCTTGACTTTCCTTTAAATAATTGGCAATCGTCTCTAGCAATGGATACTATCCTATATATAATATCAATTTTTTTATAACTTCCCATAATGTATAATATAAGTGTAAGTCATTAAAGTTATTAAAAGAAGAGCGTTCTTATAGCACATTTCATATTACAATCTCGTAAACAGATTCTGAACAACAGAAATTTATCTCTAAAATATCTCTCTCTTTTTCCTCTTCCACTAAACACTTTCTTAAACGAATGCAAATCGCTTAAATATCGCACATCCTTGTTGACCTTACACTGTCAACACAACTCATTAGTACTCAATCAATGCGTGTCCTTTGCTCGCACTCGTGTCGCTTCATTACCAATGTCCTGGACAGCAGCTGTTTGCTAATGACTTTGCACAATTTATGCAAATTGAGTGTCAAATCGGGGCGTTACAGTGGCTGTCAAAAGTCTGACACGTTATACGGCAATTAAACGGCTTGTTAGTTGTGTGCCCAAAGTTTTTGCCACACAAATTCAAGTGTTTGCGAGTCGATTGCTTTGCTTTAAAAGGAGCTGGTTAAATATAATAAAAGGCATGCCGAATAAGACTCATTCTAAATAAAAGAAAGAAAATTGGTGCTTTAGTTAAAGCAGAACATATTGAATATAATAAATGAAATGCGTTTAAAATATTCTCTAAATAAACATCAAATTGAATTTAGAAATTTCACGATCTATACAAATTCTTTAACGGTTCGCAGCACATTCCTTTCTAAGTGAAAGACTCAACTGATATGGATTTCAAGTTTTTTCGATTAAAATCATTTTCTTGATTAATTTTACTCTGTTGTTTAAGGAGACTTGCAACCTAAGCAAACATCATCGAAGCATTGGCAAATGCCAACTTTGATTTATATTTGTTTGGACATTCAAGCATAAGAATTGCACAAGAGCGTAAGAAAAGGTATTTCGGAACAACCCCTAGTGTAGGGCTTGCAATTTCGCCTCAACGGAAATTAAAGAAAAATAGCGAATAAAAAAAGGACGAAATGTAACGCAAGCAGTCGAGCATAAGGACACTTTTGCCACAGCTTAGTGCAGCCGGCCAAGGTCAGGGTCCATTAGGTTAAATGATATTGATGATGATGATGATCAGCTGGCCCCTGCTGCATTGATCTCTCTCCTCTCTCCTCTTTGGGGTTGCTATCTAACGTCTTGCCTGGGAAATTTCTGCATTTTCTCGCACATTTATTGAGCTGTTTATATATTCGACTTGGTTTCGCGTCTCTTAATAAAGCAATTAATAGGATTATTTATGCAAGGACCACAGTGAGTCGGAAGTATGTTGACAGCGAGCTGGCCAGCGAGGTCAAGTTACGTTGGTCATTTCGTTCGTGAGGAATTTATGAGACATCAGCTTAAGGGAAAACTCCCAGAAAACTTACTAAAAAAGAAAATTCTCTATATAGAAATTGTTCACAGTTTGTAATGTGAGTCGTGTCGTTGTGTGATTGATGAATCGTTCGACAAGTTTCCGCTTTCTTTTTTCTTCGACACTTTCTTAGCGCCAAACTATCGATCATTTATCAAGGGGTTGGGCAACATTTTTGCTGTGAAAAATCTCCGATTTCAGTCTAAGGAAAATCGTGAAAAAAGGATACAATTTTATAGCAAAATCCTTTAACGGAAATCAATGACAAATGCCGTCTTAATTACGTCAGCTGCTGCAGAAATTTGGCACCGCGAGATTTATGTGAAAGTTGCCTCGCCTCATCTTGCCTTATGTTTTATCCTTTTGCTAGCTTCTCTACTCCTTAAAAGGGTTGCGCACATATGCAATTTTCCTTTTACGGTTATGCAAAAAGTGTTTTACGGTTTTCTGCCTGTCTGAGCAAAAGGGTGCATAGTGCAATTTTCGTTTTCTTTTTTTTCGATTTTCTGCAATTTCCGTTCCAGCATCAAAATTCATAATCCTTTTTTCCTTCCTCAACAGCAGAGTGAAGAGGACTCTCTGTTGCCATTTCACTGACATTCGATATTGCAAATTGCATAAACAACAACAAGCTTGGGAAATTAATAAATTGGCGATTTGCCTGCGCACTTATTTGCGAAAAAGGGTTGCAGCAGCAGTTTCCCATTTTCCATTTGCTATTTGAATTTCTTTCATTCTCGATTTCTATTCATGCTTGGCAATTCTTTAAGAGTCTCAAGATTGCCGAGATAATGGCTTGAGAAAATTGCGCACCAAGACTGGGAAAATTGATTAAAATTCGAAGCATAGAGAGCATGGAAATTCAGAGCACTAGATATGAATAGATATGAGTTGCCAAACAACTAAATTAAGGCGAATTGGAATTGACTAAAGAAAATAAAAAAATCAGTAAGAAAAATAAACCTAAAATACAATAATCAATACCACTAAAGAACTGATTTATAAGATGATTAAAATGGAGTTTACATTAACTCTACAATTTCTTTATTAATGCTCTAAAAATGACAACATTAAACCAATATATATTAAAGCATTAAACAAAATTAAAAGGAATGATAATTTTCTAAAAAATCAGTAAAAAAAAGAACTGATTTATAAGATGATTAATATGGAGTCTATATTAACTCTAAAATTTCTTTATTAATGCTCTAAAAATGACAACATTTAACCAATATACATATATTAAAGCATTGAACTAAATTAAAACGAATGATAATTTGCTAAAAAGTCAGTAAAAACATTAATCTAAAATGTCATAATAAATAACTATAAATAACTGAATTATTATAGGATTAAAATTGAGTCTACATTAACCATTAAAATGCATTTAATTAAGCATTAAGCAAGCTCTAAAAATGTCAACATTAAACCACAATATATTAAATGAAAGACACGCAAAGCGATTAAATCATTTAATTAATAATTCCTGTCAATTCCCATTTGAACTCCAATTTAATTAGTTAATTGAAAAGATAAATTGAATCAAAAATCCCACTAATGTCGCCTCTCACTCAGTCAGTCAGGTTGAACTTGCCTGCACATTCAATTCATATGACTTAATCCTGCATTAATGCAAATCTCGCAATGGGAAAATGCTCAACCCTGTGCAAAACAATATTTGCACATTTCCAATCAACTTCACACAAACATCAATAAATTGAATTGCATGAATATTTAATCAGAATCAATTAAGTAACCCAAAGAAGACACACAAATGCCTTCCGTAAAGGACAGGGTCTTGGCGGGCCAACTTCTGCTATTGGCACTTGAGGGAAATTAACATTTAACACGGTTAATGCCAAACAACAAAACATCAAAATCAAATCAAGGACCAAGAAGCCGCTCAAGACGGAGTCGGAGTCGAAGTCGGAAGCGAAGTCGAATCGCACCAAGAAATTTGCATAACATTGGCACAAGTCAAAAATGTGGCACATCCCTTTACCCAGTTTTAGGCAACAGGACCTTCTTCATAGGGCGCAAGGCAACAGGACACCCGCTTAATTGAAAATGCAAAAAATATGCAAATGCAGCGCGCCCTTTCGGTTTGCATAATCATTTCTCGGTTACATTTATTCTCCTTGCGAATTTTGCAAAAGGCCTAGCCAGTGGAAAACTGTGAAAATTTATGCAATTCTATTTCGCAGTTGTTCATTATGGTTCTAATATTGCTTTTTCTTCCATGCAGTTGATTGCAATCAGTGTGAGAAATGCATTTCAAATATGTGCAAGTTTTGTGCCCATGAGAAAGTATTAAAATTTCAGTTGCTCGGAATTTATGTTTAATCAAAATTCAATTCAGATGTTCTAAAACGTGAGAAAGAATTTAAGATGCTCGGGAAATGTTTTTAATGAAAATTTAAATCTGATGCTCTTTAAATATTTAAAATAACTATAGTAATTTCTTTTTTGTTATTTAATTAACAATTTCAAATTGTAGTTGGAAGATATTTTTTAGAAAACCTTTAAAAAATGATCTATGAAAATCTTTCAAAAAATTCATAATTTAGTTATAATTTATTGTTTAAAAAACCCTTTAAAAATTATCTATGAAAATGTTTTCTTTTATTATTATTAATTTTCCCTAACTTTTCTACAAAGTTGGCTGGCATTTGTAAAACTGCTTTAGACACAAGATCATTAATTTCCTGACCAACTTAAGACTTTTTCAATTTCACTCAAAGGTAAGATCATGAAACTCGACAAAATGATTGATTGATTATAAATGGATACAATAGCAAAATCGTTTTTTTGAAAATGCCAAAAGTAACTCCATCTTTATTTTTGCAATTGCAAAAAATAGTTTAAGAGCGTGCTGAGTGCTCTCTTGGAAAATTAAAATCTCTTTTTCTCTCTCCCACTGTGCGAGTTTCTCTTTGGCTTTGTGAAATTCTGCGGGCATCGGGACGAAGGTCAGCAAAATTTTGTTGGGTAGACGTAACGCTTTTATGTGTACTATATGTTGTGTCCTAAACAATTGAACGGGCTGTCAAGCAAGCAAAAACGAGGCATAGCATCAGCAGCAGGATCCTTTTGTATTTCTATGATTTTTTGCTACCCCTTTCCATGTGCGTTTTGGAGAGAGAGAGAGAAAGACAAGCGAAACCATTGCCAAAATGTAGCATTTATAAAAATTTCAAATCACAAATAAAAGCTGACAAAAAAAGGGTTGATAAAGGATAAAGAATAAATGGCAAAGCCAAGGTCCAGCGGGTTGAGCGGGATGCTGCGAGGTGCTGAGATGGAAGCACAGAGATGCGCCTAGCAATACAATTCTGAAATTAAAAAATAAAAAACAAAACAGATATCGCTGGTCAACTCAACGCTGACCAGCGGCAACTTCTCAATCAGCCGCACGTGCCACATGCCACATGCTGCATGCCACAGTCGCCATGTGCTGACAGCAGCTAAAAAAAAAAAACCCGTTAGGAGCGTGCGTCGTGGTCAATTGGTCAGTTGGGCCACTTAAGGGGTTAACTTGACTGGACACGCGTCACAACAGAAACAACCCAAAACAATCCAAATACTCGTAAATAAATACGAAATTTACATAAATACAACAACGGACACACACAATGAAAAGCAGTTTTCCAGTTTTTCACGCTGAAAGTGAGCACAAATTGTTATTGTGGTCAAGGGTAAACCATAAAGAGATTTGGAAAACGAGTTTTTCACCGAGAAAACCGATACAAGTGCAACACAAAGCAACAGCTTGACCAACAACCACTTGAGCTCTTAATTAAACTGTTAAGCTTTTGATAATGAAATATTAAATTAAAAATCAGCGAATATGTGTATCAAATTTCCACGATGGTGGAAAACTTTGTGAGTGCAAAAAGAGAAAACTCGGAAGGATTTACAGACTTAACCCCATGCCTGGAAATTCTATACAGCCATCGATCAAGAGCGCGCGCAGTTTCCGCAAATATTGCAACAAGAGGAACGAGGAAAATGTGAAAAAAAATTCCCACAGTGCAAAAATGCGGATTACAATCGTCTTGGCAAAGAAATTTACGAGCGATCAAATAACCGAAACTTCGTCAGGTATCAAAGGGTGCAAATAAAAATGAAATTGCAAGAGCTCAGAGCTCAGAGGTCCTTGATATGCTCCTCGCTGCTGGCCCCGACGGCCAAGGGTTCAAATGTGTCACGTCTTATGATGTCACTTTTGCAAACAGCTCCGAAGACCAAAAGTAGAGCCAACCCCAAGCACAGATAGTCATCATCATCATCAGCATCGTCATCTTCCTCGTTTCTCGATCTGATGCCGATCGGGTTCACAGTAAATTACGCACAGAGGTGAAATGCAAACAATAAGAAACGTCTGCTCCTTTGACGTCCTTTTTTGGCAACCCTTCTTCTTTAACATTTTTCCTTTACAATTTTCCCTTTTTTTTTGTGACGAATTTAATGATTTTTGCCTCAAAACTGAAGCGATTTTTCATTGACCCGACTCGGGGTTGGTTCAGAGTTCGTCTTGGGGTTTCCTTTCGAATGTTATGCCAGCTTGAACTGCTGCATTGCAATCCATTCAACCGTGCACGTCCAGACTGCGGCTTAGCAAGCTGAATAGACTCGACTCGGCCTCTGCCCTCGGTGCTTGCTTGGTTTTCTGGGTCAATGTCGCATTAAGCCTGAATTTATGGCCTCTAAGTGCCAATAGTCATGCAGATTAATGGGCCAAGGGCAGCGGTAATGTGCCCAAGACGTTACGCCTTATTTTCGCATTCCTAAACCATTGGCAAAAGAAAAATACGATGTCTTTTAAAAATACAAGGCTTAAATATGTCTCTGAAAACATCTCGACTAAAACATTTTGAGTTAGTAGAATCTAAAAATTAAACAAGAGTCTCAAATTTCAAATCATGCAGTACTAAATGAAGTGTCTTAACATACTATTAGAAAATAGTTAATTTCAAATAAAAATAAAAGTTTGATTTCCCAAGGAACTTTCTAGCTAGCAACTAAACTAGAAATTCTTTAAGAATTAGGAATTTACATTCAAATTGTATAAATTGGTAGTTGAAATTATAAAATTCCTATAAAATTAGTCAAAACTTAAATCTGACAACTTCGACAACTTGGAACACAGTTTCATTTATTTAAAAGAACATGCATTTTAAAGCAACTTATTACATGCTCATAAACTAATGAAGTATCGTTTAAATGATCCAAGTTTTTTACTATAGAATTTATCCCAATTTCCCCATTACAAAATAGAATATAATCCGCCGTAAAAAGGTGCCACAATATCAGGAAAATTTAATTAGAAAATTTCGAGTTAACTGCGAGTATAAAAAACATAAAAAAAAACTACTGAATGGAAAGTAGAGAGCAGACCTTTCACACGAATACTGCACATGAGCGTTGGTTGTTTAGCTACAACGACGACAACAACAACAAATAGAGCATCGCTCCTGGTAACCTTAGTTCAAAATAATTTGAAGCTTGATTTGTATGCATATTACGCGAGAAAGAGACAGAAGTAAAGATGTAGATAGAGCAGCGAGCAACACGCTGACCCAAAATTATAAAGTTACAATAATGCAACCCTTTTATATTGTATTTACCCCCTCGATGGAATAAAAGCAACGATTGAGTTACACATGGACCAAAGTATGGACCATGGCGATGGCCAGACGAGGATCGACCCCTGGACAGCAGCAGCAGCAACCAGCTCGATGCACGTTGTCAACATTGCGCTGGGCTTGTTAGCTGTGACGCCTTTTTTCCAAGGGTTGTATCGAGTGGTGTGTGTGTTGTTGTGTTGTGTACGTTCGTATGCAAATTTTGATGGTAACCAAAGGATTTGACCAAACAAATCCTTTCTAATTTTATTCAGACTAGGCGCGCCTGTGCAGCAGATTAAAAGGCCGGACGCTGCGCAGCTTTTACGGCTGCAAACGTTAAACGGGTTTTGAATTTCATATGCCACATGATGCATGTTGAAAGTCCCCGTGCGTGACCCATCTAACCATCCTTCCATCCATCCATCCATCCATCAGTGCGGCGGACGCGCGGAAGCTGCAGCGCAAACGCAATGGAAACTACAAGTCATTTGAAGTTTTAATAGATGTTGCATCCTTTTTTTTTTTTTTGTTTAATTTTTATATAGACAAAAGGCAAAATAACATAGGGAAATAGAAACTGGTTTCCAATTGTGCGCATTTGGTCGAGGAGTCGTGGTCCATACTCGATGGTCCAGAGCTCAACGTCCAGATCTCAACCCCTTTATTTTCGGTGTTGCACCGAATGAAATTTTATTCAAATTTTATGCCTTACACGTCGTGCAAGTTTTTCCACGGGAAATGTCTCTTACCTTCGACTTTCTTCTTGTTTAAGATTTTCTTTAATTTTTTTTTTTTTTTGAGGACCTTTAGCAAGATTTTTGTCAAATATATCTCTTGCCGCTTAATGATCACTTTGCAGCATTGTGTTTTGAGAGTTTTATGAGAACTTTTTGAGGCGTTTGTTTGGGAAAATAAAAAGGGTTTTTGATAGTATCATAAATTAGATATGAAATCCATGAATTATTGACTATTCGTAATGAAAATGACAATATAAAAGACTAAAATTTCAATTGTATGCGAACAAAATTCAATTTTAGTTTTTATAAAACATTAATTAATCCTGCACCTACATCTGACTGAACCCTTTAAATCTGTGCTCGAAACTTGCCACGCGTCGGTCACTCAATGCAAATACAACCCTCTGGACAACCCTTCAACTAACCACACACACACACGCACACTCTCTAACACGTCGTAACAATATTGGCATAATTTGTAGAGACTGCAGTACGGCACAAGCTCTCTTCATCTAGTGGTTTCGCATTTCAAATAGTCGTCGAAACGTTTAACGGACGTCTATGACAATGGCTGGAATTTAATACAGCCAATACGCACAATACTTATACGTATTATTCTTCCATTAGTTGTGCTTTGTTATGCAAATTGTGCGAATTAAATGAGCCACCAACAACTGGAACAGTTGCAGCAGTAGGATGACATAAAACACCACAAAATCAATATAAAATTTACAGCCACATTGCATTGATTTTTTGTTTGTTCAAATGGGGGATGCTTATGTAAAATAAATTTGCATAGGGCATTATTTCAACAAAATATTTTGTTAGATTACTCTCTGAGTATTTTTTGATTTAGCATTTTATGTACACATTCATTTTATCTTTTAATAAATTTATTATTTCAAACAAGTTTAAAAATCCCGCCCTCTTAACGGTTGACGAATCGGTTAAAACGGTTTAACAGAACAAATGTAACAGAATGCTCACTCCTCACTTAACATCATGAGTATCATTGCCGCCCAGACCTGTAAAATGTTAAATGGCAATCGATTGCTACACTTTCCAACACTGACACAACAGACACAGTTCTTGCCGCTAATTTTTGTGTTTATGTGAGGTTTTTTGGTGCTCAAACGTTTACCAACGTTTTAAAATATAATAATGGATGTAGAAAATAATAATAACACAATAGTACCTGCCATCAAAGAGACACAGTTCGCTGAGAAACGCAAAGTAATTAGCGAGGAGAATGAAGACAACCAAATCAAAAGGCTGAAGCACAATGCAATCGAGTTCACAACAACTGAAACAACAGTGGACGCCACACAACACGTGCCTGGTGAGGACAGCCCTAAACAAGTCGCCCAGCGTCCGCCCGCCCAGAGTCCAAAGAAGCGTCTGCAACTAGACAATAAAAAAGTTGGCGCCCATAACAACAACAACAACAATCACAAGCCGAAGCAGAACAAAAATGAAACATTCATGTATGGCAACTACAAACAGTATTATGGAAAGCGCATTCTGGACAAGGACTTTCATGA
The DNA here is from genome assembly GCF_009650485.2 of Drosophila albomicans. Classification (NCBI taxonomy): domain Eukaryota; kingdom Metazoa; phylum Arthropoda; class Insecta; order Diptera; family Drosophilidae; genus Drosophila; species Drosophila albomicans. The sequence goes on from NC_047631.2 coordinate 24,321,580, forward strand.
CATACGCCTGGATGTGTTTGCCACACAACCGCAACTGTTTCGCGACAAACAGCTACTGGACATTGGTTGTAACTCGGGCCATTTGTCCATACAGATTGTCAAGCAGTTCGAGGCCAAAAGCCTTGTAGGCCTAGACATCGATCGCAGTCTGACACACGATGCCCAAATGGCCATAGTGAACATTAAGCGTGCCAGCAACTTATCTGCCGTAGCAGCAGCCGGTAAGTTTCCGTATAATGTAAAGTTTGTGCACGGCAATTATGTGCTCGAGGATGATGTCCTGCTCGAGATCGAACGTCCGCAATTCGATGTGATCTTGTGCCTATCGGTGACCAAGTGGATACATTTGAATTTCTGTGATGCAGGCCTGAAGCAGGCATTCCGGCGCATGTTTCTGCAGCTGCGGCCTGGCGGCAAGCTGATATTGGAGCCGCAATCTTTTGACACCTACAAGCGTCGCAAGAAACTCACAGTAAGTGGGGTATATTAACCTAAAGAGTACCACAGCTAAAGCACCTTCTATTTACAGGACAAAATACGTGAGAACTACAACAGCATCCAGTTCAAGCCGGAAGATTTCACAGCTTATTTGCTGGGAGCTGAAGTGGGCTTCGCCAGCATGGAACTGATGGGACAGCCAGAGCATTGTAACGCTGGCTTTAAACGCCCCATACAGATCTTTAGCAAAAACTAAATAAATAAAAGAAAGGAGACTTACTGAGAACGTGGCTTTTTATTTGGTGTACCAGGCGACGACTTTTGCAGCAGTTCCAATATTGTCGGCAACTTTTCCAGCAACTCATCCGCCGTCAGCTTAAAATCACTGTTTGCCCACAGCAGACGCAACTCAGCAATCACTTGGCCCACTTTCTTCCCCACCAGGCCGTGACTCTTGAGCGTATTGCCATTGATGGGGAAGTTGGGCGTCTCCCAAGCCTTTAGCTGATTGTAGAGCTCCAACTTGTTGGTATACTTCAGCAGCTGCTCAACGAAATCCCGTTTAGCATACGGTTGCAGACACAGCTTTTGATAGTCACGCAGACAAACGTACTCCACATCAACCTGGCAAAATTAATCGACTTCAGTTTACTATAAAGTAAAGAGTTGTAGAACTTACTCGCTGACGCTGCTGTGTGATGAACAGCGCCAGATCACGTTCGTGGGCGGACAGCTTCAAGCGTTCGTGCATTTTTATAGCATCCTCGGAGCTATTGAGCAAGCCTATCAGATACAAAATGGGATAATGCGGCTGTTCGAAATGCTTTAAATCGCTGCAAAGACGCTTAAACTCAGTGAGATCCGGCTCAGCTGGCAGCCCGCAATGCGCAGTCAAGTCACACTTATACATCTCCAGCACTAGCTCACAGCCAAAGTTGCCGGCAACAATCTTCTGAAGCTCGGCCCAAATGCGTTCGCCACTAATCCGTGCCAAACCCTCAGCATTCGCTTTTATGGCGGCCAATGTTACAGCATCGTGGGTATCTGCAACGGGTACAATCCTGCCATAGAAGCGAAAGTAGCGTAGAATGCGTAGGTAATCTTCCTTGATGCGCACATCCGCGTCGCCAACAAAAACAATGCGACGCTTCTGCAGATCATCGTAACCATAGAAGTAATCGTATACGGTGCCATCGAAGCCCAGGAACATGGAGTTTATGGTCAAATCACGACGATTCGCATCCAGTTGCCAGTCGGTGGTGAATATCACATCCGCATGGCGCCCATCGGTGCGTACATCGATGCGAAGCGTGGTCACCTCGAAGTTTTCCTTGTTGTTGATGCGTGGCGTTATTGTGCCATGCTTTTCGCCTTTAGCGTTAATCATGCGCACCTCCTCCTTCGTAAACATCTCCTTCATCTGTTCAGGCGTTGCTGTAGTTGCCAAATCTACATCCTTGGGCTTTATGCTCATTAGAATATCACGCACAGCACCGCCAGCAATGCGCAGCTCATAGTCGTACTTCTTAAAGAGTGCCACAAGTTCTTCCAGTTCCGGCGTGAAAATGCTATGGAACTCGGCACTGTCGACCTTCGTGAAAGCGGGATTCTCACGCATCCTGGGCGGCTTACCAAGCTGTTTGACGATGTCCTCTAAAAGTTCACTTTCTTGTGATGGCTTGGCGATTTTCGGTGGCGAAGGCATTCGGCTGGGAAAAGTTGTTAATAAACGAATGTGCAGATGAAAATTGCCGACAGCCGATGCTGTAGCACGTGGTGAGGTTAGAATCTTGGTAATACAACGCAAACCATGCATTTGAAAGAACTGAAAAGCCCGCAAAACTTATTTCGTTTGTGATGAAATGAAGGAAGCCATCTTAGAGGTGGTACTATGAAGATATCGATATTTGGAACATATTTTAAGCAACTATTTTTGAAGCCAGATGTGAAGCTTTAATGGAGTCAAATATTATAAACTCAGTATTTCAAATTATTTATTATTAAATAAACTATACTTCTATATAAATTCACACCTTTTTATAATATAAAAATGTTTTGTTTTAAGCCAGATTTTTAGAATGCCAAAATAGCTAAGCTTTTTTAACTATCGGCAACCGTTAAGTCTCATTTATCGATTATTTTTAGTAAAAACAAGCAACCAGGGCTACTTGATACAGAACATCTGTTAAGTGCTTGCATACAAAGAACAATCAGCTGTTATGATAAAGGGAGAAGCTTCGATGTTTCATGCTTTGTTTTTGTTTTACTCAGTCTATATGTATATTATTTAAACTGCAATTAGTTCTGTTATTTTCACCATAAATAAATCATATTTATAGCATTTATACACAATTTATTATTTCTAATCATAATCATATATATTACCTATTTTTACCAATTTGCGCAAGTTGCAGTTCCATTTTTTAATCCAATTTCAACAAGCTGCCTTTTCACTAAACAGTTTTACATATTGGTTATGCATGTATGTCTGTATATAGTAGTACATAGAGTTATTAAATGTTCATCAACTTTTCTTAGGCTTACATTAAAACATTATATACATAATACACGAAAACGCGGAAGCTGCACTTCAAATAGATTTTAAGCATCAAAAAAAACTTAAGATTACGCCATACAATGAATTATCAAATTGATCACAATCAACGACATATTCAAAACGACATGAAATTGTCTAATTTCTACAGATAACTCGATATCTATTTACTCAATTCATTCACAATTAAAGAATCTGTTAAATATTGCAGATAATATTTTTATTACTTAAGCTTTCATAGTTTTTTTTTGCCTAACCAACAGTATTAAGTCGCAATGTTTACTTCAAGTTCCAAATTAAACAAATACGACTTTCATGTCTTTTTACACATATAATGATTTCATTCATTTCTTTTTAAATGTCTTACTTAAGGTCTAATAAATATAGTTTATATTAATTTCTTTTATTTTTTACATTTTTAACACAAACATTAGGCATGTAAATTAGATTACAAAATGTGCAGTATGAGAAAAGCGATTCGTAAGGTTCAAAAACTCAAAAATAATGTTTCGCCAAGTTTATGAAGCTTTAACTAACACCTAGGCTAAAGACTATACTCTGTACGATCTGACAGTTTTGCTTTTAGGTTTCTTTTGTTTTTCTGTATTTTTTCATATCATATTCTAAATCGCATTCAATGTGTAAAAAACGACATTCCTCATATTTCAAGATTCCGTTAAAGCCGCACTCAGCTCAATGCGCTGGTAGATATTTGAGCTAAACATTAGTTACATTATTTACTGTGCAACTGTCGCTTGCACAAACAGTCAATTCAACGATTTACACAGACTGACCTTAATTATGTCTATAATGCCTAATTAACTAATATATTATTCTGTTTATATTTTTGTATACTATATTATCATTTTGTAGTTTTCTTGATTTCGTACAATTCTCAAACCTAACAGCCAGTTTATGCAAAAATATTTGTTATATTCTCTCTTATTGGATTTGTTGTTGTGGTATTCTTTAATAACTTCATTAATTCACATTATGCGCATGCGTGTTTTTGTTTGTTTAAATGTTAATATATGTTTTTCTGTTGAGTTTGTTGTTGTAGTATTTGTAGTGTTGTTTGTTTCTTATTTTTTGTTGTTGCATTTCAGTAGAATTTGAGATCGCAGTACCGTGATTTCAATATAATTTAATGGACGAGTCTCAATGCTGTCTGCTGGCTTATTAATCATTAGTTTTAATGTTGATCATCATCATCATCATCGTTGAAAAGAAGATCAACATCAACTTCATCGTAGTCGATCTCTTCCAAATCGATGTTATCTTCCTGATCATCATCATCTTCATTATCATCATCATTGTCGTTTTCATTCCCTTCCTGTTCCTCCTCATCGCTGGAGGAATACAGCTGAAGCTCCCTTAGCTGCCTTTGCACAAAATGTTAATGTTCCATAAGGGCCGCTAAAATAAACAACATTAAAATCGTGAATACATAATATTATTTATAATGAGATAAAGTGAAAGTTGAAAGACTTTCGACTTACGCGACGGTGTTCGGCCGGTCCTATTCTCATTGGGTGTGAAATTTAGAAAGTCCCATATCAAAATAGTATCATCGTGCGAGCTGCTCACAATTTGAAACTCATCGAATTGCAGGCGAAAGACGCGGCCAGTGTGCTCCTAAATAATAATAAATTAGTACTCCATATTTACATATATTATGCAAACACATATAGTATTCGACACAAATGATTAGAATGAACTCACCACGAGCGTATTGAGGCACAATGTATTGGAAGCGGCTCGCGGATCAAGTGCGGCAACCAAATCCCACACTTTAATTTTGCCATCATAAGCGCCGCTGACAATTCGCTTCGTATCGAAGCGGATGCAGCGCACCAGCTCTTCGTGGCCTTCCAGAACGCGCAGACAGGCGCCGCACTCGATGTCCCACAGCCTGTTAAGGAGAATGAGAAGTTTAATAAACATTCCAACAATTGTTATTACATTTCACGTGCTCACCTAATTGAGTTATCAGAGCTGCCACTGACCACAAGACGATCCCTATACTGCAGGCAAGCGATGCCACGCTTGTGGCCATTCAGGGTACGCACAAATTCACAGCTCGATGTGGACCACACCTTGATGGTGCGATCACCGCTAGCGGACACAATGTATTTCTCATCAAAGTCCACCACATTGACGGCCGCACGATGGCCAACAAGAACGCGTCGCAACGTTATCTCGCTAGGCGAGGTCATGTCCCAGACGGCAATCGAACGATCCTTGGAGCAGGTCACCATCATGCCATTGTTGAAGCGTAAATGTAGCACCGCCTCGCAATGATGTATCAATGTGTTGACCATTTCCCCAGTGTTAACATCCCAAACACGCACCGTCGAATCACTCGAGCCGCTAATAATCACCTTATCGTCATACTGCAAGCACAGCACCGAACCAGTATGTCCCATCAAAGTCTAAAATAAATGGAATTAAATCAATTATTAAGTGTCTGGCAAAATTCACAATCGTGACATACCTTGACGCACTGGAGCTCCGTGCGATCCCATATCTTAATGGTGTTATCGCGCAAACCGGACACAATCTTGCCATCGTCATACTGCAGGCAATAGACACCCTTCGAGTTCTCTGATCGACAATTGATGCGACGCAGCATGTGTCGGCCGCTTCGCCAGTTATTCTCTATGGTATCTATGTCCTATAACCGAAGGAAGTAAATGTTAGTAAATATAGAAAAAAAGTATTGTTTGAGGTACTCACATTCATTATCTTGGGGAACAGTTCGCGATGGTATGAGTGTGGCCTTTGTATTTGTCCGGGTCGTGGCTTAAACAGATGCTGCATCCAGTTGCGACGCTCTGCGAGTCCACGCCACAAGGAATCTGTGCGCACCTTGCGCTCAATGAGCTTTTTCCAAAGCATGCCCTCGGATATGACACGCAGCCATTCCTTGCACACTAGTTCGGCGGACTTGAGTGATTCAGCATCCAAATACGATAAGATGTTCTCGGCAATGTGATCCAGACCTTTTTCTGAAAGGCACAAGAAACAAATGCAAATATTAATTCAGCTTTTCTTTAAATTTTTATGGCTTTAAAACAATAAGCAAATGTAATAATTATAATAATTACGAACCCCACCATTATAATGCAAACATTTTGTGATTGTTTAGAACTGAGCATGATATATTATTATTGCCTCTAATTACTAACTAAAACTTTTTTGCGCCTGGCACATATTAAAATATATGACCCATTTTCTCAGTTACGTTAAATATAAGGAACTATCTAGTAACGTAGTTGATTTGCATTAAATATATATAAGTATTGTTCTGCAGTTCAACAGCTTCAAGATGAAACATGCACTTAAATGAACCCAATGTGAGTTGATGACTCAACACACAGCACTTTCAGTTTGCTTAGCTTCCTTGCAAGCTCTTCCAAACTCAGCCAAGTGATTAAGCAGTATGCCACGATATATTTAACTACCTATATAAATACACTTAAATGTGTATATAATAAGTACATGTATCGTGAGCCTAGAGAGCCGCAAGTTGTGACTCACTGCAGATCCGGATTGTAATCGAGTTGGTGCATATCTCGTTCGCATCACGCTAATGAAGCCACGATACAATATTCCCAGTGAAACTTTGGCTCATCGTAGGTGCTCCCAAAACCCACGCGCCACCTCCAGAGACGAGGCGAGACTATGACTGTGACTTTGTGACGCGCCTAACGGCATTTGAAGCAGCATTTAGCAGCGGGAGTGGCGAATTGAAATCGTCCAATCGACAGATGTCACAAGTCATGGATAAGAAGGGAATGAATCAACGTGCAACGTGTGTGTGTGTGTCTGTGTGTGTGGCATGCATCAAGCGAAACGAGGTGGAGAGAGCGCCCTGTGCACTGGTCTAGCTAGAGTGAAGTGCATAAAGTGCTGCATTTGCCAAACACAATTAAAAATGTGCATAACTCGCTTTGGCAGTCGGCGAGCAAAGTGACTTTGCAGCTGAGACTGAACTGAGACAACAACATTGCAACGTTGATGTAGTTCAAGTTGTCGCTGTCGTTGCAGTTGCTATTGCTGTTGCTGTTGTCGTCTAACGGTCCATGTCGCCAGCCTATCCTCAGTCAGTTCTGCGCGTCTATCTTTCTGTCTGTCTGACCTCACTGTGTGTGTGTGTGTGAGTGTGCCTGGTTAGCTGCCTTTGAAGTGCATTACAATGTAAATGGAGGAAACAACGGTGCTTATTTCCCGCTCCCATTCTTCGTTTTCCATTCTCTTAACACATCCTGACAAGTCTCTCTCTCTTTGTTCACAAGTTGTGTGCCTTGTTTTGCAAGTGAAAAACTCTTGGGACGAACCTCTGACTTCAATATGCCATAATTATGCACCTAAGGATATCCGGAGTACATTCAACCTCAAATTCTCAACATTGATAAGGCAAATATGTTCCACATTCTATCGACTGTTCTATTTCTTCTAGTACATCACGCGACTAATAAAGAATTTATTAAACTTCTTATTGTTGATTTCATAACTATAATTAAAGTGATTCTCCTTCATGTTTATTGTTTTGTTCATTGAATAAAATATGTCGTTTTGCTCAGGTTTTTTACTTTTCGATTTTTTTTTTTGCGTTTGTTTTGTTTTGCTTTGCTTTGCTTTTTGTTCCGGCAAAGCGCGTTTAATGGGGAAGCAATGACCTTTGAGTCAACAACATAAGCAACGCCAACGACTTCCAACAACAGAGCCCCCAACCCCCCACCACCCCACAACACCTGTGCTCCCAGCACTTGCCAACCAATCAAAAAACAGTTGCACAGCAACAGTCAGCAGGATTGAACGTAAACGGGGAAGGGGGGAACAGAGAGGTGGTGATGGGGAGTGAGTAAAATGTGGGGGATTAATTCGAGTTACCTTCATGTTTCGTTCACTGTGTTGTTACTGTTCTTTGTTGTAATTGTTTTTCACTTCATTGTATTACTTTGCCTGCTGCCTATAAACATTTATCTCTTCCTTTCACCATTCTTATCTAGTTGAGACTTTATTTTAGTTTCTGTCGACGATTTGCAAAGAATTTTGGCAAGTTTCTCTTGTCAAACTTTTCACAATCTTTCTTTGATTAATTTTTCGAAATGTTACTCGAAAAATCTACCCAATGACACATTAAAGAATATTTCGTTATTCATCAAACACTCAATTCGAAAAATTCGAATCTAATAAAATGTTACGTGGTTCAACTCGGACAGTATCGTTTGTATCTGAGCCTGAAGAGGATGAGACCATAGGCCATGACAAGGCCTCTGAGGATTCAGTTAAAGAAGCCATTGTTCGATGGATCATCTACATTATAACCTATGCTCTGATAGTATGTAGCGTTTAAACTGTTAACTCGATAGCTCTTTTCAAGATGCAACTACTTTAGATTATCGGCACTGGAGCTATATGGGTGGGACTCGTGTTGAATGATAGCTTGACGCACATAAGTGCGGATAAAATCGGCTATGGCAGTCATGTTATAACACATATCTTTATACTTTGCGGCGTGGCAACCATTGTCGTTGGCTATGCAGGTGGTTGCTGGTTCAATGCTCATCAGGGTCTTATGCTAAAAGTGGCAAGTATTTGGAACATTTATCTGTCATCGATAATATTCTCTATTCGCAGCACTTTTGTCTCATTATAACCACAATTTTGCTATATATATTGGTAATTGTTATCGTTGTATTTGCTTCAACTGCTCGAAGGGCCGATGACTATCTGAATGAATGCTGGGAAGAATATACGAATAAGAACAGAACAGTCGATATGATGGAGTTACAGATTCGGGTAAACTCGACTATATAACATGAACCATATTCTTAAATCTTTAAAATATATTTCTGGCAGTTCTTTTGCTGTGGCATTAATGGCATTAAAGACTACACTGAAGGCGATTATGTGCTGAGAATGTCGTGCTACTTCAAATTTAATATGCGTGCTCAACCATTTCAACAAACCTGCTCACATGCGATCAAAGACTACTTTCATCAGAAAAGAAACGATTGTATAATCTTCAATAGCGTAGTCATTGTATTGCTGGTGCGTAAACTAATCCTACTAAATTGGAAATGATATTGATCCACATCTTCCCTTAGATTATCTACCTCATTTTGTGCAAATTGTTGCATAAATGGCGCGTGATCTATGTATGATAAGTAGTCGCAAATTCAGTATACGTAATCCCTTTGAATACTGTCAAATAAATGTTAAATGTCGAAATAGTTTAGTTTTAATTTAGATACTAATTACATGAAAATTATCACATTAGAGGTCCTGCTATGGATTAACCACATGCAGTCAGTGGAATTCGCTGTGAGTAATCTGAATTAGAATTGAAGGATCGCGTCCGTCACTAACTCAGTTACTTATTAGTTCGTGGGTATATCCTTGATAATGGGCGGATTTTATCTACCCATCGATCACTCATACATGCAGGTGGAACTAGTGTGTTATTGGACTACTTCCATACGCAGAATGTTTGTGGTGTGCGGCATTGTGCTGATCCTTGCAGGAGCATTCGGTGCATTTTGGTATCGCAGGCACATCGAGTTCATTTATCTAACACAAATGCTGTTCATTGTGCTTGGCATTATCTTCACCATTGTCCTGGCTCTTTTCATCACATACAACTGTCATATCGAGAAGGCGAAGAGAAGAGTGGAATATCTTTGGCTGGAGACCGAAAACGATAGAAACGCATTCTTCATGATGCAACAGCATGTGAGTTCTATAAACTATTTTTGTTTGTAAAGTTTGTAAGATTCGACGAATCAATCGATAGCTAAAATGCTGTGGGAAATCTGGGCCAGAAGACTACATTGACAAGGAGCAATTTCCTGTTTGTCACAAGAATTTCAACGCGGAGGACATTAAATTTACCAAAGGATGCATTGAGGCTGCTGAAGATTTTTACAACAAGAAAGTGATGTTCACCATTGTGGCTATGGTGGCTATGATCGTAGATGAGGTAATGCCTTTGTATTATGATATATTTAAATCTTATTATTCATATTCTACTCAGACAAAATGTCTACTACTTTCCATTGCTCTGTATCGATGCAGGGTGAAGATTGCTACTGTTGCCATCCGCCATAATGTTACATATATTACTAGAAGAACTTGATTATAGATTTCCATTTTAACTAAACTCTGGACCGAAATATTTAATCATGATAATTAAATACTGAGATATTCTTTGATTTTATTTCAACGCATCCTAACTTCAATTAGACAATCCATTATTCATCTAAGCGACATCGAGAAGATATTGTACTTCTCATCTTTTATGCATTATCAAACGATTTCATTATTCTTTGTTTGAGTTTGTCTGTTGCATAACATTAAAAGAGATGATTTTTTTTATGTACTTACTTGGCAACAATGTTATAAAGTCGCGCTGTAGCATGGGCTTCAGATACGCATTGATCTGTCCATGTTGATAGTGGCACATGCGCGTCAGCAGCTGCTCAACAAAGTCAACCTGCCCCGATTCGCTCCACTGTGTAAAGTACTGAAAGCAGACTTCCCGCTCCGACTGATATGTGGGCGATGAATCTTTCTTGCGCACCGGATCGTACAGCATTGTGGTTGTGAACTGTAAGAAAGAATTTCAATTAAAAAAACAATGCGAAATGTGAATTATGAAACTTTACTTGAGTACTAAATTACTATGTAATATATGCTGCCCACTCTCTCCTTATCTTTCTCTTTCTGTTTCTATATTTATTTTGCTGCCTTTGTTTGTTTGTGGGTCTGACAATGTCAGAGGGCACCTCGTAAAAGTGCTCGAAAGTAGGTAGCTCAGGTCTTGGTATAAAATGAATAATGGCAGGTTATGTGCCAAGCGAAGATTGTGCAACTCTCAGACGAGTTGGCGACGAGACCAGCAAATAAACTTGAGCAATTAGTTGAGCTTGAAGTTTGCCTCTCTTTTTTTGTTTTTGTATTTTCTGCTTTTTCGTTTCTACACTTATTAGGATAAGCCGAGCTTAATGCTTAGCGGATAAGCGAACCTTCAAGCTTAATGCGTGATACAAACAGAGATCAATTTAGAAGCTCGCACAGATTATGTTAACTGAGTGAGGTTATTAGTTTATGATCTCGGTACCAAGACGAATGAAAAAGGTTTTAATACACGTGGTGAACAATGGTGTTTGAATATTAAGAAATAAACTTCGTCATATACAAAAATATATTACAGTAATAAGTTTCGGCACTCTAGTAATTTATTAAAATAAAGGAAATATCATCAACATGATGACTTAAAAGACGACAAAGATTAACATAAAATAAACAATCATTTGGAATATAGAATTTATCTCATCACTTGCTAAAAACGTTTTTTAATACCCTGGATTATTTCGAAAATTTAGTTGAAAGATTTCTTTTGAACAATAAACATAAAGAGACGGCCTAATTGTGAGTCATTCTTTATAATTAAGTTAACTGCAACGCCAACAATTTATATATACACCCATATATACACAACGACTATCTGTATATGCGCGATTAGTAAGTTTTTATATATATCTCTAGTTGCTGTGCTGTGCTCTCTATATGTATTAATACCTTGACTACTTTTAAACCTTGTTTATGCATGCACTAGTGTGTGTGTATCGGTTAGTTAATGCTATGCTACAATAGTGTGCGTGTACACGTTTTTCAGCAGCGCTTTATTTAATTGCAATATCATAGTTGTTAGCGCCATTTGTTTGCCTTTGCATTAAACATTAAAGTTGAAATCGTTTGCCAAGATTTAGTTAATGACTTTTCGAGACTATTGCTGACCTCCAACAAACTAATATTGGTCACTTCATGGTGCAAATAATACGTCAGTTTTGCAATTTAACTGTGACAAGTGCCTCCTAGGTCAGTTTACTAGAAATTACTTAAAGGTACTTCTATGCCAATTGACATGAATCATTAATTGTGCTCGTTATATTTAAAGACCCTTTATTTGGGATTATGCAGGTCTAAATTATAACACAAGGGACCGCAAAAAATAAAAATAAACCGGTTTTGTAGCCTTGTACAATTTAGTAACAAATATGCGGCCTGTATTTAAGACCTATTTACTGTCGAGACTCTGAGACTGCCAAATCTTAATGATAAGCGAAGAAAAAAATTATACAAAATAATAATAATAATATTTCCCTCGACATTATTTCACCTTGATGTCAGCTCAGCTTTTGCAACGCAACCACAACAAAGATGACTCAAATGAAACTTAATTGCTGACTGAGTGCGTACAACGTTTTGCCAAAAAATAAAAATAAAACATCAACTTTTGACCCAGAAAATCAAGTAAATAATGGAGAAGCATTTAATGGAATTGAACTGGCTATGCCCAATAGGTTGGGTTGGGGTGGGGAGAGGGGAACTGACCTTCACTCTATTCACGCCTCCGCCTTCTACTTTCCCTTCTCCATCTCCCTCAGTGTCAGTCTCTCATATTTACGCACAATAAACCAAATTATCTATGTAAACAGCAATTTGAGCGAACAGATTGAAATAAATACGAATATTTATACAACACTGTAGCGAACATAAACAAAAACTTGAAAGTAATGAAGGCCAATTATTAACTGTTAATCACAAATATACTCAAAATACACCATTAAATAAATAAAAACAATTTTGATTTGATTAAGGTGGCGATAGAATATGAAATGTGTGTAAGGCAACAACAAGAAAAAGCGTCAAAGAAAAGCTAACGAATTTTTAATAGAGTGCACGAGTGCAAAATTTATAACATATGTACATATGTATGTTTCAATCTACATACATATGTATGTGTAGATATGCATACGAAAATAAAACACACATAAATAAATATATATATGTTTGCAATTGTATGTGTGACACCTTGAGCATTTATGTATGTACGTTGTTGCTCACTCTTATATACGTACACACGTACATATATACGCTGCGAAATACATACTTATATGTATAAGAAACTCAACTCATTAATTACACCTGAAGAAAAAAATAATGATGAACTTACTGCTTGTGCATTGGAGTTAGTCTCGTCCATTATTTTGTCAGTCTCCATTTTCATCATTGTGTTGTTTCTGTTGCTGCTGTTGTTGTGTTTTGTTGAATTTATATTTGCTGCTTGGCTGGTTGCTTGCTGCTGCTATTTATTGAGAGTACACTACCACACACACACAAATATATTGTTTCGCAATAGCTTAAGTTAGCAATACGTTTATTTTTATTTATATGAACTTAGCACATGTACGTTTCCATTAATTGGTAATTAGGCATTATTAAACTATTATAACTTGCAAGAAAATTATATAGAAATTTCGGTTTGAGGTTGTCCATCTACTACAACTCTCTTCTCAGGGTGGTGACTTTAGCGCTTTCTCGTTTTTACCCACTCACAATTTTCATTGCTTTCTCGTTCGCGCTTTATATTTATTCACCACGCCGCGCGTTACTGCCTCCAACAAATATGTGTTATTCTTTTTGACAAGTCATTCTTTTATAGTTTTTATTTGACTTGCTTCGCTTTTCTTAATTATTGAATTTTTATTTCATTCGCACAATAGAAGGATTGCAATTACACCGTGCAATTGCCCGCAAAAGCACGCGTGTTTGTTTGTGTTACACTATTACGATTAATTTAAATTATATTTTCGGATTTTTTCTCTCCACCATAAGCGACGGCACGTAGATGTTGTCAGTGTGTGTGAGTATAGAGGTGGGAAAACATCGAGGGCAAAATCGATGAATCGATATTATTAAATTTTTGTGAAACATCTTTTTTTTCTTGACAAGCGTTCATGTTTTTCAAAACCAAATAAAATATTATAAATGCATTTCATTTCTATGAAAATTATTCTTTATTCACTTTGTTTCATAAAAAATTTTACTTTAAGCTGTTGGTCGATACGAAAATTGTCCAAATATCGATGCCACAAACATCTTTTCTGAACCTAGCGATAGCTATGGCCATAGTTGCACTCCCCATGTATCGATATTGAAATTTCTATTAAACGATTTTTGTATTACTTTAATTAACGAATAAATAAAATGTACTTCCCATTTTTTTAAATTGTATTAACATTTTTATTATTTATTTTAATAACTTACAAATACAGCTGTACACGAGTGTTCCTGCAAAATAAAACCTGTTTGGTGTAAAATGGGCACTCTGACTTTAGATGCTCAACTGAACTAGTTCACTCTCGATCAGTTGTTTTGGATTCTGTTATTTAATTTTTGCTATTGATAAACTATTTTAGGCTGAGGGGGGCACGTCTCCAGATAACCTTCGAGCCCAATAAACTTAACGTTGACGCAAGTAAGTGTCTATTAACATCGTTCTAATTAAAATCGAAACATTCGCTCACATTCGTTTGACCGCAGTGGTCGCTTTTTATTTTGTAAGCCAACGAATAGTCGGTTAAATTCTGTCATATTAATATATTGTAGAAGCAGTTTTAAATAAATATAAATGTAAATTCTTAATCTTTTTCAGTGGTGCGACTTTTCAACACTTTACGCATGGCTTGCCAACGCAACCAGGATACAGCCAACTTCGTCTTCAATGGCAAAAAGATTGTGGGAGTGGCGCTGAACTACATGTAATTGATATTCTTGAGATTCATATTGAGTTTGAGGATTGTTATCGTTAAACCACTTGTATGCCATACGCAGGTGCGCTGTCAAGGCAAGGAAAGTGGCTGTGCCCACAGTGCCCCTCGTCTTCCTGAAGCCCACAAGTTCCTATATTCGCGAAGGATCTCCCATTGTCGTAAGTTCCACTCGACTTCCGATTGTATGGATATTTCTAACTTATTCTTTATTTAGCTGCCCAAAGTGTTCAACAAGGTGGCCTACGAAGTGGAGCTGGGCGTTGTCATCGGTTCACGCTGCAAAAATGTGTCCAAAGAGCATGCTATGGAGTATGTGGGTGGCTATTGCCTGGCCCTGGACCTCACTGCCCAATGCAATCTGACGGCAGCACGTGCCACTGGCGGTCCCTGGACATTGGGCAAGGGATTCGATACCTCAACCCCTGTATCCTCTTTTATACCCTTCGATGCTGTGCAAGATCCACATGCGCTGCCACTGTGGCTGAAAGTTAATGGAGAGATAAAACAAAGCGGTTGCACAGCCGACTTGATCTTCAAAGTGCCTGACATTATCTCCTATGTATCCAAGCATATGACGCTGGAAGAAAATGACTTGATACTAACAGGCACGCCACATGGATCTGAAGCTTTTAAAGCAGGCGATGTAATCGAGTGCGGCTTAGCCGATCTGGCTACCATGAAGTTCAAGGTGTGTGACGAATAAATTGTCGGTCATATGACTTTAAATTAAATTTGTTGTGATTTTAAAACTACTATTAAATTGAAACTTAAATTGCTGTTCTCTGATATGTGAGATATATTCGTGGTTCATTTATTTTCGTGAATCACAAGCCACCAAAAATTTCTGCATCGCTACACAGTTATTAGTGTTCTTCCACTTCGAAGCTGGACAATTAATATAGACTTGTTCCATGGTGCAGGCGAGCAAAGTAGCCGGATAATAGTCACACTGATCCTTCGTGTGCAGCCATTCGAATTGCTTGGCACGGTTTTGAGCTATTAAATGGAGAGCTATAATTTCAAACTTAATAATATATTTATTAACTGAAAGATCTTACCCGAGTCCAGGCATGTATTTAGGCTCTTGATAATGAGCTGCGCCAAGGCGGGATCACTTCGATACCGTTGTTGTAGGCTACTTTGCACAACTGGCAGATTAATCGATCCGTTGGTCAGCAAATAACCATTCTGCTTAAACACACACTCTGCAATGCACTAAAAAATCAACCAATTATAATTTATTATTAGTTAGTAAGTCCTTAATAACTTACTGCATGCAGCGCTACTTTGTCTGCTTTTAAATTACGAGTCTCTCCATTGTTAGTTGTGGTTTTGTTCTGACTTAGCAGGGACTTGCGACAGGACTTGCTGATTGCATCATCTTTCTGTATGTTGCAGCAGGAACTTATCTGAGTTCGAGATAATGATTACTGTAATTATCCTTTATACATGCAAAAGAGTAAATAAACTTACAAATTTGGGTTGTTTTGCTTTCTCGCAGCTTGTCGTATTATCAAAGGATTTCCCCTTAGCGCACACAACTGGCTGCAAAATAAGCCATAACAATAGAATATACTTTAAACACATGTTTCTGACTACAGTGCTCGAATCGATATGCTTAAATTTTTACCTATTTTCATATTGTTTATAATTATCAAATGTTTAATGTAGCATTTAAATTCAAATTTAAAAATGCAAAATGGCGTTTAACGATCGGAACAATTTTGTGCTCCTCTAACAGTTAATAGAGCCACTCCTCAGATGTTAATGGGCTCTGTTAATAGATGCTGCTGCTAAAACTCTGAATTAATAACAGCTGCTCACTTGCTGTTCAAATGTGTTGTAAACAAAACGCAAAGAAATGGCAATGGAATCGGACGGCTTAAATAAAGGACATCCAATCTTTCGCAATGAACCATCATTCAGGGAATTTAATAAAACATTCGAGGATGCTGACGATACACTGTTTTCATTTCTGAACGAAGTGGACGCGGAGACATTAAAAGAAGAGCAACAGCAACCTGCGCAAGTATTCATTTCATACAACCGCAGTTTCGCTCAAAGAGATCCTCGCACTCAGCAGGTTGTGGCCCAGCCTGTATATGATCATAGTACGCAAAAGCTGCCCTATGCATTCCCCAATCCTCAGGAACGACATTCGTCGCTAAGCCGTGCCCAGCAAGCCGCTTGTCTCCGAGTTCTCCTAGCCTGGCAACGCAACGTAGAAGTGGACAAGGCAGATTCCGTGGTGTGGCATGCCACGCACATCAAACGCAGCTCCGAGGAACAGTTGGTGCAGCAGCGCATCTTTGAATACGCCAACACTCAAAAGGAACGCATCTATGAACCCATGAAGCAACTGGTGCTGTGCTACAGCAAATGGTTTGCGGATTATATCCAGCAACTGCTGCCTACGATTCCCACGGCCAGCTATGCAACACACTCGGGATTGCCGCAGCTGTCACAGTGCAAAGCTGTAAACGTGGATGAGGCCAACATGGAGAACATAGAGCTGCTGTGTCGTGTGGGTCAAGTGCGTCTCTGGCCAGAGATTGAAATCAAGCAATCCGAGCTCAGCTCGTTGCGTGTGCGTCTCGAGCGTTATGCGTGTCCAGCATTTGAAGCTAAAACTTTGACACAGCGCCTTGTTGCTGAGCTGAAGCAACGCATCGCTGTGGCGGATGAGGATGTGTTTGTGCTGCCTCTTGATGCCATCTTGTTGCTACTGATACCTGGCGCCTACATTGACCTGCCCACCGAAATGCTGGTGAGCATACGCGACATTCCCGACAGCGCCTTCAAATCCTTTGAGTTCCAGCAACCCTTTGCCGCTCGTCACTGTGGCTGGCATACGAATAGTCGTCTCTTAAGCCAGGCTTATGCTGCATTTGCGCCATCGCAGTGGCTGCAGTTCAATCCTGATGCCAGCGTCTCAGTGATTGATGAGCAACTGCACCAGGATGAAGCTGATAATGATGAGCTGCCTTCGCAGCTAGATTATAAACTGCAACCCATAGAAGAGACTGTTCCACATATTAAACAAACAAAAACGAATTCCGCTTTGATCAGCTGGCGTCTGCGCAACGCTGAAGCGGAGCAAGGCCTGCAAATCTACAGCAGTCTCTCATTGGCTGCAGTGCATGATCCATGGGGTAAACATCCGCTGGGTTGTCACCTGTTCAAACTGGAGACTAAACCAGAATGTGGCTGCGAAGTCATGTCCAAATATGAGCTGCTCTCAGCCTGGTTGCAGTTGAAGCTGCTTCAAACCGAAGTGGGACACTGCACACGCATTTCTTTGCGGGATTTTATACCATTGCTGGAACAACCATTACAATTGACTGCAGTCGAGCAACAACTGCAAGATCTGTACAACATCAGCATGCCACAACAGCTGTGCCATTTGCACGAGTTCCTCAAACTTCTAAGAGGTGTTGCGCCTGGCGAGTATTTGCTACGCTATACAACCAAGTACAAAGACAAGCTTCTGTTATGTCAACCGCTGATGGCGCCAACAGCACAAAGCTTTAAATTGCATGATTTGATTACTGGGACGACGCCTAGCAACATAGACTTTCTCACCGATAGCAATTGCTATCTGCCAATTGCGCCGACGCTGTGCAGCCGCCTGCATGAGGAACAACAGCTGCTGCCTTGTGCTTTTCCAGCCAAAGCGAAGGGCGTGCAACGCGCCAAGAAGAAGTTGAAGGTGGAAACGAAACCCAAGCTGGTGCAGCGGATTAGCTCAAGTTTAACCAAGAAACCAGCACCAAAAAAGCACAAGCGACGTTCTCAACGACAGCGAAAACGTGACGAGGCCAAAGCCAAGGAAAAGGAGGACAAAGAACTAGACAAATTCATGTGTCTGTAAAAAGTACAATAAAATCTAAGGTAGTTAAATGTTTATAAAGACTTGTATGTGGTTTCATTCTTTATTGCATCTTTCACTACGAACCAATACTTAAAGCAGCCATGTCCACCTCTTTAATCAGCTCATCCTCGTTCACCTTCAAAGGCGAGCAACGTGTCCAGAATACCGTGTCCTCTGCCGCTGGCAACTTGTCGCTGGAAAACGTATGTAGCGATAGATCGTTAAACACATTATGCTGCTCGTAATCATCCTCTAGAGCAATCTCAGAGCAGTGTTCCGAAATGCGATTGATATGGTCATCATCAGTGTTCTTTGTACGGTTCAGTGTCAGCATCTCGAAGCTGTTACAGATAAGCAAAACATTGGGCAATCTCTCGCGTTGCCAGTTACACCAAAGCAGGTTGTGCATTAAGGCATATGGGCAGTGGGGTAGATAGTAAAGCGTGGGCACCTCGGCTTCATGACGACCCGCACAATCTTCAGACATAACTGTGCCGTTGAGACGTTGCAGCAGCTCCTTTTCGCTGTCACGGAATACGGGATCATAGTACAGCGCCTCTTTAATGTTGTGTTGTCGCTGGACGCTTACAATAAACGCCGTTTGATGTAGCGCCTGGTGGGTGCGAGTGAAGGGTCCTAAGCCCAGGCACACGATACGTTCCAGCGGTCGCTTAAGGGAATCTAACTGCTGCTGTAGTGTTTCCATGGCCACAATGAAGTAATCACTTTGGGTCATTTCGCCACAGATGCGCTCCAGGCGCCTACAAATTCAGAATTCAAGCTTCAAATTATCACCAAAGAAAAAAACCCAGTCTGTTCCTTGCACCTACGTTTGAAAGTTGTCCACATTGACATCAGGACAATCGTTAAGGTAATCGCTTTCGGACTTGTGACGGTTTCGCCTGCTTAGGCACTTACGTGCCATCCATTTTTTCCGTGTAACCACTTGGAATTCGTCGCCCGCGCCAGACATGTCAAACAAAATCGTTTGTAAATAAACTTTTTTGTTGATGTGTATTTATTATTTTGCTATCGCTTTAATTCGCTAGAGATGGCTGCACTATCGATGCAGCGATGTTTTTGAAATCGATCTTAAAACATTCGTTGGGAGCGCAATAATATAGTAGCAATGCAATTTTTATGTATAACGGAATAAGTTACTTTTAGTGAACTTAGACAATATTTCTAAAAACTAAAAAAAAAACTTTCTGATATCTTCTTGCTTTTGATAATCTCACTCTCGCTCGTATTATCGATATTTCACAGCTGACCATGGAGTACTTTTGCACAAGTGGTTGAAACCGCTGATGCTGCGCTTCTTCGTTATTTGCTGTTTGTATTTTTGTTAAGTATGAACGATCCGAACAAATCGATTAGTGTCAATTTATCCTCGCTGCTCAGTTTAAAAGCTGAATTACAACGCAAACAACATGAAGTCAAATTGGCTAAAGCTGCCAAAACGCCAGCCAACGAATTTCGCCCCAACAAAGCGGCCAACGAGCGAGAGAAAACCAAATCTAGCAGCAGCGGTCGCGACAAAAAGCAAAACTACACAGAAATCAGTCGCAGCGACGAAGTGAAGGTGTATGAAGCGGAAGACTATGCACAGTTAGAAAAATCACGACGTGTTCTGGAGGCGAAGAGTAAGTTCTATGATCGCATGAGCCGCAGTGGCGGGAGCCTCAACTCCGATGATAACTGCCTGGTAATGTTTAATCGTAAGCGGCAGGAGCAGCAAGATGAACCAGAGCCGCCTTCAGAACCACGAGCAACAACGCCTCGGGAGCGACGGGTTAGCAGCAGCAGCGACAGTGATAGCTCTGATGAATCTGTGGCGGGCAACGATGAGGACGAAGTGGAGTATGTGGATTGTTTGGGACGCACAAGAAAATGCCTGCGCAAGGAACTGGCTGAGGCAAAGCGACGCGACAAGCAGCTTGCAGACAGCATGCCAGAGCGGTTGGATCAAACCAAAGCCAATTGGATGATTGATGTTAAAGGCAATCGAGGGAGCAATCACAATAGCGACATCGGCAGTAATGCCAGCGGTGATGATGAGCCCAGCTATGGACCTCGACCCACCGAAAGTGTGTTTAGCGATGCACTGTCCACGATGACCAAGCATGACGAGCAGCGCATGAACTGGGAACGCAAGGAGGTGGAGAATGTGGACAAACCCGACGTGCATTATCAGGACGTGTTCTTCGATGAGGCACGCACTCATGGTGTGGGCTACTATGCCTTCTCAACCGATGAAGCGGAGCGAAAGCAACAGCAACGCGAGCTGGAGCAAGTGCGAAAGGCAACACAATCGGAGCAGAAGCGACGACATGATTTGCGCGCTCAACGTGACAAAATCGTAGCGGATCGCGTATTTGCTGCAAAAAATAGAATAAGAGCACGCAATGGACTGCCGCCCATTAGCAAGGAGGACTACGAGCGTGAGGAGCAACTGAAGAAGGATGAAGCGGCAGCCGAGACAGCGGAAAGGGAACGGGAGCAAAAGCAAAAGGCAGACAAAGTGTCTGCAGAAAAGGCGGCCGAAGAAGCGGAACGAGAAGAGCTGCGCAAGGAGCACATACGCGACTGGGATAGGGACAAGAGTGGTGTGGCCAAGAAGCATCAGGAACAAGAACAGCCACCCGAAGAATGGCATTACAAAGCAGAGCGT
Organism: Drosophila albomicans; assembly: GCF_009650485.2. Taxonomy (NCBI): domain Eukaryota; kingdom Metazoa; phylum Arthropoda; class Insecta; order Diptera; family Drosophilidae; genus Drosophila; species Drosophila albomicans. The sequence continues at coordinate 24,342,741 of NC_047631.2, forward strand.
TTGCCCATGTCGCAGGAGCAATGGAACGAACAGCAGCGCGCTGTGCGTGCTCCAGAGTTTGCACCCATGCCCGAGGCGCCGCTGAAGCGCACAAACTTTAGCAGCATGCCACCGCCTTCCGCGCTGTTGAGTGATAACCGAGAGTTTAGTAACTTTCACACTACGAAGCGCGAAAAGCAATTCCAGCGCCGCAACTACACGCCAGATGTTGCTGAAGAGCTGGATGAAGAGCCTTCGTCAAGTTCTCGAAGTCAAGGAGCTGCGATACCGCCACCTGATTGCCTAGACTCAAGTGCACCTTCGCTGCCGAAGCGTCCCAAAACTCAGGAGGAGCTGGAACGCTCCATTACAGCGGGTCTGAAGTTTCTACGGGATAACTGTGACAAAGGCGTCCTGGGCAACAAGGGAACTTGGACAGCTAAAGCGGACTATTAAGCTTATGCAGAAGATAAGGAATTTATCATTCGTATGTCATTTATTGCTTCATGTGTAAAAACAATAGTTTTTAGAAAAAAACTCGACAAGTGTGGAACTATTGTCTGCATTTAAATATATCTATGTTATGTACCTAGATTAATTCAATACAATTCACATTTTCAAAGTTTTAAGTTGGCTGCTAGAGAAACACGAACGAAACGGGAAACAGTTTACATATTGTGTGTAATTAGTGTTCTTCTAGTGTTCACAATTGTTTGTCTATGCTAACCTAAAACTTCTCGTCCCATCGAACTATATTAAATTATACATACAATTGAAAATATTTCCTACAAATTGAGCATAACTAAAAGTATTATTAGGTATTAATATCGTGTGTTGTGTGTGAGAGATTCGGGAGCAGAAGCAAATCTAAGCATCGGGTGTTTTTAAAGAAATTTGTGCTTTAGCCGTTTAGAGCATATCTCTGTCAACCATATCAACGACAATTTCGGACATCTTTTGTCTACACAGATCGTTGGGCGGAAAATTCAAAGTTGGCGCTCCTTCATCCTTATCGAGGTCGTCATTTCGATTCAAATACATGTCCGGAGCATCCTCCGAAGAACATGTGCTAATGGGTATAATATCCATTGCCAGACCCAGAGCAAATCGTCCATAGGCTTTCAGTTCCTGGGCAAATCTATAAAAAAAATTGATTAGTACATTTTGTTTTTAACCGTTTTTTAACGAACTCACAGTTCCTGAAACTTTTCTAGCGTATTGCAATGCTCAGGTAATTCAGTGCACAGTATTTCCAGCCATCTGAACAATTCCTCCGTGTAGATTTTGAGCATCGTCTCCAGCTGAGCGTCACGCATTTCCTTTGTGGTGCAACAATACAACAGATTGGCAATGTCCAAGGCAATGGAACTGTAACGCACTAGTTGAAAGTCCAACAACGCCACCTCGAGCACCTGTTGTCGATCTTCCGGATCGTAGCGATATAAGAAATTATTCACCCAACAATCGCCATGACAAATAGCTGATAAAGGTGATTCGGCGCTGGCCAATTCAACCATTTGGCCAAAGAAAGATGAACTCTCCGCAAAGTCACACAATGCATGGATATATTTTGAATCCGCAGGCAGCACATCGGAAACCATTTTAATGGCATTCTTTGTGAGACGCTCATAATAGTTGCGATACCAACTGGTATTTGCCGTGCAGAAAATGCCCTCACTAATCAGACTACACATCTTGTTAAACTCCAGCGGATGCTCAAATTTATATGCTAAGCTCAGCGCATGCAACTGAGCCACTTGCAGCAGTACCGTCTGCGTCTCCTCGATGCTAAGCCCCTTGAGGCGATCCGACATTTCAAATCCACGCACACGCAGGTCCTCTGGAAAATCGAAATTATTAGCAATTTGAGTGAATGTTGATATATTATAGAGTTACCCATTATGAGCAGATCATGTCGTGCTGTATAGCACTTGGGTAAGGCATTGAACAGAGGCGCTTCTACACCTGTTTTGGTGGCTTGAAATTTAAGTAGCTCCGGCATAATAGAGGTATAAAATTCCACTTCATTGCTGCAAAATATTTTCAGTTGTAAACTTTGCTTAATAACAATAATGTAAAATTAGTAGTATAGTAAATTAATACATATTTCCTTTCTTATATAGTAATCAACAAGCAATAAGCATTTGTTCATCAAGTTTCATTAGGTTGGATAGCTAATACACCGGTGGAATAATACACCGGTGGAATAATTAGAATCCTCCAGAGAGACAGTGATTATCTAAACCGTCATGTTTTAAACGAAAATTATATAAAAAAAAAAAAACTTGCCGAAATAGCCTATCGCTCTTGTAGGCCTCACGTTGGACAACACTCTCTGGCAGCACCTTGCAGATGACGTTCTGCTCCCATTTGTGTTCGCCGCCATCCAAACTGTGACGCTGTCCATTCAACTTGATGCGATACAGTGCTGCCGTATAGTTATCACCCCGGTCCGAGCCTTGCGTTAGCTGTTGTTATGTATAGAAGGAGAAGAGAAAGAAGAAAGAAACACGTCACATTCACACATACATGAACATTTGCAAACACCCAAGCACACACACACTTAATGACGCACCTCGAAAGTTTCGATTTGCACATCCGGCTCGACATGCTTGAATATCTCCTGAAATATATCCAACGTCAGAATTTGTTTATTTTCACTAGCCGCTGTCGTTGTTGTTGTTCCTGCTGCTGCTGTTGTTGCTGCAATCGCAATTGTAGTTGTTGTTGTTGCTGCTGCTGTTTTCGGCGTTTCTGTAATGCCCATTTTTGTTGCCAGCTATTTATAATTTGCACTTTTTCAGTCGAACGACGCAATGAGAGCACAGCACCGAACAGTTCAGTACAGCGCGTAATTGTTGTTTAAAAATCAATAAATTTTGTTGTTAACTTTGGTTGCGATACGTTGTCTTGTACTTTCGACAATTTCTTAACGTTTATCATCCATCGATTTTGCGTGAACACATGTTTTGCCCGCTATGCCTGCTTCTTCTTATTCAATTGCATATCGTCCTTTGCCGAAAATACGCATGACATCGCCAATATACCAAAAAAGAACTTTGGTCCTGTATTTTGCGCAAGTTAGCAGCGCTGCACAAACGTTCCAAAAGCAGTTCAAAAGCTGTGAGAACACTGCTTCAACACTGCTTGCTTTGGCGGCATTTGAAAATTTGAATTTAAAAATGCAGTTTTTTGCAATAGCGAATTTTCTTTATTAAATGTATTTTATGTGTATGCATGAGTGCACGATTAATTGATTAGCTAGAAAAGAATGGAACATTTGATGTTTTTTCACTACTACTATCGAGAAATGCCGCAGCGCTGTTAACATTCGAATTAATATTGTTATTATCATGTTTTTGCTTGTTTTCTTTTTTTTTTTTTTGGCTTAGAGCGGCGTTTCGAACGCCTTGACTACAAAATATGTATGTGTGTGTGTGAGTGTAAGAATCACTATAAATTTATTCAGTGCGGATGCTGCTGCTGTTGTTGCTGTTGCTGCTCCAGTGTAATCAGTCCCATGTCCTGTCGCAGCTCCAAGGATATGGGCAACGGTCGTTGCGGCCAAGTGCGTCGTTGCAGCAACAATTGTCCACTTGCCAACTGCCGATGCAATGCACTAATGCTCGGATATATGTGCTGCTCCACAAACTCAGCCACCGTGTGCTCATCGTACACTTCCCACAACAGCTGCTGCGACTCCCGCGCCATCCCACGCAGCTCCTCGATCAGCTGCGGCGTGCGCACTGTCAACTCATGCACACGCAGTGGTGAACTGAAGTTGTGCCTCACATTGTAGTCCGATAACCAGGCGCTGTGTTCCCGCGCCTGCTGCAAATAGACGTTCACTTCGTTCAATTTATCGTAGAGACGCATGGCATACTTGTAGACCAGATGTCCTGGATAACTGCAGACGGCAAACAGCTGACTGTGATGGGCATTCGGATGCAGTTCCAGCCATGGGTGGCCAGAGCGTCGACTGTCCGGCTGGAAGACGCAGCGCAGCACACGCAACAGTTCGTTGTCACGTGGATTGGTGCTAAAGTAACCCTTGGATACGGTGGACAGTGATGTCATCAGACTGGGCATGCCCACGGGCAGTAGTTCGCAGAGAACAGCAAAGTGATCGTAACGCTGCCAACCCGTCAGCGCCAAGCCACGCAATCCCTTGGAAAAGCGTCCGCCCTCCTTCGCGATCACCGCCAGCCAGCGAATGTTGTTCTCCAGATGCTGTTGCAGCGGCGGCACCAACAGGCTCTCCCCAAAGGCGCCCTTGAAGGCGGAGGCAGTCCAGGCACTGGGAAACACCTTGGCATAGGTGTCCCACAGTTGGGGCTGTATAAAGTGATAGATGTCGTTGGCATACACCCAGACCATGGGTTCCACATAGCTGCCGATCTGTGAATTCTGCAACTCACTCAGCGTCATCTCGCGCAACTGATCGTCCCAGATCACCACGTTCAATTGTGGCCAGCGACGACGCACAAAATGCGCCAAACTAATCACATGGGTGAGAAAGATTTCGCTGCGCAGTCGCTGGCGACAAAGCGAACATTCGCCCATGCGCTGCACTTCATCGCATCCAATGTGCAGATGTGTGAACTTGATGGGCAGCTCGGGTGTCGCGGGCGACGCATTGGCCGAGGGGCGCATGTGCAGCTCAATCACCTGGGTAAGCATTTGCTCCAGCAGCGCCATGCTTTGCGGTCGACTGGGGCAAATGGATTGCGGACTCTCGGGCAGCTCGCGCAGATGCTCGAATTCCTGCAGCTTCAGTGTGTACTCCAAGTGGCCGAAGGTCTGTACCAGCGGCATAATGCTGAGTCCGTGTTCAACCCAAGCAGTCTCCAGGAAATCCTTTGAAATGAGTGAAGAAGAAATATATTACAATTAAAAAGTCATTGAGTAATAATCACTATATTATTTATGTTTAGAGAGTATAAGAACTAATACATTTTTGGTTAAATGGTGAAATATTATTATGGAGAATAAAAAACCTTAAATTACACTACTGATAAATTCTATTTTCAAATTTAAACGCACATAAGCGAAGCTTATCGATAAGCAGCAGCCAGCTAATCGATCGGTTGCAGTTAGTAGAATTATCGATAAGCGACCGCCTACACAACGTTAACAAACTCCAATCGCAGCAAACATGTTTGATCAATACAAGTACTTGAAACAAAACAGCTCACTGATCTAACATGTTAAAGTTATCGCTGTGCTTTGAACATGTTTGGTGAACAAATGCTTGTACAGTGTACGAACTTATTTAAAAGCATTGATACTTTCACTTCAGATTTTTTTATTATCTAGATTTTTACTTCACATAGTACTGTATTAATTATATAATACTAAAATTGTGTAATACTTGTATACTGGATGTATGTCTTATTGTTGCTACATATGTATTAGATAGTTGGTATCCTTTCATGCTTTCATGCATTCTCTGTGCTTTGACTTCAAACATGTTCGATTCAAAATGTTTGAACGAACTTACATATTTTAAAGCATTGATAAAACTACTTTCATTTAAGATAATTTCTTATTGATATTTCTACTTCATAAAATTTATTTTATAATACGAAAATTGCGTAATACTTGTATACTGGAAGCATGTCTTATTGTTGCTACATTTAAATTAGTTAGAAGGTATTTTCTTACAGTCCTGCATTCTCCAGGCTTTGACTTCAAACTTGTTCGATTAAAAAAGGTTTGAACATGTTAAGTGAACTAACTTATTTAAAAGGATTGATAAAAAAAAGCTTTCATTTAGGAGAATTTCTTATTTATATATGTACTTCATAAAATATATTATATAATACTAAGATTGTGTAATACTGGAAGTATTTGTCATTGTTGCTAAGAATAAATTAGTTAACAAGTATCTCACAGTCGTGCACCGTTTAACATTACCTTCAGTTCGCTCTCCTTGTATGCATTGTGTGCCGCAAGTGGCTGCAGAGCACCGCTGTATGGAAACATGTCCTCGTACTCAATTAGCAGCCCCGTGGCGCCGAGAGCACGCATCACCGGCAGCAGCTGCTTCAGAAAACTGAGCTTGGGTGGCGCACCCTTCAGATCCAGATGCACCAATCGCTCACTCGGAGCCCGAGGCCCATCTGGACCAATCCCGGACACAGTGGGCACGCCCATGCGTTGCAGCTCGTGTTCGTATTGCGTCTGTCGCTCCGCAGAGCTGAGCATGCGATCATCCTCGGCATTGGCGTTCAACTCCTCCATGCCAGCGTTGCGTTGTCGCTGCTGTTGCTCGAGGATTTTCAAACGCTCCTGCTCGAAGAGAAAACTCTCGGCCAGCGGCAGCGGTGCCTTCTTCGCCTGCGTCGGACGCACAAACCGAACGTTGCCCAACAAACGTTGCTGCGCCGGTGAAGGCGGCGATCGATCGGCGTTATCCTTTTGCCGCTCGGCTCGTAAAACACGATTCGCTTGGGCAATCAATTTCTGTATGATGTGAACGTGCTGATAACTCGACTCACTCGATGGCGCCAACTGCTGTTGTTGTTGTTGTTGCTGTGGCTGTGACTGTGTGAGCGTTGTTTTTGTTGTATCGATGAGTATGGCCCATGTCCAGAGACCAAGCAAAACGAGGCCAGAGGCCAGCAGCAGAAATGAAAGTTTGCGGCGCCAAATAAATATCAGCAAATTTGAGTGCATCTACAAAGAGAAGAGAGAGAGAGGGAGAGAGGAGGAGGTGAGTGTGTGGGGCAACAACAAAAGAGGCTCTTTGCTTTTTATAAATATTTGAGGAACCAACAAGTAGCCCCCGGAGTTGTGCTATAACATTTTGCCACAGCTGCTGCTGCTGCTTCGCTACGTTACTCATACGCCACGTTGCGGGCAGCTGCTGGGGCTCATTGAGGTTAAGAGTCTGGCTGGCTGTCGAGTCGAGGTTCTTCTTCTGCCACTACATCTTGCTGTGGGTTTGTTTTGTGTATGTTACACACACAAGCACACACACATAGAGAAGTGCTTGAGCATGTGTTTGAGTGTTTGCTTTAGCTGCATTCAATGCTTTCGTTTAAATAGGCGCAACTGCCTGCTCATTTAAATGAAACGAATACACGCATACGAGTTATGTATAACTGCAACTTGGGCATGACCCCAACACACACACACACACACACACACACACGCACACGCACACACATTTTGCAAGCAAAGTCGAAGTTAAGCAGAAGAGAGCAGAGCACGTCTTTGACAGCCGACAAATGTAAGTGTTCAAGTGGAAATGGAACAATATGCAGCTGTCTAGCGGAAATTGAATTGAGTTTTCCACGAGCAGCAGCAAGAAACTTTTCACCCCCGCATCAGTTGTCGAGTCCGTGCTCATGCAATTCCATTGCAAAACTCTTTGTGGCCACTAGACAGACAGCTCGATGCTCGATGGCTGCTCCCAAGTATTTGAGGAGTATCATCAAAGTGAATACTGTTTGGATTTCATTGTCTCAATGCTCTCTCGCTCTCTCTCTCTCTCGCTTGGCCATCAAGTGGTCACGGCAAGTTAACTTTTATTTAAGCCGCTTACAAGTCAAATCTAATTGAATTGTGTGTGCTCCAATAAATGATACTTGACTTTCATGCAACATGTAAACGTGCAACGTTTGCAACAGTTTTACAATCCACTTGGACAACCCTAATGAGCTTAAACTTGTAAAATAATTATATTTTGTGAAATTTTATTTTGTGCGTTGTTAAATGAATATTGCTTAATACTATGAAATTTGATTTCAGAAAAGTTGCATTAACAAGCGATAAGAATGCTTCAAATTCAAAGAAAGTCAAAAGATGGAACTAAATATGATAATTACAGCAATTTATTAAATAAGGAATATATACATTTTACAAGTAAATGTAATTCCAATTACAATAAAATACTAAAGGCGCATATTGTCTTTGAAAAGTATGGAATGTAAAATAAAGTTTTTATAGATAAAAGTATTTACAAAAACCTCATTAATAAATAGTATTAAGAAATACTGAAGCTTTCTCAAGCAATAAGTCGGTTACTAGGCCTAAATATTGATACTGTATTGATCCTACCTACCCTGAATAATACGAATTTCTAAAATCAAGAATCTTCGTTTTAAAAATTGTATTCTGAAAATAAGACCATATTAAGAACAAATTCTGGAAACTAATATCATTAGTCTGAAGAGTGCCAAATTCGTAATATTTTTTTAAACTTATAATACAATTTTTGGCCTTTAAATTACACGATTTATTCCTCTTATTAAAAAGAACTTGGGTCTTATATGAAATGTTCTTAATATCAAGGTGTATTTTCTAACATAAACATTTTCATGTTCTTGACGCACTTTTTAGACCAAAATTCTTAGTTTTAAGACTAAAATCATGAACTTTTTTTTCAGTGTAAGAATATTTTCTATTTTTGTCTATTCTATATTATTTTCTTTATTTTATTTATATTCTATTTTATTGTCTATAACCATTTGATCCTCTACAAATATTCATATATACATATTTATTATTATGTTGCACTAGTTTTCTGTTATCGATATAACAACTTTATCTAGTTTACTTTTGTCAAAGTAACCAAATAGAGGACAGAATTGTATTTATTACATATTAGATGGCACCTTTCAAGTATTCTTGGTTTTTTTTTATGCCAATACACTACAAAATTGCAAACTCGCATGCCATCTGCTTACATTTTCCATGTGAGCAGTTAAGCGTATTAAAATGCAAAGAGCAACGAACGAATATTGCAACCGAAAAAAAGTGGCTGCCACATTTCCATAATCGAAATAACATTCGACGTCAGTTGAAATGCGACTCAAAGTCGCATTCAACTGGTTGAGTTGAGCATTACTTGAATGCATTTTAGCTGGCCATCATGAGAACGATCATGAGTGCCACTCAATGCCCCAAGTAAGTATGTATGTGCCCCATGTGCCTCAATCTAAATGGCTGACAATTCGGGGGATAACAAGCTGAAATGTTGCCAGCAAAGCGAACGAACGAATGAACGAACGAATTTCACAATTGTTGACCCAGTTGGCTGTCACTTCAATGCCACATGCAACTGTGTGGCAAGTCTCTGCCCTTCTATCTGTTTTTCTCTGTGGCAGCAACGTGTGACTTATCGTTGGCTTGTGCCGAACAATTTGATTCTAGCCAAAAAAAAAAAGAAAAGAGAAACGAAAAACGAAAAACATGGCTAAGCCTTTCTAGCTCAAACTCAAGCCACTTTCACCCAAAAGCCAAGCACTTATTTTTGCCAAAATCTGCTATCGAGTTGCCCCAACTCTTTTGTGTTGCCTATGTAAATTTCGCTGGACAAACAAAGCACAGGACAAATAACAAGAAGAGTCGAGTGGGTGTCAACCTAATGTGGTTTCTAGTCTGGGCGTCACTTGGTCTGATGTCGATGCTCTGACATTTGAGACTTTTATGTGGCTTGGACTGGAACTGGACCTGAACTGGATACTGTGGAGTCTGATGGACACCACAGCGTGCTAATTGCACACGCAGTGCAGCTTGCAACTTGCCACGATTTGCAGAGCAGTTAATAAAATGAAATTTAATTGCTTCGCCAGCCGCAGGGGCAATTTGCAGAGATGGCGACTCGACTGCGACTCGTTGTTGCAATTTATGCAGCCCAAAATTCAAAGCAATGAAGAGCTCTGCTCTCTGTGCTGCTATCACGCCCCCTGCAGCTGGTAACCGCCCACGTCGAACAACACAATTTGGCAGCTTGCCAAAGGCAAGGGCAACCAGCAACCAAAAAAAAAGAAAAATAGAGACAGAGAGTGAGTGAGAGAAAAAGAGAGAAAAACGGGCCATGCAAACGAACTGAACGAACATGAAATACCCCAACCATTATTAATTCAAACCTGACTCGCGGGAACAGTCACAAATTCAACAATATCAATAGACCCCAACGATTGCATCTCTTATTATTATTGTCTTGTAAAAGCAATATTTTTCAGTTTTTATGCCATTTGTTTTCTTCGCATTCGACTTGTTTACTTCGAAGTTCAACGAGTTTATCGCTGTCGAGCACACTCGACTGCATAATTTATACGCGTGTTTGATTGTTGACTCTTTGCTTTTGATAATGCAACTTTTCTGTTTTGATTTATTTTTTTCTGTACATACTATTTATTGCCTATTATTGACTCTTTGTTTATTAATTGACGTTTGATCTAGTTTGTAATTTATTTATTTTTTACTTGACTTTGTGTTGTTATTTTATTTCAGTATTTAATTGTATATTTATATATTTGTATATGACATCCACAAAAGTGGTTCAAAGGATGTAATTGAGTTGAAAACAATTCGATTTAAAGTTAGCAGATGTCAAAACAGAATTCTAAAACAGATCTCGATTTTCGGTTTGTAAATAAATATTTGTAACAGCTGTGGAGGCTAGGCGATAGACCCTATTGGTATCGGTTGGCATTAGCAAGTCGATAGGCACGAAGCTATTGGCATCATTAGTCGTTAGTAGTAGATAGTCTGTTGTAAGAAGTTAAAAAAAAGTCGTGAGAAGTAGATTATCAGTCGTTAAATGTAGAACAGTCAGGAGTGAGAAGGAAGCAGTATTATTTAAGTTTAATAAAACTATTAAATTATTTATATATTATTTAAGTTTAATCAAACTATTAAATATCCCACATATTAAATAATCAAAGTTTATCTATATAACCAACATTACACATATTTTTTATATATACTAATTTCCTTGAGCTGTTTTCCATGTTTAACCTAACACAATTTAAATGAATTTCATGTTTTTTATATTTACCATATTTTATATGCGTTGTAACTAATGTAACTAATAAAGTTATACAATTAGCAATGAATAAAACACATAAAAAAGTCATATTTTTTCATATTTCCATTCAAAGATAATTGTTCTCTTTCAAGTTTTTTCAGCTGTAAATTTGTGTGTTTTTGACGTTTTGCACAATTCTGTTTGTTGCATTTCTTATAGGTTTATAAAAAAGACCATATAAAGTATTATATTTATTTCAGATTTATTATTGCAGCTGAGCTTTTAATTAAATTGTTTCTGCTGAATTTATGCTGTTCGAAATAAAATGAAAAATAAACTCAGCCAACAACACACAACACAAGTTTGGCATGCCCAAAAGTCATCCATCAGGTGCAGGTAGGCGGAAAAAAACCTGAAACATTTTCCAAAATCCTTAAAGCCGCTTTGCTTGTTACTGTTGCTGTTATGCTTGTTGTTGTTACTGTTGCTGTTGTTGTTACTGTTGCTGTTGATGTTGCTGTTGGTGTTGCTGTTGCTACTGTGGCTGTTGCTGTCCGATTCAAAATGCACTCTAGCTTGCTATTTATGATTTTTGTTGCTGTTGCTGTTGTTGTTGGCTGCCGTCGTACGTACTACGGTTATTGCATGCCCTGGATTCTGCTTTAAAGTAGTTGCTACAACAATTTGGTTTGGCGCCCAACGTGGGTTGGCAGGGTTAAAGCCAAGCCAAAATGCTAGTGGAGTGCATGAGCATGGCAAATATTTTCGCCAAGTGCCTCCGACTGGCTTGAAACTCTTTCCTTTATCGCACTTTTACTTAGCCCTTTGCGCTTGAGACTCATAATCGCCAATTAGGCAATTTAACGGCTTATTAACGTCCATTAGCAAGCGCAGTTTTTCGTCGTTATACTCGAAAAGTTTCCTTTAAGAGCTTAAATATTTTTGCATGAAAAGCCAGAGGGAGAAAGGGAGCGAGAGAAAATGCAAAAGGGATATGCAAGTGTTGTGTCGAGTGGCTTGGGCTATGCACTCATGGATTGAGCAGGATTTAAATCAATAAGAGAGAGAGCTCATGCTCAATGGCTAATAAATCCTTAAATGTGGCAAAGGAGTCGGAGTGTCGAAGCAGCTACGTGTGTGCAAAGTAGCATTTGAAATATTGAATTCAATGGGGATGCAGATGTAGGGAAATATCTTATGCAAATCCATGTAATTCACTCGACTTTAAAGTTGCAATTTAATGCCATAAATTACATTTGCCCCACTTTACGAAAATATTCAAAACAAAAATGCATTTATATTTTGTTTTCATTTATTTCCATTTCAATTTGCGCAGGAAATTGGCAACAAAACCCCCAAATGAATCGCCCTTTTTTTATGCCAGATACCAACACCAACTGCAATTGGAAAACTTTTCACATCAACTTGCAAATTATTCGACAATTGCTGCGCAAAACGAGGCAATGAATGGAGCCATAGAAAAGGGCTCCTCGCAGCATTCTCTTGGGCAACTGATCAACTAAGTGCGTTCCCAGGCACCAGAAAAAAAAACTCGCAAATCTGTCACGTGCTAAAAGTTTCCTCAGGCTTAAAAATGCTGTGGCGCTTTTTGCTTTTTGCCGGCCAAAAGTGTTGGGCACATAATAACACACAGCGTACTTGGCTACCTACCTCATAAGTGCATTAAAACTGGCCAAAACTTTCACCGAGAGAGAGAGAGACACTGCTAGCTGTCGCTAGAATGAGACAGCTAACATAATTTAGAGCGAAGCACAAATCTCTGCGCCCTTAACTATGCAACATTTAGTTTGTCAGCGCGCGCGAAAATAACAGCTGCACAATTGCTGCATCAAAACTCAAAGCAAGGACATATTGTTACCCTGTAACTTATGGCAAATGCAGTGGGTATACTAAAATGAAGTTTACTTTCGACTTGTATTTGCAAAAGAAGAATATAAAATAAGCTGATTAACCTCGTAATATTGAAATGAATTTCGCTTTCATTGCTGTAAAATGATGTAAGCGAAGCTAATACAAAACGAGATCCTATAGTTTTAAAAATACATTATAGTAATACAAAATCAAAGAAAGCATGCTTATTTTCTAAGATTTTATAATATATTTTTAAAATTATAAATATAGATTAAGATATCGTTTTTTATTAAAAATATAAATTTGGTTTTTTTTATATATGTATATTATTTAAGTATATCAAAAGTAAGTGTTCAATAATTCAATTATCAACAACAACGCACCTTTATAAGAAGAGAACTGCATCAATCAAATACAACTCTAATAAACGGAACGTATACGTAATAAACCACACACAATAATATTTTAATTCCAACGCAAATTTTAACTGCTGCCTCAATTTTAAGGTTTTATTCTCTCTATATTTGACTTAAATAAAATTCAATTTTCACATGTTATATACAAAACATAATTGAATAAGCTTTAATTATATATGCAACCTTTTTGTTTTGTCATAATCAGTTTTTGAGTGACAGAATAATTTCTTAAATCATAGAACGAAAATTACATTTTCTTCTTAATTACTATAAATAATGAATAGACTATAAAATTCCATCTTTATGTCAATTTATTTTGCCCCCTTTTTAATTGCATATTTTGGTAATTTATTAACTCATTGGAAGCTTCACTTAACTTTGTGAATTATTTGTTCGTATTTAATTTAAAAGCGACATAAATTCATTTACTTAATTATTTTTGTATTCAATTGGATTTGTTGCCGAGTTTAGTTATCTTTATTTTATAAGCATCATAAAGTTGTGTAATATGTATGAACTATCATACCAAAGGCCAAAGCAGCCAGCGCTAGTAAATGTACGCTAGGTTATAAATTAAATTATAATCTAAGCATTATAATAAATAAATAAATATAAACTATCATTGTCCCCAAGCAGCATTTAATTATTCCCAAAATACAAATATAAAATTAATACTTATTAAAGGGTAACCTCGAGTTGCACCAACTGCAATTCCCGCACATTTCGACTTGTTTTGTGTTGCGATGTTTTTTTGTGTCGTGCGACAGATTCTGACTGCCTCCCTGCCTCCGTCTGCCTTTGCCTTTGCAGGCTGCCACAGGCTGCCAGGATGCCGGGCGACCTGACTGGGCTGTCTAGGATGTCGCTGCTGTCTGGGACAGGACATAAAACGGCGCACGAGGCTCGTGTTTATAATTTGAAATGAGTTTTTCCTGCATTTTAGCGCAGTCGACACAAACACACAAAACGTTTTTAGACATTTTGTTTGTTGTTTGTTTCACTGATTTCTAAAAAAGCATCAACAATAGCTAGAGAGCCCCACTATACTCCGTCTGTCTGTCTATTCATGGTTGGACTGCAGAAGGGAGGGAGAAATGGAAACATGATTCCCTTGTGGAGAGAGAGAGACGATGTGTGTGTGTGTTGTGTGGTCAGCGATTTGTATTGTGGCCATCGAACGTGTGTGGGGTTATAAATGTGTGTGTGTTCGGTAGAGAAGCCTGAGGCTAAAGCCAGAACAAGCCTGGGGCTTACATTTGTCGATTGAATTCGTTCATTTCCATTTAATCGAATTTTCCCATTCTACTTGTGGATGCGTTGCATTGCGTTCAATTACATTGTTATGCGATTGATTAATGACTCGGCACGGATGTAAGATAATGTCACGTCATGTTCATGTTGAATATGTTTAAATATACATATCATCAATATCATCAGGAAGCCGAGTCGAGCCATTCAAGAGCATTTATGTAAATGATGCGGTTTGACGCAAAAATTACCCGAATAATTTGTAAACGAGACTTTTATGCGTTCATTCATTCATATGAATAAATAGTCATTTCTGATTTTATATATTTAATAAATCAATTTGATAAATGTCACTTTACAAATTAAACAACTTTACTAATATTTGCTTTAATATTCAACCACTTATTTATTCTAATTTATTCGTAAATAATAAAGTAAATGCCTGATTAATTCATTTATTATTTGAAGTTGACTTCAACAAGTTTTAATTGAGCTCAAAGGATGTCAACTTTGTCCTAAACTATGCAACCAAGCGAATACCTCTCAATGCTCATTTCATTTTCATTTCCTTTCCATCATTGAACAACTGAAATCTTTTCATTTTTATACCCGATAGGGAAGAAAGGTATTCTAACATTGTGACTGTAGGAAATGTATGTAAAAGTTAGAAAGAGGTATCTCCGACCCTATAAAGTATATATATTCTTGATCAGTATCAACAGCGGAGATAATATAGATATATCCGTCTGTCCGTCCGTCTGTATGAACACCTAGATTTCAGCGATGATGGGGATATAATTTTTTGTTTTGGCTAACAATCTGGTATATTTTGTAATATATGGTATATTTTGAATGTATTGGTATATAAATATACCAAATTTATGTATGTGGTATATTATTTTGGTTTATTATAGATAAAGATATTCAAAATCAGTACCGCGTATTTCACAGTCGAGCTCACTCGTCTGTAACTTTCTCGCTATTTTTATTACCTTTGCCTGTTTTGATTAAGATATTCGAAATTCGTCTCGTATTTCTATCAAAGAACTAGACTATGCCATTTTCTGCATTTGTTTTATTTACATTTCTCTTTTCACATTCCCTTCGTTGCTCTCTGATTTGTTGTTGTTTGTACTTTGCGATTGCAATATGCAATAAACTATTTGGACCGTGGCAAGCAATGTGCAAACATTGTGTGCTGCCTCGGATAAGAGGAGTAAGTTCTATTTATTCACCATCGCAACCAGTTAAGCAATCTGCATCATTAATTATTTGATTGTTTTAACTTTTAAATGCGCTTGCGAATGTCTGAGTGAACATAGCATTGTTTATGTTTATTGTTTGCTCGCTGCTTCTTCGACTTTTTAATGTATTGTTTGTACCCTGTAGATGCTGTAAGTAGCAGTGGGGTATGTACAACATTTCAAAAAATGTATAAAAAAAATTAATTTTAAAATAAAGTTACAAATTAGTATTTAATACTAGATGATAACATTAAAAATTTACTAAGAATTATAATAATATTTGAAGATAAAGATAGCCACAAGTCTCAAAGATCTGTTGATACTAATTTATACATAAAAAAGTATTTAATACTAGATGATAACATTAAAAAATTAAAAAGAATTATAATAATATTTGAAGATAAAGATAGCCACAAGCCTCAAAGATCTTTTGATACTAATTTATATATAAAAAAGTAAAAATCTTCAAAGAAAAATATATATAGAAATAGTGATAGCGAAAAAAACTCATTAATCGATTAATGAATCGTGTGATTCATTTGGACTGTGAAATAATTAAATGCACTTATTCGAAGAACAATGAAAAAAAATCGATCGTTATTCTAAAGAAAATAGTCTATTTTGCGTATCATCTGATTAATCTTGCCATCACTATATACAGCTTGAATACTTTCCACTTTCCTCTATTGCAAGAATTATTGTCAGATAAAAAGAAATTCATATCATATTTTCTTCTCAGCTTTGATAAATTTCTCGCTAAGCAATTGATTTTAATTATGTGTATATCTGCATATTTCAGCTTCAAATTCTGTGAATTTTAAATCACATAACTTGTTTTCATTAGCAACACTAATCAATAGCACAGCTTTTGGTCGTGCATGCCACACGATGAGCATACTCATTTATTAATTCCAGTAAAAGCCATTAAAAACATGACGTTTTTGTGCCTAGACTGCAGCGAAGGCTTGAATACAGCAGCACCTTTATCCTTTCCCAGCTACGTCCCACTCCCCCTCCCCTCCCACTCCTCTTTGCCAGCTGCCATTAACACTCACAATCAGCTTCAGTTGCTCCGAGTGGTTTCAACTGCAGTGCTGACGACTCGTGTGAGCCTCTCTCGTGGGGATGACGGCAAATGACGAGCGTTGACAACAAAATGTTTACTAATGCAGAGCCACAAACACTCACCACACTCTCTCACACACACACACACTCACTACTCTAGTCCATGTGACGCCCTGTAATGTGCTTTGGAAAGCTTCTAACGATGACATCTCCGCCTGGCCAGACAAATGACACAAAACCTCATTCCATTGCAGGCTTCGTCGTTCTCTAGTTCTCTCGTTGATGTTTGGTTTCATTTGGTTGGCATGCACTGCGAGTCCTGGGCCTGATTGATGTTTATGAATTATTAAGTGCACAACTAGCGGCAAGAGCGAATGAATTGCAGCATCCTTCAGACATCCTTGAGGTTCGCTCACTACTCAGCGATGCTGTTTGTCAAGCCATCAAGAGTTGAACCCCTCCGAGATGGACGCTAACAACTTGCTGTTCGGTAATTTTGGGTAAGTGTCAAGAGAGTCGAAAACTACCATATAGTGTCTAACATGATCTTAGGCCAGTTTAGTATAATGGTAATAGATCTGTGTGAACAGAGAGCGATTTGTGAGCAGAAACACTTTACTCGAAAATGAATAATAAAAATATTGAAATTTTGTTGAATTTTCAAAAATAAATAGGTGTAGTTTTAAAATTATTGTCGCGATATTTAGTATATAAACTAATATATACATACATTATTTATATTTCCTGAAAATTTAGCTGCGATCAAATTCAAATTGTAGAAGTTATTTAAGAAAAACTTTTGTATGGCAAAAAAGCGTCTACTGAAATGTGAATTTGGCTACTTTGGATAACAAATGGGTATATTTTGTACTATATGGTATATTTTAATAATTTATCAATATACCAAATACAGGTATATTGTAGTATTTTTTGGTATATTAATTTGGTATAATTTTAGATATGTTTCAATTAAAGATGGGTAGCGGGTTCTCAACAGTAGGTTTCTTACTTATTTTCAATTGCTGCACACAATTAAATAGCTTGAATTTATTTGATTCAAATTAATCAAGTCAAAACTAAGCTCGCACTGTAAAACTTCACACACTTACAGACTTTTCACTTTCTTTTTAATTAAGTAAAAATTTTCTGCTGAAATCAAAACAACAGGAATCTCAATCAATTGCTGATTTTCAACGTCTTTATTGACTTTATAAAATTACCGAACTATGCTGCAAAAACCTTGACACCCCGAAGAACTTAGTTCGTTGTTCATTTACCGCACAAGTAAAAGTTTTGAGGCAAAAAAAAAACCGAACTAACTAAGTTGTTGTCAATGTCGTTATGGTTGTTGCTCATTTCTCATTTCTAATTCGTCCCATGGCCAAGAGGAAAACTTGCGCAGGTTTATCCTATTGTTATTGATGAAGTTGCAAGCAGGTCAAATATTGTGGCTAAAAACTTTCGAGTCAATTCCTTTAGCCGCCACACACACACAAACACACACACACACAGAGAGTTGATCCAAGTTTTAGCTCTCAGAGCACGCGTTTTGTCTGGAACAGACAAGACGCAAACACATGTTGGAAATGGCTTTGAATTACGCTTGTGTGATCAACCTTTTTTTCCGTTTTTTTTTTTTTTGGATTCTATTTTCAGTTTGAAAAGTTTTTTAAGCCACTTTGCTGTCGAGTTAAAGGTAATTGAATTCAATTTGAGGTTGACTCAATTTGCTGGCTTTTCTCTCAACACTTTGAATCGATGATGTTGGCTTTAAGTTTTTGCATTCATTAAGCGCATCCTTTCCTCAGTGTTGGCAGCGTTGTCCCCGCAATTGTCTACTAATTGCGAACGCACACAAATTAATCAACGTCAGATAAAGTTGCAGCAAAAGATGAAGACAACGTGGCGTATGCGCAACATCCGACATTTGTTAAGTGTGTGTGTGTGTTCTTCCTGGCCATGTTTTTACGCTTGGCTTTTAATCTGCCTTTAAAATTAATTAAGTGCCTCTTTGTTGGCCATGCCCTCAGCAGTTGTTGTAGTTGTCGTTGTCGTTGTCGTTGTTCCGCATTGTTGCAACGTGTCTGCGCCACAAAGACACAGCAGGGTAACGACTGAAAGCAGCTGGCTGCTCATCTCCATGCCAAAAGACATCGCCAAGCATCTTAAGACTTTAAATATATGCGAAATTGCAGCATTAGCCAACTACTCTAAGATTCGCTTTGGAGAACGTTTTGCATAAATTCTGCAATGCGCTGCGCTTAAATATTAATTTTCCGCTTCGTCTTTTTGGCATATTTCCCCATTAGGAACTCGACGCACACACACACACACACACACACAGAGGGAATGCAATTAAAATATTTGCACTAATTTCATTTGGACCGACGCAAAATTACCATAAAAACAAGTAATAACTGTCTTAGTAGAGAACTAAAGACTAAGCGATACCCTGCAAAGTGGGCAAATATTTAAGTTTCCCAACTATTCATTACAAATTTATGAATAATTCTTGACTTTGAGTTTCGCTAAAGTTGAAACTTTAAAAGATTAAACTCCACCGAGGTTGTGCCCGCTGGCAAATTGTTTCCAGCATCAACTCAAGTGTTTATTATTCGTTGCACACTTGAGAGACCCAAGAGCATATGGGTACAGGGCATCATTATAACAATTTAAACGAATTAAGTGCAACAAAAACAGCATATAGCTGCCTGCTCCTTCCTCCTTTCTCTGTCTATCTCTCTCTCTCTCTTTAGCCACAGAGATTGTTCATGTTTTATACATGCAAATAAATTTGCAACATTTTGCTAGCAAAGCGCAGCGCAAAACTGTCAGACGTCGCTCGTTTTATACTCTATTAAATATGAATACGCTTTGACGTTAATAAATCATCAAGCTCTGACGTCACAAACTCTTGGCAATTTGCCCGGGGTGGCAACTCTGGCTGGTGTTGGATAAGAGCATTGGAAACATTTAAAATGCCAATACTTGTAAGTGCATTAAATGTAATTGAAATTTATGTTCTACGACTGATTCGAAATGCCCCATGCTGCAAGTGACAAAGTCGAAGAAGAAGAAGGCCTGTCTTGGTCTTTGCTGCAGCTCATTTTGCATGCGGAAAATGTGGCGGCGCTTTGCAGCTCTTCCAAATGAGAAGATTGCATTGCAGTTGCTGTGGGTTTGCCTTAAATGTTATTGTTATTGTTGTTGCGTGTGGCACGTATCGCGTTGCCGCTACACGTAGCCCTTGCTTACTTTGTTGTCGCTGTCACTGCATAGGCGTGGCGCACGCCCTCAAAATGCCTGACACAGCCACAACTGTCTGTCCTGTCTTCCGCCCCCCTCAACCCCTTTTGCTAACTGCCAACTGCCAAACTGGCAACAAACAGCGGTCGGCCTCTGCTCTGACTTCAAAACGCACTCATGCAAATGTAACACGCAGCTGCCACATCTGCCACATCCGCCGCATCCACACGCCGTTGCCTTTCAGGCCACATCAAATGCAGCAACAGCAACAACAGTAGCAACAACAATGTGATAGGTGGTAAGTGAGAAGGCTGCAAATGAACACTATAATGAGTTGTGGCAACAATGCCAATCGCAGTTGAATAGTTAAACCAACTATTAATGCACTCAGATTTGTGGCATGTGCCACTGATATTTACTATGCTTATAATTTCCATACTATTGTGTGTTGCAATAGCAATTGCAATCCCTTGTGACACGACACCCGCTGCATGCCACATATGTACACACATGTATGTACGCACACACATACAGCAACAGCAACAACAATTTCCGCTTTTGTCTTCCAATTTCTGTCAGCTTTTACAGCGCAAACTCTTTTGGTTCTTCTTCTGTTTACATTTTGGCTTTTGCCTTGGCTTCGCTCGGCTTGCCTTTGGATCCCTTAGGAATGCGGCGACCACAGTGCACTACGTGCCATTGTTTGAAACTTTAATACTCGATTTTAGCAGTACACATACCATCTCTTTCTCTCTCTCTCACTCACACACACACATACTTATTTTCTGGCTCATGCGTTTATGGAAATTTATAAACAAAAATTTGTTGCGTGCTTTTCGGCGCTGCGGTTGCTCTCCGTCTGAGTGTGTGTGTGTGTGTGTGCGCTTTAATGTTGCTGTAAATGT
Organism: Drosophila albomicans; assembly: GCF_009650485.2. Taxonomy (NCBI): domain Eukaryota; kingdom Metazoa; phylum Arthropoda; class Insecta; order Diptera; family Drosophilidae; genus Drosophila; species Drosophila albomicans. The sequence continues at coordinate 24,363,478 of NC_047631.2, forward strand.
GCGGCAGAACGTATTCCCCGAGTTGCAGCGCTAATGAAATATTTAATTGTCATTTTTGGCGTTGTCAAAAATTTAAGTAAATTAACTTTGTCAGGCGTTTTAATTAAGCGATACGCATACGCAAAAAACCTTCAAATATTCCACATGAAATGCGAACCCGGCTGGCAATTTAAATTTAATGATAATGAGCCCGCGCTCAACAACCTACATACATATTTTATTTGCAAGCAAATTTGATTTAAATAAATTTAATGACATCATGAGCGAGGGAAGTTTGTTTAGTCGTCTACTGTTTGAGTTGCCCTCGCTTGTACATATGAAAGTGTAATAAATGTTGCCTACTTTTGTGGGTCAGAGAACAAAGCACGGCGCATAAATCAGCAAAGCATCTTTTTCGTTGAAATGGCAATTGAATTACGAGTAGAGAGAAAGAGCAACCTGCAAATGCAGCGGAAAAGCAAGAGGAAACGGAAGCGGAAATGGCAACGGCCCGCCTTCAAGCGAACATCATAAATCCTGGCTGTGAACCGAAAAAGGCGACGACGTCTGCCTGGATGAAAACTGCATCCTTACGTGCAATCCATGATGCTCTTGAAATATGCTCGCATCAAGCAATATCAAACGACCCTGCAGCAAGAATGTGTCTGTATGTGTGTGTGTGTGGTACATGTTGTTCTTGTTGTCGCTACTCGTTGTTGTTTATTCTCACACTGTTGCAACATACGCACTTATGTATGTGTTTATGACCCGGAGGCCACCCAAGTTGCTAATCAATTTGTAAGGCTATAAGCTGCAACAAACTAACGTGCTGTTAACTCATTAAATTGCAACGTGCTGCGCAATCAACTGCAAATCACAGACAGGCGCAAAAGCTCAAGTAATTTAATCATTTGCTGCAATAAGTGCTACATTTGATTTTTAACTTGCAAACTAATTATCGTTTGTTATCGATAAATGAAACCGATCTTCACCAGCTTACTTTTTGAACAGTGTGACCATTCGCAGTATATTATTTGGTATTCAACTGACGTCGTTGGCGGCTTTTCAATTTACGATAAGAGTGAAAAGAAATCAAAAGAAAAAATCACAAACAGGTAAACGGAGTCGATGCTTTCAATTACCTGTTTGGCTATTTTCCAACAATAGCTATTTTAAATCAAACGACATACTTTTGGTTGACAGCTTATTTCAGCTTCGCAAATGAAAAATCACTCACTGAAGTAGTAGTAGAAGTAGAAACGAAAATCAGGTAGAATAGCACGAAAATTTATTTTGGCATTCAAAATAATGTTAACAATTGATAATTAAATTGATTTTTACAACATTAAATAGAGAATAACGTGTAAAGCCTTTTAAAATTTAAATTTTAACAGCTCATTGACGTGCTTTTAACCACATTTAAATATGGAAAATTGCTTACTTAGCTCTATTGTTGAGCAACGAAAATTGAATTCAATTCAGTAAAATGAAAGAAATGCATAACGGAACTGTAGTTAAGCCCTTTGGTGCATCGCTGTTGAAACGAATTTAATTGAATGCCACACATACGTACGACCAGAGACCAACAGCATAGAGGGAATAGTAAAAGTTGAACGTTGCAAGAAAAAAAGAGAAAATATTGTAACGAAAAACCAACAGCAGAAAGACAGCATAACAGAGCCCAGGCTGAATTCGAGTCAGATTTGCAGTAAAAATTACGAGCACAGCAAAAATCCAAAAAACGAGCAAAAAAAAAAGAAAAGAAAAGAAAAGAAAATATGTTGCCCTTGGGAGCTGACAGTCGTCGAGTGGTCGTCCAAAATGGGCGCTTGTAAATAAATTCGAAATGCAAAAAGGATTACAGCCAAACGATTTGCCCAATAAAATGTGTCAAATAAAAATTGACAAAAGGGAATTGACAGATAGTCCCACAGCGCTATTATGCATTTTGTAAATGCTTAACTCAATTCAGCGCAGCATTTTCCCATTTCCATTTAGAGCATTTAAGATTTAAGCTACAGTTCAAATGCAACAAAACATTTATGTGGAGAAACAATTGTCGCCACTTGGACAAAATAGCCCAAAGCTATCACGTGGTGTTTCCAGACAAAACACTAGAGATTCAATTAACAACAAAAAAACAATATTGAAACTTAACTGTATTGCAGTTTCGCTAGCTGACCTTCCACACGGTGTGTTAATTGAATTGAAATTTATAATTAATTAACTGGAACATTAATAAACTGCATGGCCAGAACTTGGAGCGCGGACGCGGACACGGACACCAAACAATGCACGAGAAATGCGGATGAAAGTTCCAATTCCTTACGATGATAAAAATCCGTGGCACACACCGTTGCGGCGCACAGTTGCAGTTGCACTGTTTCTGTTTACGCCACGCGGCAGTTATTATTTGGCGGCAAGGCAAAAGGTTCTTGCGCACTAGCAACGCATCTTAAAGTTTCATTTTGAATTTTAAACGGTTTTTCGCATGCAAACAAAAGCTGCTTAGCACAAAGTTCCCAACAGAGCTTTCACGCTTTAATCAAAAATGTCGAGTTAAAACTCGTTATTACATTTTAAGTCAAATAACTAATTGGAAATAATTTATAACAATTTTAAAGTAATAAGAATTTAAATATGTGCAGTTGAAATTTTCTTAAATTACAATTATTTGCAGAAGATCTAAAACCTTAACGGAAGAAATGACCGTTAAAACTAACATTTGAATGATGCAAAATACCGGAAGTGTCTTTTGATATATTTTAAACCTTGTCGTCTAAATTCGTGCTTATAAGTTTCTAAAACCAATCAACAAATGATCAAAGCAATATAAAGGAACATCAATTTTAAATAGTTTTTTTTTTTTTTTGTTTAAAATATTTACAAAAGCAAAACGATTTTTAAAAGTTTGCCTTTCATTGAAAATACGTATATAGTTTGTAAAGTGTTACCAGCTTGAATTTATCATAACTATTTTTTTAAGAAAATTAGTGCATTTCCTGATTTAACTTGTGGTCACGCTGCTCATGTACAAGAATTAACATAAAGCCGCTAACAAACCAAAACTGGCAGATTTGTGCAACATTCACTATATTTATTACTGCATGATCCAGTTGTAATTTGAATTATGTAATATATGCATACTCACCCATTTGCACTTTCTCCGTTAACAACTGTGACAACAAAACCAAATGCAATACGACGCACTCGCAGTCCAATCACATACACATTCGCATACTTATATGAAGTGTGACCTGGTGAACATTATCAAGGTGTTGCATTCTGGTATATCACAACGCTTAAATATATATGTATTTTGGAAATGTAACTTGCGGTCACACAACTGCATGTATACAAGAAAAATGAAAGAGAGGGAGCGCACAAAGAATGGGGGAATAACAAAATGAGTAAAATGCCGGAGAATCAGTGCTGCCAGACCAATTATAGCCGGTCAAAAGCTCTGATTTCTTTTAATATTTAATGGAATTTCGTTTCCCAACTAGAATATTTGTAACATTTTAAATTTATGCTAGCAAATTACGTTTGCCTCGACTGCTCAGAGCAAATGCTTAGCGATTTTCTTTTAATGTTCTGCTTTATTTATTAGTCTGGCAACCCGATATGCACAATGTGCGTGCAAGCGAGACGACTAGCGTGGCAACGCGCAAAGCACTTATCAAAATAATGAGCAGAAAAAGTGTTGGTTTGTTCGTTTCTTCCCACCACATTCGCCATTTGAAACGCGACGACGAGAAGACGACGACGACGACGACAGCGCAACTTGTAGCAGTGAAAATATTTATACAAATCATTTTACTGTGTAAAAATCGAATTAATCCATAATAAAATCCAAGTGAAAATGTGAACGCAGTATTTGCCAATGAAATGAAATGCATTTAAAATGTATTTCAACGCAATAACTCGCCGAGAAAATTTCGTCGTACAGGCAAAAAAGAGCCGATTTTTAGTGGAGAAAGAAGAAGCAGCAGCAGTGAAGGCAGCAGTAAAAGCAATCGTCGACAACGACGACGACGAATACACGGACAAAGCGCAGTGTGAATGAAAAGCGTGTAAAGAGAAAACTTGCAAAAATTACAGCAACAACAACAACAATCAAGCGAGGCGAAAAGTGTGTTTAGAAAAGAAATTAAAAACACACGCATATACACTCGCACACACTAAAACATACACATACTTGTGCGAATCCAAATACTAGCGCAACTTTGAGAATTGGTGCAAAAAAAATTAAATAAAAAAAAACGTCTACAGGCGCGCGGTTTAATAATAAACAGTTATATATATATAAACATATACATATATAATTTCAAATATATATATATATGTTGCGTGAAAACATATGAGGGCGCCGCAAATACGAAAAATCAATGAAATTGTAATAAAATTCCGTATTTTGTGCTCTCTCTTACTCTCACTCGCAATCCTCCATCCATCCCCTGCCCTGCCGCCTGTCACTCTACCCGCCCCGTGAGCGCCCTCTCTTTTTGTGTTGATTTTGTGATAAAATTGCAATCAGCAGCGAGACCACAACAATAAAAACATTTGCCAGCAGCAGCAGCAGCTCAACTACATAATAAATACAAATACATATGCATAAATAATATCTACGAAATAGTTTAATACAAGGTGCGTATGCAAAATCGGCAACAACAATAACAATCTGTACGTATGTTTGTGTATGTAAATTCCGTATAGTAAAATGTAGAACGTGTGAGAGAACAGAAGAGAAAGAAATCCCGCGTACGAAATTTGATGACGTCTTCAATACGATACCTTTGTTGTTGTTCATGTTCTTGTTGTCTTCTCCTGTCTAGTGAAGACAACAGCAACAACGGTATCGAATAGTATCGTATCGCGTATGTAATATACTTACATACTTTTACTACTGTTTGGGCGACGCCAGCGTCGACGCCAACATTTCGACCGGTATTTTCTAGTCCCTCGTAGAAAAGAAACCCAGCATGCTGAGATGTTGCTGCTGTTGATTAACAACAACAACATCGAAAGCAGCCCAGAAACCAGCAATGGAAAATAGTACTACTTAAAAAAAGAAAAAAAGTGTAGCTGCCAAACGAATCGTGATGTAGTTAAAAATTTGAATAGGTTCCCCCAAAAGAAACGACAGTGAACAAAGTAACTTTTACCTGTGTGTAATGCGTGAATTATTTGTATGTTTGTTTGTTGTGCACAGCATCTCTTCACAAAACTATGTCAATTCTAGAAATTAGTGTCAAACGAACAATACACAGTAATGTGAATACATTCTCAATAAGACTGAGCTTATATTGTAAATAGAATCATACAGGCTGTTGTTTGTGTGATAGTCTTATAGTCAAAAATCCAATTCGTAATTTTGCAAAATTGATTACAGTTGGTTCTCGCTTAACGTTATTGGAAAATATCGTCCTAAGCAACATGGTGCAAAATTAAGGGTCAAGTGCCAAGATTTTCGCAAAAGCAAAACAGATTTAGTATATAAAGTTACAAATTTCTTTATCCTTTTCAAATTTATCACCATTACCCAATATTACTAAAATAGAAACAATTCCTAAATGAAAATGCATTTGAGATTGTATTGTCTGAAAGCTATTTAAACCTAATTGTTGTTAATAAATAAAAAGTATAATAAATTGACTAATCAGTTGACTTCATAAATAATACATTTAAATTTTATTCTTATGCTAGTCTGGTAATTATCTAATTGAGGTTATCCGACATTCTTTTAAAATAATTTCTATTTGTATACCAATATCATCAAACTTAATTTTTCCGAAATCTCTCGAGTTTCTTGAAAAGGGTCTGTGTTAACCGAGGAACAATTGGCAGTGAAAACTTTGTATTTGTATAATATTGATAGTGATGATATATGGCTTATGCAAACGTCATTGAGATCGCAGTTGAAGTAGCTGCAGTTACAGCTTTTCTGTTCTAGTAACTGCTGTCAATATCGCAATGCACCTGTCCCCCAAGAACACCCTTTCCCTTCCCTCTGTTGTTGGACGTTATGTTATCGCCACGCTTGACGTTTGCTGTCAATAAAATGGTAAAATCTATGATGCTGCTCGCTCTTGCTCCACTGTACACGACAACACACAGTGTACACGAAATTTGATTTGAATATAAGCAGCATTTGACAGTCAGCAACGCGCGGCAGCGACAGCAGCAGCAGATTACGCTGCTTGGTTGCTCTTGTCTTGCTCTTCTCTTCTGTTCCTTGCCTTTTCCAACCTACAAACTGAGCATCACTCACTCACTCACCTGGTGAGCAAATAGGGGAACATACGACGAGCAGCAAACGACGCACTAACGTCTATGCCGAAAGTTAGCGCACACCACAAGTTGGCAATCAAAAATGGATTTTTATTGCTAATGCTCTTGTTTTTCATGTCTCCCTTGACGATGATATTTAACATGCATCCCATTAAATTATTAAAATGTTTTCAAAGAAATATTACAGGCGTTGACAGTTTGTCACGTGTACGATTTCTTTTGGTGGACAGTGTAGCACTTGTGCCGTTTTGTCGGCAATGCGCGCACTCCCTCTCTATCTCTCTCTCACACGCGCTCAAGCCGCAGCCGCACTCAATCACACACATACACATACAGTTTTTGCAACACACACATACATGCACACGCACGCATACTCACTCATTTGGCTCTCTTTGCTTATATCTGTTTCTGTTTTTTTTTCTTCTGTTTTCAGTGGTTGTGCAAGAAGAAGCAGCAACAATCAGGCAAAATACCTGAAAAAAACACAGAAAAATAAACGGTAAAGCGAAGAAGTGGCGACAGCAGCAGCAAGCAAGTCAAGGCAGCGAGCGCGCTAAAAGTTTATTGTAAAAATCAAAGTAGAAGGCATAAAGTGATTTTTTTGCCGTGTGCTTTCGAACGAACGAGCGTTAAACACAACACATAAAAACAATAAAATATCAAAATGGTGGAAGCAATAGAGCGGCGGAGAACGGCTGCGTGAGCAGCGCCGAGATCTGAGCGCCAATTATAAAAAATAACACAACAACAACAGCAGCGCAGCAGTAGCAACAACAAAAACAGCAATAAGAAGAGGAAGAGCAGCAGCAACAGCAGAGCAGCAACCAAAAAGCGAAACGAGCGCGCAACAGCCGCTGGAGAAGGCGCAGAGAGAGGAGTAAATAAAAAAAAAAAAACAAAATTTAAATAAAGTTAAAGTGGAAGTTGGAGAAGTTCCAGAACAACAGCAACAGCAGCAGAATAAGCGCGAAAAGTGTAACAACAACAACAACAAATACATCACAACTAGAACAACAACAACAACAAACATAATGTACGGAAAATCGAAGACATCCGCCGTGCCGTCAGATGCGCAGGCCAGAGAAAAACTGGCGCTCTATGTGTACGAATATCTGCTGCACGTGGGGGCCCAAAAGGCGGCACAGACATTCCTCTCCGAGATCCGATGGGAGAAGAACATAACGCTCGGCGAACCGCCGGGATTCCTTCACACCTGGTGGTGTGTCTTCTGGGATCTGTACTGTGCGGCGCCCGAACGTCGCGATCAGTGCGATCACAGCTCCGAGGCCAAGGCCTTCCATGACTACGGCTTCGTCAGCTCCGGCTACGGTGTGAATGGCATTGGACCCGGTGGACCACACAATGCCGGTGGCCCGGCGCCCAGCCCGCTTGGCCAAATGCCGCCCGGTGGCGATGGCGGCCCCATGGGACCCGGCGGACCAATGGGTCCCAATTTTTTCCCGAATTCGACAATGCGGCCGTCGCCGCCAACGCATGCCTCGAGTCCACAGCCGCCGCCATCGCAAATGATGCCCGGCCAGCCCCCGTTTATGGGTGGTCCGAGGTATCCGGGTGGCCCGCGGCCCGGCGTACGCATGCAGGGCATGGGCAATGAGTTTAATGGCCCGCCCGGCCAACCGATGATGCCGAACAGCATGGATCCTACACGACCAGGACCTGGTGGTGGCATGGGTCCCATGAATCCACGCATGAATCCGCCACGTGGTCCCGGCATGGGTCCCATGGGGTATGGCGGTCCAGGTGGCATGCGTGGCCCAGCGCCCGGTGGTCCGGGTGGTATGCCGCCCATGGGCATGGGCGGTGGAGGCGGACGACCGCCGCAATGGCAGCCAAATGCATCGGCGCCCATGAATGCGTACTCATCATCGTCGCCGGGCAATTATGGACCTGGACCTGGATCGAATGGACCCCCCGGACCCGGCACGCCCATCATGCCCTCACCGCAGGATAATACGCAAGGCGGTCCCGTTGGCGGACCCGGCGACAGCATGTACTCACTAATGAAACCAGAATTCCCCATGGGCGGCGGTCCTGATGGCGGCGGAGGTGGTGGCGGCCCAGGTGGCATGGGTCCCATGGGCGGTGGACCCAATTCAATGGGTCCCGTACTTAATGGCGGCGGCGGCGGACCCGATGGCACCGGACTGGATGGCATGAAGAATTCACCGGCTAATGGTGGACCGGGAACGCCGCGCGAGGATTCTGGTAGCGGCATGGGCGACTACAATCTTGGGGGCTTTGGAGGCCCAGGCGAAAACGATCAAACCGAATCGGCGGCTATACTAAAAATCAAGGAAAGCATGCACGAGGAAGCTAAACGGTTTGAGAAAGACACAGATCATCCGGACTACTTTATGCCATAACAACATCACCAGCAACAGCAGCATCAGCAACATCTCAATACGGTAGCAGCTGCAGTGGCAGCTGTGGTTGCCGCTGCCGCATCCAACAGCAGTGGGACGAGCAGCTCAACAACAGCAGCATCAATAGCAGCAGCAGCGGCGCTTGGTGCGGCAGCCTCCAATTTGCTGAGTGGCGGCAACAGCGGTGCCAGTAGCAATAATAACACCAACAACAACGGCAGCAACAACAGCAGCAGCAACAACAACAGTAGTAACAACAACAACAACCAATCTGGCAACAATCCTGGTGCGCATTTTGCAAAGGAACTCAATTTCTAAATAACACGGTAGTGAAAATCCTTGGTACATAAGCATAAAGTAAAAGTAAACAAAACAAAAAAAGAAAAGAAACAAAAACAAACAAAAAAACGGAATCAAGTAAAGTAATTATTATATGTAATAGTCTAAAAATCGAGAAAAGCGAAAAACAAAAAGCAAATATGTAAAATTGTAAACCGAACAGCAGCAAAAACAGAAATTATAAGCGAAGCAAAAACAAAACCAATATTTCAAACTCACAATTCAAATTCCAATTTCAAAAACCGATTCGAAACGGTTACAATTGCGACCAGGTGGCAACGCCAGCGGTTTGTGGGCGGTTAATGAAGAAATGAATGTGGAAACAAACATAAGGAAATAATACTTAAATGTAATGTTAAATGCAACAACAACAATAATAAGTTCTTTGTAGCAAGTCTTCTGATTAGTTTAGTTGCAACAAGTCAACACGATAGCCTCCATTTACACACACACACACACACATACACATATATAAACAAACACACACTACTCACCCAACACAAACACACAGTCTGTCTACTAATTTTAGCAATTTAACAATTTTTACTTGCGCTTTGCATTAATGGAATATTTAATAGCTACACCATCTATGTACATTTTCTGTTTGTGTGATTTTTGCATATACTTATATAGATATATACATATATACAAGCTAAGTATATAAATATTAATAATAATATTGTATTGTAGAAATTTGAGAGAATGGTAAAAGAAATGAGAATTTTTTGTTAAGCATGTCTTAAAGGCAGCACAACATTGAGAGGATGCAACAACAGAAGCAAAAAAAAAAAAAAAAATGGAAGATAAAATATTTATAATATGAAGGAGTCGGGAGTAGAAAGAGAACGAGGATAGTTAGCATTATTAAACATGTATGTATATGTAGTCTCTTTAACACAATCACATCACTGTGGTTGTGTGTTGAGCTGGGAGTTTTAATTTTGTGTTTTTAATTTTGAATTAAACAACAAATTGTAAACTTCTTCATGGCACTTTTGTCGTCGTCGTCTTCTTCGCCTTCGTCTTTGTTGTTTGTAGTTTTATGTTTTATGCACGATGTAAATTGTACTTCTATATATTGTATCTGTATCTGTATTTTGTATATTTTTAAAAAACAACAACAACAAAAATTGTTAATTAAGTTCCTTCAACTGCCAACTGGCAAATCGAGCAATATTTATGATTTATTCATTATTATGTGTTTTTTTGGAGAACGACAACAACAACACTTCGTGCACTTGTTTCGATTTCTGAATAAAACCAATTCTTTCGATGTCGACATTTTGTGCATTAGGGCAGCGAAATAAAACATGAATATATATAGTATATATATATAGTATAAATAAATACTTATACAGATTAAACAGATTGTGGCGCATTGTATGCACATATTTATTGCAAAATAGCTACGCATATATAACTCTAAGAATTAGCTGTTTAATATGCATATAACAAATATATATATATACATAAAATATATATATATATATTAATTATTAATTACTTAAAGGCAGCAGGCAACAAATGTAGCAACCTAACCTAAATGAAAAGTTTACTTCAACACAAATATCACACAGAAAACAAAACAAAAAAAAAAGAAGAAAATACTTATAAAGCTGTACAAAAGTTAGTTAATGTTGGCTGTGGCTGCACAGCTAATGTTAATATTATGCATAAAATATATATTTGTAGTATATACATATATATATATATATATTAAAATAATATAAATAATAATTATAATAATAGTATATGTCTGTGCTTGCATCTTTTTCTCGACACAGCACATTCAAATTAATAAGAAATAAAACCAAGAATCCGTAGAATTTAGATTTCAATGCTAATTTATAAGCGTCAAATCCGAAACTAAACTATAAAACACAAATCAAAATAAAATTCTTTACATTATAATAACAGCAAAACAAAACGAAAAAAGAAAAGAGAAAAAAGCAAACACAAATCAATTGATAAAATAATTTAACATATGGAAAAAAGAAATGATAAAAGAAAGAAATTCTATTTTAAATATTGTATGTATATGTTTAATGTGTCGGAATTTGAAAATATGTAAGCGACAACAAATTGATGACATGAATTATTATGATAGAATTGATGCGAAGCGAATGCGAAAGCAACAAAACTTAAATAGTATTTAAGTTAAATTTATTATTATATATATCTGCAACGCTTTAAGTTTTAAGCGTTTCAATTTGCTGGATCTATATAAATGTATGTAATGTGTAATGCGGCGCGGCGTTTAGTAAACAGAGAAACAACAAACAAAAAACACAAAAATGGAAACAGCAGCAACAAATTGAAACATTTAAAAACAAAACAGCAAAAAGGTTAATACAAAATGGAAAACGACAAAAAAAATTGAAAAATCCCCCAATTGAATATATAAAAATAATAATATAAAAAAAAAAAACAAAACAAAAAACACAAAAAATTATGTTTAAATAAGTATTTTAGTGTTAATTATACAATTTACAAGTACACAACACGAAACAAAAACAACAATATAATATAAAATGAAATAAAGTTTTAAAACAATATTTGTAAAAAGTAAATGAAAAATCCTCTTTGAATTTCTATTTGATAAGAATTCGTATTGTTATATATAACTTTTTTTTTTTAATTCACATTTATTGGTGATTAATATCGCTGAAATTTAATTTTCATTTGCATTCAAGGGTGTTCGATTTATTAAAGATTATCTTCAATTTCCAACGAATTACATTATAATCATCCCTAAAGTCAAATCATAGTAATTCGAATTCATTTTAATAATTAATTTAGATCATAGATATTTATACATTTTCTTTCAAAATGGGTTTGAATATTCTACTATTTAACTCATTATTTAGTGATTAATAATTTAATTTGTACATATGTGTCAGGAGAGTTCATTTATTTTAGATAATCAAACATTTCCAGCTAATTCCATTCCATACTAAGTAATTTTTATTTCGTCATTTTATGTAGATCATATTTATAGAATCTTAAACAAAATTGGGCTATCCGAACTTTGTTGCAATTCATCAATTATTGAATTAAAACTTAAATTACAATACCTCTTTTTGTACACGAAAAGCAATTAAAGTCAACTTGAAACAAAGCTGAAAATAGACTTTCGAGTCTGTTAATAACTCATCAGCAGGCCATTGCCTGATCTGGCGATTGTTGCTTTTTAATTGCATAATTTTCATATTGAATGCGTGCTTTTGCTATGCCAGACCAAACCCCTTTCCAATCCCAATTCCAGACCCAATCAGAGACACCGACTACTAAATTGCCGTCGCACACGCACAGTGTTTGTTTTTTGTTTTGCTTTTTTTTTACGATGAAATCGAGGGGCAAGCACTTAGTTGGTGGCAGTGTGGCGCGTTGTCGGGGCAACATCGCCGGCACACACAAAAATCCATATGGCAGTTAATTGCTTTGGTTGAGCATTGGTCAGGTGTGGACAGTGGCGATAGCGTCGTTGTCGCCGTTGTCCGTCTAAAGTAAAATCAATAAATGACATTATTGCAGTTGCCGTTAATAACTAAATGCAGTTCGGTCGCATCTATTATTTAATGTAAAGTCAATGCAACAAAGTGGCGTCCTGTCTCTACAGCTGCCTCGGCTGTGCGCGCAACCAAAGTGCATCAGCTTCTGCTGAAGACAACATCAACGCCATTGGACCAACGGTGTCATCGTCCACGTTGCCAACGTATCGACAAATTGCTGGCGCTGGCAATGGTGCCGGCTCGGCACCAGCTCGACGAGTTCCCGTCTTGTTCTCCACCAATCGCGGCCTGTATTTGCGTGTGGCACAGCCGCAAGTGATGCTGCTACAGCCGTTGAGCAATGCTCCGCAACATTATGACATCAGCTTTTGTGATTTAGAGCGCTGGGTGAGTTCTGTTCTTAATTACATTTTAAATTGTATTTGCAATTTAAGTTTAATCTCAAATCTTAGAGCACGAATCGCGCCAATGTGGTTAGCCTAGAGGACACGATTAGCATGTTGCAGCCACAACAGGCACCGCATCCACCGAGAAACAACTTTGGACTTTACAACATGCAGCGCTAAGGCTGCTGTCTTTAATTGCATCCTGAATCAACGCTTGTACATACTTTCTGTTTGTTGTGTGCTTACTTAAGTAACGCTTGTTTTGATAATCATATAAATAATAATAATGCTAGTTGCTAGATCGAACTTAATCATGCCGTGTTGCTGGTCAGCGATGCCATCAGAAATTCCATTTTATTGAGAAAACTCTTGCCCTCGATTTTGTCGAAGCGCACCTGCAAAGTATGAATTGTTAACAAACTGCAATTAGGGATTAAAGCACTAGCTTACCTCCTTGAAATTGCCACCAAGATTCTCCCAGAACTTCTCCGGCACCAACGGACTCGGAAAGAAGTCCTGCCGCGGACTGCGCGCTATATATACCTTAACATCAATCTGCGGATCGCAACGTATCTGCACAGCAATCATGCGATCGCTGTTGGGCGAGGCCAGCAAACAGGAGCTGGCATTGCCCAACGGTTCCACTTTGCCAATGCCCAGATGATTGCTATTTGAGAGCACCGTCCAGGCCATGCAACGTGCCAGACTCACCAGACAACTGATCTGATGCGAATTGATCTGACAGAGTATTAGATCACGCAACTCTTGCGGTTCGTAGGACAGCCGCATAACTCGTCCATCGCGACAAATGCATTTCAGTGAACGCTCCTTGACATGTATGACCAGCGAAGTGCGTCCAATGGCATCGTAACCGTGTGTAACAATATTAATCTTGACACACGACATCGTTGGACTGTTCATGGCATTCCAATGCGACACAATTTGCGGATCCTTGACATCACGCGCCAATGTATCCAATACATATTGTGTGCGCTTGCGCATAAAAATGTGCTGAGCTTGTGCAATGATTTGCTCCAGTATCGTTTGGGTCTTGGTCATGTCCAGCAACGCATCACGATCAGCAGCTGTGGGTCCCGCAAGCATGCGTTTCTTGCTGGGCCCGAGAGGTGCGCTGGCTGGATGGGGAAACGGATGATGTGAGTTCTTGTAGTGCACCTCGCGCAGCAGCTGATGCAGCGAATGCTCGAGCACATGATCGTGATCGTTGATGGGTGCCGGTTGGCTGGAATCGAAGCTCGTGGAGTGGCACAGCGAGATAATGAGTTGTATGTTGGGCAGCAGCGTGGCACGTATCTGATTGCCAATGACTACGTGTGGAATGGGCGCTTGCAGCTGAATGGCTTCGCGAGCCAGCTGAGCGAAGAGTTCCTTGCAGAAGAGCACGTTCTGGGCAAACTCCAACGTCTTTTGCCAGACTCCAACCTGAGCTGTTAAATTTTGTCCATGGCCCATTAGATTCACCTGTAAATAATGTACGACTAAAGTGAGCATTTTGAATAGAATAAAAAAAGGTTAAATGGTTTGGCACCTGTGCTGTGCATAGATCCTCTTGATCTTTCTGTGTGATGACCTTAATATAAGCGACGCCCTGCAGCTCGGAGGGTACAATAACCCTCAATGCCGAGCTTGCCTTCAGCTGCATGCCATTATTGCTACTGCTACTGCTCGAATTCGCCGAGCCTCCCGTGTTATTCCCTGAGTTCTCGTCGTCCAGTGCATCCTCTGCCTTGGTCACCTCAAAGGTGCCACTCATACCGAACTTGGAGCCCGCTGTGCGATAGCTAAGATCACCAATGATGGCATTGGACACCTTTTTCAGTCGCCAATTCTGACGCAAACGCAGCAGCTCAATATGAAAGTCGGAAACGTTACGACTGCGTTGCTCGCTGTGCGCGTTGCGAATCCTTTCGGCACCACCGAGCAGCACTTGGGCGGCCTGAGAAATGGCCTTTTTGCGACTATAAACCTGCACAATGGGCTTGGTGTCGTCGGGCTCCTCCAACAGAGGATCCAATACTAAATAGCGCTTATCTTTTGCAATCGATATGACATCGGTTAGCACGCAGATTTCGGTATAAGCATCTTTGAGTTTATTTCGCACCGCATCCCAGGGCCACAAACTTTCCTGAAACTGATTTGCATCCTTATTGTCATCATCGGCGGCTGCAGCTGCGGATTTTTCTTCCTTTTTTATATTGTCTAGTGACGTTTTGCTGAAATCAATGCGAGCCGCACATTTTGCAAGACTCTCCGAAAGCGTCGGCGGCCTACGAAGCAACTTGTTGAGATGAAAATGCTACATTTACAATTCGGGCACCACTTACGGTTGATAGAGCTCTGTGCCATCGTAGGCAATTTCACGTATTTGATTCTCGCATGTTGTTTCTACCGATATATTCACCGAGTTGGACATCTTTTTGCGCTAATCTTCCAAGAGCCGGGCATTTGCTTTTGCAAACGCAAAAAAAAAACAAAATACACTAACAGAGTTGCTTTTAGTGTGACCGGTGGCTACATTGGAACATATACCAGAAAAAAATCCATTCTTTTAAAATTTTTCGTTTTAGCCAGGTAAAAATTACGGAAAAAATAAAAAGCAATATTTTTTAAATTAAGTTAACTTGTAATAAACTAACATACGTCTGCTTAAGGACATTTTTAACTTATTATTTATATGGGTCGCCAATAGCATCGATATTTTCGAGTAATCGAGCTATTTTGAACAAGGTGGTGTGGTCACACTGCTGCTACATTACTTTCATATTTTGTTGACTTTAAATTTTCTGACTCGCATCCAATTAAATCACGAAATCATGTTGCTGCTTAAAGATAAATCACAAACACTCAATGTGGACAATTACACCATCATTATACCCAGCATTTGTGTGGGTAATGCCGCTCAATTGGCCTGCGACCTGTTGATTGCCTCTAAGAAACTAAAGCGCATTGGAAGCTTGTCCCATGCAGCCTTAATACCGGTATTTGGACCCTCGGCCTATCAACACGAACCCAACGAGTGTGTCGCCTCCTGTGAGCTCTATGAATCGCCGGAGGACAAACTGCTGGTTGTACAATTCCGGGCTCCCTTCATCTCCAGGCAGACGAAACGCTTTCAGAATGAATTTGTTACACTGCTGAAAGGAGCACGTCGTGTCATCATTTTGAGCGGCAGTTTTGGCTTTGAGCGTCGCGTCATCGAGGGCTCACCGTGGGCATATCGTGCCACGGACAAATTCAAAACGGATCATGCCACCGAGTTGGGCGATCAGGCACTAGTCAAGTGGCAGGAACACACTGGCGAACACATCTTTGGTGGCGGCAATGCGTTGCAGTTGTACAAGGCATTCGAGGATGCCCAGGTACCTAGCATGCTGCTGTTCCGTTATCTCCTTGAGGGCGATAACTCCACGGATGCCAAGCTGATTGTGCGTGAGCTGAACGAGTTGTGTGGTGACTTCTTAAAGTTGCGAGTCGCGAGTGATGCTGGAGATGGCAAGTTTAAGTTGACGTTGCCTTCGTCGTGGAATCTATTGTTTGGCAACGATGTAACCGAGTTACTATTTTAGCATTATAAACATTTATTCTGGTCATGTGATATAGTACAGCTATAATAAATGCCTAATCTTTTGGTGTAGGATAATAACTGTTGCTTGCCCTGTGCTCCTTAAAGTATTCGCCGCCTTGTTCCTCATATTGTGACCGCGTAGTCAGCACCTCGCTGAAGTTTGGCACCCTGGCTTGTAGGCAAGCCCCCAACCAGGCGCTCAGCGCTGGATCCTGCGACTCGTAGATAGCGAAACTAGACTTAAAAGGACGCAGTTCCATCATCTCTTTGGCCAGTCGCGCCTTGAGACCACGAAACTGTGCACAGCTGCCCGTTAAATAGACATGATCCGCCAGACGTTGTTGCTCCTCAGCTGGAAATAGTTTCAGCACAAAAGCAATGAGCTCAGCTAATCCTGCCTCAGAGCAGCCAATCATGCTGGGCTGGAAGAGTATCTCGGGCACACGTATCGCCTCCACGCCAAAGTGCAGTTGATAATTTTCGGCAGCATTCAACGCCTGCATTGCTGCATTCTGTGCATCATCACCGTTGGCATCGTAGTGATTTAGGATCTTCTCGAACTCGAGCAGCTGCTCGTTCTCGGCATCCGAATCGCTGTCATCGTTGTAGCGATTGATGCGCTTGTACACATCCCAATCGTTGTCATTCATGCCAAAGCCATCATCCTCCTCATCACCGTTGTTGACTTTGCGCCGTTTCTCGCTTCGAGCTGCCAGCGTTGAGATGATTCGCATACGCTCTTGAGCGGCATGTGTATGCCGCTTGCCCTGTTCGGTGCGTTGCTGTTGACGCGCCTGCTTGCGACGCATCAGCTCCTCCCGTTTACCACGCAACTCGGCCAGCCATTGGGCTTGTGGTACGCCTTCGGGTGGCTTGGGCATCTTGTCCAACTTGTCTTGCTGCTTACTGGGTCGCGGGGGCGCCGAGGCACGCTCCTTGACTCGCTTTATGCGAGACTGCACTGTGGTTAGCAGCTTGTCCAGCTCCTCGAGATTGCTGATCTGCTGCTGCTGCAACGCGCGTTCAAATTTCTGCATCTTTTGCTGTTCGTAGAGCAAACGCAGCTTGCGCAGCAATTGCAATTGCTCCTCATCCTCCTGGAGTTTCTCGCGCTCCCGACGATTCTTAATGTCCAGCAAACGAAGTGCCAATTCGCGTCGCTTTTCTTGCTTCTGTTCGGCGGTAAGCAAAGCATTGCTGGCAGTAACTGGATTGTAGGGCAGTTGAATCTTCATGATGTGCGCCTCATAGTAATCCAGTTGTGCCCACTTCAGTAGCTCCTCCTGATAGTCGAGTGCGATGTGACTGTGCTCATGCACCAGCTTCTCCATGCGACTTGTGATGGCATTCAAATGCACCGGATACTTCATTTGCATAAGCCGGAACAAATAGTTGATGATGTGAAAGCCGCCCACATTCAATCGACGCACATGCTCCAGTTGCATGCGACCATTGAGCACGGGTATCACATGTGTGGTGCTGTAGCCAAAAGACAGAATGAGTGCATCCTGGACACCCTTATGCTGCTGCTGATGCTGTTGCCAGCTGTAGAGTGCATCGATACCATAAGAAACGGCGGGCACGCGATAACACTCGAAGAGCAGCTCGCTCATTTGGCGACGACAGATATTGGGATTGGCCAGCGCCTCGGTGAGCACGATAGGATTTGCAATGCTCTCCTTGCCTTCGTAACCCATCTTGGTGAATATGTAATCGAAGATTTGTTCCTGATGATTCCAGTTTGTGATTACATTGCGTTCAAAAGGTGATTTAAGATGAGCCCGTACTGCTTCAATGTTAATAATATCATTGCCCACTTGTATTTCACCATTGCCCTTGCATTCCTCTTGAGCTGCTGTTGTTCCTGCAGGCAGCGCCAAAGCGTCCGTCGCTTGATTGTTGTCTTTCTTACGATCCTTTCGTGGTTTGGTCAGCACATTGCGAAAACGCAACTCAGGCTCTTTGGAGTCATGCCAGCCAACGCGGCACTCGTAGGAGCCATTGTCTATCACCAAGACGCGTTTATGCGCCGGCATTTTCTTTCATTAATTTGCAACTATCTTAAAAAATGATTGTTTACCAACCACACAATGTTTACCTCGCTAGCAGTGTGACCGCAACGATAACGAAAAATAATACTAATAACACCAAAAAGAAAAAATAGTTACGCTGCATGGCAGTGGAAAAATATCGATTGGCCTATCGGTGTTGACATCGACTTCGAATGGTAAGAAGCGATATTTTAACAGCTATATAAAGGCCAACATTCAGGTAAAGTAATTAGCTATTTTCGTAAAGCTCTAATAAATGGTGATATGATTTTAAATATATTCAGTTTATAGTTTTACAGCTGCTGGATATGTTAGCCAACACGGAAAGTCGTGATTAGAGATCGAAAGCGTACTGCAAAGTAAAAGTTGGCGCGGAATTCGATTGCAACTGTGCAGCCCTGTAATTATAACTGTTCTTAAGAAATTGCGGTGCGCATTAGAGCAGAATTAGCGTACATTGGCCATCTATTCCAATTGCTTAATTAATTTATTTAACATAGTTACAATGTTTGTGAAAGTGAAATTAGAGGATCAAGACAACGCAAAGGTGAGTTTTAAGAGCCTCAATTAAGTGATATTGATCAATACCAATGGGTTTCTTAGAAGCCTCTTATTTTCAGCATCGATGATGCAGCAACCATTTACAATTTGAAATCCAGTTTGGAGTCATTTGTGAACATACCAGTGGATGCACAGGTAATCCAAAGAATGGATCGCATACTTGATAACTGTGATGAGTTGGCCAAAGTTGTTAATCTGGAGACTGATGGCGATAAGATGAATGGCGCTGCCATTTCCTTGTATACCAACAACAAGTTCTATTGCTTTCTCCAATTCTACAATAAGAACGAAAGCGACAATCAGAGCAACTTCTTCAGTCAGCCATCGAATGCCAAGAAGCTGCCCATCGACACATTACCACAATACATTGAGCAACTCGATTCGGATGAATATTCTACGTCATCCACTTCGGATAGCGAAATCTCTGATGATAGCAGCGATAACAGTGTTTTCGAAAGCCGTTCAAAGCGCAGAAAGAGGTAAATCAAATATCCAATAAATTTCTTTCCTCTTAAACTTGGATCTTCTTTTAGAGTAAGCGAATCGACGGAAGAAAGAAGTAAACCAGCATCCCCAGTTGTGACCCAGGGAACTGCACCAACAGCCACGCAACAGGCGCAAATTGTACAGGCAATTCCTGCTACTCCTCCAGCTCCAGTTCCAAACATTCATGCTACCCAGGAACTGCAGATCACAGCTGTTAATGTGTCACCACAGGTAACAGTTGCTCTCAAAAAGAACGATGTTGAGGTTTCACAGGAGCAGCCCATAGCTGCCAGTATTGTTGCTTCTACAAAACAACAACTAACAGCTGCAAAGGAATCAACTCTCAGCACAGTGGAGAAGCCAACAGCTCCTTACATTGCCATGAAACCCGAACAGCGCAAATATGCACTGGTTATCAACAAAGATATTGCTGAGCAGAATCCAAATTTTGGTCGTTTAATGGCACATTTCTATGGACTCTTTGAATCGTCGAAAAGTTGTGGACAACTCAACTTCAGTGAATCGCTTTCGATCACCGAATATGATGATCAGCTTTGGGTTCTGTGTGAAGATAATGAAACATGTGAATGGATTGCAAAAGGTGCACGCATGTTGAGCTCTTATAAGTGCTGCAGTTTTGTCAAATACTTTGGTCTGTCCAAGTGTCGAGTGGTATTGCCACAAGTGGTTGACGGCAAGGAACTGGCGAATATATTTCAGCTGCTTGAGTTGCAAAACACGGGATTGTGCACCAGCAAATGGTGTGTTGTCGAGCGTACTTCACTCGATCCGAAAAGCAAAGAGTATGATTCGCAAGCCTTGACTACGCTGTGCAAAAATGAAGTACTTGCTCTCTATGTGGATCAAGAGAGCATGAATTTGATACAGCAAAATGGCTTAAAGCTAAAGTACTGCTTCTGGAAGCTGACTTTTCAGTTTGAAAGCAAGTTAAACAATTAAATTATATAACATTTAATTTAACTCGAAGAGCATTTAAAAATAAATGTTGGAAAAGTTTGTTTTTATTTAAATATGAATTGTACTATTTTGAAGGGAGCGGGTTCTTTTGCGCAAAGCGGAACAAATCGATAAGCATTTGTCTACGTCGATAGTTCTTGCAGCTGTGAGAGCTTTGTTATCGATATTGTGGATATATTCATATTAGCGGCCACCCCTAGGCGGAGAGGTAAATTTTTGCATCAAAATAAAAATAAAAAAAGGGAAATATACGCCAAGTCCTGCTGAAAGTGCTGGACTTGTGCAAATTTTGAAGGGCAGCTAAACCATGGAACAACTGGAACCCATCGATATTGCGCGACTGGAGGAGGCTGTGGTCGTCTTCTATCGCTCCACATCACAGGAGCAGGCAATCACACACGAATGGCTGACGAAGGCCGAGGCCAGCCCACAGGCTTGGCAATTTTCATGGCAGCTTATGCAGCTGGGCAAGGTGAGTGTGATCAACAAATCACAACATTCTCCTTTTTATAACATTTGACGCTTTTGCTATGCCAGAGTCAAGAGGTGCAATTTTTTGGCGCAATTACGCTACACTCAAAGCTGATGAAATATTGGAACGAAGTTCCGCCGGAAAACCGCGAGGAACTGAAACAAAAGATCTTGGAAACCATTGTGCAATTCGCATCTGGTCCCAAATTGGTGCTTAATCGGTTGTGCCTAGCGGTGAGTGCTTCCGGTAGCTATTCGATGTGTTTCCCGTTAACTTTGTCATGCTTTACTTTCAGTTAAGTGCATACATCGTGCACATGTTGGAAGATTGGCCATGTGCCATTGAGGAGGTGATTGATACCTTTCAGAATCAACGCATACCCAATGTTAGTGCCGAGGTCCAGCGTTGGATTATGCTCGAAGTGCTTCTCGGCATTCCCGAGGAGGCACAAGTCATTCACACCTCAGTGAAGCGGGTGACATTGCGTGGCGAGATTGGCAAGCGTGTGCCACTAGTACTGCAGACTGTGGAGGCATATTTGAAGCAGCAATTGAGCCTCGAATGGGACTCCGAAACATTTGCCAACATGATGCGTGCGGTAAAATGTGTGAGCGTCTGGATCAGGTGAATGACCCGTTGAAGTTGTAGTTGAGGGCAACAATTGTCTTATTGTTAATTGCAGAAACATCGGCTACTCCATCGAGGGTTGTGTCAGCATTTGTGCTGTCCTGCTGGAGGTGGTCAACAAGTGTTATTGGCCCTGCATACGTTCCGGCGTGGGTTGCATGTCCTCCGACGAGAATGAGCTGGCCGAGACGGGTCTGAAAGCTATGGTCAGCATCATTGTGCAGCCTGATTGTCACAATTACCCCAAGACAGCGGCGGTGCTGATCAAAATGTTTCTGGACTCACTGTGCGACATCACGCAAGTGGAATGGAAACGTGATAACGAGAACGAGGATATTATTGTGCATATCTATATGCTGTTTGTATCCGCTGTGGAACGACACTCGGCTCTGTTTCTCAGCGGTATTACGGCCACGGATCCGGAATTAAATGCTATTTGGAGTCGCATGGTTCATGAAATATTACAGTGCACGGATAAGCCGGGAATTTATCCGGTTGAGGAATCATGCAGCACCATGGCCTTGGCCTTTTGGTATATGCTGCAGGGCGATGTCTTTGCCATGCCCGTCGAGGAGGATAAGTTGAAGTGCTGGGAGCACATTAAACCACTTTATGCTCATTTAACTACCGTTCTTGTGCGCAAATCTGAGCAGCCGGATGAGAGCTCCATTGATAAATGGAACTCGGATGATCTGGAGTGCTTTCGTTGCTATCGCCAAGATATCTCCGATACTTTTGTAAGTAACTGAAATCCATAGAGTATGAGTTCAATGTAATATTCGTCGATTTGCAGATGTATTGCTATGATGTGCTTCACGATTACATACTGGAGATATTGGCCGCAATGCTCGATGAGGCCATTGCTGAGCTGCAGACGCATCCCACGCACTGGACAAAACTGGAGGCCTGCATCTATTCGTTTCAATCGGTTGCCGAGCACTTTGGCGGCGAGGAATCGCGTCAGATACCCAAACTAATGCGAGTGCTGTCTGAGATACCCTACGATAAGCTAAATGACAAACTGCTGGGCACCGCACTGGAGACCATTGGCTCCTACTGCTCCTGGCTAATGGAGAATCCAACTTATATACCGCCTGCTATTGATCTGCTTGTGCGTGGTTTAAACTCCACAATGTCCGCGCAGGCAACTTTAGGCCTCAAGGAACTGTGCCGCGACTGTCAACTGCAGTTGAAGCCATATGCAGAGCCGCTGCTCGATGCTTGCCAAGCAACACTTGGTTCGGGTCGCATGAAGAACTCGGATTCGGTGCGTCTGATGTTCAGCATTGGCAAGCTAATGAGTTTGTTGCCGCAGGAAAAGATACCTGCATATCTCGATATTATAGTTAGTCCCTGTTTCGAGGAGCTGCAAACAATTTGTCAAGCTGGTGCCGTAAGTTTGAAATCAATTGTTATCTGTATATAAATGGTTTATGGATTTATTTTTATAGACAACGCCAGCAGCACGAATTCGCACAATTTTCCGGCTCAATATGATCTCGACACTGTTCTCGTCCCTCAACACGGATCTGGACGAAGAGGTCAAGGATCTGCATAATGTGCAACCTGTGTTGTTGGTCATGCAGAAAACTATGCCCATTTTTCGGCTTATTGCTGAGCTGTGGGTAGAGGAAATCGAGGTGCTAGAGGTGTGTTCAAAATGTCTGCAATATTTAAACAATTTAATATAATTGAATTACTTTTTTTTTGGCAGGCTGCTTGCAGTGCATTGAAGCATGCAATTGTGAATTTAAGAAGCAGCTTTCGACCCATGCTGCAGGATCTGTGTTACTTCATCGTGGCCAGCTTTCAGACTCGCTGTTGTGCTCCCACACTGGAAATTTCAAAGACCGTACGTAACCAGAAGATGCAATCATTTGCATAGATACAAAATTCTTTTTCTGTTTCCTCTTAGGCCATCGTCATCTTTTACAAGGAGGAGAGTTGCAGGCAGTTGATGCAACAGTTGCTGCTGGAGTTCGTGTCGCACAGCTTTAAGCTATTCGAGTCAACGCCACAGCAGAACTTTTCCAATGTCTCGGACACCATGGAAATGTTCTTCGCATGCCTCACGCAAATCATCAAAAAAGTGCCCCAAGTGCTCGAAGATAAATCCATTGCATACGAACGTCTCATCTACTATGCCCAGCACTCGATGACCCTGCCCGAGAATGGTCCAATCCGGGCTGGCATTCAGTTTGTCACGCACTTTGTGATGCAATCCCGCAATCAACCGCACATGACCGAGGTAATCCTGGCCAATGGTGAGCAGATTATGCGCACGATTATGATTTGCGTGGGTTATATGACGCCACGTCAGCAAGTGGATAAATTTGCCGATGTTTTACTGGCCATCAACAAGAAGTATCCCGGTGAGATGGCAGTGTGGCTAAGGAATGTGATGGCAGTGCCCAATTTTCCCACGGAGCTGATCAGTGATGCCGAGAAATCGCGTTACGTTTCGCTCATCATCAAGTGAGTAAAGAATTTCTGATACATTTTTATATTTTTCTAACATATTTTTGTTTTGCTGCACACAGAGTAAAAGTCAACAAGCGGATGCTGCAGCAACATCTCAATGAGCTGGCCATAAAGACACGCGGTCTTGTGCCGCTTCAGGTTCCAGTGAATTAAGTAGCGGGTAACCCAAAACTTCAGTGGCCAAATATCTAAATGAATTAACGTCCTCTTTTTCGTAAATTAGTCGATAATGAATGTAATTAAGCCACTCTGTAAATGTTCCTTGCTATTAAGTTGTTTTTTTTGCGGATGATGTCAAATAATTAATAGTGCTAAGTGATCGGACAGGTCGATATAGTATTTATCGCCTGTCTGTGTGAGATGATGATGGTATGATGGATATGTTAAAAAAGGCTGTTTCTTGACATGATTTAACTTTTATTCATAATTTTACAAAAATTGTTCACACTTTTGTTTTATATGCCTTTAATTACACAGTTTCTCATTTTATTTAAAATTTTGTTTAGGCGTGTATAACTCAAATTTTGTAATTATTTTTTTTTTCATTTCATTATATAATTCATTATAGAAAACTTTGATTTTTCACCGTTTTCCTTTTATTGGAAATTTGTTTGCTTTTTACCTTCACTATATAGGTTTTCATTATGTTTTTTATATCAAATTCTCTTTTCTCTTTATTGTTCTTCAACTTTCCATAAGTGTCTATTATATGCCAAAAATATGTAAATACATCTCTATATATAATATACATATATATGTGTCTATAAACTAAATGAAGCCTTTTCATTTTCTTGGCCTGTACAGCACTTGGTAGTGGTGGCAATAAATTTTGACCAGCTTTTTTTTGCTGCTGCAAAATACCGACTGCTAGAATAGTTGGAAAATATTTGCTCTAAAGTATTTGTTGTTGATCCATGCCAGGCGAGACTGTGTAATGCCAGGACTTGTACGTATATATATATAAATATGTTTAGATGTATGTGGCTGTGTGGTAGTAAAATGAGTGACTGGGTTTTGTGCCTGGCAGCAGAGGATCTCAATTCTAAATTGTCTGACACGGATCCAATAAATATGTATGTTGTTGTATATATATAAATGTATACAAGTGTATATATACGTGTCTATATATAATTACTTTATATCTGAAATAGTAGCTACGACCAGCAATAGTCCAAGTCTGTGTGTTTATCTCTTTTGTTGTTGTCGACGGCCCCACTTCCAGAGCTGATGATGTGGATGATGTATTTGTATTTTGTATTTTGCATCTTGTATATGGGATGATCAAGCGATTATACATACATACATACTATTCATAATGTAGATGAAGCCGTTTGGAGTAATCCAGGGATTCCCAATTAAGTGGCAATGCCCGAAACTCACAGAGCACAAAAATGTTGCAATGCTGCATTTCTTGTGTTTTGTTTTTTGCTTTTTGCTTTTCTAAAAGGAACATCTGCTTATAAAATACTTTTTGGAACCCCATCGCGGAATATCTCCCCACCGATCCAATGATGTCTGCGCCTCCGATTCGTTCATACATACTGTATACTTCTCTCTGGCATTATTCATCCTCCTCCCTCGCCAACAATATGTGTAATACATACAAAAAATACATATATATAAACACACACACATTAATATACATACCAAATTTGTTTTGAACAAATTACAATACATATACGCATATACATATATAGTATAATTAAGCTGCTAACGGTAAAGGTAAATCGCATATAATATACATATAATTATAATTTATTACGTTCTCTCTCGCTCTGTGGTTAAAACTTTAATCTGTGACTTGTGATGCGGTGTCGAAACGTCAAGAAAATTGCACACAAAACTAGGTGAGCAAATCCCCTCAAATGATTTAATTTCCCCGCTGCCAGTGTTGCCACATCTAAAGCGGAAAAAACGACATTCCAAGTGGGAACACTTTTCTCTCTTATTATTTCTATATTTTTTTTTGGTATTTGAAGTGAACACGAAAAACGGAAACTGTAAAATGCACACACATATTGTATTATTATTTGTAAATTTTCAAACCCTGCGATATTCTTCAACATTATCAAAGTGCTATCAAGCAAACAAAATCCAATTCCATTTATAGCTGCCAGTTTTGCGAGGGTGGTTTTTAAGGTTTTAGTGTTTAGTAAGCTCGGTATGTTCTATACTATACTGATGATAGATCAAACTACACATTCAATTATTTCGATTAACTATTAACACAAAGACTATTTGAAGACAGTTAGGCGACTTGTTGAGGGATTGCTCACAAAGTTTATGATATTTCTTGGGTTTCGTACACCGTTATTTTGTTTGTATGTTTGTTTTGGGAACGCAGGATAACTTGGCAATTGTATGCGTCGAGTATTACATCTATAACGAAATAGTTGTACACATAATATATAGTATTAATGTATGCATATGGTAGGTAGGTATATACGCGTATGTATGCTCAATCAAGGTGGTTTGATTTTTGTTATGTTTTTGTTCTTACGTCTCTCTTAAGCTTAAGCTTACACAATGTCAATTCAAAAACTGTACAAATTTTGACGTATTCACTGAAATGGTAAGAGCATAATGGAGTCCAGATTATTCAACTATAATGTGGCAAAAATTCTTAAGATGCATGCATGCAAAAGAAAAAGTCAAATGTAGGTGGGCGGAGCAGCATGCAAATAGCGTATACGCATCGTTAGCCCCGGTGGAAAAAACTCAAAAAAAGCATTTGGCGCATACAGCTTAATCTTAGATTGGGACTTTTGCGCTTTATTGGTTTAATTTGTTTATTTATTTGTAGGTAGTATTATGGTATATATTATTAAAATTGTTTTTTCTTTATTTGTTTTTATATAATTCTATAGAAATTGTGTGTGTGTGTGTTGCAATCGTTGCCACCACACGAGGCTCGAAAGGCGTCACAAGGAAATGTGAACGCCAGAGCTTATCATCATAATCATCATCAGTAGTATCAGTATCATCGTTTGTTTGCAGCATCATCATCCAGCCCCCTTATCATAATAATCATCGATTTGACATACAATTTGTTGCTTGTTTTTCTTTTTTGTGTGTGTGTGTCTGTCTAGGTGTGTGTGTTTACTCTACATATAAAGAACCATTTCATTTTTTATTGCGGCTGTGACAGCGTGAGGACCAGCCCAACGTACAGAGACAGGGGTAGTAGCTAGGTAGATAGGCGCCGAGATAGAGGGGCGAGTAGAGTTATATATATGTGGGGTGCAATCAGTTGGTTGTGGTTGACCTAACAGTTGTTTGCATCGGGCGGCGGCGTTGTCAGGTACTCATCGGGTCGCTTGTGCTCGATGAGGGCGCGCACGGTGCCGCTGTCCGAGGGCAGATCGGATTTTCGTCGTACCAGCGGCTTCTCCTTGTTCCGTTCGCCGCGTATCTGTTTGGTGTGAGTAAGCGGAGCGTAATGCAAACGTAAAAGCATTAAAATGATGATAGTGGCGGGGGGCAACCACAAATGCCCCCGCCAATACATACACACACACACACATGTACATGTAGATTACAGTTTACAGATTATCGATTACGAGATTACACAAGTGTGCAACACTTGACGATTTGACTGACAGAGTTACGAGAGATCTACATAGATGTTATTTTGTTCTAATCGGTGTGATGTGATTTTAATTAGTTAGTCGCCTCTATACACACACACACGACTAGTACACACACATACAAGTTAGCTAACTGTAGTCATAATTTACAAAGTTTGTTCTTGATGAGTAATGTGTTCGAAGTGTGAAGTTTGTACTACAATTTATAAGTCTTATATACACATTTCAATTGGCTTAATAAATTATGTTATTATTCACACACACACACACACACAAACGATTGACTTTCGATTACATTTTTAATAGATATATTGATATGGTAATAAACAAAATAAATCCACATTTTGAGCAAAGGATATGCACGTTTCTATATAGTATAGTATTATATAATGCTGATGACTGGGCCCATTAAATCTATAGGATTAATTGGCTGTTGGTTAGTATCTCTTGGTCATGGGGTAAACGGAGGATGGGTGCATTGTTGTTGAAGGAGGAGGAGGAGTAGGTGTAATGACAAAACCAATAAATAAGTACACATATACGATGTAGATATATATTAAATAGATACAGATACAGAAACATGTATTTATAACTGACATGAGTGCGATTATTGTTTGTAACAGGCATTCTCATTCGTTCGTTCTTTCTTTCGTTCGATTAGTACTTGCTTTTTTTTTAGACAGATTTTGGTGCTTAAAGACTTAAAACTTGCGCGCTTATGATTAACGCACCGTTAATACACACACATACAAACATACTGGTTGGTTGATTCAGTTAGTAGTTGTGTAGTGTGGTTAATGTGGCTAGGGCTTGTCTCACCTCTCTGGGCTCCTGATTTGACTGCTGCTGTTTTAGCGCCGCTTGCGGCCTTGACTGCTGCTGCTGTTGTTGTTGCTGCTGTTGTTGTTGTTGCTGTTGACTCTGATCGAGCTTATCGTAGGTTAGATCACAATTCTCATTGTATTCATCGTACAGCATTTGACTCTCGGACATTTGCAGGTAATCGTTGAAGCGTCGCATCTTTGTCCACTCTGGATTGGTTTTAGCGAGACTCTCCACCTGTTGCCATAGCTCCTCACGCTGATTAAGCTTCTCTCGTTCCCTAAAACAAAAAAGGATAGTGCTTTAGACTTCTATATTAATTAAAACTTATATGCAATGTGTTACATTTGCTTCTCTTGCTTGTAGTTTTTGCTACACTCATCGAACAATCGTTGATTCATTTCCATAAACAGTTTGAGTGCATTGTAAATGAGACCGTGGATGGTCTTATTCCAGTGCGTCTTCGAGTTGCGATTCAGCGCCGGAAACATGATGGGCAGTATGACCTGCGAGTTGTCCGTTATCAGCGACATAATGTACTCATTATTCCAATAGTAAAGTGCACGCTCGGCCACCTGAAAATGTGGCGAGGAGACACACTTGGATATCTGGCGAAATAGCGGTGCCATGACCTTTTGAAATTCAGCCGGCTCAATTACATCGAGGAGCTCTTCCAGCTCATTCAAAAACATCACCTCCTTGGGACTGTGTGTTTTGGGCCAAAACTTCAATAGACTTCTGCAAGGTGTTAAAAAGTATTGTGATTGTGAGTCTTGGGAGTAAAAGAAGTAAGAATGACAAACTTACTTGATGACTGCCTCTGACAAACTGGGATCCTTCTCAAGGAACTGCACCACACAATAGGTCAACTGCGGATGGTAGACGGAGAGGCTCTTGGCTTTGTGCAATGGCAGCAATACCTTAAGTAAAAATTGTTTATGCTCCTCCTTGAGCGGCAATGCGAAGCCATTAATAATGCTGCCCAAAATCTCGAGCAGTTCAGCAATGCCATTATGATGTTCCGTTTCGTAAATGAATCTGCAACGAATCGAAGAGATTATTTTTACATTGTTGAATCAATTTAATTCAATTCTGAGACTCACCTGTAAAACACATTGTTGATTTGCTTCCTAATAAATGCCCGCAAGCCAAGGAATTTGCCATAGATGCGATGTAAAACAGTCTTAAGGAAATCACGTTCACGTGGATCCTCCGAATCGAATAAATCCAACAGTTGTAATACAAATTGATGATCGATAAAACGTTTTGCAATATTTGGCTGGAAATCGGGCGATTCCAGGAAGCGCAAAATTAGCTCATAGACTAATTGCAAATGTGGCCAAGATGATTCCAATGTTGGCTCATCCTCCTCTGGATCGAATTCGGCCCCATTCGGATTTGATGACGGCGGCAACGTGCGAAATAGATTTACGGCAAACTGCAAGTTTTTGATTAGTTGCAAATTTAATAAAAGTACTTTATAGATTTACCATATTGATGGCCTCCGGATAGATAATCTCTGTGATGACACCATTCTGATTGGACAGATACTCGACCATCTCGTGGAGGGCGGCGCGTTTCACCTCCTTCCATTTCAGATCGCTTAGCGGCTCCGAGAAATCGAAGAGCGTGCAACATTGCCGAATTTTCTGCAGCAGCAGTTCCTCACGCTCCGGGGCCGGTGTTTCTACACGAAAGAAAGAAAACAATTCCAAATTTTGATATTAACACAGAAGTTGATAATCGTTAAAACGTATTTAAACTGAAAAGCGCTACACAAATCGAACGAGATCATCTCTGACAACAAATTGTAACTGAAAAGTGTGGACAACAGAACGGAAAAGGCAAGCACAAAACTTAAAATAAAAAAAAAACGAGATAATTGCAAACTTCTAAGAAGCTAAATTAGTAGGAGGAGCATAACCAAATTAGCAACCTCGCAGTGGCGGCAAAGCCAGCGCAGTTGATGCATTCGGTGGCGCATGAAACAGATTCCGATCGCGTGCCCTTCCTGGACTGCCCGTCAGCTGTTGCAGCGTCTGCGGCGACGACAATTGATGGGCCATCGCAGCAGCAGCCGCAGCAGCAGCAGCAGTTGCATCGCCGCCGCCGTTTTGTTTCAACGACGACGGAGGCATTGCCATCATCATCGTTGTTGTCGTTGTCGCTGGTGTCGCCACCACAGTCGCCGCCGCATTGCCGTTGCGCTGGCCAATGCCCAGGGAAATGCTTATGCCACCGACCAGATTCTGTGCCACCGTTGTGCGCTGCAGCTGCAGCTGCTCCTCAACAGTTGCCACATCGACATTGCCGCTGCTGCTGCTGGTGATGTTGATGCTGCTGCTGGTGGTAATGCTGGTTGTGGTGCTGCTGCTACTGTTGTTGCCACTACTGGAGGAGGCTGCAGCAGCATTGCTGCCAA
This sequence comes from Drosophila albomicans, assembly GCF_009650485.2. Classification (NCBI taxonomy): domain Eukaryota; kingdom Metazoa; phylum Arthropoda; class Insecta; order Diptera; family Drosophilidae; genus Drosophila; species Drosophila albomicans. Next base: position 24,394,442 of record NC_047631.2, read on the forward strand.
CACTTTTGGTGGCATTCAATATGTTCTTAATGGCCGCAGCTGCGCTCACGGGTGACTGTGGTTGTTGTTGGTGGATGCGATGCGAATATTGTTGGTGATATTGATTTTGATTTATGAAATGAATTAGAGCAGAGAATTGTCATTCATTATGTTGTCTGATTGTCTGGTGGAAGTCTGCTGTTGTGTCTTTCTTTCAGTGTCTGTTTTTTTGTGTGTTCTGTGTTATTATTTTGTAGATAGTGGAAGTAATGCTTGCAAACCTTGCTGCTGCCGCTGGCCGTTGAACTGGCTCCGTTTCCACCAACCGCCCCAGCTGCTGACCCAGTGCTCAGCAGCGATGTCGCCGTTGTCGCTGCCGAAAAGTGTTGCGCCAACGTGGACACCAAAGAACTCCCACCGCCGCCGCTGCCACTTGCTCCAGCTGTTGTGCTGGGCGTATTCTTAGCATTGGACATGGTTGCTGCTGCTGCCGTTGGCACATTCGTTGTGCTGGACGATAGCGACAACGAGGATGTGGATGATTGCGAGCCAAACGGCGATGAGGATGCAATTAATGCGGCTGCTGCCGAATTTGCGCCACCGCCGTATGTCACTGCCGACGATGGCGACGACGTCGACGATGTGGAGCTGGATGCCAATGAGTTGGCTGCTAGCGAGGATGAGGCTGCCTGCGATAGCGAGGACAGCGCCGATGCCGATGAATTCGAGCTAGTCGATGACGATGATGGTGATGATGTTGCTGTTGTTGTCACGTTGCCGGCACTTGCCTCGGGCGGCGACAGTGGCATTTTACGTGACTGCAACTCAAATTTGGCCTTCAGCTCTTCGACGCTGCTGAACTTGAATTTGCTGCCACCACCAGACGCAGAAGAAGCCGAGTCTCGTTCCCCCTCCACGTCGATAATGTCGTCGTCGTCGTCGTCAGCCAGCTGATCTAAGCCACTGTGAAACGATGGCGACTTGGGAATCCGAATGTTACCAAGAGCATAATAACCACTAGATGCGACGTTGTTCACTGCTGTGTTGACTGCTGGCAGCGGTGGTTGCTGTTGCTGTGGCTGTGACTGCTGCTGATGTTGCTGTTGATTGTTTGCCGTGTTATTGTTACCAGTCGTTGTCGTTGGCTGCTGCTGTTTGGTGGGACCGTTGTGGTGGTTACCCGTCAGCAACATAGCACCGATGACCATTTCATTAGTGCCGCACTTGGTTTAATGGCGGCGCAATCGAAACGCATCGCACACTTAATGTTCTCAATTTGCTAATTTGTTCTTCTCACTGTCTCTATAAATGTTCTAACAACAACCATATAACAACAAAAGAAACTAAGAACAACAAACAAACGTCTAGGAAAACTTGCGACACTATCAAAATGTTAATTTCTTTTTTTTTTTTTTTGTTCTCACTGCTCTCTTTTTTTTTTTTTGTTTTAAGCGTATATTATGTTTATTATAATAGCATCTGTAATGGGAATTGCAATATATATATATATAGACAGAGATTATGATTTATTTATGTATGTGGCAAATGGTGAGAGAAACGTGAAATGAAAATGCATAAATGGAAAATGAAAATGCATAAATGATTCGCAATTCGAATACGAGACAAAATGAACTCATCAAAATAATGGTTTGCTGGGGGGCTAGCGAAATTATAATTTATAGTTATTCTATATATACTCTATATGTGTATATGATTTATCTAGATAAAGCACTTACGAATCGCACTATGACAAAAAAAATAATAAGCGAACTCAACCGGTTTTTGCCGTGTCTGAAAATATCTTTCAACACAATTCCGATTCCGATATCGATTCGCTTGTAACGGTATTTGTTGCTCACCCGGCAAACAAAGAAGACTTGTTAATTTGTTGCTATTCAAACTGCAAAACAGTGTTGTTTTGCTGGTGTGTAAAATGCTTTTTATTAATTTAATTCGAATTTTTAATGCGGAGCTGCCGCAAAAGTCGCTTTGACTGCGGCTCCAAATTGTTAAGGGCGAAAGGCAACAGGAAAAATCGATAACATTTGCCGTGGGCGAGCGCGCAGGAAGACAAGACAAGAGAGCAAGCTCCAAACAGCGAGAGAGCATGAAGAGCGCGCAGCTGCAAAAGAGCAGTGTTGCCACCTATAATGACATGACAACAACAACAATAACAAATCGCTGTAGTGCCAAAAAGGCAACAATTTGAATGCCAATGGCAAACGTTTTATTAATTAGCAAGTAGTAGGTAAAGCAATAAACCAAAATCAAACAAATGAATCTGCGCTTCACTGCAACACGAGCAGCGAGCGATAGAGAGAGAGGGAAAGAGCGAGTGTGAAGTACAACGGGAGAGCGCAAGTGTCAAAAATGGGGCGGCGGGCGTAACTGACGTATGCAAATGTATGTGTGTGTGTTTGTGTAAGCTTTTTTTTTTGTTTTTGCTGTTTTGTGTTAGTGTTGAACAACCCTGCGAAATAGTCATCACTCACTTGACCTTTGCGAACTTGCTTAATAAATAAATAACACAATAACAGGAAAAAAAGAACAACAAAAACGAACCAACTGCCCAACTGAAACAGCTGATCGACGACACACGCAACTCAAACGAAATTACCATATAATTATTGCATTGTATAAACCGTATAAGCAAATTGTGTTTACTTACTTTCATTGAGCGGACTGAGCGCCGTAAGCTCACAGTTTTTGGATACATTAGAACGGGAGCTCGCCTGCCGCTTCTCCTTGCGCACAAGCGGTGTGGTGGTTAGGTTTAGTCCCTTGGTGATCTGCGTGGGTGGCGGTGCATCGCGCGGTGGTGTGCTGTCCTTGTCTGTCTTGTTAGCCTGCAATTACCGATGATAACGATTTGTAGCAAATTAAATGTCAGTGTGAAGGGCGACGCAGCCTCAAATTCGTCACATGGCAAGAGAACAAGAGAGAGCGAGAGGTGGAAAAAGCAACAAAAGCCGAAATCAAAACAATAGTAAAGCAACAACAAAAAAAGAGAAAAATCCTTGGGAGAGGGGCGGGGGGACATGGCACCTTTAACGTTCCGCATTATTTTGTTACCTTGGTCTGTGCAAATCCTTGACGCCTAAGTCGAGCTGTCGCCTGTATGGTGGTGGGGGGGTGTTAGTCTCGTGTTTTAGTAATGCCAACACACACAGACGCACAATAATGTGCAATCTCTACTCGCATACACACACACATAAATACGGTACGTGTACTTTGGACATGCATTTGACAGTTGACAGTGCGTTTTGTCTAATACGATTTTGGTTTACGTTTTCTAATTCGATTGCAAACCTTAAGAATCTAATTGGAATCGATCACACACACACGCACACTCATACTCACGTATGTGCGCGTGTGTTTGCGGGAAAGCATTGGACAGTGATAAGATTAGATATACAATTGGTGCGTTAAGGTTGCTGCCACAAGGAAGTCTATAATAAGTGTATTTTTGGGGTACGAGGAGACTAATACACACCACAAAAAACAAAAAAGAAATCGTTCTATAATTGACGTCAATTACTCAACATGCTCTTTGGGGTCTGGGTCGGCTTGTTGATAGATATACTTGTTATTAATTTTATGTCATTTTTGCGATGTTATCGACAAGCCGACACTTGCATACGCAAATTTTCTTTTCATTTCTTTTTTTGTTGAGGAGGTCACACTAAGGATTACACAATGTTATCGACAAGCCGACTTTTTGTTATTTGAGTTGGGGTCACACTAAGGGCTAGACAATGCACATAAACAAAAAAGTGTGGGGGAGGGGAACACTTATTACTCACCTCGCTTTTGCTGGGAGTAACAACAATGCCGCTGGTCAGAAGAACGTTGGGTGATGTTGCTGTTGTTGAAACTGCTGCTGTTGCAGATGCTGCTGCTACTGGCGTTGTTGCTGTTGTTGTACTAAAGTTAATGTTATTCTCTTTGATACCGTTAGTGGCGGTTGTGACTTTGTTATTGTTGTTATTTGTGGCCGTTTCGTTTTTGGTTGACGCTTCGACTGACGTCGCTGCCGCTGCTGCTGGCTCTGCTGCTGCCGCTGCTGATGATGAGACCGCCACTGTTGCCGCTGTTGCTGCTGTCGGGCTTTTTGTTGCTGCTTCTAATGCGTCGTTATCCATAATACGCTTTCAGCTTTATCTGCAGCTTTACTTTGGGGTACTGCTTCCGTCTCTTTCCAACAACAGCTGCACAGACCGCACACACACACAAACACACACAACAACAACAACAGAAATAAGAGTTTTGCTAAATTCTCTCTCCTTTTTTGTGTTTGTGTTTTTTATTTTGTTTGTTGTACTCTGTCTGTCTTGTTCTTTTTTTTAATCGTTTTGTATCTGACAATTACAGGCACAATTCAAAAACCACCGCTGTGGGAGTGTTTGAAAAGAAAATCAACGTAGCAAATAACAAAAAATTAGAAAACACAAATAAATCAAATCAAGTAATAATCACAACAACAACATGCAGTACATTTTTTTACCGATCAGCCTACACACGCATACACGGACACAAATACACATACGCACACACACACATACGATCAGACTTTGCGAATAGATAGGTGTATGAAAAGGGGGCAAAGAAAAGAAAACTTGGTCTGAAGTCGAAGTTGTCACACACATTAATGCCATGAGATGGTTAAAAAAAAAAAAAAAACAACCGGTTCTAAACGATTCTAAACATATCCAAGAGGCTGCACTTGATCAAGCATACGGCTTCCGATCCAACCACATATCCACATGCAAGCACATACTTACATACATTCATATAAACGCATGTATGCATGTGAATACATAGATTGATATGCTTTCGATGTTTTCGTAGGGATTTTCGCCAATTGGCCAATTGGATGTTTGGTTGAATCAGGTGACGAAACGTCACAAACAAACGTCTTTTTAAATAATGCTCTCATCCATACCATTGTTCGTTGTTGTTCGTTTTTTCACTATTCACGATTCAAGCGCAGAAAATATAAATACGAATTCCAAAACACACAGACGCAATGCGGACAGCGAACGCAAGCAACAAGTTGCGAAGCAATGGCCGTCGCCGTCGATCAGAGTTGCCAGACTCAGAATTCATCTGATTCTCATTCCCATTTCCCATGCGAATGTCAAGTGTGTGCACAACATTTTATTAGTACATATTCTCTTCGGTGGAGGAGGGGGGTTTTGCTGGGTTGCTTTACATTCCAATACACATAAATATTGTTTAGAGCAAAACGGAATGTATATATGTTTGTTTGTATGTAAAAGATATGAGCAATAATATGCTTAAGCTTTATATGTCACCTTAGAGCGCGCGGAGGGCGACAGCTCTGCCCGCTAACAAGAGGGAATAGAGCGAGAGAGAGAGTGCATGAGAGAGAATAAAAATAAAATGAATGTGTACTATGCATAATTAATAGTTGCAGCAAAAAGGCAAGCCAAACAATAATAGATATGTATGTATGCAAATAACAAAAAAAAAAGAAAAACTAAACTTTGAATGTCAAAAGGGGGAGCGTGTTTAGGGCTGGGCAAACAGTCGGGAAGATAGAGAAGATGGGGGCCTTTTATTTACCGCCAGAAGCTGCAAGAACTTGTTCAATTTGCCTCTGCTGCGATTTAACATCAAATATTTTTGCTGATTAAAGTTGTTTTCCTGTGATTTTGTTTCTTTTCGTACTTTTTACGTAAAATGCGAATTCTAACACACACATACACGCACGCACGCACACTCATACACACAAAAGACTCGCAATCGCACTCGCACTGTTTTTTTCTCGTTAATTCACTCGACTCGAGCTTTCGAGGCTATGGATGGGATGGCTGCTTGCTAATATTGCTGTGTGAATTATTATTTGCGCTTCACTTCTGCGCTGCAATTTTCTCTTTCGATTTACGTTTTTCACAATGGTTTTAGCACCAATCACAACTTGATATCAGTTTAAAGATTATTCAGGTTCACCTTTTTATCAATAACACTCCACATCAAGAGCTAGTTTTAATAGAAATTTATTATTTATGTAAAATATTTTGTTCACGCAACGTCGCTGCTGAATAGAAACTGTGTTGCCAGACTGCCGAACAGTCGACTAGGGAACATGACGACGACGGATTCATTTAACGAAAGTCGATTGTTGCGATATATCGATAGTTTGAGTTAAGTCAATAATTCTAATTACTTATGTATCTTTAATTAGCGAATTACTTTAAACGTAATATGTGTATGTAAGCGCAATCACTCAAATTGGTATAACTAAATTAATTGCTTGTAAAAATCAAGTGATATATACGATAATTACAAATATTTGATCGATTTACAAGTGCAGTCTTCAAACAATTTGCAAATGTAGTTAATTTTAAACTTTTAAATAAAACTTAATTTCCGTTTTTTCATAGAAAGATACGCATAAATTATTCCATTCGTACGTTACCGGCAAGTGCATTTATAGTTCATATCGATATTAATGGACAGTACGAAAGGGTTAATAATATCGCTCTTATTTTCATCACTAAGCTTGCAGATGGCAACACTGACATGCCATTTAATTTGTTTATAAAATAAAACTTATTGAAGAGAAACAAATAAGCATTGCCATGCTCATTACAATAAAAGTGCTCAAGGGCAAAGATTGCACACTCGAGGTAGGCTAAACAGTCAATTAACAAAAATAGTTTTTGCTATATTACGCTATATTTCCAATTAGGTTTCACCGACGTCCACCATACAGGAGGTGAAAGAACAAATTGATGCCGCTCTTCAAATTCCCGCTTCAAATCAGAAGCTGCTGCTGCTCGGCCGCCCGCTAAATAATGATCAGACAATTGCCTCATATCCCAATATTAAAGAGGGCACCAAGCTCAATCTGGTGGTGATGAAACCCGGACTGCGTGATTGCATTTATCGAGCTTTTCGCAAATATTACTCAGAAGCGCAGTCCGAACGATTGGCAAATGAGTTTATTACGGACTTTGAGGCAAAACTTAAGGAACAGAGCCTGGATGATTTGGAACGCTTTGCTGATAATTCACTGTAAACTCTGATTTGTTGATGATAACATATTACATATGATTTGATTGTGTAGAATTATTAAAAAATGAACAAAAACACGACTGAGTTGTCATTCGGCATTTGTAATTTCGACAGTCTGGCAACGCTATTTTTTGCATTTCTGAACCGTACAGCTGGTGTGAGGAGTGCGGAGTGTTGTCAGCAGTGTCAGAAGAGAGATGCAGGCGTGCAATTTTCTTAAACGAGTTGTTAACTCTACCAAACCAAACGTGCGATCTTTTTCCAGAACACTTGGAGCCATGGTCAAGGTAAGTTCAAGGAGGCTTCCAAAAAATATCGTGTACTTTTATCTGCAAGTGCGCATAATCTTATGTAAGATAGTTTTTTTGGCTGCTGTTAATATTGATTAAAGCGGAAGAGCGAGACAATTGCAAAAAAGTGCAAGGCCATCATCAAGGTTACAACATTCGTGTTTTTATTTTTTGTAGGTTGGAGATAAGCTGCCCTCTGTGGATCTCTTTGAGGATTCCCCGGCTAACAAGATAAACACCGGCGAGCTGACAAATGGCAAGAAAGTCATATTCTTTGGTGTTCCCGGTGCCTTCACCCCTGGGTGCTCCAAGGTGAGTTAAATTTGGAAAACTGGTTTAGGAATTTTGTAATATAATCGTTTTAATTGCAGACGCATTTGCCTGGCTACATCAGTTCAGCCGACTCGCTGAAGGCGGAGCAGGGCGTTGATGAGATTGTCTGCGTCTCTGTCAACGATCCCTTTGTGATGTCAGCTTGGGGCAAGCAACATGGCGCTGGTGGCAAGGTTCGCTTGCTCGCTGATCCCGCTGGCGCTTTTGCTGCCGCTTTGGATGTGACCATCGATTTGCCACCGCTGGGCGGTGTGCGCTCCAAGCGTTACTCGATGGTTGTCCAGAATGGCGAGGTTAAGGAATTGAATGTGGAACCCGATGGCACTGGATTAAGCTGCTCTCTGGCCAACAATATTGGCAAGAAGTAAATGGCGAATATATGGAGAATACTAACTACTATTTCCTGGGAAGGTATCAAATAATCAATTAGTGGCCTGGCCAAAGCGCTAAAAATATCAAATACACTTTCAATTATATTATACTCTTATATATTGGGAAAGAAAACTATGTAGAGAATACACAACACAATATGAAATTAGAAAAGAACTATATGCGTAATGTTTTATGCTTTTTGTATATCTAGGCGGGGCGCAGATTCTGCACATAATCTTATCTCTAGCGATTATCAGTGTTGGGCGCAATCTTTTGGGAGAGCAATTTGCCATAGCCGCCTCGGCCAGCATCATAATCTGTACGATATTCGTCACGCACTTGTCCCCCAGTTTTGCCGCGTCCATATTGACGGCCTTCAATGAAGCCGGCATCCCAATCCACGCGAATCAGTCGATCATCCAGTCGTGTGCCATTAACAAATCTGCAATGAATAACTTTGTTTAATGCAAATACAAATTGGGATAACAAAACATTGTCACTTGTTTTGCTTTTATCGTGTAAAACAAATAATTATCAAAGCGATGTACATATATGAAATATAACCAATTACGCGAGTAACTAATCAGGCTAACAAACAAACGTCATGAAGACGTGCCAATAATTTAGCACATCACTGTTTTTGTTGTCATCTCTTTCGTACCTCATGGCAGCTTCGGCCTCGGGACGCGTATAATATTCAACGAAACAAAAGCCACAGGGCGTCTTCTTGTACTTGTCCAGGCCCATGACAATAAGCCGCACATCGCCGCAACGTGAGAAGAGCTCGTGTATCTGCTCCTCGGTTGTGTAGAATGATAAATTGCCCACATAAAGTGTGGTCGAGTCCCGCAAAGAGCGTTCTTGCTCCGAGCGTGAGCCCTAATTGGAAGAAACATATGTTTTAAACGTTGCCGGCTTGCGAAATATTATTTTTTCACTTACTTTAAAGTGCTGATCACGGTATGAACTTAATTCTATGGACGTGGCCATATTATATAGCGTAGAAAATTAAGTATAAATGAATTTAAACACGATAGCTAAAAAAAGATGAATATAAAACAATTTAAACGCTAGAGGTGAACAAACAGCGATGTCACTATCGACATATTCGATATTCTGAAAACGATTAAATATCTGACAATAAAATAACGTAAATTCATTTAATGTTGCAATATTGATTATTTTAGATGGATATTAGTCATTAAGTTCTTAAATAATTGATAAAAGATGTATTTTTGCAGCGAGGAAAATATGCGATGATATCGTTTTTAAATAATTTACAGTGTGTACACACTAGTCAGGGCTGCATTTTTAAAATGTAGTTTTCTGTTTAGAGATATGCATACACTGCAATGGCCAGGTAGAAACAGCGTAGCAAAACAAAATATAATTGGCTGAAAAAGTGACAAAGCAACACCGCAAACACAAAGTGCAAAAGTTCATAAATGTCAAATTCACAAACTACCAGCGCCACAAAAAGGCAGCTGCGTTTTCGCGGTGACGTCAGTGCCAGTGGCAATCGCATCGAGGAACTGCAGCAAAACGATGATATACCAAAAGTATCAAAGGCCAACAACAAACAGCCAACTTTGCAGGATGACGTTGGCGTTACAACAGCAGCAGCAGCTGCAGCGGCAGCCGCAACTGCGGCACGCCTACAAAACGGTAAGTACTGCAAACTGAAAACCATTTTGTTGGTAATCCATATGTTTGCTATTTCAGCTGGGTCTGAGACAAATACTTTTTACGACTTTTTCAAAGTGGAAATGACACGCGGCTACATGCTAGAACATGACGAGGAACGCTATTCGGCGCGCCGTCAAAAGATCTACAGTTTTATGCGCATACCACGCGATCTTGAACGTTTCATGGTCTACGGCATTATGCAGTGTGCCGACTCCTTTCTCTACATTCACACCTTTCTGCCCGTGCGCTTCATCTTGGCCGTTTGGTCGCTCTTGACGCGAACTGTCGCCCGGATTTGTCGCCTGCGTGGCAGCGGGCAGCGTTTGTTGTCGCCAGCGGAAATCTGTGATCTGCTCAAAGGTGCCATTTGGATAAGTGTGACGTTGATTATGCTGCTGGTGGACACCAATCGCGTCTATCACATTATCAAATCACAATCCATTATCAAGCTATACATATTCTACAATATGCTGGAAGTGGGAGATCGTTTGCTCTCGGCTTTTGGTCAGGATACCATTGATGCTTTGTTCTGGACGGCCACGGAACCAAAGAACTCCAAACGTGAGCACTTTGGTGTCCTAACGCATGTTCTGTTTACCCTCATTTATGTGTTTCTGCATAGCGGATTAATCATGTTCCAGGTGAGCAATAAATTAAAATAAATTGGATTAAAATAGGATATGTAAATTAAATAACTTTCGATTGCTTATATACTTCCAATCCTAGCAATTATTTATTCAAGAAATCGTATAATTTATTTTTTAATATTTTTCAATATTTTTGTTGTGGTTTTCAAACGAATTTTAAACGATTACCACCATGTATTATTATCGATTGTTGCACCTACAGCTTGTCGCTGTTGTTATCGATTGCTTCGTTGAATTGTATTGATTGCGTTGTGTTGAGTTGGCGGTAAATTTAAAATATGCTGCATTTCTTTCTCTCTTACAGGCCACCTGTTTGAACGTTGCTGTGAACTCCAATAACAAAGGACTGCTCACCATTATGATATCCAATAATTTCGTGGAACTAAAAGGTTCGGTATTCAAGAAGTTCGACAAAAATAATCTATTCCAACTGACCTGCAGCGATGTGCGTGAACGCTTCCATTTGTCCGTGCTGCTTTTCATTGTTATGATACAGACAATGAAGGAGTTCGACTGGAGCATCACACAGTTCTGTGTCATGCTGCCCGATTGCTTTGCGGTGCTCTTCACTGAGATACTCATCGATTGGGTGAAGCATGCATTCATCACCAGATTCAACGAGTTGCCCGAGAGCATATATCGCGAGTACACCACAAGTTTGGCCTATGACATGACGCAGACACGGCAGAAGCACGCTTTCTCCGACCACTCTGATCTTGTGGCACGTCGCATGGGTTTTATACCATTCCCATTGGCTGTGGTGCTCATCAAGGCGATCTACACGGCCGTTTCCTTCCACAACTTGGCCGCCTGGCTGCTCTTTTTGTTGGCGTATCTCTTTGCATTGGGTTTGCGCATCTGTTTGACGATTTGTGCATTGGGCAAGGCGTGTAAACTGATGAAGGAACATCAAACGGAACGTAACAGCTCGACGCCCAGCAGCATGACCAATGTGCCAGTGATTGGAGCCACTGTTGGCTTTGGCTCTTCCAATGTTCAGGTGCTGAATAACAATAACAATATCAATAGCAGCAGCCACAATGCTCAATTCAAGCCAACGAACGTCTCGACGGCTGCCACACCGCTGGAACAAAGCATCAATTTCTCACGCATCTCGTTGACATCGACGCCCAAGAAAGCGACCAGTGAACTGGAGCTGGATGTGACCAATTCACTGGAGCTGGGTGCCACAGCGCTGTTCTCCAACAGTGATGTGGATCTCGATGATGTGTGCCTCAACGAGCAGGTGACAAATTTGAATTCAAATCCCGCCAGTCAAGAGGTTTATCAGGATGAAGAGTTGGCGCGCAGCGAACCAGATTTCTTGCAGCTCAGCGATGCTGGAAGCGGTGTCGGCGGCGGTGGCAGTGGTGAGAACAGTGCCAAGGCGCAGCAAGAGCGGTCCAAGAGGCTAACGAAGCGCACACACAAACGTTCCGAGTCCGAGCCCTTCATAGGGATGCCAAGCTTAAGCGAGAAGCCAACTGCGAGTGGAGCTACAGGGAATCCAACGTAGCGTGGACTCTAAACATTTTGGTGTATTTTATTTTGCTTAACGCTAATGTAAATCGCTTGCGTCCTTATTTTTTTGGGGGCTGGAAAATACTTTGCTCGAGTATTGCCCTGGATAAAATGTCTTATGTGTGTTTAGTGATACGGATTTAAATGTATTGTTTAGCTTAGCAACTATATTGATGATTATGTTCCCTGGCTATTAAATTGCTTTTATTATAACCGAATGCCTTATAAAGAACTGATTAAATTCTAGCAGTGTTTAAATTTAAAATTCGATAAATTAGTTTAAGTTATCGATAGCAAGTTCCTCGGGCTTCTGAGCATTTACAAATTGTGCTGCATACTTTTGGGCTGATCGTAAATTCCACTACAGTTCAGAAAATACTTATTGTTCGCAATGAAAGCAACCATAAATTATCATAATTGCTTTAGTGCGTAAAGTAAATTCTGAGAATATTTGCTACACTTCCGCACCGCCTCCGCATAACCTTTAAGAGCTCAGCTCTGCTCTGCTCTTCTGTTGCCGACGTTTTGTGTGTGTGTGTTTGTGTATGTGTGTGTGTAGGAAGCTCTGGGCGTTTTCCTGGTCTGGCACAGTGTCCTTGGCAAAGGAACCTAACCCACAAAAAACACACACATACACACAAAATGAGTCAGTGCACCCAAAAACTCAAGATGGTTCAGTGGGCAAGTTGAAAGCGAGTGTGAGCTGAAAATTTGCTTTCTTGCTTAAAGCAAACATTACCATATACATACATAAGACAGAGATACGACAGTCGATGTTTGGTTTCATGAATGAAAATGGCTTTATTTGCTGGGTCCGTGTTTACACGCGTAGAAAAATCAACAAGCTGCAAATAGCGTGTGCCTTCCTCAACCTCACCCCCCCGCCAAGCGTTTTATCCCTGGCCAAAAACTCAACCAAGCCAAGCCGCAATCCAGCCCCACCTCTTCCCCATTTACTCCTCGGACAAGCACGCGCGTGTTCACACACAAACAAACACACACGCACACACTTACATTTTACATTCAATTTACCGCTACACACGCGCCATCCCCTTTGGGCGTATCATTTTTATGAATGAAATTCTACGCTGACCTTGAGCGTAGTTACGTCAGCGCTAGATTAGGGGAAATTCTCTTCATCCACACTCTCGCCACATCCTTTAATGCGCATGTTCGTCGCATTTGCCCCTTCGAGTTCGAATCTCGTGCTCGGTTTCATTCATAAAATGCGCGTGCGGTATTCATGAATGGCTCAACTTGTGGCCAAACAACAACAACAACAAGACTCTGTTCGGTGGCCCCTACTTTTCAAGGACACGCGTCGCACTTTTGCCGCTTAGCAGGCGTCCTTATTGATTTTCCCATTTTTTGCGTTCTCCCTTTACATATGGATGTCGCGCCATCTCACATAAACTTTGTAACAAATCAAACACAAATTTTATGTTGCATACTTTTCGGCGGGTTAAAGTTGTTTTCTAGATAAATACGTGGGCGAACTAAAGGTTCCTGCCAAAAAACACCTACGTAACAAATATTGGCAAGCATTAAAGTCTTTAATTTACTGGCTTTTTTCGCCGAATTACACAATAAGTTCGCATGAAAATTGTTCAAGCTGTGAACAAAATTTAAATTGTTGCAGCTACAAACTAGTATAAATGAAAAATACTTTAGATGAAACTACTCATTATGTAATCGAATATCTTTTTTTCCTTTTTTCTTCTATTTATTAACACAGTGATTGATTATCACTACCAACAAATATTTACTTAAAATTTTGCTTAACTAAATTTACTTTATTTAGGCTTAATTTTTTTAAGCCTTTAAATGTTTGCCTAGTTAAAAAGCACAGAAAAACCTATCGATATCGATTGCAGCTCCTGTTTAAATGATCGGCTGAAAAGTGTGTACACACTAAAATTTAAATTTCAAAATCAAATTTCAAAAAGGAAATGAGTTTGTATCGTTTAGTTTTCGATTGATTTTCGACCTGCATGCAATTTCAGCTGTTAGTTAGTTTTGCAATAGTTTTTCACTGCGCCAAAAAGCTGTCTCCAAACGCAATTTCCGGCCGGCTGGTGTGCGTTAAAAATAGCCTTGAGTAAGGCTAGCAAAAATTGAAAGTGAACGCGCAGTCTTATGAATGAAAAAAGCACCCAAGTGCTCCGAACCCCGAACTCCTCCCCCCTTGCAAGGCAAACGAGCGAGAGAGAAGTTGGGTGGAAAAGTTTGATATCGAAGCCGGGTCGGCTGCCGGCAGAAGGCGACACCGGGTAGGGCAGGGCAGGGCCAATGGTTTGCCTTGCTCTTGACTGGCCTTAGCCCATAATTTATTGATTTTCTGTGGCAAGCGAAGAGGAGGACAGACAGCACATGCGCCCTACGTGCCCGACAGCTGCTTATCGTTGGCACATTGTCGTCACATTTGAGGGCATTTTGGACTCCCAATAAAACTGTTGCGTCACTGACGTCATACAAAAACACAGTTTACTAGCCAATAAATATATACATATATGTATTATGTTGATATATAGAAATACAAGTGTGCATAATTGAGAATTTGATTAAATTGGCATCTGTTGGCCACGTGAGAACTCATTAAACCATTCATATTTCTCAAGACGCGACTGAATCATCTCACCGAATATATAAAGACGCACCGGCGCATAGTCGGCATCATCATCGAGATTATCCTCATCCGATTCACTGCCCGACAACAAGACATCGATGGCCAGGATGGCATGGAGCAGATAAGCAACGCCCGTGATTAGCGCACAAATCGCCTGAGCTCGCATGTATTCGATAAACGGATGAACTGGTTTCTCGACACCAACGTTCTTCAGGCTCATGATGTACATCATATGAAAGTCCCGTTCCGCATTCTCCAGTGTCATCAGCGAGATGACAGTGTGCAATATGAAGCCAGAAAGGGCTCGAATCACCTCCTCGCTGATGGAAACATTGTGTCCAGTGCAGATATTAATGCTGCTGCAGAGTGTTATGACCGTAAACAGATAGAAGGATGCGGAATAGAAGTAATGATTGATTTGCTTCCAGATCGGCAGGAAATCCAATGGTTGGGTCAAAAAGCCACGTATGTGAAAGTACATGAGTAACATGGATAACATCGATTCCACCGTATAAAACATGAATATCACCGGTCTGACCATCCTACCAAACCGATCCTTATATAGTATACACACATCTATATGATTGTAGTATGTAAAATAGTTTTGTCGTCGTTGTTGTTATTGTTGTTATTGTTGTTGTTTTGTACCCACATCCGACAGATTTCGCACAGAATGTTTGACACGCTTTTGTTGTGTGTAAGCCGTCGTCTGGTCTCTGGATTGCTACGTCAGTTGAAAGTGCTTCGCTCATCATAAAAATAAAAAAAAAACCACTTCACATTTGCCCCGTTGCCAATGTGGTTGTTGTTGTTGTTGTTGCTGCTGTTGTGGTTGGTCTTGGTCTTCTTGGTCAGGCAGTTGCTGTTGTTTTGCTTCTGTCTACGCCGCTGGAAACAGTAGCAACATTTTGCTGGCAGTTTGATGTTGTTGACGGCCTGTTGACGGCGATTATGTTGATGACGCGCAAGTCCCAAAGACCGCAACGAATTTACGCGCAATTCTCCTCCACACAGCAGCAGCAACAGCAACAGCAACAGCAGCAGCAGCTCCTCCATCTCTCGAGTGGCAAGCGGTAAGCATTTGTACTTGTATTTAAATGCACACCATACGAAACGGTTGCGAAAATGTTAGACCACTCAGCATATTCATAAAAAAAATACAGCTGAAAATATATGAACTAAAAAAAAGCAAAAACGAGGTGCAAGAAACTTGTTTAAACTTTAATAAGAAAAACAATTATTGTGATATTTTGAAATTTAAATAGAAATGTGTTTTTAATTAAGAAATATTATATTTGACAAGCTTTGAAAATGGTGGACGCTTCAAATTAGTAAGTTCTATATATAAATTTTATATTTTTTTTATCATTCACAGATAATTAAATAAATTCAATGGTCAATAAATAAGTATTTAATTAAAGACTGTTGAAATTAACTAACAAAGTTATGAGCAAATTATTTTTTTATATTTTCATTAATAAATGGCTAAAATAGTAATATAAAATATAAATATAGTATGTGGGTAAATAGTATTAATGTATTTACAAAAGAAAATAAATACAATTAAAATTTTAGATATAATTAATCATTAATTGCATTTAATTTACTAAATAAACACTTGACTTGGAAATATTAATCTGCAACGACGCCATATTTAAAGGCTTCTTTAAAATCGATAACATTTATCGGTAACAAATATTCAGCTGCAACGACGCCATTTTCAAAGGCTTCTTTAACATCGATAGCATTAATCGGTAACAAATATTCAGCTGCAATCGAGTATTTTTTTGCTTTCTTCAAATTCGATATCAATTATCGATTATGAGTTAGGAGATAGAAATCTCCTTTTCTCTCTTACTTTCTTGCTCTCTATTCGAACATTTTGTTGCTGGTGTAGTTGATGGCCAAAAAAACAGAGAACCCGCACTTACAACAGTAGCTGCGGGAATATAACAAATCAGTTGCCCGTTGTTGTTGTTGTTGTTGCTGTTGTTGTTACTGTTTGCAGCAAAGTAAAAGGGTTAATTCATTTGGCTATAGCTGAGGAGTCATTCTGACTGCGTCATCTTGCAAAGAGACGTGCCTTGTGGCTTTTGCTGCTGTTGTTGTTGTTGTTGTTGTTGCTACTGTTGTTTGCGGTGGCTGCGGCTGCTGCAATTTTGACAAGCAAACAGCGCTTAAGCAAGTTAAGTGGTTGTGGAGCAGCACACAAAAGCCCCTTTTTGCCTGTTGCCTGCCGCTTTGCTCAAGCCAAAATTCCAGGGATCAAGCTGCAACACAGTAGTCAGTTATTCAGTAGTCACATCAACCTCAGTCTTGGTCTCGGTCTCAACCTCAGCCTCATGCTCATCCTCATCCTCATCCACATCCTCATCGTACTCATCATCATTATCAGCATCTTGGCAACTCAAGTTGAACTTAAGCGCGTGTGCTTGCCTAGTTGTTGTTGTTGTTGTTCGTCTTCTTCTTCTTCTTCTTCGTTGTTGTTGTTGTTACTTTTCATTTTGGGGTTCGTCATCGCTTTCGTGTGTACACAGTGTGGATAACATACATACATATATAGCATATAGTATATAGTCCCTGCTTGGTGTGTTGAAAAGTAAAAAGTGTGGGGTAGAAGGGGGCGTCATCATATTTGCTTGGAATGTGCCCCAATATGCACTTAGAGGCCTCTCTGCAGCACAATTAAGAGTGCTAAACTCTTGTGTAATCGCATAGGCTACCCAAAACGCTCCAGTTACGCCCACCTTGGCCCCCCTAAGGGGCATGGCAGGCCACATGCCATTACAGTTAAATGCAAGTGCATAAATAACAATTACAGCTGCAGCAGCAGCCACTGCAATAGCAACTGCAACCACAGCAACAACAACAGCAACCACAACAGACGCTCAGGTGTCAATTGGGGGCCGCGTTGTCCGGCGGCCATTTTGCAAAAGCGCATTTGCCGATCGCCACATATATAGTATATCGACATATAATGCCCGTTGATTATTATGTTTACACATGGCTAGCAATTTCTTGGCTTGACTTTACCACAAAATATAGAAACAACAACAAAAAGCACTTCTAATAATGAACCCGGGCCAAAGAAATCTCAATGCAAATCAACGGCAATTAATAATTCATCGCCCGCTGGGCTTCAAGCGTGGCGTTACAGCAATTATGAGCAGTTGGAAGGAGATAGACCGTATGAGAGGGAGCGGGAGAGCGATAGCGAGAGTGCGAGATACAGATTTAAGGAGAGAGAAAGGGGGAGAAAGAGGGAAAGCTAGAGTGCGAAAAAGTTGGGAGCGAACATGGCTGAAAACGGGGTTCAAATAATACAATAAGCTGCTACTCTAAATGCAAACGAGGGCAGCTCATAAAGTATGTATGGAAAGCAAAAAGTGAAACAAGCTGAAAGGCAGACCAAAACAAGCTAACTGCTTAATTAAGAGCTGAGATTGTTAGCCAAGAATAAAGTTCACTCTTAATAAAGCAATTAAAACAGATAATGAATATGCATTTATTAAATCAATTTATAAGATTTGCGCTTTTATATCTTTATTCTACATATGAAATAAATTGAATTCCTAATTAACAACAATATCATTTAAGTTTTTAAGGTATTAAAGAAAATATATAATATTATAGTTCAATAAATTTTACATTTTACAATCTATATACATCTAAGATAGTTTGATATAGTATAAAAAGATTTCACGAAAAATTAATAAAGTGAAATATAAATTTCAATTTTCATACATTTTTTTACCCTTGTTATATATTTACTACATTTTATTGATAACTTTGCTAAAATTAAGGATGTCCACCGATAAAAAATATAGATTTTAATTTTAATATAAATATAAATTTTTTTAATTCATAAATACTTTAATTTTAATCAAATTTGTAAACTTCCTATCATATATTCACTATATTCACTAAAATTTTTTATCATTTTGCTAAAAATATATATTTGAATTTCAAGAAACATAATTTTTTTAAGGTAAACAAACTTTTCGTAACATATAATAGATATTAATATAGTTAAAACTTTAATTTAAAAAAATATTATTTATTTTAATTCTTTTATTTTGATTAAAATATTATTATTAAATCCAATTATGTTTATATACAGGTTTTGTTTTCTTTATGCAAAATATTATATATAACTTTTCACAAACGCAAGTTTGTTAAAACTCAAAGAATTAAAAAAATGTTAATTTAAACATTAGTAGATCTTAATCCAAGCCATCTTCTGCAAAACTTCACAATATTTTTCTTTGAAAAGTCATTTATTTTTTTTTGAGAAAACTTGCAGCTATCGCTTGAAGCTTATGTTAATCGATAACACTTGATTTAATTATCGCGGCCTGATGATGAAGTCTCTCTGGATACTTTTGAATCCATTCTCGCCTATCTGCGCATATCTCAGTCCATATTCAATAAAATAAATTTAATATGCAAAACAGCCGGGCAACTGGGCAACTGGGCAACTGCTGCAGTGGCAACCGCCGCCTGTCGTCCAATATCAGCAAATTTGCAATAAAATATTTGTCTGGCTCCAGCTACAACAACAACAGTAACAACAACAGCAACAAGTTGGAGCTGTGCAACAGTGGGTCGCTTGCTCACTCTGTGGTGGCTACTGAAAATTATTTATTCGCACCTTTCGCCGCCGTTGTAGACGTCGCTTGTCTGCCGGACTTCTCTTCCCTCTCCTCCCCTCTCGGTTCGCAGTTTGTGCTGCATTTCCATTTGCTTATCAAATCGCTTGCATCGGGACGAAAGAAATGCAGGGCAAATATAAATATTAGTGGGCTGCAGGCAATAGACGAGAGCAGAGAGGGGTGGGAAGAGAGAGAGAGAGGTGGGGACATTGGAGGATGGCAGTTCGATTGTAAAATTAGGCGCTGGTAAAACCAAAAAAAAACAAGTAAGAAAGTTACAGTCGAGTGTGCTCGACTGTGAGATACCCGCTACCCATTTTTAATAAAGGCAAAATATTGCGGTATCATTTTGAAAATATACCGAAAATACTTAAAAAATACTGAAAATATACCAAATGGTATGTTTGGTATATCAATATAGTACCGCATTCAAAATATACCATAGACGGCTCAATATACCAGATTGTCAGCCAAAGTAACTAAGACCCTTATAAGTAGGCGTTTTTGCCCATACAAAAGTATTTCTTTTATAACTTCGACAATTTTTATCTGATCGCAACCAAATTTTCAGGAATAATAACTACTATAGTTATTATTATATATACCAAAATTTGCAACTCTAGCTTTAAAATTACGCTTGTTATTCGATTTTTTTGATTTGCGGGGGCGGAAGTGGGCGTGGCAAAAATTTGAAACAAACTTGATCTGCGTGCAAACATAACAAATGCTGTCGAAAAAAAATTATAGCTCTACCTCTCGTAGTCTCTGAGATCTAGGTGTTCATACGGACAGACGGACGGACACACAGACACACAGACACACAGACGGACAGACGGACATGGCTAGATCGTCTCGGCTGTTGACGCTGATCATGAATATATATACTTTATAGGGTCGAAGATGCCTCCTTTTACCTGTTACATACATTTCCTGTCGGCACAAAGTTATAATACCCTTCTACCCTATGGGTAGCGGGTATAAAAAAAGAAGAGAGCCTCAGGCAATTGCAGCCTGTCTGAAGCATGAAAAGTGTGAAAACGAATTAGTGCAAGGCAACTGAGAAGTCACAAAATCAAAGCTCTAGGGGAGTGTGGAGTAGGGCAGTAAGGTGTAAAGCGACACAGAAAAAGAGAGTGAGAATAAGTGAGAGAGAGAGAGAGGGAATAAAAGAAGGCAGATAAATCTCACAATATTATTGGTAAGCACAAAAAATATGCTAAACTCATGTTGCTTAATGCGCTTTTGACACGACATCCTGACTTGACTTGTATTATTTCAGTTTTTATTGAAGCGGTTTTTTGTTTTTGGAAGTTTGACTTAGTTAAGGTTCGGTTGTAGCAGCTGTTAAGCTTTATTAAACTATAAAAGTTAACTTTGATTTAGTGTTGGAATGAGAAGTTGAGCCATTTTACGTCAAATTTATTGTGCATAACAGACATTTTGTATGTGAACAAGGTGTTCAGACTTTTAGCTATGAAAATAAACTCTTTAATACATTTGTTGTCCTTATTAGTTATATTTTCAAATTGTTAGTTATATTTCAAAATGTGCGATGAATTTTACTCTTAATCGTTAAACCTTTGGTATATTAAGAATACGATACCTATGTAATAATTGCAAGCTGTGTGAATTATTAAGTATACGTTATAGAAGTATGCATTTCAGTATTATATTAAAAACTGTCTGTAAGCAGGCCGTATACGTTTTTTTTTTTGGTAATATTGTTTGGAAAGACAAACAAGAGATATATAAAAGTTCTTACTGTTAAACTAAAGCTAATACTAATCTTAAAAGCTTAAAATAGAATAAAATAATAAAATAGATTTTTTAATTAATTACAAAATATGTATAAAAACATTACACTTACATTTAAATTGAATTATGTACTTTACTCTTTTTTGGCACAACAATAATAACTATAGTATTTATTATTCCTGAGAATTACGTTGCGAACGAATAAAAATTGTAAACTCCAATTACTCCAATCGGTACTTAGCTTCTTTGACTGTCAAAATGGTATAATTTGCCCCCATTTTGATATATTTTAAATATAGTACAATACTTCATTCAATACTACAAAATACGACCTTCAGTATATTTTAGTATTTTTGCATTTGGTATATTTTAAGAATAAATCGGTACTTAGCTTCTTTGACTGACATTCCGGTATATTTTAGTACTCTATGGTATATTTTGAATGCAGTACTTCATCGATATACCGAATATGACCTTCAGTATATTTTTGTACTTTTGCATTTGGTACATTTTAAAAATAATTCCGTCTAATATTCCTTTATTCAAGATGGGTAGCGGGTATCTCATAGTCGAGCACACTCGTCTGTAGTTTTCTTACTTATTTATTTATTTACTTATTATAAGGCAAAGATTATAAATTAATTTGCCACCTAGTACAAATTTACTACCGCCGGCTGCTTCGGACTTTGGCTACTACTACTTAATTATAACAACATTTCTATTTTAAGTTATATTTTATTTGAATTCTTTAGCTTTCACTCGATTGTTTTTTTCTTCTTATTAACAACTATCATACCCTCCTCATTGCCAATCACAGGGTACACACACATATGAGATCTGTTTGCTTTCTCTATCTATCACTGGCAACTGTTGCATTCGCTGACTTGTTGCTAATTGGCCGCCCGCCATGTGGCGATTTGTCAATGCGCCACTGCTCGACGCATGCGCCACGCAATGTGGCAACTGCTACGACTACCTCTGCCACTAAGAGTTGCCTCTGTGGCAGGCACACGCAACACGCTTTGCAACAACAACAGCAACAACACGAACAACAACAACAGCAAGAGTAAAAATTTGTCATGGCAACTTCATCGTTTTGGGCGGCCGTTTTGTCAGTGGCCAACGTTGTGGAATGCTAACAAATTTGTGAACATGCCACAATTTACAGCTCCATGGTTACGATTATACAACTGTCTCTGTCTCTGTCTCTGTGTGGATGTGTGTGTGTGTGGCCCACCCATTGTTATAATTATTGGGCGCCCATGTACAAGTGACAATTCAACTTTGACTGGCATTTGTGGAGCAACACGAGTACAACAAGCAGCATGCCGCATGCCACAAGCCGCACATGCCGAATGCAACATGTGTTCACAGTTGTTACGCTTGTTGATCACTAACTCGAATAACTGTTCGACAACACTTTGATCTGACTGCCACATACAGAGACCCAGACCCAACAGGTAGCTTAATTGGCACTTTGAACTTTAAGATCTATTGGTAGCATCACAAAATCATGAGTGACAAGTAATGTGTATATAAAATTTAGGAAATAATTCTATTGGCAATAAATCAAACTCGAATAAGGCATAGATTCTTAAACATTTACTAATTTCTTAATAATAATAATTTTAATGAAAGCTACATATAATTCATGTAAAGAAATTTTAAGGAAAAGTGGAAACAGACGTACATTAAATAACTAAAACAAATAATACGAAATGTCTTATAGCTTGTAAGAATAAACTTATGAATAAAAATAGGAACTAAGACAAATGATTATGTACAGAAAATTGAAAAGCTAAAGTAAGTATTTTATTACATTTTTATAGAATTATTATAAATAATCGAAAATAATTTTTAAAAATTTCATACAGTGTATTCAATTTTTAGTTTTGTATAAAGGTATTGATTCTTCATTTTGTTTTCATTTCATTTTGATGCTTATTCAGAAGTAATAAATTTATCTTACCAATTTTAATCGCAATTATAAGATATAAATGACAGTTTTTAACCTATATACTATAATATCGACAATAATTTGTAAAAATGTTATACAGTGTGTTAAACTTTTAGTTTTGTGGGAATTCTAATTTCGTTTAGAAGTATTTAATATATGAAGAACATTTTATAAATCTCATTTTGATGTTCAAGTTATTTATTGAAATACTGCCTCTTTTTTTAAATATAAATGACGTTTGAATAAAGTTAAAAAAAAAAACAATACTTCAAAAATGGTCTAAGAAAGGTATTTATCAACAATTAAATATTTTGCACTTTTAAAAAGCTTTGGTCTATGGTCTAATATCGACAAACATTTTTAAAAATTTTGTACAGAGTGTTAAACTTTAAGTTTTGTATAAAGATATTGTTTCTGCATTTTGTTTACAAATATATTATAACTTAAGAACATTTTATGAATCTTATTTAAATGTTCAATTTATTTAGAAGTAATGAATTTATCTTACCAATTTTAATTGCAATCTTAAGATATTAATGACAGTTGTTTCAATGCACTTAGTGAACAGTTAATGTTTATTGCTTGATAACAGGACGAAGAAAATGAAACTGCACAAGCGGTTGTGGAGGATGATGCTTCTGCTTTGACTGCACCAAAACAAGCGAAGATTGCAGCAAAAACTAAAGGAAATTTGTCTTTAATAATAGATAACATAGCAAAAGATTATTGTAAGTCACTTACATGCTTTTCAAACTCCTCTCTGAGCTGCTGACAATTGCCCAGATCGAGTTCAAGTGGCTGCGAAGTTCGCTTAATACCACAACGCCACTCGCAGAGTTCGTAGAGCATTTTGCTCGTCAGATGCCGGCAATCGAGGAGACGCAACTGACGCAGATGCGGACAAGCTTTGGCAAAGTGAAGGACCTGCGAATCCCTGAGATCGAAGCACTGCCAAAAGGTGACATGACGTAATACGGGCAGTGTGCCCAGACTTTGCATATCCAGGCCATGAAACAAACTATCGCTGATGACGAGACTCTTCAAGTGCGAGCAACGATTGAGCTGCATCTTGAGCAACCAGTCGACTTGCTCCGGACGATATCCATGCAGTTGGATGCCGTGCACGTCCAGAGCACGCTGACGCAGCACCAGGCAGATGGCTTCGCTGACGGTCTCCACGGATTCCGACTTCTGCTGCAGCTCGATGAACTGCAGCTGAGACATTTGGAGCAGCTCAAAGGCGCTGCTCGCATTGAAGCTAGCCACATTCAATGTCAACTCTCTCAGCTCCAGGCACTTTGAGATGCCAATGGTATTGGGATGTCCGGGTCCTAGAAGCTGGAGACGCTTCAGTGCCTTGCAACCAGTCCAAATGGCCGAGAGTGCTTCCTTGGACACAACGTTGTGTAGTGTCAAAGATTTCAAGAGCTTAAAGTGCTCAATGAACCCAACATGAACGGGCATATGCATCTGCAACTGAGTGAGATACTTGAAGAACTTGGGCAACGTGTGCAGTGGCCATTGGGTGGCATTCTCGGTCCCATTGCTGTCGCAACGAATCACGCAGTCACGCACCAAGGGCAACTCTGCGATGCCACTGCGATCGAGCAGGTTGAGTTGCTCCTGCAGCAGTTCGCTGCGAAATTCCACGCTCACAAAATGACGCCGCATCTTGCGTAGAAAACTGAGCAGCGAGTCGCCGGGCAACTGTTGCTGGAACTCATAGAGATCGAGATGCGTGAAACATTCGCGCCACACGTCGGCAATCACCTTGGGCAAGAGGCGTGCATCTCGTCGAAGCACAACTTGATCCGTTGTCTCGAATCTCTTCAGCACTGCCATCGTCTCTGGGTTGCTCATCTTTGCCACACGCTTGCGCGACTTGCCCCGAAATTTGCTGTTCAACTTGTGCGTGGCACGCGCTGTGTGCAACATTGCTTGCAACAAGTAAATATGCTGGTAATTTATCAACAGTTTTATAATTAATTAATGGGTTTGTAGAATTTATTGTGTAATTATATTGCAAACATTTGTTTACAACTTAGAGTGAATGACTGACAAGAAAAGCAAAGTTAACTTGGAAATTATTCAAATCATTTTATGATCCCACTTTACTAACAGCAATCCGATTAAATGAAAGAGATATTTTTTTGTTTACTTCTTTATTTATAATCTGTATAAGTAAATTGTATAAATAATTACTATGAAATTAACAGAAATGGCAGTTTTCCAATGAGCCCTGCTATTTTTTCATATATAACATCTTATCAGTTGAATGCCAATCCGATTTAATGCAAGAGATATGTGTGACGTATTTTATTGTAGATGATTAATAGATTGCTTTGATAATTATTATTATATTATTGAAATAACTAATAGACTTTCTTATTGCAATGAGATGAGCTAGAGCGACAAAGGATTGAACTAAATTACAATATAATACTCACAATTCATTAGGTATTCTTTATCAGCTACTTTTACTAAGTCAATAGTCTTAGGAATCTTGATTTTCTTTGTATACAATGAAAAAATAAGATATTTATAAAATACTTTTGTGTTTAGTACGCCTACTAACTATGGCTTTTATTTGCTGACAGTTTGGTATATTTTGAACATTATGATATATTTTGAATGTAGTATTATCTCACTGTCGAGCACAGTGGATTAAAGCTTTCTTACTTGTTTTATTGAATTGGCTTGTAATCCAAGTAACTATATGTATACAAATTGATTTTAACAAATTATTATATGACTTCTACTCATCAGCATTTGTTAGCTAAAGTAAGAGTTTATACCATTATACTTTGAAGAGGATTCGAAATTGTTTTTTGCGTTACAAAAATAAAAATGACTTTTTTAGATATTCCTAACCAGCGTATTAATTACAGTGTATAGTAAGTAATAAATGATGAAGCTAATCGAAACAGAATTTACTAATGAGTGGATTTGCTAAATGAAATGAAAAAGATTTTGATTATGCTTAATATTAAGTAGAAAGAAAGCAGAATTTATCAATGAGTTAATGGAAAAAGAATTTACTAATGAAATATTTACTACATGAAATGAATAAGCTTCTTGATGCTTTAAAAATTTTAAAATAAATTACCATTCTCCGTTAAAAATTATTGTATATACATTAATTATTATATCAATATTTTGCTGCTTAATATATAATATATTTTTAAAGTACTTTACATTTTCTATACAAACTGTAAACAAAATTCAACATCACTTTAAATACCCCATTAATTTAGATTGTATATAAATAAATAGAAATATAATTATTAGAACAAGTATTTTGCTGCCTCATATTTAAATTATATATTTTGAAATATGTTTTTCTACTCAAACTGTAATCAAAATTCAACATTACTTTAAATACTCCATTAAAATGTTTTGCAGAAAGAACAATCAAACATTGAAATGGTAAAAGCGAATAAAAGCTAGAACTTTTCGACTTGAAGATGAAACCTCGCAGCTGCTCAGAGCTGTATCATCGGCAGATGTGATGTGATTTTGCGGCGGCTGTTAAATCAAATCATTGGAAGACAGTAGCTCAGTTTGAATAGCCTACACTTGGTGTGTTTTTTGCCCTGGGGGCCATCAAATTACCAGCTGGTTGGCTTGGTTCGACTAACTACCAACCTGTTGCCTGATGCATGATGCATGATGCTTGTTGCCTGTTGTTGTCTGTTACCTGTTGTTAATAAAGCCGTAAAATTAAACGCCTTTTGGCTGTCCCCGGGTAGTTTTTGTTGAGCGCACCAGTGATAAACGCCCCAAAGATCTGTTTCGGAATTGTTTATTTGCGTGCAAATAATTGCAGCGCTCTCATTGGGGTTTGGCTTAAAGATTGGCTGCGTAATCAGCAGCTACAACAACTAAGTATAACGAGCCTGATGTGTTTGCGTGTCTCGCTGCCAATGCCATTTGATGGGCGTGCCACAACAGAGGCGTCAATTGACAGCTCTAATGAGCCGCTAATAAGAAAGCGCGCGTCATCAAAGAAAGCGCACGCAAAAAGCAAGAAATTTCTAACAAAGTTGCCAATTAATTATGCTGATTATGAGAGAGTTTTAAAGTTAGCAGTGACATTCTAAGGCAACTCTTTCTTATAAAACTCCATCTGATAAATGTCATCGATTGCTTTAAATGTTTGTAGGAGACTTTTTAAGAAATTTTAAGACAGCTCTTATAAATTTTGTTTAATGATTAAAAATGTCATTCACTGTTTTAAATATTTGTAGAAGATTTTTTCAGTTACTAAGGCAGCTCTTATAAATTTTGTTTAATCAATAAAACTGTCATCCATTGCTTTAAATATTTTTAGGAGACTTTTTAAGTCACATAAAGTTTTCCCAGGCAGCTCTTTCTTATAAGTTTTGTTTAACGAATAAAAATGTCAGCGAATGCTTTTAATATTTGTAAGAAACTTCTTAAGTCACCTATAAAATTCTAAACAGCTCTTATAAATTTTGTTTAACGAATAAAGATGTCATCGATTGCTTTACGTATTTGTTGGAAACTTTTAAAGTCACCTAACAAAATATCTAAGGAAATTTTATAAACAAGTCTTATACATTTTGTTTTAAATATTTGTAGGACAGTTTCTGTAGTCGCCTTAGAAATTCTAAGGCAGCTCTTATAAATGTTATTTAATAAATAAAAATCTCATCCATTACTTCAAATATTTACCTACAAAATTCTAAGGCAACTCTTTTCGTATAAATTTTGTTACGAATAAAAATGTCAGCGATTGCTATAAAAATTTGCAAATTCAAAACATAATTTATCAGCACATTTCATAAGCAAATCTTTTAAGTCAATTTAGTTCAAAGATTTCGAGATAAGCAAAATAATCAGCAAAGTTTTGCCTATCTGGCAAATCGGCCGTCGGTTATTTTTTTGTGTTTGGGGCGTTATGACGATAATTAAAATATTTACAAAATGCCAGAAAAGGCAGACCCAACATAATAAAAAAAAAAAACAAAAAACAGATCCAAATAGAAAACTGCAACACATTCCCAAAACGAGTTTAGACCGAAATGTAAACGCCCCAATTTGCGGGCTGGCTGAAAATGTGGCAATGTATCTGTATCTGTATCTGTATCTTTAGCTGTATCTGCATGTATCTACAGCTGTATATGTGTGTATCTGTTTGCCCACCCGACAAGGCTATAAATGTTGAATGGGCGAAAAATGTGTAGCATTTAAACAAAACAAAAGCACAATATACACACACTGAAATAAGTAAAACGCGTTTTGTTTAAGCCTAGTAAAACATGGATTTTACAACCAGAAAGTCAGGCTGACTACAAAGAGATCAATCTGCATTTATTCGTACTCGCAGCTATAAACTCTTTGATGTCTAAATATAATATCCTTAGGCCATAAATTGAACCCATCTAATTAAAAATGAAAAGCTTAGTTAAAGATTTATGCGCACATAACTAACAATAAATACCCATAAATATAAATGGATATAATAATGTAATGGATAATAAATAAAGTCAATTAAATATGCATATTTTAAATTAAAGACGAGTTAGATATGCGTACTTCTTTTTTTTGTGGGTAATTAAGCCGAAGTTAAATTATTCCATTTAAATAAATTGAAAAAAGTAATTTAAGAGAGTGTGCTAAAACATTTTCGATGTTGGAATTTTTGAAAAATATAAATAAATTTTAATGAAATAAATCAATTTGAAAAGAAAGTAGAAAGAGAATTGGAAATTCTATTAAAACATTTTAGATGTTGGAATTTTGAAAAATGTTTTTATTTTAATATATATAAAAAATTTTTAAAGAAATAAATCAATTTGAAAAGTAAGTAGAGAGATTGAACAAGAACATTTTCGATGCGCGGATTTAAAAAGTTTTCCATACTTTTAAATAAATAAAGAAATTTAAAAAGGTATGTAAATAAATTCGATCGAAACACTTTCAATGTTGGAATTTTGAAAAAAAAAGGTTTGAAGTCTTTTAAATATTTGAATCAATTCTAGAAGTTAAGTAAAATACATTGAATTAGAACTTATTCCATCTTCGGATTTAAAAAGTTTTTCAGAATTCAAAATAAAGAAAGAAATTGGAAAAGTTTTATATTATGAAAAAAGGTTTTTCGACTATTCGAAGTTCGTTATCGACACTTTTGTCGCCCGTTAACAACTCCTTTTAAATTGAACCACCCAATGGCAAAATGCTTGTAATGCAAGTGTCCAAACTGTCATGAGTTTAAACAATTGCAAATTGCAACGGTAGCCGGTAGAATAACAAAAATTTAAATAAAATAATGTTTGCACGAAATCTTTAATTAACTTGCGTCAGAGCTGTTGAAAAATATTAATAAAACATTTCAATTTTCATGTTTTGGCTAAAGCGCAAAAACCATTTTTCCGGCTGCCCGTCGGAGTTCAAGTTAGTAAAAAATAAAATGATGATAGAAACTAGTTTCTAAGCCACGGTAGCTGGAGTGGGCATCTCTCTTAATTGATGCCCCAGCAAATGTTATGGAAACAAAGCGGAGATATGACCAACCAAGTGCCATAAATAAGGCCCAAAATCAACTCAGCGGCTCATTAGCAGACGCACCACTCGATTGAAAGCCAAAAGTCAAAAAAGAAAAGAACCGCAACACTAGATCTAAGCAACCTCTTCTCGTTTTTTTTGTTTTTTTGTCGCATTTGGGGGCCAAAGCTGGCGGCATGTTTGGCCTCCTGCCTGGAGCGCATAAAAACGAATCACAGGCGCCAATTCAATCCAATCCAATCCAGTCCAGTTCAAAATGAATACATTGCCGCGTCTCATTAGACGAAGCCCAGCAGGGCCGGATCTTGGCTTGAAAAAAGAAGCCATTTGAATTTGTATAACGGCTCTGAAAATCGCAGGGGTTCACAGTTAATATTCCTAGCAGGTTATATGCCTAACATACTACTAACATAGCTTAGTATTATTTGACTTTAGATGTACGGAATTTTATGGGTATAATTAGCAAGCTTTATCGCTTATGTTATGCTATGTTAAGTTAATCTAATTGAACAGCAAAGGTGAAAAGAGTTGCTAAAATAATTTAACAATAAAATTGCTATGATGAGACATAAACTAAGTTTGCAGAAGACTTAAACGAAAGGACTATTAAAAAGAAATTAAAAATTGTCTTAGATGAAGAATTTTTATAAAGATGAGGTAAAAAATTTGGTGACTGGTAAAAATTTTATTATATTAAGTGCAAACAAATGTCAGAGCTTTTAATTTCAGTCAAAGTTTCAAAGGAATTACAAAATTAGGAGTTAAATATTGTTATAACATTCAATATTTGCAATAATATATTCAAGATTCAAAATTTGCAATAATATACCTAACAAACTTCATTGTTTGCATGAAATTTCATTAAAAATAAAATGACTTTTCTTAAGTACTTAAGTACAACACATAATCTGTGAACGCACCTCGTTTTTATTTAACTTGTGAACATAGACTGACCGATACTTATTTTAGCATATATATTACGTAATGTTATAGTTATTTTAATGTTACAATATTTCTAGCCTTGCCATACTATTATGTATTCAGCACATTCAGCAAGTTGCAAATCACAATTCACTTAAAAAAATAAATATAAACGCAGTTAGTTGTCCGATTACTTTAATATAAGATTATATAAAAGATTCGACATAATATTGAATAAATACATTATGTATATCTAGTACATACATATGTTCTTAGTATTAACATATACTACATTAAACGTAATAAAAAATAAATCAAAATTAAAGTGTTTATTGCGTATCAATGTTGAAACTAAGTTGTAATTTCTATTCATTTCTTGTATTTCATATTTTACCAAATTGAATTTAAGTTGCAATTTATATTAATTTCTTCTATTTCATATGTTACTTATTGTTGCAATTATTCAATTGTTTAAAACAAAATTTTTTGTAAAGTTAATGGTACGCAAATAATTCCTTACAAAAAACAAATATGCCACTTTACAAACCAAACAAACAATTGCAAAATATTTATGTAAGCTTTCAAAAGTGCCTTTTACTTTCGCATACTTTGACTCAGATTTTTCTGAGCTTGTCACCGTTGGGCGAGGTTGTCACACTTCACGCCTCGAAATCGGTTAAATCAGAGTGACCAACATATATATATCTGAAGTTGTGTATTTACCGTTGGACACGCCATTTTATCAAACACGTAGAATCGGCGCCATTTTGTTGAAGCTGTGAATGTATTTTTGGATTCGGTAGCGTTACGTGTGTGCGTTATATGGCTCATTATTGTTGATTTACGATCTCAATTTGCGGTGTATAAAACACGTATAATGCGAATGCAAAAAAAAATGTAAGCTCAGATTTGGATACTTTGAGCCCGGATGATGGTCGCAAATTGAATTGAAAATGCGTAAATGCAGGCATTTTGTTACTGCCTAATGATCAGCCATTTACTTGGACAGTTTATGCCAATCTATAGAGACAACAACAACAACATCCAGCGAGTCGGAGAGGACAACAACAAGCAATAACAAGCTATAACAACAACTGCAAGCGCATCGCTCTGTGATTTTACGACTACGAATGCCAAAGAGGACAGCTCCAGAGAGAGAGAAGGTGAGATAGACTTGGCAATGGCGATGCCGTGTGTGTGGCATTTATGTCGCCTGTCATGTCAATGGACAGTCCAGTCTACAGTCCACAGTCTACAGTCTGCACTCTCAAGTCTCTTAAGCCTGCTGACAAAGTTGCGACGAAAGCGACGAAGTTGCGACGCATGGTTCAAACTTGGCTCTTCGACTCAGTCGATCGTCATGCTAATTGCCATTTACACCTAAAAACCGCAATCAAATTGAAACAAATTTCGTAGCAAACATAAACTCGGCATATGCATTAAGTGGAGAGTGAACGAGTCAAGGTATACCCTGTAAAAAGAAGGCATAGGGAAAGGAAGAAAATAAAAGAATGAAATATATTTATTGACAGAGAAGAATTTGCAATCAAAGTTTAGTTGTAGCTATGATTTAATTCACTAAGTATTTACAGATCGTAATCAGTTCTTTTAGCAGGCACATCGTACTCTCAATTACCTGATCTACGCCAGACAAGATACCCTCTTGGACATGTTCCGATCCGCTGTGTATGGCAGTTACCATTTTGATGATACCCCAAGAGCATTTTACGAGGTCTGTCAAACCTTTGTCAGTGTAGAAGCATCGTAAACTCTGGCAAAGATGATGGAGTTACAGATGCTAGAGATGCTGTACAAAATACCAGAAAAATGCCAAAGCTATCAATAAAATCGATTTTGATATGTAAATGATAGACTCTCAATGAGGCCAGAGACAAAAGAAAACACTTTGGAGACACACAAGCAACGGTCTGACAAAAGGGTCGCCAACGAAATGGCTATTGCTTTTGGCCCCAAAGTCTACAGCAATTAATAACAATTTTGCGATAATATCGATCAAGTGATAGTATAAATTTTATCGCTAGATTGTAAAAATCAACGGCACGCTGTGTTATTGGATCAATTATTCAACGCGATCGGCGAGCGAACACTCGATGGCTATGTGGCTTCAACTTTGAGTTGGAGTTGAGATTGAAGTTGGAGTTGGACTTCCACTTCGACTTGGACTTGGTCTTGGAGTTGGACTGGCGAGTTGAGCAGGCAACTCTAATGAACACATTACATAAAATGTTGGTTTTATGCCCCACTTCGAGACGGTGGCTCGCATTTTTTATACCCTGTATGCCATGCAAAGGTTGTGAAGGGAATGTTCATTTAAGAGAATGTAAGTAGAAGAAGGATGAGTTACAATGTTAACAGATGAAAGTATTTGTTGTTGAATGCAAGTCTGATAATTTCTATAAAATATTATTCTATATTCTGTTAAGTCTGATATATTCCCCAATTTGTGTAATTTTTATCTCTTTATTCTGCTTGTTCATTTTATCACAATTAATTTGGGGATAATAAGAAGTATATTTTATTGTTATATTTTAAATGATGTGTATATAGTTGTTCTATATATATACATATCTTCAGAAGTTCGATATATTTTCTAAATTGCATAATTTTGTGCGATCGGATCTGTTAAAAGAGTTATGTCATTTTAAAGGATGCAGTTAGAGATCAGTTTATGGCAAGATCAGTCAGCAGATAAATATGTAGATCAGTCGATCTCTTAATAGATCAGTTGATCAGTCAATTCAATTTACGGCTAACTCATTCAGTTTGACAGATCAATTAGTCTTAGATGGAAACGTACAAGATTTTACGATCACTCAGTAAATCAGATGAAACATAGTCCTTATTTTAGCAATATCCTCATATGAAAGAATAGGGAAGACTATTTTATGCTTGTTATTACTTTATTTTGTGAATTTATTCACAGTCCTTTCATTGTTATTTAAATATTATATTTTTTTTTTTTAATATAGTTAATCTTTGAATATATTTCATTTTATCACAAGATTGATATATTTTCTAATTTATATTTTTCTAATTTCGTTATTTTATCAATATTCTCACAATTAAATAATACAGAATAGGGAACTCTATTTTGAAAGTGAAATACCATAGTCAAAGTAGCATTAGTAAAAAAAAATAAGAAACTTAGATTACACAGTATCTGCTGGTCAATCACACTAGATTTTGCTCTCATTCTTTTACGTTTTGTTTTTGTGTAGTATTTGAAGTTGAGTTCAGTTTAGACGATGCGCCAATTAGAAGGGCTCTCCGAAGATGCAGCTACATTTTTTTAATGGCACTGGGCCAAGCATCGTCTGGAGGCTTTGGTTTTATTGTCGACCAGCTACTGATCTGTATCTGTGCAGTATTACTCATGTTACCATCTGAACCAAAAGAAAATGTGGTTGTGGCTCATCAACCTGGTCATTACTTGATTAAGTTCATTTGCGTCGCCCAGTTGGAGCAGTGCAAAGACCGTAACTTGCTCGTGTTGGTGAGAAACCGATACCAATGGGTGAATATAATACCACAAAACGTTTTTCCACTGTTAGTGTGCCAAGTTGCAGTTACTCTTGGCATTTACTGGGCTACCAGGCATCATAAATCGATGCTTTACTCACGTCTACATGGCTTACATTTCACCTGCTGCTGCTTGCTCATAACTAACATTTTAATTGTGCTCGAAAACTCGTGACAGGTTTCAGTGAGTGCAAGTTAGTGGTCAGCAAACAAATGTCAGAGCTTCAAATTTCAGCCAGAGAAAGATCTCAGCGCTTCTTCATTTAATTTAATATTATTTACTTGATCCACAGCTACTTAATCATATTTACCTTGACTCACGATGAGCCAGCGATCACATTTAATTATGATCTAATGATTCAGCTTAATTGCCGGAAAGCACAAAATACAAAATTTATAGTACTTTTAACTCATTCCGTTTGGCTCTGCACAGGAAGTAAATTGTCAAGTGTCTAACAACACACAGATCTATCACCCAATCAACTGTGTTTCAACTGACCTGCTGAGTGATCGTATAATCTTGTACGTTTCGATCTAAGACTAAGTGATCTCGCAATCTGAATGAGTGAGCCGCAAATTGAATTGACTGATCAACTGATCTATTAAGAGATCGACTGATCTATTTATCTGCTGACTGATCATAAACTGATCTCCAACTGCATCCTTTAAGTTTACATAACTCTCTTAACAGCTCCGATCGCACTCTCTTTCGCTACTGTCTACTATGCACTTTTCCACCCACACAAGTCATGATCACTGATCGTAAACCAAGTTTCGCTCGCTCTCTGTCTCTCGCTGTTTATCTCTTCGTTGTGACAGCTCTTAACTGTTTCGTAAGCCTTCACAGCAGACAAGACAAGAGACAAGAGACGATCATGTTGTGTGTTTGCTGCTGTTGCTGTTGCTGCTGTCTAACCTCATCGATCATTCAAAGCGCCCCCAAAATCAAATCTATTTTTGCTAATATCGCATAATCTTGATTACTCATTTCCGGCGCACATCTCACAAAACAAATTGTCAAAGGCAATTGCCTGACAACAACAACAACAGCAGCATCAAGAAGCGCAGCAACAACAACTTGTGCATACCCTACAAGAGCTGGAAGCCAAAGTAAATAGTGCTTGTGAATAAGTATAGTATAGTTCTCTAAACTGCGCTCCGTTTTCGCGTCTTATCCGTTAGATACTTTCTAAAACAATGGCATCTCAAGTAATACGCTAAGTACCACAATTGAGCGAAAAGAAATTGCGCAGTCATTACAAACAGTGGAACGGACCAAGACCCCGTCCATCAAGTACTCAATAATTCAGCAACAGCAACAACAACAACAACACCAGCAACAAAAAGTTATAACGTTGAAAATAAAATGATCAATACGAACGACAACGGGGCAACAAGTAAAAGAGCAACAAGCAAAACGGACAACACAAGAAATTGAAAAGCCACAAGTCATCTCAGCTGGTGGCTTAAAAGGCGCGTGCTAAGCCATTCATATTCATAAAAGAGCCAACCGAGAGACTGACTGACTGAGTGAGACTCCAGCCATTGAGCCGGCAAAAAAAAAGAAATACAGAAAATGAAAAAAATAATAATAATAATAAAAATTAAGGATTGTCAGAGGCAGAGGGCTCGGCCGCAGATGAGGCTGAAAACTGACTGAAAACTGGACTGTGCCAATGGAGGCTGGCTGGCAGACTGGCAGACTTGGCGGCTTAGAAGCCAAGAACGACAACGCCAGCGACAGACAGAACCACAGCAAACAACAGCAACAACAGCCAAAGCAAAAGCAACAGCAACAACCACAGCAACGGCAACAGCATCAGTAAAACGGCCCAAGCAACGGACGATCAACTATCGCCGGTTCCAGTTCCGCAATGTCGCCGAGCGACAGCATCAACTCAACGTGCCCATAGTGAAAGAACAAAAAACAAAATAAATGTAAAAAACAAAAAAAAAAAAAATTAAAAATAAAATTGAAACAACAAGCAGTTAAAGTCTGCTGCTGGAGTGCGAAGTTGAGATACTCTTAAAAGGGATTGAGCTTGAGTAGCGAATTCGATAAGGAAATTCAAATTTGCCTTTGGTTAAAAAATAAATTAATAAATTCTTTTCTATATGTAAAATTATTATTTCATTTTGTTTAATTTTAATGCTTATAGTAAAATTATGAAGTTATTCTAAAAATTATGTCAAACAATTGACTAAAGTAAAATAAATTATTATTATTAATATTATTATTCAGAATTTTATTTCAAAAATTAACTAAAGTAAAATATATAATTTTTTATATGAGTTCTTATGATTATTTATTTCATATCTAATATTAAAAAGTAAACTAAAATTATGATTTTCTTCTAAAAGTTGTACTAAATGTTAGCATCCCACATTTTTCAAATGTATTATTATTATTCATTTCATTTCCAATATTAAATAAAGTAAATTTATAACTTCAATCTAAAAGTTGTATCCTTTGTTTTATATTTCGAATTTATTTTACGAGTGCATAAAATTAACATTCAGAATTTTATTTAACTTGCGAAAAAGCTGATTCTTATATTTCTTTTTTAAGGTGCTAAACAATTTTAGTTAATTTTCGATTTTTTTTGAGAAGCTCTTGATACTTTTTGTTGAAGCAGTGTTCAAAAAAGCCCTTCGCAAAGGGCGTGTAAAAACAATTCTACTCTTGTCGCATTAATAATATTTCTTTATTCTTATACCCTGTATGCAAAGAGCGTTATCCAAAAGTGGGCATCATAAAGTTAAAGAATATTGTATGTAAACATTTCCAATTCTTTAAAATGAATATCGTAAAGACAGCAAAAGTCACACTTAAGAAAAATTAGGTCTATAAAGTAAATATGATATTCTACTTTTGGCTTAAACGCAATTTTATAACAGTTGTTGGCATAAGGTTCAACGATTAAATAGGTGTACTAGACTTCAGAAAGAATATTATAATAGAATATCATAAAGATAACAAATTTTAGCAAATGTAGATCTAATGAATATATATTTATTAATTTACTTTCGACATATTTATAAGTAATTTTTATAACAGTTGTTGGTTTAAAGATAAGGAGGTAGTTTAGCACGATAGAGGGTATCTTTTAGTCTTCCTATGTATATTGAAGCATATTTTTTTCTACTTGGTTTGCTGTTCACTGTTGAGTTTTTAGGGATGGGCATATCCGATTTTTGTTACAGCTAAAACTTTACGTTGAGTCTTTTGTGTTGTTGTTGTTGTTGTTGCTGTTACTGTGGCCGTTGTTGCTGTTGATGTTTTTATCTTGTAGTCAGTCAGTCACTGAGGCAGACACTCGAACTTGTTGTTGCTGTTGTTGCTGTTGTTGGGTTACCTTTTGCATTGGCTTTGGTTTGTTTCTATGGACGCTGTGTGATTTTACAGTTTGATTGATTGGATTAGGTATGTTACTTATGTTATTAATTTACTTCTATTTATAAACAAGCAAATGGACAATGGATATTGTTGTTGTTGTTGTTGCTGTGTTGTGGTTGAGCTCGATGCTTGAGTCAGTGCTTGTGTGTTTGTAAAGGCTTTTCGAGGCTTTTCAATTTTCATTCAGAGACAATCGATGGCAATTCATGAATGAAAACCGCGCGCGCTCGTAGCTTTGACAAATTGTGGCCTAAAGATTTCACGATTAATGCAGCACTTCCGTTCCAAACTCAACTACCTTTTATGTCGAGACTGAGTCTGAGTCTGAGTGAGAGACGTCTGCTTAATTTATGCGACATTTTCGAATTCTTTTCGATTATCAACTTTTTTTTTAGTCAAGTGTAAACAAATTAATATTTTAGCTATTTTTGTGTCTTATCGAAATTATGTTGTGGCATCTTGTTCGCTGCGTTGTTATCGCTGCCGTTTATCGAGCTGGCCCCCCCCTAAAACAATCAAAGCATTTTCAACACTTTTCGATAATTGTAAGTTATTTTGCCCTCAGGCATTTGCATTAATCGCCACTTTTGGCGATAGGCATCAACAGCGAACAACATCAACAGCGACCGAAAAGATTTTCATTAATTGATGCAACGGTATCGAAGATGCATCAGATGCAGGTCTGCTTAGAGAGCTCTCTTTCTGTTTTTTTTTTTTTTTGCTGATAAGCATCAACAGATACAAAAGTTGCCACTCGGCTGGTGGTCTCGACGTGCGGCCAAATGTCAACCAGGCAACTGGGCAAGTGGCAAGTGGCCGTCGCATCATTAGTGAAGCAGCGCAGTCGTCGACAACGCCCCAAAAGAGAAAAAAGAAAAAAAAAAGAGACTGCAACAGGTGTAAATGTAAATAATCTTGGCCAGGTTGACACTATCACACACACTCCACACACACTCCACACACATGCACACTCATGCACACTCACCACATGGGGCTGCCGCCTCAATATCTTGTAGTTTTTAATTAATTTTTGAAATGCATTCGACACTCGTCTAGCGCATATTTCATAAGCTCATTGTAAGTAATTTCAATTAAAATTTCAAATGCAAATTCAAATTCAAATCGAGTTGCCAACAACAACTTCAGGATGCAAGCATTTACCACCTTAAACCAGACTTCAGACTTTTTTCAGTAGCCTACTCGATAAACCAATTTGAAGTAATAATAATAATTAATAATTATAATCATATGCACAACAAGTTGTTGTTGCAACATGTTGAATATTATCCTTTTTCGCTTACTTTTCGAGCTGCCCTCGTCTGATCGAATGCACTTATCTCTCATGCGTGGCAAGCTGAGGCGCATTGCTGCCACAATGGTGTCTCTTCCAACTAGACACAAGTTGCAGCTCTGCCACAACGTTGTCTTCAGTCTCCTTGCTGTGTTGCTGTGTTTGTTGTGGCGCTTTCGTTGCGCTGACGAAGCGTTGCAAATGCATTTAGCCATTTTTGTAGCCATTTTGGTGACGTGTCTGACAGAGTTGTTGTTGTTATGGTTGTTGCTGTTGCCAGTTGCCAGTTGTTGTTGCTGTGGATGTGGATGTTGCATGTTGCCAGTTGTTGTTGCTGTTGCCAGTTGCCAGTGGCGTCGCGCCAGCAGCAATCTCATTTCGACTGGGCCATGGGCCGTACCCATTTTTCTATTTCCGCTTTGAAATGAAAATCAAGAAAATAAAGAACATCGCTTATCTGTGACTGGAAATCACAGTTTTTGGCAGCCAACATGATCAGGCGTAATTTAGAGGATCTCTTGCACTTAATAATCTATGATAAGGCAGATTTAGTGCATTGTTCACGTACAATAATGTAATGAGAATAAAGATCGTAAATATTTTAAAGAAAAGAAATGAAAAGTTTATGTATTTAAAGATGAATAATAATGAAAATAAAGATCGTAAGTATTTTAAGGAAATTATACGAAAAAGTTATGTATTTAAAGATGGATAATAATGAATATAAATATCGTAAGTTTTTAAAAAAAAAGAACACGAAAAGATTATCAAAAATGCTTAATTATATGAGATAATAAATATATAATTTATCTATTACTGGAAGTATGTACGACTCGCAGATAAAAAACTTAGTTACAGAGATCATACAATTGCTAATAATGAAGTTGTCTTTAAAGCAAAGGAAAAATTTTTTACAACATGAAGAATTAGCAAAGGTTTGGAATGATTTTATTGATATTTTCTTAAATCAAATTTAAAAGAATACAAATTATTTTTCTCTTTGGTTCATACCACTTATTAAGTGATGTGTTAGACATTAATTCTTTCAACATTCTTAGACATTCAGAAAATGTGTGATACTTTAGTAAATATTATAAATATTTGATTAGAGTTTCATAATCATTTTGAATATAATATTTATTCCAATGTAAGACACTGAAATTAGATTGTTATAGACGAAAGCAAGTCAATTCTGATTGAAGTAAGTAAGTATCTATTAAATTTCTATTTCCTTTCTTTGGTTTCGCTTCATATTTTTCATCGAATTTGAACGTCAATAGCCTTAATATTATAAGCAATCAAATTAGATTAGTAAAGACCAAAGCAAGTCAATTTTAATTGAATTTAGAATATCTATTAAATTTGTCCTTTCTTTGCTTTCACTTCATATTCTTCTTAATAGCTTCGTCTTGAGCTGCAATATTAAAAACCTTTCCCTTTCCACTTGTTCGCTTATGAACCTTTTTTTTTGTTCGTTTTGATTTTCATTGTTTTTGTCTGGTTTTTTTTTTCTCTGAAATTTGTAAATGAGACGCAAAAGAGGAGTATAAAAATTAAAGGAACATCCAAAACGGCACACGGCAGTCGTAAAGTAAATGGTCAGCTCTCAGCGTCAAGACAACGCCAATGGCATCGGTTAAACAGTGTCTCGATCCCCCGGCCAGACCCTGAATTGGGATTGAAGCGAAGCGCTTTTGGGTTGCGTGTCTCTTTCATTTGGTGACATTCTCGTCTTTAAGTTGTTGTTATAGCCACGAATTGTTGCCGTTGTTGTTGTTGTTGTTGCCGCTTGTCATTTTCAAAATTATATGTCACACTTTTGGCGTTAAAGCAGGCACACGACCAGAGTCAGAGTCAGACTCAGAGTCAGACTTAAAGACAACGACGACCCGCCAGGCGACCCGTTTTTAGAGTCCTGATTTTTATTGTCATGTTTTGATCTTTTTGTTTTTGTTTCTGTTTTTTTTGCTGTTACTTCGTGTTATATCCGTATCTGTTTCTGTTGCTGTCTTGGAATGCGCATAAAAATTTTTATGCTGCTCAAGTTCAGCTATAGTTTTGATCGTTCTTACGGTTTGAGTCTATAGAATATAAAAGTAAATGCATGGACCACTTCCATATTTAAAGTTAACTTGCAGTCAATTCCTTTTGCTAAGCTAGCAATATATTTTTAAGCTACTTTTTCTTTTCTCTTGCTCATAAATTTGAGTTGAGGCCTGTTGAGCTTTCGTTTAGATGTTGCTACTGAGCTCAAGGCGACAAGTTGTTTATATCAAAACTGTCAGATTGCTGAGCTTTTACTTTGCAATTCATTATCTTTTGGGTGAGCAATTGTTGCATTAATGTATATATATAACAAATAATAATAATATATTAAGGATTGACAAAACTTTCAATGAAAACATGTATAATATAATATATAATCGAGTGTGCGCCTCTATGAGATACACTCTACTCAATTCTTAAAATATACTGAATTATTATACTACAAAAATACTAAAATATACTTAATTCTATATTTGACATATTGCTAAAGTATACAAAGAGTACAAAACATATCAGATTTTCAGTTAAAGCAATTAAGACGTTTTTTCTTTCCATACACAAGTTCTTAAAGTATTAAAGAAAAAATTTCTAAAATTTATATCATACTGAAATTTTTATTTATGTAGCGGATATAAAAATACGTAGAAAAAATTAATACATAAAGCATTGATAAAAATATTTATGAATTTTAATATAATTTTTTAAAGAATTCAATTTGGTATGTTGGATTGAAAAATCTAAGGTTTAGATTTTCTTTCCTGCTGCTCTACTGAATAAGATTGAAAAGTTTCCTAGACGCTCTTCAACTTCCGTTTAGTTCTCAACTGTTTTGTTTGTCAACCTGCTTCGAACGCCGTGAGAAGTAAGTAAAGAAAGAAAACCCACAAATAAAATATTACATTTAAATTGAATTCAAATTGAGTTTGAATTTGAAAAGCGTAGCGCAAAGTCATAAATAATTCCCCCGTTGTGCAGTGAAGCGTTTAACTTGAAAAATTTGTCGACAGTTCATCAAATGCTGCGTTGCAAGTGTGGGTGGCACCACAAAATTGGGGGCAAAAGCGCTCGCTTCTCCAGCTGTCCATCAATTGATGCATGAGAGTGTGTGTGTGTGTATGCTTGTGTGTTGTGATGTGTCCCGCATCTGTTGCATGGTCAACAACGTTGATCTCTTAGCCAGCAAAGGCATTGAAACAAAGGAATTTCCAAACTGTGTTAATTGACTTTAGGGTTTTTTTTCGTGGTCTGGGCCCCAAAAGCATTTATAAACGCTTTGATTTCAGTCGGTTTTGTTGTTGTCGTTGTTGACTCGTTAAAGTTGTCAATAAGTGCACCATTTTCGGCTGCTTATCGGATAGAAACTAAACAAAAAAAAAAAAAAATAAATAGATATATATATAAATATATAACTCAGGCAAACAATTTAAATGTTAATTTCGGGAAATACGAGAGGGAGTCAACAAAAAGATACCTGCGTTTTGTTTTCCAATGTTGTGATAATTACCTCAAGTTATTTTCTGTTTATATTTATAGACATGCGTATTTGAGACAAATATTCGAGTAGTTCGCTTATCAGTACCTCGGCACATTAAATACCGTTGGAAAATTTGTAAAGAAATGCTAATTTCATGGCGATCGTTGATGTGTGTGGCCCGCACGACTAACTAATTGGTTTTCCAGCCAAGAGTCTAAATAAATTTTTGACTAAATGGTAGATAAGTGCTCCAACGTGGTTGGGGCAACTTCGGGTTCCAGCAAGTACACTCAGCTCTCGATTTCGAAATAAAATCGAAACCGACAGAGCTTGGTCTAAAGTGTAGGCTGTGGCATTATGTGGGCTCTTTGGATTTTATATTAAATACTTGGTGTAATTAAATGGCTAAAAGGAAATTGGGAATTAAGTTCGTCAGACAGTGCATAAGTATTAACAATTAAGAAAGCTACATTCGAGCTTGCTCATTTTAAATTATACCAAATCAACATACCACAAAAATACTAAAAATATACCGAATGCTATATTTGATCGCAACCGTATTTTAAGCAATATTAAATACTCTAGGGAATATTGTGTGTGCCAAAAATCGCTTTAAATGTAAGCTCGTTATTCAATTTTTATTAATTTGGGAAGTTAGAGTCTATGATAATTAGATGTTGACACGGACAGACAGACAGACAGGACAGACAACAGAATACAGAATACAGCATATAACAGGAGACAGGATAGACAGGCAGACAGGATACAGCATATAGCAGCATACAGCAGCAGAACGGACAGGACGGACGGACAGGACAGACGAAAATAACTGATCAAGAATATATATACATTTTAAAGAGATCCTCTTAACACATACATTTTCGAAGGCACAAACATATATTAACCTTATTGCCTTAAACTTTTATTTTTACTTAACTGTTAGCTTAATATACTATGAATTATAGAAAAGATTTGTAGATATTTTTAATCCAAGAAAATCCATGTCTAAAATTGTATCGAATAAAGTTATTAACAAACTAATTGCTATGTATCTGTTCCTTTTCCCTATACAAGATTACATTATTACTGATCTTAAGATTCCAAAAAAATTAAAGAACAAGGTTTTTTTTGTATCCCAACTACATACTTGCCACAGCTGGTGGCAGCATTCGACTGTGTCTAAGCAAGTTATTACAATTCTTGTCACCTGGCATGGAAATTTACAAGAGGCTACAAATAATTGAACAGCAATTTTCCATTTTCGCCACAAATTGCCAAGGACGTGAGTTGTTGAAGTTGCAGCAACGGCAGCCAAAGCATTCGAAGTAGCAGCAAATCTAAATTGATTTTACACTGTGGCTTTTGCCTCTGCCCGCAGGACACACAAGTCTACAAATGCTAAAGCAGTTACCCGAATCCCGATGCCCGACTCGATGCAGATTAGCAGTGTGCAACACATGTTGCTGCTGTTGTTGTTGTTGCTGCTGTGGCTGCTCATCAGCAACGAGGCACGCAAGTTGTAGCTACAAGTTGTACATGGTATCGAGCTTTTGTGTGGCAGGTACTGTTGCTGCTGCCACTTCCACTGTGTCCACAGGGCCCTT
Organism: Drosophila albomicans; assembly: GCF_009650485.2. NCBI lineage: Eukaryota > Metazoa > Arthropoda > Insecta > Diptera > Drosophilidae > Drosophila > Drosophila albomicans. The sequence goes on from NC_047631.2 coordinate 24,438,102, forward strand.
CTTACCTGCCACACACACACACACACACACACACTCGCTCACATTTTTGGCGTTCAACAAAAATTTCTGTTCAACGGCATGTTGCAATTTTAATTGAACCAGCCATTAATTAATTTCCACACGCCACACAATTCAAGGGTGTGCAACGCGCGCAGCTTCTCTCACATGCTCACAAACTGACCACGTGACAAGAACCACTGACTAATCAGACGGCTAAACACAGTGTTTGGGTATTAGCATAAGGTTGGGCTAAGAGATGGACTAAGAGGCGCCAAAGTTGCTGTGAACTTAGAAGCTTAGCTAATGGTAATTTGCTAGCACATGAGTTATAAAGTAAGAAACCTTTATTTGTGGCTAAATTTCAAGGGAAAATCAAAGAGAGAAAGAATAAAATATAATTTATAAATAAACTTTGTATGTAACTCAATTTCAAGGGAAAAACATTTTGTCAAACAAAAGTATCTTTTAGATTCAATCCATTCTGATTGAAATATAATTTTAAAAACCCTTTGTTTGTGACTAAATTTTAAGGAGAAAGACTTTTTGTCAAACAAACATATTTTTTAGATACAATACTTTCTGTAAAGAATAAAATATAGCTTATAAAAATTTAACTTTTATTTCTCAGAATATTAAGTATTTGAAGTACATACATTTGCTATGAACTTAGAAGATTGGATTGTTAATGGAAATTAGTTAAGTAATTAGTTAGAAATTAAAGAATATTTTAAAACACTCTTTTAATAGCTTAATTTCAAGTGATAATATTATTACAATTTGTTTAAAAGAACTTGTCGAACGAAGTATCTTCTGTAATGCATTAAATGTCTAACCTTCTAAAGAAGGCATAGAATATTTAACTATTGCGAGTTGTATAATAAATTACTATGAACTTGCAAGCATAAGGTAGCAAGTGATTTGATAGCAAGTAAACTACATTTCAAAGAATTATTTTTATTGGCTTCATTTCGAATGAAATTGAATAAAAGTTTGGAAATGAAATAAATTATAAAATAGCAAATTAGAAGATTATCACAGCAATTTATTAAAAGTAAACCATAAACTCCTTAAACTAATATGAGGTTTGGACCAAATAAAAACATTTTTTACCTGTGTTGTTATAGTACTATTTTCTTCCTGCTGTACTGGTTCGATACTTAAATAAAGAAGCTAACTATTATATTTAATAAAAGTAAACAATACTTTAAAATATTTTTTACTGAGCTTAATTTCGGGAGAGAACTCAATCAAACAAATGTATCTTTAAGATTCAATACTGTCTAATGTATTGAATATATTGTATAAAATGTATTTATACCATTTATACACATGAATTGTGGTTATTAGTATGAATCCTTCGTAGTTTCTTCAATTAGTAACACTATCAGTACAACTTCACATAAGTCATAAATGTATCTTCAGTTAGTAATACTAAATGTACAACTTCATTTCACTTAAGTCTTAAATTGTAATTCCTCATTCAATCCAGTCCAACAGCTTAATCTACGTTTGAACTGTAAGAATACATTGTTAATGCTTCGCAGTCCCTTTTTTGTTTATTTTTGCTGCCCTATTCCTAAGATAGCTGTTATTCCAGATCATTAGTAAGACTGTGATGTAAAATCTGTCATTTTGCGAGACGCGATCTGCAGACTTTAAGTGGCTTTGATATGAGGCAATGTTTGTTGCCATGTCGAAGAAGGAGCCAAGTCAAAAGCTTTGTCTCCCTCCACTTCCCCACTCCCTCTGTGTGGATTTCTTTTGTATGGCTCGCTGGTTAGCCTGGTTTTGCATAGAAGGCCAGAAGTGCAGCCAGATAGATGCAAATGCCACACGGCAGGCACACACACAACACAACACAACAACACAACAACACACACGGTCGCCCAATGTGGCGGCAATAATTTCAAGATTGATGACCGCGTAGTTCAGTTAACGGCAACGATCGACAGATCCGCTGAATGGGGCGATCAACCGTTGGCAGCCTTTGCATAAATAATAATAGACTTGTAGGCCAATTGTGCTAACATGGCCTGCTGGTGGTTAGCGTAATAATTCATTGGCCCCACCATCGATGCGGGGCCATCATTAGGCAGTCAAAACGGCTACTGAATTTGTGATCGAAGAGCCAGCCAGCCAGCCAAAAAAAAAAAAAAAAAAAAAAAACAGAAAAGCGAACTGAACAAAAAAAAGTGGAAGGCAAAGATAAAGAAAGAAAAACTAGCGATCATCGATGATCGGCGATCGATTGCAAGAGAGTGAGAGGCTCTGTGCACCTGTGCGAATCTTTCGCTGCCACAAATTGGGGCGTTCTCGTTTGCAGATCTTGATAATCAACATTAATTGTGAATCAATGAATGCACGCCTTGGCACAAAAGGGGGCGGCTCTCTATGCGCCATCCAGCCAGCCAGCCAGCGTCAATACTATGGTCAAGCTTTTAGCCCCGGCCTACCCCAAGAGATAATTGGCTCAAATGTGCGCAAAACGCGTTGCCAAGTTTGTTTAAAAAACCATTAATTAGTTCACATAATTGCCACAGAGATGCAAGATTAATTACAACCAGACAAGATATGGAATATACTCTTCAGATTTCATCTATGTACATCTATGCTGGGGAGTACAATATGCTGTGACAACTATTCGAAAGTTGGACGACATTAATTTACTTGGCTAATTGCAGCGTCCTAACGCTAGATGGCGCTAGAGACGCAAATCGTTAAATGCCAACGGGCCAGGCTAATTGATGGCTTCGACTGCAAACAGTAAACGCATTAGAGATGAGCTCGGCCTAAAGAATAATAGTCACGACTAAATGCGACTAAATGCTGCATTTTTTATTACTTCCATAACAAAAATATTCTAACATCTCAGAGTTCAAATTACTAAAATAAATTTAACTAATTCTGGTTTAGCTTTATGAAAAGGAAATTCTACTTTCATTTAAATTAATGAGTAAACAAATGACTTTACGATTCATATTTAGTGGTCCTTTATAATTTGATTGTAAATTACTAAATCTTTCCTCTATACTTCAACTTTGATTACAAGAGCATTTTTATAGGAAATAAAATGCTTTCATTAATAATTTATTTGATTACTAGATCTTTTTTATATTAAATAAATAAGATTTTTCTAAATATTTTCTTTATAGATTCATTTTCATTTCTTAATATTAAAACTTCATAGAATGTTCCTTTACTTTGCCTTGAATCTTTTATCGTTTTTTGATCCTGCGTGTCACGAAAGTCAAATCTAAAATCTACTTCCATCTCGAATGCTAGTTTCTTAGAGTGCAGACTTCATGACGCTATCTATTTAATGTTTCGGTTTTAATTCAGCGCCACTTCCTGTAATTACAGCAGGAGCGAATGTGGCACGAGGAATTCTCAGCCACTAGAGTCACATACACAAACAAGTATTACACATACGAGAGCGCTGTGCATATCGATGTTGGGCTTCTTTATGGGAAATTATTGCTATTTTTAATGCAAATGCGCTAATTACAAACACTGATAAGCAAGCGACTAGCAATGCCAGTCAATGCATTTATCAGGCATACCTAAGTGAACACTAAGCCCAGCTGCTGGACCTGTTGCCACAGTGTACCATGGTTAAAAGTAACTTATTTTGTGGTATAAATATTAGATGAGATTAGCAGCTGCAGTTTTTCAAACCGTGAAAAGATTTAGTTGGGCTAAGAAGGGGAAAAAAGTTCAGATCACAAAATATTATAATAAAAAAACTAGATTTTGCTTAAAATTTTTTGTTTATTTGTAGCTCAGATTGGTTTTACTACTACGTTTAAAATGTTGCTTAGTTATTAATTTAAGTATACAATTTCAATCAACTTTACATACTAATTATAATTTTTGTAGATTTCGTAAACCATAATAAATTGAACTGAATTAGTTTGGTTTCAAAAGAATAAAAACTTTGATATTGATTTAGTAATTTCTGTATGAAATTGCATTCACATTTTCTAAACTATAATTTTTATCTTATAATATTTGCGTTAAAGGTTTACTCTAGTATGCAAAATTAGTATTCTCAGTTAAAGTTCATTAAAAGTTTAATCTAAAAATGGTTTAGACTATTTCAACTTTTCAAAATTTATCTTATACTTCAAAAACATAATCTCATATATTTTTAATGTAATTTATAGTGTAAGTTTTTCTAACCTTACAAAATTATTATTAATAGTTTAGACTATTACAACTTTTTAACATTTGTCTTATAATTTAAGTACGTAATTTCATATAGTTTTAATCAAATTTATAGTATATGTCTCTTTAATCTTACAAAATTATTATTATATTAATTTCATTCGCAATTTTTAGACTACGATTTTTATTAATATTGTATTTTAGTTGGTAGTATTGCAAAGCAATGTATACTATTCTTCTCATTTATTTTTAAACATTTTTTGTTCTCTTAAAAGACACTTTTCCACCATAGTACTCGGATCGGTGTCTGATGCGCGGCGCCTTTGGTCGAAAACGCCCGCGGCACAATGCCTTGACAAAGTGGCACGCTTCCGCAATGTCGCCAGATCTTATAGCATCTCTCTCCCCAGAGCTCTTCCCGAAGAGCCAAACTAAAATAAAACCGAAAACGAATTAAATTGATCTAGTTTCTTTATGGCCATGAAATGCTTCTGTGCGACGACAGCAACAGCGACGGAGACAGCGACGGCGACGGCAACGGCAACGACTATGAAATATGCGGCTATAGATACTGCGGACTGTGTGGACTGGACAAACATCCAGACAACAACGACTCCAGACCTACACATCGGTGGCCATTTGGTGAGTTTTGGAGCCGGGCTAATGCATTGGCAGCGCGCATGATGAATTAGTTTTGATTAGGGGCAGAGCCCAATGGAAAAACTGACCGGTTGGCATTTTGTGCTTTTTCAATGTCACACACTGTCCAGGGTTCGGTTGGGTTGGGCCTTGGTCATCGTATGGATATTGTCTCTATGCTAACTTTCGCTGATCTCTTGGCCACAATAATATATCAGAGCTATTCAATTAGTCACATGTCATACATGGTGCGATATGGCCCCGATATTAATAGCATCGGGCTACCGACAATACTTTAGATCAAAATTTGTAGCTACCATGCGGATGCCTTGACTTTTTGAAAGATGTTAGAGAATTTTATTTAAAAATATTTCACAGCAAATTATTCTGCTTTGTTGAGTGTGTAATTAATTAAAACTAAATATGGCTTACTGTATTTTATTTTCGAAAAGTGGACTTTATATTGTCATTTTCACTTCTTTACAACTTTTTCTGGAGAGCGAATTTAAAGCCAAATTTTTTGGGTTACTCGTAAACTAGCAAAAGTCGTGTTGCAGGGAAATTGTTGCATGTGGCATGCAAAGTGAACTTGCTAACTGCCAGCAATTCTATTCATTTACCAAATAAATCACTAACGGCAACTCATTAGCTGTTAAGCAAAAGATATTACGCCAAGGCCCAAGTGAGATTGCCTGCATGACATTTTGCAGAGAGAGAGACAGATCCGGTTTCTGGGACTTTCCTGGGGATTCAATCTCCGCACGCTGTCTGGCTGTCTCTGGCTGTCGGTGGAACTCATCAGTGGCTGTGACTGGCGACACCTCGCTGGTGTGATAGGCAAATGCTGGAAAGTTTTTTTTTTTTACTTTACTTTTCACTCAACTTGTTACACGTTGTTTTTTTTTTTTGCTTTTTGAAGCGGCGATAAGAGATCGAACTTGTATGCGTATCAAAGAATTTACAGTGGGTCATAGTCGTATATTGCAGCTACTGTATGACAGCATGAATATGACAGTGCTTATCAAATTGAAATCAATTTCGTACTCATATCGCTGGCATCGAATCTGAACACACACCTAAACAAGTCAAATTGGCGACATTCACATACAGTTCATCACCTGTTCGCAGTTGAATTTTCTGTTCTTTTTTTTTTTGCTGCTGTTACAGTTGGCAGCGAGAGGATTACTTTGGCCCAAGGAGCTGAATCAAATAATTTTGTTTGCGCCTGTCATAAGAGCCAACTAACTGGGTAACTGGCCATTGGTAGCCACAGCTCGCGGCTCAAATTGTACCGCAAGCACACAAATCACAAAACGCTACTCCAACTACTTCAGCAACTGCTGCTTGCTCGTAGATGCTGCAACTCCTCCTTTGCCGCATTTCCCTGCTGCTGCCACCGCCCAGCGATGATTGCCGGCGAAGACAAGAATTTCTAGTTTGCAAAACCAAAACGAACCTTAACTGTGGCAGACTTGGCCACAGCTTAGGCAAGGGGCTAATGGGGGCTGAAGGCGCTGGAGCCAGGCTTCGCTTGACCAGGCCTAGGAAGGCGGCCGTGAAAGCATTTTGCATTTTAATACCCTGAACACAGAGCATGTACCTTATACAGAATTGAAAGAGACATTTTCAAAAAGAATTTTTGTGTACTAAATAGAGAAAAGTTCTGTTTGCCTTATATCTAAGTAGTTTAAAAGAAAAGTTGTTACTGCGTAAAACTATTTTTCGATTATGTTTTCATTGCATGATTAGTTTTTTTAGATTGTTTAAGCATTTATAAAATAAAAATAAATGTCAAAACCTCAGATAATAATGTTAAGTTAAGTAATGAGCATAGTTTTAAATCTATATTCAAAATGTATTAAATGTTTTATTTAATAAATATTTTATTAAAGAAGCTTGAAGATTGAAAACATATTTCAGGAACTTTTAAAGATTGAAATTTTGGTTTAAGAATTTTTCTTTTCTATCGAAAAGTAGCCAAACTTAATGTTGTTCATTTTAGTCTTTAGGACTTAATTCTTTATTTTGTGTTAATATTATTACGTGGATCGATTGAGTTATTGTAAACGATTAAATTTGGATATGGAGATAGTTTCTCATCAGGTAAATGATCCTCATGATACATTTTTGATACTAAAATAATGTTTGAGGAGAAGATTATAAAGTTTCCATTTAATAAATTCAGACTTAAACCCAAGATCATTGAAGACTTTATTAGTATTGCACACCTATACCAATTCGAAGCTAAAGATAAAAGAGCTGGATTCACTTAAATTACAGAGCAGATTGAGCTGTAATCAATTATTGTGGCACCTCCTGATTCCTAGAGTATACATTGGTACACATTGTGATCGAAGTTGCTTTCCTTTCTCCGGCATTTTTACGATAGAATTGCGCTCATAACTTTGGCGAGGTATAACGTCGCGACTTTTGCAGCTTCGTTTTGCCGGCTGCTGCTCGTCTTTTGCTGGCTCAGCGAAACTGAAGAATTTCTTGGCTCGACATGCGCCTGTCGCTGCCGGGCCTGGGCTGAGCAGTCAACGTCGATGTCGACGTCGACGTCAACGTGGTTGCAACTGCGACAGCGACTTTCGAGCGCGTGTGGCTGCCACTGGCTGGATCGTTTTGAGTTTGGAACATTTCATTAGTTTTGAGTGCCGGCATATATCTTTCGATGTGGAGCTGAAGTTGGAGTTGAAGCTGGTCATCTGGTCTCAACTTGGTTTGGCTATTATTTTCAATTTTATTGCGCTTTTTATTAGCGCTGCATTGCGTTCGGTCATAGAGCTTGCTTTATATGGCATAGATAGAGGCTGATTGAAATGTATGTTGCGGTAATTTATATGGTCATAATGAAAGACACGGCTAAATCTCAAGTTCTTTTCTGTTGTTTTTTTTTTGTTCTCTTCTTTTATTTGTTCAAAAAGTTGTTTGCCAAATTTGCATATTATTATTATCATTAAATTTATTGGGTATATCTTTTAAGTATATATTATATATATATGTGTGTTTGTGTGTGTATATATATTCTGACACAAAATATAAACTTACAAGACTATCGGATATAGGTAAGGTATTCATACTTATAAGAAATCGTTGATAGAAAAAACTGATACAGCTACAAGTTCGAGTGATATATATATGCGTACGTACATATAGTATAGGCTGAAAAGAAGATGCTTCGATCCTTTTCGATTTGATAAGAACTAAACACGCACTTAAATTTCTGCACTGATTCGATTTCGGAATGCTTAAGATTAACACAAGGGACAGTCTTCACAAATTAGAGATGAAATTGAGAGATCTTATTGTTAGTCTTGAAATGTATTCGTATCATCTTATACTTTACTTAAACTTTCTTTGCTTTTGTATGTGCACATTTAAAACATGGAAAAACATCAATTTAAACTTTGATTAAGCTAATCTGAATATAAATATGTAAACGATTCACACACATAAAAACAACTGCAATGCAACATCTATAAAAATCAATTTTTTTTTGCAAGCTGCAACTTATTATTTCTTGTTTTTTTTTTTTTTGGGTTTTGAGCAATTTTGTTTTTTTGTGTTTTTTTTCACATATATATTTTCTTTTCTTGGTTTTAGCTATAAACAATTTGTAGCTAGCTAAGAATGCATCAATAAATACATTTATCCAAATGATTTCATACTGAATTTCTCTATATATATCATCTCATTGTATTATGTATGGAAGAAAAACTGTCCATAAGCAACATTAATAAATAATACATTAGTATATGTACTACACTTAAATACATACATACATATATATGGTTATATAATGTTTTTAGTTAGCACTTTTTTTTTGGTTTAATACATAAGAATTAAATTGTAATTAATATTAATTATTTTTTATATTGAACCATGCATGGAATAAACAATATATAAATCACAACGTTTTAAATTTCAACTTTAATTTTTTTAAATTTTCTTTTTAAAAATTTTTTTTTTTATTTTTATGTTTTGTTTTTTTTTTTGCAGTGTGTCAAACATTTTTGATTTTTCTTCAGCATGTTTTAAAAGTGTATCAGCTTATGTTTAATTTATTTATGTTTTTTTCTTCTTGATGGCACATAAGTTTCACACATTTAAATGGTATTTAGTTTTTGTTTTTTCAAAATTTGAAAGGCTCATTGCGACCTGTTTTTGTTTAACAACAGTTTGTACATTGAAGACAACAAACTTCTATATATATTTTGTTTTTTTTTTTTTTTTTTATTATTGAATATGCACGCCGAGAAATACCAATTCCTTATAGAAATATATATTAGAACTTTGTTTTTATTTTTATTTTTTGTTTTCTTTTTTTTTTTTGTTGTGCTTATGCGATACTAAGTATAATTTGTGTCTCAACCAGCGGCTATGCAAAATGTTCACCAAATTTCTTGGGCATATTTTGCTCCTACAAATTCCTAATTTTAGTAGCTCAAACCATTCGTTTCATTCGTTATTCAGCTATCGTTGCTTAAGTGGCACTAGAGTTCCATGTAGTTTCTTAATTTTTTTGCTATCTGTAATATATAGTTTCTTCGTTAGATTCTTAAGGCTAAAAGTGTAGCTGCTGAAAACTGAAAAAATAGAAATAAATAAATATACTCAATAAAATAAAAACAAAAAGGAAATTGTGTGAATTTTTGTTTTAAAAATTGTTATATATTTTCGAAAATAAAATAAGCTAATTATAAAAATTGTTTTTCAACTTAAAATTAAAGCGAAATTTAAACTAAAAACTAGAAAATAGATACAATAATATTTTAAAATAATTGTTTTTATTTTTGTGATATACAAAAACGTAATGAAGGATTTGTAAATTAGATTTCGATTTTTGTTTTGTTGCCGTCTGATTTCGAATCAATTAAGGAAGTACATGGGGCATTTTTCAACACGTTGTAATTCACATCATCAATAATGAATGAATGAATCAATATAATCAATAACTATAATCAAATGTTGCACAATATATCTTCTTCATCTTCATCTTAACACACATTCAACTTAAGCTCTTAAATACTTAATGAATGGCTGCTTTAATTACTTAGGCTTACACGAAAAATGATATGCTAAAGTGTATTAATTTTAATTCTTTTCTTTTTACTGTTCAATGTGTGTGTGTGTGTGTGTGTGTTAAAACCTAAACACTAAGATGCTAAATAAGTTAATAATAGACTTTAAAATGCTTAACTGCAATAAATTAGTTTTTGCTTGTGTTAGAATCATTTTTTGTTTTTCGTTTTTTTTTTGTTTTTGTTTTCTTTTTTTTTTGTGTTTATAAAATGAACATTAGCTATGCAAAGTTGAAAAGTTTATAATTGATTTGTAAAATTAACGCTTGCTTGTGTTTTGTTTTTTATTTTTGTTTTAGTTATAAGAAATTAAAATTAATAATTATTACACATGAGATCACAGTATTAGAGACATAAGTTAAATATTTTTAAATATTAATATTATTTCGTTTTTAGGGTTTTACTCTTTTTTTCGTTTTGTTTTTTGTTCTTGTTAGACTTTGATCGGTTAGTAACTGTTTTTTTGTTTTTGTTTAGTGTGGCTTCAGTTTATGTTTAAGGTAAATATATGATTTTACTTTTGTTTTTTTTTAGATTAATGTCTTGCGTAGATTTTGCTGCTAGCACAACCCAAAAATTACGGCTACAACTTTGTAATTATTTAGCTAATTGCACTAGGCAATAAAATTGTCAATTCTGCAGCAGTTGCAAAAAGCTAAAACACGTCGAAAGAAATTTCTGAACTTTTTCATAATTTAAAATAAAATTCCAAAATTAGCTTTTTGCAGTCTAGTGCTTTTCTTTTGTGTCTGCTTGTGTGTGTATTTTTTTTTTGTTTTTATTTTAATTCAGCATCAACGATTGATTCCTGCGTAGATTCATTAAAAAATTGATAGAGCACAGATAGATTGAGAGTGAATGAGAGCGTAGAAGTTGACTTATTGTACGTGTTGCACATTTCTGTTCTTTTTTAAAAGTCCTGACTGCGCGAATCCTGACTGCAAAGCAGCAGCTCGCTGGACTCCTGGCTGACCAGCACATAGTTGTACTGCAGTGGACTGGTCAATGGCGACAGTGTGCCATAGTCTGAGGTGAGTGTTAGCTCAAAGGGCAGCGGACTCTCATCGATATCGAGATCGAGATCCAGCCCCAAGGCGTACGACGCTGGCGTTCTTGGCTGCCCTCTGTTGTTGGAATCAATCGATGACGTTGAGTTCTCTGCGGTCTACATGCTGGTCGCACTGCTTGTGACAATCGCCAAATCGGCGGCATGCAACAGATGATGATGCTGATACTGCTGATGATGTTGTTGCTGCTGCTGCTGTTGCAACTGTTGTTGCTGCTGCTGTTGTTGTTGCTGTTGCGCCGCGGCTGCTGCTGCTGCCTGTTGCTGCTGCTGTTGATGTTGCTCGCGACTCAGCTTCGACTCCTTCTTGATGCGCTGCTTCAGATGCACCTTGGCATGACGTTTCTTCTCATCGGAGCGCGCAAACTTGCGTCCGCAGATGTCACAGCTGAAGGGTTTCTCTCCAGTGTGCGTGCGGATGTGGGTGGTGAGGTGATCGCTGCGACTGAAGCTGCGCATGCAGATGCGACACTGGAATGGCTTCTGCCCGGTGTGGATGCGTATGTGGCGGGTCAACTCATCGGAGCGCGAGAAGCGGCGATCGCAATTCTCCACAGGACACGCATAGGGACGCTCATGCACTGGCGTCTTGCTGGGGCGATTCGGATACTTGCGTGGCTTGACGGGCACCAGTTTCAACGGCACGCTGCTCTGTTGATACACTTGCGAGAGGATCTCATGGCCCTTGCTCGTCGACGGACTGTATTCGGCCAGTTGCACAGCAGCAGCCGCTGCTGCTGCGGCAGCTGCAGCCGAGGCACTCGAGTAGCCGGTGCCATTTGAGTTGGGCTGCATGTCCGGATAGCTTTCCTGCTTCGGGATGAGCACGCCAAGCGCCGCATTGCTGCTGCTGGCCGATGAAGTGGGTCCGGGCAACACCAGCGTCTGTTGCTGCTGCTGCTGTTGTTGCTGCTGCTGTTGCTGCACAACTGCGGCGGCGGCTGCATAGTCGGCGGGTGTGTCCAGCCACTGATACTTGGGCGTGGACACGGCGGAGAGCTGCGAGCGTACGGCGTATTGTTGCTGCTGCTGTTGCAACTGTTCGTGGCTGCTCTGCAAATCGGCCAGACTGGCAAAGCCCGCCGTGGAGACTGTGGCACCGGTTGCATAGCTGGGTGGCGGTTGCTTCAGCAACAGCGGCGTGCAATCCATGCTCAGGCCAAGCAGCTCGGCATGCTGTGCTGCCGCAGCAACTGCTGCACGTCCATCGTCGTAGGGTGAGCTGGTGGCAGCAGCGGCTTGTTGCTGTTGCTGTTGTTGTTGTTGTTGCTGCTGCTGCTGCTGTTGTTGCACGGCATAGTGGGCGGGCAGGCTGAAGATGGGCGGCTGGAAGAGCGACTTGTCGGGACTGGGTAGACCCCAGCTATTGCCCAGGCTATTCGATGGCGGCGACATTTGTCCGGGCAACACACTCAGCTGTGGCGATGCCAGTTGTTGTTGCTGTTGTGGCTGCTGCTGTTGCTGTTGCAGTTGCTGGGCGGCATTCATGGCGCTGTTGTGGTTGCCTGTGGTGGTGAAAATGCCACGATATGAGATTTTGCCAGGCAGTTGTTGTTGTTGTTGTTGTAGTGCATGTTGTTGATAGTGTTGTTGTTGTTGTTGCTGCTGTTGTTGGTGTTGTTGCTGCTGTTGTTGTTGTTGGTGTTGCTGTTGTTGCTGCTGTTGTTGTTGTTGTTGGTGTTGTTGTTGGTGTTGATGTTGTTGATGACTGTGATGATGATGGTGGTGATGATGATGATGATGATGTGGCAACTGTTGCTGTTGCTGCTGTTGTTGTTGTTGCTGTTGTTGGTGTAGTATTTGGTGTTGTTGTAGTTGGTATTGTTGTTGGTGTTGCGGCGAGCTCATGTGTTGCTGCTGCTGTTGCTGTTGGTGACTGTGTTGACAGTGACTGTTGTTGTTGTTGTTGTGATGCAGCTGTTGTTGTTGTTGTTGTGAGTGTGTGTTGCCAGCAGCAGCTGTTGCTGTGACAGCAGCAGGCGAGCAAACTCGCTCCGTGCTGCTGCTGTTGCTGTCGCTGCTTGTTTGTTTGTTTGTGGCGGTTGTTGTTGTTGCTGTTGTTGATGATGTTGTTGTTGTTGATGTTGTGTGATGGTGGCTGTGGCTGTTGTTGTTGTTGTTGTTGTGGTGTAGTGGATACATGTTACAACTATTATTACTTGATTCTTCCTTGACAATGGACAAAGCGGGCGGCGTGCTTCGCTCCTCCTTCAGCGGGCTGCACGAGGACAACACAGGACTCGCCACTGAGACAACTTGCGGCTCCAGCGACAGATCCTCGGATTCAATTGAGCCTGCAAAAAAGATCAAACAGCGATTTCCCTTTTAGTCTAAGTTTTTGCAATTATCTCTTAGCTAAGCTTAAAACTTGATATGCTGACTTCTCCCCCTTCTACAACTCTTTCTTTTTCTTTGCATTTGCCATCTCTTTTGCTGAGTTCTTTGCTGTCGTTTTTTTTTTCTTTTTTGCCTGACGATATCAATCACAGTTCGCTTGAAGGGCCGCTGGCATTGGAAGCACTACTGGGTAAGTGTTATATCGACTCTGGCTGCTGCTGTTGCTGTTGCTGCAGCTGGGCGCGCTTTGATTTCGCGGAAATCGAACAACACGGGAGGTCGCATCATCGCTCATCGTTGTTGCTGCTGCTGCCGCTTGGTGGTGGCAGCCACAACTCACACACGAATCAATATCAATTCGCACACGACATTCACGATGTGCCCGCTCACCGAAAATAAAGGAGTAATTAAGACAAACTCAAATGCGAGCTTAAAGGTGACAAAGTCAACCAAATAAGCAAGCAGGTCAAGTGGCCTGATGAAGTTGTTTAAATTGAGATGTGCTTAGCGAGTTGGAAAAGAGAGTGAAAATGGTGCAACTATTATGCAAAAAAGAGTAAACTCAAGTCTCTAAGTTAGAGTTATATTTGAATCATAATAAAGACTGAAGAAAATATCTTTTACTGGCATTAAACTATTCCCTCATTAAATGTCAACTATCTTTGAGTTTAGAATATAGAAAATAGCTTGTATTTTTCTTAAAATATGTCTGAATAATTGGTAAATATTTTTCTTAAATATTTTCTATAGTAATCTCTTTTTTTATCTTCCAAATTTGTGGAAGTTAGAATATATCTTTAACGTGCCTATTATCCTAAATAGTTTCTTAAATATTTTGCTTAGTAAACTTTTCTTTTAGCTTTCAAATTTGTGGAAGTTAGAATAAAAAAGCAAATACCTTTAACTTTTCTATTATCTTAAATAATTGGTGCATATATTTCTTAAATATTTTCTTTATTAAACTCTACTTTAATCTTTTGAATATGTCGTGTCACGTGCGGTCACGCAAACATCGCTAGGCCCACAAAAGTGTCGGCCAGAAGACTAATTACGGCAGCTACCGCTGTGGCATCAGTCTGCCTCTGGACACTTTTTTTTTGCTTTTTGTTATTGTTGAGGCCGTGGCATGCAACAGCCAGCAACAACATCATCACGAAGATGCACTCCATGATGATGATGATGATCGTTTTGGGTAGTCATTAATGCCAGAGTCGCAGTTCGCTTGGCTATTGATTGAGTTGCATTGCGCCTAATGTGCTGTGACATCAATCTCTCCCTCTTCAAGACAGAGAGAGAGTGAGAGAGAGAGATAGATAGAGGAAAGAGGCAGACAGACGAGCTGGTGCCCAATGCGCTTCAATTCACAGAAATGCACAATGCATAAATTGAGACTGAGTCATGTGTCTAATATATTATTTGAGCAGGCATAATTAATGCCGCATTTTGGCCAATTTCAAATATATATTGCCGTTTTTTTTTTGGAGACATCCGCTAGAGACAATTGGCCACCCTTTGGACTGTAAGTTTTGGCCACTTGAGGCAAGACAAGGCAAACTTGGCAGTCGAATGCATAACTCATTCGGCTTGGACATGCGAGAGTAAGTTATGCCCAGCGCCGGCTGCCAAGTTTAGCGATTAAAAGCTGCTTTATCATTGTCCGCGTAGCCAAAGCAAAGCAAAAATCGCGCTGTCCCCATGCAAATTGTTTTAATGTATTGCGCGAGTCGAGTTCGTTTTTTTTTTTGCTCCTCTTTTCCTTTCTTTCTATTTGTTATTTATTTATTAGTTCATTTTGTTTTTATTTATTTTTTTTGTGTTCTTGTTGTTGTTGTGTGTGTTGAAAATCTTTTTTTTTTTGTTTTTTTGCTGACGATTTTTCTTTTGGGGGACTTTTTTTTTTTTGTTTTGCGTGGGCTGCGACGCTTGTCAGGCGACTGCGCCAAATTTATGAGTGACATTTCTTGGCGCGACGCGTCCAATTTTTAGATATTTCAGGCTACTAAATGTAGCTACATATGTTTTAAACTTATGCATATAGGCGCGACTGTATAAGTGTTTGCATTTCATATACAATAATGGCTGATTTTTATGCATTTTCAATTGGTCAATTTTCTTTAGAATGAAATTGTAATATATAAAATTGGTGCAAATGAAATTTAATCGCAATGAATTTGCCTAGAATATCATATTAACTTGTGGTATTAAAAATATACTACATCAAGAATATATAATTGACAGAATTTTATGAATTTTCAATTTGACAATTTATAAAATTTATACGATTGAAATTTAATCATGAATCTGCCTAGAATACCATATCAACTTAATGATTTTGGTATTAAAATTATACTGTATAATATCAACAATATATCTTAGTCTGATTTTTTTGAATTTTCAATTGACAACTTTTGTAGAAAATGGAATGACAATACATAAAAATTTGTACTATTGAAATTTAATCATGAATCTACCTCAAACACCAAATTAACTTATTGATTATGGTATTAAAAGTATACTGTATAATATCTATGATATTTCTAAGAATTTAACTAAAAGATACAAAGTATCTGAAGCAATTAAAAAGCATCTGCAGTTAACTGAATTAAAGCCGTGTGGATTTTGTCTGAGAGGCAAATCCAAGTGCAATTTAGTTGATATTTAGTTTGTTACTTTCATAGTTGGATCTGCACAAAAAAAAAAAAGAGACGATAGTATGACGCGAGCAATTAAACTCAATTGTTTCTGATACGTGCTCGGGAAAAATCTAGTATACTTTATTTGCTTTGCCTTAATTCAATTAGAAAATGTTCTTTTGTGCATATACGGCTCGATCTTACATATATGTATATATTTCGTATATATGTAAGTACGATATCGTTGATATTGTCTGAGTCTCTGAGTTTGAGACTCTTGTCGCGTATCTCGAGCCGAGTAAATTGCGCTCGAAACATTGACACTGAACGGAAATGTTTAATACATGTGCCGCGACAACACTTCATTGTTGTTGCTATTATGTATTATTATTATTATTGTTCTTGTTGTTGCTGTTGTTGTTGTTGTTACTTGATTAATTAAGTGCTGCTTGTTTTATTGTGCAGTCTTAGAAGAGAGTGTGTGATCAAGCATTTCTCATATTCTCATATGCTCTCTCTCGCTCACATGCAATTGAATTTATTTGCAATTAATTAAATGCCACCAAAAGAATTTTGAACAAGTCTATATAGAGCTGTAGCGCCCCCCACATCAAATTCTATATGAGAGTGTCAACAATTTTATTAATTGAATTTGTTTATAAATAACAATAATATATGTCAAGCTCCTCGCTGACTCTTAACATCGTTCATAATTAATAAAGTCGAAAAAAATGAAATCACAAAAAATGATTTCAATAAAAATTTGTACTTCATTTTTTGTGTGGAATGTTTGTTTTGTGATTTTGAACTTGTTTTCTGCGAAATGTATTAAAAAGAGACAGCTAGAGTGTAGAGAGGGAGAGAGAGTTACTCAAAAGACGGCAGCTTTCTGTTGACCAAGCCAAGCGGCGGTTGAGGCTGATTTATGTTGCGACTTAAGCCTGACATCGGATTAGTTGCAGTCTTTTGGCGACTGCTTGCAACTTGCAACTGCAGCATGTGGCAGCTGCATCCATTAGCAGTGCTCAGATAAAGAAAACCCAAAACCATAAGTTTGCATATATCGCAGCAATGCGAACGTTACTCTAACCCACAAAAAGGTTCTGCTAACTATGTCAAGGAGTTGGCAGAACTGCTAAACAGATAAATTTGTTCCACAAAATTATTGCTCGGAAATTTTGCTTGTAACTTAGTTACTTTCTAAGTTTGCTTAAGGAAAATATTTTGACAGTTTCGAGGTGATCTTATCATGTTTATTTTTTGTGATAAGATTTGGGAAGATGGGGAAAATGTTTATAAAGAAAATGTATTGAAATTTTTAAGATTTCTTAGTATCACTTCTACTAATGAAATCAATAAAACTTTAAATTGAAATTTCCAATCTTTCTCCGAAATATCATTTGTAAAGTTCTGTATTCAAGTTCAACTATTAATCGATCTCTTTTAAATGCTTTTCAATTTTTCCCGAACATATATATTTTTTATTCTCACAATTAATCTCTTATAAATGCTATGCAATCTTTCTCCGAAATATTATTTGTAAATATATTGAAAGTTTTGTATTCAACTTTCTTATAAATCAATTTCTTATAAATGCTTTCCAATAGTTTGCTTTTAATTCTCACTAATAATCTCTTAAAAATGCTATCCAATCATTCTCCGAAATATCATTTATAAATATTAAAAGTTTTATGTTTAATTTCAACTATCAATCGATTTCTTATAAATGCTTTCGAATCTTTCCCTTAAAATATAATATGAACTATTTTCTATTCAATTTCAACTATCAATCTCTAATCTTTTCCCATTAACTTACCGGTAATTGGCGGTGGTTCGACCACTGTGGATGGTCCAAAGAACGAGGGTATATCGCTGGACGTGGTGACCGGCGTATTGAGATCGCCGGGCAGAGCCTCGATCAGCTGCTTGGACTCCACGCCGGTGACACCGTGCTCCGTGGCCGTAACGGGACTGTGTTGGCTTGTGTTCAACAGGCTGAGATGTGATGCTGAACTGCGGCCGCTGCTCGCTGCTGTGACGCTGCCTGATATCGGTTGCGCTGCCACGTTACCAGGACTGCCGCCCTGCGTGGGCGTGGCTGTCTGATTGCGAGCACGCAGCACAGAATTATTGTTATGATGATTGTTGTTGTTGTTGTTGTGATGTGTGGCCGCTGTGGCAGCCGTCGTATAGTGCAACAACGTTTGACCGCCGATGCTGTTGCTGTGGCTGCTGCTGCTGGCAGCAATTGTTGAGCTGTTGTTGCCGTTGCTGCTGCTGCTGCTGCCGGCAGCTGCTGTGGCGGCGACGCCACCGCCAAATTGTGCTGAGCTTAGGTAACTGGCAGCCGAGGGACTGCTGCTCTGTGCCGTGCTCGTCTTGAAGAGGCACGTGTCGAAGCTCAGCACATTGAAATGGGCCGCAGCGGCCGTTTCGGTGAGCAGGAATGCGTGATGCGTTGGCGCCACCAGGGTTTCAAGCCCTTCCATGATCATGGCCGCTGATGGGGTTCCAGGGGCTACGCCGCCTAAAAATAGATAAGAAGGGAAGAGGTGAGAAGTTAGTAAAATGTATGGAAAATAAATAAATTAGATGTTAGAAACTGGAAAATATCAAAAGTAGTAGTAAAATATATGGATAAGAAACTTGAAAATATCAAAAGTCGCTTAAAAAGAGAATTATCGGAATACAATGTGATTTGTCTATATAAAAATGCAAATGAATGACCATCAAATTTTGTGCACTTTCATGTTTAATGCGCAGAAAAAGTACTTAAATAAATCAAACACTTTTAAGTGTGCATTCAGTAGTGAATTGTTCAATTAATCCTCTTTGAAGATTAAAATGACAAAATATACCAAAAAATACTAGATTTTATATTACTCTCTACACATATTTAATAAATGTTTTTTTTTTTTTTTTGCATTTTTGCGGTATTATCATTCAAATATACTGAATTAAAATACTGAAATCAATATTTAGTATATTGCTACACTACTATATTAAAAATATAACATAGGCTCCAAATAATGATGTTCTTCTATGTCTATTTTCTTTCTTTGCTTTTGGACTGTTTTCTACGTAATTATAATTGCATATTTAGTATATTGATATACTACTATATTCATAATATACCATATACTCAAAGTTATGACATCCTTTTATGAGTATTTTCTTTCTTTTTTTTTTTGACTGTTTTCTAAGTCATTTTTATTACAATTTAATATGAACATATTCATTTTTAAATAACGGATGTCAAAACGGGTTCAATTTTATGCTTTATCAATAATATTTTTCAATATTTATTTATGTTTATCAATTATTACCAAAATCACTTAAAGCTTGCCTAACAAATTGATGATATTCATAGATAAATAATATTATTTAAGTGCTAGCGACAAATTGATTCCAACTACTGTTGAACCATTAAAGCGTAATTTGCACAGCTTCAGTTTAATTAGTGGCATAAATTGAACAGTTTTTACCTGAACTTCACTCAGCTGGAAAAAATGTTTAATATGCACCGCGGGTGGTGCAACACATTTCAATGTTGTGGATCTATAAAAGATCGAGCACATTTTCAACTACATCGTGTAGTTGGTCTTTTTTGGGGTTTTATTGATTTGCCATGACAGCTGTTCAATTGCATAAGATCCGCATCGGTTGACAAACAATTTATGGGCCACACAAACAATTTAATTTGCCACAAACAACAAAAATTGTGGCATCACTCGAAGACTTTCCTTTTTAGCAACAGCTGCCCACGAGTCGCGAGCAATTAAATTAAAATCGATTAAGCACTTAAACCAAGGGAGACATGCGACATGTGAGAAGTAGAACAAGTTGCTTTCCCACAGCTTAAGTCCACCTTCAACAAGTGGCAACAAGTTGCACAGCGGCAAGTGGGTCAGGCGCACACAACGCTTGCAACGCGTTGCAGGTCAAGCGTTGACCTTACGCAATGCTTGTGGAAAATGATGTTGCGCAAGCGCAATTAAATGCCGCTCATATAAGCCATAAACTTGGCTTATAATTTGGCAAACGGCTTTGATTTGACTGCCAACAGCAGCCCACAACAGCAGCAGCAGCAGCAACAACTTGTGGCGACTCTCGTCGTTGTTGCTGTGGCGTCATCTTCGCTTCGCTTTGCGTCGAGTGCTCGACTGCTGTTTCTTGCGTGGCGCGGTTCGACTTGACCGCGTTGATTTGCATTACAAGTGCACTCGTGTTGACAGGCAGCTATGCGCCAAAATAACTACCGTGCCCCACGTTGTTGTCGTTGCTGGCCCCCTTGCCACCTCGCTTGCCACATCTTCACCCGTCGCCTGTTGCCTGTTTTGGCACTTTTGCTTTTTTATTTACATTTGATTTCACGCATAATTTCCGTGGCAAAGTGCACTCGAGACGAGACGACAAGCGGCGCAGTCAGCGCAGCATGAATATTACACACACACACTCAGATACATTTGTATCTCACAGATACACAGCTACAACTATAGCTATAGCTACAATGGGCAGCGCGTGCTGTGCTCAAAAAGTAAAGAGAAGACAAAAAACATAAGAAAAAAAATCAAAGTGTTTTGTGGCTTTTGTTGCTTTCATTCATTCATAAAATTATGCGACGCAGTCAATAATTTTTACAGTCGATCAAAGATTTGTATCTGAATACGAATACGAATACGAGTGCCACATGAATCATTCACTCGGCACACACACTGTGTGTGCTTCACGCTGCTCCAACACACACTCACACACACACACACACACACAACTGTATCGAACTGAAGCTGAACTGAACTGGTCGAACTGGCGGCCTGCTGCTGCCTCTCAATCTGAGCTCTCGGATCTTGGCCAGCATCAGCATCAGCTTCCTCTTCTTCTTCTGCGCTTAATAACTTGGCTAACAATTGACACTCCCTTAAAAAAAAAACACACATCGAGGAAAAAAATATATAAGCGAAGCTGCGAACGCTCAATGTTGTCGTTGTTGTTGCTGCCGTTGTTGTTATTGCTGTTCGTGCCACAGACATTTACATTTAAAGTTTAGCCCAAGTACAGTGAGCACTGGCCAAGTGCAAACAATCGATTCATATTGATTAGCTGAAAGCGCAGCTCGAACAGTGCGGTATTATTCCTAAGATATACCAAATTACTGAATATACTAAAAATATACCAAACGCTATATTTGCTATATTGATACTACTGTATTAAAAATATACCAAATATCATATACCATAAAATACTGAAAATATACCAAACGATATATGTGGTATATTTATGTGGTACTACATTCAAAATATACTATAGAGTGCTTTTCATATAGTAAATTAATATACCTCAAAAAATACTAATCAATTCCAAACGCTATATTTGGTATATTTATGTGGTACTATATTCAAAATATACAATATACTAAATAAATATACCGCAAAAAATACTAAACAATTCCAAACGCTATATTTGGTATATTAATATAGTACTACATTTAAAATATACTATAGAGGGCTTTTCATAATGTAACTAAAAGTACAAAAAACGTTTGTGATATTGTATTTATTAACTTTCAATACTAAACTTTACATATATTATATATTATTATTATATATTATTATATTTATGAATTTTCAATACTAAACTTTACATACATATTTGCTATATTTGTTTTTGATTCTTTTTGTTTGAGTTCTCGCAACTTTTATTTGTTGTTCTTAAAATTCTTCTTAGCGTCTTTCCACTGTATTAAGCACATATAGAGCTAAATGTATAGTAAATCTTGGGTGTGTGTTTGTGTGTCTGTTGCCTGTTTCTTTCACTCTGCATAATTTTGCATAGCATTTTGGTATAGTTGTAGTAGTTTTAGCCTCAGTTTTTGGTCTCAGTCTCAGTCACAGTCTCGGTCTCGATCTGAGTCTCTCGGTGTTAGCCTTAGACATATGCCGAGTTGAGTCTAGATTTTGCCATGAATGAATATTGGCACACAGCATTTTCAAGTCTTTCGTCTCGATGAGGAAGAAAGAAAGGCAAGAAAAAAAAAATAATAAAAATTGTTATGTTGATATTATTTTAATTAAGTTTTGCCAAACCGGTTGTTGTTGTTGTTTCACTGTGTGTAGTGTGTATAGTGTGTGTGTGTGTGTGTGTGTGTCTGACTGGTTCCGTAGTTTCATTTGGGATTCTGGCTCTCGTATATACGAGTGTTAACATTTCGATAGATGGGCGCCAATTTGTTTAGACTGGCAAGTGGACCAAACGACGATCTTGGGCTTGACCCACACTCCAAATACACACACACACACACACACACAGATGACTTCAATGCAGCTTCAGTTGCGTTATTGCTGTCGTGTACGTTGTTTATTGTTGTTTTTAGTTATATTTTTTTTTGCTGTCTGTCTGTCTGTTCGTTTTTATTTTTGGCTTGTGAAGACCTCATTGTGGATTAAGTTGCGACCTTATCGACTTGGCTACTTAGCGGCTCCAAAAATAAATGCAATTTGTTGTCCTTGGCTATTATTTTATGTACCGAGCTCTCTTTTTGTTTTTATAATAGTTTTTTATTGTTGTTGTTGGTGTTGTGTGTGTCTTATGCAATGACTGACAGTCAGTCATTTAGGCAAGCAGATTTGCATAAAGACCCTCTGAGATTTGATATCATCGCAGCACAGCAGCAGCCCAATAACCTTGAGCAGAAAACTTCAACGCCAAACATCAAACAATTAACAGGCCAACAGGCAATAACAATAACAACGTTGCGTATACTTATTGTTTTTTTTTTGTTTTTGCTGCCTTTGTCGTTGTTTGGTTATTAACAGAAAAAGAAATTGGAGAAACGCCTGGAGAGGCGGCGTCATTAGTCAAAATGCAAAAGACGTTGCAGTAAAAGTATCTGGCAGGCAACATAGATACAAACATGCAACTCGCATGCGACACGGCAACAGGAACAGGCAACGCAGTTCAGTTCAGTTGAGTGGAGTGGAGTCGAGAGTGAAGAGTGGAGTGTGGCAGCAGTTGCTGCAAGGAGGAGGAGACAAAGACAAAGTCCATCATTCACGCAGCGGGCAGCAGCGTGGCAGCCGGACAACAACTCAGACCAACAGGCCAACAGACCAACAAGTTAAGCAGTCCAACAACAACAACAACAACAACAACAGCGGCAGCAACAGCAACAGCAGGCAACTTGCAACATGGAAAATGTATCTTTTGCCGACGCCGTCTTTGCATGCGTAACACTTTGTCACACTTTTCATGCCAACAGCTACAGCTATGTCATGTTGTTGTTGTTGTTGTTGTTACTCTTGTGTTTTCCTCATGAGAACAATTAATGAAAATAAACAGCCGCAGGCACTACAGCAATAACAACACCAACAACTCGAACTCCAACATACCCTGCAAACATTAGCGAACTTTCAATTTATGCATAACTAAATATTGTAATAATCTTTTTAGCTAGCAGTTGTTAACTACATTGGAATATAAAATAAACTATATTACTAATAATCATTTTAGCTAGCTGTTATTAACTAATTATATTTGAATATATAATAAACTATATTACTAATAATCATTCTAACAGCTGTTGATGATTACTTTATTTTGTCTTTCCTGTCGCATATGAAGTACTATTTTATTTATATACATTATTTTTCTCAAATTTCTATTGTCTATGGATAATTTTCATTTTGAATACATAATGCAATAAACAAATCATCAATTTTTTTCCAGAGAAATGCATCTAAAATATTTAAATTTTATTTAAAATTTTATTATTAACACATGCTGAAAAATGATTTATTTTGAATTTATATTACTACATTTCTGTGTTCTATAAATCTTTTGATTTTTACTTTCATTTTTTACCAAAAATATTGAAATTTTTATACAGTCATTATTTTTCTCAAAAGACAAATGCAAAAAAGTTATGTTCATATCATTTTCTTTTTGAATTCCATAAATCTTTTGTTTTTTTTTTCTTCATTTACTTTTGTGAAAGAAATGTTTTATTTTCATCAATAAATTTGTGGATTTCAAGCAAATGTCGCATTTAGTATTTAATTTTTATATTGCATACATTTTCTATATTTTCACTTGTATTTTGTTCCCTCAAGCCACCCTTCAGCTAATTGCCTTTACAGGGTATGCATGCGTAAAATAACATGTATGAGTATTTTTATAAAAATTTTAAAATCATTTTAGTGGGCACTTAGTTGGGCGGTCGCTGCCATCGCCATCGCCATCGCCATCGCCGTCAGCCTTTGTTTGGCTTGGCAGGCGCGTGCGTTGCCCCAACTCCTTCCCCCTCCCTCCCCCAACGCGGTATCTAAATCCCAAACGGAATCACTATCACTATTTAGTGGCCAGACTGGGTGTCAAAGTGCCATTTGTTTTCAAAGGGGGGGAAAGAGAGTGAGTGCTAAGCGAAGAGATGCTTTTGACGAACCGTCGGTGTTTCGTATTTGATGTCATAATTATTTGGTTAAATACACATAAAAAAAACCGAAAAAGCGAAGAAATGAAAACTGGGGAAATTGAAAATTATTTTCGAGGAGCCATCCAGCGTTGTTGCTGCGCAGTTGTTGTTGTTGCTGTTGTTGTTGTCGCTGTTGTTGTCGCTGGACATGGGAGGCTGCGTGTAAATCATTTTGCTAATTGTTTTTCTTTTTATAAACACTATGCCTTTATATTTTTCTTTGGCTTATCTTTTTTTTTTTTTTTTTTGTCTGTTGCCCCTTTTAACATCTCTTTGGGTTAGTTTTCCCCCACTTCCTCCACAGACTATTAAAGTCTGTCGGTTTTGGTGCCGGATCGCCTCAAAGATGTGCCATTAAATTGTAAACAAAAATTTGTGCTTGCGCTATTCGCAAATTAAGCGCAAAGTGCAATGACAATAATTTAATTACAAAATTGCAGCGACTGCCAACAGTACAAAATATATATTAGCTGATACAAAAACTGCCTAGAGTATACATATACTTAGTTGCAAAACTGTCAGGTGCGAGGCGATAATTTTCTTAGTTTGGGATTTGTGCTCTTTAATAGCGTGCAGAGATTTTTATTGTGCGTTTAATGAATTTATGCATCATTCCCTGGGATAACATTCTAATAAAATTTGTTGCATTCCGGAAGAGCTCTGCTGGCGGCAAGTGTGAATTGAAATGCTGTCTACAGAAATGTTGACAAAAGCAAAAGGCAAATCTTTTCACAAAAAAATAGAAGACTTCACTTGTACTCTAACTAGAACTAGTGATAAATTCAAGTGGATTATTTTCAAGTCTATTTTAAATAGTTTTTCGTAAGCTCTGAATGAAACTATACTTTATAGCATTGTGCATTTAATTGGATTCCTACGCGGAACAAAAGACTTATCGCAAGCACTAAATCAGCTAAGTGATTGTTAAATTCACCGCTTTTGTTCATTTCAAATTTATAACTATAGAGTCCGATTTCGAAGTAATAAAATAATGCCAGCTTAGAGACAACAATTTAAAAGAGTTATCAAATGAAGAAAAACCAAATATAAATTTAAAAATTTTGTTTTCTAAAATTTAACACAACATTTAACTAATCGTCACAAAAATCTGGGAAAATAAATCATTTAATTTGCCAAACATAATCTTCAAAGCAGATGAATTAATTTGATAAACTTTCAAAGCGATTGACAACTTTTTTGATTCCAAGAACTATTTCAACAGATTAGTTTCGTATTAAAAAAAAACACTTTTATTTCAACTTAAGTTCTCAACTTAATTCGATGACAACACAAACTAAAAGTCAATATAATTTTTGTTTTTTTATAGATTTGACAAGGAAATTTCCAAAAATTATTTGCACAAATTAAAAATGTGACAAGCGTTTGTTTTATGATTTCCGCAGCAATATCAGCTAAAAACATATAGCAAATATGTATTAGGCAAATCTATAGATAACTTGTATCTGGCCGCCCAGTGTTTGTATAATTATACAATCCGTATAGCATATATAGAGTTAGATTGATTGATAGATATAACATATGTACGTGTATAACACAAATTAATCACCTGGATCGCAATGGCACGTGCTGAAGAATTCAAAGGTAGTTTTTGCTTTCGCTTTAGTTCAGAGCAATCCTCGTGGATTGCTGCTGCACTTCACTCACTTTTCTACACTTGTTAAGGTTTTTCTTTTTTTTTTTTCTTTTTGCTTTGTGGCACACAAAATGTAAATCGATAAAAATTCTAAGTTAACTTGAACATTGTATTTGGGGGGCTTTGTTGCAATTGTATTTTCCCTTTTTTGCTATACACAAATTTTCTTTTGTTGCGTACGTCACAGTTTACAGCAACTTTTCATTCATCAAAGTTGCCAAGTTGAGGGGGCAACACAAAACCAAAAGGGGGGCGGCACAGCTTTCGCAAGTTTTGCACAAATATCCTTTCACTCTCTTTTGCTTTTTGTCAGCTTGATGTCGATGTTTCTTAAGTTTGCACAATTTTGTATTAAACACTTTTAATTATGTTTTATTTGAGTTTGCACAATTTTTTGTTTGCGTATATTTGTGTGTGTGTGATATTGTATTAGTTGAAATTTTTTGTATTGAATATCTATTTTATTTCAGCTGTTGCTGCTTCAGAATTTTCAAACCGTCGCGTTTGCTTGTTCGAACACAACTGAGACACGAGATGCGCCCTCTTTCGGTTTTTATGAATGAAACTCAACAAACGCCGTTGCGGCGAGAGTCCAACTACCGGACAACACAGACAGAGAATGAGAGAGAGAGAGCGAGAGAACCACAAACACACGCACACATAGGCGGCATTGCCCCTACTTGGCAGCTTGGCTGGCACGCGCCCCAAAGCCCAAAACGGCGGCGGCACAACTTCGAAAATCGAAAGCATAGCCACAGAGAGAGCGAGAGCGAGCGCGCGTTTCGTTGTCGTGGGGAAATCGCACGTCACAGTCACGCACACACACACACACATAAACACAGAGCAGTGCAGCCAATCGGTTGGCTCGTTGCCTCCCTGCGTGTGCAGCCATTTTCGTGGCGCACGCGCAGAGCAGCCAATCAACAGTTTGCCAGGCCCGTTTGCCCAGTTTGCAGTCTGTGCGAGTGTGCGTGTGAGTGGTGAATTGTGTGTGTGGTGAGTTTTACAGTTCTTGATCTCTCAGCTTCTGCAAGCGCTCTCTCTATTTTTTTTGTTTTGTGTTATAACGAAGGGGCTTTGAGGTAAAAATACAACAGGTACCCCAGCCGTTGCTCTCTCTCTCTCTTGCTCCCGCGCTCTCTCTCTTTCCCTCTGTGTGTGTGCTCGACTGTAGTTGTCTGTGTGTAGTGTTATGATTTCCCAAAATACGTCATCAACGCTCATACGCGGCCCATTAACTTTTCAATGTACGTAAACAGAACGCAAGGAGCCGCAGCCAAAACAAAAATTTAAACAAATGATTCACTTGACCATTTATGGACAGTTTTATCAGACCGATCTGTTTAGGAATATATCTCTTTGGGGCAAATATCTCGAAGTCCATATGCGGGTGGCTGGGTCAAGGAAAGCGCAGCCGGAAGTTGAGATATTTTCCATTTGTTTTGCACTTGACAGGGTCAGGGAAGCCAGACACTAAAAACGGGGCGTGTTTTGTTTAAGTTGAATGAATTACTCAAGGTAGGCGGAATGGACGCTTTTATGGATTGTCTGAGGAACTTGATTCAATGGTTTTTAATAGAAATACAACTCAGACATATTAAAAGATTGGTTTAAATACGCAATTTCTGGGTAGTAAGTTATAAAAATATCATTTAAATTCGATGTAGTAGTTAAGTCTTTAAATATAGATTACTTTTCTTTATCTTTATATTATTGTATGATAATAAATATTAATAACAACATTATTATATACCTTTAAGAAACAATCAAATAAATCTACATACTTCAGAAACGTGTAATTGATTTAATAAAATCAATTTTATATTTTTAGCTTAAACATTCAATTATGACTTTGCCAAACAACTCGATAAATCGTAAGACTTGTGAAATACTTAATTGATTTATTAAAATTAGTTGCTCACAAATAAAATACAAAGATATATCTGTGTATGTATTTATAAAACTCTTTGCCATTTCATATAATTTATCATTTAAATCATTTGAAAAGCCAGTCTAATGATTATGTGCCTAATTAAAAGACTATATTGCTGAGAAACAAGCGCAAACTGTCCGATATATGCTGCTCTGGCTGCTCTGGCAAATATAAATCAACTTTGCAGTACACACACAATGAATTCAAAATGCAAAAACGCGCATCATTTTGCACATTTAACGCCGCATTTATAATTTAGCATTTTTATTTATGCATTCGACTGCCACAGCTTGTCAAATTTCCATGCCACATACCGAATACCCGAATTCCATATTCATGCATTGACAGACATTTTGGTCAGAAATAAAACGGAAAATTATTTATTTTCGCACATTTTCGCTGTGAACTTTTGTGGGGACAGTAAACAAAAATGTTCATGTGCTAAGGACAAGGTTGCAGCAAGTAACAGAAGAAACGCATTCCGCATTGTTGCATCGAAACTAAACATAAACAAAATGCCACATAAACAAATGAAACTAAAAAGAAATAGATTATTGAAACGTTGCCAGGCCGAGAGGCAAAACGAAAAAAAAAACCTCAAGTAAAATGTAATTTATTTACGACTTGTGAACCGCAAAGTGCAATTCAAAATGCGTGCGTATGTGTGTGTGTGTGTGTGTGTATAGGTGTGATTAAATTAGGGTGACCATGACCGGATAGGAAGCCGGCCGGCTGAACTCAACTGAACCAAAACATAACCCAGAAAGAAAAATGCGATGCGATTGAAGCGGATTGGAGAGCAGCACGCCATGACCTAAAAATAAATCGTTGAGGGAAAAATTTGCGCGCAGTTTTGACGTCGACAAAGCTTTTCCTAACAGACGGCGCGGAATTACGTGCCGTTATCTGCCAGATACATGTGTACACTAGATACAACTACAGATACAGATACAGACACCCACCCAAAAATAGAACTTTGCCTCATATGAGAAAGTTTTCGGACGGCCAAAACAAAGCCGAAAACGTCGAGGACTATTTTTAAAAAACGTTTCACATGATGTCCATTTGTTTATTTGGCTTTAAACATAAGATTGCGTAGAGTAAGAGAGAGGGGAGGGAGGGTGGAAAAGGGTGGCCAACTTGCCACCTGTATGGGAGAGACATCAATGCGTCTAGTGAAAATGAAAACTCATTACGCCAGTTGGCCAAAAATAACGTATCTGCACTCGCATGACGTAGCCGCCGCCTTCAACTTGGCCATAAATAGAGAGACGGCCGAAAATCATTCAGTTGCGGTTGCACATTTTGCTTTTTGGACATACTCGTAAACAACAAAGCGAAACAAGTGAACAAAACTGAACAATTCAAACTGCAAGCAAGTGCCTCATTTCTCGGTTTATGGCCATTCAGATATTTTAGCTGGGCCCAGCCCCTCTCACAACACCCACTAGACACAACATTTGTTGTGATTCGCGAGCGCGCGCCTCCAACAACTTAAAATAGCTGCAAACTGAGTGTGTTCAACTTGCACATACCCTGTAAGTTGTCAGGCATACGAACTGGCTTTTTATTATTCGTTTTTTTGACTCATGTGGAGTCGTTGATCTGATTTATTTACCCTAACAGCGGTTTTATGATCGCTTGTGTTTTTGTTTTCGCAAATTTTGATGTTTATAGGGTATAATAAATGGACAACATCGAGTGGCGGTTAAGTGATTTGTTTTTCTTCGTTTATTTTTTTGTTAGTTGGTTTGATGACTGATTGTCTGTCTGAGGAGCTGAGGAAAAGCCAAAGATGGACATGAATCGAGTTGATCGCAAATTGAAATTGAATGGGAGATGTACTGTGAGCTGTAAGCTGCACCTCTTCCTCAATTGGCAGCGCACCCAACGTGTAATAAACATTCATAAATTTGCTAACATTCATTTATTCAGATTGTTGCTGCTTTTGTTGTTGTCGTCGCATTACCAAACTAATTGAAGTTTGCCATGGCAGAGTGTAAAGCAACAATATCAAATAGAAGTGTCAGCATAGCACTGGATAATGAGATAGAAATTTTGAATAACAAAGAATGCATTTGTTTAATTTATATCATAAATAGAAATTTATAGAATTGCAATTTAATATTTCAAATATTATACTATATTTATCATTCACAATAATATAACATTATTATGTACTATGTATTATTATTACGTATTATGTATTTTATCAACCAAAAAAGAAAAGGAATCAACTGACTAAGTACATCGGATGGTTCTCTCATTGCTATGTAAATTTTCTACTTGGCGCCCAACGTGTGGCATATGTGAAGTTTAAGTAAAATCGGCAATAACAAATTTGTATATATTTTTGTTATACATAGATTTCATTATCTAATAAAGCGCAATTGCAAAAATAAATATTATACCTAGATCAGAATACAGTAATATCTCAATTTTCTAATTGGCGCCCAATGTGAGTCATAGATAAAGTTTCGATGAAGTAAGCAACTAAATATACAATACTGTTTTGTAACGATTTCATGATAAAGCAAAATGCAATAATATATACTTCAACTAATATGATAATTTTCTAATTGGCGCCCAACGTGAGTCATGTGAATTTATCATCGTCTTTCACATCGTTTATATAATCAGTTAATGCGATCTAAGTGCAATATATCATAATGTAAATAACATATAAAAGCCTTTAATTAAGGCAGTGATAAGCTTTGATTAAAATTTTCATAAAATGATTACACAATCTGGTCACACTTACTCGTGTGTGGTTTCTATTCAGGTGAGTAGCACTGTGCTGAGCTATTGCTAGGCAAATTGTATGTATATCTGTCCATATGCCAATTGTGTGTGTCGTGTGGGCTTTCTATGTCGTGTTATCGCTAGTCGAGAACTTTGGTGTTGTTGTTGTTGTTGCTGTTGCTGGCTGCTGTTGCTTATGCGTGGGTCAATGGGGAGACGGCGTCGACGACTGAATGTTGAATGTTGTTGATGAGGCAGAGGCGTTAGATAGTCGCAAGTCGTAAGTCGCAAGTCGCAAGTTGCATGACACATGGCACGCGCCTCGAAATACAAAAAAACAAAAAAAAATCCACAATAACAACAAACAAATCAAACAGAAACTAAACAGAAAGAGCGCGAACTAACGAAACAAAACCAATGCCAAGTAATAGGTCTTCTCACTCTTTTCTTGCTATCTCTTACTCTTTCTGTCGCTCGTCACGTATCTCGACATATTGCGACAAGGTCCGCATTGCCATAAATGGTGGCCAGGCCTCAGTCGCAGTCTGAAGCTGAGACTCTTGTTAGGGCCGCGACTCGACTCACGACTTGGCCGTGTAGGTTGTAATTAAAAGCGTATTGACTGTTGTCTTGTTTCGATTGCATTCGCAGCCATCTCGCTCGCACAAATTTCAAATCTATCAGATACATTTATTGCCCGTTGCTGCTGCTGTTGCTTTTTATTATTGGTTGAGAGACTGGCCCTCTTGACAATTGTTTTCTATGTGCTTTTTGCTTGCCACCATTGGGTGATTGTCTATTTTTTTTTTTCTGCTTTGCTCCCCCCCTTTTCCTTTCCCTTTTTGCTAAGCGTTTTATTTGCTAGCTGCCAGCTGCGCATTACGCAAGTTAACTTCATTTTCTATAGCTCAAATTGGAGAGGCTATATAGCCATAAGCAATGCGGCTATAAACTATTGGACAGTGGGCGTTGTCATTCAGCGAGTTTTCGAGTCGCTCCATTGAGGTGTGAATAAATTTATGAATACAAGATACAAATACACACATATATGTACACATCTATACTTTATATATATTTATGCTTGCATCTCTATTTTGATAATACTTAAATTTCAAATTGTAAATCTTCCAACTGTGTGTATATATGCATACTTTTCATATTTCATGCACTCATCTCTTGATATTTTCTTTTCGTATATTTTGTGTAAGATTCATAAATATCACATTATATTATATAATTTATGAGCACCATAATATGCTTTATGAGCTTGGCATGTTGCCGTAAATTGCTCCAGTCAACAGAAAATATACAAAAAAAAAAACAACAACTCGAGACACAAATTAAAAATTTAAACAGTCAAATTATTGAAAATTTCCATTGGTTCAAATTGGAGCAATCAAAAAACGGCACCAAAATTCTTCACAGCTTTTTTTGTAGGTGAGAATACGAATATATACGAACATTTGAAGAAAAAAATGAATTTTTTATTAATTTAGGGGGAATTTTAATAAAGAAATATTGCGTATTCGACTTGATTAATTGTATATAAAAAAAATAAGTAATTGAATTGATAATTTACTTTATTAATGTTAACCAATATTATATTATTTTAAAATAAAACTGAAATATATTTGAAAAGCATTGCAAAATCTTTCTTAAAATTAAATTCAAAGTTTTTATAAAGTGTTAATTGCATTATAACTTTTTGATTTACTGCAAACAAAACAAAATTTCTTTTCTAAATTTTTGGCAAGCAAATTCTTTGCAATTATTGAAATAAATTTGTAAATTTCTTCCAAATTTATTTCGAATATTTAATAAGTGTTTGCGTCAAGTATATTAAAACACATTTATTGCTATTCACAATTAAGAAAGTAGTAAATCAAATTAAAGAGCATTTTCATTTAGTGATCTTCAAAGGCCAACACTAAATTAAATATGAAATTTACTTTTAACTATGGGTGTGTAGTTTTAACATAACAATTAAATATATAAGTTTTCGAAATATGATTGCGTTATGCAAGCAATTATTTTATTATTGTATTTTTGTGTGACATTAATAAACACGAACAACGCACAAGTCATAAACAAGATAAATAAAAATGTATATATTCGATATGTTAGCACTTTGCCTAAAGGTGGTTAAAAGTCATGTAAAACGGATATTAAAACTTTTTCCCCAACTTGAACTGCAATATGTGTGCATATACTATATATATATCAGTTAATAGCCTGACATATGGGTTAAGACAATCCATTTTATAGCTTTGCCTCCATAACTGGACTTCAATCTGATTAGTTTATTTTTTATTATTATTGTGATTTTTTGAGTGAGTTTCAGAGGGTTTCGAAAGTTGAGCCAATCTCCTCCCACAGCTACTGTAGTTGTTTTTGATGTTGTCTGCTTCTCTAATTATGAATATATATTTATTTATGAATATAGTTTGTGAATGTGCCAAAATAGGCATAAGCAGCTAGCCGATAGACGCGGTGAAAGTGGGTCAACAAAATTACTCTAAAAATGGATCTGCATGAAACTATTGACAAGTGTTTCAACGTTTTCTTTGTACTACAAAGTTCATCGCAATGAATAATTATCATTACGAGTCTACACTCTATCTGTTTTGAAAACGAATGCGAATGTGAATACGAGTGCGAGTACGAATACTTGTGGCAATTGTGAGGCCGTGGCAATCATCTAAATATAAAACGCGTGCCTCACTACACTAAATTTAACAGAGAACTAACAAGAAAACAACAAGTGGAAAAGCTTTAACGACTGCAAAATACTCTAGAAATAATTGCATTTAATTGAACTTTGAATGAATTATATTTTCCGTGAACAATTATTTCTTTATTCTTTTAATAAACACGATAAAGAATATCATTCTTTTTAAGTATTCAAATAATTCTAAAGTAAATTTAAAATGAGTATTTAAAGATATATTTATTCAAAATTCTTGGACAACGTTATAGACAGTTTAAGTTATTGTAAATCGATTTCAGTTCATTCACAATCTAATATCTTTATTCTTTATAGTTTCTTTCACTGACTTCATAAATTGTTAATACCCCTTTTAGAGCTGCAATTGGAAATTTTGATGAACATATTTAGCCGAAAAGATTCATAATAATTATTATTATTATTTTGTTTTGCTGGCATGCAGACAACAACAGCTGGCTGAGTGAAGAAAGAGACATGCCAACTCAGAAACGGAACGATGAAAATTAAAAAGATAGAAAACTAAATTTGTTTTTTTTTTTGTTTTTTTTGGGTCTGCTAATCAGCTGGTCAATGTATTTTTGAGAGCGTGTGCCATTATAGAATCTGGCTAAGCAACTGAAGGCGGGCATCATGCCTAAATTGGAATTACACACACACAGTACTCTCTCTCTCTTTCTCCCTCTATCTATCTATCTCTTTCGTTGACTGGCTGCTCTCTTCTTTGGCTAATTTGTATAAACAATTGACTGGGCGAAGATTCGAAATGTTTACATTGTGGATGATGACGTGAAAAGCGCCGCGTGCAAATAGCAAAAATAATTACAAATAGAATTTTGCACGTCAAGTTCATAAATTTTCATCGGCTGTGTGTGTTTGTGTTTTGGGATTTTGGGTATGCGCTTAATCAGCTCGTCTCGCTTTAGATGCTCACGTATGCAGATGAACAGGAATAGACGTGTGTGTGTGAGTGTGTGTGTCGCATCTATTTATAGTTTTATTTGTGTTCTATTTGGGCATCGCCATCACTGCGGTCAAGGTAATTTTAGGCACTCTTCGGCATCATGACGTGCACAACCCATTGCCCGACTATCTACTACACACCTTCTCAGTCCCCCTCCTCCCCTCACCCATCAAACTTTGAAATGGCTAAAATAAATAGATGATTCGCCGAGATTTGCATTTGTGCACGAACGATTGTGACAGCATTTTAGTGGCTAAATGCATTCTTTTTTTCCTTTCTTTCTTTCGTTGCCCCCTCCTGTTGCTTGTAGCTGATTTTTGAATTCAGTTCTCTTTGGCTGAGGATGCCTTGAATTCCACTTTAATGACTTTATTTACGAGGCGCACACAGATATGTGTAGATATTTATATGACAACGACGGCCACAAAAAGTTAATCCCACTAAATGCCGTTTATAGTTTATAGCACACAATTTTCACAGCGCGAGAGAAAAACAGTTTATTCATTTCCATTTCCACTCGACACGACTCGAGACTGGGGGCACTCATAACTTTGTCATTAGCATTCCAGAACTTCTAACAGCTGCTATTCATTCAAGGGATTAAAATTGCAATTTGAGCTTGTAATATTTGCCATCATTTTTTAATAACATAAGTTCTAATTTGCTTTAAAGATAATCTCAACTTGTTGCAATTATAATTTAATTTAAAAGTGCCTTAAAAAAAGCTTCTTTTCATATTTGCAATTTTACTTAAATGTTGTGATTTTTAAATAAATTTGTATATCTTAATTTGCTTAATATATTATTGTATATATAATATATTTTTGGCAAACTCTTGATACTTTTATCCAACAACTTAAGCATATCTAAGACTCATCACTTCGTAAATCATTTTCCAAAGAATCTTTCAGAATAAGAAAATGTGACAAATGCGTTGAATGTATAAAGATTGAATTAACTATCAATTGAAACTGCATGTGTTTCACATGAATTGGAGCATGATTTGGCAGAAAAACATTGCGAAAATATGTTTATCGCTTATCAAAGTGTGGCATAAAGCACGTCACAGGTTCAGATACAGATACAGATACAATTGCAGATAGAGATATCGATAAGCGTCGATAGCGTCACACTTCTCACATTGTGCGTCAATCGGTCTAATAAGTATAAAACAACAAAACAACAAAAAAACAAGAGATACTTTTTGTATTTATGTATGCCAAGCGTCTAAATTTAGTCAGCATAGATACTATATATATATATATAGGTATCTCCATACTTATAATACATATATAGCTACTTGGATACATCTTTTGATAAGATCAGATGAGGGCGGGGAAGATGGGGGCGGACGGGGGGCTCGGCCTATTCCGGCTAATGAGCGCTTCGAACAGCATTTGAAACAATCTTTGAGGTAGCTGCTGCCATCGGAATCTTGAAGATCCATGACACACTTCCGCTCTGCGCCAAGTTACATCATTAATTTTCGTGTTCCATATGGCTGGCTGGCTGGCTGGCTAATGCTTTTTTTTCTCTATGTGACAGAGGGCCAGATACAGATACAAAAGACATAGATTCAGAAACAAAACAAATTTTGTCGTGTTTGCGCCGTTGCGTTGTTGCCATTAATTTGTTGGTATGCCTAGTGAAAAGTATCTGCAGTCTTGATATAGCTTGTAATTTTTATGTTCGCAGCGCTGTTCGACAGTCCCCACAAAACAGAAATCCCCCGTCCCTCGATACCCTTGCCTTTTGAGAGGGATATTAGAATAAGCTCATCGATTTAGTTCAATCAATTCGATGAGTGTGACAATTTTTTATATTACAAAAGAGAATAGAATAGATACGACTATAAGAAGAAAATATAGATATCAAAACCTTTAAGAGATGGAGCTGTAGTTAATACCAAATATACATTACGGTATATTTATATCATTATACCAAGTATACATATTAGTATATTTTAGTATTTTTCGACATTAAAAAAAATTGTTTTGATGCAATTATGAAAAGAAAATGTAGTTTTCAGGAACTATAAGAGATAGAGGTGTAGCTTATACCAAATATACATTTCGGTATATTTTTGTATTTTTTCAACATTTTAAAGAAAATAGTATTAATGCAATTATGAAAAGGAAATGTTGATTTCACAAACTATAAGAGATAGAGCTGTATATTATACCATATATAGATTTTGGTATATTTTTTGTATTTTTCAGTATTTTTAAAGGATATATTCAAACGCGAATACCAGACTGTTTCCGCAAGAGCATTGATTATTCGTCTCTCTTCATTTTGTTGTCACATTTGATTCGAATTTTTGTATTTGTATCTTTTACTGAAGTGTGTCACGTACATTTTGTGATTTCTGAACTCTGCAGCATGTTTTTTTTTTTTTGGTTGGTGTATTCAGTTTTTATTGATTGAGTGGCCCATTTAATGCTGATGATATTTATAGTTGCTCAACTAACTGAATTCTCTCATCCTCAGACTCGTGACGTGCTCCCGAAAATTGCAAATGAAAAAATCAGAAAATATCTTAAGAATTATTCTAAAATTAGGTGCTCCAGCCACATTCAAACTGACGAACTATAGTTAGAACATGTTTATTTGTTTTTTGTTGTTTTCGCCTTTTAGTGTGGGAGTGTATATATCTGTATTAATCTCAAGAAATCGTAGCTACGTCATTGTTTTTCTATTTTGTTGACGTTGTTGTTGCGAATCTTCATCTTTCGGCTGAACTTGGCATCAGGCGGTTAAATACTTTGTGGAAAAGCATTTTGTTTATAATAATCAACAGCTAATATTCGTTACGTGAAACATTATAAATAGATGGATGTGGTTTAAATTTAGACCTACAACACAGACTGAGTGAGTGAGTGAGTGAGAGTATATAAAATTGGGCATAGATACTATGTGAAAGATTCGCTTTTTATTTTGTTTTTCCGCTTTGTGCGATTTCTTTTTCGTTGTGTTTTTCTTTTCGCTGACGTTGCTAAGCCAAACAAATGGCAACAACAACAACAAATTGTAGTTGTTCTATTTTCTATACCCTGTAAATAGTGGTGAAATAAGTATAGATTAGCATTTAGATAATATTAATTCTTCAACGATTTTGCTAATACAAAAAATTCTTCCATTCTCTCTAGTTTTCTTTATTTTTTTTTGTAATTTTTCATGGCACAAAGTCGCCAGTTGACAGTAGGAGGAGGCAAAACTTTGGGGCGACACATAAATCCCTTCAAATGCCACGACATGTAAATATTTTCAACAGACGGCGACGACGACGTCGACGAGTCGACAATAATCACAATAACAAGAGGCAGGCAGGAATAAAATGAAGAAGAAGAAGATGAGGAGTGAAAAGTGCAATGCTTATAAAATATAATTTCATTCTATATGAAAAATGCAAAGTGACAACATAATTCGCCAGTTTATCATAATCAAAATACGCCTACATGCTTTGCTGGATGCATAATGAAAGCGACAGGCGAACACTTTACAGCCACACTCCAACAGCAACAGCAACAACAATAGCTGCAACAACAACCACAACAACAGCAACAACAACTAAGAACCACACATGGAACAATGACACAGACGAGTGTCAGGCCAAGTGGCAAAAATAACTTCAAATAGTTTTGGTTTTTTGGCTTTTCACTTTTCCATTTTCATTTCCATTTCCATTTCATTCTAAACTACATTTTCGTCTTGTTTGTTGTTGTTGTTGTTGTTGTTTGTCTTTCTTTTGCGCTTGCAAAAACATGATATTTCGTTTTCGGACCTGCCACAAACTGCATTTCACTTTCAGCCATTTCTTCATTCCAGACCAAAGACATTTGTTTTTTTTATGTGTTTTTTGGGTTGCATTCTTAAAATCACACGGCAAATTAATGCTGAACACGAAGCAAAACACTTTTATAATGCGACCAAATTAATCAACTTTAATACACACATGATATTAAGTGAAAACTATGCCTAAGACAACTTAAAAGCGCTGTCTAGTGAGACAAAAAAAAAAAATAGTTGTGTTCACTTTGAAAGCAGGAAATTGTTATAATTGATAATCTTTAAAGACTACCATATTCAATGGGCTTTGTTTGGTATTTTTTTAGGGGATTGTTTCGATATTGTTGTAGGAAAAACTGGCTGAAGTGAATCTTAGGTTAATTTAAAATTATCTTACTCAAATAAAAAATAGTTTACCAATAATGAATAATTTATTGAGATTAATATTTATATTATCACTTAATAATAATAATTTTAAATTTAAATAACAGAAATATATTTTACCATATTAAATAGGATTCAATTGATACATTTTTATAATTAAAAGAAATCCAGCATGAAGCGATCAGATTAAATTTGTCAAAGTTATTGAAGAAATACTTTACAATGGCTAAGAATATGGTATATTTTGTACTCTATGGTATATTTAGGTTGTAGTGTATAAAATATAGAATTTAATAAATTTTTGTATTTTTTCGGTTTATTAT
Source organism: Drosophila albomicans (assembly GCF_009650485.2). Taxonomy (NCBI): domain Eukaryota; kingdom Metazoa; phylum Arthropoda; class Insecta; order Diptera; family Drosophilidae; genus Drosophila; species Drosophila albomicans. The sequence goes on from NC_047631.2 coordinate 24,477,003, forward strand.
TATGGTATGTTTTAAGAATAATACTGCACTGTTTTGTCGACTACACTCCACTGTAGCTTTCTGATTTTTTTTAGGACTAATGTAGTATTATTTTAAACTTTAGCAAATATAAATTGTATTTATTTTTTAATTTTTTATTCACAATGAAGTAAATTAATTTAAAATATTTAAAATTTTTCTAAATTCACTCCTACATTTGGGAGTTTTGTGCCCTGTTAAATCATTCATTAATATTTCATAATTTAACATTAACATTAATAAGAATATCAACAAGATTATAAATAACTTTGTATAGAAATATATTTTCAATGCACTTCATTCATAATTTCAAAGGCTTCAAAACACTTTTAACGCCTTAAAACATAAACTTTAATGGGTTATAAAATGTGGCTACTTCTGACAGCGAAGCGTTTGTTGTGGGAATTGTTCTTGAGCGAAATCTCAGCAACATTTGCATGGCGAAATTAGTTAAAAATAGTCAACGACGCGTCGAAGTCGTTGTTTTTGTGTTTGTTGTTATTATCTTTTGTTGCTGCTGCTGCTGTTGTTACCCGCATGCGATGATTAAGCGGCCCGTGAAATTATTAACTTGTTTTTTGGTGACTGGCCAAGAAGTGTTTGCCATTTTTGGAGCTGGAACCCAACGAGACCGCAATTAAGCACAAATCACAAAGTTTGCCCAAAATTGGTTAAGACTCAAGAACGACAACAACAACTTTTAACAATCAAGGGAGAAAACAACAAAAGTCAATGACGATGATGTTGATGATGATGTTGTGCCCCAAAATTTGTGGTGCCTACTTTTGACCAAATTTGGTTGCACGTTTATCGCTCGCATTTTGGTTATTGTGAATTGTGAATTGTATAATATACTTGTATAGCTTGTACCCAGCAAAAGCTTTTTGTCTCTTGACCCGTTTTCTTTTTTAGCTCTTTCATCTTTAAGCCACACGAGTTTATTGTGAATACCCGATATATGTATTCGATTTTTGCTGCTGCCAAAGCAAATAAAATGCTTTGATTTTATGAATTTAAGCACTTGACATTTTCGCTAAAGTCACTCAGATAATCGTGACGTGTGACTAACACTCAATGCGAATCAGGTTGATATTTGAGATCTCTAACATAACATACACAATAAACCGTTGTTAAGTGTCGCATTATAAGCACTTAATGTCTATATATGGGTTATTTGACTTTTTAAAAAATATTTGTATACTCGTCATATTTAAAATACAAGTCATAAATAATATGCAACAAAAATTCTTGTTGTATATACTTTTGACTACATTTGGCATACAACAGTTTCGATAATAATAAACGGGGTCTGCTCTATTAAATATGTTTAAATATGAGAATAGACATTTCGAGTAGTTTAAATTGTATTCTACCAAAAGAAATATGACAACATTTAAGAAGAAATTTAGTCCATAAATTAGATTCTTTTAAAATATAAGCAATAAAATATTGCAAAGAAAATATATTTGGAGGTTTAAATTTTAAAGCAAATTTTTGTGAAAAAAATTACAATTGAAATAAAAACAGTTACAAAATAACATTTTACAAAGTTGTATAATCAAAAACTAATGACAAAACAAAGTTTAGTAAAGTTGAAAGCTAAAGAATCTACAAGAAATCTTTTATGAAAACAATGAAATAATAGATTTGAAATAAATATTAACATTAAGTAAAGTCTTAAGCTTAAAAATCTATAAGACATCTTCTACAAAAACAAGTCAAAATAATATTGTTAACACAAATGTTACTTAAAAAATTTATATGATATCTTTTCAAGTATGAAATTATTCCCTTATAGGAGCAATGCTCGCTTAAATGTCTTAAATTCTAAGCTATCAAATCTGTAATAAATCTTTTTTGAAAACGAATAAAAACTAAATTTAAAAAATATATAAAAAATGTAAGACCTAAACTAAGTAAAGCTTTTAGCTAACAAACCCTAAAATAAATCTTTTGATCTATGTAGTTATTATCTTTAAATGAAATTCGTTTAAATTGTCTTGCATTGCACGCTACTGAATAATTCATTTGAATTAGAATAGAATTTTATTCCCATGCTTCCATTGTTGGTTTATTTTTAGTTTGAGTTTCAAATTGAACTCCTCGCTAGTCCAGTCGCTCCCTTGTGCCGCCGGTATACAGACTATTTTTAGTTACTTTGGGTGCAAATAACAAAACTGCACAAACTGTGAATGAATGGAAATTTATGGGCCGCAACATTTCCATGGCTTTCACTGCGTCAGCGACAACACAACAACAGCAACAACAATAACAATAGCTTGAAGAAAATATTCATCCACCTGTTGTCAGAGTCAAGGCCACGCATTGCTTTCGTCACAACTCAATGCGTCTAATGCAAACACACACACAGTCGCACACACACACAGTCGCACACACACATACATCGATGGGTTTCCCTGGGGTGGCAACGCAGGCGCGCTGCTAAGTATGCTATACTTTCTGTATTCATTCATAAAACTGACTGGGAAAACTTTACGCAAGCAAACATTTTGGGGGGATGGGGGCAAAAAGGACCCCAGAAACCGGCAATTTTTAGCTCCATCGATTTTTGTTTTGATGCAACAATACAGCGAGTGAGAGAATGCGCAACAATAGTTGCAGAGAGCAAGGAAATAAAAGAGAAAGTCTGCTGCAAATTGTGCTCTCTATGGCTTCCCCTTGACTTTGACTTGACAGGAGCGATGTCCCTATATATGCACATGTATATAATATGTAAATACACAGAATGGAGGCGAATGAAGCTTGTTCCACCTTTTTGCAAAAGAAACAAAACAAAAAACCGGTGCACATTTATCATCTCGGCAGTCAGTCAAGCAAGCAGGCAACCAACCCGATTTGTTCAGGTCTCGCCACGAAGGCGTTCAAAATTAAAAGTCGCTCAGCAGCAGCAACAACAACAAGAACAACAACAACAATCACAGCGGCAACGGCAACAAACATTAAGGCGATTGCATTGCGCAAATGCGAAATGATATTAAAATGAAAAGTTTGCCAAGTAATAAACTGATAAAGAGGCGACGTCTGCGCCGTCTGACGGCGACATATCGCAAAAAGGTAACTTATTAAACAACATGGCGCTGAATGTTTATAATACACTGCAATCCAAAGGGTATAATTGTTATAGAAATGCATTTGGTATAAAAACCGAGTATATCATTTTACTTCTTAATCTAAACTAGGGAGATTTTATCAAAAGAACATTATGTGTATTCTATACAAAAAATTGTTGGATAAAAAAGAATTTCATATAGACAGCACAAAAGGGATAGAAACAATAAAAATTGCCTTTAAACATTGAAACACTGAAACTGATCCACTTTGGAAAGAAAGAAAATTGTAAGACTCTTATTTTCAAAATAATAAGAAATTCAAAGTGCTACAGAAAATTACAATTAACAAAATAAATCAAACGAAAACAAGAAAGCTAATGAAAGCTACTACAGTTTTCTCCACTGATACCCGCTTTTCAATTAAATATACCGATAAAATACTAAATAATACCAAAAGTTGTATTTAGTACATTTATTTACTATTATTATACATTACCGCTACACCATTTTTATTTAAATTAAAATATACCAACTAAAAATACTATATTTGATATATTGATTTAAGAATATAGCATACAAGTCAAAATATACCAAAATATATATGCGAAAAAAAAGAATATCTATAATTATTTTGAGGAATTAAACAAATCTATAGTTTCAGAATATGAAAAAATAAAGCTTAAAAGCAAGAAAAGAATTTATTATTACTTTAAAATTTATTTTATATCACCATAATATATATTGAAATGTAAATAATCTTATTTTCTGGAACATAATTAAGCAACGAAATATTATTTACTTAATATGTTCTTGCCTTAGGGCAAACACTCTTCGACCTTTGAGACAAAATTAAAAAGAAAAGGAAACAAGTAAGAAAGCTACAGTCGAGTGCACTCGACTGTGAGATACCCGCTACCCATTTTGAATAAAAGAAATATATTTTGCGATAATTTTCTCAAAATATACCGAATATACTGCAAAAATACTAAAAATATACCAAATAGTATATTTGGTATATTGATATAGTACCGCATTCAAAATATACCATAGACGGCACAATATACCAGATTGTCATCTAAAGCAACAACCCTAGTAAGTAGACGTGTTTGCCCATACAAAAGTATTTCTTTAATAACTTCGACAATTTTCATCTGATCGCAACCAAATTTTCAGGAATCATAACTACTATAGTTATTATTATATATACCAAAATTCGCAACTCTAACTTTAAAATTACGCTTGTTATTCGATTTTTTTGATTTTCGGGGGCGGAAGTGGGCGTGGCAAAAATTTGAAACAAACTTGATCTGCGTGCAAACATAACAAATGCTGTCGAAAAAAAATTATAGCTCTATCTCTTATAGTCTCTGAGATCTAGGTGTTCATACGGACGGACGGACAGACACACAGACACACAGACACACAGACGGACAGACGGACATGGCGAGATCGTCTCGGCTGTTAACGCTGATCAAGAATATATATACTTTATAGGGTCGGAGATGCCTCCTTCTACCTGTTACATACATTTCCTGCCGGCATAAAGTTATAATACCCTTCTACCCTATGGGTAGCGGGTATAAAAACTAAACGAAACACACGCACAAATATTACGATCCAGTTTGTTGCTGTTGTTGTTGTTGTAGCATTGTGGCTGCCTCGTTGCTGCAGATAAATGTAAATTATTATGTCGTAAATTTGTTGACTGCCATGTTGGCCAGGCTCTTCTGACAAGGGGCAACAACAATGCGCCAGCCGTCGATTTGCACCACATAAAAATGAAAAGCCACAAATAACAACTACAACCAACTTGGCTTATAAAATGGCTTGATTGAGTCCACAAAAAATAAAAAGAAAAAGAAAAGTTATATAAAAATAAATATATGTATATACAAAAAAAGAACCAAACTAAGCTTGGGCGAACCGGATGCGATAGGCTCAGTGCAGCAAGTTGCAACGTGCAACGCGCTGCGTGCAACATGTTGTTGATTTATTTGAGCCGGCACACGACCAAGCGACGACGATGACGACGACCACGTTCCAAATGGTGGGCGACAAAATGACACGCAGGCAAAAGTGCAAGTAAGAGGCGTGGCAGCTTATCAAAGCGTATGTGTGGCAAGTGGGCGCATCAAGCTAAAAGAAACTTGTGGCGCGTGCCACAAGCAGCAACGCCCAACAAGAAATTCTTGAAGAAGGTTTCGAGCCGCCCTTGAACTTATGGCCAAAAAGAAGAAAACAGCTGACCGACATTTCTGTTGTTGTGTGCGCTGTGTGTGTTGTGGCAGGTGGGTGGACACAGTGTCTGGCATGGGGTGCAAGTGTGTGTGTATAAGTGTGTGTGTGTGTGGGCATATGAGAAAAACAAACAAGCTAACCGCAAGCACAACAAACAACCCCCGCAAAACAAAAACACACACACACAGATAGTATACAAAATTTTGCGAGCAGACGCGACGTCCCCAAAAGCAAATCGGAGGAGAAGGCGTCGGAGGAGGCGGTGGAGGAGGCAACTGGCAACGGGGGCGTGTGTTGTTTTTGTGCCGGTCGCGTGCCACGTTGTCCTACACACACAGCGAGTGCCAAGTGTCGCGGGGTCACTCAACTGAATAACGCTCCAAAAACAGAACAACGATCGAGAGCGAGATCAAGAGCGAGATCGAGAGCTGCAGACTGGAGGCGTCCACGCGAATCGGTTGCCAAATTGGTTAAGCCAAGTGGGTTGCTGTTGCTGTTGTACAGCAGTGGACTACTACAACTGCTGATCGCAGTTCAGACAGTTGTCAGTCTCTCGTCGCTGAATGTGTCTAGTCTGGGTGGGTGTGGGAACCGATCGCAAATCGCACTCGCATTCGCATTCGCACTTGAAATGCATACGCAAAAATTATTGTGGCACACGCCCACCCAACACAACATTACGTTAACATTAACGTAACTATATAAACTCGATCCTCGCGTCGATCGCTTTTAATTTAATTAGTTGCGCGTGCAACCAGCTGGGGAAGACTTTTCTTTAGGTTGCATGCTTCACGATGCGTCGCCTCGTGTTATTTATGCGTCGCCTTTCTTTATGGTTTCCCATATAAATTCTCATTCAGCTTGTCATCATTTTCGGCTGCTCTCTCGCATTTTAAGCGCGTCGAGGCCACATAAACTATATCTGCAGCGAGAACTTGTGCATCGCGTTTTGAAATAAACACATTGATGCACCTTTCGACGGCAGCATAACGCTATTTCATAAGCAACAATGTTGCAAAATACATTCAATTAATAAATATATTCAATTTGTACCAAGCTATTTTTACTAAGCTTTTAATTTGAAGGTTATTAAAATGTATTTGCTCATCGAAATATTTTGAATGCCACTTAACAATTATACACACAGAAAAATAAGTTATACAAACAAGAATAAAAATCTTGAGTTTGAGAACTTTTCGATTTGAAAAAAATCTCTTGAAACAAGAATTCTAGAATGAAATATCTTAGAACTTATTTGCGATGATCAATCAAGATATAAACAAGTAAAGCAAAACTTTGTTGTATTAATTTTAAAATATACCGAATTAATATACCGCAAAAATACTAAAAAATATATACCATATATTTGGTATATTAATATAGTATATACATTTAATTTTGTTCTTGCTTCTTGAAACAAGAATTTTCCATCTTGTTGTAATTGCCTTACTCTAAAATAAGAATCCAAAGTTCATTATGATTTTCTTTCTAGATTTTAGCACAATTTTTTTTTACAGATGATAGAAATAAGTTCTTGAAATTAGATTTAACCCCAATTAATGTGAAAATTGATCCGAATACATTTTAAAATCAAAACAAAAATTCTATTCAATTGAAAGTCTAGATGACTTAACCTAATGCTCAGTGTATAGTCAATAAAATCGAACACTTGTTAACTATATATCATTAAGCATTAAATTCGATTTTAGCATTTCTATATATTGATTATTGCATTGCAATTACACAGAAAATTAAGATACAATTTGTGTCTGATTTTGTTGATTACCAAATTTGAATTATAGTCAAAAGATTCACCATTTGTGGATCATTTTGGTAAATGTGAATTTCAGATTATAGATCAAAGATAAATTCCTTTAAATCGAGCAAAGTTCATTAGCGAAAACGTATCTTATTCAATGTCCCGCTGAATGCTATAAACTAAATGAAAACAACTTTTAGAAAGCGAACAGCTTCTAATTGCTTTTATGATCCATAAATGATATGGCTGAGATCTAGCATAGATTAATTCTTGTGATATGTTAGATATAATTAATCTAATATCTATTTATGAGCCCGATAGCCTTGTTAATTGGCTGCTTAGAATTTCCTTTTTTAAAATTTAAATGTTGGTCGCTTTCATTGCAGCCAGACAGGAAATTGAATTACAAATGAGTAATCCAAGCCAGAGTACTTGACCTGGTCACCAAATGCTGGCTGGCTGCTAACTTGGCTATAAACCGATGTCAAGATTGTGTTTTGCTGTAATGGACGCCCACATTAGCGTTTGTTTGCCTGTAATAATTTATTATCACATTCGCGGCGGCAATTAATATGGAAAGAAAAAGAGACAAAGTAAATACGAAACGGAGACAAAAAATTAAATGAATGAATCAAGCAAAGGCAAAGGCAAAGCGGACTGACAAGAAATCATCAATGAAAACAGGCAGAGCTTCTACTTAGGCCACAATGTATCTATGTATCTATGTTTATATCGTTGTATCTATGTGTTGTTGTTGATGTTGTTGTTGCTGCTGCTGCTGTTGTGTTGGCGTTGCTAAAGGCAATCGGCAGCTTTGACTAGCAAAGCGTTTGGCAATGCAGAAATCGAATTAGCCGCAACATGGCGCACGACACAGTCGCGTATCTTACAGATACTCGTACTTGCTTGGCGTGTGGGCTGCGGTCAGTGCGTAGGTTGCTGCTGCTGCTGCTGCTCCAGCACCCTGTATCAGCAGCCACAGCAGCAACGCAGCGGCAGCATAATAAAATTCAACAATTTATTGCTGTTACCGCTTTAATTTGTTGTTGTCTGCTGGCCAAAAACAAAATTTTCATTCACAAAACGGCGGCCGTTGTATGCAAATTGATCGCTGGCTTTCAACTCTGACTGCGACGTCGACTGCGCAGCGTCGACACAGACTGCGTCTGCAACTGCAACTGCGACACACTTGGCAAGCGATGTTCAGTGATTGCAACAGCGACAACCGCCACCGCCTATCAATGAATGAAACAACTGTTGCTGCCCTGGCCCAGGGCACTGTCCACTGTCGACTGCACTACGGGCCTACGTGTCGGCTACGTATTGGCATAAATTATATTACAAATTCACACTACACAACGCGGGCACATTGACTGCCAGATAAGGCTTTTTGTGTTGTGTGTGCACACACACACTCAAAATCAGTTCAATCTCTAGAAAGTACTATAAAAAATCAACGACTTTATTGAGTGACAAGTGGGAGTTTTAACTCTATTAAGCTTACAGCTTTATAGCAGAGCTTGCAACATTAAAATTTAAATATTTAATATACATTTTATACTCCAATAATAACTGTAAAGAAAACGGAAGTAGCTATTTAATAGTTTCTTGGGTTCTGCACTTTATTATTAAGTTTTTTTCTTTCTTTAAAGATTGGATATTGTTAAATTAACCTGAGAGTTTTTAAGTTTGGTTAAGATTGTTACCCAAAATTAAACTAATCGGAGAACTAATAAGAACTTTTTATAGTTTTCATTTAAAATCTAAAATAATCTTTAAATCAAATAAAATTTCTGCAAGCTTTCATCTGAAAGTTTTTCAAAAGCTCTGTTTATTAAAGAACGTTTTCGCATTACATCCCTAGGAATTAGGCTAACAATTTATTCCTAAAAAAATTAACAAAAGCAAGCCTCAAAAGCATATCTAGTAGCTTTTAAATTTCTCCACTAGCTACACAAAAATTTTAAGCAAAAGTACCATTAAAAGAAAGTTTTAATTTAAGCTTCAGTAGCGAAACTTTCAAAGCTTCTTGAAGAATCTACAGCTTTAATTGGCAGCTTAATTTTAAGCTTCCTCAAACAAACCGATTTTGAATTTCCCTTTCAATACTTTAGAGCATTGCAAGTTCGACTTTCGATTGCAAGCACATTTTGTTGACTATTTGCATTTGCATTTATTTATTTAAAGCATTAAACAAAGACACTGTCGCAGAGACACACACATGTTGTAGTGGCTGGCGACATGCAACAAATGTTAGACATTCAATTTGTTGTTGACACTTCATTAGCAAAACATAAAAGTGGGTTAAATGTTGCTAAAATTAAGCGATGCACACACACTCTGAGTGAGGCGCACTCTGACTGCGGCGCCCCAAAGAAGATGCAACACTCACGCCACAAGTTTGAAGCCAACCCAATGGACAGTTGTGTTGTTGCGTTGAGTTTTTGTGTTTGCGGAACCCGCAGCTTAACCTAATAAAATCAATGGATTACGTTTTGGTGTTTGGTTACTGGGGTTGGGTTTTGGATTTTGGATTTTGTTTTTGGCCAACACATCTCGAGTTGTTGAGTTTTTATGAATGAAATAGTAAAAAAGTCAAGAAAAAAACTAAAAATGCGCCCACGTTGTGCGCCACATGATGAAATCATGAATGACTGAATAAATGAGTGCATGAATGAATGAATGAGTGAATGGTTTTGTTGTGCCCAAGCCCAGGTGTCAAAAGGGCACGAGACATGGAACGTGAAAACGTGGGCAGAGAGATCGAGACGAGCAAGCAAGCCAGCAAGCAGCTAGCAAGCAAATGCAAATTGATGGCCATGATGGCTAAGACGATGCATCGTCTCCATTAGCCACGCACACCGGAACCGCATTAGCATGATCATCATCAACAACAATGTTGATGAGGAGGAAGACCGGAAAGTGCCAAAGTCTCCAAAGTCTGACTCCATTGAATGCTAACAAATTAACTGTCAAATGCTTCGACATCATTTGATGCATTCAATGAAAACATTTCCCAATCTTTACTCGTTTTTTTTTATGAATGAAAATTTATCTCTACAAACTTTTGTTCGATGCAGCGAAAGCTTCGTGTGGAGTGAGAAAAATCTATCGATGCAATCAGCAGGCAGTAGATTTGTTCGTTGTATCATATTTCAAACGATTGTCAACGGCTGTCATTGTTCCCAATACAAAGTGTTCTAATATTTTTCAAGTCGTTAAAGTTTAGTTCACGATGTCGCAGCATAGAACTTGAATTTTATTTCCGTTTTATAACTGATAAGCGTGGCGAGCACAGAAGAAGAGCATTCATCTTGACAAAATTCCAAGAGGATTGAGTTTCTATTGTTCTTGTGAAATGTTTTTATTTCTTTATTCACAACGAAGAGTAGAAAATTAAGAGTAACCAGCTATCCACTTATAAAATATACACAGTACTAAATTACGCAAATGTAATATACTGTGAAATAATATTACCTTTGCATAATTTAGTATGTAGGGTCACACTAAGAACAAATTATTGCCAACTCCTCCTTATGAGCGTTGCCAACTTCAAGAATGCTCAGCGTTGCCAACACACAGACATACTAGACAGGCAACTTTCCTTAGAACTATCGTTATCGTTGCACTGTTGACCTTCAACGAATTGAGCCATAAGAAAAAGGCAAGAACCCACACATGAACATGTTAATCATAAGTGTATCAACTTAATTATGGAATGTTTTGCACTTATAACAATTGAGTTGAATTGTTGTTGAGTTCATTGCAAGAATAATAGTTTTGAAAATTGTGCTTTCAAGTTGCTGTCAAGAAATCGAAATTCTCACACACAGCTGGCGGGCATTACAACTCTATATGTAGTTGGCAACAGCTACAACTACAAAAACATAACCACTGAACCACTAACCACAATCATGGCCAGGCTGACGTCATATAAACAAATGCATAAAAGCCGCGCAACGATGACATAAATTGCATTTGAATATTGGCCAACATCAGTAAGCCATAACTGTGCCTCGACTCGGTGCTTTGTGACTTTATCTCTCTGCCAATGTTTTTGAACCACTCGCCTGTCACGACGCAACGTCGACGTCGACGTCAGCTTTGATCGATTTTTGGCATGAAAAGCGACAAAATTGCAGCGCCCTCTGTCGACCGCAAAAGTGCACAAAATAAATATCGAAAATAACCAAAATGTTTAATGAATGGGGCGCAGCACGACAACAACAACAACAACGCAACAACATCCGCTGTCGACGTCGACTGCAACGCTAACGCTTAGTTTGTCTCAGTTGTTGTTGCTGCTGCTGCTGCTGATTTTTTCAGTGTTGCGCGTGGGCAGCTTCATTCATAACGAACATTTTCAGAGACTGAATGAATTGCAGTTTTGCAGCGCTTGGGCCACATAACGGCACAATACAACAACAACAACAAGAACAGCAACAACATGCAAGCAGAGGAGCAGCATCACAACAGCAGGAGCTGCAGGAGCAGCTCTCGTAATGCGCTGATTGGAGACCCAAAACCAAAACGAAGAGAGAAAAAAAAACCAAACTCGATGGCGATTTACATAAATCAGCTGCAAATTTGTTCCACTGTTCAAATGCAATGTCGCCGTCGTCGTTGATGTTGTTGTTGTCACACACACAAGTGGCTTTACGCATGCGAGTGCGAGCGAGAGGTTCGAGGAAGTCACAACAGCTTCCAGTCTGACAGCGGGAGACGTTGTGGGGCCAGAGAGAGACAACGAGAGAGGGAGCGAGATACGTGTAGCCAAAGTCAACGCGTGTCGGCTTAGAAAAACTCACAGTTGTAGCAACTGGCGCAGTTTTTTTTTTGGGCTTTTATTTTTATGATACCCTTGCATGTCGAGTGTCGAAAAGAAGTATAAGGCCACTTACCGAGAAGAGAGTATTATTATATATGGGTAGAGTGTTAAAGCGTCGACACTGCTATTTTGTTGTATTAGTTTTATTTTTTTGCGGGGGCCGTTGCCAAAGTAAGTAGCTTTGTGTACAGTTTTGTTGGCTTTGTTGACTGCTGTCGTCGTCTGACTGGAAGTTGGAACTTGGATTTGCAGTTGGAGTCTTACAATTTGATGGTCTGATTGCATTTGTGTAGTTGTTGCTGTTGCAACCCATCTGTGTGATTGCGAGGATGCACATTACAAAAAGAAGACGCGGCGCGAAGGCAACGGTTTTTGTTAATGCACTAAAGACTGCGATAGTTTTGTTACGATTGTAGGTTAATAAATGCATTATGATTTCACTTAAAACATTAGGAAAAATAAATAAAACTCTTTTTTTCTAATCAGCAAAACCAAATGACAATTTTTTCACAAATGACAATTTATATTTTTAAGGATATGGACACACTGATCATGCAAAAGCGCGCGTTTAGTCTACGTGCAAAGTGATTTACTGAGTTCCTCTACAAATTGCGCCACAATTCGTGCGTTCTTAGCACGCAACAGTTGGGCCACGGTTCCAATTAGAATTTCATATTGGAAATGAGCACATTTTAAAATTTAAATCTTCGGGGACACACTGATCGAAACTGATTGGATAAACTACTAGATTATGACGACAAAATAGTATAAAACAATCAGATAGCGTGTAATTGGATTTACCGTTATTTTTTTCCGTTAAGTAAACACAAATTACGAATGGTATGCGACATATTTGGGTGCATTTAAAGCTAGTCTTAATCGCACCACGTGCTTAAGAAAATATTTTCAATAAGATATGTTAATTGAGATTTGCAGCGAATTCATTAAAAGAAGTCAAATGTGCGTACTAATTTAATTGACAATTAACGAATTTCAATTATTAAACAAAAATGTTAATTTCCAATGTGCACCCGTCGGTTTAACAAACGTTATTGGTTTTGAATATTTGCCGCCAAAAATGTGGTAACACTAGTCAAAAAGTGCGCGTTTTCTTTTCGAGTGCGAAAATTATTTAATTCGGGTTTAAAGTGCGTTAAACGGTTCGATTAAATGATTAATTATAGTGCACGCGTCGGGACAAGTGCTATATTTGATCGGTTTCATGAAAGTTTTGGTGTAGAATTAATACTACATCGAAATTAACGTTCGCGAATAAATTGTATTGCGCATCGGCAACTTGTGTTGAATGTGCCATTCACATTAAACGTTTACATTCATATGTTTGGGCACTTTATGTCTAATAAGAGGTGTAACAAGTGTTAACGTTATATGAGGATGTGTCCACAGCAGCCCCACTTGGAATGTGAGGTTAAAATTGAACTTGGGCGCTGAAAAAAGAACAAATTTGCAGCACCGCTTAGTCCAATTAGAGGTTGCACTTGATCGTGAAGAAGCGCTGAAATAAGATGCATTTTTGCAGCTGCAAATTTGATGTTAAATTTACTATATTGTTGAGCGGGTGCTGATAGTATAATAAATTTGGCAGCATCCTCATGACGTGCATAGAATAAGGTAAATACTATATGTGAGCACTTATCCCATTAGCAGAACTAATTAGCATGCCTTCTATTTACTCAGTCACAAATCGTCGGCATCTCTCAACATTGACAGCCAGGAAAATGCTAGAGGACAGTCTTTGTGTTAACGATACGAAAGATACGTCTTAAAACAAAAAAAGAAAGAAAAAACTTGGCAACCAACACTGTCCACTGTGTTCCAAAATGCACGCCCCTCGTACACACCCCCTGGCATAAATCTTTTGGAACACACAACGCTCTCGACATACACTTGAAATAGTCAATCAAGATGGATGAACTGAACGGATGAAGGGAGAAGGGGAGTGCGGGGGGTCGTTCCGAACGAGCCAAATCGCTTCGAACCATGGCGATCTATGGCGCGCATGAGCTCATTAGAAAATATGCGCGTAATTTGTGAGACATTTCGACTACACAACATTTGTGGCTATTTTTGAATTGGTTCGTGTGCTGCTGCTGCTACTGCTGCTGCCGTTGCTTGTTGCTTCATTGAAATGTGTCAAGTGGCATGGTGGCATGTTGTGGAGCCAACGAGAGCACTGGAGGGAAACGCACTTGAAACGTGGCTACCAGCATTGACCACCAATCAAATTGAAGCGGCGGCTCATCTAAAGCGGTACTAAAAAAGGCAACATCAACAACATCGTGAGTGGGGCGAAAGCTGCGCGCGCGTTACGCCCACATCGGTCAAATGGCTAGCAAAACAATAATGAAAAACTTCCAAATCACGCAACAACAACAACAACTATATACATATATAATAATAATAATAATAGCAAAGAGCAACAAGAGTAGCTGCAAACAGAACAATAAACGGCATAAAGTTGATGTAAATTATTTGACTACCAAATTTAGTTGGAAATCTTGTGATCTGCGCTGTTTGCTGTTTGAAATACACTTGCCGCAAAACCAAAAGTCCTAGAAACTAAGCAACAAACTTTGTGCCACATGACACGACATGACAACCACAAAAAGTGAGCGTGTGGAGAATGAATGTTAATTTTTTGAAGTAAGTAATCAACTTTTGATTTCATACCTAATCCTAATTCATTTGAATATGCTAAAGATATACTAATTTAAGGCAACAATATTAGAAATGCAACTAACTATAAACTATAATAATTATTTTATTTATTGTTTATTAATCATGTCATATTGCTTACTATATAAATTGCTTCTTAATCACTTTTTATTTCCAGACGATTACTCAGTGAAAATTAATTGGAATTATACTATTGTAAGCCAGCTTGGACAATATCGAAAAGTGACTAAAAGGTAATAAATACTTTGTATACTTCATTATCATTCTCTGTACTAATTTAAAATTCTTTTATTCTAGTGTCACACTACAATGGGTGAGTGGATGTAATCGTATTAATTATGAACTTCATTATTTATAAAGTTGGAAGTGCAAATATTCAAATAGGAGATTATCTACTTCAGACAATCGTTGTATAATTTCCTTATTGCCTTACATAGTGTATTCACTATTCCTTATACATTTGCTTGTTGAAGAAAAAGTCATATTTGTCATATTTGTAAACCATCTGTAAGGCAAAGTAGTGTCTCGGCCCACGATGGACGCAAAGTCGAGCGCTCTCTACAGTGAAGCACTAAAAAACGGACGGTGAGCAGTGACTGACATTTCGCCTCAAATCTTAAATGTCAGATGATTGTGTGACTCTGAATCTGAATCTGACTCTGACTCTCTGTGGCATGACAGTTCAAATGTGCACGAGACCATTTTGGTTGCTGTCGCAGTCGCTGTCTCTTTGTTGTTGTTGCTGTTGTTGGTGCTTGGTTGATTGTGCCATTTTTTTATGGTTTACGTTTTTTTTTTGGGGGAGGTTTGTTGGTTGCTTTGCACACACACTGTATGAATATGCATTGAGCTTGTCAGACGGCCAAGAGCGTGATGAAGTGCTGAGCTATGAAACTGGCGCTCGAATCTTGAGCCCTGGAGTTTGTTTATGCTGCCACACATTTGAAGCGCCCTGAGAGAGCGTTGCAATTGTTTTTGTTGTTGCTCTAGTGTGGTTGCTGCAAATTGCGATTGTTGTTGTTGCTGTTTGTGTACCGGAAACCCGCTGCGACAGCCTATAATTTGCAAATTTAATTTGCAACACACGCCAACATGTGACCCCAAAAAGAGCAAAATGTTATAAATAATATGCAGTTGCCAGTTGCCAGTTGCCAGTTGCCAGTTGCAAGTTACCAGTTGCCTGTTGAAGCTGAAGCTGTTGCTGGTAGGTGTTCAGCGGTGGCTTACCTTAAACTAGAAATGCACAACTTATGAATGGAGCTCTGCGACTCATGAATGAATTTAATTCAAACTACATGCTGAGTCTCTGACTGAGTCTTGGGGCTGGGCGAGATCATGTCTCTCGGTTGGCAGCGAATATTTTATGCAAATCCCAAAAAAAAAAGTTTTTGCGGTTTTGTTTCTTTTTTTTTTTTGCAAATGAACAAAATCAAACAAATTTCAATGTTGTTTATACGCTGCTTGATTTAATGAATCGTTTTGTGGTTTTCTATTTGTAATATTTTTTATTTGATTTTTTTTTTCTTTAATTTGATATTTTGTTTTTCGAGTAGTCGCTACGTGGGTTTTGTGGCGTCTACTGCGTGGGGGGAGAGAGACTCATCTTCAGTTGTTCAGAGATGTTTATCTGGAGTAGCTAAAAAGAGACACGACGTTTATCTTTGATGACCTGAAACCATTCATTTTTCTCAATTCGCTTCTCGATCCATTCACTACCGATATATAGAGTAATGGGTGAAGTTAAATCCGATTCGGCATCATCATTACCATTCGTCATCTCATGGGACATCATTATGTCGATGACAATGATGCAATGCAGAAGATTTAGGGCTCCACTTAACAGGGCACAAATCGATTGACCACGCATATATCGAAAATATGGATGCACCTTTTGATTTGTCTCTATGAAATTTCGCGATGCACTGTTTTCCGCATCCCACATGGTTGCCAGCGATAGGACGATGTTCAGGAATGAATTGAGACCCGTGCGTATTACTTCCAGCCATGGCTTTGGCAGATTCCCCGTGCATATGCTTATGCTTTGGAAGAGTGTGAGAACCGTGAGGAATTGAAATATTATGGAAAATATATATTGTTGTAGTTCCTCTTTGAGCAAATCGTTTTTCTCGGGCAAATTGATGAAGGTTCCAACGTGATATCGTATCGTATATAGATTGAGTATCGTTTCGAAAGTATAGAAAAACAATAGAATAGCGCGCATTTCACTTTACCGATCGAAATTTTCATTTTCGATTTATGTTGACATTGTATTTGATGCGTACTTTGTTTATGAACTTGGCCAGATTTCTTTCGATACATCAAATGGTTCAATTATCCTCAGCAGACTTCTTAACATACTCACAAGAGGGAATTCCATTTAAAATAATAAATGTAAATATATTTCGGTCTTTACTAAAAAACTGACAAATCATAGAGAAATTTGTGTTTGTTTCGAATTAGATCAAGCATTGAATCCAGCTTTTCCCCAACTGTCTAACAAAAGTCTCCAAATTTGATATGCAATTATTGCACTCGACATTGAGATCAAGCACAATAATTTACAAGAACATAAATTCAACTTATGCACATTTAAAAGAACTGCATTTGGCTGCTTAAACCTTATATACGTGCCTATGTATTACAATTTCAGTGGTTTAACTTGCTGCAAGCAGCCTGTGAGTGGCACCCACACAATCAACATAAATACATACATAAGTATTACTTTGGGGGGCACCTGAGCTATGACTCTATTTTTAGACACATGATGCCAAAGCGTTCACTTTGAAAGTCGTTAAAGAGATATACACAAATTATAACTAAAGTTAAGTTAAATGCAAACAGCCGAACGAAAAACCACAAAAAAATAAACCAGCAACAGCAAAATCAAAAAAAAAAAAAAAAAACTGCCCACGTGCTTGCGGTTTGTGTCAATCGTATAAAATACATTTGATTTGAATTCGATTGGGACAACGGACAGCAGACAGCCGTCTAGAGTTCGAGACTGGCGCCAGTCTCAATCCCATGAAAACAGGTGACAATGCAAAAAAAATAAAATAAAATGAGCAACAAGTGCTAATAGAAGTTATACCCTGCAATTAAGATAGTTAATACTTAGGAAGCCTATTTGAAATGCTTAATAATTAGGTTTTTGTTGTGATCTTACAAATTGTAATTAAGATAGTTAATACTTAGGAAGTTTATTTGAAATGCTCAATAATTAAGTTTTTATTGTGATCTTACAAATTGAATAGTTATCAAGCGATAGCGGTGAAATTTGTGAAATATAAAGATCATAAGATAATCTTTTTAAATTCAACATATATAATTGGGATATTAAAAATATTAAATTATTGAGGTATTGTGGTGAAATTTGTAGGATATAAAGATCGTAAGATAATATTTAGATATGTGAAGGTTAAGGCCATAACTTCAAAATTTCTAATCGTTATTTACAAATATTACATACTTTTACATTTATAGAGGTTTTATGGTGAAATTTTCAGAATTTAAAGATCATAAGATAATATATGTCCAAAGATATTGTCTAAAAATCTTCTTATTATGATATTAAAAATATAACTGTTCATCAATCTTTTACAACTCTCAAGAGATTGTGATGAAATTTTCAGAATATAAACTTGACTAGGTACTCTTTAGATATATTTAGAGTGATGGCAATAATTTCAAAACTGTGCATTTTATGGGACTTTATAAAAAGTGAACAAATTCTTCCAGTTTTTGTTAAAATTATTAAAAATTCAGTTTTAGTAATCATCTCATAACAACTTTTACATCTCTTAAGCGATTTTAATGAAATTTTCAGAATATAAACATGAGTAGATATTCTAAAGATAATAACTGTGAATTTTACGTAACTTTATAAAAAGTAAGAAATTAACAAATTTTTTTTTATAATTATTCAAAATTCAATTTAAGACCATCCCATAAAAACTTGAACAGGGTATCTAATAAAATGAATAAACAAATTTTAAAGTTATAGATAGAAATGAATACAACTTGATCAGCGATCCATGCATGGCACACTTTTCCGACCCACGCGCATTATGCTAATAATCAAAAAGCTAGAGATTTAGTTGCTACCACCATTTTTTGATGATGAACTGTGACAAATCTTTTGGATTTGGCGAACTCGCATTGCCTGAACTTGTGCGACGAGACGAGGCAACGTTGCAACTGCAATTCATCAGCTGAATTGTGCCACCAACAAAGCCAAGCCAAAGAGTCAGAAAAGAGAAGAGAAGAGAGTTGAGAGCCGGCAGCAAATGCCATTCAACATTTGCCATGTAAATGGCAATTAAGTTGCCGTCATCGTCATCTCGTCGTCTCGTGAGGTCTTGTGAACTTGTGAACCACAGACGATGCTGTGATGCAGCGATGATGCGGCCACGGCCAAAGGCAGTAAGGCAGTCTAGGAGGAAGTCGTCTATGGGCAGTTGCAGTTTCCTTTTGCTCATTTCCATTTGGCCAGACTCTCTTACTGCACACACACACACACAGAGTGCAATTAATCGCCGCTCAACTGGCGCACTGATTGCAATTAATCTTCATTAAAGGCTGAGCAGGCGCGGCTAGCAATCAACGCGGGAGGCAAAGTGAGATAGAAGAGAGAGTGAGGCAAATGTCCTTTTTGGCCCAAGTGTTTGACATGGCGCGAGAAGCACGCTTAGATCCTTTACAAACCAATTTGGTGATCATTGTCGTGAGCTGTTTGCTGCCACAATAACAACAGCAACAGCAACAATTGGCAACTGGCAACAGAAACTGCATGCGACAGCAACAACATTCAACTGACCGCACAGCAATCACCTTAATTAAACATTAGGCAAGCCTCACTTGGCTTGGGAAGTCGGTAGTCGTAACGTCCCAGTTGCAGTTGCAACAATTGTTGTTGTTGCTGTTATTGTGCCTGATGTTGGAGCTGAGCTGAGGCTGTTGCTGCTGTGGTGTGGTCCATGTCAGCGATTTCCGTTGCACAAAAGGCGCAAAGGTTGCCCCAGCAGTGATTGTCGCCTTAATTTTCTTGCAGTTTTCTTGGCTGTTGCATTCGCATGTTGCTGCCAGTTGTTGTTGTTGTTGTTGTGTTGCTTGCCCCAACGTCGACGTCGACATCGTTGACAAACGCTGAAAGGCATTGTGTGTGTGATTTTTCATTGGAAAACGATCACCCAGCTTGATTTGACTGGGCCAAAAGTGCCAAATGGGCGAAAGAAAAATACAACAGCAGAAAAAAAACCAATGAAAAATCTCAAAAACGGGTCACGTTATTAATTGGTGAACCTTTTTTTCTTTGCCACACACAGATTTATGAATATTGATTGCAACTTGGAAGTGCAACACATTGTCTCTGTGGCCCTGGACTGTGGCACAACACTCAGATTGAGTCAGCTTCCTGTCGATTAGGGTCACTCAGCTGTTCGTGTGTGTGTGTGTGTGTGTGTGTTGTATGTGAGTTTGTCTCATTGCAATTGCGTTGCTCGCTGTTGATCGGTCAGCCGGGGTCATTTCCTGACTAATTAGCGATTGCCATCACAGATTTGCTGCTTTTTTCCCTCCTCCTCCCCCTGCAATCAACTTTACCCCGGCGCCGTTTCTGTTTATTTTTCTGTTTTTGTATTTGTTTTTTCTTCTACTGCTTCATTCGGCAATTAAGCGCCGTCGTATATTTATGATATTAATTAATTAAGGCAATTTGTGTGCATCTTGGAGATACGAAATGTGAGAAACTCTCGTATTTAACAGAGCAACAAGTACTCTTGAAAAGGGGGAAAACTGATGTCTGAATCTGTGGACAGAGTAGCGAAATGTAGAAATTAAATAACCTTGTTAAAAAGTAATAACAATAAAGCAAACAAGAAGAAGTCTGGTTTTTGCGAACTTGAAAATGTTTACTTTGCTGGTTAATTTCTTTTAAATATTGTTTAGTCTTATTGAGTATAATTTTGATTAAGACATAGAACTCGCATATGTATCAAAGTATTCTATTTCTATCGCTTCTGTAGTTTAGTTTCAAATACATGATTGGTAGTCCTTAAAATAATGTCCTATAGATTTAATGAAACCAAATCCTATCTGTTCCATTTTTATACTCGGTAGCCATAGAGTAGAAACGTATTATAACTTTGTGCCTGCATATGTAACTTTGGATAAGGCATACAATTTTGGTTAATTGTAATATATTTCTTCAGAATATTGTTTAGCAATGTTGATGCTAATTTGATATAACGATTTGAAATCCCATCTTTTTTTCATTTTAAGGTTTGATTTAAAAGTTGTTTGTTGTTCGAACTGAGAAAACGTTGGCTAATTTAAAATATTTCTTTCTAGTATTGCTGGAATATCCCTATTCAAACAATCAAAAATACCATTTCATATATTGATAACTTTAGTATAAGTTCTATACAAATGAGCTGATCACACTAGGACTTCCTCTTTCCTTTTTGATCCCGATTTAAATGTGAATGTGGTGCGGTTGCGATTGAAAAATAATTATATATTGAAAATAATTTAATATTATAAATATCCAAAAATATAAAAAATTGAAGTACGTTTCTTCTTATTCAGGAATACAGATACTTGTTGAACAAGTATTGACAATAAAATGATCTAAGGAACTAAATCCCAAAAGCAGTTTCGTTTCAATTAAAATATAGATATTCACTTTTGCTTTGAGTTATATTAAAACTTGCTTAGAAATATGTAAACTTGTTCAATGATATATGCAAACATTTCTTTAAAAGTTTGTCCAATGGTAACGCAAATAATTTGACTGGAAGATTTTAAATCACATCTGTAGTGTAATTTCAAATAATTTATGGATATTCACTTTTGCATTAAAACTTGCTTTGAAATATGTAAACATTTCTTCAAAAGTTTGTCTACCGTTATTGGTAATAATTTGGTTGGAACATTCTAAATCACATCTCTTGTAATTTCAAATAAAATATTGATATTTGCTTTTGCATTGAGTTCTATTAAAACCGCTCTAGTTGTCTGGGCATTTCCCTTGGATCTTTCGTGCGATAAAAAGTCAATATTGATGCCAACATTGACACACTTTGGGTGGTCTTGGCGCTGACTTAATTTTGGCAAACCGCAAAGAGAGAGACGAGGCCCAGCCCAACCCAAAAGCGGCAGCGGCAGCGGCAGACGAGTAATCGATGGAACGTGTGACGGCAACGACACCGACAATCGACAACCAACAGCCGACTGCCGACAGCACATGCATTGCAAGTGGGCAAAGAGTGAGGGGGTGATCATGCAGATCGAGGGGTTGGTGGGGCAAGTGGAGAATTGGACCGAGCTGGGGCCAACACCTGTTGCCCCATTGCCATGGCGACACAACGTTAAGGGCCGCTGTCGTTTGTCGATGCCGTCGGC
Organism: Drosophila albomicans; assembly: GCF_009650485.2. Classification (NCBI taxonomy): domain Eukaryota; kingdom Metazoa; phylum Arthropoda; class Insecta; order Diptera; family Drosophilidae; genus Drosophila; species Drosophila albomicans. The sequence continues at coordinate 24,499,012 of NC_047631.2, forward strand.
AATCGTCGACGTCGTTGTTGTTGTCATCGTTGCTGTCGCTGGCTGGTTGTAGTTGCCGATGCGCGCTGCATCATTTGCAAATTCAATTTCAAGTTTTTGGCAGCATTTCAAAAGAGTCGTCGCACTCTATGCGATGTTGTGTGTGGTGTGTGAGAAGCGAATGCAAAACGCGTGCAAATGCTCCAATGTGACGGCGACGGCGGCGGCGCCACAAGCGATGTCAAAAATTACAAGCGAACGGCATTAAAGTGCGCAAAATTTTATTTAATTTATTGAGCCATTAGAGGAAGAGTGAGAGAGACACCACACATGCGACACATGGAAGAGTGGAGTAGAGAAACGACGAGGAGAGAGGGGGGATCAACTTTGGCTGTCAGCTCATTCATAGATTAATTTTGGCAATTTATAGCCAGTGAGATAGTTTTGAGTAACTGCAGCATGGAGACTGCGGCCTGTCGCCAGAGAATTATGCAATGAGACGGGGCGCCACAAGTTGCAATATATACTGTAAAATACACACACTGCAACAACCTGGCGACAGAGACGACTAAATATCATTATGAATACACTTGGATCGTAGAGATCTTATGAAGACTTTACTTAAGTTGATTAGAGCGCTAAGAAAGTAAAGTTAGGAGGTGACATCAATTAAGAATTTGATTGGTTTTCAATTTCTTGCTGGTTTCTTTGTAGAAGCTGATCAGAAGCTAAGGAAATTATGTATTTCCAAAATTATTTTATTTTCATTATTTTTCCTTTTCATACTCGCTACCTATAGGGTAGAAAGGGTATTATAACTTAGTGCCCCATGAAATGTATGCATATCATAGAAGAAGTTATCTACGACCCTAAAAAGTAGATACTTATATTGATCAGCGTCAACAGCCGATGAAAATGAAATAAGTTATTTAAGAAGTACTTTTTTATGGGCAAAAATATTTACTTACTATGGGTCGTAGTTGCTTTTGCTAACAATCTGGTATATTTTTCAATCTATGGTATATTTTGAATGTAGTACTATATCAATATACCAAGTATGGGCAAAAACACATATTTACTATGGGTCTTAGTTGCCTTTGCTAACAATCTGGTATATTTTACACTCTATGGTATATTTTGAACGCGGTATTATATACTATATTTAGCAAATATAACTTTTGGTATATTTGTAGTATCTTTTTGGTGAATTAATTCAGGGTTTTTTTTTAATGGGGCGGGTTGAGTGTTCTAGACTTTAAACAAGCAAGTAAGAAAGTATTTTGTATGAAGAATCTGATCAGAAGCTAAGTAAAAGATGGTAGAAGATGTTTTCCCTATACGTTTTATCAAGCCAACTGAGAGTTATTTTAATTGCTTTAAAAGTATTTAAATGTTTCTAAAACCCAGTTTTAAATTACGAAAATATTGGTTCAAAGTTCATTGTTGGATATTTTAAGCTTCAAGTCAAGTTTTGTATTGCTTTCTGTGATTCCAAATGTTCTTTTTCAAAGCTCACAAGTTTATAGCATTAAAAGAACAACGTTTTAATTGAATTTGCTCAGCAAAAACATATCCGATATATACCCCAAATTAAAGAGTATTTTAGCTGCGACTTCCACGGAGTCTACAATAAAATCATGTTAATTTTTTATGTGAATGTGGCAGCTACAATTATGAATGCGTCTGCGGCACTCGCCTATGACAACAATTCACACTCGACTGAAGTTAATTATTAATTAAACGTTGCGTTTGCTGGCTTAATATCTCAACTTTTTATTATGTATTATGTGTATTGTATGATGACTCACCTGTGCCATTGCTGCCAAACCAAAGGGCCACGAGGTCCTCGTTTGGCGGCGTGTGATGATAATGATTTCCGTAGAGATAAGGATTCGGATAGTCGAGCAGAACGCGACGCGAAGCAGGCGAAGATGTCTCAGCTGTGAGAAGAATGCAATGATCAGTCAATGATAAAACTCTTCATCAAAAAGTTAACTTACCCTGAGCTAATTGTGCAGCATACTCCGATGCTTTCTGAAGATTGATGCGCGGTCGCGGCTTGGCGAGAGTTTGCAATTGCTGTTGTTGTTGGTGTTGTTGATGTTGCTGATCCTGCGAGGGATTATTGGCTGCTGCAGCGGCGGCTGCCGAGGAGTCTAGCAGCAACTGTTGCACCTGTAATATGTCCACGTATTCGTCGAGCTCAACTCCTGTGGCCTCCTTCCCTGTTGTGGTCGGGTGTTGCAGATAGTTTGATGCCACTTGAGATGTTGCAATCCCGTTATTATTGTTATAATACCCTAGAGCGGAGGTTGGGGCTGCCACAATGGGTGGCGGTGGCACAGCTGGTGTGGCAAACTGCAAGGGATTGCGACTGAGCTGCGGTGTTGTGGGTGTATTAAGCGAATCCTGTGCTGCCGTTGGTGTTGTGGGCAACAGGCTTAAGCCTGGCTGTGTTGACTGTGGCAATATTGGTGGCGCGGTTGCAGTTGCTGTTGCTGCTGCGGCGAGTGCAGGCGGCGAGGGCGTGGCTGTGTTGTTCGGATCTGTTACCGTTGTGGAATGCTGCTGGCTGCTTATCAATTCATTCTGACGCCTCATTGTCAGCAACATTTTTGTGACTGTTCAACGCGTTGTCAACGTGCGAAAACGAAAATATCGCGAGAAGATTCGAAACGATAATGAAAACGAAACGGAAACCGAACAAAAAAGAAAAACTTAAATGCATTAAATGATATGACTCCATTGGTTTTTTTTTGCAGATTGGACACAATTATTGAATTCGTGTTTTAACACGATTTGTGATTTGATTTGCACATTTTTGATTGGTTTTCTTCACATTTGCATTGATCCTCTTGGGTTTTGGTTGGATTGGTTTTCACTTTGCTTTTGAATTCTATGTCAGCGAATCAGTCTTTACGTTGTATTCTTTTACTACAAATTTGATTGACTTGCGCAGAGATCTGAAAAGGAATGAAGAAAAGGAATTAGATTGGTTATTTTGCTTGTACTTTTTAAGATGATATTTTAGAGATCATTGAAATAATAATTGATTATTTTGTTTGTTCTTTGTAAGACGATATTTAAGAGATCATAAAATTGATCATTTTCCTAATATTATATTTTATTTATTCGATATATGGTCTTATTATATATATCCTAGCCTATCGCTTTGAAGTATATTTTTGAATTAAATTCTTTTAGATTTGTGGAGAGACTTGATTTATATTAGATTTGTGTCAATATGCCTTACGATGTACTTTATAATTACCTCTTTAATCTCTTCATTCAAGTTTGCTGTTTAGTTTATATTTTTATATATATTTTTCGATTATAATCTTAGCGAATATAATACACAAAACACATCAAAAATTGTTGGACTTACAAGCTTAAATCACACACAGATCAAAAGATTTACAAATATTTGACTTTATATATATATATAAATATGCATATATAATTGGATATATTTTCACTACAAAATTGACCATCAAAATGTGTAAATATTTCTATTAAGATAAATGGTTTTTATTAAATAAATTCTTTTCAAAAACTTTAGCACTATTTGTAGAAATGCCGGCGGCAATTTATATTCTATTTAATATTCGCACATAAAAAGTTTTTTTTGGCACAAAAATACAATTTTCTTTTTATACATATATCTTGTTGTATACTTTGATATGCAGTTTAACTTTTAGCTGCGAAATGATTTTCAAAAAATTTGTATTTTGAAGTTTTTTGTTTTGTTTTGTATTTATTTTGCAAAAATATTTTGAATATTTTTGATTGACGGACGCCGCGCGGGTGGCGAAAAAATCGAAAAGTGAAATTGAAAGCAGCCGAGACGAGCTGTTGAGCCGTCAATGCGCTACTGGCACGAGCGGTGAAAATTGAAAATGAAAATGGAAAACTCGGCATCGGTGAAAAATCATCGTATCAGCCAGAGCAGCGATGGCAACAACAACAACAAGGCGACAAGGCGGCAGATGCGGCAAATCGGCTGCGTCGGCGTCAACGTCGTCGTCGTCGTCGTCGGAAACGAAACGAGAAATGCCCGAAAAGTGTTTTCTGTGTTGTCTGTTGCCTCGTCATCAGCATGAGACGAGAGCAACAAATTGTATCAATGTAATTGTTGCTTTTGTTGCGTTATGCCATTTATTTATTTTCTTTTCTGTTCCTTAATGCTTTATGGCACCTCTCTTTCGGAGGTGGTGGGAGAGAGAGAATTGTGAGCGAAGAGAGTGAGAGTGAGAAACCGGCATTTCCGATTTGTTGTTGCTCCGGTCGCCCATCAACGACAGGCTCCACTGCTTAAGCAAAAAGCCGTGTGGGCTTTTTTTTTGCCGAGAGTGTGAGTGAAAGAGAGAAGTCCAGAGATTGCAAAAGAGAGTGAGCGAGAGTGAGCGAGTGAGTGGCATATGTGGGTGTATTGAGAGTTGACCTAACAAATTGTCACAGCTAATTAAAAGAGAGCGTGAGAAGCAGTTCTCTTTATCACTCCCTCCCCGTGATGAGAGAAATGGTAGAAATTCCGTTACACTACGGCTACGTAATAGTTTGGCAATCTGCGTATAGAGAGACGTGTTTGGTATGGCAAATAAATAGCGTCATATGCCGCTTATCTATAGGTAAATTGCTTTCACTTTTCTAGCATTTTGAGTAGAAACATCGTTTCATAATTGCCAATTATCGTATTGAATGACGTCAGTTGCATGGTGCGTATGCGTAATTCTCGATATTAAGTATACGCACAGTAGCAGCTCGTTCAGGTTGTTGATGATGATGAGTCGTAAAAATTGAAAACAATAGAGCTCTATTAAACAGATGGCAAAATGAACGAATGTATCATGGAATATTCTCGAGTTCGTTAAAAAAAAAATGTTCGCCTCCTACTTGTGTTTAGCGAATTAACTTTGCCGATATTGTGTGTCGACATTTAATAAAAGTCAAAAGGGAATAGAAGTTGCCCTTTTGACCTGATGATTTCCACGAAATGCAAACACTTCAAAAGTCAGCAAAACAGACAAATATGCAAAATGTTGCCACCCACAGTTGAAGCAACAGCAGCGGCAGCAGTGGCAACATCAGCAGCAGCAGCAGCAACACAGTAGCAACAACTATAGCAACGGCAATTAGAGTTGCAAGCGAGGCAACAACGCCAAAAGGAGCCACATCCCCCGTGTTTGACATTTAAAGGTCAAAGGTTCAGCATCAATCAGTAAACGCAACGAGAGTGAAATATTAGGACTGTCAAAACAAAAGCGAAAAACTGAGACTACTACGGCCTGCCTTTTTCGTTGGTGTTGCTGTAACAGGCAGCACCGTATCGTAATAATCGCATGAAAGGACAGACAGGAGGACGACAGCAACAACAACAACAACAACTACTACTGACAACAACAATAAATCAAGCAGAACATAGCTTCAACATTAAGGATAACAGCAGAAGTAAATTTGTGCTGGCATTTCAACTTGTTGATTCGCCGCTTGCCAGTTGGCATTTTAGATCCAACGACCAAAAACAGGTGGGAGGCCTAACTCCCAACTCTCGACTCCCCAAAAAATATTTTGTTTTTGTTTCACGGAAAATATTTCCACTGAGGGCGGGCAATGAAAATGCTTGACTCGACTGCTAATAGATGCGATTAAACGCCCACATGCTGAAGCGAAAATTGAGCAGGGTCCTTGGAGAGAGAGAGAACAAACGACTGAGACTATTAGCTACCCTGTAAATCACATTAAAGGGGTGTCAGTTACTCTATATAATACATTCAAATGGGTTACATTCAAGCAAATAATGGCAAGAGTTCTCTTTTCCGTCCCGTCTGTCCTTTAACTGGGAATTTTTCGCTGTTTGATTCTTACTCCCACATTAACAAGTGGGCAGCTCTTCATCAGTAAGTGGGCAGCTCTTCATCATTAAGTGGGCAGTTCGAAAAAAAAGGGGCACATTCAATGCTCTATTGTTATTAGCTTATGTGATTTCGAATTAAAAAGTATAGCTATCTTAAGCTCCAATATAATGGATGTGTGTTAAATGTTACGGAAAAGTTTACTGTGAAAAATCAAAAGCAACTTTTCGGGGCAATTTCTGAGAAAACTATCGAAGGGATCTGGGGTCTTAAATCTGCCCACTTTCTATACCAAACTGTTTCAAGCGTTGGCTAGACAACTACATACATATAGCAAATTATTGTTGGAGTTTGGCAAAAGACGGCGAGGGATTTGCAGGCTCCCAAATATATGTTGTTGTTGCTTATTACTTGATGGTACTTTGACCTTTGCGGTTAGCTGCCTGCCTGCCTGCCTGCTTGCCTGGCATGTGTGTGGGTTGGATGGGTATGGATGTTGCCATGACAGCGCAACAGGAGCAACAGGAGACAGTTGTGTACGTGTGTGTGTGTGTGGGGACAAGGATAACAACTGTTGCTGCCGCTGTCATTGTCGATGGGAGTGTAAAATGGCGGCAAATGCCAGCGCTCTGGCACTGGAATGAATTATATGAATGAATGAATGAGTGAATGAAATTGCAGGAATCAATGAAAAAGCTCATGTGACGTCACATTGACAAAAACTTGCCACACGCCTCGAATTTCATTCAATGAAAAAGCCTCTTGAGAATATAATCAAGAACCAGAGAAAGATAAAGACAGACACAGAGAGAGAGAGAGAGAGAAAGTTCCTTTCTTTCCTGACCGTTTCAACTTTGGTATTTGTTGGTGTGCTGTCTGTATTCACAAGTGTATTCGATGTTATTCAAATGTCAAATTCAACTGAATATTGTGTCTCTCCAAAACAGAACACACACATGTTGCACACAGACTCGAGTGAGTTGTGGCCGTAAAACTGGTTGAAACGTTATTTAATTAGCACTTTTTTCGCTTGTTGCCTGTTGAAGTTGTAGATTGACCTTTGACACCGGCTGCCACACGCGTGTCGTATGACATTTGGCATTTACGAATGTTGTGTTTATGTGTGTGGTTGCTTGAGTGGAAAACGTAGCGTAGAATGTTGCACATACACACTCAACTGTGGAGGCGTAGCTGTGGCACACATAATTGCCGAGCTAATTGATTTGCTACACGGTTATTCGCCGTGTTAACAAATCTTTCCTGGCTAAACTTTGAATTTAATGAGCTCTTTTGATTCTTAATTGGAACTTTATTGTGTTTGCATTTGGCTTTTGCGCTGAGCAATGTTTTTAAATTTTGAATAATTTGAAAAAAGAAAATGTGTATGCCAATGCCATGTTCTTTTATCTATTTAAGGTCTTTATCTTACTTATATTTATTCCTTTTCTAAACAGTTCTATATTGGTTCTCGTTTTTTCCAAGTGCTTTTCTCTGCTCAATCGAAAGACTGAGCTTCTATCTTGACACTAACACAGAACAACGCACACACATACTTAAGCAAGGGTTAACACCTTTCTACTATGGAAGTGAAAAATCAACTGGGGCTAGAAAGTTTCTGCTGATTGGGTATTTTATGTTTTCCTTCATATTCTTATTATCTCGCATTAGGATCCGAAAAGGGAAGTCTTTAACATAGTATGCAAAGCCTTTCGTATGAAAACTCTTTTTTAAAAATCCATAGATTGCGAAAATCTTTGTTATGGAATAATTTGATTTGTGTTTGCTTGTTAAATTCTTAGAATTCTTATTATGTCAACTAATTTGTATATTCTATATTGGTTCTCCTATCTATAGTTGTTCAATACTGTGATTTTGGCTCTCTAAACTATAGTTGTTCAACACTGTGATTATCTTTCTTTTATCTTTAGTTATTCAACACTGTGATCTTCGTTATCCTATCTCTAGTTGTTTAATAATGTAATTTTCGGTCTCCTATCTATAGTTGTTCAATACTATAATTTTCGTTTTTCTATCTCTACTTGTTTAACAATGTAGTCTTCATTCTCCCATCTATAGTTGTTCAACACTGTCATTTTTGTTATCCTATCTATAGTTGTCCAACACTGTGATTTTGGTTCCCTAATCTAAAGTTGTTCAGCACTGATTATTGTTCTTTTATCTTTAGTTGTTCAACACTGTGATCTTCGTTCTAACGTTGTTCAACACTGTGATTTATTTCCCTAAGCACACTTTTATTCTTGTGCTTACTTTAAGGCTTTTCAAGTACTCAAAATGCATTCGCTTTAGTTTTCCAGTGTTTAGTGCGATCTTGCAATAAAAATTATCATTAAAATCCCGCATAAATCATAAATAATCCGCCAAATGAAATGGCCATAAACAGCGGCAGATGGAGAAGGAGAAAGAAGACGAGTTGTGCAACTGCCTCTTGGCTGCCCATTAATAGACTTGTTTAGATGTCAGCTAAGCCCAAGCTCAGGCAATAGACCCCTTTGGAATAGTACCCGACGAAGACCGAAGCTACTTACCCGCCATAAAAAGGCAATCAGATGTCGTCGATGCCACAGCGATCTGCAGCGATGTGAGATGCACGCAAGCCGGGGCAAGAGGGCAGGCGATGCGATCCTCGCTAGTCGAATCAAGATATAGCGCGCGTAAATAAGAAGTTTTCAGCGGCAAAGAACCACAGAGAGACGGAGAGAGAGAGAGAGAGAGAGAGAGAGAGAGAGAGATGGCACGCGCAAGAGATAGAAAGAAGTTGCAAGCGATCTGCGACTGCGTTTGTAATTAATTACAAGGCGGGCCAAAACTGGCGACGCACGCGCGCAAGCTTGACTTCAAACCTTGGCAAAAAAAACAACGTTGGACGTGGACTCTCCAAGCGAGATGGCCAAGACGCGATAAGACAACAGAGCGACGGCGACGTGCAACGTGCAACTCGAAGCTAGTCAAAGGATGCGCGCCGGCTACTGCGATTACGCGATGCGGCAGCAGAGCAAGAACAGAGAGCGAGAGAGATAAGCGATAAGAAGTCGCGATTCGAGAGTCGAGACACACAGTCGAAGATTATGCAATTTTGATTTGAAACACGCTATTTGGGGACCAAGAGAGAGAGAGAGTACACACACTGAGATTATCCGGTGCGGTGCGGTGCGGTGCGGATATGTTGATGATAGTGTCGTCAGCGCTTTTTTAACGATCTCATGCAGCGGTCGCGTAAATCGAAAGAGAGCAGAGAGTGCGAGAGAGATGGAGATATTTTGAAGGTAGAACTAAGATTTTTAACTATTTAACCCGATAATTTCCTTCCGGTTGCGTTTTTGCGTTTCAACTGAGGTTGAAAAACTGTTTTGATCGCGCTGCCTGCCACACTTTTGGCTGCTCCGGCGCTCAGTTGCTCAGCGTTGATTCCAACTGAGCAGCGGCGACGCTAGCGACGCTGGCGACGACGACGACGACGACAACGCATCGTGGGCCGATCATCGCCTTACTTAGACACTCGTCTGTCGCCCAAGTGTTGCTCTTGTTGTTGCCTGCCTTACAAACCGACTGTGTGGGCAACTGTACATAGCTGCATGCAACTGGCTGTCTCTTTCTAACATATAACGACAACAACCCCCGCAATTTGCTTTTTTTTCCAAGTGCTTTTCTCTGCTCAATCGAAAGACTGAGCTTCTATCTTGACACTAACACAGAACAACGCATACACACACTTAAGCAAGGGTTAACACCTTTCTACAATGGAAATGAAAGATCAACTGGGGCTAGAAAGTTTCTGCTGATTGTGTATTTTTTATGTTTTCTTTCAGATTCTTATTATCATCAGTTTGGATTAGGATCCGAAAAAGGGAAGTCTTTAACATATTATTGAAAGCATTTCTTATTAAATCTTTTATTTCACAATCCATAATTATATTGAAAAAAGCTTTGTTATGGAAAGATGTAATTTGTGTTTGGTTGTTAAATTCTTAGAAATCGTATGTCAACTTCTTAGTACTAAAAAGATTTTTTTTAAATGTTTTATTAGATTGCAAAAAGTGGAAAGTTTATATTAGCTTGATATAATGCCATTCTTAAAAATCAGATAAGGTCAACTACATTGTATTATCAACAGTTCTTATTCAATTTTTTTTTTAATTTTCCTTATTGGAAAACAGATTGCCAAAAAGCTTTCAAGTCCAAGCTTTTTGTGCTTGCTGAATTTGTGAATAACATTTTTTTGTTATAAAATTTAAAGTTTATTAGGCCCATTGTACATTGCCAACATTTGAGCTGACTTTCAAGTCCAGCTCGTGCCAAAGCTGAGTGTGTGTGTGTGTGTGAGTGTATGTGTGGGCTTTCAGTTCTAAGTAGGCTTTTTGTCATGGCGTCTTCTAGCCCACACACACATATGCATACACATGCACACTGAAGCACACAATCAAACTGTACACAAATAGCTGCTGATCTCAGCCCTACGCCCATTTGCTGCACGGTTGCTGCCCCGCTGCACTTGCGTCATTCACTGCAGTCACTGCACAACTCCAAGTAAAAGGCTCGCTCTTACACACACAAACACACGCATACATGCATACAAAATTTAACAAACACTTGTTGCAATTTCGTGCAAATCCTTTTAGCTTTTGTTGCTTTTCAAAGCTACGCAGCTAAAAATAACACCAACGAAAGCTGTCAAGCAGTGCGAAAGCTTTCGTCGAAAGCTCTTTTTTGGCAAACGCTGCAAAGCGCCCACTAGCAAAAGCGGCGTCGTCGTCGTCACCCACACAGAAAGCGTTGCCCGTCGCAGTCGCAGTCGCAGTCGACGTCGCTGGCGACTGCGCTGCTCATGTGGGTGGCTTCATTGATAAATTTTCCGCTGCTACGTTGCTGCTTTTGTAGCTGCTGCAGCTGGGCCAAAGATTAACTGCAAATTGAATTGCAAAATGTTGCAGCTGTGCAGGGTGTGTGCGAGCGAGAGAGAGAGAAAAAGAGATAGAGAGAGAGTGCGAGCAGCAGGTAAGGAAAAAAAAGCTGCGCTCCACTTTAAACAACGCCATGGTTGTGGCTATGTGGGTGTGGATCATAGCCAAGCATTAGAGACTCTTGACGTGGCTTTTGTGAATGAATTCCGTTGCCGTCTTTGTCTGTCGCGCAGCCAAGACAGAGCGAGACGGAGATAGCGTAGATAGAGACGGCTAAAAACGCCCACCAAACCGCGACGCTTTTCTCACACACCAATTGGATTTTAATCATATTCATAAGCATATCTACATACATACGTATGAATATATATACTTGTCTATTGTGTGGAGTGCCCCCCTTTGCCCCCTCGTTAGAAAACGACTTGACTTCATTCACAAAAATGCTTAAATATGGAAACTTGTAAATTAGTTCAAGTGCCCTGGTACACTGAGCGAAACGAATGCTCATTGCAGACTCTCGAGCAAATTAATTATACTTAACTCTAAGCCCTCCCACACACATCTTTCACATCGATTTGCCATCTGAATGGCGAGCCATTAACTGTAATTGCTGCCTTTCATAAAGACAACAACTGTAGAGTGTTAAAAACAACTGAGACATCATTAGACCTTATACACATGATTTATAGATCGACTTTAGAACACTATAAAGTCCATTTCATCATGATTTGCCAGTTTTCTAGAAGTTAAGCAGGTATCTTTAACTTTAACTTCATCGTGTAAACACGAACGTATTAAGCAAGTTAAATCTTTCAACCAGTTAACTTCCGTTTTTAGCACCGTTTAATGAATTAATGAGAAATGTTTAAGCCACCGAACCCCGGCAAAATGAAGCGAAACGAAATGAATATAATCAAGGAAAAGGCTAAAGAATACCCTGTAACTAAGGCTTTCAAATAGGATACGAAATATATAAGATAAGTTAAAGTTATAAGAGACAAGCGAAATAATCATGCAAACTAAGTTTATCATACCTCATATTGATGCAAATTGCAGGGTATAAAGCCAAGCAAGGAGCTGCGAATCGGACTGTGAGTGTGACTACTCATTAAAAGCGACTGTGAATGCGGCTGCTGCCATTTGGCTGTCACTCACTCATTTACACACTTATTCATTCATTTGGCAGACATTTTACAAAGCGCGTTCCATTCATTAGCATTGACTGTAAGTTGTTGTCGTTGCTGATTGTTGGTTGGTTCCCTGGTCGCTTGTTGCCTGGACAACGTTCAACTCCTTTCGCAAGCCAGAGCTATATTTAGTTGGCATTCACAACCCAGAGAAAGAGCCAGAGACTTGTTAACAAACAGTTTATTTTTTAATTGAATTGCATTTAATATTTGTGTTAAAAGCCATGATGTACAACACTTGGCGAAAGGCTGCCATAAAAAGTATCTTTCACTAGTATGTAAAAGCCCCTATATGCTGATGACTGATAATTTATTCTAAAATATGCCTTTTTCTACTCATAAATTCTATACATTTCAATTGACCAGCACCTAAAGCTACGTGTGTGTGTGTTGTTTCGGCTTCGTTTTCATCATCATTAAATATCGTCAGCATTTTGGGGGAGAGACTGAAAAGATACATATGTATCTGATAGATGCACAGCGACACTTTTATTTGGCATTCGCTTTTGTTGATTTATGATAACGCGCTCCATAAAGATCTATGCACATTTTATACGTTATACGATTATCGTACAAAGTTTCATTGATTTTATGCAAATTTCCCTTGTACGTTTGCCAGCACGTTTCATTTTATATATTTTTAGAATACCCTAGACAGGTGTGCTTGATTTAGTCGCTTAGTTAATGTTGTCTTGCCATAATATTGAAAATATCTTGAAAATGTTATAAAATGCTTATAGAGATTCTTTACTTTATCTAATAATCTCATCAATCAGTAAGCAAACAATTTTTTATGTATTCTAAGGTATCTTTTAGTTGATCACTCTATTCATAGATTTTTTAATTGATTTTATTTGTGGTGTATATAAATTCTAAGGTATCTTTAAGTTGTTCACTCCATTCATAGTTATTTTAGTTGATTTTATTTGTGGTGTATATATTTCTGGCATATTTATTGAGCATTTTCTTTATTGTATAGCATCAATTTATATTGTTTTATTGGTTTTTGATGGCAGCCACACAAGATGAACGGATTTGGTTACTCGATGTTCGTATTTCGATATATCTGAAACTGAAAGATCTGTGTGCACAGTGTATGCATATGATTTGAAGTATATTGTGTGCTTATGCCACCGCATAAAAAAAGTTTATAATTCTTCAATTAATAAACGTCGTTTTGGGAGTCGCCTTCCTTTACATTTTTCTTGACATGCGTAAATGCCCAGCCCTTTTCTTGGTCATAAATCTGTTTTATGGGCCAACGAAAAATTTCCACCCAAAAAAAAAAAAAATATAAGTATAATAAGAGTTAATAAAGTTACAGAACTGCATAAAACTTCTATCAATTCTCAGACTCTCAACATTTGCAATTTCAATTAATGCAACGCCCCGAAGACCAAGAAAACTATGTCAAATAAATCATGGACTTACCTCTGCAGCTTGTCGTTCTCTCGTCTCTTTTTGCAAATGTCTCAGTTATGTGACTCGATACAGGCGACTGGCGTCAAGTTGCACACTTCCTGCGAGTCTGCGAGTCATATGGATACACTATCCAATAGGAGTATTATGAATATGTAGAGAAGTTTGTACACAGAAGGAAGAAACTTGTAAAAATCAAGAACAAAATCTTGAATAAAGATTGTATGATGTTAAATTAAAAAAAGAAGGTTAATTTTTAAAAAAGGTCGGAATTCTAAATCAAGATCAAACAATCTTAAATTTCGATTGTTTAGCTTTTAATTTAAGATTTTGCCTTCTTGGTTAAATTTGAAATTTCAAATTTTTTCATACTTGAAGCAAGATTATAATCTTGAATATGAATTAAAAAAGGATTAGGTTTTTTTTTTGCATATTATAATCATCATTTACTCCTTTTTAAATACGAGAGTTTGAACCCAAGACCAACACAATTTCAATGTGAAATTAAGATGTTTTTAATCTTGCACTCAACTTAAAAATTGTATTTCATGATGTGTTTTTTAAGATCAAACAAATGCAAATGTAGTTTTCAATCAAGATTTATTTCTCTCCATGTAGAAACATTTGTCATTCCAGAGGAAAATTAGGAATTGTATTAAATTGAATATGAATTGCAAAATATTTAAGTTGGAAATTGACATTTTGTTTTGAATATATATTCTTGTTGTAAGTGTATTCAAGCTCTAACATCTTAGACATCTATTTATTTTCTTTCTGGCGTTTCTTTGCTTAAAATTTAAATAAATAAATTGAGTTACCACCTTAAGTCTGAATGCTTAATGCTTGTCAACAAGTTGCATATTTTTGGTGTCACATAATTGTCAGTTGTCAGCCAAAGGAAGCAAGCAAGCAAAAAATAAGAGAAGAAATGCCAGCTAAGGGTCCCATTTGAGAAAATTTCCCCATTAACTCAATTGCTGGGATCTATGCAAATGAATTCCCAGCGCCTTTTTGCCCATCATATTTCCATAGTTTACACAGAGTTCCAGCTCTGCTCGTATGATAGTCCCAGCGATTTCTCTATTAACTTTAAGCAGGGTAAATAGGCAATTGACTTGAAATTGGCAATTATTTTTTGTTTTGCCTATTTTTTTTTTCTTTAGCCAGCTTAAACTGAAGTTAAGCCAAAACTGTGTGCGCAGACAGTTCACATGTGAATGGATATGGGCTGTCTCTCATGTGCGATGCGAGTTTTGTTGTCGTTCTTGTCGTTGTTGTTGTTGTGGTTGTTGTTGCTGCAGTTGCTTTTGCAGTTGTCTGCCTCCAAACCCAATGCACATTATGAATGAATAATGTATGAATGAAAATTGCATGCACGTGCCTTAAAGCTATAAAATGTTGCACTTTTTTTGCCAGTTGTTGCGTTGTGGCATAGGCAAAGTTGAAGATGCGTTGGTTAGTTGTTGTTGTTGCTCAAGTTACCAGAGCTTAACTGATCGCAATTTCATGGCAAATTCTAAGCAAGTTCGTCACCTAAGTCACGCATTCATAGCTGGATTACTGATCCGTTAAGCTCCAGATAATAGTTGAGGAATTTGAATAGACTTTGCGTTGCTCTTAAATCGGGAATAAATATGTTATTCAAAAGAGATTAGTTGATTTAAGTGTTATTTAGCTTTAGTTTGCAATTATTTATGACTGCAGATGCTGACAGATTTCTTAGTCATTAAAAGAGACTCAAGTATATTATTATTAAAAGTGTGATTCATGGAATATATTAAATTTAATTGTAAATAGAGGATTGCTTATTTTAGTAGTACTTTGTCTTTGTTTGTCGTTAAATGAAATGTTAAAGATCTTTTCAGATTTTGCTACTTAATAAGAATGATTATCATTTAGATAACAAATTGAACCATTTTATGCTTCTTTCTCTTTCGGCCATAGATAATGGTCTAGTTAGAGCACTTAATGCATTGTAAACAATAAGATGTTGCGGCGCCCACATTATTTTTGTGTTATTATAATGCAAACCAAGTTCGTCACCTAAGTCTTTTGTTTGTCAGCACCTGTGCTCATGATGTCTTCATTAGCAGCCTGACTGACTGACTGACTGAACGCTGCTGATAAGCGCGTTGCGTGTGATGATGGAAATTGGTTTTTAATAACCCAGCCACGGGCTTTTAATTAATTGGGGATGGTGGAATGGTGGAAAAGTGGATCGATCTTTTGTCAATTTTTTGTTTTTTAAAGATCTCTCTACTTGGCTGCCTCAGTAATGCAAATTCCGAACAGATCTGATCTGACTTGGGATGAGAGTGCTTTGCATCGTAAAGTTGGCGGATGGCAAGGAAAAAAACAGAAAAAACAGAAGAAGAAATTTAAATTCAATTTAAGCACTCGTCCATTGTTAAATGCAGTTATTAGATTTGACAGTTTACAGTTTGTCGTTGGCTTTGAAGAGTTGCCGCCGTCTCAGCCATCAGCTATGGCTACTAAATTACTTCAAGTTGGGGAATTATCAGCAGCTTGTTTGATTTTCTGGTGCAGCCGCGGCACGAGATGAAAGGCAACGGCGGCTGCGATTTCAATTAGCATTTTGATGGCACTACAAATGAGCGGATAGAACCAAAATCAACGCCATTGATAGGCAATTGATAGCACTTCATAAAGCAGCGGATCGTTTGTAGTAACTGTCGGCGAGGGTCGAAACTAAACTTTGGCAGCTAAGAAATGCGGTTTTGAGGCAACTCTCGGTTTGGCTGTTGACGGGTTGCAGGTTGACGTTAGAGGCGGTCACATTATTAAATCATTTGAATTTATGAAATGTCACGCGATTTTCGAAAGACTTGACTCGACGACCAATCAAGCGGCCTCCAGCGGCGCCAGCTGTGACAATCTTGTGGTAATTAAGTTTTTTCCAGCATTTTTGCCAAAACCACTAAAAGCACTCGCATTAATCAATGCGATTGCGCCGACAGGGATGCAGTTTTTTTTTTATTTTAATTTTGGGCTACAACAAAAACAAAAATGAGAAACACAAATACAAATGGCGAGACCCAAACAACAAACTCTGCGAAGCAGTCAAAAGACACAACACAACAACAGCAACGTTCGACAGTCGACAGTCGACATTCGACAACAGGCGACAGACAACACGTTGTCAAGTTGTTTGGCAATAAAATTGTAAGCATTTATCTTGTACTTTTGCTTTTGTTGTTGGCGTTTCTATTCCGTCGCGGCTTTTGTGTTTTTCTTATGCGTAGACCAAAAATGGGCTTTTCTTTTTTTTCGTTTTTTTTTCTGCTTTTCTGTTTTTTGCATTACAAAAGTATTGAGTTACCAAACGATTTGTCAACGTTTAGACTTCATACCAAAGCGGGGCGTTAAGTTGCAGAAGGGGGAGTTGAGTTGAGTTCGAAGCACAAGCATTTTGTTGGCTCGTAAAGTTTTGTTGACACATACGTTGATGTTTCTTCTTGTTGTTTTTGAGCACGCAAATCAACGGATGAGACCACCTGCAAAGCTCAACTAGAGTTTTGTTGCTTAAAAGACTAATTTATACGCCACTGATTGAAGATCTCCGAGTTCCTTTGAACACAATGCGATTTAGC
This sequence comes from Drosophila albomicans, assembly GCF_009650485.2. Lineage (NCBI taxonomy): Eukaryota > Metazoa > Arthropoda > Insecta > Diptera > Drosophilidae > Drosophila > Drosophila albomicans. The sequence continues at coordinate 24,515,979 of NC_047631.2, forward strand.
TGGAGTTAAGACTTAAATCAGATTTATTTTTGTAAAGAGTGAAAGCGTTTGGCAAACATTCTGTTAAAAAATAAATGCAGTTCGATGGAGAAAAAGTTGAAACTCAATTCTAATTAAACTGAATTGGAAAAAAATTGAGATTCAATTCTAATTAAAATGAAACTCTGTAGTTTGGTATTATATTATTTTTCTCAGCATTTGTGAACTGGAATTTTAAGGGAGCTAGCGTTAACTTTCATTAAAATCTTATAGTTACTATTTATTTTTAATTTTATATAAGTTTTTCCCAGCATTTGACAACTGAAATTGATTCTAAATATCGCCAACTGTTATTGAAATTCTCTTGTTACTATTTCCTTTAGATTTTATATAAGATTTTCCCAGCATTTGACAACTGAAATGTATTTATGATAGCGTCAACTATTATCTAGAATTTCAGTTCCTGTTTAGTTCACCAATCCATTGAGATTTTTATTGCATTTAACGAGAGATTGATCGAAGTGACTGTGAATCAACTTTTCACATGTCTTTGAAAACGGCAGCTTTTTTATTCCCTACGAGAAAGAAGTATTACCAAGTGGAAGAAAATGCGTTTGATATCAAACGTGCCGCAAGCGTCTTATCGCTGTATTTATGTGCCTGAGCGATTGTCTTTATCGGACACCGTGCACCACTTAAGGCGAAGCTTTAAACCGTCTGTCTATGTTTAATTTAATTATGCTAAAATGAATTCATTTCATTTCATTTGATTTTGATTTTGATTTCATTTTGGTTGCGTTTCGTTGCGTATTAAAGCTGACAAGAAACGCACGCAAATCCACATAGTTATGGCTCTGAACGAATTGAACCTGGAAACTTGTTCCAATTTCGAACACAACACAAAATTCGTTACACATTTTGGAGCCCATGACGAATTGCGCAGAGAGTGACCCTTTAGTGTGCGTGTTAATGTTAACTTAAATTAATAGAGAAATTAGGCGTGCGAGCGGTGAAGAGAGAGAGCACAGTTAATTGGCCGCATTAGTTTTGGGCTTTAAGTGGTATAGTTTTTCGCCTTCCATCCCCCCATCCCAATTCTCTCAATACTGCAATTAGTCAATTAATGAAAAAGCCATAAATATGCGGCTAACATTTATCGATATGGCCAAAAGGTCTCTCTCTGAAATGGCAACGGTCTTTCAATGGGCCATAAATTAATAGTCCATTATTTCTAAATTTTGTCCACTTCAAACTGTCGTCGCCCAGTCGCCAACTTGACCGTCTCACATTCCGTCTACTGTTGCTGCTGCTGCAGCTTCGTTTGCATTTTAATCTCTCTGGTAGGGAGGAGGAGGAGGTGGCGGAGGGGGAGGGGAACCGTATGGAACCACAAATTAGTCCAGTGCTCACTTTGTGTGTTGACTTGGCAGTGCGGCCAATAACTTACACGCTGTCACGTAATGGAAAACGAAAGCAAAAGGAGTTCGTTTTCAGCCTCCCAAATATAAATTATGTAAATCATTTTGCTTTCAAATAATTGCTCAATTGGATCATATGTCAGCTGGTTAGAGGAATGAAAGTTGAGTCAAGGAATAAATAATTAATAAATAAATTACGTACACAATTAAAAAGTCTAAAAGAAACTAATACGTAATTTTATTGTATTTTGAGATACTTACTTTTGAATAATTGTAATAATATTAATTTTAATAAGTTTTGAAAATGTATAATTTGTATCTTATTTTCAAAAATTGTCTTTTAAACAATTAAATTATTATTTAAATTGAAATATGAATGACAATTTATGAATTTCCTTTTATTTTGTAATTTTTTCCATTAATTAATATCTGGCCATATAAAGATCAAGTTTGCTTCAAATTTTTGCTACGGCCACGGCAAAATTGATGAAAATCGAATAACAAACGTAATTTTGAAGTAAGAGACGCGATGAGTAAAGACAATGATGCCTATAGTATTTTCTTTCTTTAAAGATTTGTTACAATCAGATAAAAAATGTAAAAGTTATTTAAGAAATACTTTTGTATGGGAAAAAAACGCCTACATACTAGGAGCCTTAGTTGCTTTGGCTGGCAATCTGGTATTTTTTTATCAGTCTATGGTATATTTTGAACAGAGCACTATAGAAATATACCAAATACGGCAATTGGTATATTTATGATGTTGTGGTATATTAATATTGGATGTTTTAAGAATAATACTGCATTGTAGCGGGAATCTCAAAGTCGAGTACGTTCCACTATTTACATATTATTTTGTTTTATTTTTATATTTATAATGCATAAAATTTAAAAGCAATAATTCTATATGTGTCGGCTATTTATTAGTTGTTATTTTATTGTGAAATGTTTTCCTTTAAAGATTAATAATATGAATTTAATATGTGTTGGTTAATTTCAAGTTATTTTTTATTTGTTTATTTTTCTTTGAAATCATAATATTGATTTAATAAAATTTTTCTTATTAATGTTGTTTTTACCTCAATAATTTGTTAGATATTGTTATCAATTGCCGTTTTTATTTATTTTTGTTTTTGTTATTGTTGGCAATTGGTGTTGAGTAACTGCCATAACAATGTTGCATTTTCTATGCCTATATTCCCACATATGTGAAAATACAAGATTGAGCCAGGCCCAACCCTGGAGTAGTGAGTATGTGGCTGTGGTGGCCACTCAAGCGGCGAGTCTTGTTGGTTGCGAGAGTCTCAAACGCTTTGGGCACTTTGCGAACTCATTTTCCGACTCAATCAAATCAAATAATTTATGTTTTGCAAAATGAACTGGCCAAGTGAGTGGAGGTCATGCATTTGCTGCCGTTGTTGTTGTTCTTGTTGTTGTTGTTGTTGCCGTGTGCCAATGCCAATAGAGCTGGCAACCAGTTGTCTGTGGTTGTTGTCTGGGCCCAAAGCACAGTTAAATCTCTTGGACTGGCCATAAAATGTGTTGATTTTTCCATTTGCCAGACGATGGGGCCCTAAAGCGCTGCAATGAGTATAAATAAGCGAACACCAAAAGACTTTCGCAAGGAAGAGATGTGGAAAGAAAAAGAGCTGTTGTGTTTAATTTTTTTTTTGTTTTTTTTTTTTTATTATCAAATATTTACAAGACAATATGCCAAGGGTTATATGTACAATTAAAGTGAGTTTGAGGCCTTTAGACAAAGTCAAACTCGAATCCATCCTCCTGGTACTCGTAGTCGCTGCCATCGCAGGTCACCTGCACGTATTTGTTGTCGCGATGCCAGTACTGGAACTCGTTGGGATGCAGATGGCTCCACATCATATCGCTGAACACTTGCAACGGCTTCGGGTTGCGCTCGTAGGCACGAATGTTCACCAGCTTCTGCAGCTTGTCGGTGTTGCTGTGATAGGCATTGAGAGCGAGTTGTGTCAGCTGCGGGCACTCGGCAACCAATTCCATCATTTGATTTTCTCGCACAATCTCCCAGCCACTGAAGCTGAGCACCTGCATCTGATGGCAGGGAATGTGCTTGCGATCCAGGAAGAACACATCGTGATTCCAATTCTCGCAGACCAGAGCTCGCAGCTTGGGCAGCTCCAGCAGCAGACTGTTTTGCCAGCGGGCAGGCAATTGGATGACCTCATTGTTCAGCGCAATCCTTGTGATGCATTCACTCTTCGCCACGATGATCTGCTGGAAGATGGTCTCCTGGTCGGCATTCAGTTGGCGGGAGTCATCGAATCGCACGGCCAATTTGCGTAGCTTGGGCAGCTGCAGTATCTGTGGCACCATATTCTCCACTGTGCTCAGATTGATCTTGAGTACCTCCAGATTGGGCAGCTTGATGTCGTGTAGGCGCACATGGCTGTCAAAGGAATCCGTGATGTCCAAGACGCGTAAGTTTGTCATGCTCAGGCAGATCTCCTGCATCCAGCGGCTGTCCAAAGGAACTGAATGGTACATCGACTTGAATGCCAATTGTTCCAGCTTCCTGAAGCCACGCATATGGGCACCAGAGAGATTCATGCAGCTGGTGAGACGCTTCAGATTTGGTAGCATTGCAGTCAGATCACGAACGTCCTCGTCGCACATGGTGGTCGGATTGCCAGCGAGGACACAGCTCTCAACGCTGGGGAAGCGCATGATGCTGATGTCGCACAAATGTGTGATGTAATCGTAGAACTCGGCAAAGGCGCCAACGCCATCCTCATGCACATGCAGCTCAGTGAAGTAGGGCGACATTTGTTCCATGAAGAAGACATAGTCCTCGATGTCGAGCAGGCCCAAGAATGCGGTGTTTGGGCCAACGATGCAGTAATGCCAACGCTTTTGCCACATCTTCAGAATCTGAGGCAAGAATTGAGGATAGGCACGTGCCATTCTCACCTGATCGCTGAGATAATCGATGCGCTCAAAGATCTGCTCGAAGAAGATCTCGTGCAGGTTGTCAATGTAGTTTGGTGGCAATGGATCGGGCAATTGCCTCTTCTGGGCATCCAAAGCGTGCTTGTAGAACTTGGTGTTTTGCAGCATGTTGATATGAGTTGGTGTTTGTTTATTTGGTGTTTGATAAAGTAACTTGTTTTAGATTTCACTAGAACACTTTTGGTATTTCACAAATTTGTATAACTTGTTGTTTGAACTTTGATCTTGATTCAGTTGTTTGAACGGTTGAAGAACAGTTGCTCTGAGTTGAGATGTTGCTCGGTTGATGATTGTCGGATGACTGTGATGACTTAGCTCAGAAGTTGCAGTTTATATATTGCAACAGGTAATAAGGATAGTTCCACAGGTAAGGGATTAGCGAGAATATTTCGTCCTTTGCGAACTGCCCCGAAAAAAGGGATTATCTAACGTTTACCCGCTAATCCCTGATGACAGCTGGCGTCGCCAAAAGTATTTACCGCGAAAGTGTTGACACTGGAATCACAGGTAGTAAAGTGCTTACCTGTCTCTACCATCTCTCTCCCCTGCTCATGTTGCCACCCGCGCCTTAGAGAGAGATCTTGCTCCTGGATCGTGCCTGCAACATAAATTGCATTTACTACCAGTGTCTGCAATTTGTACACGTACGTTTTTGTGTGTTTGGCTTGCTGTACGCTTATCTGTACAGTTATCGCCGTCTAGTTTGCATATTACACGACTGCAGACGTGTAAGTTTCAGCCTCGCCGGATGCGTTCGCAAACGTGGTCAAGATTTTAGTTTTTGGCTTGTTTGTTTGTCGCTTTCCTAGGAAACTGCAGATAGCAGCCACTACAGCAACAACAACAGCAACAGCAACGGAAGAAGCGTCTCTCTCTCTCTCTCTCAACTCTTTTGTGTGCTTTTGTTGCGCGATCTAATAATCAAAAGTTGTGTTCTACTGCTGCTGCTTCTTTTTCGAAACAGCTTAGCGAACGATTAGAGCCAACCAAATGACAATGTGTATGAGATTGAGAAAGGCTGCTGAGCATCAGAATGAGAATGAGAATGGCGATGCCTGCAGGTTCACACCAGCAACTGTCACACAATAGCCATTGATAAGCGAGTATTTTGGTCAAAGTAGATGTGTAGCTGATACCCTGGAAATTTTGTATTTGAATGAGTTTGAACGATAAAGGATTTTTAGTTGCCAAACTCAATCGCAAAGTTCTTCTACTTTTTTTTAATAATAACGTTAATTTTAACTTAAAGTATATCTTAACAATTTAGAGCAAAGAGCTATTCTTCCTTTGCAATATCTTTGAATTTTACTTCTTGCTTTTGAGTTTCCCTTTAAACCTTTAGTATCCCTCTTGCTATTCTTTCTCTGCAATTTATTTGCAGTTTGTTAGAATTTGTAGCTGCCAAACTTAGAAGTAAAGTCCTTCTACTTTTTTTGTAACTTAACTTAAAGTACTTCTTAAGATTTGAAAGAGATATTCTTACTGTGCAATTTCTTTGTTTTGAGTTTTACTATAAGCAACCTCTAGAGTCCCTTTTGATATTCTTTTTCTGCGCTTAATTTGTGTTGTATCTTTTTCTGTCTTTCATGTTATACCAATTGTCACCTTTAGTATCCCCCTTAAAGATCAGTTGTAGGGTATCTCTTAATTGAGTAGTTTATGCTTTGCTTGTAGCGGGTTAAATTTGAACCGAAACCTGCTGCTTGTCAATTGTCGCAGTGGTCTCTTTGTTGCAGCTAATGGCATTGTTGTCAACTTGTGTGTATCGCCTGTCAAAGCATAAAACTGAGACTAGACAATGCCAATGCCTTCCTCTCCATCCCCCCATAAACTCTGAACCCAGGGAAGCCAACGATTGTCTAATGTCCGGAGCTATGGTGTAAAATATTATTATTTGTTCGTTGTTCATAATTTTCAACAAATTTCATTGAGCAAAGAGCTAAAAGTATTCTGGCTTTCAATGGGGCGCTGGAAAGCTGTTTCACACGATGCAAATGCACTTGTCTTTCCGTCTAAACTCGGCTCAATCTGGCCACGATTCCGATACCATAATTTGAGTTGTGTATTTTTCTGTATTTCTTTTTGGGTCTTGGGTTGATTTGGTTATTTGACTGTCTTATCTCAGATCAGTGTCGATCAAATGCGGCAGACGAATTGTGAAACATGACGTACGATATTACGATATGTACGGGTATTTTATTTTCTTCTGCGAGTGAGAGAGAGCGGGACGCAGGGGCAACTTGAGCTCTCTTGCTTGAGACTGTTTTAATAATTTTGACGTAATCACATCACAACAATCTGCCTTCGGAGACTTAGCTTTGTCTTGGGCTGTGAGTTTGTGTCTCGAGTCTCTCAAGTGGACAATATTTTTTTCCGTCTTTCTTTTAACGAATTGCCCGGCGAACGTTTGTGATTTGTTCATTTAAATGAATTACAATATTTTATCTTTAAACAGAGATCGTTGCCATGACATACAAATGAGCAAGCTTTCCAAGAGTTTTCGATTTTTTTTCTTTCTTTCAATTTTTGAATCTCAGCTCAGATGAATTTGAGAACTTTCCAAGCAGCTGTCGTTTTTTTTCCCGAAATCCCAATAATCATAAAAGGCAGTTTCGTATATTGGCTCTGGCCATGTTTGATCCTGAGCAGCAGCAGCAGCTGCTGCTACTGCTCTGGCTTTATGACCACGTTGGCAGGTAAAGTGCGGCTCACACTCGCTGGCCAAATGATTTCACACCTCCAGACATGATGAGCAAGCAAGCGGAGAAGCAAGCAAAGACAGCGAAATGAAGCGCACGTTTTTAATTCATTTGTTCTAAAACTTAATCAGCCCAAGTGCGAACTGTTGCAACTGCAACTGTTGCAGCAGCAGCGACTGCTCCTGTGGCAAGACAAGAAGTCGTGATTGCGCAACTCATAACTCACAAAAGAAGGCTCCAAGTTGAACTTGACTACTGTGGTTAGCCCCTCAGAGCGAAAGGTAAGCTGCCACAGGCCAAGATGCCACTTGGCAGCATACACTGCTATAAAAAAAGTGTGGAAAAAGTGATTCAAATTAGGAATGAAACAATTAGTTTATTTTTAATATCAAAAATGTGTTTATTTTATCTAATAATGTAAATAAAATTATTTTAAATTCTGTTTACAATTTTAACTTTTTTATTAAATTGATCCACAACAATCTTTAACTCCATTACTCCTTGTGTATAAATGGGCGAATGGAGGCAACTTTTTGCTTACATTGTTTAATTAAAAACGTTGCCGTCTTTGCCGTTGTTGTTGTTGTTGTTGTTCTTGTTGGTGTTGCTGTTGCCACGTACTGAAGACGCTGTCCATGACAACGAGATGAGTCTGCGGTTGAGAGACAGACGGCAAGTTGCAAACTGCAACTCTTTTGACTCTCGAGCCTCTCGAGTGGCTCAAAAGGACGACACGTTTTGGCTTCTGTGCAAAGCTGTGTTTGTTCATTTTGCTGCTGCGCGGTAGCAGCCACAAGAGGCAACAAACAACGCTGCAACAGCAACGGCAACAGCAAGAGCAATACACGAGCGCCCAGCACCACTTGCACCACAATTACTGGATGAGGGGCACTAAGACTACGATTGCTGTTGCCACTACTGCTGCTTAATTTTAAAGGCTGCCAGCGATTATATTGCTCCAGAAATGTACGAAAAGTGCATTTGGTGTTGCCTTCTTAAGGTAGGGTATCTTGACTTTGTGAAACATTTTGTTGCTGCTAACAAAAACGTTTGAAACTAGTTTCCTACTCTTATGTTTAAGCAAAGACTTAATAATTAGTTTCATAGAATAGATTTATAGTTTGCAAAAGCTTTAATGAATCTTATAATAAGAATATATAAATTAAAAGCGGTGAATCCTACAAAAAGTTAAATTTTGAGATTTACTCTTTTTTTAGTATGTATATTTCAACTATAAGATTATTTCAAGTTCTTGTTATTTGAAATTTCAAAAGTATTTTTGTATTATATCGGCTTAAGATACATACAGCTGTGAACTTTGAAATAACAGTGCCACATATTCCTTTATGATAATTAATTGCTTGAACATTTTTTCTTAAAATGAAACATAGAGATAAAAAACAAGCAAAAACCCCGTTAGATTTTTTCATTTTTTCTGTTACTTTAAAATTTGTACATATGAGCCCAACGTTTTGGCTGCTCACTGAAATAGCAGTTTGCGATTTTCTTCCACGTTTCACATCTTGACTCTTAAGCAATAATCTTGGAAATTTCTTATATATTTATGTTAAATATTGCAAAAACTTTAGTGTATCTGGAATTGTGTGCTTTGTGGCTGCAATGCTGATCTACTCAGCGCGTGTATTTATAATTCGCGAATCATGTTGCATTGTTCGGGGCGGCTGCTGCTACTGCTTCTGCTGCTGCTGCTGCTGTTGGTGATGATGAGGAGCTTCACTTTTATGGCCAGTGGCAATGATGGGGCACATTTTAAGACGTCGCTCTCGACGCCTCGATCTGAAGCTGGGGCTGTGGTTGTATGGCTCGATCTTGGCTCCTGTATGGCTCGCCTTTAACAATGACAATTGTTAGCGCTGCGCCTGATTATTTTGACTTGATAACGAGCTAAACAATAAAAACAAACTGAGTTCTGAACAGAGAACTGAACTGAACTGAACAACTCTGCCGAGTCATGTTTATCAGGAGAAGACGAAGTGCCAGTCGAGACCCAATGCCAGTCTCAGGACTCGTCTCATCTCGTCTCGTCTCACTCTATGTCCGCTTGTTTTGTAATCAATTTGAATGCCGTGAGTTTTGAATCTGAATCTGAATCTCAGTTCTGAGTTACAACACAGCAGCAGTCAACAGCAGAGTCTCGGTTTGAGTTGTTTGTTGCTTATTTGTTGTGATTTCTTAAGTTGTTGCAATTATGTTCAGTCTGTTTGTCAGTTCGTTTATTTATTTATTTTGTTGTTATAGCTGATGTTTCAACACATTGACAAACAGAAACTAAAAAGACACAAATTAACATTTGTGCCTTAAATTATATTTGTGTTTGCTACTTTAATGTTTATCTTTTTTTGTACTTTTAAAGACCAGGTCATAAATTGGCTAAACAATAAGCAACTAACTATCGCTACAAGCCATTTGACCAAGAACTCCTTTTCTGCCCCTCCCTCCCTCCATCCAGCTGTTCGTTGATGCGTAACAAAATGTAGAACGACTACCAGACACAGCTACCAAAAGACGGCTGCCGTTACACTTCCAGATCCAGACTTCATTGTGTGTCTCGGCCAGATTAGCATAAGAATGCAACCTGCGGCAGGCCCCCATCTGGTAGCTCTCCGCTGCCGCCGTGTGCTGCACCCATAACGAATGTGCCACACTCGTAAAGCTGCAACCGAATATAACCAAAAAAAAAATAAAGCACTTGCTCCGGTCAGTTTGTCTCACTCTATTTCTATTGTTTAGGCAACCATTTTAATAGATTTTATTGCAAATAGTTTTGGTAGCAGCTGAAAAGCGTTGATAGCTTCTGTGGATGCGTAAAACACTTTGGATCAGTCTCATTTTTAATAGTCTGATCTATTCAATATTTCGCTTTGTTTCCCCGCTCTAATCTTTATGAGCTCCGAAAGTACTTCTGAAATTATCTAGCTTTGTCTGACTTTTTAAAACATTTAATACCATATCTGATCTAAGATACGAAGATACTATATAACTTTCTTTTGTGTTGCTTGTGTACAAGTATAACTAGATGTTCGAGTAATTGGTAAGATCGATTCTCAGCTGCATTTCTTTGTATAACAATTGCTTTCACCTAGGTGATCGGTCTCTATCCATTATTGGGCTCGAATCTCTTGGCAATCTCTGGTCTCTAGGGACCGCACAGACCGTTTGTGTTGCAGAGCTACACTCATCATTGTACACTTGACTTGAACTTTGAATCAATTCATAAATCAACAAATCATTAATTTTTCACTCCTACAATCCCTTCTTCGACTTCGACTGTCTTTCATGCTCGACTTGTTCGCCGTCCGTGACCAGAGCAGAGACCAGACCAGAATCTTAGACCCAGTGAACCTTTTGTCTTCTCGGCGCACAGTGGGAAATCTTAGCTCCCACAATTAATCAACTGACTTGGTTCGTTGAGCAATGATATGGAACCGCCGCAAACAACACACCCAGTTAATTTGTTTATTGATCTATTGTGCAGCATTTTCTGTGGCAATAGCCACAACCTAACATGCTAATTAAAATGGCTGTTCACATGGTAAATCACTCGCAAAGCTTCACCTGCTGAACCCCACACAAGTGGTTCGATTGCCTCGTTCGCCTCAATTCATTTCCATGTTTTTAACTGTTTCGATTTTTATGTTTTTGCATTTAGTTGAAATATCCTGTCGGTGTTTATTATTGGCAATTCAAAGGAAGTTTAGCGGCATGCTAAGTAAGATCTCTTATCGTTCCCTCTTCATAAATATCTGTGCAGAGCTGTGAGAGATAGCGCTCACACTATTTATTATACAAATACATATTGTAGCTGCTGTTGCTGCGGCTGCGACTGCGGCTGCTTATCGTTGCATATGATCAGGCCGCAGATTCCGATCCTCAGACAGACGCTGGTTGGTTGGTTGGTCTCCCCAATGCAAGTCGATCGAGTTCGATCGTCGATCGTTTCGATCTGCGATTGATTGATAATAGCACGAAATGCTGTTGTAAACGGGTTAACTGAAAAAAGTAAACAGAAAACTCATTAACGCAATAATTAAGACGACAACAAGGTTTTTAAGATAAACAGCAAAACCAGCGACATGCCAACCAGAGCCAGCACTGAGGGGTTAGAGGTTTTGCCACTGCACTAAGAGAAAAACTATATTGAATTTTCATTCAAATGAAATTAGTAATTATACTTATGCTTTCTAATAATTATTATTAAAAACGTATTTTCAACTTTATTTAGTTAACTAAATTTAACATCAATGTGATTATCTTAAATTGTGTTTTCCCCTCAACATTTTTTTTGAGTGTTTAATCTTGGGATTTCTCCAGACTCTGTGACGCTGACGGGCTGCTTAGGCATTTGTCCTGCGCCACGAGACAGTGTCTCTTTTGTGGTGTACCTGCTCTCAGCTCCAGATGTGATAATGATAAAGGGCTGCTACATCAATCGCTGACAGTTGGGCTACCACACTTTTCATTTGCCTGACTGCCCCTTCCTGCCAACCGGGCAGTCAGCTTGTTGTTTGTTGATCCCTCTCTCCTCTCTCTCTGTCTCTCTCTTTCTACCTCCTCATGTCACTGTCCTAAGCCGGGACTGAACTGATCTTGAATCCTCTGCGCGATGCGTAAGTACCACTTCACGCTCTGCGATGCCTGACTGTGATAAGATATACAGGTTTCGCATCGCCAGCGCGAGATATTTATTGTGAAATTGATTTTTTATTACACTGTCACATTTGGCCCGGTACCAAGGCGATCGCACACACATTCCACCAGCCTGCTTCTTCCCTGCTGTTGCTCCCGAGATCGCTTGCCTCATCTTTAGTTTCAAGTGTGTGTGTGTCTGGATCTGTAGACCGCATTCAAGACCAGCAGCAAGCGGGCAATTTTACGCTTCATTTAGCGTGACGTTTAATTGGAAGTTGCTACGTTCCATTTTCCAGGTGATCGGAGTAGGTGATCAAGCATCACGGGTTGCCTTTTCGCAGATAGAATTGATCGATTGTTTCGGCTGTTTAATTGATTTTTGTTTTGACTCGTTTATGAATATGGAAATATGAATGCATGACTGTCGAAAATATGGCAAAGAATATGCTTGATCATGGCAATTAAAATAACATGATCATTGATCAACAGTCGAGAGTCAAAATCAGAAAAGAAGAGTTGAGAGCAGCAAGAGAATGCGAGAGAATTTTGTCGTTTGTTGTGCCCTCTCGCTACACTTAGGGAGCGCATCAAGCCGCAAGCTTGGCACCTCCTGGCGTTATTTAATTATGGCGCTGATAACATTCCGCGTAGATGGTGGCAATTATTCATCGAGAGTCAGCTATAAGGAGGATCGCTTGGGCAGATCGGTAGCAATCCCAATCCACCAGCTAGACGCAATAAATAAACCAACATGATAAATGGCGCGCCCCGTTTTTAAATGTATTTTAAATGCAATTCGAATGTGGCAATGGGTAGCCGATGCGATGCGATGCGATGCAACAACCAATGCCAAAGCCGACGGGCAGCGGCGCCTGTTGCCGCTCATTACGAGGATAATTTATGATGTCCAAGTGTGAAGGACGCCGCCGGACGACACGGCAGCTAAACCTGCCATATGACCAGCAAATAAAAGAAACAAATAACACAACAACAACCACAAAATACAAAGTGGCAAATCAAAGTGAAAATTGAAAGATCCGATGTACATAGAAAAATCTTCCTTCAAGAGTGTGGGCAAAAAGTTGTCATAGAGAACAGAGCTGAAATCTATCAGAATTAGCAATTCATTTCGCTCTGGTCGATTTGAGACATTTTTCCCGTCGGCAGAGGGGAATTAAACGTGGCAAATATGTGTATGACATCTTTAGCGTGCGTCACATATCATTTAAACAACTTAATTAGATTGCGAATAAGTCACCAAGCCACACCGAAGTTGTGGCATTTTGTCTCACTAGGGTTGCCGCTTGCTGACATCCACTTGGCGCCAGCGTTGACAAATGCCTGGGTGGTAGCATGCCACAAAATGCGGAGCGTCAGACACCCAGATAGCGAGCGAGCGACTCCCTTCTTTAAGTTATCTGATCACCCTCAACTGCAGTTTGTTTATAGCCCTGGCACTTATAATATCATTAAAATGATATCAATGATATCCACATAGGGAGGGGGGAAAATACTTGAAATACTTTTCATACGACTTGAACAAGTTTAAGCAGTGATATTATCATTTTAAAATATTATTTATGTCACATCTTTTAATTTAGTAATATACTGTCTGCATTGTTTCGCCGTCAGATGGCGCCAGCGGAGATCATCCAAATTGGATTGCTGCTGTTTCTTAAACAGCTTTTTAAATGAGCTTCAAATCAGTGCAATCTTTTCAACAAAATATTGTTAAACCGTTTTTTAAGTCATGCTGTTTTCCAACTTAACATATGTTAAGAGGCTTGGTGCATTTATTTAAACATTTATCGCTTTATAAAATATGCATTATTAGACAAACATTATAAAGAAATTTGGTGTCTTGACCCGCGACTGTTGCATGTTTGTTTTCTTGTCACCTGCTGTTTATGTACCAAAATCAGCATCTAATTGTGAACTGCCCAGATTCCGCCTATTTTATTCTTGTTGTTGTTGTTGGTTTGTTATCCAGTTCTCTTTTTCGTGATGATGCTGCATACATAAATTAACAGACGCTTTGCTCCAAATAAACTGACATAATTGCCGTTGAATTTATGGCGGTTTCTGTGCCCCAGGGATGTTGCTTTTTTTGTTTTTTTGTTTTTCATCGGACATGTTAAGACAAAGGCAAAGTGTCAAAGCAAGTCATTAGGGCTACAAGTGGAAATGAAGTTCGGAGAGAAATGCAATTAATTAAGCATTTCTCTGCCTCTGTGCATTGTTTCGTTTTTGAATACCCTGTATACTATATATGAGCAGAAGGAAGTTCTAATAGTTAAACTAAAGTGTACAAAATTCGTAATAGAATAGTCTGAAGGCGCAAATAAGTTAAACAACTTTTCCTGATGATATTTATTTTAAGTTGCACACTTTTATTTATAATATAAAAAAATGAGAGCAAAACAGAGCTGTATTATTCTTAAAATATACTAAATGTAGTATACCAAGAGATATATTTGGTATATTTATATAGTAATACATTCAGAATATACCATATAGTATAAAATATACCAGATTGTCATTGTATGCTTACAAATTTCGATTATTTTTCGTTTTGCGGATGTGGAAATTATTTGAAATAAACTTGATTTGCTGAAAAAAATTAATTTTTTTCTCACCTTAGGGTATTTTGAAGTCCGAACTCTATCAGCTATCTACAGCTTGTTATATTTTCTCGAAATTTTTCACTTTGTCGCCACATTTTCAGTTCGAGATGCCGACGCTGTGATAACGCAAACTGCGATAAAATCTGATCAAAATATAAATTTTTTCTTAATTTCTCGTTTAGGTTTTTTTTGTTATTATGTATCGGTCGGTTTTTCTGGTCTTCAAATCAAAAACAACAGAGAAAAAAAAACGGAAAATCGAAAAGAAAAACATAATAAATTGCTCTGCTATGGTATATTAGAAAACTAAAAAAAAAAAATGTGCATTGTGGCAGTTTGGGGCAATTTTCTCTGTCTCTTGCTGGGGCTAATTTGCCAATTTAGAGGCACGCCAAGTGGAGATTGATCATAAAAATTGATTTTTTGCTTAAGAGAGTCGTGACGCCAATTGAATTCAATTTGCCATGAAGAAGAAGGTGTTGCTAGAGAACGCCTAAGCTAAAGCGCAAAAAACGTAAAAGCGAAAAGCAAAGGTGATTTGCTTGTCATATAAATATGTTTGATTTTCGGTTTTGGGTGCTTGAGATTTATGAGTGCCAGGCATGGCTGTGGCGCAAAGGCCATAGATCAAACATTGGCTCTGGAATGTCTCCATAAATGGTCGCTTTAAGTCGCGATAATGAGCTTGGAAATGCATAAAATGACGGGCAAAACTTTATGACACTGCGGTGCATAGCTAAGCAGCGTTTGTTTTTCTGGGTTTTGTTCTGGCACGCCCCATAGGGGGGATGTCGAATAGTAGAGACCTTGGGTGCCTATTTGCCCAGACACTCTTCTCTTCTCTTTTTTTTTTTGGGTAGAAAAGCACGCCCATAAAATAATTAAAAGTTGAACAAAAAGCCTAGACAATAGGCCAGACTGGATAGTTTAGTTTCTTGAGCTGTTGTTGTGATCATTAAGCTGATGTTTCAGTTGTCTCTGTTTGTGTCTATGTCTGTTTGTGTTTCTATTTCGATTTGTGTTTTTTGTTTGTGTCTTTTGTTTTTATTTTGAAGCTGTACCCGCATTGTAGACACGACGTTAACAAGCGTGTTATAGTTTTCTAATGAAGTCATTTCGGTTATTTTCTAATTAGGAGCTGTCGCACGGTTTTGCTGTGGTTTTTGATTTTGTAGTTTTTGGGGGTTTTGCCTTTGGGGTTCTCTCGCACAAATACGAACGATCGAACGATCGATCGATCGCTTTCTAATTAATGAACGAACATGTCATCAGTTTTGTGGTACATGCATGTTGCCTTGAGGGGCATTTATATGCATTTATTGCCTTGCTCTGTGTTAGATTTTGAATTTTTATGGTCTTTTAACAAGACTCACGGCCCCAAAGACTGTTGCATAAACTGCACTTTTATGCCAGTTAATAACTTTATTAGAGTCCAAAAAAACTGAAACAACAATGAAAAGCAACAACAACGACAATGAAAAGCTGGAAAAATGCTCGGTTTGCTTTTATGTTCCGTGTATGTTTGTTGAACGAGTTTTTATGGCCACAAATGGAATTTATTACTAGAAATGAGTTTGAACTATATTTTACAGTAGTTTACCAGCTTTATGGCCATGTACCGTAACGCCATCACCAACCTAACTTGATCTTGGATCAACCGATGATCCTAGGCCCTGCCAATACTCAATATTCTCCTCCACCTTCTCTTCCTCCCTCTCTCTATTCCATTAACATGAGCTGTGGAGAGAAACTGTGTGCTCTGCTGCTGCTGCTGCTGCTGGGAGAAGAGTGAAGGCTAATAAAAAATCGTAACTGACATTTTTCGTTTACGAAAATGTCACAAATTCACAGCGGGACTGTTGCCAATACAAGTGATTTAAATTCAATAAATCATTGAAATGCCCCGGACCAGCATCACACAGCATCTCAATGAGATGAGCTGAGCTGAGCTCAGTTGAGGAGCAGCAGCAGCAACAGAGCGAGCAGCAGCAGCCACAACCATATTCATACTCCAATACCGATCCATCCGGTATCGAATGCAAAACCAAAAAGCAAAAGCCAAACCAAACCATACCAAACAACGTTTAACTTTTTTTTTTCTCAGGTAAAAGTTGTCTGGGCCCTGGCCATATTGCGATTTAATTACAATTGCGGCTCGGGCTCCTCTTCTCTGGGCCCGGCCATCATCTCATTTAAATTGGCTATTAGCCCCGACTATTGGCAATCGAGAGACAGAGCCAGAGAGCTAGACCACAAATGTTGAGTTGTTGTAGCTTTATCCAAATTTAAACGCGTTTCTCGTTTCTCTCATTTTTATTTGTGGTGATTTGTGGGTGCTCTGGAAATGCGGGTTTGATTTGAATACCTCCTTAGAATGTTATTTTATTATTGGAGCGACTTCTTAAGCTGTCTCAGCTATAAAAAAAAACTAACAGAAATTGAAATATATTTGAGATGCCTGACATTTAAAAAAGAAATTAAGAGCAGGATTTATAACTTGGCATATTTTTTATTAGTTTAATTTGATTATGCCATTAAATGAAATTATAAACTTAAACATATTTATTTCCTGGTAAAGTGCTTTTTATAAATTTATTTCAATTTAAAGTTCAAGTGGCTGTTAACTTGTCATAAAGCTGCGCGAAAACACTTGATAAATCAATGATTTCTTCGACTTTCTGACTACCTTTTATTTTCGTGTTTTTTTTTGCAATGTAATTCAATTTGCATCCTTTGCATTGCGTTGCTCTTTCGTTCCGGTGCAGCGACTGATGTTGTCAATTCTTTGACCTTCCTGTCGCACAACTGAACTCTTTGCTCTTAATGAGAAAGTTGCTGGTGTGTGTGTGTGTGTGTGTGTTGCCACGCCGAATCGCAACACTTTTGACTTTGACTTTGACTCTTAACATATTTATGGGTTTTTATGTACGCCGTTACCGCGTGCCAAGTTTAAACACACGATGCAATGTCGTCTCTTGCGAGTGGATGCCGCTGATGTGTGTGTTTGTGTCTGAGTGTGTGTTTGTGTGGATCCGGGGCAGCCTTGTGGCAGAGAGTCAAGCGAGAGACCAACCAAGCTGTGTGGCAGCCTTTTTGGCATTCATAAATTTGTAACTTCACTTGGCGTGACAATTGCAACACATTCGTGTGTACATTAGTCCGGCCCTCGATCGGCCCTCGTCGTCATCGTGTCGTCGTCGTCTGCGTTGGGTTGGGTTGGTCGATTCTGGGGATATGTGGGGAAAATAGACGTTTCATTGTCGCCTCAACTCTCGATCTGTGCCTCTTCCTCTTGGCCATCGAAGAGCAGCGCCTGCGCCGCTTTTATTTATCGGTGCCGGTGCGCAGCGTGTCCAAATGAATGGTCAGGAGAAGTCGTCGAAGGAGAAGCAGCGGAGGACCACAATGGGGATGGGGATGGAGATGGAGTTGGAGATGAGAAGCAGGAGGCAGCGCGATGGCAGCGCGCGCGTGTGGCGTCGCCGGTTTTGGCCTGTCCATTATAATGTTGTTGCTCTCATTGTTGGCTCTCGATAAGCCGGCAATCTGGCATGGTGTCTCATGCCTTGTGGACCCTTTCATGTTCACAAGATGTAGCTTTTGCTAGTTTTACAAGATGTTTCCTGTCGTCGCAGCCGCATCGAATTGTTGTCAATAAGCGCGAACAGACAAAAGGGACGAAACAGACGGACAGACAGACAGACAAAAGTCTGATCTCTGGGCGACTGAGGCTCTGAGGGCATTTCAACAACAACGACATTCTTAATCATTGATTTAGACATTCGGAAATTGATTAGATGCATCTACGTTTGCTAGGCTACACTTGAAAAAATGCATTACAAATGTTGCGGGGAAAAAAAGTTCAGTAAATTTTATAAAATTATAAAAAAAAAAATCGTTGAGGATATATATAATAGGAGAAGCCTTCTAAGGACTATTTTGTAATTCGTAAATGAGTATTGGATCAAATAAAAATTCCTTGTATATAAGGAATACTTTTGTATGGCAAAAAAATGACAACTTATTAAGATTGTAGATGCTTTTGCTGACAATCTGGTATATTTTAGTACTTAATGGTATATTTTGAATGTGTTACTATATTTATATACCATATGTATACTTTGGTATATTTAGTATTTTAGTATGCAACATACCAAATACTGCATTTGGTATTTTTATATTTTTGTGGTATATTAATTCGGTATATTTTAAGAATAAGACTACACTGTTTTGGTCTTTTTCAGAATGGGTAGTTGGTATCTCACAGTCAAGTACATTTGACTATAGCTTGAATGCATATCTCCGATAAAACGTTGGACGAATAACTTAGAATTGTTTCTGTAATAAAATAAGATCAATTTACTATAATTTTTAAGCTAGTATTTTTTAAAAAATCCAATTCTTTATTATGTTATAAATTTTTCGTAATTTGGAAATCATCCTTTCTGAAAACCATTTGACCAATGACTTATTATTACATTTGGTGTTTTTTTTTTTTGCAAGTGCAAGTAGAAAATAATATTTATAGAGCACCTCGTGATAAATAACAATTTGCATATTCGAACGTTGCATTTTGATGAGCGTTGAGGACACTTTTATGGTTGTCTCTCTGTCGCTGATTGCGCGTTCCATAAATTCCACAGCAATAGTGACCAATGTGGCCAAGGCACTTGGCTGGCGAATTTATGCGCTGGTAATTGGTTGATCTCTCTCTCTCTCTCTCTCTCTCTCTCTCTCTCTCTCTCTTGCCACAGTTGAATGTGTGGAGATGGGGGCCACCGTTTCATTTGGGGTATTTCATGCTATACATATGTTATGTATATACACAGGCGCGACGACCTCACTACGTTATCAATAAATTCAAATTGACACTTCACACTCGATATGTCACACGATATTCCTTCGACTTCGACACGACAAACCAAACACGTATTCCTCCCAAAATAAAAATAAAATAAAATAAAAATAAAACTATATACTGAGGCGAACCCAACCCAACTCAACGACAGCGACAGATATCAGCAGTAAGAACTGGAACTGGAACTCTTTTCAGACAGACCAACAGATACCCAAGAGTTGAATGTGTGTGTTGATGTGTGTGTGTGTGTTGTCTGAGCTGCAGGTTGCAGGTTGCTGGCTGTGGCCAAAAGGCCCCTAAAATATGATTGCGATTGAACACTGCAGGTTCATGTAATCTCTTAGCCAGAACAAACTTATTAAATGAGTGCCACAGCAAACTGGCCCGATAACTGGCCGCCGTCCAAACACAAAAGATAAACGCATATGATCATGTAAGAAATGCATTAAGGCGAAGTCCGAAGAAGTAACTCTCCTCTCATCCACATCGACATCCTCAACCTCATCCACATCGTTGCCAGCGTCATTAAAATCGCACAGAGGAGCGCCGACCAAATCGATGCCATCGCTTCATCTCTCCAACCTCATCCGTGCGTTGGGGTGGACCTGGCAGCCAGAGAATGTGATTTTCATTGCCCTACAATGGGGTGACGTGCAAAAGACTTCCACAACGACAATCAATGCGATTGCTTTGTCAGTCAACAGAAAATTTGATGTGTTTGCAACGGCAGCTAGATTGCTCTACGTTCGTAGGTGGTCAGAAATGTTGCTGAGAATATAAGAAAAATTCCTAAATGAAAGTGCTTTAATATCAAAATAAATCAAACTGGAAATATTCTGATAAACTGGAAATGTATTTTGTGTTCTACTTCAACACATTTCTAAAAGCTTATAGTCTTTGAACTCTAAAAAGAAGGAAAGATGGAGGAACACATTTGGATTACAGCTAATTTCTTTGGTCGTGAAGACCGAACTTTTATGATGCTTGTGGAGAACCTCGCCTTGCAATTGCAATTGCAAAAGTCTCATGATAAAGTTCACATTAAGAGTCTCGTTTTACAAAATGTAAACATGTTAAGGGTTAATAAACATAAATAATCTACGCTTATTAACGGCCCCAAAGGAGCGACGGCACTTTGTGAGCTGAGCGCACGATGAAGATGATCCCAGCTCAGAGGCGTCGGGAGAGTCCCGTGCGTTGTTATCAGTGAGCGTGCATTTTGCAAAGGTGTTTTCGCCTGTTTTGATTGGGCCCGACAAAATTTTCGCCAGAAGAGAAACACGCTTCGCTTCGCTGCTGTCATGTGGTAGCCCAAGTGGAGACGACGGCGCTTCCATCAACCAAGTTCCATCATCATCATCAGCATGAAATATGTGCCAACTACTGATAGTGCTGTCAATGCAACTTAATTAGCCAAAGTCCGAAAGAGAGCGAGAGGCACACTTATCGCCCTTAATTAAGTTGCGGCCAATTTGTCAGACAATTAAAGGCATTTTTTTGTTGTGCTGATTTTTTGCGGCAGGTCGCGACACAAAGTCCACAACACAAAAAAATGCTGAAGAGAGAAAAGAAAACTGATTAAGAGTGAAATAACTGGCGCCTAGACGGTGTGTAACATAAGCCGCAATTGCAACGAGAAGCCGCCAAGAACCGGCTACTGCCGACTACTACATAGTTGGTTAGCTGGCTAACTGGCCAAGCTACTGACTAAGCCAAGTCAAAGCATTTAAACATCACCTTAGGCCTCATTAAAAACAAAATATTATGTAAATTTCATTAAATTACACACAAATCAATGTTGAAAGCGGCTTTGTGGTGAACCGTGGTAGACAAGAGGAGAGTTCGCGGAGGGAGATGTAGTTGTAGCTGCAGCTGAAGCTGAAGCTGGAACCAAAGCCGTCGCCTTGTTGAGCCAATGAGTATTCAAATGGACACTTGTCAAGCCATGCAAGCGGCTACTAAATCATATTAAGACTAGACAAGGATTTTTTTCGTTTTTGCTACAAACTAAAATTGGTGTAACATGTAGCAAGGTAGTTGTGGATGAGGGTGGTAAGGGGGAGGAAAACAGGGGAAGTTGCAGTGCAGTCGCAAGTGAAAACTGCGCTACGCATGATGTTCACTTGACACGCAACGTGGCGACGACGACGACGGACCAAAGCAGGTCCACACAACAGCAGCATCCAGAAAACGACAATCCAACCACATTTACAACAAGCACATCTACAACATCCTCAGCTTTTGAGCGAGAGATCTGTTTAATTTTTATTTAATTAAGTTGCGATTTCTGTGACATGCCAGGCGACGGCTAAAATGTAAACATCTACACAAAAATCTCTTGGCATTTTAGCCAACTCTTTTCAACCACTGACAGCTGCTTGATGTGCTTGGTTGGTTGGCTGGCTGTATTCAAAAGCCACAACAACGTGGTGGAAACTATGGAAACCTCCAAGCGAAATAATATCCGCAAAATATTTGCTTGTTTTATGGCAATTTTAATTTAAATTGTCGCTAAAACATGTACAACATTTTCAACGGTTTTCAATAAAGATTAAGCTTGATTTTGGCGCGCAAGTTGCTCTGCAACGAATACCCTGTAAATTAATATGCAAACGATTTAGACAGTGACAACATTACAAGTTTTTTTTTGCCCAGTATAACGAAGTTGAATATTTGATTATTTTAGTATAAAAGTGACAAATATTAAGTGTGACAGAACATATTTTATTTACCTAAGATTTGACTTTAATGTTCTTGTTGGTCTACTTTGAGAATATGTTTTCTAATTGGATTTGTACATATGTTTTGTATGTAGGTTTTTTTTATTTATTGCTCTTCAAAAGGAATAATTTTTATTAATAATGTTAAATATTGAAAAGCAGCTGAAAGTAATGTAAATATTTTTTAATTTCATTTTTGTAGATTTGCTTTGGGAATAAATGGAACTTACATAGTTTATATTTTTTACACTTTTTTATATTATAAGGTATAGATTAATATATTAAATGAAGATATACATTCTTTGATTTTCTGACTTGAAATTCATTTATATATAAATGTATTATTACTTTATATACTTCTCTATATAGTAGTATAGATTACTGTATTAGATTCCTCAATTTCTTTTGTTGATCTACTTTAGAATTTATTTAACAATCGAAATTTTTTTTATTATCGTATTTATTTGGATTAAAAGTAAAGTACATATTTATTAAAGTTTCCGATTTTATAGAGCAATGATTACTACAAGATTTTTTATATCTAAATCAAATACAATTAAAGTGAGATAAATATTTATTATTATCCTTTTTGGTGGTTCTACTTTGAGAATAAATTTTGTAACTGGAATTTTAGATATGATTATTAACTGTTTTCTTTTTAATCACTATTTCAAATTTTCTATAATATCCTATGCAACTCTATTTATTTATTACACTTCTCTATGCAATTGGGTTAATATTTTATGCTGTAGCATTTCCTGGTCTGTCTGTTATGCAATATGTTAAGTATGATCATCTTCCGTCAGTGGACAGCAGAGTGATCTGTGGCATGCAATGCAATGAAGCTCTCTAATCCAGAGACTCTTGTGTGTGATTGCTTTGTCATTGCTATTGGCTTTGGCATAGATCTGATATGAGCCAAAACATGTGTAGGCCTGTCGATATAGCTGCCAACGTAGTTGCTGTTATTGTTGCTGTTGTTGTTGTTGTGGTGGCGGTGGTGCAGTGGCCATAAAGCCAGCGCCATTTGAGATTAAGTAACTGAGCGCAACATGTTTGTTCCGAGTCCCGTCGATCGTTGGCCAATAAACGAGGCGCTTATCTTAACAAAAAATCTCTAAATTGATCTCGCAAAACCTTTTAGCATATTTTGCGCGATTTGGCAGGCGATCAAGCGGTGTGTGTGTGTGTGTATTAGTGTGTGTGTTGAGGCCAGTTTTTCCGGGCCTACAAAAAACCGAGAGTTGTTGTATTTGGTGATACCCTTGGCTAAACAGTTTCTAAATTTGCATAGCTGAAATGTAACGATTAACTTGATTTATTTATAGAACTTATTACTACTTAATTCTAAGAAAATATATGTTAAATACTTTTAAACTTCTGTATGAATTATGAACTAAACTTCTTATAAAATCTCATTCATTTCTAAACTCGATTATATTTCTTTCGTTAGAGTATTTCTCTATTTTCATATCCCATAATAACTGCAAATTTTGTTCTGTTTTACTTGGCTAATTTTGTTGTTTATTTTTATATAAATATACATTTAAAATGT
This sequence comes from Drosophila albomicans, assembly GCF_009650485.2. Taxonomy (NCBI): domain Eukaryota; kingdom Metazoa; phylum Arthropoda; class Insecta; order Diptera; family Drosophilidae; genus Drosophila; species Drosophila albomicans. Next base: position 24,539,467 of record NC_047631.2, read on the forward strand.
CTTGATTTTTTATTTGTTGCCTTGCCTGGGCAACATAGTCTCCGAGTCGAAGGAAACTACTTACTAGTCTAGTTGACGGTAACTGAAGTCTGGCGCGAACTGCGCCCCATTAAAAACTGCCAGGCCATAGTCATAAACTTCTAAGCTATCAAATTACAGAACGATTTGTTAGATGCCGACCGATGCAAAAAGCCAACGCGCTCGCGTCTCTTTCGCTCTCTCGCTGACTTGACTGGGCGCACTAATGGATTGCCATGGCTCGAACCGGGTCTTCAGTCTTTTGGTTTTCAGTGGTCCTCGTCTGTTGGTCTGGACTTTAACTTGGTTTCGCTGAACTCTAATAGCTCATAGAGCGAAGAACGAGAAGCTGGAAGAGATGTGGAGAGAAGTCGCAGCATGTCGGCAATGCTGCGATATCTTTGTTATAAATCTGTGCGCCAAGTTCAACATGGGTTTAGGCCGCATGCTGTGTTTGTTGTAGCTGTTGTTGTTGCTGTTGCTGCAACGTTTCCTGCAACTCGTAAAAACGCTCGTTTGTTGCCTTTTGGCACGCGCAGAGTGCGCAGCCTGCAGACCGAAAAGGTTAAGCTGGCCAACTTAACCCTCTGCCGCTTTACGCGAAAGTCGAAAGTTTTTCTAGCCATCATAAACGAATTGATGGGCTCAATTTTACAACTTTATAACATTTTCGGTTGCTCTCGGGGCTTTTTTTTTTTGTTTTTTTGGGGGGACATAAATGTCTCATGGGAGCTGCCAATTGGCTGTCAACTTGGCCAACAGCAAATTGCATCATTTGCATGTGGCACACGAACCGAGCTCTCAAAGTAAGCCATTAACAGTGACTTTACAGCTGCCGCTGCCACGTTTTTTTAATTGTTGCAACTGCGTCTTAAAGTCTCCAAAGCCAGCTTCAAAGCCAATGCAAAATCAATTGCTTTTCCGCCCGCTGTGCGACCCGCCTCGTAAATAAATAGACGCAGTTTCGTTGCAGTTTCGGCTTTATGACCAGGACAAAGGCGTCCGTTTGCAGCTTTGACTTTTATAGCCAATTGCTCCCAAGTTTTCCCCTCGCTTCCGTCTTTTCCTTGAAGTTCGATCTATAGCACAACAGATCAGTCAATCAGGGCGTTGATGAGTATTACGCAAAGTAGGGGAAATTTCCAGAGAGAGAGAGCACTTACAACTCTCTCACATTTTCTTCCTCTCTTCAGTGCTGCAACGTTGCATTTCGAATTTCGAAAATAAACTGCAGGGGAGAGTTTGAACAATGAAATAGAGAGCGGCGACTGAGAGAGTATTGTGTGAGAGTGAGAGAGTTTTGTGGTGAGTATTGTGTGGTGAAGAGCCGATTGGTAGATCATTTGTTGAATCATGGTTGGAGTCTGTATGCGAATGCAATTGGTTTCTGATTTGCCAGTAAAACAATGTCTTATTTGCTTGGTGTGGACTTATTGTGCGAATGGGAGAGAATGTACAAACTCTAATTAGATAGAGAGTGGACATAAAATTGCTATTAAAATAAAGCGAAATTTTAACTTAAAAAGTGTGATAATAAATCAATGATTGTTGAAAGTGTTTCTCTTACTTTTATTAGAAATATATGACAGATCTTGATGAAGATAATCAAATCCAGTTCTTGAAATTTAACAGATTTATAGAAATATAGTATTTTCTTAACTTTAAGAGTAATAAAATCAAGTTTCTGTAACAGATTAATCGAGAAATAATAGTATAGTGTAATTTTAAAGTATTCATTCTAAAAGTATTTATTTACATATTTCATATTTGCAATTGACTACATTTTTTATATGATTATGACAAATATATTGTAGATTCATATATTCTTCTGTATTTGAAGTTTTCTTACATAAAATGAATGCACTTGTAAATTTATTTCCTATTATGAGTTGAACTAGCGCCGGCGCCGTTGTCAATTGTCACACTCGACGCACAAATGAAATATGAACTCGTGTAATCAACTCTAATCAGACCGAGAGTTTGAGGTAGCCACAGCAAAAGAGTAGCAATCATATTTTCGCGCCATTAAATTAGCCAAAGAATGCGGAAAGTCGCAAGTCAGAGTCGCAAGTTAGCGCAGCCAGCTGCCTCGCATCATAAGTAACAACTAGTTTCAAATCGAAATTCAAAATGCGAACTGCAGCTGAGTCGCTGCAACTGCGACTGCGACTGCCCTCAGCTACTTAAAGACAATCAGCACGAAGTCGCTGTCCCTGTCCCAATGCAACAGTAATATCTCTTATCCCGAGCATTAGAATTTGTCTCTGCGCCGACTGCCGGCGGCTCTAACAAGCGTTGCATGCAGCCGCATCAGCAGCAGTAAACGGCGCACGCGCCACATTCGCTTTCCGAAGTGATCAGCAGGCGGCAGAGTCGGTGGAAGATGAAGAAGCAGATGCCCCAGATGCAGGCATTTGCTTTGCTCTCAGTTTTTCTTGTCTCTGTCTGTGTTTGTTATGTGCGCTTTGTCGCCGGCGGTTAAATTATGCTCAAAGTGTTAATCAGGAAATCGTTGTTGTTGCATGCAACAGATCCCGTCGTCTGAGCAGGGAACTGAGTGTACCCTGGACCCTTATAATGTGTGGCGTCTGTGCATACCCTGTAAAGAGAGTGAGGGAGAAAGTGAGAAAGTATAGAATATGTAGATCACTCAAAGGAAGGTATTAGGGAATTAATAAAGTCTTTATCGAGATCAATTATAATAAAGATATACTATTACAGGATGAACAAAATATTTAAAATAATGCTTAAAATATTTTAAATGATTCTGCAACATTTTTTAAATAGTATCATGAAGAAATATAAATAAATATATTAGCATCTCACATATTATCTCCAGCGTATCTCTCAGTCGTTCCTTTAACTGTCGCAAATTCTTACTAGTTTAGTCTATGCTTAAACGAGTCGTTTAAAGATGCAACAACTTTCAATTGCCTCAAAGTTGTGTGCAGTGAAAGTTGTGGGATTTTATCACCCCAGCGCTGAGGAGAAATGTTTCCAGTCAAAGCAAATTTACCCCCAACTATAACTGACTACTGTTTGAAGCTTGACATAAATCAGGATCAATATGCGGAAAAACCCCTGCATAACAAGATAGGGCCAGATAATGACAGCTCCATTTGGCTGACAGCTTTATGGCAATAATAATGAAACAAGAGATGAAAACAAAGATGAGGTGGTTGGAGGTTTGGGAAAAAGAATCAATGATAATAAGGCTGACCGCACCCAGAGACAGGCGGATAGATAGGGCGACACTAAACTAGTTGAATTTCAATTAACAATAAAATTGAACCATAAATCGGACAAAGGCCACACACAGCCCGCAGCAGCCGAACGACGGCGATTCTACGTCGATTGTTGACGATTGTTATGATCGCCGTTCGATCGCAGTTCGATCGCTGGTGGTCTCCCCAACTCTTTTCAAATGAAAATTAAGTCAAGTTATCAACAAACTACAGGCACAACAGCAACGACAACAACAGCAACAACAACGTCCGAAGAAATTGAATTATCAATGGGGCAAGGAAAGTAGTAAGAAGCGAATGATCGCCGCTAAAGTTGTAACGATCGTTGGACGCGACACCTTCCGAAGCAAAGCGCCGCACCATCTCACAACCACCACCACAGAGCAGAGAGAAGAGATCCAGCATGCGTGTGGCATACTTTAAACTGTCACATAAACTTGAACGCTGATTAGCACAACAAAGTCGGATCGCGGACTCCATGGGAGGATTAAGGCGTAGAGTTACTATAAATCATGAAAAGCCAAAAGCTTCAAACCTATTGTTTACACATTGTGCGTCACCGATATTTGGTGGCATTAACTCATTTGATTTAAGTAGCTTCGAGGGGCAGAGGCCAAAGACTTCGGAGGTATATTATGACAAGTCAGCGTGTGAGGTCTGCAGATGAAAAAAAAAGAGGAGGGAGACAGAGCGGGAAATTGAGTCAAAGTGAGAGTTGACTAGTTAAAATAAAAGATCGTTTTCAGATCTCTTCCAATACGACGATAAAACAAGGAAGACGTTTTCGCTGGTTGTGCACCTGCAGCTAGACAAAGTTGGTATTAATTTTTAATTGATCAATTATATTTCCGAACAGTAACTACAGCTACAAGCTGTGCGAGGAAAGAGTTGAAGAGTGGAAGAAAGATGCAAAAAGCTTAAGGAAAACATAATGCTTGTTGCTGATCATAATCGAAACGATTTAAGTGATTGCCAAAGCTACAGAAGAAGCAGAGTCAGAAGTAGGAGAAGCCCAATGTCTCGACTCCCAGCCACGATCAGCGATCGTTTTGAATGAATCAAGAAGAGAGCCGCAACTACAGCAACAACTCGTGTCTGCACCTGTTGTTGCATGCAACCGACAACCGGGTTGTTGGGCTGCCGGGGCATGAACGGTGTGAAAATGCATTTGTTTTTGGTTTGTGCAGAGCAGCGTGGCTAATGCTGATGATGATCACAATGATCGGCCGCTGATCACGATGTGAACGCAAATAGGCGGAGTTTTAAATTTAATTAAAAGTTATTAGCGTTAACCTCGCAGGCTTTTTGGCATTTAACAGCAGATCGTCGTGATCATTAATGATCACTTGAGCCATATGTTTAGTAGCTGGCAATTGGCCATATTCATTTCAAAGATCTCTCCCCCCCCCCCCCCCCCCCCCCCTCTCTCTCTACTGGATGCTTGATGATCTGAGCGACATGTGTTAGATCATTGGACAACTCATTTGCCGATCGCAGATCAATTGAAAATGCCAAACACGTACAGCCATCGAACATGACGATCAACACCAAGTGAATACAGCTAAACTGAAGTGAACTGAACTGAATTGAACGGCTCTGATCGCGTCTTGATCAATGCTGATCGCAGCTGATTAATTTCATGTTGTGCTGTTGTCAGCTCTGCTGCAAAATTGTTTCAATTAATTTAGTGATTAATCCAAGTACGTGAGCGGTGTTCACAAAAGAGTCGTTCCAAGTCTCCTCTTAACTAACTCACTAAACTGGGTCATAAATGCAGATGATGCAGATGAAGTGCATTGAGGCTTTTGTGCTTATAACTCATTTAGCCAAAGGAAGAGAGAGAGAGAGAGAGAGAAATGCAAGCATAAATAGCGTAATTGCGAAGCAATGACCACGATGACCCAATTTCCTTTCCTGCCAACTACAGTTGACCAATAAAATCAAATTTAATTTGGTGTTAATGCCGCTGCACAGAGTCACAAAAGGCGATGAGCTTTGATGGGTCCGGTTCGCTGGTTGCCTGATGGTGGCCCAGGCAATCGACGGATCGGCGGGGCCATAAACGGCATTGAGGAAATTATAAAGGCATAAAGGCGAGCGCGCAGCAAAGAAGTCAAGTCGAGTCGCCTGTGCCACATGCCACATGCCGTATGGCTGCTGGCCAGTCGAACGTTTGCCGCATGTTTCGTTTGTCGAGGAGTCGAGAGTCAAAGTCGAAGTTGGAGTCGAAGTTGGAGTTTGGAGCTTGGAGTCGTCGGGAGTCTCAGGTGCAGACGTTGTCATGCATATGCATTTGATTTATTAACCTTTCATAGCCATTCGTGTCGACAGCAACAACAACAGCGAAATCACAAAATTAATGCGCATTGAAACGCCAAACATGCAAAGCAGCGCGCTCACCAAACCAACCACACAACCAAGACACATCGAGAGCAATAGAGAGAAGATCGATACGGAGTGGACGGAGGAGGGATCAACGATCCTTTCATGTGCTTCGACATGTGTTTGATGCCAAAAACAGCGACGTGCTCTGAAATCTATGGCCCCAGTTTCGTTTCGTTTCTTTTCGTTCCGTTCTAAGCGTTCAAAATGTTTTAAGTAACCAAGTATGTATGTGAACTACACACGCATGCCCCCAGTCTTTGGAGGCCACCGCAAAGCACAGCCACAAGTAAAGCTCTCCTGCCACAGGGTACAGTTATGTCAGCTACGTTTTTGGAAGGCTTGCCCAAATGCCAGACAAACTGGCACGCAGCCACCGTCGTCGTCGGCGTCGTTGTCTGACAGCAAATACGGTAGCCTTTTGTGGTATGGATCGCGAAACGCGAATTTCGCGAACCGCAAATCGCTTTCGAACCCAACAGACAACAATAAATTTGCGTGCCAACACTTTTTGCAGACACTGCCTTTCACAAAGGGTATGTTGATTACTAAAAGAAGTTGGTAACCAAGGTTGTTGGAGTAGAGAGAGTTAAATATGGATAGTGATATAAAAAAGGCATATCCATTTATTAGAACTTACATTATTTTTTTCACAGAAAAAGTTGCATAGCTGATGCGATCAGTTTACTTACGATTAAAGGACAAATTTCTTTAAAGGAAACTAATTTTATGATTCCTTTTCTAGGACAAATAAGAACTTAAATAGTAAACTGATAAAAGGTTTTATTGGGTGTATACTTAAAAATTTAATTAAAAGCTACTTATGTCGTTAACATTTAAACAATTTTATTATAAGAATTTCTTCGATTTGTAACTTCCTTTTGAAACCGTTTTAAATCTATTAAAAAGCCCCACAACAGATCGGTGCAGCTCACATTGAAATGAGTGTGGGAATCAGGTTTAAAAATTCATGGTTTTGTTTTATAAGGAACCGGGGGTTTTTCTTTTGACCTTTCACGTTATTTCTAAACTTTTTGGATATGTTATTAAGCATATTTATATATATAAAAATGAATCCAATCGCTTGTATCTAAACTATTTACATACGTTATTTAGAAAATTTAAAATAAATATAAAGGCATTTAAAATGCATAAAAATGAATTCAATCTGTTGTTGCTTTTCTACTTTTTGAATATGGATATTAAGCATTAATATAAAAGCATTTAAATTCTATAAAAATAAACTCAATCTGTAATACAAAAATTCCTTGCTAACTGTTTTCAAAGTTAGAGCAATGCTTGATTGCGTGGACTTTTTCCCTTTTTTGTCGCTTTGTCTGGATCAAACGCTTTAGCATTGTGTAACCTGCCCGACATTCTAAGTACCCCGTATGTGTGTGTGCGTGTGTGTTTGTATGTGGATAATATGGTTATGGTAACATGTTCGGCGTGTGTGGGAAATTTGCTGAGTTGATCGCCAGTAGCCAGCGAGCAGTGCTTGCTTTGCAATCGTTGCACTGAGCCTTTCCGACCAGGTGCAGTTATGATTTATGCGCCTCGACGACGACGACGTCGTCGTTGCAGTTGTTGTTGTTGTTCTCGTTTTTGTTGTTGTTGTTCTGCTGCTGCTGCCCTCCCCAAAGCATTGAGGCTGAGGCGTGGGGGCGCCGCCTTAACGTTTCCAACGGCGTAAATTATATTGGGCTTAGCATAAATCGTCAATTACAGCACATGATTATTATTAGGCATTATGTAGCCCAGGACGGGCCCCTCTAAACCTGCAGAGCTGCAGCCTGTTGTAGCCTGCAGACTGTGCTTCAAGCTGGGCCACGCCCGCGCCAAGCCCAATCCGGCCAGGGGTCTGCTAAAATGCGCTCTTAAGCGCCAGTTTTATGGCATACGCAGCAGCAACAGCGGCAGCAGCAACGGCAACAGCAGCATCCTCCCAGCCAAGGCTTTAAATTATGGCCTAGTACGCGTTAGCCTTAGTCTTTTGCACAGCCCTTGCAGATCACACAAAATATCCACTAAACTGGCAGCGTAGAGTTGGACACGTGACACGCGTGTTCAAAAAATTAACTAACAGCAAAGTTATGGCCAGCAAAGATAGCTAAAGATGTTGTCAAGTCTGCGGCAAATACTCGTAGAATATCATTTCAATAGCAAAACAAGTAAGAAAGCTACAGTCGAGTGTGCTCGACTTTGAGAGCCGTTAAAGTAAAAGCAAAAACTGTGAGGAATTTATTTTAAAATATACCAAATAAACATACTGCGAACAGATACAGCTAGAGATGTTGTCAAGAGTACAGCAAATACTCGTATAATATGATTTTAATAACAAAATGAGTATTAAAGCTACAGTCGGGTGTTCTCGGCTGTGAGATACGCGTTACTCATTTTTAATAAAAGCAAAATAGCGTGGTATTCCTTTTAAAATATACCAAATAAATATACTGCGAACAAATGTGGCTAAAGATATTGTAAAGTTTGCGGCATAGTCGTACAATAAGAAATCTACAGTCGGTATATATAAAATATACCGAATTAATATACCACAAAAATACTCGAATATACTAAATTCCATATTTGGTATAATGATTGAGATTTTAGCTCTCTTTTCAACCCAATTACTTGATTGTTGCTGTGATCTCTTTCAATCCAATCGTTGGTTGTTCCATCTCTAAGCTTGAAAAGAATACAGTAGTCGATTCGGGTAGATCGTGTTGCTGCGATATCGCCAAACTAATATAATTAATACACCTTTCATTAGATGAGGCAATGTTGCGTTGTTTCATCGAACAAGATATCAAAGCAAAAGGTATTCCATAAGCTGATTTACTATTTATCGATATAACCGGAGACAAGCTTATAGATACACAACCACATGCAGATGCGATACATATGATCTCTGCAGCAGCAACAGCAACAACAACAACAACAACACAATATAAATCAATCAAAAGCATACAAGTTCATTGACAGCTCGCACAGCTTGCCGGCCTCAAGCCAACAGTAACAACAACAACAACAACGAGAATTGTAACAACAACAAGCAAACAGCAAACATGATCCATGATCCTCTTGCAACGGGTCTATGGCCGGTTGGGGCCTGTCAAATCGCTGGACCACATTGTAAGTTATGATTAGCTCAACGCGCTCAAGATTTAAGACCGGAAACGTTGTCGATCCATACACACAGTCAGCAACGAGCCTATCTCTCTCTCTCTACTAGTTTGCCACTAGAGAATCTCCCTCTCTCTGTCTCTTGTACTCTGTGGCGGGCGGGCCAATAATTCAAATTCAAATCTCAATAGTTTTGAGTGATTTGAAATGTGATTTGCGCTTTGTTTTGACTGCAGGCAACATTGCATTTTTATTGGCTTTTCAAGCCCGCATCATCTGAAATCGAAACTGAAAACACACAAGAGTTAGTCGTAGAATAAGAGAGGAGAAGAATGGACAAAGCCAGAAAGAGAGAGAGAGAGAGGTAGAGATATGTTTGAAGCACCCACTCGATGACGCCAAATAGCGACGCATAGTTTTGCATAAATTATGGCAAGTTATTGACATTGTCTGAAGCTAGTATTGAAGGCAGACTGCGAAAAAATCAAATAGAGAATGCTAACTAATCGAATAGAAGTGCTAAAGAATGATAGAATCAAAGATGCTCTCTATATAAAAATTTAGTTGTATTTGGTGATTCATTTTGAAATCTATTTTAAACTCTAAAACTTGTAAGATTTCCTATTACTAAACGCACATTAGGAAGTTTTGTAAGCAAAAAATGTACATTATTAGTATGAAGTTTAAGCTTAATTTAAAATAAAATAAAAATCATTATAATTTAAAATTCGAATATATTAATGAATTTAAATCAAAAAATATTCATATGATATTGTACGAAAGTATATAAATGATATTAAATTTTAAATAACTTTTTAGTCGTTTCTCATCTCTTTTCAAATTTATGCTTCAATAACAGGGTATTAATAGTTATTCCACAGCTACTGCAAAATTGGCTTTAAGAGTAACCCAAGAAGTATTGAAGAGCATAAAAACCTAACTGTAACTGATATGTTCATTGCGAAGCTCAAGAGTTCTTCACTCAGAACGTTAGCTCATTGATGGTTAAAAATCTGCATTTCTAAACAAAACTCTTTAGAAAAGTTGCTAAATAAAAAGAAGTAACTCCTCTCTTGTTTAACTGCCAGGTTCAGTTGAGTGTTAAGAAATCCTAAGCAATCTTAAACAATTTTCCGCATCCCAAATTTATTATTTGTGAAATAAAAACGCAGTCTTAAACGATCAATGTGTTTTGGCCATATCAAGTGCCAGTTGTTGTGCCTCAAGACTTTCGTGTGCTGCTTTCGTTGCAACAAGTACTTTTCTTGTTGTTGTTGTAATGGAGTTTTCCCATGGCTGCAATTCGAACTGTAGCAATTGGCAACGTGGCATATTTTGCATATAATTGGCAATAAAACTTCATGTTAATGTGCAATTAATCATATTAGCAATTAACTTTATGCTGTTTCTGCTGCGCTGCACGAGATCGTCGCCGATCTTCGATGATCGTGTCGCAAACTCGCTTAGATGCCAATGTCAGTGGCATATGCAGTTATCCCCCTCCTTTCTCCTCCTGTTCACCTGCCACAGTGTCTCCCTTTTTTTTGCAACGTAGTTGTTGCCTCTTCCCGTGGCTCGATCCCGTTTTCAATTCCCATCTTGCTCCCAGGCTGAGCTGGGCCAATTTTCAAAATTTATATCTATGTACGAAACGCCAACAAGTTGGCCGCGATCTGTGTTTTGGCCAAATTGAAAAAGCATACGGAAGCCGAGAGTCGAGAGTTTTGCACACACACACACACACACACAGATGTGTTGCAAGTTGAGTGCATAAAATTTAAGTATTATGATCGTACATTGCTTGGTTGTCGTTTTACGAGGCAGTAAACTGGCGCAAAACAAACGCATATTAAATGCAAAAATAAAACAGAGAAAGTTCAATTAAAATCAAGGCTATGAGATACCCTAAAAGCGTGAACAGAAAAGCATTAGAATATTTAGAGAATTATTTTAAATAAAAAGGTTCAGAGATACTCTAGATGAGTGAGCAGTAAAGCGTTAGAAATTTCAGAGAATAAACAGATGCTTTTAAATTGAAGTTTTATTTCTATTTCTAGCCAAACTTTTATAGGGTATTTAAATGAAAAACAATGTGGCAGGCAGCAACTAGTTAGCCATCAATTAATCAGCCATGCGTAACGCCATTTGGCACTAAGCGGGGCCTCCACACAATTGACAGCCAATAATCGTTAATTGTTTTCCAGTTTTTCTTTATTTTCTCTCCTATTTATTTTTGGTTGGTGTATTGTTAACCCTTTTGACGACTATCCATTGTTTATTTTTTTTGTATTTCGTTTTTAGAGGATTCACAGCATGTGTGCTTTGAGTGTCTTCAAGTGTCTTTTCATTAGAGTTCTTTCTTCATCGGCAAAGTGCCGAATATTGTAGTCTTTGGCTACTGGGCATGCGTCTTCTTTTAGCCATAATTAATAACTGTTAACTTACTTAGCGGTCGTATTGTGGCAACTAATGAATCGCATTTCCATACAACTCTGCCGTTTCATATCTGCCGGAATGCGGCGTGAAGCGTGCGACAAGCTTAAAGAACTTGTTAGCGAATTGATTAATGTCTCCTCCACAGATTGTTGTCCCCAAAAGCAACTAAAACTCTGATGTTTGCGACGGCTACCAAAATCTATTATTTATTCCACGACAAATGCGATTTATTAAAGCGCAAATAAGCCGAAGATTTAATTTATGAATTGCATTAAATATTTCCATATATAACTTTGTTTTCTATTTTATTTACAGGTTTGTTTTCAATATATGAATATTGAGTTATTGTTTTCTATAAATGTGATGTGGGTAAGTCTTAATCTTTTATCATGATTTTAATGTACAATATTATTTATCATATTTAAATAATTTTGTGTTTTTGAAATTTGTGTATTTAAAATTTAAGTTTCAGAGGATTAATTTGTGATTTTGACTTTCTTGTGCTTTTGATTTTCATTGGCGCATAAAAATATGCAACACTTTTTGTGTCACGATCTTCTCGTCCGTTTGTCCGCTGAGCGATTTTAATTTCCACATTATTCTCATTTTAGTTTGAGTTGGCACTTTTAACTCAATGTCTGCCGAACAAATTTAGAAAAACGCTCAATTACATTTCACTTTCCAAGGGAAGGCCGCACAGCATCGCGTCGTGCCTTCCGACAGGCACAACAAACATGTGTGTGCCAGCCACTCTCTCTCTCTCTCGATCTCCCCTCTCAGAAGCGTTTAGTGGGTTATACAATGTGTGTTCCTCTTGAACACAGTGTCGTGTATTTCCCAATTGTAATTTAACTGCGGAAATTTTGCAGTTTAGGAACGGAATCCGATGGGATTGGTTCGACATCTTTAACTTTTTATTATATAACAACTATTTTATTTAGGGCATGAAAGTTAACTTTTATTTTAATTATAAAACTTTTGAATAAGAAAATATTTCATTATTATTATTAGTTATTTATTATTATTATTAGTTCATATTAATAAAATAGGCTTAAAGTTCGAGTAAGAATACGTAATGAACTGCTCTTTAAATAAAATGTGTCATAAGATTCAAATCAATGGCAAATAAAACACTTTTCGGATATGAAACTAATAAAATACTAGTTAAAAGATCTTTAAAGAAATAAATGGGCGGAATTGCTGAGGAAAGAACAGTGACATGTCCTTCTGAAATTCCCTTTATTTTCGTGTCACGTCGTGCCCAGAAATACCGTTGGGTTATTCCAGCAAAAACAAAAAAAAAAAATGCTCATTGAGGGGGACGAGCAACTAGCATCTGAGCAACACAGTGGCACACTCGGTTGAATTCGTTTCATTCTGGGCCTCATTTAATTGAAGAGATTTATTTGTCGAGCGCTGAGCATAATGTTCAGTTGCGATCCGACGACAGACCAGACCCCATCGAACCGAACCGAACTCAACTGAATTCGTATTTCGTATGAAAGCAATCGCGTCTACGCGTTAGTTTTGCTGTCTCTGGCTCGCTCTAAAACAACAACTGCGTACTATACTTATATAGTATAGTACACATTAAAAAATACATAAAATAATTATAACAGTGAAATGAACGAGAAACAATTATTATTACTAAATACACGTTCGCAATAAACATTTTGATTGAATTACTATTCGTGTGCTGCCTTTCTGTATTCAGAGTGCAGTCCAGTGTGTGTTTGAACAGAGTCAAGTGTGCAGTTAGTTTTCTCGAGTGCCGCGGAAATATTTCTGGAATTTTAAGTGGACCGTTAAAAGTGCTGAATAAATAACACAAAACTAAAGTGTATATAACAACAGAGAATCAGAACAAAACAAAAGGAAAATACTTTTAAGTAAAACGTGACACAAATTTTGGATACGAGATTTAGCAATCGCTGAGGTAAGTTTGCTCTCATTCTCTAAATCTATTGTGTAAACTTTTCTATATTCGTGTGTGAAAGTGTTTGTTATTATTTTAAATAGTTTTTATGTGTGTGTGTGTGTGTGTGGAGTGCAGTGCGTAGCTTTTTCGTTTGCGTAATTGCGAAAATTATTTGTTTAGACCACTTTTTGATTGACCGCACAGCAATTTGACTTTTTTAACCCAGTCTTTTTGTTTGTTTTATTTGCTGTTGTTGTTGTTGTTGTTGTTATATATTTGGGGGGGAAACAAATGGCAGCAACTATTATATTGTGGCCCCAACCAATTTGTGTGCTTGCCTTCGTCGCAGTCAATCGTTCAATTATCAAAACTGTTTTTATATGCCCCTTCAACCCATTTAAAAAGGGGGCGGCATGGGGCGCAACAGCAACTACAACAAGAGCATCAACACAACAAGTTTCCCCATCCATCGGCACATGCCACAAATTTTATGCTTTATGACCAAATTGAAAGCACTTTTTCTGTGTGTTGTTATGTAGTTGTTCTCTTTCCGAATTACTGCTAGTTATTTGGTTTTTCCCATGAATTTTCCAACTTCATCTCTTTAGTTTTTTCCACATATAGTACGGTTGCCACTGCTGCTGTGTTGTTTATCAACACATATCGGTGGAAGCGTCGGCATTATTCCCGCACGAGAGCGATATGAACATGCAATATTTTTCTCGCCGCATAAACAAACATTTTTAAATTATCTGTCTGTACAAGTTAACTCGCATGTGTCTGAACTGTCGGGGCAGCTTTACGCCACATTGCTGTGCTTCTGTTTCACATACCCTGTAGGAATGGAACGTAAAAAGAGTCGATTCACTGGCGGGCACAAAACACCTGGAAATACGAGAAACCCTAAAAGTATTTATTAATGAAAGAAAGTAAATATGCATATAAATTTCTTACTTAATAAATATTTCTGTATATTATAATTGTTTTTACGAGGTATCTGTTAGTCGTTCTTCTCTTGCATTCACAATTATTACTTGTTGCTTCTGTTTTGTAGCCTCTGGCAGTCGCTGGCTTGTTCCATTTCAATGTAGATCGTCACAGATCCATTTGTTTAGCTATTTGTTGAGCTGTAACACTTTTGTTTAGCTTGTCCGATGGGTAGATCGTTTACACTCACACACACGCACACCCACATCGACCACAACAATTAACAATCAACACACACGCATACCTGAGCAATTTATTTAGTTCACAACCTTCAGGAACTCACGTATTCGCGTGCATATTTTAATTTCCAAATGCAACGAACCAATCCAAAAATAAAAACAAAATTGCACACTTCGATTGTTATAAAATCAATTTATAGGTTTGAACGTTAACGAAATAATTTGTGCAAAACTGATTTGAACTTGAAATTATGGCTGGGCAATTTGCGAAAGTAGAATTCAACACTCAATGCTCAATTGTTGAGGTGTGAGAAAAATATTGTTTATTTGCCAAATACTGCCAAATCATTTGTCTATTTTTGGCGCCGGCCAGCACAGGAAATATATTATAGACGTCGAATATTAGGTACGAAGGTCACATCGGGTTCGGGTGCGGATGGTGTACAAGAAAACTTGTGTCGTCTCTGACGTGATCAGGAAACTCGTGGTGGGCAACCCTTCCGACTGAATACAAATGCATATGGCCCAGACTCGTGCGCGACTCTTTTGGGGAAACAGACGACGATGCATCGCATCGACACACACATGCAACACACATGTGGTTCGAACGACAAACACAGAAATCGAGGCAAGGCACAGGCCCAGACCCAACCCGATAGTAGGTAAGACCCAGAGAAGAGAGACCCTGGATGTCCCGCCCCTGGATATTGTTGATGTTGATGATGTGCCCACATGTCAGACAGGGCGAGGCACAAGGCAAGAGGCGCTTCGCGAAGTCCCTTGACTCGTCGAATGACAACAATAGCGCACCAAATGCGACTCGAAACAATATTTTCCCTTGTCTTCTTCCAATACGATCTGTTTTTGGAAAGGAAACGAGCAACTTTTAGCGATTTTTGTTACCCTGTAAAATTAACATGAGTCAAAAATCTTACAAAATTTCCTTCCGAAATTTTGCAGTTTTTTATGAAAAATTGAGAATGTTCAAAATACCAAAGATTTTAAAATTTAAAACTTAATAATTCTTGATCTTATGGCAACCAATTAAAACCTTGTAAATAATTTGTAGTATGGATTTGTACAAAAATGTAATGTGAATATATTTTTTAAAAAAATGCAAATTAAATGCCAAGAAAATTTAAAAGAAATTTGGCAAAATTATCAGAATACTAAATATTTCATAAAATAATGTTACATTTCTATTAAATTTAGTTGAATTTTTTAAATATTTTCACTTTACATTTAATTTGAATTTTTGAAGATTTTCACTTTACATTTAATTTGAAATTTCAATAATTTTTCACTTATTTAGTTTCACGTATTTTATGAAATATTTAGTATTCTGAAAAGACTAAACAATCTGACATTGAGTATTTAATAATCGTTGATTTGCGGTTTTTACAAAAATGAAAAGTTAATGAAAGTACAGGGTAACTTTTGGTCGTGCATTTGACCTGCTGAATGTTTGTTTTTAATTTCTTGTAATTTCTGTTGCCTCTGTGGCACAGATGTGGGCTGGAAAAATCAGTTGAGAGCACATTGAGAGCGACTGTGTCTGTTTTAATTAAGCGAGAGTCGAACTCGCGGGAGTGAGCATAGCGAGGGTAGTAGTGGGGGCAGAAGAGACTAAGAGAGAATGAGAGGGAGAGTGAGTGCATCGACACGCATATGTGAAAAATTAAGGCTGTCTGAAAGCGAAAAAGGCGCAAAAGATGCGGGAGAAACGAAGGCAACGATCGTCGTCGATTTGAATGCCCACCCGGCAAAAATACCCAGCATACACTCGCACACACAAACACACGCACACACACACAATTGAGTGCGTTTGTTCACTACAACAACATACATTGAATTTAACGGCAAAAAAAAAGAAAAACGGAAAGAATAACATAAAAGTGGAAGCAGGGCCACTAAATTGAGTCGTTTGAGGCGCAGTCGCAGTAGAAGTCACAGTGAGTAGGACGCGTTGTCAGTTGTTGGTGTTGCTGTCGGTTGTTGTTGCTGCTGTTGAGTGTTGAGCGTAGGAGCAGCATCTGTGTGTCTGGTGATCCAAAGTCTCTGCTGAATTTAGAACAGTTTTCAAACGGCACTGCGGAAATTCACAACGTACATTTCGAATAGCGCGCGTTGCTACTAAACAAAACAACAAAAAAAGTATCGCAGAATCTATATCGCACCCTCAACACCATATAGAAGAGCTTTACTGTTCTCCCTACACACAGTACGATTCTCTTACTCTGCCTGCCTTTCGCTCTGTTGTGTATCTGTGTGTTTTTGTGTGCAAAAAATAGAACATTATCGAAAAAGTAGCTGCCATTTAAATGAACTACATGCAGCTGTAGAATGTGTCTGCGACTGTGCGCGTACTTCTAGGTAAACACCTCATTACCCTTCTCTATATAGTACCCCTAGTGCCAACGATAAAGTTTTTATATACTAGCTTACACTATTGTGAATTTGTGCGGGTTGTAAGTTTGGAAGAACCGCTGAAGAGTTGATCAACGCTAAGGTCAATAACAACATAAATAAAACGTGAAAAGCGTTGTGATCATAACTACAGTAAAGATTCGATATGAAAGAATATAGAAGAAGAACGAAAGAATGTAAATATAAAGTAAAGATACGAAGTGAAAAGTGAAAATTTGAATGGTTTTGAGTAATGAAAAATATGTCTTTTGTTTAACAGAGTTTTCGCAAATTCTTATTGAATTGTAACAGAATTATTAAATTGACATTTATAGTTAAATACTCAAGATCATAAAACCGACTAAGTAAATCTGCATGTGAGATCATTTGCTTACACTCAATTTTGTATGGCACGCGCTTCAACGATAAAAAAATTTTTAATTCGGCGGAAATGTGCGCGACATTTTTAATTGAAGCTCGCCAAAATGTAAATGGCTTTTAATCAGCTGAAATCTCAGTTATATGCTCTGAAAAATTAATTGGCAAGCTCAGAGTATAATTTAATTAAATGCGAAAATGGACAGAAGCAACGTAAAATTAGCCGAAAATAACATAAATTCTTCAAACGCAAATGTTTATAAACAAAATGAGCGCGCACCAAAAACCATCGACAATTTTTACGACTTTCGTGTGAAAGGCATTTTGTGCATTGCCAAAATAAAGCAAAGAAATTGCGAAAACAAATATCGAATTCGAATTTTGAACTGGCATTTTCCGGTATACACAAAAGCAAAACACAGAAAAAAAGCGGATGTGCGCTTTACACTTTGCTACAGTTTTACAGTTGAATCTTTTCGCTCCCTTGTTTGACAACGAATCTCTGGCGATCGTCCCTCGTGCCATCTGCATACGAGTTGATGCTGTAGATACACACAAAGATGCACCAGCTGAATGTGTATTTAGAGTGCAGCGCACTTGTTTGGCGGTGTCTTGTGCTCCCTTTTACATGAAAAGTGTCGCAAATGTTGTACTGAAACGATCCATTTTTATTTGAGGTGGATAGGGGAAAGTGGAAAGAGTTTGCTTCGCTTAGGTAGTTGTAGATTTATCATTTTTATAATAGACAATTATTATTCATATTTTTCAACAGAAAAGTTCAATATCGTGAGAATAAGTTTGCTTTTTAATAGACTTTCGGCTTCTAAGCAAACAAAACATGTCTGCTAGATTCTCATTTGCTTTCCTTTGATTCCTTTCTTTTCCTTTTGTCTAATATCTTTACTATTTCATTCTAAACATAAAGCAACATAAATCTAATCTTCCACATTCCATTCCAGGTGCTGCAGTCAATCAGGCAGCTGCCATATAAGGTGTATAACATATATGATCTATGAAAATGCGCCACACCCACGATCAACTACAGGAGACGAAGACATCATCATAAGATCGCTGGGAGTGACATGTGATGCAAACATGGCTGCCATAAATCCATCAACGCACTGAATAAATCACATGCCGCAGGCGACAATAATTAAGGGCCCATGAGTGCATAATATTTTTTCGGGAAGTGTATTTCCGTTACCCATAAGTAAGCAAGGTGATCATCAGCATTCGATCAAAAGGCGCCGCACACACACACAGAGAGAGATAGAAGCGGCAACTGTTGTTATATCCATCTATAAATTTGAAACAAAAAAAGCAGACTAGAAGAGATCACTGATCTGCGAGGGAGTCTAGCGTACGCTCTCGCTCAGCTAAAGTGGATTTCCGGTGAATAAAAAACAACAACAACAGCAAGGGAGAGCAACAACACATGCAACACAGAAGAGACACAAAGTTGTTGCAGTTGCAGTTGCATTGAAGTGGATGCGACAACCCCACCAAAGAGATACACACACACACACACACACACACACACACACACACACACACACACAGGAACCGGAGACCCGAGTGCCACTTAGGGACAAAGTTACAAAAATAAACATATATCAAGCCAAACATCGAAGTGAACGAGAGAAAGGAAAGGAAAATGCGTGGCGGCAGCAACAGTTGGTGCTGCAACGTTGCCAGCATCATGACACGCTGCATGTTGCTGTTGCTGATCTTGCAATTCCATGTCCTGACAACGCTCGCAAGACGAACGCCAACCGCCGTCGCCACATCATCATCATCACAGGAGATGAGCCGGGATTACGATGGCATTGCGCCGTCGTTGCCTTCATTGCCGAATGCCACACAAAGTGTCAACAACATTAACAACGCTGATGAGGATGCCATCGATGGCGATGATGATGACAAGTTGAGTGGTGCCCCAAGTGGTGGCAGTGGCAATGAGAATGCCAAACAGTTTGCTCCTCGCTTTAAGAATCCCAAAAAACTAAGAACACTCTACACCCTACCATCCGGTGCAACGCTATCGTTAAATTGTTTGGCTCCCGGCAATCCAGAACCTAACATCACCTGGTATCGTCAGCACAGCGCCAACTGGTCACGCACCTACGGCATCTATCGCAAAACACGTTGGGGCATCACGATGGAGGATCTGGTGCCGGAGGATTCGAGTCAATATACGTGCAAGGTGTGCAATCCTTTGGGCTGCGTCAGTCATGTGATGAACGTGATGGTCAGCGATCGTGTCAATCACAAACCCATTCTCCTCAAAGGTCCCGCCAATCTAACGCTGATGATCAACGAAAGCGGTCAAATGGAGTGCAAGTACCTATCGGATTTGACCAGCAAAAAGGCGTGGATATTTGTGCCCTGCAACAACACCAACGATTGCAGCATGAATCGCACGGTTATTGCCTCCGATGTCGATATACTGTACTTCAAAAATGTCACGCTGGAGCAGGAGGGCTGGTACACGTGCACCGAGAGCAATAGCCTGGGTCAGGCTACCAATCAGGCGTATTTGCGTGTGGTGCGCAGTCGTGAGGTCAACATGGGCAGTGTGATGCGCAATATGCTGACGGTGGGCATCATTGTCATCGTGATGTTGATCCTGTTTTGCGTGTTCTTCGTCACGTATGCGGTGCGCAAGATGAAGCACGAAAGGTTGCTCAAGCAACGCATCGAAACTGTGCATCAGTGGACAAAGAAAGTCATCATATATAAGCCATCGAGTGGCGGTGACTCGAGTGGCTCCATGGACACCATGATTATGCCGGTGGTGCGCATTGAGAAGCAACGAACAACCGTGTTGCAGAGTGGCAATGAACCGGTGCCCTTCAATGAATATGAATTCCCCCTGGATTCGAATTGGGAACTGTCTCGTGGTCAACTTGTCCTAGGCGCCACACTGGGCGAAGGAGCTTTTGGTCGCGTAGTCATGGCTGAGGTGAACAATGCCATTGTGGCTGTGAAGATGGTGAAAGAGGGACACACGGATGATGATATTGCCAGCTTGGTGCGTGAAATGGAAGTGATGAAGATCATTGGACGGCACATCAACATTATCAATCTGCTCGGCTGCTGCAGTCAAAGTGGACCGCTCTATGTGATTGTGGAGTATGCACCGCATGGCAATCTCAAGGATTTCCTCTACAAGAATCGTCCGCTGACCAAGGAACAGCTGGAGGGGTCACACTCCCCGCCTCTTGCACCGCCACAGCACATCATCACCGAGAAGGATCTGATCAAGTTTGCCCATCAAATTGCCCGTGGCATGGACTATTTGGCCTCCAGGCGTTGCATTCATCGTGATTTGGCGGCACGTAATGTTTTGGTTAGCGATGATTATGTGCTGAAGATTGCGGACTTTGGTCTGGCTCGGGATATTCAGAGCACAGATTACTATCGCAAGAACACGAACGGTCGTCTGCCCATCAAATGGATGGCGCCCGAATCGCTGCAGGAGAAATTCTACGATTCGCAGAGTGATGTCTGGTCCTATGGCATATTGTTGTGGGAGATTATGACATTTGGGGGCCAACCCTATCCGGCTATTATGTCCGCCGAGGAGCTCTACAGTTATCTGATGTCTGGTCAGCGCATGGAGAAGCCAGCGAAGTGCTCGATGAACATTTACATTCTGATGCGACAGTGTTGGCATTTTGATGCCAGCGCTCGGCCGCCGTTTACGGAGATTGTCGAGTACATGGACAAGCTGCTGCAGGCCAAAGAGGAGTATCTGGATGTGGACATTGCCAATCTGGAGACACCGCCCTCGACCAGTGATGAGGAGGAGGAAGAGGATGGCTCCGATATGGAGCAATCGCGCTATCATTATTAAATAAGGCACTTCGATATAAACGATGACCGATTGCCACAAATCAATTTATACTGTACATACTTAGCTCTCGGGCCATCAACTAACGATAAGTCTGTAAATCGCTTGAAATTTCAAAATGCACCAAAGGCATATACCAAATATTTTTTGATTAGCTCTACGATAAAATTATGTTATAAATTATTATCTTTAATTACATTTAACAGTGTACGTTTTGTGTGCAAAATAATGTGAATTTTCAATATATAAAAACGAATTGTCTGCATTCTCTACAAACTTTAATACTCGATGTGCACTTCGTTGAAGAAGAAGTCACGAGACTTTGGCTGCTAGTCCCAAGATATCTCAAACATAGTATTAGACAAGTGGAAGAAACAGAATAAAATATATAAGCACCATATTAATTAAAAAAATGCAGCTTATTGCATTTATTACCTTGTTTTATATATTCAAAATTTACATTGTAATTGCAAATGAGCAAAATTTAAATTATGTTAAAACGAAAAAATGAAATATATTATAGGCTGCAGTTTTAATGTATACCTTATGTTAGTTATCCACATATAACGGTTGTATTTGCACATGTTGTATTTGTATTTCGTATTCGTATTTGTACTGATTTACGCATTAGTATTTGGAATTAAGTTAAGAAGAATAGAACACACAACAGTTTCGAATAAGTGAAATACTCTATATGTACATTGTCTAGTATTTAGCTATGCATGCTCTCCGAGTGCCTTATGGAACAATAAATGTTGTACTCATAGTCTTAACCCAGCTGGCCAGAAACAAAAAAAACAAAAACATGACCAAGAGCCAGATCATGACGTCTCAATTTGAAAATCTGTGAAAAACGTAGCAACAACAACAACGTGAACAGAATCGACGGCGATTTGGGCCGCACGAGGCACGCGCGTCACTAAACGAAAAATGATGAATGAAACGGCTCGCGGTTGGTTCCACTCTCGGAGCGTTTCGGGTGGGAGTGGGGGATCTCTTGAACCCTGGGTCTTTAGCAATGGCAACGGCAACAACAACAGAGAGCGGCGGTGGCGTTGGCGGCTCGTTTGTTGACGCGCCAAAATGCCACGAGCATCGACTTCGACTTCGACTTGGACGTCAGAGATAATGCCTGACTGCTTGCCTTTTTGCCTTTTGCGGCGCTGGCGATGCAATTAGACGATAATGCAGCACGAGCAAGAAAAAACAAAAGATGCAAAAGCAAAAAAGAGGTATTAATATAAATCTTAAATATATATGACTATATATATTGGCTCGCCGATGTATTAGCGGCCAGGGGGCGTTCGTTGGCCGAGTTGCCACCGATTGCAACATAATATGATTTGATTTGATTTTTCAAGCAATTTAAATTAAAATCTGCACACGATGTGGTAATCAACATATGATTTAGAGTGGCTTTTAGTTAATTGACGATGATGTCATGAAGCATTTATAAAGCAGGCTCAGTCTAGTGAATAGAGAACATTGTAAATGTTTAAGAGTTGATTATTATTTATTTATTTTAGCCATCCAAAAATAATCGATTTGTAATATAAACTATCAATCAAATAATAGTTCCATATAAAATAACATGAGTTGACTAGGTATATTTTACTCTTAAATGTAATAATAACCCCCAATATTTTAGTGCAAATATCAAACCAATGATCAGAATAAGGAAAGAAAGCTTATAGTAAAAGTTGCTTTCAATTCCTTTTGGCTACACAATGATTATAAATAGGTACATTATGTTAAATGTAATAATATAATTCTTTAATGGAATATCTGTTCTTCCAAAATATAATTTTCTGAAATTTCTTCATTTCAATTTCAATGCTTTCCATTTGCATTTCCTGCTCTTTGCCTGGCCCATCAGAGTTAAGAATGAACGTCTTTTAGTTAGACAAGGATTGCTTGAATTTATTTAAATCCAATAAAAGACTCATTGTCTAGTTGAACAGTTCCTTCAATAGAATATCTGCTCTTACAAAATATAATTTTCTGAAAGTTCAACATTTCAATGTAATAAAAAGGCTTTCCAATTCCATTTCTTGCTCTTGGCCTTGGCTCTACGAATGACCCATCAGAGTTAAGAATAAAACGTTTTTGGTTAAACAAGGTTTGCTTAGATTTATTTTCCCTTAAATGTAATATATTCTTCATTGTGATAGTTGAACAGTTCCTTCAATAGAATATCGGCTCTTACAAAATATACTTTTCTGATAGTTCATCATTTCAATGTAATAAAAAGGTTTTCCAATTACTTTTCTTGCTCTTTGCCTTGGATATACGAGTGAAACACTGTATTACACGACAAAATTTTCATCGCTTTCCACATCGCATCATTAATTATGTGGCATTAGGCGATCGCGGGCTGTGATCGAGGGGATCGCCAACGCAGTTGATGCCGTCGATTATTAATCTCAATATCTTTTGTATAAACTGCATTTTCGATAATTTATCAATTCAGTGTTTTTAGAGGCCTTCAAAAAAACAGAAAAACAAAAATAAAAATGAATATAAAAAAGAAGTGTGGCATTAAAATTGTTTTGTCTGTTGTTTTAATTAGGGCTTTTCTCGGTCTCTGTGGGCGTGACAGCGATGCGACTCTAATGATCGGAAGTTTGACACGTGTCTGGAAACGCAGGGCGTGGGCAGCTGACCACAGCATCGACCACAGCACAACAGCAGCATCTTAACCGCAGGCACACAACGCAAATGGGGCGTGGGTTGCAGCTGAACCCCGCCCTAGTGATGGCAATTGTTGCGTGAATATGTTAATTGAAAAATTTGTTAATTGAGCTATGAAAATAGCATTTCACCACGGCTTCGAGCTACCTTTCTGCTCCACACTGTCCGATCTGACTATAAACTATGTTATATGCTATGATCTATCTAGCCGCTGTCCAAATATGCGGGCACTTAACCAACATAATTCGTAACGATCGTCTATCGATCGTGCCGTCAGGTGCGCAATATCGCTGCTGTCTCAACTGATCAATTAATTTTGTGTGTTCATTTTGCATTTCTGTTGACCACAAGTCGTCTATTAATTTGCATGCGCTTTTTGTGTTTGTGTGTTGTGTGTGCTTTGTCGATCGACTGCCGCGATCAAGCCACTGACTGACTTGCCTTGCCGCAGGTTGCAAGCCCCACAAACACACACACACATACACTCAGCCTCTATCCATGTCCGCGTTCAACTCCCAGTCTAGTCCAGTCCATTTGAAACCATTTTAAAAGTCTACAAATTGCCTGTCCAATCCACCGATCTCACTTGCTGCCTCCCTTCCTTTCCCCTTGTTTGCCGTCAGTCCGTCAGTCAGTCAAACTGCCAAGCCAAAATCGATTGCACAGCTCCGATTTGACCTCGTCTTGCTGCGGTCTTTGCAGTGTTTTTGGAAAGTATGCTTTGGCTCAATATATTTGGTCGTCTCGAGTGCTGTTGAAGTCCAGTTTCCATTCCGCATCTGACATAATTGTTTTTGTCTTGATAATTTGATTTGCATAACTATATTTTTGCATTTGAATACCAAACTGAACGTCGAACAGACAGTTGGCAAGATTCTATATCAGTCATTAGTGTAATAGAAGTATTTGCAATAAATTGTTTAGTTTGATGAATGAAGAAAAAATTAAGCAGAGATATTTTTTTTGTTCTCTAATAAATAAGTTTCAATTTAGCTTTACAATATACCTTCTATTAAAGACAGTTTTTGCTTTGGGTTTAATATTGTTTGTTTAAAATCGTAAAGATTGTTATTCATGTGCATTGTTCTATTATTTTTGGTTGCATTTAACGAACTGATAACTAAATGATCAAATGCAGATATCCAAACAATATTTGTTTGTACTGCAAATCAGTTCGTCGTGTTCTGCTTCCACCCAAGAAATTCTTTCGATTCAATTAATCCCAATTTGCAGTGGAAGTAAGCTCTTACCTGTTTCTTTTTTTGGAAATTGGCTTGTCGAAAGTAAATAAACAAATTGTTTGCTTTGCTAAGTCTTGAGTGTGTATATTTGATTTGGAAATGAATCAGTTTACCTGATGCTGGCACCTGTCTGATTCCGAATCGGAATTAGCAAAACTTGTGCCAAGAAACCACAAAGAAATTTGTTTAGAAACGTGAATGTTGTGTGCACCGGAAGTTGCTGATGCTGATTCACTGGGTTAGTGTACAAGTGATTTGCGATTGAAATTAGTTTGTCGGAACTAAAAAGTTCGCTGGCTCAATGGGGCGTATGAGTAATTGTTAATCTTCAATGTGAGTCTCTCTTTCTCCCTCTCTTTGCAATGCAAATTTCACGTTAATAATAAACCGAAGTAGTTTTGATGTTGCTGTTTTTCATTCATAAAGAAACAAGAGGTTTCATAATCGAAACCGCAGGCCGGCAAACTGGTTTTATTTACTTTGTGTTTTTGAATGATCGAAAAACATTTTTAACGATTTTGTGATCTTTACTACACGATCACTTGACTTGACTTCGCTTGGCTTACAAACTATGCAAATGCGGCAACGTTTGGCCATGTGGGCGGCAGCTGCTGCTGCAAATGAGTCGACTTGTGCTGACTTTATGAAATACAAAAAAAAAAAAACCAAACGAAACGAAACATAAAAAAAAAAATCAAGTCGAAACGAGCGAAGCTCTTGGAGATTTTTATGAATGAAACTCGCTAGAGGTGACAACGCAGCAGCGTAACGAAGGCTGCGGGGGGATTTTTCTGTGTGACTTGTGAGCGGATGTGCCTAATTAACAATGCTGATTACATTTGATATTTTTGTATATTTTTATTAATTAGAATTATATAGAATTTGATTTTCGTTTTATTTGCTTCAAATTAAAGACGCATGCAATTTAAATGAGCGAAAGTCAAAAGTTGTTTGCCATGCGATAATGATGATCCGGATGATCATTGTCAGGTTGATTAACAGCAGCAGCTGCGCATCAATGACAAACAC
This sequence comes from Drosophila albomicans, assembly GCF_009650485.2. NCBI lineage: Eukaryota > Metazoa > Arthropoda > Insecta > Diptera > Drosophilidae > Drosophila > Drosophila albomicans. Next base: position 24,565,353 of record NC_047631.2, read on the forward strand.
TTTTGCAGATAAAACAATAACGCAACATTTGCAAATATATGTATATTCGACTCATTTTGAATTAAAGAAACAATTTATTTAGTTAGTTTATTTGCAAATGGATGACAAATCAGAAAAATGCTATTAAAATGCATTAAATGAATTGGTACTTTACACAGCATTCGATTAAATTAGCAATGATGAAATTAAAAGAAATAATAATTAATAAATTAAACATAAATATATAAATACAATGCTACTAAAAGTTTTAAAGTATATGTATTTAAAATATGATTAAGAATTTATGCTCATTAAAGAAACTTTTTAAATTATTTATTTGTAAATGGTTGGATATCATTATATTTAAATAAATTAAATGAATATGTTATTCAGCCTGAGTTTAATATAAATAAGCAATAATTCAATTTATTGAAAAAAAAATAGAAAAACTAATAATCATTGAACACTTCATAGTTAATATTAAATAGAAAACATAATTAAGAAAGCTATTGTCGAGTGTGCTCGACTGTGATATACCCGCTATTTATTTCAAATAAAAGCAAAACAATGCGGTATCAAATTTCAAATATACCATAGTAACATACCAATAAATACTAAAAATATACCAGAAGTTGGTATATTCGTATACTACTACTTTCATTATTGGTAATACTACAGGCAAAATATACCATAAAGTACAAAATATACCAATTTGTGTTAAGTAAAAATAGTAAGAATTATATAATAGTATACATGTATGTATATCTATTTGTGGTTATATACTACTTTTATAGAAGAACAACAAATATTGACAATATTTATCGAATTTTATGCAAAGTTGTTAAATAAAAGTAGGTTAAAGTCACAACCTCGATCTTGAACTTTATTCTTTTACAACTTTATACAAATGAAATCAAGTCTAAGGTTTCATATGAGTTTCCGCTTGCGATAATTGTGAACTTGCGTCGCATTTGTGCACTCAAGTTGTGGAGCAACTGGGGTGCAACCTGTGGCCCCAATTCAGGTATCATTTTCCAGCTGTGCCTTCAACGCAGTTGTACTTGTTGTTGTTGTTGTTGCTGGTCTTTGCCTTTGCCTTTTTGCCTCGCGTTTGCTACTGTTAAACGCGAAATTTATGAACAATTTTCAAAAGAAGTCACGCGTTAAATGTACGACACGAACTCACGCGACAACCGACAAAAGATGGCAGGGCAGAGAGACTGGAGAGTAGCGAGAGGAGAGCGGTGTTTGAGGTGCCAGGAAGTGGGGCACGGGGTGCGGCAATTGCAGATGATTTCGTTAACGCGTTGGCTGACTGCTCGCCACAGTTTCAGCTCCTTCTCGCACTCTCGCATTCTCTCGCATTGGCCTTTTGTGTTGCGCCTTGTAATATATTTTATTAACAATAAAATGTTAAGTGCCACAAGGCGATGAGGTGAGGCAGGCGGCAGAGTGGATGCTGCATGCTGCGACGGCCAACTGGGCTACTGTGCTGTGTGTGTTGTTGCAACGAGCAGCAAGTGGCAAGTGGCAAGCGGCAAGTGTGGCATGGCCTGTCCGTTGGGCTTATTGTGTGAAAAATAAGATAAACTGCGTGCGCACATATAATCGCGCCATGAATCAAAATCACACCAGTTGGCTATATATAGATATCCGGCTAGCCAAGATTCCAGCTAACGAATGCCAAAGTCAAGCTCGCTCGCTATCTCTTTCTTTAGCCTAGACTTTTGGAAAGGCAACTCTAGGCCTGTTGTGCCACCTGTGGCCTATGTGGCAACTATGTACTATGCAAATCCCTAGAAGTAAACCAGATTGTGGTGGTATGCCCAATTCGAGTTTGGGGCCAAACTGCCTGCCACCCACAATTGGCTTGGCCACAAAATAGCGGACCCACAATTATCCGTGTACGATGCAAATCGAACAATGACCATAAATAGCCACGCATAGTCAGCTAACTTCTTTTACTGCGACTTTTGCGAACTAATTTCATTGGAAATTCCTTTTTACGACTACCACACACACACACACATGAAAAATTGTGTTGCTGCCGCGGTGACAATGTCAAATTGTGCTGGACCCTGTCAGCATCATCAGTGGGGCATTTATCTTGCACCCGCTATAAGGTCCACAGCAGCCAGCAGCAGCAGTAGCAAAAGTAGTTGCAACTGCAACAGCAACTCGTAGCAGGTGAAGTTGCTGGCTGAGACCACACAACATTTGCGACATTTTGCAGTGCTGCATCATTTATCTATTTCGGATTTATCATTGATTAATCGCCAGCGGCTGCCCAGTTGCCTGGATGCGTGTGTGACGCCAGTTGGTAGCCAGTTAATGCACTGCAAATAATAAGTAATGTCTTTTCAAATGTTGCTGAGTAACAAATTAACTATTATTATTATTTTTATTGAAATAACAAATACAATCCTTATTGCAATGAGATGAACCATAGAGACTAAGGTCTTCAAGTTATCAAATATTAACTTAATAATATCTGCGTATTTTTTAGACTTCAGTTATTGAGAAATCTTTGTGTTTTTTTTATAATTGCAATTAGTAATATATGAAATACGTAATATTGGTATATTATATTAACTGGATTCAATGCTAATATTCAATTGTTTTATAGCTTTAGCTTGACTCCAGTTACTGACAAATCATTTAATCTTAGAAATGCGTAATGTAATAAATACGTAAAATCGGTATATTGTGTAGTTTTAATTCTAATATAAATTTTTGTATAGAGGAGTCTTTATATCTTTTACAATTAGTATGAATCATATCAAAGAGTCATATCAGTATTCACAACGAAATAATTTTATTTATGTTATTCAATATTTATGTATTTATTCAGCATTATATATATATTCAGCACAATAGAGTATTTGTTTATTTTACGATTTTTTTCCTAACTTGCATAAAAAGAATAATTTTTTTCCTAATAATCATTAGAGCTTTGGTAATGTTTCACTATTATTATAATTGTAATGAACTTTTACACATTCTTTGTCAGTTGTGTACAGAGTGAAAAGGCTTTATAAAAATATTTGGTCGATAGTTTAACTATACTATCGATTATTTAACTGTCATCCATACCTGCATAGAGCTTTAATAATATTTCATTATTATTATAATTGTAATGAATTTACGCATTCTTTCTCAGTGGTTTTCAGAGTAAAAAGATTTAAGTAAATAAATAAAAAAATTCTATCGATAGTTTAACTTTACTATCGATTATTGAACCATCATCAATTTCTTCATGCAGTCCTTACATCTACTTTAATTGCGTTTCCTAATTTAACTGCGCTTTAGGCATCAACTTTTGCCGCTCAGTGTAGAGTGCAGTGTGTGCTCTCTAATCGGCGGCATATTTGCATATTCGCTTTATGCAGCAAATGGTCCAGTCAATGATCGTTAAGCCGACTTGAGAGCGCATTCACAGTCCAAACTGGGCTGGGCTGGGCCAAGTTGTAAGTTGGGACTCCGACTTAGACTTGAAGTTTTGGGGCTGGTCCAGAGGCATTTGTGTTTGTCATTGGCTAGCTCAATTAGCGTGCGACAGATCGATGGATGAATGCACCTGTGTATTAAGTGTATGAGTTGTAAGTCGCAGCAAGTCAGATTCTAAGTGCAGCATGTTGAGGTCAATCGACTCGAGGCAAGCACGTGTTGCATGCTGCTGGCCTGGCACGCTAATTGGATGCATCCGACATGGTTGTGAGGATGCCCTTAGGGTATTTTTGATTATGAGTGTGCTTGTGACCAATCAGCGAGCATTTGGTTATGCCACTGGAATTTGTAGCACCTTCGAAAGCGACGCGGATCGTAACCAAAGTCGAGAGTTAATCCTGTCAAGCTGTTAAATTAATTTCTGTACCGCGGCGCGTTTCGTGCATAATTTCTAAAGCAAATAAGCAGTCGAGCGATCGAGCAAACTGAACTGCAGGGCACACAATTCAGACGCTCTGTCGGCTTAAATGGCCAAAACGTGATGGCCAGTTCAAGGGCCACGTTGCAACTGGCCAAAACTGTTGTTGTTGCAGTTGCATATTGAATGCGATTTCAATTGCAGCGACTACCTGGGGCAGGCAACTCTGCAAATATCCACATACACACACACAGAGCACCTGTATAAAGTGTTATAATCCATCATCGTAATCAACGTTGCCTGCTGCCTGATAATTGTGCTGCACTGTGCTTGGTGGTTGCCCCAAAGCTTTTGCTCTGGTTGCGCCACTGGCGATCGCGCAAAGCCAAATAACTGTAACTAATGGAAATTGTAACACTTTGGCAATGTTTTAAATGTTGCTCCTGCCCCTCTCCATTGCCACAGCATGCGGCATGCCCCCATGCAAAATGATTTTCTTTAAAGCGTGTTTATGACGCCTCGTCAGGCGTTCAAAATTGATTAGGATTAGGCCAGCGGCTGCCACGACCAATAACAACAACAACAACAGCAACCACGACAACAAACGACAAAAAGAACAGCAACAACAACAACAACGAGAGCGATTAACTGGACTCAACTGAAGTCAGTTATTAGCTCGCAATTGGCCAGTCGAAAGTGTCCAATTGGCCACGCATTCAGGCCAAATTATCGGCATTACATTTACACAGGAGGCGACGACTAACGACTAATCGAGCCAGCCCCGATAAATGCCGACGATCCATCACGATTGACTTGCATCAGATGCGCAATCGATATAAGAGTGATCTAAGAAAAGGATGGATGGAAGAGCAAGAAAGAGAAGGAGAGCATACAGACAAGTTAATGTAGATATGAATCTAAAAAAACTCGACATCATTATAATTACGTATTAATTGCGAGACAAGCTGATAAACAAATTAAAAAAATTCAATACAAATTACTATTTAAATAAAAATATTAACACTAAAAATCATAAAAATATTATTTAATTAAAGGCCTAATTAACTAGCTAGAATTCAAGTAAATAAAATAAGACAAATTAAAAGCATCATATCTTGTGAGTCAAAGTAATAGGTTGTTTTAATAAAATGTTTTCAACTGAATATTTACGGTATTTTAAAAAAAAGTACTTCTGTATTTTCATTTCAATGTATACCTGATATATACTTTTTGGTATTTTAAAAAAGTTCAACTTTGGTATTTTAATTTCAGTATGTACTTGATACATACTTTTTGGTACTTTAAAATATGCATACCTGATATATACTTTTTGGTATTTTAAAAAAGTTCAATTTTGGTATTTTAATTTAAGTTTGTACTTGATACATACTTTTTGGTACTTTAAAATAAAGTTCTACTTCTGTATTTTCATTTCCATATATACTTTATATAATATATAATTTTTGGAAAATTAAAATAAAATTCTATTTTGTTATATAATATAGTTGACACATATTTTTTGGTATTTTTAAAAGAAGTTATACTTTTGTATTCTCTTTTCAGTATATACTTGATCTATACTTTTTAGTATTTTAAGTATATTTTTTATTTTTAGTAGTTTTTCATATAAGTACTCTAAATATTTATTTTCAATTTAAATTTATATTAATTTACAATTCTTATTTTCTTTGCAGATTCTTAAGCTCCTGATTGGTAAGTCTTTTAATTCTCTTTATTCACATTCTAAGAACTTGCCATAGTTTCTATTGAATGTACGACTAATTTAACTAATTAGTAAAAAGTTTTAGTTACCAGTACTTAGCCTCCATAAACTATTTTCCCAAATTGGCAGAACTTGTCAAGGTATTATTATCTATTGCCAAGTTTTGTGGCTCTGTCGCTGTGGCTGCTTAATTTGTAGAATGAAGTGAAGTAGGGTGGAAGTGGAGTGGAGCAAAACTGTTAGTTTGGAGCATTCTCACGCAACTTTGTGTTGTGCCATAAGTGAGACATTAGGCGCAGTTTGCAGTCGTTTGACCTTTGACTTTGGCCATATTTGCGCAACGTGGCGAGCGACGTTTCCTTGGCCCATGTTGGCCAAGACGGCCGAGAGTCAACTTGGTTGGTTGGCTCCAACGACTCTCCGGCATCATTAAGACAAAAACATTTGGCCAGGCACGACCCAGCAACTGATTAATTGCGCCTAGTGCAGAATTTGACTTTTTTGTTGCTCAAATTGCAATGCGCCGTCGTCTGTCGAGTAATTACCATGCCATTTGCCAGGGGGCAACCACCAAAACGAGGTGGGGGGGAAAGAGAGTGGAGAGTGAGCGAAGAGACTCTATTTCGAATTGCACTTAATATGGAATTTCAAGTTCAAATTTATAAACACTTTTCCATCACGCCGATATCTGATACTTCGCTCGCGAAAAATGCATTTGATCTAACCGTTTCTGGCCGTTTTCAACTAATGGCTAACAAAACGCTCTCGCTCTGTGTGTGTGATGATGTCATGCCAATGGCAACACAGATCAAAGGCTGCCAATCTGGCACTGAGTGTGGCCCGAGCTGTTCGCCTGTGGCATGTTTCCACAAAATGCTGCCGCTAATTTTCTACGCTTGATTCAATTATTTTAAGTTTTAAACAAATTGCAATTGATAATTGGCAACAGCGAAACAATAGCCGCATATCGAATTGTTTAATACCGCAACTTGATATTTATTAATTAAATAAATTCATTTACATTTTGATATGAATGTTGTCACATAAATATGTTGCATTCAGCATTGGCAAAATTAAAATAACTTGGCATATTAACATCAGTTTCATCACTCAAGTGGAAATAAACATTTTAATATTGTATTTAACGAATGACAAAGATATATGAATAGTTTTCTGGTTATTTATGAATAAAATGAAAACTGAATTCATAATTCTATTTTACAAAAAAATAATATAAATTATTAGAGTATCCGTCTTGGAATTTATTTGCTTGTCTTTCAAAAGTATTTATTATATTTCTTATACATAACATAAAAATGTATTTTTTCGTTTGAGCATTTTTAGTGAAAGAAACTCTTGAATGAGCTATAAAATGAATGAATAAATGAATTATTTCATTGAGAAAAGTTTTTGATTTTTCTATAAATTCTTAAATATATAGATTAGTGAATTAGCAGTTGTTCACTGATGACTGATTCTCTAAAAATTCTTCACGAAAAATATGATCTACTTATCAGTTATGGACTAGTTTTCTATAAAATTTTATAGATACTGAGCAAAGTGTTTATGCTTATTTTGAGAGCAATTGCAAAGTGTTTATGCCCGTTTGGAGTGCAGTAATAACAGCAATAGCAAACTATGGCCAACTGCAGCTGACACACGGATGCAGCGATGCAGATGCAAAGTGGCCTAACGATTTGGCCACCATTTTTGGGGGTGCTGCGTCAAGATGAGGCAGCAATTTGCATACGATATTGTCGTCGTCGTCGTTCGTACGATGCGGGATCAGTTTCGAATTCGTCGTCGTCGTCTTGTGTCTGAGATCTCCAAATTATGTCGTTATTTGTGCCATTTTTGGCAATGGCTGCGACGACGATGACGACGACGACGATGAGGCCAATGATAAATTTGCAGCACTTAGCCGCTGATGTGGCATGTTGCATGCAGCATGTTGCCAGTTGCCGTCTGTCAAGAGTATGTCAATTGGCTTGCTAATGGCTGCCAATGCATCAGCTTAAAGATGGCCAAACGTAAACCGAAACGAAGGGGGAATCAAAAGACAGATCGTCTCTTAGGTGTTGTAAACGATGTGTGGCAAGTCGACGTTGCTTAACGAGCTTCACTCTCGCATGAATCCACTCGGCATTCATCATAAACGCCTCATAAATGCAAAAAAAAAGTATTTTACACTTGCCAATCAGAGAGAATGAGAGAAATTGCACCAAACACTTGCAGCCGCTTCTCCTCTCTTTTGTCTCTCTGATCTGTTTTTGGCCTGAAGGTTTGGCAAAAGCCTGCCGCTTGTTCAATTAATTTGGCCAGCCCCAATGCTTGAGGAAAGGAAGCAGCCAAGTGCAACAATTGAATAGATAATAACTCACGCCCCACCTACCCAAGCAGCTAAACTAGCCTAAGCAGCCAAGGCAGCTCAGCTAACCACCCACCACATACACACACACACACACACACACACCATATACACACTACACACTCCTCCATTTAACTAAGCAACTAGCTTGCCACAAGCTCTGACCGTTGACCAAAAGCGCAACAACAAATGTGGCAGCAAAAACAACTTTGCAGTTGCCAAAGAGAGTAGAGTAGAGACTAGAATATACCCTGTAAATGTCTTGTTTATTATAGGATTAACTAAGAATTTAATGTTATAAACTAATTGCAAACTATTGAAGTGAAAAGTCAAATATTCATCAGTAATGTTTTTACTATTGAATTGGGATTTAATATTGCTTAAATTATAGACTTAAAACTTTGAATTTTTACATAAGATTCAATGGACCTTATAATACAGTTCTTGGTATATAGACATAATATTATATGATTGATAAATTTCTCAAAAAATTCAACAATTGTTGTGTTGAAAGTCGAAAATTAATATTTATAAAATAATTTAAAGAAAATGGTTTAGGTTGAACAATTTGAAATGTAAAAGGTTTTACTCATAAGAAGGAAAAGAAATTAAATTTAATTCTTCATAGTTTTTTTACTTTGTTCCTTCTTTCCCTTACTGCTTTCACTTAAGCATACCCATTATGTTCAGCTCTCAAGTTTACAGGGTATAACAAGGCCTGTTACTGTTTGCTGGCGCTGTCATATTCAAATTGCTAATATGATTGGTGTTTACAGATTAGAAAACAAATATTTCACAAATATTACCACTAATAATTTGTTGCTGTTGTTGTTGTTGTTGTTGCTGCAGCAATATAAACGACGGCGGCGTCATGTTGCAAGCACATGATCATCATGATGATTATGATCACGATGATGATGATGATGATGATGAGGCTGTAAAAATGCTGCAAGTGCGGCGATAACCTTTTGACTCTGGCCGGGAAACGACTGCGAAGTTGAAGTTGGAGTTGGATTTGTATGCCTGGTGCAAAACTGACAAATTGAATGAATAAAAGAGCAACAAGTGGTCGCTCGGCTGGACATTGGGATGTTGCTTTGGCAAGGGGAAGGCGGAGGGCGGACAGATGCGCATAGTTAAACATTTTGAATGAAAACGCCAAGAGTGAAACGCTGACTGCAACTGCAACAACAACAACAACGGAGCGTTGCATTTATGTTTTGACTGCAGTCGAGGCGCAAAAACATAAATCGAAACACTTGCTGCGTGTGCCAGGCCAAACGCGCTTTGCTGCCTGCCCCCTTCATGGCTGCCCCTTCATCATGCAACAATCGAGTCAACCGCCCACCGCAGCAGCAGCAACAGTCGCTGCAGCAACAGCAGGTTCCATTTGTAGCTTCGGTAGGTGTTGCCCCAGCAAAGAAAAAAGAGCGCAGAGGCCACTTTGAAATCAAGTCGAAAATTGCAATTCCAAAAAGTTTGCCCTCGGCTAAAAAGTGGAGTGGAGTGCCTCGCGCATGTCGTTGCATGCCCCAATGCAGCATGCAGCAAATGCGTCGACTCGACTCGACTCGGTCAGTCATATGGTGGCATCTATTGGCCCAAGCCAGGCCGTGCCACATGTGGCATGCTCTGTCCCGATCTCTGGCTTTTTTCCGTCTTTTCTCTACTGCCTGCTGTTGCAGTTGTTTGTGGCAGTTGTGTGTGTGTGTCGTTTAATGCGTGGCCGCCTTTTGCTGAGGCCGATGCTGAGGCGCTTTATTAATTCACTCGACGGTTGTTTAATGTTTTTGCATCTTTGGTACATATGCATACACTAACATTGGGTATTACACGCTTCTGATAAGCAAAGCTTGACTTTATTCGAATATATTCATTTTTATTGATCTGGCAGCTCTAAAGTCACATAAGTTGGCAGAACTGCCAATGTTTAGGTGGGCAGCACTGACAATGTAAGTTGACAGTTCTGTTAAAGCTGTCACATCGAATAGTGATTTGTAAACATGCTTAAAAATTTTAGCAAAATGCATTTAAGTTATGTTTATTGTATATAAAGCATATACATATATTATATTACTAAGTGTAACATTAGGAATATTTTAGTATTTTGCGGTATATTTTTGAAATATCGTTTTATTAAACATGAGTATCTCACATTCGATCAAATGAGACTATAACTTTCTTACTTGTTTAAGCATTGCTAGATGATTTAAAATTAAGTTAATATGTGAAATCCAAAAAGGTGCTGAATTAGGCAACTCATTAAGTATAAAATGAAGGAACAAATTAATAATGATTATCATATAGTTTGTTCGGAATTTAAAGTTCTCTTTAAAGTCGAAATGTTAAAAAACGAATATTATCCCTGAGCATCTGAACATCTATGGTTTTGTATAAAGAGTACAAGAATAAGCGAATAACATTCCTTGATGCAAGTAAGTGCATTCATTGTTCGATCATTTCACTTTTGCGCTTTGCCATTTGGCTAGTTGGGGTTTTTATACCCGCTACCCATAGGGTAGAAGGGTATTATAACTTTGTGCCGGCAGGAAATGTATGTAACAGGTAGAAGGAGGCATCTCCGACCCTATAAAGTATATATATTCTTGATCAGCGTTAACAGCCGAGACGATCTAACCATGTCCGTCTGTCCGTCTGTGTGTCTGTCCGTCCGTCCGTATGAACACCTAGATCTCAGAGACTATAAGAGATAGAGCTATAATTTTTTTTCGACAGCATTTGTTATGTTTGCACGCAGATCAAGTTTGTTTCAAATTTTTGCCACGCCCACTTCCGCCCCCGCAAATCAAAAAAATCGAATACCAAGCGTAATTTTAAAGTTAGAGTTGCGAATTTTGGTATATATAATAATAACTATAGTAGTTATGATTCCTGAAAATTTGGTTGCGATCAGATGAAAATTGTCGAAGTTATTAAAGAAATACTTTTGTATGGGCAAACACGCCTACTTACTAGGGGTCTAGTTGCTTTAGATGACAATCTGGTATATTGTGCCGTCTATGGTATATTTTGAATGCGGTACTATATCAATATACCAAATATACTATTTGGTATATTTTTAGTATTTTTGCAGTATATTCGGTATATTTTGAGAAAATTATCGCAAAATATATTTCTTTTATTCAAAATGGGTAGCGGGTATCTCACAGTCGAGTGCACTCGACTGTAGCTTTCTTACTTGTTGAGGCCTGTGCGGGTGCCTTGTGAATGGTGCCTTGGTTTGGTCAGTGCAACAGGCAAAAAGAGGCATAAATCGGCCCCAGGTGTTTGGGTGCGCATTTCCCACGGATTAGTGCATAAATAAAGAAGGTCAGAGCTATAGTTGTTGTTGCTGTTGTTATTGCTGTTGCTATTGTTGGTTGCTTTTGGGGCTTTACAATTCGCGCAGCAGAGTTAACTAGATATTTCAAATGCTATGGCATGGGGTCGCCCCGTGGGTCTGTCAAAGACTTCCGATCTACTACGAACAAAACCATAACTACAAAAGCCACTCTCTACACCAAGAGCTGCGTTCTGCAAAAGCTTTCTTTTGACCAAATTGCTTTATTAACCGTGCAGACCACGATATAATAACAACTTCATTTTGATGTGCTGCTGCTGCCTCGGCTGCTGCTCGACTGGGACGCCTAAGGTGGTCCTGACACAGCATTTCCTTTAGCTCATTAACACGTTGCCCACCAAAAATAAAAAAAAGTCTGTCGATCGCCCAAAAACCTGAAACTGAACTGGACTTTCGGCTTGCGTTGATGGAACCCACACGCAGCGGTTCTCACGGTGCTCAGCAAACAAAAGACAAAAGGATTGATTTTCCTGTTGTTGTTGGTGGCGCAATTTAAGATTAGCAACAGTTAACAGAAGGGATTCTCTGGGCAACGGAGCAACGGCATGGGATCATAATGATAATGCTTATAATACACAAACACACATCGGTCAGCAAGGACCACCAAATGGCGCTGATAAGATGCGGCGGCCTCCAAGCTCGAGAACTGCGTGCCGAAGATCTGCCAAAGATATATCTGCCAAGGCAGGAGGAAGGGGCAGGTGATGCTCGTGGTGGCTCCATCGATAATCGCGCATTAAGCGTGCGTAAGTCACGTCACAAGAAATAAAAGAAATACAAAAAAAAAAAAAAAAATAACCCCCGCAGGAGGAAGAGTCGCCGCCGCCGAGGGGCAAAGAGAGACAGACCTTGCCCTGGGTGCGATCGCGATAAGCGCGACTTTTGCCTCGGTACGTGCTAAACCCTTTGCCTTGGTGATCATTTTAATTATGGGGTCCACAGACCTTGCCCTCTCCCCGACCTGCTCGTCCTCTTACAACTTGGGGTCAAGCAACGCAAATTGCGCTTTGTGTTGTTTTTTGTTTTTGTGTTTTGGGGCTGGGTCAATATTTGTGTTCGGTTCGACCATAAATACTTAATTTGTCCCAACGGTTTTCTCTTTTTTATAAAGTCATCGACGAAGCAATTGCCGGGCAATTACCTCATGCAAAAATGTAAAGTCGCAGCGCATACACACATCGAAATTTTGGCGTTTATTTGTAAGGATATACGCTCGCTGTTAGTCATCCACATCGGAGCCGGGCGCCGAGGCATCCACCTCGAGATAATCGTGGACCAGCTGGCAAATATTCTCCGACGCCTCAGCAAAGTTGCCCTCCTCGAGTCCCTCGCCCACATAGTGATAGACAAAGGCGCGTCGCTGATACAGCTTATCGAACTTGTTGACCAATCGACACCAGGCTATCCGGATATTCGTATTATTCGAGATGGCAACGCAAGCGCGACTCGCTGGCGCCAAATCTCCGTTGGGCACATAAACCGGCGGCATGTTGCTGACGCCAATCTTGAAGCCAGTCGGTGACCAGTCGACAAACTTAAAGGTTTTCATCCGCCGAATATTCTCCAGCGTTACATTGATCTCATTCGGTGCAATATCGCCGCGATAGAGCAGCACACAGGCCATGTACTTGCCATGTGCCGGATTGCAGCGCACCATTTGGGTGCTCATCTGAAAGCATTGACTCGTCAGCTGGGCCGTTGACATGTCCACGTACTGGGCATTTGTGATGGGCACCAGAGGCGCATAATTGATGAGCGGATAATGAATGCGTGGATATGGCACCAGATTCGTTTGCAGCTCCTGGAAACTGACCATAGATTGTCCTGAGAAACGTTGAGTGGCCGTAAACGAAGCGACCACCTGCCCAATGATGCGATTCAGATTCGTGTAGGTTGGAGCGGGCACATTCAAGGTGTTGGCACAGATGTCGTAGAGCGCCTCGTTGTCCACGATGAAGGAGACGTCCGCATAGTCCATGGAGAAGTGCGTGGCCAGCAGCGCATTGTAGGGCTCCACAATAACCGGTGAAATGCTGAGTTAAATTACTCCGTTAATAAAATATAAAATGAACAGTACAAAAACTACAGTCCAAGCAATGTGAACCAACATAACATAACATACAAAAAGTGTAAACCTACAACTGCTACTTCATACAAAATATACCATAAAGCACAAAATATATTAAATTGTCTACAAAAGCATTTACTATAATACATAAAAGTTACCGTCTATATAAAAGTTATTTTAATATCTTTTTAAAACAGTCAAGTTTGCTCGAAATAATGCAAAACAGTAAGATCCTTAAAATGTATCAAAAGAAATTATTTACGACTACTACTTCATACAGAATATACCATAAAGCTAAAAAATATAGTGGATTGCAAAAAATTTAAGATCCGAAAGCTGCAGCTGATATAAAAGTTATTTTAATATCTTTTCAAAACTGCAGTTGGCTCGTAACAGTGCGCAAGGGGTATTATCCTTAAAATATATCGAATGAATATACATACAACTATTAATCGATACAAAAATATACCATAAACTACAAAATATACTAGATTGGTAACCTAGGCACTTAAGACCCGAAAGCTGCAGTCGGTATAAAACTAATTTATTGAATATCTTTTCAATTTTGTATCTCATCGCAAACTACAAACTACTACAAGTTAATATGAGTTGTTATTGTATGTACCAAAAATCCAGACAGAATTTACTTACGAGGGCGATGGATACACTAGAAACTCAATGATTGTCATCTTCTTGCCAAAGTCCTCCACGAGTTTCTCCATGATGCGAGTGCCGAGCCCAGAGCCAGTTCCCCCGCCAATAGCTCGAAAGACGAGAAATCCTCGCAAACTGCGACAACGATCAGCCACACGTCGTATCGCATTCATGGATCGATCTAATAGCTCGCTGGCCATCAGATTATAACCTCGAGCAAAGTTGCTGCCGCTGTCATCCTTGCCGGTTATCAAAGTCTCCGGATGAAAGAGATTACGATACGCTCCAGTGCGTATTTCATCTAAAAGAAACAAGGTTTAATAAGGAGATTTCGAAGAAGAAACTCCGCACCTATGACTGTTGGTTCCGTGTCGATCATAACGAGTCGCGGCTGAACGCAGGGATCTCGGCCGCTGAACTCGAAGAACGTGAGAAAGGAGTCATCGCAGGGCTTGGACATGAGGCGTCCATTCGACATGATGCCATGTTCCAGGCAATACAGTTCCCAGCAGGCATTGGCTATCTGAACGCCCGCCTGGCCGATGTGTATCTGGATTATTTCGCCCCGGCTGCCCATGTAATGCCGGTGTTGTCACCTCTCTCTGACCTCTCCACATGCGTCCTATTTTCTTTGAATTTAGTGCAAAACATACGAAATTAAAAAGCCCATTCGAATAAATTTTAGGTTTTTTTTTTTGGATTGATCTTTTAAATAATTTCATTTACATAGAATTTCAATGACAAGCTAAACAATAGTTTGTATGCTTTATATATTTATGATATATGCCATCATTATATATAGTATAAATAGGTTTTTTATATAGCATATAAGTAGATATTTTCTTTTAGTTAAGTACGCACAATACAATTTTACATAACATTCATTATTGTCCGCGCGCGGATTAGTCAGTTTTTTTTTTTTGTTCAAAGCGTTAAGTACATTTTTCTTAAAGATATGATTATTTATATAGTATGTTTTATATATAGTTTGGTAATTTCCGTGCTCAAGTGCAATAAGAAGCTATATAGGTAGTTGGTTAGGAGGTGGTCCAATAACTTAGCTAGCTTTTTAATGGAATGTACGAAAACAAAATAGTTTGGTATAAAAACAAAGAGAGAACTTCGGAATACCGAAGTTAAAATATACTTCTTGCAGTTGGTTAAATGGGAATAGCAATTATAATTAGATTAGTGGAATGTTAATGTAGTATATTTTTTTTAGTTGTAAGCTTAAATTTGAAAACGTTTAGTGATAGAATGTCGAACTAAAGCCATTCTTAAATAAAACGTGATTGTCATACATTGGATAATTTTTAAAACAATTTGAAAATTTCTAGCTACGTTATAAATAATTTACAAAACAGGCTCCTAAATACATTTTCATCATCAATACAATACACATTTGTCGGCTGTGGAACAACTGTCGAATGGAATACAGTAAAGCTTCCCTCTACATTTTGGAATGATATTCATTTATATTGCCTAAAAATATTTGATCTTTAAAGTGCAGTTCGTTTTTGTTTTGTTTAACATTAATACTTTGGTTTTAGGGAAGTTTCACAGTAGATTAAAGTCGAAATACGATGAAATAATGTTCTTTATGTGCAACAAAAGTTGTTTTAGTTTTGGTTTGCGGTTAGACAGTTTTTTCGAAAGCGCCCAAAGTTTTGGGAGCGAGACTAGAAAATTTGATACACTTGAAATTGTGGAAAGTAGCAGCAGCAGCAGAGGAGATGACTGGCAAACATCTTCGATCTAAAGTAACGACTGCTCGAGAAGAATGCGCTCGAATCCTGAAGGCGGACCATGCGAAAAGTTGTCCAAAATAATGTCCAGAATAGCGCCATTGCCAACTGTGAATAGGAAAATAATATAAATGGAAATGTGATGGAATACTGTATTGCACTTACCATAAATGACTGGAAAGAGCGCAGGACCGCGCACATTGCGGAAAGGCACCTCCAGGTTCTTGCCATTGAAGTAGAAATTTAGCTCGACATGGTCGAAGGCTACGCCTACAATATCGCCCTCGTCGGGAAAGTCACGTTGTGGTGCCTTGATAAGCTCCTCGACCGTTGTCAATTCACTGTTCCCGGTGGTCATCACAAGATCCTCCTGTAGATCCTCGATGGCAATGAGACCAGCGGCAGCAGCGGCGCTATTATTCAGAATTCCATTTGTTGTGGTTGTCACCGACTTGCTGGAGCTGAGCGTAGGCTGTGTGCAGTTGGCAACGACAGGACCGAACTCTTCGTCATTGTGTCGTGTGGCATTGTCGGAGCACAGACACCATGATTCTCGATCACCGCCGCCCCACTTGCGTCCCAGATCCGCTTGTCGTGTGGCCAAACCAATGGACCAGCTGCCGCTCTGCTGTATCTTCACCTCGAAGTAGGACTTGGACTGCACCAGGGGTGCAGTGGCCAGCACACCCCCTGTGCCTGTGACACGCAATTGGTGCGACAGCAAAATGACGTCGGCGCCTGTTGTGTTGAAGTGTTTAATCAACTATGTCCATGATTGCAACACGAAGATAAAGAGGCACTTACCCATATGCGCCGCATCGAGATGAACGTCGGGCTCGCGGTGTCGATGTGCGGCCGCTGTTGGTTTTCGCAATTGGCCGCCATTGAGGCAGGTGCGCAGGCAACAGAACATGCCACAAACTGTCGCAATTACGTGTGATTGAAACTGTTTTATGTGTCAGCTTGAAAATATCTGTTTTTGTTTTGTGTCTTGCTTTATTTTGTGCAGGCTGAACTTTGTATTTTCAGTTGTATTAATTTTTGGTTTGTTGTACTTTTACTTTCTGTTCTTTTCGCTTGGTTTATCAACAGCTGTTTTGCGTTTGCTCTGTATTGCAACCCTGGCAGCCATATTGTGACGTCAGGCAGCTACAAGCGCTGCCGCTAGATGGCGCAACCAACGCCATCTATTGTTCAAAGTCAGCAAGCAGTTGGCAACGCGAAATAAGTATTTGAATTTGTTTCCGTAGCATTTCATTTTTATTTTGTTAATATAAATCTACTTTAGAAGAAAGCATTTAAATCTACAACTGGGTAATTAAAAGAAATAATATCAACACAAATGTAATAGAATTGAAAAATATAAATTGTAAACAAGTACAAGGTGTCGTAGTCGACATTACGCATTTGGTTATTCACACTCTTCATATGTGAAAATCAATTCGCGGTATCTTTCGCTTACATCCGAATCTTCGAGACAGATGGCGCTGCCCCCGCGACTTAGATGCGATTGATGGCGATTGAGATCCCCGATGCAAATCCAATCGCCACCAGAATTCTTCTGGGATACGACCCACTTGGAGTGATCTGTTAATGCAGATATCGATCTACCTTGAGGACCGACAACTTCCTTTATGTTGTAGATCTTGTTGTCTTTACATTTGTTCGGTAAATTTTGGCTGTCTAAACTGCTGTTACGATCGGTTCGCACAAAGATATTAACTCCGAGCGCCGGGCGACAATGTCGGCATAGAACTCCTTGTAGATTGAAGGATGTTTGCCAAAGAACCGAAACTTTCTTCCTTTCAAGGTTCTTAGCTCAACATCCAGCTCAAGGTCGCCAGTCGTGAATGTATTGGGATTGATGGCATTATAAAGAAGCGGATGAATATTGACGAGATTTTTGGATTGGCGTGTCAAGTTAAAGTGCGGCTCAGAGAGAACCAAAAGTTCAGCCGCTTTTTCCACGCCCTTTTCATCGAGTGATAGACAAAGAAAATTGTTGCCATACTTCTTATTATCATCAAGGGGAATCGAGTATATCATCCAAATTCCCGAGTATGGAGATGCGGCTATCCATCCCCTAGAAGCTCCACCCCAATCGAATGTGGTGCCATTGGTAAAAACATCGTTGTATGAAGCAAGACCTATAAGAAAATTGAAATTGCTTGCTCTGGATAGCAGTGATCGATTGCTCATCAATGTTTCATTCGACATCTGCCACTTGTTGTAATTTTCGCTGGTCACATAGATGTATTTTTCATCATCCTGCAGATACATGAACCACCTACAAATTGTGTTATAATGAATAACTTCAACTTTGATTATTTGTTGACTTACCAATCGACATAATTGTTGTCTTCATCTTTACAGGACATATAAGCTGACACATTTACTACAATTGCGATTAAAAACCAAAGACACAGACAAATTAGTCGCATTGCCAAAAGTGTTTTTATTCAGTGTTCAAAATCTACTGAAAGTGAAATCGATAATGTCTAGGAAATATGTATTATATTTAGCGTTGTTGATAAGAAAGTGAACTGCTGAACTATCAAAAAATCACGTATTTTAACTGCACTCCAAAATATATTGTTTAGGTTAGATATAAAAGAATTGTAATAAGAAATTTTGCAAAATCTGTAAATACTGTAATAATTAAAGATACAAATTCTTCTAAAGAGCTCAGGAAAAAGACGATTAACTTTAATCGGGTTTTAAAATATGTTTGTAATTCAAATACAAAGATGACCTTAGCATTGCATTGAACTTTATTAAAGCATTAATCGTTTATTTGCATTTCTCGTAATTGGCGACAAGTTTGCGATAAAGATTCGAGACGCGAGCACTTTTGTGGCACACTGTGCCACCGCCACGCCGATGCTGTGATTGCTGGCGATTGATGTCGCCGACACAGATCCAATCACCGCCACCGACACGCCAGCGATGCAACAGAATGCCCGACTCCTGGGAGACAGCCCATTTGGAATGATCGCCGGTTGTCTTGAAGCCAATGAAATAGTCCTGATTGGCAATCTCCTCGACGTTGTAGACTTTGTTTCCCGTGTCGCAGCTGTCGGGCAAATTGCCAGCACCATCGCGCCAAGCCTCCACAAAGAGACTGACACCCAGAGCTGGAGCCACGACATCGTTGTAGAGCTCGACATTGGCCCGGGAACTCTTGCCAAAGAGACGAAACTGTTTGCCGCCTAACGAACGCACCTCGATCTCCTTCTGATACGGCGCCTCAGTACGCCATTGACGCTTCAACGCACGCTCCAAACTTGGGAATTGTTCGCCCAGACGCAACAAGGGATTGCGTTCGTAATAAAAGTGAGGTTCATTGTAGACCAACAGCTCGCCGGCCTTCTCTACGCCCTCAGCATCGAGTGTGACACAGAGCAAACTCTGGCCAAAGTGTTCACCGGTTGTGGGATAACTGTACTGGGGCACAGTCGGATATTTGGGCACCGAATGCACCAGCCACAATCCTGTGGTGCCATCGGTGGCAATCACACCTTTCGTATGTCCCCCGGTACTGGAGACGGTGCCATTGGGGAACTCATCGTTGTAGGCGGCGAGCAGCACCTGAGCATCGGCATAGAGAGGACGCAAAGTCTCACCAGGCAGCGAGTTGTCATCGGCTATGCGACGTCCAGAGAGCTGCCAGCTGTCGTAGGCTGAGCTGGTGACATAGAAGTAACGCTGGCCGGACACATCGTGTCCCTGACCTGGATCATTGGTGTAGTGCTTGGGCAGCTTGTACATGTACCACCTAAGAGTTTAATGTTCACAATAATTCCGGGATAACTATTAATCTCTGCTTGCTTACCAGTCGACATCGTGACCAGCTTCATCCTTGCAGCTCACCTTGTTGCTTGCCACACTAACTTGCAGCATGGCAGCCGCCAAGAGCAAGACACAAATCAAACGCATGTTGCAAACCTTCTCGTTCAACAGTTTAAATTGAAATGATTCAGCGTCGCAAAATAAACTCTAATCAACACAAATCGCTCATACAGGGTGCTCCACTTAGGTGCTAATGTGTTGGGAATTCATTACAATAGTCACACCTGCTTGGCATTTGTACAAATCCAGGTAGAGCGTGTGTAAAGTATATAGTTACATTGAGACAATGCTCTACTTATGTATTTCGAAATATCCCTGTATTGAGTGACCTGTTTGCCTGCGCTCTATTTACAGCTTATCGGTTTAGAACTCTCGACCCCTAAACCACATCTGTGCTCGCATTCGAGAGGCGTAGTTAGCAGAGTATGTAAGGGGAATTCTAATGAAAGAGCCCTTACTGTGCGCCACTGTAGCTGGCGATAAGCGAATCAGCAATGAGAGATGTTGCAAGTTTCATTTTAATTAGAAATACATAAGAAAGACTTAGTAGATTGGAAGATATTTGCAGTTTATTGCAAGGGAAACATTTGAAAACCCGAAACCTATTTTTATAGCTATAGCGTAGAAGGGTATTCATTTACGTTGTGCATCTTGTCTGAAATATTGTTATATATTATAGAATAATAGTTATAAACAAGTACAAGGTGTCGTAGTCGACATTACGCATTTGGTTATTCACACTCTTCATATGAGGAAATCAATTCGCGGTATCTTTCGCTTACAACCGAGTCCTCGAGACAGATGGCGCTGCCCCCGCGACTTAGATGCGATTGATGGCGATTGAGATCCCCGATGCAAATCCAATCGCCGCCAGAATTCTTCTGGGATACGGCCCACTTGGAGTGATCTGTTAATGCAGATATCGATCTACCCTGAGGGCCGACAACTTCCTTTATGTTGTAGATCTTGTTGTCGTTACATTTGTTCGGTAAATTTTGACAGGTTGAACAGCTATTGCGATCGGTTCGCACAAAGAGATTAACTCCGAGCGCCGGGGCGACAATGTCGGCATATAACTCCTTGTAGATTGAAGGATGTTTGCCAAAGAACCGAAACTTTCTTCCTTTCAAGGTGCTTAGCTCCACATCTAGCTCAAGGTCGCCTGCCGTTAATGTATTGCGACCGATGGCATTATACAGAAGCGGAAAAAATTCGACGAGATTATTGACTTGGAGTGTTGAGTTAAAGTGCGGCTCAGAGAGAACCAAAAGTTCAGCCGCTTTTTCTACGCCCTTTTTATCGAGTGTTAGACAAAGATAATGTTCTCCATACGTCTGATTTAGAGTACCATTGAGGGGCATCGAGTGTATAATCCAAATTCCCGCGTGTACAGTTCCGGATGCGGCGATTAATCCCCTAGAAGCTCCACCCCAATCGAATGTGGTGCCATTGGTAAAAACATCGTTGTAAGTAGCATAAGCTGCAAGATATTCTAAATTCAATCCTCTGAATAGCAGAGATCGATTACTCATCAGTGTTTCATTCGACATCTGCCACTTGTTGTAATTTTCGCTGGTCACATAGAAGTATTTTGCATCATCATCATCCTGCAGGTACATGAACCACCTACAAATCATGTTGTAAGGAATAACTACAACTTTGATTATTTGTTGACTTACCAATCGACATCATTGTTGTCTTCATCTTTACATGACAAATCAGCTGACACATTTACTACAATTGTGATTAAAAACAAAAGACACAGACAAATTATTCGCATTGCCAAAAGTGTTTTTATTCAGCGTTCAAAATCTACTGAAAGTGAAATCGATAATGTCTAGAAAATACGCATTATACGAGTATGTAGCGTTGTTGATAAGAAAGTGAACTGCTGAACTATCAAAAAATCACGTATTGCTAAATTTATTGTTTAGGTTAATGATCGCCGGTTGTTTTGAAGCCAATGAAATAGTCCTGATTGGCAATCTCCTCGACGTTGTAGACTTTGTTTCCCGTGTCGCAGCTGTCGGGCAAATTGCCAGCACCATCGCGCCAAGCCTCCACAAAGAGACTGACGCCCAGAGCCGGACTTTGGCCCGGGAACTCCTGCCAAGGGAACGAAACTGTTTGCCGCCCAACGAACGCATCTTGATTTCTCGATATGTGAAAAAACTGCAGTTGTTGTATATTTTGGCATATTTTGCACTCTATGGTATATTTTGAATGTTGTGGTATATTGGTCTTCAATATTTTTTCTGTATTTTAATTGTGAATACTTGAAGATTGCCATACGGTTTTGCTTTTGTTGAAAGTGGGTGGCGGGTGTTTCACAGTCGAGCAGACTCGACTGCAGCTTTTTGCTTATTGTTACTTTAATAAGAGTATTATTACTTTGTGACTTCTTTCCGATCAAATTTGGAATATGGGAAAACGACTGTTGTTTGATTGACAATCCGGTATATGTTCCACTCTATGGTTTATTTTGAATGATGAAGTACGATCGATAGTATATTTTAGTATTTCCGGTATTTTCTTAGAATTTAGTAGTATATCAATGTTAAATTTAAGTAGTTTTTCGGTATTTTATGTAGATTTTAAGGATAATATCGTACTCGTTTGCTTTTATTGAAAATAGGTATCGGGTATCTTACAGTCGAGCGGACTCGACTTATTATTGTCACTGTATTCTGCATTAAGAATTGAGCCTAAGCCTATTTATTATCATCTGTTGATCGACCAATAAAATTGTCTCTGTAGTTTGCCCCATAAATAAATTTAAGATTGTTGTTTACAATTACACAAAACAATTGTTCAAGTTTTTATTTATTATTTGTATTACATATTATTATTTGTTGTTGTTGCTGTTCTTGTTGCTGTTGTTGTTGTTCTGGTTGTTGTTGTTTGTTGTTGTTGTTTCTACTGCTATAGTAAACACTTTCTGCCGTGGCAGGTTCTTTGTGCATCTCTTACTGACTTGTTGTCGAGTTGTTTGTTGTTGGGGGAGGAAGGGCAGGGGAATTTGGTTTGCGGGGAGAGAAGATATGATCAAATTGTATAATAA
This sequence comes from Drosophila albomicans, assembly GCF_009650485.2. Taxonomy (NCBI): domain Eukaryota; kingdom Metazoa; phylum Arthropoda; class Insecta; order Diptera; family Drosophilidae; genus Drosophila; species Drosophila albomicans. The sequence goes on from NC_047631.2 coordinate 24,588,026, forward strand.
TTGTTTGTAGCTGTTTATTTATGGTACTTGGTTGTTGTTGTTGTAGTACAATCAATAATAAGATTAATAATAATTGGGCTCTGATATTACGTTAATGTCATTTCAAATAAATCGCGTTTAATAAAATTTGTTTATCGCTGGTTGTTTGCTTATTGTTTCTCATTCATTTCATCGTAATCGTTAATCGATCTATATTGAATTATTTATAAATCCTCATTTCAATCTGAGACATTATCTTCTGCCAATTCAATTTGTATTGTGTTTTTCTTTACTTTTCTTATCGTTTTTTGTTCTTTCTATTGCTTTTAACACTCTTTCGCTTTTGTCTTTGGTTTCCGCACTGCAACAACACATAAAACTCACAATACAATATTTTTGCTAAATATTTATGTATTTTTTTTTATTTTTGTATTTTTTTTAATGTTTTTTTTTCAGTTTTAGTTTACTTTTAATATAGTAGTTAATAATTTTTTAATATATTGTATGCATTTTGTTTTGGTTTTTTTTTTTTGGTTTACTTTGAAATATATATAAAGAACAAGGCTGATATTCATATTTTGTTGTTTTTGTTTTCTTTTATGTAAGTTCATAATAATATTTAGCTAATCTTTTCATAGCTTGCGCTCTTTTGTATATGTTTCTTTCTCATTTTTTACAATACTAGCAAAAGGTTGTCAATTGTTCAAATGAAGAGTTCTTAAATTGTTTTGTTTTTTTTTTTTAGTATTATTTTTGTATTTTTTTGGTTGTTTGCAAAAACTTTAAATGAGCCTCAAAATAGACAAACATTTGCCATTTGTTGTAGTTAATAATAATAATAATATTATTATGCTGAATTATTTGTATTATACTTATTATTATTTGTATTATGTTTATGATGATAAAAGTTGCAATTGAAAACTGCACATATGCATTTCTTTTATTATTGTTATTATTATTATTATTATAATTTGAAAATTGCTGCGGCTAATTTGTTGCTGCGTTACATATTTTTTTGTATACATATATAAGTATATATATTTATATATAATATAATTATATATGTGCATGTGTCTGCACAACACATACTATATATAGTTCATTTTAATATCGGGCACAAGTTTGATATGTTTTCAATTGTTTACTTTTCTTTATCTTTTTTAAATGTTACTCATTTCACTTGTTGTTGCTGATGTTGTTCTTGTTGTTGTTTGCTGTCATTATCAACATTTTCATTTTTGTTTTTATTGATATTTTCAATATTCAATATCAATTTTGTTCTACTTATATGGCTATGCATGTAAATGAATGTATTTGTTCTGTGTATATATGTATGTGTGTATGTGTATATACGAGTGTATGCTATATGTATATTGGAAATGTTATAAACAAATTTACAGCATCATCCATAGCAAATTGTTTTGTTGAGAATATCTCCTCTGTTGTAGTTCAATATCATATTATATCAATTCTTATGTATATAACCGTTATATATATATATGTATATTTATTTTTTATATACGCATCTTCTTGTATGTATTTTTAACTTGTTTTAGTTATTGCAAAAATTTTCACTAATTTAAAATTCGTTTCCTTAAGGTTTATGCGTATGATCATCATCATTATTATTAAAAATCAGAGCAAATCAGATTTAGTCAACTAAAATTGTGAAATGATAAATAAAACAAATGTCAGTTGGGATTTTTGTTTAACGAACAAAATGAATTTATTATGCATAATTAATACCGTCAATTAATTAAAAAAGGCTAAGTAAACGCTACACATAAACGCAAGTATGGAAATATTGTTTAGAAGTATATAGTTTATATATACTATATGATATTTTGGGTATATATATATAGATGGTATACAATACATAAATTACTTAAGCATTAGTTGGGTTACAAAACTTTTTAGATAAGGCAATTGAAATATTTGTTTGGGGGGAGAATCGAAAGAAATTGGGAGAAATTGTTAGGAAAAGAAGAGAATTGAATTACAAAATACAAATACTTAATAATAATATAATAAAATACAAATTTCTTTGTCTTTATGTGTTTATATGCCTTTACATATTTATGTAAGTAGTGTTTAATCTATTATCTAATTGCCCCTAGACACAGTTAGAACTCATATAATATTAATTTTATTCTTGTTTTCTTCTTCTTCTTTTGTTTCTTTTTCTTTTGGTAACTGCTTTGCCTTTTTATGCTTACATTGTCAAAAAATGTTAAAAACCACATCAAAACATATCGCTTATCGTTTTATTTTTATTTTATATAAGTTATTCTTTAGCATATTTCTTGTAAAAGTTGTTTTTGCTTTGTTCTATATCTGGTAAATCTTCCATCTTTGCTGATATGTATCTGTTGTAGTTGTATGTAGTTTTTTCTTTCATTTTCATTTTCTTTTGTTTTTTGTTTTTGTTTCAAAAATGTATTCATATATTCATATAATGTTCCCATAATTCATATTGTTTAGTTTTAGTTTTAGTTTTTTCAATTTTTTTTGTTTTATCATTTACAAACTAGTTTCATTATGCTTTATAGATATTCTCGAACGCGAAAGTATTTTCACTTTCGTCACGTTTTTGCTGATGAAATCATTTTGAAATGTAGTTTTTAGGATCATGTCTGGAAATAGAGGCCTAAAGGCAGCTAATGTGTCCTTAGCGATTCCTTTTCTGTTTTTTTTTTCTGTTAGTTACTAGATGGGTAAAAATGCCTTTTTGGATGATTTCAAACATGCACACACGCACACACACACACACTTGCACACACGCAGCTAATTAGAACGCTTTTCCATTGCTTTTGTTTGCATACTTTCAGGCGTTTTTATTCTTTGCTGCTTAACGTTAAAAATTAATTTCGAAAATATTTGTATTAGGCATAGCTGCTATTCCTTTTGGTAACTTTTATTTAGTTTAATTGTAATGCTTACTTGTAATTGTAAATATTTTGTTTTGTTTTTTTTTGTTTTTGTTTTAAAGGCGCAATTTTATGATATGCATTAGTTAATAATATAATTCAATTTCATAAGTATGTACTGTATTGTATGCGTGTGTGTGTGTGTGTGTGTGTGAACCTGTCATAAAGATAATGATGTTGATGAGGATAATTGATGATGATGATAAGGATGTTTTTGATGAGGCTTAATGAGTTCGTAGGCAAGAGGAAAGCAAGAAATGTAATTGGACGGAATATGCTTTGCAATTTGACTAAAGTCAATTGAAATTAAAAACAAATTCTTTAAATTATACAAATTAAATTGATTGAAAAATTTGTCAATTGAAAATCCAAGACCAAAAATATAATGCCAATTATTGCTATAACATATTTTTTTCTCATATTTTGTTTCAGTTTTCTTTCAAATATGCCTTTGGTATGTCTAGTTTTTTTCTTTAAGCTTAACTAAGTATTAAATATGTTTAGTTTTTTTTTTGTTTGTTATTTTAACAAATTGTTGGGAAATTGTTAACGTAAATAAGTTATTTAGTAAGGACAACTTTGGTAAAAATACGTTTTCTTTTTCATCTTTTTTGTAAATGTAAAATAATTGTAATGTTTATGCTTAAAGTTTAAACAATGCTTGGGGGAAAAAAACTGCAACTACTCGAAATCAAGTCAACTCAGAGAAACTAGAATTGAATAAAAAATTGGATACCATTTTCCAGTTGTTGTTGTTGTTGTTGTTGTTGTAATTAGCTACTTAAACGCCTATGTCTTGCCATTTGTTTATAGTTGTTTTTTTTAGCTTTTAACTTTAACATTGCTTTAGCATAAGTGTACTTGTAGTTCATCTCGCTTAGTCACAATTAATCGCAATTCATTTTCATAATTGCTTTTGTAGTTTCTGTTGTTACTGCAGCTACATAAGATGATATGTTTTCTGATGTCATATACTAGAACCCATCCTAGAGAAATTGTTGTTCTGTTCTGTTCTGTTCTGTTGATGTTTGCGTCATTATCTTTTTTTTTGTTGTTGTTGTCATTCTGCCTAGATCTATCTCCGCTTTTCCCCTTCTGTCGTTTCGTTGGTTTCTTTAATGTTGTTGATTTTGTTTTGTTAGCAAGAAAAATGTGTGTGTTGATTGTTCTAGCATTTGATAATTTTCAGAAAAGATCGTTAGGAATCCTGGGGGGAAAGTCAAGAGTTTTTTTTTTTTTTTGGTAGTAAGTTCTTTCTTTTCTGTCTAGTCTTTTGAGTGTGTGGGGCGAGAGCTTTGCAGAATTCAATCAAAAAAGACTGTCTCAGTATTTTTTGGGCGGAAAGTGTGTGTATAGAGTGTTTGAATTGTAATCTGGAATCGTTTTCTGCAATTCGATTCGATTTAGTTTAAGATTTATATATATATATGTATATTGTTTTTCTTTTTTCTTTTTTGTTGTTATAATGTATTACGAGTCTTTAACATCGCAACTCGAGCTTAGTGCCGTGTCGAATTCACAATTGTATTTAATTTATAAGTACTTTTTTTTTTCATTATACCAAATAAATTTCGAAACCAGCTTTCAGTTAAATTTCACTTTGATGATGACGTCGACTAGTTCTCGTTGTTGTTGTTTGTTTGTTTCCGTAGTTGATCTTGATACAAATTGTTTGTTTGTTTCTTTCATTTTTTTCTCATATTTAAATAACACTTCAAAATTGTATTCTCTAGATACAAGATATATTACTTTAATGCAAATATACATACATACAGATAGATGTATTTATAACTTTTGGTTTCTCATGGTTTTTTTCCTTTTTTGTTTTTTTTTTTATTATTATTATTATAATTCTAGAAAGAGAGCTATTAAAGGGCACATTCGGTTAAGCTATAATTATATTTCTTTTTTGTTTCTTTCGTTTTTTTTTTGTTTAGTTAATTTATTTCCCATAATTATGTATGTTCAATTAAGTTAATCCCTTAACTTCTTATGATGCATTTGAAAAATAATGTCAAAAAAATCGATTATAATGTCTCAATTCCATTTCTTGAAAAATAATCGAAATAGGAAAAAAACAATTCAAACAAAAACCCAAAAAAATTTGATATTAAACAGAACGACGATCTCAGTTTTAAAAATCCTTCAAAAATCGTTTGCAGCATTTTCAACTATTTTGTATATATTTTTCGGATATACATATTTGTATATATATATATATATTTGTGTATATATATATCTATTGGGGGCATATCAAGTGTCTTTTTCGAATTGGTTCTCTCAATCTCTAATTCTGTTCTATCGTTTTTTGTTTTCGCTTTGTATATTTTACTACAAGTTTTTTCCATCTTTTGCTGCCTTTTCTTTTCTTTTGGTTTTCCTACAATTTTCCATGCGGCCTGTCAAAAATTTCACTAAACTGGGTTAGGCTTGCCATATAAATTATTATATCGTATATATATATACATATACATATACTTGTGGATTTTTTTTTGCTTTTTTAAATATTTTTTTTATACTACAACTAAAGTTTTTTTTTTTTTAATTTTTTTTTGTATTTTTTTCTGTTGTTGTTGTTGTTGCCTCCTATTGCATGCATCCGTTACATGCGGAGCTTTATTTTATCGCTCTATGCGCGTTTCAAACTCGAAATATACGGACCGTGGACCCTGCTACAGTGATGTTGTTCATGTTGCTGTTGTTGCACCAACACTCTCAGGCAGCAATGTGTGTTGCTGCCGGCAGCACATACGAATAGATGTGATGATGATGCGGCTGCTGTTGCTGCGCATGATGTTGCTGCTGCTGCTGTTGGTGGTGCAGATGATGTTGCTGTTGATGGTGTTGATGTTGCTGCTGCTGCTGCTGTTGTTGTGGTTGGTGATAGTGCGGCAGCGATGTTGGTGGTGCATTCGCGCTGCCGGGTCAGGTCGCTGTCGGCGTCATCAAGAACTGCTGCTGCTGATGATGCTGATGATGATGATGGTGATGATGCGACTGATGGCTCTGATGGTAATGCTGATGATGCGACTGTGGCTGGTGGTGTGCCTGTTGCTGTTGTTGCTGCTGCTGTTGTTGCTGTTGCATCTCGCGCTCTAATTTCTTAGCGAGCAAATCATGCCTTGATTCCATACCCGCTCCTCTGTAAATAAGTTGTTGGAACATAAGTAAATAAGTTGATTCAGAGTCTCTCTTCGTCACACTCTATTTCTGTATATTTGGATGGTGAGAGTTAGGCGGTGCATTTGGTGATTAGTCGCTTGGTTAGTTGTTGTTGTTATTGCTAAAGTGGTTGCTTTTTAATTTAATGATATTTCCACATGCATGACTCCCGCCCCCATTAGAAAACTTTATCCTTTGGCTGGCATTTTATGACTGACCCCCAAAAACATCAAGCATCATGTTTTATGTGTAGAAAACAACATGCAAACACTCAAAAAAAAAGAACAAAAAAAACTTTGCTACCACCCGAAAAATTCAACCCAATGCCAATTTATCCCTATCTCTCCTTCTTTCCTTTGACCTCTCCTTCTCACTCCTTTCATGTACTAAAAGCCAAGTGCGCAATTTGCGCCCAGCGGCAGCTGCACAACTTTTTACGACTCCTCCGCAGAAGAGCCTTGGCATTCAGCTGAAGCAACACACACACACACACACAGGAGAAGGACCCTCAGTCTCCATCCCCGTTGATCCCTGGCAACAGCATGTAAACGATTTAAATTGATTTCGAACAAGCAATCAACTACAAACAGCAAATACACTCAAAAATGTAGTTCGAGAAATTTATTATCGCAAGTTTTATGGCCTGTGCAAGATCCCAACAATCATTCGATTTTTAAATTGATTGTCGCTGGGCGCTTTAAGTTATCATAATCAAATGTGAGCGAGTAATCTCAGCTTATGACTCATAAAATGTGTTGTCACTTCTTTTCAGAGATAAGCAAAAGAAAGAGGAATGAATTTGAATAGTTCTTTGGAATAAAAATCAAATACAATTATTTGTTCTCTACAATTTCCATTTCATATTATTTTCATTGCTTTTATTTCCCGCAAAGATGATGCAATTTCTTTCTGACTATTTCCTTTCTTGGTCACCTTTTATTTTTATGCACCAGTTACTAATCTTAAGTGCCATCTACATTTTTGTGCAATAAAATCTATCAGCAAGCGCCATAAACTTTTATATTTATTTTAGTAGCAACACTCAAAATGTTTATCACAAACAAAACTAAAAATGAAAACTGTTTTGCTCGCATTTATAACGTCTAGGGAATTTGCCAACCGTGTCGCGACTCTACATTTTACTTTTTGGGGGCTGTGGGCGTGGCATGCGTTCTGCTTTGCATTTTTTATAAAGTATTTTTTCTGCTGTCGAGTTTTTGTTTTTTTGTTGGCTGTTTGTGATCGCGCTTGGCTTTTTCTTGCACGAAAATTGAAAAAATAAATTTATGTGGTCTTTTCGCATTTTAAATACGTGCAACAGAAGCAGCAAAACACACACACTCAAAGGTATTCACACACACGTGAGTGTGGGGTAAAAAATGTGCTGCCTTCTTTTTATTCGAGGGAAGCTTGCACTTAAAACTAGCTGGAGAAAGAGAAAGAGAGAGAGAAGCTGAGGCGGCCATATTAAGTCTCCAGACAAGTGGGTGTGCCGTGTCTGTAGGTGTGTGTGTGTATGTGTGAATTATGTGTGTGTGTATAAGTGGGTATATGAATCGTAAAGTCAAGTGCTATAAGATGGCCATAAATTGCTGTAGTTGCTGCTCTGGCTGCAATGGTTGCTGCTGCTGCAGTAAATTTGTGTGTGTGTGTGCTGGTGTGTGTGTGTGTGTGTATGCTTGGTTTATTCGGCCAACATTTGTTTGTTATAATTTGTATTTAAATGCCTGCCTGGTCTAAATTTTAGCTGTGATGCTGCGGCAGCCAATGTTGCTGCTGCTGTTGATGCGGCTGTTGTTCTTGCTGCTGCTGCTGTTGCTGCCGCTGCTGTTGTGGCTGCTGTCATGCAAAGTAAACGAGGCGAGCTAAACAATAACAATTTGCAATTTCATAAATAGTTAATGGGTTGCCGCTTTTTTCGTTGGTTGTGTGTGTGTGTGTGTGGCGTGCATACAATTTACTTATGATACATGTGCCTGGGAGGTGGAGGGAGGTGAATAAAGCTTGAAGGTTGAAGGTGAATTATGGGCTTGAACCCTTTGCATATTAAATATTTATAATGCTTAGAGAGGTATAAAAATGGTTTAGCAAATTGCTGAGCGATGTGAGTGAAAGATAGAAAGAGATGGCAACTACTTCTACTTTTTTTTTTTGGTGTACTTTGTTTTTCTTTTCTTTTTTTGTTTATCATATACATACGTCTCTAAAGAGATGATTTTGGTGGTGCTGATTTGGATGAAGTTGGTGGTGCTGTAGTGAATTAACAACAACGCTAGTGGTGCTGGTGGTGCAGCCAGTTGGCGCCTGTTGTAGCTGCTGTAGTTGAAATTGATGTTGCTGCTGCTGTTGGAGTTGGTGCTGCTGCTGAAGTTGTTGTTGGTGATGTTGCTGTGGTGCATTTGGGATTGTGAGAGGTGCTGTTGCTGGGGCTGCGACCAACATATTGCTGGCACTAACATGGCTCAAATGTGGCGGCGGTGGCGGTGGCAATTCCAAGCCGCCATTCAAAATAAATAGTTGCTGATGTGCTGTCGGAGTTGCTGCTGCGACTGTTGTTGCTGGCGGTGCTGCTGCTGCAACTGCCAGTGACTTGTGGCTGTTGTTGTTGTTGATCAGCGCTGTTGGCAGCGTTACCTCGTTCAGCATCTTGGTCTTGGCGTATTCGATGCGTATGGAGCCGCGATCAGAGCTAAGCAAATATTTGCCCTGCAATTGTTGCATCGCCTGAGCAGCGCTTGGGGCATCGTTGAACTCGATGAATGCCACCGGATGTTGATGTTGTGCTTGGTTGTTACTGTTGTTGTTGGTAGCAGTAGTGGTGCAGCTTGTAGTTGTTGTTGCTGTTGAAGCAGTGCCTGTTGTTGCAGTTGCGGTGAGGAAGGTTGAAGTTGGTGGTGGAGAAGTCAGAGTTGAAGACAAAGTTGGAGGCATAGAAGTTGTGATATTGTGCGTACCTTTTGTGTGCATTCGTAGGCGACAAAAGCCAGGCATACTGTGCATGTATATAACATATTTTTTTGTTTGTTTGTTGCGATATATACGATATATAGTTGGATAATATATATATATATAGTAGTAGTAGTAGTAGTATGTAAGTAGTCGGTTATCGATTATCGTTAATCATGTATAATACAATTGGTGATTGGGCAACAAACGACAAACCAAAGAAAGAACGCAAAAAGTTATCGATTAGTTTTTAGTAATATATCGAGAGTAAAAATTATCGGTGCATTATCAAGTGGTGGTAAATTGTGAGTGACAACGTGGTGAGTGATAAGTGGGTGGTGAGTGAGTGGGTGGTGGGTGAGTGGTGCCATTTTGCTCGCTCAACAACTCAAATTTTTGGATTACTTTAGTGATTAGTGTCAATGTTTGTTCTTTTGATGTTGTCGCGACAAGTTATCGTTAATCGATAACAGGCTAAATATATGTGTATAGAATATGATGCATTCATTTACCTAGAGAAAACCTCCTTGAGCTCGTGCTCGGACACAAACTGGCCCAAATTGGCCACGAACAGCGTGGAGCAGGGCGCATTGGCGGCTATCTGCGGATTTGCCGGATGTGTGGCGTTGTTGGTGGAGCCGGCGGGGCTTGCCAACGCGGGACTGGATAAAAAATGATGATGCGATGCGGCAGCAGCAGCTGCAGCGGCGGCTGCGGCAGCAACAGCTGCATTACCACCGACAGCAGCAGCGCCCTGGGGCGTTGCACCGGCAGCGGCAGCAGCAGCGGCGGCAGCAGCCGCAGCCGCGGCACCGCCACCGCCAGCCACACCGCCGGCAGCAGCAGCAGCCATGTGTGCCATTGCCGCCTGTTGGCTGGGATGTAAAGCGGTAGCAGTTGTCTGATGATGTGGCATAGTTATTTGAGTCTGCAACAAATGGTTGTTGAAGTTTGGTTGTTGTTGTCGAAGTGTTGTCGCTGTGTTGCTTGTACTCACTTGATGCATAGGCTGCTCCATTACTTTGTCTGTATTTAGTCAGAGATAGGAGCGAACGGGCACCTGCGGATGCAGTGCTGGATGCACGAGTGTTGCATGCTGCAAGGCGGCAGCGCCGGGCAGCTCAGCAGCGGCGGCAGCCGAATACGCTAACGGATGATGCCATAGCTCGGGTCCGCCCGGAAAGAACGGCCCGCCAAGATCTAAGAGAGAGAGAAAGGGAAAGAGTTGAAGAAAAGGAGAAAACGAAATGAAGACGAAAATTCATCAGTTATTGCTGCCATGTGTTTCATTTACTTTTCATATATTGTTGTTTGTATTTATTTTTGGATCTGTATTTTGTATTGTAAGTGAATAGAGTGCAACAAAAGTTGCGAAAAGTTGATTTGAAATGATAAAGCGACTGCTTCAAGTTCGTTGCCTAAGTCTTTTGTTTTGCTTGGAGTTGGAAACCAAAATTCAGTTTTTTTAATTCTGTATCTCACTGCGAGTGTGTGTGTGTGTGTGGTTGTGTGTGGCTGTGTGTACTGGTGTGTGTTTTGTGATTCAAACAGAGTGTGTTACAGTGATCGAAGGTGCGTTACATAATATATCATTGTAGTTGTTGTTGTAGTTGTAATTTGTAGTTGTTGTTGTTGTTGAGTTCTTGCTGTAACCTATGTAAATATTTATAGCGAAAATTTAGTTTCGGGCGTACGATAATAGTAGATATATACGATATTTATATATATATTTATAATATAGAGTTGTGCACTTTGAAGCAAATTTCAACTGTTCAATTGTTGGATTGTTCTCGAGTGTGTTTACATATGTGTGTCTGTGAGTGTTTGTATGTGTGTGTGTGTCATAAGAGTTAGGTTGTGCGCTAGTACGCCTTCGGTACGATAGCTGAATATAAGAATATTTCATTTGTATATAAGTTTTGTATTTGTTGTATTTTATTAAACTATCAACTACATATACATAAAACCAAAATAAAAGTAGCAGCTGCTTTTTATATCTTTTTTTTATTTTGTTTTTTGTTTTTCTTTTTTTTTTTTTACTTACGTCCAGTGAGTGGGTGCATCAATGCAGGATGTGAGGCTGTTGTCGCTGTATTGGGCTGTGGTTTGGGTTTGCTCACTTTCGTGTTACTCTTGGCGAATTCCAAGCGAATTGTTTGGGGCATATCGGGATCGAAGCGTACACCCTGCTGTAAATGATCAGATCAAAATACAGCGGTTTGTATTTTCTATTTTTTCTATTCTTTTTTTTAAGATTTTGTTTGTTTTACTTTTGCAAAATAATAAAAAGTGTATTTGAAATTTTTGGATTTTGTTTTCATTATCATTTTTTCTATTTATTATCGATTTCATTTCTTGCAACAATTCGCCAAAAATAATTTTGAATGTCGCATTTGCGTGTGTTGAGAGAGATAGAGATTGAGAGAGAGAGAATTGTGTTTTCTCATTTTTGTTTTTTTTTTTTGCAAATTGGGAACGTAAAAACCAACTTGTTTCTGTTTATGGGCGGTGGTGCTTACAAAACGCTGAGAGTTTGAGTTTTGAGTGGCTTTTTTGAGTGGTGCCTTTGGATGCCTTTATTTTTGCTTTAATTCAGAGATGTACGAACAGGTTACGGAAAGGGGAACTAGTTCAATTTGTGTGTATGTGTGTGTGTGTGAGTGGTTGTGTGAGTTTTATGTGATTTTTTGTTTTATGCATAGAAATCAAAAGCAAGAGATGAACAGCAACTGCATACGAAGAGCACCTATGAGTGAAAGAGGAGAACGGGGAAAAGGGTCATTCAAATATGTTTGTAGGTGCCAGAAGGGAGAGACGGGGAATGGATAGAGGGGCGGTGCCTAGAGGGAACTTGAACATGCACCAGCAATAATTATTTTGTGGACTAGAGTTGCCAGGCTTCCATTTTTTTTTTGTTTTTTGTTTATAAAATTCATTTCTTTTGTGCTACATTTGCCTCATTGCAGTTGCTATAGATGAGTGTAAAATGTGATGTGTGTGTGTATCTCTGGGTGTATGATAAAGACAGAAATTTAATAGAGAGAGAGAGAGAGAATAGATATCGAAGAGCGAGATGCAATACCAAAAAGAAACAAAATCAATAGGGATAGACTTAAACATAAATGCGGTGAAGTTTCTTTCAAAATGCAAGCACGTGTTGTGAGTACATCTTGTTGTTGTTGTTGTTGTAGTTGTTCTTGTTGTTGTTTTTGTCATTGTAATTGAGATACGATTGTTGTTGTTGTTTCTTGTTGAGGACCTAAACTTGTTCTTAACGCTCAGTGTAAGCCAGGCAGTACGATTTGTTTTTGGTTCTTATTGAGTGCTTTACAATCTATGTGTCGTATTTTTGTATTTTGTATTTTGAAACGCCGAAAAAGTTGCCATATATTTATTTTTTGTTTGTTTTTTTTTTGGGATAGGCTTTTGCTAAGAATTGTTGGTGTTTGTTCTTCATCGATTATATATAGTTAACAATTATAGATTAGGTATATATAGATAGTTATACAAGTGGTAGAAACTGCCAATATATATGTTACCTGCAGATCCTGTTTAGCTGCCTCGGCACCGGCTCTTGTATGGAATGTCACAAAACCAACGGGCTGTTTATTTAAAATGTTGAAAATGGAATTTTTAAATTTATTACGAATCATTTACATTTTTGCTGTGACTTACCGATGCTGTTTTGCCATTTTTGCTAGTTACTTTTAGTAGAGATCCTTCGTAGCCCTATGAAAATTAATGTTGCATTAAAAATTTAGCTTAATTTAATATCTTGGGAATGATTAGCAGAATTCCTAGTAATCGTACTTAGTGAGAAAATTCTATCTAAAGCCACATAATTTGACTAGAAATGTATCATTATTTGTTAACTTATTATCTTGTAACTGATTTATCGGAATTTTAGGAAATTAGCAGAATTTCTACACATCATAAAGCAGGTATGTAGTAATGTTATAATATATTTACTGATAAAAGTCTGTAGCTAAATAATTTGCTTATCTTGGCTAGGCGAAAAAATTGACGAAAATATCTTGAAAATCAATTCTCCAAATTTAAAGAAAGAATTTCTAGCAATCATTAAGGAATGTTATGAGCTTATGTAGTGATTAAAATCTATAGATAGATATTTTGCTAAACTTTATAATAATGTGTAATTATATGCTGACTTAATATCTTGAGAATAATTTCTCAGAATTCACAGCAGCAGCACTCAGCAGAATTTCTACTATTCATAAAATATGTCTAACAGAATTTTACAATTTTATTTTGTGATGAAAATTTAAAGATTTTCTTTAACAACTTGGAAATGAAACCATCATTATATCACAATTAATCACAAATAATCTATTCTGTGTTGTCTCACTAAAAACTCGTTAATATTTACGTGGATTACTCAACTCAACTGTAACTCAAGCTTAACAAGTTTTCAAAGCTTATGCAACCCTTTTTCTGAAGTATCTTTCAAACTATCTTTGGCCCTTTATCGAGCTCATAAGTTCAATTAAAATGTCTTTAATAGTTAATAGCTACAGCTTGAGCGAGATATGCAGCTGCTGATAGCTGGTTGACTCACCTCATAGGCTCTGAATAGCAAATAGAGCTCACGTGGCTTGGCATCCATTGGCAAACCACTGACGAACAATGTGCGCACCTGCAAGTAGGAAAGAGAGAGATGGAAATACATTTAACAAATCTGTGTGTGTATAGATTTAACCTGGTTTTTCTTCGCTATGTCGAGAAACCAATTTCCTATGATTGCGTAATTAAGTTAAAGCTGTCACGTCCTTTGGCCGGATTCAAACCTGAAACCCCAACACACACACACACACACACCAAAAAACCTTCAGCCTCAATTTCAATGTGTCAAATATTTAAATTCACTGCCGCTCTCTAAGCCCAAAAGTTCATGGCACTCACACAAACACACATTTCTTTATATGTCTGTGTGTGTGTATGTGTGTGTGTGTGAGTATGTAGTGATAATGAAACCAAATGGAATAAGCGCCATAAACGCTGAATTCATTAAGGCAACGACGTGACACGTTGCCACAGTAGATGTTTAAATGCAGAGTTGGGGGAAGCATCATTGCGCAGGGATTCAAAGCACAAGAGGTGAGGGAGAGGGAGACAGGGGAGAGGATGATGGTACTAATGAGCCTTGTCGCCGGTTTTTTTGTTTTTTTTTTGTTCTTCTTTTGTGTGTTGTATTTTTAACACCTAGGCAAAAGACAGCTTGCAAAGGGACAAACTGCGCAAGCTGTGAGCTGTTTTTGGTTAGCTGATTTTGGCATTTTTTGTATATACCTGTATAGTAATTATAATGAAGGGGTATATGCGACTATATATGCGACTTCGCAAAGTATTGAAACTTTAACAAATGTTATTCATTAAATGAATTGCTCTTTAAAACGTAGAAAACTAAAACTAGAGTTAAACTCCTTTGAATAGTTGACTATCAATTAAATATTGAACTCTTTTATCATATACTGAATACTGAAAATTAAACGTGATAAAAAAAACTTTTCAGATTATTAACAACTGCTGTAAACTTTGAATATTAATTAAAAATACAATTCACTATTGATGTTTTGGTACTCTTAGAAATCAAGAACAAAAGAGAGAAAATAAAACAATGTGACCAGACTTCAAGTCTTTAAAAATAGTTATTGTTACTATTGTATAATTGTTGACAAATATTCTTAAATTTGAATACTTAATAAAAAACGATTTATATTATATTAAATGTTTTCTAGAGAAACTGAAACAATGTGACCACTCTTTATGTTTTAAAAAACTTTATTGTTTCTATTGAAGGCGTTTTGTTAATCGAATTCTAAAAGGATAACAAATAACATTAAAGAGTTCTTTACAAATTTGTATTAAAAATCAACCGACAACTTTTTGAGTTGCAATTAAGATAACCTTAACAGGTATATTCTAGTCAAGTTTCGCGGTGTTCCTTTTCCCAACCTTTGTGTTGTCGTTTAGGGACTCATCCTGCGCAGAGTGACAGATTGTAAAAGGGAAGTCCATGTTTTGTGTGTATCTGTGTGTGTGAGAGTTAAAATTAAAACGTGTTCTATCGTGTAATCTAGCTATTGTTATCCAGCTGGGAAAGCAGCTGTGTAAAAATAGCTAAACATGTGCCACACTCGACGCCACACATGATTACATAGAGAGCACAGTTGGGAACTCTTTTACATTTGTAGAGAGAGAGTTGAGTTGCTCGGTTGCGACTTTAAAATTGTCCGGCCGCAATTTACAAATTAATTAACTCACTCGAGTGCCGGGCAGGCATGATAATAAAACGAAGAAGAAGAAGATGGAGGAACTGAAGTAAAAAGTAAAAAGAACGAAAATCCTTTGACGTAGTTTCGGCGCTTGCCAAAAAGGATCTGCAGGATACGCTCAGTTAAATAGCAATTAAAATTAATTTTTGCGCAGTCTGCGGTCTTGTTGCAACTTGGCTACGTCTCCGCCTTTTTTGTGGGGTCCACTAATTGGACGGGTAATGAGCTGAGCTCCTCGGCCCTTCCAAACGGACAACAGCAACAACAACAACAACAACAGCTACAGCTACACGAAGAATTGTGATGAAAATTAAAGAAAATTGAGCCAAGCAAACTAATTAGAAGCAAGAGCTCAATCCACAGAATTGTACTTGCGGTGTGGCAAATGCAATACTCGACTTCACACAGAAACTTTCGAGCTCAATTCCTGTTGCAAATGGCATTGAAATGCAATTATTTTATTTCCCCTCTAATCGTATGTGAGTCCATATCACATACACACACTCATACTGTACTTGTGTGTGTATGCGAATGAGATTTGTGAGTTGTACCTCAATTTGATAGCATGTCTCGGTGCACAAATATGCCAAGAGCAAACAACAGACAAGAGACAGGAAATGGAGCTCTGCTAGAGGTTGAACGCCCTGCACAGTGGGGCAAACAAGCTGAAAATCTTGATTTTACATATTTTTTTATATGTTTTATACTGTCAATTGAAATTTCCAATTTCATGGTTATTATAGAAATTGTAAAATGTTTTTCTTTTGATTTTGCTGTTTCTGTTTTCTGTTTCTAAATAATTGTTGTTTGATCTTTTATCATATTTCATTAAATATTTATGTTCTCTATTAAAATTGATAGATTCTTAATCTAAATCTTAATCAAACAATATTTATATTATATTATATAGTTCATATGTAGTGATTTATTATTATTATTTTCTTTTTTATTGAAATACAAATGACTTTATTATTTTATCTATTTTATAGTTGTCATGTCAATAAATTCTTTTGCTTTTTTATGATACAGCCAAATAATAGCAACGTTACCACTGTGTCTTGTGTTGGCAACCACAAAAGTCAGTTAGCCAGGCCAAATCAGCCATAGACGTGGCTAAGGGAGTTACTAACCTCTTGACTTGTTTTTGTTTGTCTTGTGTGTTTTGGCCACTGCGGAAATACATTCAACATTTTGGCAAGCTCTAGCACTACATCCTCAGCATCAGCATCAGCTACAGTCTGCAGCTTACAGCCCTGCCCCTTCTATTTGCCACACTCTTGATATTGTGTGGGCGGTTTACATTCGTATAAGTGTCTCTCTGTGTGTGTGTGAGTGTGTGTATTTGCGGATTCTGTCCAACTTTGGTTGCCAAATTCCATTTAAATACAGCAAAATGTCACAGAGTTGCAGTTTGGCTGTTGGTTTGTTGGTTGCTTGTTGCTGTTTTTGGTTGCAACCTTGCAACTTGGCCGCCTCTTTGCTTGGCAATGATTTCGTTACTGCAACGCCCCTCTCACCGCCCCTCCCCAACTGCTGTGTTTGGCTTTGCGGTTACTGAGCTGCTGCCATCAACTTTGCCAAGAAGTTGCAGCAATTGCGACTGCTTCTTCTTCTCCTTCCCCTTCTCCCCTCTCGCAATCTATTTGCTATTAGAGTCGAATATAGTTTTGCTTGGAGTTTCCCCAGTTGTTTATAATTATGGACACATGAAGTTTATGCGGTTGCTTCAATAAATTTGTGCTGTATCGAATTGCATATGCAAATATTACCCATACGCACTGTTGCTGCCGATAACTTTCCCAAGCTCTAGCTCTGAACCGACTGTTGTGGTCGTTGGCCTTGTTTTGTCTTTTGGGGGCCCCCCAATTGTAAATCACTCTCTAGTCAAGTGTTGACTTACAATAATTAAACGTGACACACACACACACATGTATACAGAGAGACTGTCACTTATTTCGAAAAGTGTTTATAGAAGCGATCATAATCGCCTCTAGAGCTGTGGGCGTCGTTACCAAGGCGTCTGAGGTGAGTCTCGTCGGAATTTTGCTAAAAGGCGTTAAATTGTAAGCGCTTGTAAATTGTCAAACAGCTGACAAAGCAGCAGACAAATCGAGAGGCAAATCATGTAAGAGAGGAAGCCAAAGCAAGACTAACCAAATACCCTGTAATGTGCATATATAAAAAAAACGTTTAGCGTTTGTTGCCACCAACATTTTTTTAAAATTTCAAATATACTAAATCAAAGTTTTAAATGTTAAACATGGTTAGCGTCTGTAATGTAACAGAACTAATTATTTATTTAATAAAAACTTTATCGATAGATTTATTGAATATTAGGAGTCATTGTGATATTAAAAGACAACGAAAAACACAAAAATTTTATGGCTGTCTCTCTATCGCTCGATAATATATCATTTAAATAAAAACAATTTATGTACTTAGAAAAATAAAAGATAAGTTTGAGCTCTTCAAAATCGTGAAGCTTTCTTGCAGCAACAACATTCATCTCGTTTGTCTCACTTTGTGTTGGGTATTAAACACACAGCAAAACACCGTCACAAATCGCAATACACAACGATTGCAAATATTTAAATAATTGTTGCTGTTGCTGTTGTTGACGGTGTTTTTGCTGCTGCTGCTGTTGCTGTTGCAGTTTACTGCGCGTCAAACGCCAACATCAACAATTCCAACATTGAAACAACTTTTGCTATTGACTTTTATCGCTTGACGGCGGCGGCATTTGCACAAAGTGTTTGCACAAAATTTTTTCTATAAATTGTTGGCAATTAAAACGTATTTAATATGCATTTGCGGGCCTCAGCGAATGCAAGATTAATAGCGTTGATAAAGTTATAAATAAATGAAGCAAAGCAAGCGTTGCATACGTGAGTTGAAAAAACATGCAAATGTTAGAAATTTTAAGAGGAAATAGATGAAAAGTGAATTTAATATATAATAAAATGTTGGCATAGATGAAAAGTTGAATATTGAATTTAATAAATAAATCAGAATTAAATTTGACAGTTTTGGTTATTTTTAATCAATATTTTTTAATATAATCTTTTTTTGCTTTTGGCAAATATTCATCAAAATTATATTTCCTTTAAATGAAGAGAAGCAAATTTAATTTATTCACTGCGAAATAATTTATGCAAAATTTGATTTCAATTTTGTGCTCACTTGAACAATTTTTAATGGCAAATTTGACACGGCATCGCTGGCTTAAAAGCGTTGAAAATTTATGCTTAAAGCTGGCCATAAATTTTTGGGCAAAATCTTGGCTTGCAATGTTTGCAAATCGCCAGATAACTGGCGCCTAATACACGACTCTTCGCCCCCGCCCACACTCACACACAAATACTGACTATCGTAGTTGTAGTTGCCTCGAAGCTTTTGATGCCAATTAAGTTGAGCGTCGAGTCAACTAAATGCCGTTGGCTGCCAAAGTTGACTGCAGTGAGTTGCTGCTGTTGTTATTGTTGCAGCTGGCATTGTTATTGTTGTTCCTGTGCTGCTGTTTGCTTTTGTTGTTATGCTTGCTTGTTTATTTAGTTTTTGAATTGCTTTTGCTGGCTTTTATTCTCTTTACTACGCATTCCTCTTGTTCTTTTTTTTCTTTTCTTTGCTCAGGCAAATCTTTAAGTGCAACAAAGAAGAGAAAAGCAAAAGCAACAGCTGCCGCAGGCAACCAGCTGCGAACTCTTCTAGAAGCTTATGTTGCAGCTTTGCTGTGACACTTGTTTATGGCTACTACAACAAGGGCACATTAACTAGATATACATAGTTGTTGAGCAATTAGTAAAGCTATGTCTTGTATTAATTGCTAACAAAATAATGAGACAATCAATAGCTATTTAAATTGTAGACTGCAGATAACACAAAACTGGTTGCTGCGGCTGCTTTGAATTGTTAAACACAAAAGCTATTGATTGCAAACTCGAGTTGGAATACTTTCTGTCTACAAAAGTTGCTGTTCATTGCTCAAAATAGTAGCAGCAGGCTTGTGTTGCAAACTAAATGAGTAAAGCAAATGAATGAGTGCCACATGCATGTGGCTGCCTCATATAGCAATTGTTGTTGCCGTTGTTGCTGCTGTTGTTGCTGCAATTGTTCTTGTTACTTGGTGTTTTGCCGCATTTTGCATACAAAATGACGGGGCGACCATTGTGAAAACGGGACTCGGGA
Source organism: Drosophila albomicans (assembly GCF_009650485.2). Taxonomy (NCBI): domain Eukaryota; kingdom Metazoa; phylum Arthropoda; class Insecta; order Diptera; family Drosophilidae; genus Drosophila; species Drosophila albomicans. Next base: position 24,607,518 of record NC_047631.2, read on the forward strand.
TGCATTGCAGCAATAGACAATTGCAGTTGTGCTTTGCCAGCAGCAGCAACACAACAGCAACAGCAGCAACAATAGCAATCACAATGTTGGCCAACTTCTGTTTTGTTGTGTGTTTTTTTCTTCCCTCTGTTTTTTTTTTTTTTTGGCTTAACTGAAACGTTTTTGTTTGCATTTTGCGCCTTTCCCCGGCTGCTTTCTTTGGCTGCTTGGCATTTGGCTCACGCGCGCGCTCGCTCCGCAACTAGCCGCAATCTGCCACGCCCCCACGCCACGTTGTTGCCGTTGCCGTTGCCGTGGTAGCAACCGCTCAATTAAACCTCTTTGGCCTTCGCGTTGCATTGCTGGCATTGCTTTAATCTTTCTCTTTCTCTCTCTCTCTGCTCATCCGTCCTTGTTTTTATGTTGTTCTCTATTTTGTTTTTTTCAACATTTTTCTAGAATTTGTGCTGCCATTGTTCGCGTGTTTTGCGCCAGATCCTGACGCTGCTCTGCTTTGCTTGTTTGCTGTTGTTATCTCTGTTTGTTGCAGTTGCGACAGCAATTGGACAGGTAATTAGCGTTGCTCTTGTCGCCTGCCTCTCATTTGATTAACGTCTTGAACCCGCCCATCGAAAAAAAAAACAAAAATAAATGAGCTAAGCACTTTTCTCTTTTATAAATCGCTTAATAAGCTGCCCTCAACAGCAGCTGGGGCAGCAGCAACCAAATGGCCAAAACTAATATTTTAATTGCTAGGCAAATAACTGACGGGTATAACAAACACATACATACACACACTCAGACACACACACACACCCGCAGCACATTGATGCAAAAGATACGATGAAACGAAACTTTTGCCTCGTTATGCTTATTTTACAAATTAGCCAAAATTTCGAGACACTTGCCACATACACACATACACACACACACGCACAGAGCACAATTCGAAGCAGAGAGACAAATGCAAAACAGCTGCGGGACATTTGCCACGCCCACTGGCTGGGCGGTAACGCCTACAAATGCGAAACAAAAATGGCAACATTTTCATGGCTGCAACTTTTGATTGCAAATTATTTGCAATACACACACACACAAGTACAGTGACTGCCAAAAGTTTGTAGCCGGCAGCCAAGGCAGATTTTTGCTTCTTCTTCTTGTTGGCAAACAAAAATTGTGTAACGAGATAAGGCCAACAAAATGAAAACAACAACAACAACAAAAACTACTATACAAAAATGCTGCAAAGTTGTGGGAGGGTTGTGTGTGTTGGGGGGAGTGGGGGCGTGGCTAAGAGCAATGCAGGCAAATATGAAACTTGACATTTTCGAAAATGCAACAACAACAACAACATCGAGAGAAGGAAACAAATTTCCAAATTTTAATAATTAAAACTCATTAACACTTTTGCCTAGAATGCAAAGCAGAGAAAGGGAATGGAAGGGAGGAAGTTGCTCTCCCAGCTGGACGAAGATTAAATAACAAATGAGCGATGACTCTTTACGGCAAAATACTTTTGGGGCCAACTGTGCGTAGGGGATGAAGCAAATGAATTGAGTTGAGAGTTGAGTTCGGGCGCTTATTAATAATTAACAGTGGCTGACATGAGACGTTGAAGGGGCGGAAAACTAGAGAGGAAAGGGAGGGGGAGAAAGCGGAGAGCAAGTCAAGAATTTGACACTTTGGAGCATTGTTTGTAATTTATGGCATTTTGCTAAATTGCAAATGCAACTGAATTTATTATAAACATTTCAAATTCACTTCATTATGGGACAAAGGGACAACACACACACACACGTGGCATGTTGCAAGTTGCAATTTAAACTAGGACAAGGCTGCATGCAAAAGCAACGAACACATATTGCATATGCAACATTTCTCAGCAGAGTGTCACGCTTGACGTGCCACGAAAACAACAAACGAAAAGTATAAAGAAAGAAAATTATTAACAATTCAACGTTTAGGCCAAGGCAAAAGAAATACGTTTCCGGGCAGCAGCAGCAAAAAACAAGTAAGAAAGCTACAGTCGAGTGCACTCGACTGTGAGATACCCGCTACCCATTTTGAATAAAAGCAATATATTTTGCGGTATATTTCTCAAAATATACCAAATATACTACAAAAATACTAAAAATATACCAAATGGTATATGTGGTATATCCATATAGTACTGCATTCAAAATATACCATAGACGGCACAATATACCAGATTGTCAGACAAAGTAACTAAGACCCCTAGTAAGTAGGCGTTTTTGCCCATACAAAAGTATTTCTTTAATAACTTCGACAATTTTTATCTGATCGCAACCAAATTTCCAGGAATCATAACTACTATAGTAATTATTGTATACACCAAAATTCGTAACTCTAGCTTTAAAATTACGCTTGTTATTCGATTTTTTTGATTTGCGTGGGCGGAAGTGGGCGTGGCAAAAATTTGAAACAAACTTGATCTGCGTGCAAACATAACAAATGCTGTCGAAAAAAAATTATAGCTCTATCTCTTATAGTCTCTGAGATCTAGGTGTTCATACGGACGGACGGACAGACACACAGACACACAGACGGACAGACGGACATGGCTAGATCGTCTCGGTTGTTGACGCTGATCAAGAATATATATACTTTATAGGGTCGGAGATGCCTCCTTTTACCTGTTACATACATTTCCTGTCGGCACAAAGTTATAATACCCTTCTACCCTATGGGTAGCGGGTATAAACAGAATAAGAAAGCTACAGCCGAGTGGGCTCGACTGCGAGATACTCGCTACCAATTTTGATTAAAAACAAAACTGTTGCATACTGAAATATACAGAATGCCATATTTGGTATATTGATATACCACTAACTTCCAAGTACACAATATGCTAGATTGGTATTATTCTTAACAGTATTATACTTAAATTATACCAAATGAATATACCGCAAAATACAAAAATATACTAACGGCTTTAATTTGTTTATTAATATAATACTATATTCCAAATATACCAGATTGGCATTATTCTTAACGGTATTATTTTAAAAATATACCAAATTAATGTACCGATAAATAGAAAAATATGCCAATATTTGGTATATTCATATAGTACTACATTCAAATTATACCATACCAGTTCAAAATATATCAGATTATTAGCCAAAGCAAATTGTTTGCCACAAAAGTTTGTTCACAAAAGTATTTCTTAAAACCTTGGAACTTAAAGAATCATAAATACTTGGCTATATAGTCCCGGCTGATCAAGAATATATATACTTTATGAGGTAGGAAATGCGTCCTTTTGCTTGTTAAAAAGATTTCCTGCAGGCACAAAGCTATAATACCCTTCTTCCGTATGGGTAGCCGGTATAAAAAAGAAAACTATAAAAACCAAATGACAAAACAATAGACAAAACTGAGCCTTGGACTCGAATGTGAAACAAAACGTGTCCGAAAGCAACTGCAGGCACTGTGCTCCTATTGTCCTCTCCACACAGACGAACCATTTGACAGGGAACATTATTAAAACACAACCTGTCCGAGGAAAGAGAGAAAAGCATAGTAGAGACTAGTTACGAGTCCTTCAACTGCTGCCAAGTGTTAAGCCTAATGAGCTTTCGACGAGCTTAAAATCCCGACAACAACAAGACTAATTAGATTATGCTTTAGCTTATGGAAAGTTTTAAACAGGATAATAACACAGCTGAATAATTGTTTTCACTTTTTTCATTGCAGCAGATGACTATAAAATTGCGATAATTGTAAGTATTAAATATGTTTATACCCGCTACCCATAGGGTAGAAGGGTATTATAACTTTGTGCCGACAGGAAATGTATGTAACAGGTAAAAGGAGGCATCTCCGACCCTATAAAGTATATATATTCTTGATCAGCGTCAACAACCGAGACGATCTAGCCATGTCCGTCTGTCCGTCTGTGTGTCTGTGTGTCTGTCCGTCCGTCCGTATGAACACCTAGATCTCAGAGACTATAAGAGATAGAGCTATAATTTTTTTTCGACAGCATTTGTTATGTTTGCACGCAGATCAAGTTTGTTTCAAATTTTTGCCACGCCCACTTCCGCCCCCGCAAATCAAAAAAATCGAATAACAAGCGTAATTGTAAAGCTAGAGTTGCGAATTTTGGTATATATAATAATAACTATAGTAGTTATGATTCCTGAAGATTTGGTTGCGATCAGATAAAAATTGTCGAAGTTATAAAAGAAATACTTTTGTATGGGCAAAAACGCCTACTTATAAGGGTCTTAGTTACTTTGGCTGACAATCTGGTATATTGAGCCGTCTATGGTATATTTTGAATGCGGTACTTTATCGATATACCACATATACCATTCGGTATATTTTTAGTATTTTTGCAGTATATTTGGTATATTTTGAGAATAATACCGCAAAATAGATTGCTTTTATTCAAAATGGGTAGCGGGTATCTCACAGTCGAGTACACTCGACTGTAGCTTTCTTACTTGTTTTTTCATTGAGCGGATAATGAGTAAAGTCATTGAACATGAATTCAATTTTGTCAGTAATACAGATTACAGAATTTTATTCGCTTTTGTGTTGTCAATTTTATGGTTATCTCCCTTACATTCGCAAACTTCTTCAAACATTTCACTAACGCTGTTCTCAGTGGAACCGATATAGCAATCACACGATATATCATAATCGTTTCCCAATATTATTTCCAATTGATTGTGCGAGAATTTGAGTATCGGTTGTGAACTATAACTTTGTTGGCAGCCCCAAAAGAATATCTCCTGATCGTCCAACTCGGAGCCACCGCAAGTTCTTTCATGGCACAAACTGCTTGGCAACTGTTCGTCAAATATAATAACACTAAGTAGCGCCCAGCTGCCAACGAAAGCCATTAACAAATATTCCATTGCCTCGAAATGACTTCTTCCTGATAATAACAGCAGATTTTGCCATTGAATACGCTTTGTGCCTGCTGCCAAGGTGCGTAGTATAAACAATTGATATCGAACGGGCTGCCACAATAGCTCCACAAAGGACATAATTTTAAACTATACAATTTTTCTGTTAATAATTTAGTTAAATTTGTTGCCAGAACTGACGGAAAAACTTTAAGTCAGCCTACTAGCTGCATTTGCTTATAGATCGTTGAAAGTGCAACTCGAATGTTAAATTGTTAAACTCCCTTTTTCGAGGGAATTTCCAACTTTAGTTGTGTCACATGTTTCGTTGTTAATCAACTCATTTTCACACCTTTTGCTGCACTTTTCACGCAGCACGCAGTGCGTCAGTAAATTAATGCAGAAATGTGTTGGGGGAACTTTTGCCAGTAGCTCATTAGGCAAACATGACACCTTTTTGGCTCATGCACACAACAATTTTTGCGTGGCAACCAATAAAATGCATATACATATGCGATGAGCAGTTTTTGGTTGCGTTTGTGTGTGTGTTTGGTTAATGCAAAACTGCGTCAGCTAATTAAGATTGAAGCTGCCGCAGAGCAATGTGGCACCCCACACACACACACACACATACATATAGAGTAACAGAGCAACAGCAAGCGCGCCACAAAAGCCAGCAAAAAGTCAGCAAGCTAATTTATTATGCCAAGCGTACGAGTTGCCCCGCGGGGCATTCAAAGCAAGGAAGAGAAGGGAATGTTGCCATGGGGAAAGCAGAGAAATGCTGCTGTAAATGCAACGCTTAGGTAAATGTGCTTAACTAGAAACTAAAGTTGCAGGCGTGTTTAACTGGCAGGTGCTAACGTGGCAAGCTTTTCTCATTATATTGATAATACAAGTAAAGGGACAGCTGCAAACAATTTGCTGTTGGCAAAGCTCGAGATCATACTCAAAGGCGAATCTCAATAAATTTGCAGCATATTTTTTTTTTTTGTGTGTTTTCAAATCAAAACGAATCAGCGCATTTTTGGGTCAATCACAGAAAAAAGAGGAAAGAGGCTGTGCAGAGTGAGAGTGAGAAGAAGAAGTCTTCACATGAATTACGTGCCTAGTATATGCTTGTTAAATACTGTGTAATTCTAAGGCACAAAATGGGGTTGCTTTGCTGGCAAATTGAATTTTAAATTCTTTTGTTTAATTCCTAGAACAATTAGCTTATTTGTCTCTGGCTGCAACTTAATTAAGCTTTGATGTTGTTTCCCTAAACCTTAACTCGAGGGTATCGTCAAAGTTGATGGCCTAAAATGTTGTTGGCCCTCGTCTACTTCTAATCTTGGCTCTAACGAGCACAGTTCCAGGACTCGCTTTGGCAGGTTCTGCTCCGATTGACCAAACAACAGGGCATGCATATTAAATACCTCTGTCGGAGAGAAAAAGCAAAAATTCTTCGCTATATTTTCGTTTTTCTTTTTTTTTTGGGTTTCTATGTAAGCTGACTAAGTCCCTTTTCCTCACATTCTCTCTCTCGCTCTCCCTTTGTTGGCAACGCGTTGTGAGGCTCTTAAATAAATGATGCTGGCGCTGCGGCTTTTGGAATGCGATTCGCTTTCAATCGGCCAAAACACTTGATGGTTAAGTGAAAACTGCGCCGAGACACTTGACAACACTCGCTCTCCCTCTCACTCTCTTTATCTCGTTGCTTTTCTATTTACACAGCAGTTCAATGTGATGCGGCAGCTGTAATGATTTGTTGCATTATCCATAGCATACTTATTGGGGCATTGAGCAAAACATTTTTATTTCGTGTATTTTTTGCATGATTGTTTGTTGTTTGTGTTTTGTAATTTGTATTTGTACAACAAATTGCTGAATGCGTTTTGTGTTGATTGTTGATAATTAGTTTGCCAGCATCAACAACGAAAACAATAAAATTGCATGACAATTGTCACAAACATTTGTGCTTATTTATTATTTATAAACCGGTCACTGAGGACAATAATGTTGTGTTGGCTACTACTGCCAAAAACAATTCACATTTCACATATATTTCGCAATTTTGCGATTCACCACAAAACATTTGTGAATAATTGAAACCCGACCAATTATCATCCAGCTTGTCAGTTGACAAAACAAACAACTGGAACAGACACACACGAAAATATTACACATTATCCCAAAACTCACACAAATAAATGCGTTATTAAAATATTTATAAATGTTATTTACACGCCCAAGGATAACATATATATCACTAACTGTATAATGATCTGTCACAAATTTTATGGACTGTTGTCATGTTAACTAACTAGGGGAGACACATCATTCATTTTATATTTTGTGCACTCTGCAATTTTAATGCCGAATAAATTTTCAGCACCGAGTCACTCTAAATTGAGAAGGTATTTCATAGCATATTAAATTCGCATTAGAAAACACACAAATGCTGAATAATTGAAAGTTGTGTGCGCAAATAGAAAAGAAATTTCTAATCGAAAATATTCTTACTTTGCACAATTTGCACATTTATTATTACTTTGTCTCACACTGCACAAGGATTATTTATTCTGGCAAGTTGACACAATAAATATTTAGCATGTATTTACATAATCTATATCAATATCAAAGTTATAGTATTGTGTGCTCTTCTTATGTCAGCTCATTGTCAACGCTTTTAATTTGATTGTGTTTAAATATTTAAACAATTATAATTGTCTGCAAGATGCTTGGCTAATGACAAGTCTCTCTCTGTGTCTCTTATATTTCCCAGTCCTCAATTCTCCTCTCTCTCTCTCGTTGGCATAACCATGTCCCTGTTGTGTTGGCGACTGCATTGATTATTCGGGCATTTTAAGTGCTTTGGTATTTTGTGTTTAATCTGCACATTTGTTGCATAATTTATGTGGCTGCCGCATTGTTGCAGTTGCCGCTGCAGCAGTTGCCACAGCCACAGCCACTGCCACATTTGCCAGTCTAACTTTGGTTTCGTTGTCCGTCCTTATCCATCTAGTTGTCCGGCTTGATTTGAATGCCAAATGAAGCTGCTGTCAACTACTAGTCAGGGTTTGTTCATTGGGGAACCGTTTTGACATTTTGTTATATTTACGCAATTTATTTTATTGCCAGAGATCAAAGCAAATTGCACAATTGGCCACTGCAGTTGTTAGTTGTTATTATTTGTAGCTGCTGCTTCTACTTCAGCTTCTCGAATTCTTTTTTTAGAGAGTATTTTTTACGCTTTAGTTTTATTGGCGCGTGTTTGTTTTGTTTGTCGACGTCGTCGTCGTCGTCGACGCTTCGCTGAGTGTTGGTAAACAGAATTTATTTGTCAATAAAGCTGTCACTTCATTACGGCTATTGTCCTTGTTCCTGTCGACGATAACTCACAGCCCAGCTCCCCTCTACTTCTTCCCTGTTCTCCCTCACTAACTATCTCCACCTTGCTGTCGTCGTTGTGTCTCTTTGGCTTGTCCAGCCAAACCGTTTAACAATGGCGCGCAAATTTTCGCGTCCAGAAATAAACTTGCATTATTGCTTTTCTGCGGGGCAACAGACTGAGACAGGTAGAGAGAGAGCGAGAGAGCGAGAGAGAGTCGCGGGACCATACACCCAAAAGCCAATACCTGAACGCTGTCTGTTTGGTCTGACATTAATGAATTTGCTGCTGTCAATATGGCCAACTACCAAGCTACCAATGCAAACGTTGGCTGCCAGCCATTCACTCTGCTCCTGCTCCTGATGGTGTGTGGCCAAACGGGAGTAATGTTGCTGTGCTGACTCCTGTGTGAGTTCTGTGTGCTGCTGTTGCACAAAAAACAACAAACGGGCGGGGCAACTGCCAAAGGATGCGCTATCCTCACACAAACACACACACACACTCACTGGGAGTGGATGACTGAATGACGATGACATTGGCTGCTCGCTGTCGCCGACGTTCTCGTTGTCGTCTACCCAAAATGTTCGCATTACAATTTTCATTTTTGATGTCTATTGACAGAGCGCAATATGCGACTGATGGTACAGTGGGGTCTACACACTGTACAGTGGAGTCAAGAGGAGCACAACTGTTTCATTGCTGTCGTCGCTGGCAGTTGTTGGTGTTGCTGTTTGAATAACTTTTATTAGGCTACTGGGAATTTGACAGTTATTTTGTAACGCATTCCCAGGGATTGTGCTTGTACTTTTTGCGCAAAGAAAACTTTGAACGGAATCAGGGGATCGAATGAAGTTTTAATGCTTGTGGCAAATTTTTGCAATAAAAATATTAGACTTTTGCTATAGAAACTATTACAAAAGCAATGTTATACTAAATTATAAAAATTAAATAAGTTTAGCTTAGAAAAATTATATAAATAATAGTGGAATATTTGTTTATTTGAATTTTCTTCACTAAATAAAATTAGTAAATTTGAATTTAGTGTTGTTGATTATAAAAAATACAAAACTATATTAAAGTGATTCAATAAATTCAAGTAGTTCTGTAAAATATTTGGAATTTTGTTTTTTTCTAATTTAATTGAGCGTTGAAAGATGAGAATCCAAAATAAATTGAAGTGCTTTCATTGCAGTAAAATATTTTGAACATCAATTACCTTTGCAGTTTTTATAATTTGAATATTTCGACTATAATTTTTTAGTTCTTTTGTAGTTATGCGCATAAAAACTGCAAATATTTGCCATGTTAATTGATGGTCTTACATTTTTTTATAGTGTATTTAAACATTCGTTTTTTTATTGAATTGCTGCGCTTGTTACTTTTTCCGGATGTAGTTGACGTTGTACCCGATGCAGTTGTTTTTGTAGTTGTTGTTGTTGTTGTTGCTGGCAGTTGCCAAACAACACCTTTTGCAATTTTTTGGCCCGACTGTCGCTTAATTTGTATTTGGCCCTTTGCATTTTATGCTGTTTGATTTGCCTCTGCCTCTGTGCAGCACATTTAACTTGATCGAAAAGTTCTAGGAGACAACGAGAGAGGGATGGGAAAGGGGAAGAGATGATATTGGCAGAAGGGGAAGCCAGACTCAATTACGCGCTTGTTTGTGCCGATATTTGTGCAATGAAACTCAATTGTATTAACACCCCATTGAGAGAGAAAGATGAATGCGAATCCCGCAAAAAAAAAAAAAAATGTCGCCGTTTGCTTTAAGTGAAAACTGTCGCTGACAGCTTCATTAAATTCAGCAATTTGTTTCTCTTTTTTTTTGTGATGGAGTTGCCACAATTCAATGAATTTGGTAATGCACTTGAAACGCATTTGTTAATTACAGTTGCATGCATTTCAAATGAAAGCCAAATATTTGTCGTTTACTCTGTAAAGATTTTCATTTAACTCAATTGTTAAAACTATTCGCAAAAAAAAAAGAGAAACTACAATATGTTTTTCTGTTTTATGCTGACCCACAACAGAAAAAGCAAAGTAATTAATATTAATTAATTTAAAAAAAGCGAGCATATGCATTGCGCACATAGCTGTGAAATTTTATTATAATTTATGATGAATACTCTGCTGTTAAAATATATATTTTAGCATGAATATCGAATTGCAAGTTGGAATTGTTTAATATTCCATTTTTATTTGCAATTTAATCGTTAGAGTATCAATTAGTCACTCATCCAAAACATTTACTACTTTTTCAATTGTTTTTCTCCTCAGCATTTGCTTCAATTTCGATTTATGAATAAAATCAACCAACGACCACGAAAATGCTAATTAAAATCGTTAAAGACTCTTGTCGACGGAAGTGGAATGGCGTCAGTTCTCTCTGCCCAATGACAACACATTTCAATTTGCAAATCAAATTGCGCAAAATTGTGTACCGAACAAATTTTTGTGAAGCCAAAGTCCAGACGTTGGCTCTAAAAAACATTTCATTTCATCAGCACCTTACTTTATTTACCTTCATTGCAAAAGTTTTGGGCCAGGGCGTGTCAAACTCTGTGCAATTAAAGTAACGCTAACTGGTCTCGAAAAACTTTGATAAATGCCCTTCCTCTCAACCCTGTCTGTCACGGTGTTGCCATGGCAAATATTTTTCATTAAATTAAGCAATCAGTTAGGCAAGTCAGAGACAGTTTTCCCAAAGAGTTCAAGTGGAAGCGAAGCAAAGAAATGGACAAAAAAAAAGAGGTGCGAAAACAACTAAAATATGCGACTATGACAGTTGCCATAATTAATAATAATATTGATTGAAGTAATTGCAGCAAATTTTGTAATGAAATTGTTAGTTAAAATTCTCGATTTTATACCCGTTATCCAAAAGGTAAGAAGGGTATAATAACTTTGTGCCTCTAGGAAATGTTTGTCACAGACAGAAGGAGGTATCTACCTATAAAGGATATATATTTTTGATCAGCGTCAAAAGCACACACGATATGTCTGTCTGTGTCTGTCTATCTGTCTGTCCAATCGGGTCTTAGTTGCTTAGACCGACCATCTAATATATTTTGGGACATACATTTGCACTCTATGGTATATTTTGAATATAGTACTATATCAATATACCAATTACATCCCTGGTTATAGTTTAGTATTTTTGTAGTATTTAATTTGGTATTTTTAAAATTTTATACCACTCTGTTTTGCTTTACCCTCTAATATAAATAAATATAATAAATATACCAATTATAACATTCGGTATATTTTTAGTATTTTGTAGTATATTTTAAAATGAATACCGCTCTGTTTTGCTTACATTAAAAATAGATAGCGTGTATCTCTCTGTCGAGCACACTCCACTGTAGCTTCCATCTTTGTCTTTTCCTTAAATTTGATTTAAAGTTGCACTTCTCTTGAAGTTGTTTTAAATTTCGTTGAACTTTAAATTAATGCGATTTTGCTTATGCCACAAATTTAATATTTCAACAAGAGCCAACAAACATGCATTTTCTTGGATTTTCTTGCTAAACATTTTTGCTATCTATGCTTGTGGCCAAGTTGTTGTTAGCCAAGTTCTCTCTCTCTCTCTCTCTCTCTCTCTCTCTCTTTGCTGCCCAGCATTCATTAGACTGCTGCTAACACAATGCATAAATATTAATATGGCAGTTATAGTCAGTGAGCTTCTGTTGTTGTTGTTGTTTTTTTTTTAAGCTTTGTAGCTATTTTGAAAATCATACTCACACACACACATAGAGAGAACGTATTTTTTACAGCAGCGTTTGCATTTCATTAGCCAAAGTGGCATTGTGTGGGAGTGTGTGTAGCCTCGCATAAAAATAGAGCACATTTAGCAACGGAAGCCAACAACAACAACAACAACGAGAAGAACAAGAACAACCATTGAAAAAGCAAAACGCAGAAAATGCAAAGTATCCAAATAGACTGAAGGACACTCTAAGCGCTGTGTCCAAGTGTGTCTGTCCTCAGCAGGACGCAGTAGCTAAAGCAGACACAATGAGTAGATGCAGCAGAGATACCCTATAAATTTTGTACCTTACTTTTTGTTTAGACTTTTATAACAGTTGAATCTAGAAATGTTTTGCAATTCAATGTAATTTCTTTTGTAGAATTCTCTCAAATTAAATACCTTTCTTTGCTTTGCTTTTATAGTACATGTAAGCATTCTTCTACTGTACTTTCCTTTCCTACTTTCATGGTTGTCATTACCTGTCCTACTGAGCAACCTTTGCTCCACTATATTACAGGGTATATTGTATGCTAAGCGGCTGCTGACTCTATCTCTTTCCACAGCTCGTTTACTCTGCAAGCATTACCAATGACCAAGTGGGAAAAAAGGACTACAGAGAGACAGAGCTCTATGCATATGTATGTGTGTGCTTAAGTGTTTGTGTGTGTGCTAGTGTGTGTGTATTGTCACACGCTGTCAAACCCGCTTTAGCCCCAAGTCAGTCGCACTCATTGACAGTGAGCAGGCAGATTGTCAGCTGCGTTTGCTGCTGCTACTGTTGCTTTCGTCCTTCATCCTCCACTTGGCTATTCTTATTTTTAGCCATGCGGCTAATTGTGAGTGACACGGCTAGAATTAAGCCGCCGCACTTACTCTGTATGTATGTGTGTGTGTGCGCATCGATGGCAACTCAAGTGAGTGTGAAAATCGCTGGTAATTATCGTCAAGTGTGAGAGAGAGAGCGACGAATGCCATTGTGCTCGGGGGTCAAACGCAGCCTAAAGACTGCTATTAATAGTTTCGCTTTAAGCGCACTGAAATCCTTAAAGTCACTTTTGAACATTTTTCCAGTTGGCCGTCTGCCAGCTGCCAACTAATAAAGTTGCCACAACAGCAAAATAGTGTTTTGCAAAAAAGTTTACCTAATTTGTGGCAACTGCAACTGCAACTGAAACTGTAGCAGAAAGCAAAGTGCGAAAACTTGCACCGCAAAAATGTCGAAAAGAATGAAACTGCGAAATAAGAAAGAAAGCAAACTCAGACATTGCGAAAATAACAGTGGAAAAGAAATTGACAGCAGTGGCTAAGAAAATGTTGCAGAATTATGTCGAATGCAGCATGAAATATGAAATATTGACAGTTCCATGCGGCAGCTAATAATATGGTTGAAATTTAGGTTGAGTTGCTAGATCAGCCAATAATAAATTTGATTTAAAGCTCAAATAAAAAGTATGATAAACTCTGAATTATTTTGTTTATTCTCTAATAAAACTTAAAAAAAGTGCCTATATTTTATTACGTTCATATAAAACGAATATTAAAATTGTCGTGTAATATTTGTATTACGAAGCTTTCAGTTGATTTCTGTATGAAATGTTGACACTTCAATAATAAACTTTATTGAAAGTTATAATAAAAAGTATGATAAACTCTGAAGTATCCTTTAATAAAAGTTTAAAGAAAATGCTTAGCCTTTTTTTACGCTTTTATAAAACGCAAAATGAAATTGTCATGTAATATTTGTATTACGCAGCTTTTAGCTGATTTCTGTATATAAGCACTTCGTTATCCTTTCCGAAGACAGTTATCAACAGAATCCCACACACAGAGCTTAATGCGAAAACAATTCTCGGCGAAAGAAACTGCAAATCCTTGGCTGACAAAAGGCGCAACTACTACTTTAAACTACTCACAGAGTCCACAAGCAGATAAAGACATTTTTCATATGTCTGATTGTCGCTTTTGGTATGCGCTATCTCAGCTGCTGCTGCCTCGAGCTTTTTCTCTCTGTCTGTCTGTCTGTCTGACTGCCTGTGTCTAACCCTCAAGGATAACTCGCTGTGATTTCCTTTCCGCTTGCAAGTGAAGATTTGTTTGTTGGTTTTGTCGCATTTTATCGTTCGCCATCCCTTTTTATGTGCAGCCATTTTTTTTTTTTTTATCACCCAACGTGCTTTTGGTTGTGGTCTCCCCTTCCCTTCATTCAAAATGTGCCTCTGCACGTTTATCTTGAAGCGACATTTTGTAACAATTTTTATTGTTTTCTGCCGCTGCTGCCGAAGCCGACGACGACGCTTTGGCTTTGAGCGGGCTTTTGGGGGCTTTATCATGCCGCCAGGACACAATTCAAAAGCAGACACTTGAACCGAATGTAAGCAACTCGTTCTTATCAGTTATAAGCTGCAAGCAATGTGTCTCTCTCTCTATCTCTCTGTGTGTGTCTTCGATTTATTTTGCGATTTGTGTCTGCCAAAAATGAACTCGAAATTAAATCAGCCACATCAAGTGGAGAGAAAGAATGATGCAGCTAACCAAGTCAAGAAATCATTTTGTGTTCATCGAGCAAAAAGCAAATGCGACCCATATTTCTCTGTTTCGCAGCTGCAGGCGCCAAAAACTGCCTCTCAACTGACAGGCACGTGCCTGGCCTCAAAAAAGGCCCCAAGAAGAAGTCAGAAGTTTTCGGCTTGCCAAACAAACTTGAAAATTGTGTGAAGCCTTTTTGCCAACGTCAACAGCATTTTAAACTGCATTGCTGCTGCTGTGCCTTTGGCCAATTGTTGACTTGATTTTTGTGCAATTTCTGGCTTATTGCACAAATTTTTGTGGCGCTTTTGGCAAGCAGCCTCCTATGGCAGCCTCTTTTTGCAGTCACGTGCCACAATCGCCTGGCCAACGGTGCGGCTCATCAATAATATGAGCTTTCTCAAAGGAGGTGCCTTGGCTCTGGGCTTGCTACGATGCTAAATTAAGTTGCAGTAAATCTTTTCTCTAAATCGTTGAACATTGCCAAACGAGGCGAACAACATAACCAAAGCCAAATGACTGACAATGCAGCAGCAACAACAACGAAGCAACGGAGGCAGCAGCAGTCGCAACAATAGCAACACACAGAGAGGCGTCAGTCAGTCAGTTGCATGTCAAAAGTGTTGGGCCATTGAAGTGGATTTCGCTCTGATGCGACTGACAGACAGCAAAACACAGCACAACACACAGAAAACAACACAACACAGCATCAACAGCAACAGCAGCAGCTCAAGGCGCCGCCTTGAAGTATGCAACGAAAAATGGGGGAAAACGAATTGACAGCTAAAGCGGCAAAAACAATGCGATGGGTGATAAATGCAAATGATAAGTGAGCAAATACCTTGCAGATGATTTTAATTAAGAGAAGTGAGAAATACAAAGCTAGAATTATGTAATGGGTGAGGTTAAAGTGAAGTTCTTAAATATTGATATACCAAAGCTTACTTGAATACATGAAATTGAATGCTAAAGCTTAGCTACAATATTTCTTTATAAAAAAACTTTGTTTGCAGCTTAACTACTTCAAAAATATTGTATTTGAATTAAAGCAGGACTTAAAATAAATGCATAATATATGTGATATTCTTATAATCAACATGGCGTATGCTTAATATAGTAACGAATGAATGTAATATAGGAATGAATGTCTCTCCTAGGAATAGCGCAGTTTCTAGTAAAAATACTTTAAATAATAATTATTTTTAATTGAAGCTTCAACATGGCGTATGCTTGATATACTAATATCAACTTCGAATTACAAATATTGCAGAATAGACTTTACTTTGTTGTCATTCAGAGACTCAGCTGTATTGACAAAGTTGTCGAACTGCTTTAAGACCAACATTTGCTTACATTGCACTTAGCTTAGTTGCTGCTTTACAACTCTACAGCAAAATTCTAAATTGCACTTATCCAGCGAAGCTGTCGCCATTTTGCATATATACCCTTCTAGACATCACGACTTTTTACGAGGTGTCTTCCATAACATTTATCACACTTTGCTTTCGTGTTTATTTTCTTTTTTCTTTTTCCTTTTTTTGAGTTGCGTCCCTCGGTGCGTTTTTATGCATTGCTTTGCTTGTGGCCGAAGGACATCAATGCAAAAGGCTGCATAAAAAGACGTCAGCAACGGCAACGATGGATGCCACCAAACAGCCAAAGCAACAGCAGCTGCAACTTGCTGCAGTTACTTGCATTATTGGCTTTTGTCTAACAATTTTTACAGCAAAAGCAGCTGCTGCTGCTGTTTTGGGGGACTTCTAAGACACAAAAAAATATCAACAAAAACGACAACGTAAGCTGTGTGTTAACTTTTCGTGTCAAAGTTTTTGTTACTGAGGGTACGAGAAACGTGTCAAAAATGCTATCAACGCACGCTCAGTTGTTGCAACGCATATCATATCATATTAGATCATAACTGAGACAAGTTTTTATCAAAGTGTAGAGAATGAAATGTGTAAGAAATGAAATAGAAAATATTTCTTACACTCCAACGAGATCAATCACTTGGCAATAACTCAAAAGGTAGTCATTGGTTACACGTTCTTGTCCTTTGCTTGGCCAAGAGGCCGAAACAAATGAATTTTCTTCTAGCAAGGCACTTTTATGAGTATTACACACGATTGATGTTTGAATCTGAATCATGAATCACACACAATAAGCGTTTGTCAGCAATACTCGTTGTACAACTATAAATGTGCTAAATTGAAATGTATTGGCGACAACGTTGCGTATACGCAACGCAGTGCCTCGAAAAAGGGCAATGTGAAATGCTTTGTAAATAATTGATGGGATATTTCATAACTCGCAGTCAGCAGCCCTCTTTGAAGTATTGAAGTTCTCTTCGCACAAAGTTGTTAATATACAAAATATATTATTGAATTTTTGCGCCGATTTATAAATAAAATATGTTCGTATACATTTACAGCTCAACTGGAATGTTAATGTTTCAAATCGAGTTATTTTGCGAAAATTTTGTCTGTCAAAGAGAGTAATGGCAACTTTAAAGGTACTTTAAAGTAGTCGAACAAATTTTAGACAAGTTTGTCAGCTGTAGAAATGAGTGTCAAAGTAGGAATAGGAAATTCGTTTTTATTATTAATTACTAGAATTGAAGCAGCTGCTAAAAATATTTCTAAATATTTGCAAATCTAACAAGCATTAAAAAACTGCTAAACTTAGCCAATTTATGCAACTTCTCGCCATATAAATCTCTATTAAATTTGCAGTTCATTGAATTCATTTTGCTGTGCGTGCGAATGTGGAGATGTGTGTTTTTCTACGTTTTTTTAACGAAAATATTTTATTGCACTCTCGGAAATGCATTTATGCATGACAAACTGACTTTACAGGCATTACGCATACGCACTGTTGGCGCCCGCCCGACAGCCAGCCATCATCATCATATCGCCGTGTGTCGTTCGTGTAGAGTGCTTGCCTGCTGGCAGCCTGCCTGGCATTTTTCCAATCAACGCCAATCAAATCAATGCCGTCTAATGGCATTAACCCATCAACTTCAGTGTCAGTCGCTGTCCCGCTCTATACTTCCCTCTCTCTTTCTCTGTTACTCTATCTTTCTGTCATATGCTGTTGCAGTTTTATGTTTGGTTGTTTTGCTTTCTGCTGGCCTCAGAGTAGTGCTTTGATTCGATCAGGAAATGTTTTGCGTTTTCTTTTTTTTTGCAGTTTTGTGCAGTTCTTCTGCTGCTGCCTGCCGTGTAATTTTGCAACTATACTGTGGCTCAGTCGGGGAAGGAGTAGGGTAGAAATTGTGAAAGAGGTAAATTCAAATTGTATTTGTCTGCAGCAGCGACGGCGGCCAACGACATTTGAAGGCTCTGCCACAGCCACTGCAATATTCAAAGGTTTGCCATATGGAAATTGGCGGTTGCCACTCGACCAAACGAGCACGGAAAACGGGAATAAAAGGCAGCAAAGGTAACACCAAAAAAAACTCTTACACACATACAAATGTTAACTCGTTGACGGGGCGTGGCTTGGCTTGGCGCTTTGAGTTGCAACTCGTCGTAGGTAAATAAACTTGAAATTGGTTGCAGTTTTTTTGTTTGTGTGTTCTTGCGACAACTTTAAGGCACGCGCAGCTGCCGTTGAGTTGAAGAAGGAGCACGCTTTAAGGGCTGACACTGGCAACAGCAAGAACAACAACAACAACAGCAACAGAACGTGCCCCAAGGGCCAATCACGTGCAGCTCATTGAGCTCATTATGTGAGCAGCTCGGGCCAAAGGCTTGAAATTCAAACCGAGGGCGCTGCTATTGTCATTAGCTTTGGCAAACATGCCACTGTTTTTACACCCCAGCAACACACACACATGCACACATACTAACACTAACACTCATGTCCATACACACACTGATACATAAAAGTTGTGCGACTGGCATCAGGCGTTTACGTTGTGCGTTGCGTTGCGTGGCGACGGTAACAAAAAGTTTGCTTAACCCACAAAAGTCGGCGTATGGCTCATGCAACATTAAAGCACAGCCAACTGTCCGGACGATGTTGCCTCATCTCCCGTTTATTGATGAAATGTTGTCAAGCTGTTTTGATTGGACCAACGAACATGAAAGCCGTAAGCTTGATGGCCGGAAAACTATGACGCCGCTTCTGCAATCCACAGAAAATTCAGCCAGGCGCCAAAGAACACATCAAATTTTAAGCATTTTCAGCAGACACGAAAATTTAATAGCCCTGCGGAAAGAAAAGGCAGAGGCAGAGGCAAGCGGCTAAAACTCAACAACTATTGAAGGTGGTGGCCATAGCAACTGGCTGAGCAGGTCTTTTTGGGACTAGGCCTTAATGCTGGCGCCTGTATTGGGGGCTCCAAACTTGGCACAAAACTGTCAACACTTGGCCGCAACATGCCATGCATGTGAACATGATGGCTTAGAAGACGTGGCTGGGAAGTGCACAGAGAGAAATCGAAGGTGATAAAGCGAAAAAACTAGCTTGAAAATTTAGAATATTTCATTGATGATACAAATTAAAAATTGTAATTCAAATGTAACTTAAAATTGGTTTACTAAATGCTGAGCTCTTTTATTGCTTTCATTAAAAACTTTTCTTGAACATTTTCTCACAGTGTAGTCAAAGACTTATCTTGCTGCGGACTTGTCATAAAAGCTACATGCATAAAAATTGTTATGTTTCTGCAAACTTATATATTTACTATTTTTGGGCATTAAAACACGAACACATATTATATATTGTGCACTTTCGCAGGTCATTGAACCCGGACAAAAACCGCTTAAAGCTACAAAGCAAAATGTCTTAAATTCGTTGTAGTTTTTACTCTGCATCATGTTAGCTGTCTTTCAAGAACTTCTTTTTCCCTTTTCGCTGGCCAAATGCCGCGCAATTTTTAGCATCAAATTGCAATTAATCAGTGAATGTAGCCCAATCCCAAATCTCTGGCAATTCTCTCTCACCATTTGCCATTTCTCTCACACAGTCTTTGGCCGTATGTGCGACATTTGCACTTGTCGACAATTTGTCGCCACAATTGGGCAAGGGAAAAGCTGACTCTGTGCGTGTATATGTGTGTGTGTGTGTGTGTTGAAGGCGATAAATGTTCACTCATTAATAATAATTTGCGTTAATTTATTGCCTGACATTCTGTTCAAGTTGTTTCCCTTCTTTTTTTTTTCCTTTTGCTGCTGCAGCCAAATTCAATTTTTGTGCTTAGACTTACAGATGGCCTCAAAAATAATGGAATTGATGTTGTGTGTCTCTGTACGTTACATACCTGAAATGATAAAGAGAGCAGATTGTTTAATTTAGCAATGAGTGATATTTATGAGCAGAAAGATTATGTGTTTAGAATGCAAATTGTATCAAGAGTGTTAAAGGTTTAAGAAGTGAATGAATATAGCTAAGGTTAATAATAGATCATCGAATAAAAGTCTCTCGTAATAACAAATTGTTGTGTTTAGTTTGTCAAATTGTATCAAGAGTGTTCATTCACTTAAGCAAGTGAACGAATATAGCTAAAGGTGAATAATAGAACTTTGAATAAAAGTCTCTCTTTGTTTGGCAAATTGTATCAAGAGTGTTAAAGGTTTAACCAAGTGAATGATCATAGCAGAAACTTGGCTAAAGTTTAGTAATGGATCTTGGAATAAAAGTCTGTCGTCATAACAAATTTAAGACATGCTTCGCGCATATAGTATGTAGTATTTTATAGCTGAAGCAGCTAACACTTAAATAATATACTTTTGAGGCTGCATAAGTCTTCGGAGCTCTTTGCAAATGCATTGAAATGTGTCCAATGGGAGTTAAAGCTGCCATAAATAAGCTCCACACCAGCTTAAACACACACACACACACGCGGCGTGGCTAAATGTGTGCGACGAGGTGAGAGAAGGAGATGGAGGTGGAGATGGAGATGGAGAAGTAGCAGGATAACAGCCGAACACAACTCAAGGACTCTGTGTACAACTCGAAAACTATGGATAAGGACTTTCAAGTTAGAATCATGTTGTTGTTGTTATTATGTTACTGTTGTCGTTGTCGTTGCTTGGCACGCACGTTCACCCTGGACACATGTAGAAACCAACTGAGAAAGCTGGGCAATAACAAGCGTCCGTCCATATCCTGGCGAGTGCAGCAATGTGTGTGTGTCTCGTTCTCGGTTTAACTCTCAGTTGAACATATTTTGTGTTTTATGCAATGCGACGTATAAAACTTTGTATTAAGTTTAAGACTCATTGTTGGCTGCGCATGAACGTGCGCTTAGCATGGGGTATAATAGGCTAAAGCTAACGGCTAAAGTTGACTTTTTTTTTGAATGGCAAAAGGTATTCGCAAGTCGTGCAATGCTGCAGCAGTTTTGAAAGTTGTTGCTGCCGTTAAAAACAAGCAACAAACAAGCAACGTTGCTGCAGGCAGAGAAGAAGAGAGGGAAGGAGTCGCAGAGGGTGAGAGAGAGGCACATTCACAGAGTGAGAGAGAGAGGGAGAACGACTTCACTGACCAGCACATGGAGCTTACACCCCGAACCCTAGGAAGTGTCTCAACACATTTGGCACGGTTCGTTGGGGCGCGTGACATGTATATGAGAAATTATACCGTTGACTGCCCCAGCGGCAACAGCCACAGTGGCAATGGCAACAGCAGCAGCAACAGCAACAGCAGGATGCAAGCGGCACGCTGTTTTCATGCTCGACTGCTCGTTGCCTGTTGCCCCTACCCTCCCCATTTGTGGTTGCCTTCGCTTCGCTTCTCTTTTTTATTTTCATTCGATTTTCTCATCGCATTTTTCTTCGTCCCATTTTGCACCTTTTTTTTCGTTTGGAACGCAGCAGGACACGGACTCTGACTCTGCCTTCGACTCCATCTCCAACTCCGACTCCGACTCGGACTTGAACGCGCAGTGGGAATAATTTATTATGCTTGACTGCTGCAGTCGCAGGTAAGGAGGAGAATGTGACTCCAACAGAGGAGCCCGCAGGACAAGTTGCCGCCGACGCGGCGAATGCATAATTCTTACTTTTCGCGCTGGCCGCAGAACGCATTTCGCTGTTGACCCAACTTAATTCACTCCACTCTGTCCTTGTAATGAAATTATTTGTCAGTGCCATGATTTCGACTTTTTTCTGTTGTTGGCCTTAACATTTGACCTATGACCGATCCACCACATGTGACCAATATATGTTTTTGTGTGACAGCCAATTCGATGTGTAACGTATATAGTTATTATTTTTTGTGACGGCTAAATAAATATTTTATACATTTTTTGGCGTCACTTGCAACAATTTGCAAATATTTGCGCACACTTTGCCATGCAACATATGCGTGCATGTGGCATGCAGCATTCATCATCATCGTGCAACCTACCAGCAAATCCCCTCAGAGTGTTGGCATCAAACATATTTCCCTCTTTCCGTCCCGCCCCTCTCGGTGCTTTTTGGTTGCCTAGGCCACGCGATGTGTTTGCTTTAAATCAGCGCACTAAGCCATTGTAGCTATAGCTATCTCTTTCACTCGATCGCCACTTTATGCGCTGAATTATTAATAACAATTTCATGCTGCATATCCTCAGCGATGCATAGCCAAAAATCAACAAAACAAAATCTCATAAATACCCTAGAAAATGTGGCGCTCAAAAAAATGGTTGCCAAACAACCATAAATATTTATCTTAAATTACTGGAAATTATTTTCGAAAATACAAAACTGCGTTTGCTTTGCAAATTTTGACTAATCTGATTAGGTTCGATATAAAGTTTTAAATTTGACTAGATTTAAGCAACGATTGAAGAATGCACGGTAGAATAAGAGAGTTCTAAAATGTTCTAAAAGAAAAATACTAGTTCTGTTAACTGCTTAAGTTTTGTTCATTCAATAACAATCATAGTATCATATTTATAATTCCTGAAATCTTGATTGCGAACAGATACAAATTTTCAAAAGTTATTTAAGAAATATGGGGAAAACTTTGGTTTCACTGACAATGTGGTATATTTTATTGAAGTACTCTGGCAATATACCAAATAAAGCCCTTGGTATATTTCATTCCTTTTGCAGTATATTCATTTGTATGTTTTTAAAATAATACCGTATTGTTTTCCTTTATTCTAAATCGTTCAAGCTATAATTGAAATACAATATTTAATATTTGAAAGTTTGAATAAGTTTATTTGAAAGCACATAACACGATATAATCAAATAGCTATGTTAACTCATATCAGATCTTTTTAAGCATAATTAGATTATTTCAAAAACCTTTCAACTATTGACATTATCACTGTTGTATTCGTTGCTAGCTTAATGGGCTCATTAAAAGCATATTATGCCACTGTTCTATGCGTTTAACCGCATGAATTTGCAATTATTTTACACATGTAATGATTATTTTTGGTTGGTCGTTGATTGACATCACGATTTCGACAATTTCAGTTACCATTTTGGCGAATGCATTAATTAGTCTCAAATCGTTGGAGGAGCATTAATAAGCGAGAGTGAGAGAATGGGAATGCCACGCCCCATTTGGCCACGCATGACGCACAGCTAATCACTGTGAAATCGGTTCGATCAGTGAAGCAAAACGTGACATAATTTCACTTTTAAGGGAGGCGTGGAGCGGGGGCGGGGTTAATTGACTCGCCTCGCCCCAGCTTTTGGCAGTAATGACAAATGCCAAGCCTATGTTTTAGGGAAATGCATTTAAATTTGTGATTGTGTTGTTGCACAACAATCGAGCAATGTTGCCACAAAATACGTGCCATGAATTGCAATTTATTTAAAAATTAATTCTAATATGATTATGACAATTTTAATTTGATTAGCATAATTAAAAGCAATGCGTTTAATTAATAAACTGCAGAGCGAAGGAGAACAGCGAACACTGTTAAATTGTGCAACAAATTCAAAGCGTGTAAATTGCGGCTACATTTTATGTCCACAAGTATTTCCTCCTAATTAAGCTGCCAGTCGCTTCCTGTTTATCCTGTGTGTGTGTCCTCGCCTCCCCATACTCATCAAAGACTCTGACAAACGCCTCAGCCAAACTCGAAGTAATTAAAAATGCAACCAGTCAGCAGGCGGCGGGCAACAGACAGCAGTTAGTTAGCAAACAAGAACGAGAGAACCCGGAGGAGGCAGTTGAAAGACGAGCAGCTGCTCCTCTGGTATCCAGCTGGCAAAGCTGGAAAAGCTGAGGGAGCGTCAATATCGTTCGTGCAGCATTCACTTCATTATAATAAAAGCAGCGCATAAAAGTGCGCTACAAAGTTAAACAACAAAAAAAAAGGAAAGAGAAGGAAAAACAGAGGTAAGAACTTGCCCCTGGGAAAGGTAGCTCGATAATGCGGAAGCAGCAGCAACATCAGGAGCAGCAGCTCCATTGACAAAACATTGGCAAACATGCTCTCGTGTGTGACTTTCTGCCATTCATTAAAGCTGCCAACACAGACAACATGACAAACATGCAACCAGCAGCGGACTGAGAAGTTCAATTCAGCAGCTGAGGAGTCAACTCTGAAACTTCTATGGCGAGCAGCACTGGCAGAAATTAAGATTATGTTATGCACACTAAAGATATGACTTTCTACATATTTTTAATTTTAATAAATTAATTTTAAAATGCACATAAAGGAAAATATGTTTAAGGAATTATCTTCAGATTTTGAATATTTAATTCTATGTTTATTAGTCTTGAACTCTTAAGTACATTTTTTAATAAAAAATTAAAAATGTAAAAAGAATAGAAAACAAGTAAGAATGATACACTATACTAAATTAATATACCACAAAATACTAACATACACCTAACGCTATTTGGAAATATTGGGAATTGGAAATATCCCAGAGTACAGAATATACTAGAATATACTAAAATAGACTGATATGCATATTTGGTATATGTATATAATGCAATATTGAAAATATACCAGAACCTACAAAAATATACTGATGGCTATCTTTGGTATATCAATTTAATACTACACCGGACAAAAGTATTTGTTAAATAACTAAAAATGTTGTCTTATTTATTTATTATGACCTCTTAAATTCATAGCATTTTACAACTTTTTTTTTCGCTCAGTGGATCTGTCTCCATTTGATGTTTACGGCAAGTTTGTTGGCCATCGAAAATGTTGTTTGCCCTTTTTCCTATCCGTTTTTTTTTTGTGCTTGTATGATAAGCGTTGATATGTTTTTGTCGCAAGCTGATAAAGCGCCTCAAAGCAGGCAACACACAAGTAAAGGAGAAACAGAAGAATGAGATGACAGAGATAAAAAGGGTACCAGAGAGACAGAGAGAGAACAATTCGCTTTAGCTGTGTGGCATTAAAAATTCCATTACAAAACACAAAATGAGACGAAACGAACAAATCAAAATTAAATTGCGGACGCAATGCAGCAACAGCAACAGAAGCAACAGCAACAACGACGACAGCAATAAGCAACAATGCTAATTACAATTGTAATTGCAACTACACTCGCATACACACACACATACACACTCTCACACACACTGACAAATGAAAATCGCGGCAAAGAAATTTCGCATTGAGTGGATTTTTGGGGGAATAGGAAAACGGAGCGTGAGCAATTTTTGGCCCTTCGTTTTTCGGCCACGTGAAATATGTGCTAATTAGTTTGCGCACAAGCGGCAACGATTGTGGTTAACGGTCTGAGATATGGCCACACAGACAATAACGGTACGGTAAAAGGAGGCACAAACTCTGAGGGTCAAATGTAGTAGGCTCACAAAAGCAGAGGGCAACAAATGAAGATGATAATGGTACCGAGCACATTAGACCAAAACAAAGCAGCGAGCACTTGAGCATATTGAGCGGAAAACTACCCTGTAAATGAGCTACGGAAATAGTGAAGCTTTAATGAAGCAGTAAAAATATAAAGTTAAATTTCTTTGTTTTGAATTTGAGGATAATATAAAAAGTATTTTTAACAATATTTACTTGATTCACCGAATTCGCAATTACAATTTTGATGTATGTACTACAATATCGATATACCATATAAAACTTGAGGTATATTTTTGTATTTTGTAGTATATTTTTGGTATATTAACCGAACATGGTTTTATTTAAAATGAGTAGCGAGGATCTCTTAGTCGAGCCCACTTGACTGTAGCGTTCTTGTTAAATATGGAATTCTCATTTCAAGTATTTTTTAGATTAAGAAGTTGTTGAACTCAAGATTTATATTCTAATTTTAAGAACTCAATTTTATCTCTCAGTGTATAAACTTCACTCAACTCCTAAGGCACTCTCTGTAGTTTTCTTTACAATCTAGTAGCAGATCATTAATTCAACTCTAAAAATTTAAATTTCGGAATCTACTCTGTCTAGTAAAAAAGTAGAAATTATTTGTTGAACGTATTTGCCTAAATTTGCTGTTCTCTTCCTATAACTTTTATTTGTATACTTCGTTTTTGCTGAAGGATATCTGTTAGTCGCACACAAACTTTTAACCAAAATTGCCACCACATATGTGATTATTGCTGCATTGTTCTCTGCTGCCTTCTTAGCATGAGTTTCACTTCCGCTCAATTGTATTTGTGAGGCTTGTAAACAATTTGGCTGCGCATTCTTTTTTTGCTGTTGTCTTGGGCGTTGCTTGTGCTCATTCATTTTGTCATCGTCAACGTCAACATGTGCCACGCCCACTGTTTGCATTGAAGCGCATTTTTTTTTGGGGGCGCTGCTCAGTTGATTTGCATGGCAATTGCGCAGGGTCGTCTATTATTTTCTTTCTCTTTTTCTTACTTTTTTTCGGTCTGAATTAATAACACGACGACAAAGTGAAAAACATTTCGAATGCATTGCCAACTCTCAGAGAGAGAGAAAGAGTGAGTGTGAGAATTGTTTTGCTGGGCACGTGAGATAAGCAACATTTTTGCGTTGGGACATTGAAAAACTGCATGACATGCGCAAATTTTCAGTTCCAACTCATTGCGACAGCTGAGCAAATAGGCTGCGTAAAACGATGACAAGACTGCTAAGGAGTAGGAGGAGGAGGGAAATAAGTGAGGAACACTTGATATGTGGGGCATTCAAATAGCTGGCCCCAAAAATTGTACAGGTGCTGTGTAAATTGTGTGCACTTTGTTGTCATTGATAGCGTTTAGCAGCCGATCAGCGTTGCAGTAATTCAAATATTACGCATACGCAACGTGTTGCCGCTGTGGTTAGCCCTTTTTAGTCGCTCTGCTTCAACTGCTGCATCGATTACGCAGTCTGCTCACGTTGCCAAATCATTTAATGATGTTGCCGTCGCTCGTTGCCGGCACAAGGACACGTGTCCTGTGGCCTGTGTCCTGTTGTACCCCTGAACCATTGGCATTTAAATGCCGCCATTCCACCGGATTTGTCGCTGGGCTTTCGACTCTACACGTCACGTGGTTTCATTGCTTGATTTGCAATGAGCTCCGCTTCACTCAAATTTTTCATCATCAGCCTCCCACACTTCTCTCTTTTCATTTTGTTGGCAAATTGACGTTGACAGGCAACAACAGCAGCAATGGCCAATGGATAGCAACAGCATTTTGCATTGATTTCTGAACTCTTCACTGTGGCACATTTAGTCGCCAAATTAGTTTATGGCCAAACAACTAACGCTCAACTCTGGTCTCTGGTATTTTGCAAATCAAAATTGAATTTATTGATGAACACGTTCAAGAGCTACAAAATCGGTTAAAATTCGTAATGGCTAAATGAACTGCCTGACGTCTGGCATTGTTGTTTGATGAAATCACGTAACTTTCAAAATGCTTTTTCACGATAATTAGAAACGAATATCGAATAACGAAAACCAACTATATTTGGAAAGCTGTCTCTTTGAAAAGCTAAATACGAATAGGTCAGAAAGCTACATTCACAGTGTGCTCGACTGTGAGATACTAGCTAACCATTTTATAATGACAACAAAATAGTGTGGTATTATTTTTAAAATATACCAAATAAAATATACTACAAAAATACTAAAATATACCGAAGGGCATATTTAGAATACTGAAATATTAAAGCATTCGAAATATTCCATAGATGTTAAAATATACCATATGGTCAAATATACCAAATTGCCAAAGCAACAAAACTAAACAAAGAAGTAAGAAAGCTGCATCTACAAAAATACTAAAATATACCGAAAGCCATGTTTGGTATATTGTTTAACTACTACATTCCAAAAAATGTAAAAATATACCATATTGTCAAATATACCAGATTGCCAAAACAGCAAAGCAAAGCAAACAAGTAAGAAAGCTACATTTAAAAAAATACTAAAATATACCGAAAGCCATATCGTTGAAATACTACATTCCAAAATATACCACAGATGTAAACATGTATCATATTGTCAAATATACAGCTACAAAAATAGTTAAATATACCGGAAGCCATGTTTGGTATATCGTTGATGTACTACATTCCAAATAAGCAAAGCAAAAATGTATATCCATCTCTTACAATTTTTGAGATCATTACGTTTCCTGCCGGCACAACGTTGAAATACCCTTCTACCCAATGGGTAGCGGGTATAAATGTGCATTAGTTGTCATGGACACAGAAGCTGCTCAGAAAATATGATATCCTTTAGCTTGCAAAACTTTTTCGCTCGTTTCGTTTGTTGCAGTTTATCCTTTAAGCCGTTAAACCGCTCGCTCCCACATGAAAATCGTGGATTCAAATGTGTAAGCTTAAGTATTTCGATTTTTCGGGATTAGCTTTTACAAATGCTTTAATGTACTTTACAACATTCACATTAAAAGAGAGCGAAGCTGAGAGCTTATGCAACGTGTGTCGACTGCGGTCTAACCACAATTATGATCCACCGCAATATGGCACCACAGTTGTTGCTGGTTGCGGTGGTTCGGCGGTGTAGACTGTAACAAATTAATAATTTTGTTGCAACTGTTTTGCATTTACATTTTGTTTGTGCCATTTTTATTTTCTGCTACTATTAATTTAATTAGCGCCCGCAAAAGGCAACAGCAAACAGCGAAATGCCATTTTAAAATGCCTAAAAATATGCAACAAACTGAAAACATTTTAATAATTAAACCACAGTTTTTTATGCTGTTCGGGTTAACAATTTGTCAGCCAGCAAAAAAGCCAAATTAAGGGAGCGGGTGGGAAAAACGAGGCAAATTTCGTTGCGTAGCAAAAAGGCAGTTTAGACGCTGCTTTTGGCTTCAATGTTGTTTCAACTGAAGTAATTAACTGCTTGCAGTGGTGCACAAAGAGGGGAAGCCAAAAATATGCTCATTAACATAATGTGCGGTTGCCGCCACGCTGGCCACGCCCCCTTTGGTGCAGTTAGCCCATAGAAACTTGCACTTAAGGACCACACACAAAACTGCTGCAACTCTGAGGCATAACTCATGGTCATTTTGGAAGAGCTTATTAAATTGCACGTATGCAGAATGCAGAACTCTTCTTTTGTTTCTCTCTTTACTTTACTTTCGCATATCATTTGGCCACATTCGCATTGAACTCGTATCCTTTTGATTTATGAAAAATGCATAACTGTGCTTGCTCGCCCCTTCGATTCCATTTTAATGCAGCTCGCAACGTGGTTACTTTGTCCTTTGTTCCAGGACATACACTTTTAATAAGCCACCAGCGACATTTTATAAGAAGCAACGGCTTTGACTGTGTGTGTGTGGCTTAAATAACGGTTATGGTCTCCTCTTAAATAAATTGCAATAATTAAATAAATACACTTGACACATGCTGCTCAGGTAAATTTGTAGTTGTAATTGCTCAGGTGGAAGACAAAGTTGCTTGTTTACCAAACAACTTGACAATGATATAACACTCGACAGGATGATGCAACCTGAGCTGGAAAACTAATTCAACTGCAAGTTGAGACAAAGCACGTTTAAACTTTTCCAACGAAAATAAAGCATAATGTGTATCTAATTTATTTAAGTTAGTCCTAGCTTTATTACAGAATTAGAAGTCAATTAAATTCCTCAAAAAAGGATCTTATGTAATTGAATTCTTTCTGCTTAAAAACTATGTTGCTCCTCGCTTTATTACAGAATTAGAAGTCAATTAAATTCCTCAACAAAGAATCTTACTTAATTGAATTCTTTCTGCTTAAAAACTAATTAAATTAATGTAAATAAATAAGCTGCAGTTCCCTCTTCATTTCGACTGAAGAACACTCAACTCTAATTAGGCAACAGCATAGAAAAATATAACCCAAAACGTTGAAACGCTGTTCAAACTGAGAATAGCAATATATATTTCTAAGCCATTACGCTATTATCCAGCCCGCAGTTGGAAGGACATTTATGCTGCTGTCGTCTCTAAATTGAAGCGTTTATGTGGCTTGGCCAGCCAACAACTTGACGCCAGCAGCAGCAGCAGCAGTTGGCTTAAATGCAGTTACATAAATATGACAACTCGTAGTTTGAAGAGGGGACAAAACGAAGCAGCAAAAAAGGTGGAAGTCGATGTGGGGGGAAACTTACAAGGAGCAGGAGCAGACACCGAGTCAGCTTAGCAGATGTCCTTGGCGGGGGCAAGTTGTGTGAGCAGACGACAGAAGCTGCCTCAAGTGGCAGCCGCTTATGAAAAGTCATGATGTATTTGTGGCCATTAATGTGGCAAAATGGCTCACACATACACACAGACGCAGACGTAAGCAATGTGTGTGCAAGAATGCGTCAAGAAATGAATATTTATGTTGGCAGTTTCCTCCCTGAGCGGACAAGTGGCGTATACATAATATTTTCATTGCGATTATTAGTTGAGTTCTGCACGCATACAAAACCCTTTTTTCTAGCACGCAGCTGCGCAAATCATTAATCAATTTCAACAGCTCGAAAATAGTCGCATGGCAGCTTCTACTATTTGTGGGCAGTCGGATGTGGCGTGGCATTTGCATAAATGCCACATCAACAGCAACAGTTTTAACGACGTTAATTAACAGTAGAAATATAACGTCAGTTGGATGACGATGATAATCGCAGACTCTCGTAATCAAGTTAAGCATTTACCTGTCACAACGTTTCTGTGTTTTTTTGGAGGGCAATGCCAGGATGTTGCAATCGTAGAGACCCTGCAACAAACTTTAACCCCGTTGCTAAAGTGCCACTCATGAATATACATAAATATATGTTCATACGTATGTGTGCAACTTCCCCTTACCACCTTGACTTTAGCACTCACATCTAACTAAACCTTTTTGCCCAACAAACAGTTAACATTTTTCTGCTAACTGCACACGATGTGTGTGTAGATGTGTGTGTGTGTGTGTTGGATTTTTATGGTCTGCTGACAAATTACGCGAACTTTCCATTAGTGGTAAATGCCACACAGACAGCGGGACAGTCAGACTCATGAGTTGCATTTAAATGTGACAAAATATGTTTTCTGGCTTCAAAAATAAAGAGAAGAGGAAAAGAGTTGTACTGCCTCAGTATTTTGCTTTCTACTTTTTAATGCACTCCCAGGCATTCTCAGGGTCAATATCTAATTGCTTTCCAAGGTGGCCACAAAAACTTTACGTGTAGCATATGTAATTAGAAATGGCAAAGTTAATAGAATGAAGCCGCAAAAATGATGAAGTTGCCAACTTCAGGCGGCACATGGCGACGACAAAGATTAATATCACAAAGCTCATTAAAAGTGTCAGTTTTAATATATATAAGTAAACCCGAGATGTGGCAGCAGCAGGCGCAGGAACTGAAGATGAAGCCATCTGTATGTGTGTAGGCCAGGTGTGCAGGCAGCAGAAAGATTCACGCCACGTTAAATAATTTGTCTACGCCGAAGTTCAAGGAACTGCCACGCTTGGGGGGAGAGAACGAAAGATGTTGAGGAGGGCAAGGGGAAAGGGACAGAGACTGGGAAAGTCTTGTCTGCCTCTTTGTTTTATGTTGCTTGTTTAGAAAAGTTGGCAGCGGGGCAAGCTCTATATAAGGACTTGTCTCATGCATCATTTGAGGCAGTCTAATAAATTTATTACATTTCTCTCTCCTCTTCTTTCTCTCTCTCTCTCATACACACAGGACATGCAACATGGCCGTGACAAGGTGTGTGGTAGGGGATGGGGGGTAGAAGTGGCATGCCACACGCTAATGATGTAACCACATTTGCTAGCAAATTATCTGCACATCAAAAGGTTGCACAAGTTTGCCATCAAAAGTTGTAAGGAGAGCAAAAGCAGCAAGGAATGGGCAGCTGCTGTGATTTTAATGAGCATTAGCATGCGGCTTGTGGCAGCAACACACACACACACATACACACACAAACTGATACACTATCATTTGAATGAGCCAGCTTGGAGGTGTTGACAAATTGCCTTGCCCCAAAGTTGACTTTGAGTTTAAGCCAGGCACAGCCACAGCCACAGCTGCCATTGCCATTTAGAAACTCTCATTTGCCAAATGGTTTTCTGATTCGTGTCGTGGCAATTCTGCCAGCCACCAAGTCTCCTGGTTATCTTCGACAAAGCTATAGTTGTACAGACTACACAGAGTTGAGAGTCGGCATTCAGCCAGATGCGATGAAATTGCCCTGATAAACTTGATGAAAGTGTCTGAAACTAAGAAAACTAGCGAGTGGCAAAAGAGAACGCCAAATAGATATAGAGAAACGTCACAGATTTATCAAAACTGGGCAATCTGCCTGAACATTCCGTCGCTCTCCGACGTAGAGCACACAGTAATTTCGTAGACAAATGACAGGGCTGACAACAATGCGACACAACAATGGGCAAGAGCAAGATCATTATAATCATGTAGACGCTGTCGCAAGCATGATTTTTGCTATTTGCTAGTTTAATGTTTAATTATACAACACAAATAGCAACAAGTTGAATAAAGATGCGAGGGCAGTCAATGAAGTATTTCAAGTGCACAAAATGCACAATTATTCAAAAAAATAATTGAGAAGTTTTAGTCGAGATTGCTCGACTTTGAAATACTTCTTACCTATTTGCAATAAAAGCAAAGCTGCAGTATTTCTCTTATAACATATACAATAAACATACCAAAATATACCAGATTTTTAGTATTTCTTAAATAGTTATACAATTTTTATCCGATCAACCAAATTTAAAGGAATTATAAATACTGTATTTATTATTGTATACTCTCTACTTTAAACACACTTCCTATTCGATTTTTCGTGCAATTAATGTTCTATTAATACTTTACACGACATTTCATTAACTGAAAAATTCGTTTTTATGTTTGCATTCTTGTTCAATTTTTGCTTTACAGACAACTCTCGCATCTGTGCTTTCAGACGGAGAATATCTTGAATCAAATTACTGCAAGTGAAATTTTAAGTGGCCCTTGTCTTGTCATGCCAAGAATCGAGTGAGTATTTTAATGCCAATTATTTTAAATCACATAACACATGTAGCCAAGGAGCAAATGGTGCTGATGATGTGCGGGGCGAGCAGAAGAGTGTCAAGAACTGATGCCATTTATAGGTATTGTGTTATACTTATGGCCATTTGATGACTTTAATTCGAATTCGTTTGTACAATAAACCAAATATTAAATATGAAATATGATTATATTCATATTCGTCGTCGTTGTCATTGCAATCTCAATTTCTCATCATGCATTTGGTTGTCTTTAATCAAACAATGATCCGTTTTAATAGATGCATTTCGTATGGGTTTATTTAATGTGTGCTGCACAATTTGCATATTGAATGGTAAATTCATGTTATTTAATTTGTTCAATTTATTTGCATTCAAGTTGGTTTTCGACATGCAATTTGTTTATGACCATAACGAGTGATTCGGTTCAATCTCTAATGCATTTGGTCAAAAGTTTTACCAGCGGTTTAATTTCAATTCCAATTTTTGCCAGCAGACAGATGAATCAAACAATGAATGACCTGAACCATCATTGTGTCGTCTCTCAAGGGAGGGCAGCTGAGCCCAAAGCTAAAGCACCTTGGGAACTGGCACACATGGCAATCAGAGGCGTCAGCCATTTCCCAGCAGAGCGCGCTGACAATGAGAATACAAATAATAATATCATGTACAAATTTCATTGCTGTTTTTTTTCTTTCACCTTTATTTTGGGTGAAAGTTGCTGACCGTTTTTGTTTTGTTTGAATTTTTTGTCTGTTCATGTGAAGCGAGAGAGAAAAATGAATACAGCACAGCACAAAAGTTGGTTCTTTCCACTTGCAGCCGGCAGTTGATTCGATGTCACGACGAGCAAAACATGCATTTAAGCATATTTCCACATATTAATTAGCTTAATTAAAGATACGCCAGCAATTTTGCCAATTGATTGTTGTTGCGGTAAGCTCAATTGAGCCGGAATCACAATGTGTGTGAGTGTGTGTGCGAGTTGTGGAATATGATTGTATGATTGTTCAAATACTCAAATGTCTAATGCGCTATACTCGTACTCAAATCAATGTCAAACACAATGCAAAATGTCAAAGTCATATAAATGTTGCATGCGATAGTTATCCGATAGCCTTGCCCATGATGTTGGAAGTTATTGTGTTATCTAGCTGATCGATCAATTAGAAACCTGACTAGTTACATCATTGAAATTTGCAAATACTTTTCTGATACTAATAATTTAAAAGTTTTTTTATTAATACGAATTAACAATACATAAAAAGGTTTCCGATTTGTATCGGAAGTATTGCAGAATGTAATACTTAAAATTGTTTACTCTTTTGTCTATAACTTTTGTCTTTTATAATTGAACAAAGAGTTTTAATAATACAAAATATCATTTTAGTTTCATTATAAATAAAATAATGAAGGCAAACATATTTCTGGCACTTCAGAGATTGTTCGATCAGTTAGTCAAATAAGTAGTTTTATTGCCATTTCTGTTACTATTATAATCCTAAAAGTAATCTTTAAAATCGTACTTTTTATATACTTTTATTTTCCAACAAATTGTGAATTATGACACCTTTCAAACATATTTCACGACAGCTTACAGCTTCTTCATGTTGTCGCAATTGCAGCAACATAAAAATTTGATCTTTAGTGGATTAATTTTACAACTGCTAAACAAAGAAGTTCCACTCAAAAATTTACGAGTTTCCAACTGGAAACTAGAGGCGACTCTAAACGTCAGTCAATATTTTATTGGCACATTAAAAGCTGAAGCTAGTTTGCGATGGCCTACACACAACATTACCGCAATTTGGTAAACCGAGTGCTGCTGCTGCCTATAGAGATAAAGAGAGGTGCCAAGCATGGGGCGTGACAGTCACGATGACAATTGCCGCATTGGTAACTTGAGATGGGAAAGGCTTTGCTTGCCATTGGCTTGTGGTTAAGTCCGAGTTGCATAAGTCAAGAGTCTGCTAATAAGTGTACTCGAGTACTCACTCATATCTTGCTGTGAATCTAGGGACTGCGGACTGAATGTTGTGTAACATGAGCGCCCCAGAGTGCTTTAAACCACATTCAAATGGCTCGCGCTTTATGTTCGCCTCACATTATGATTATTATTATTATTATTTTGTTGTTTTTTTATACCCGATAACCATAAGGTAGAAGGGTAGTATAACTTTATGCCGACCTTATGGGGTATTTATATTTGCCGGACAATCTGCTATATTTTGCACTCTATGGCATATTTTGTATGTTGTACTATATAAATATACCAAACACTATTTTCAGTATATTTTAGTATTCTGTGGTATATTAATTTGGTATTTTATTATTTAGTTTAATTTGCACAATACGGTATATTTGAAATTTATTAGTCTATCAATATACCAAATTATACATTTGGTATATTTTAGTATTTTTGTGGTATATTAATTTGGTATTTTACTATTTAGGATAATTTGTACAATATGGTATATTTTAAATTTAGTATTCCAATAATACTTTTGGTATAATTTCAGTATTTTTGCGCTGTAATAATTTGATATTTTTAACATTAATACCGCACTGTTTTGCTTTCATTAAAAATGCGTAGCGGGTATCTCAAAGTCGAGCACACGCGACTGTTGCTTTCTTACTTATTTTTTTGATACAACTTTTTAGCATTTTTCTTGGGAGTTATATATACACCCGTATATGGTTTGATATTATTATGCTGCAGCAGAATGCCATTAACTTCCGGCTCTTTTATGCCATTGTTGTTAATTGTTGTTGCTGAAAATGTTGTCGCTCTGTGTTTGCAATGCTTCTTTGCCACTAATTTGTCAAACATTAAAAAAAAAAGAGTCGTAAATATAACAATCAACTTTAGACATTTTGACATTTGGTGCTGGCTGCCGTTTGTTTTTTGTTTTGACTTTTTGTTTTTCGTGTGCCGCGAACCGTGAAGGTTACATAACCACGCCATGCCAAATCCCGCTTGTACATTAGTAGAAATATATATGTATATATTGTACTATCTACTTCTATATATAAGGCGGACTTATTTATAGAAAGCCATTGTGAGTGTGTGGGAGTGAGAAAAACAAAGTCCAGAGTGAGTTTTTCGTGGGGCACAAAAGTCAACGCAATCATGTCTTGGTTGACAATTTAATAGAGTTTTAAACTGAAGCCCATTACGAGAACAAGCGTAGAGAAAAAACACTTCGCATGATCAACTTGCAATGAATAAGGCACACAGTCGAACTCTAGAGTTCAGCTCAAAAAATAGGCATGACAGCAACTGACATTATTGTAATTGGGTAATGAGTGCTAGAAAGCAATAAAAGTGGAATTATGAAGCAATTATTGAAAATGACATTTGTCGCATTAAGAATTGATTAAGTCATGAATATAACTTAACGGAGATGAGTAAAAAAAATGAATTTATAATAATTTTGCATGCACTGAAATAATTCTTTAATCGAGGTTGAAGTATGTGTTCTAACTATTCGAAATAAATTAATTATTTCATTGAATGAAGCACTTAAAAAACTTTTAGCAAAATTTTAATGTGCTGCTGGCAAAATTTCTATATACTATGGAAGTTAGTTGGCGACTAATGTATATGTTTGAAGCAAATTTATATACAGACTGCAACAAAAACAAAGTTCAAATAGCCGCAGCAAATGCAAAATTCCAGTGGAAGTCATGGCAATTGTTGTCAACAGCGTCGCGAACGACAAATGTCGACAGGGCAAATTAGCATTAGCATGAGTAATTAACTTAAATACAATAGAACAATTTAGTTTTCCAAATTGCACACGAAGCGTCGCAGTCGCTGTCTCGGGTTGTCTCCTTCTATATATATTTCTCTTCCTCTGGCCCCCTTCAACATTTCCGCGCACAATTGATAATTTTGCAAGTACAGTGAGAGAGGGTGACGAGGGGAAAGCAGTTGTGGGCGGGCGGTCAACGAACATGTCACCATTTTAGGATTGTAATTACGCGACTGCACGTCAACTAAAAATTGACCGCTTCAACGCATATCGGAGCCATCATCATCGTAGCAAACATAGCGAACTGCCCTCGATGCGAATAACGTGAACAACATCCCTTCCATCCCTCGAGGTTAAACTGAATGTACTTTAGAGTACACGGCTTTTCGATTAGATGAGCACATATCGTGAGCTCAGTTGATTTTTGCACTATAATTTGTGTATGTATTGAATGTGTGTGTGTGTGTGTGTGTGCCTAATGGATATTTTATGACCTAATTTCTATGCTGCGACTAATGAGCATTCAGATTGCCACGCTGATAGTTCCAAGCGAATAAAAGTTGTTCGCAGATTTTTGCTATTTTTTTTTTATTTTACCTGAATTGAGTTGATATGTTATGCATATATTGGTTTGCTTACCTGAAATTAAATAGAAATAAATGAGCTCGTTAGTCAAGTGTATACGAATTATAGAGTTTATAGATAAGTTGAAGCTTAAATTTGGAACTGAAATACTATGCTTAAATAATATTCTAACATTCCTTTCATTCCTTGCTTCATTTATTTCAATTGCAGATTGTTAAATTTTGTGCTTGATATATGGCTTTGGGTTATGCGATTTGTTGAACCCAAGACAACTGCTATTTATGGCCTCGACAAATGCTGAATCAGCATCATTTTTATTGTTCACACACACACTCACACTAGCACAATGGGGTTAACATGTTGGCCAATTCAATTATGGCATAAAAGTGCTGGCAGCCAATCGCTTTCTAATGGCAGCATTTCTCCTTCTTTCTATTCTTTTTTTTTAATGCATCACAATGCTCAATGGTTTTCTATGCATGCCACAATTTGAAATTAAGCAACGATACCCATTTTTTTTCTTTTGCCGTGTGGGTTTCTTTCCGTCGGCTTTGCCTTTTGTGGCTTAAATAGGCGGAAAAGAAAATTATGTTTACGCAAAAGTGGAAAGAAAGGCTAGACGTCGTTTTCTATAGCATACGCTGTGGCGCATTGTTTGTGGGGTTGAAGCAGGGGGGGAATCCGATTAAAGCCCAAAGCGTTGGAGCAGCGCACTCTCTCTCTCTCTCTTTCTCTCTCTCTCTCTCTCTCCATTTGCAACTTACATGCAACTCAAATTAAATGAATTGCTCAACGCGCACACAACTCGCTTCGGCCATCCTTCATCCCCCCGTTCCAACTCTTCAACCCTTTGGGCGCTCACCATTAAAATCATGCTTCAATGGTTTTTGACCAGTTTTTTGTTTGTTGCCTCGGAAGTTTTTGTGTTGTTGGAGCTGCTGCTGTTGCTGTTGCTGCTGCTGCATTAACCAACTGGGAAGTGGACCAGCACAAAACACAAAAAAAAAAAAAAGAAAAAGTTGCAGCTCCTCTCAATCTCTCATTCTCTCTCTCACTGGAATCTGCAACTGCTGACTGTGGTTGGTACTTAGCTAGGTAAATGAACTATAAAACACTTTGCTGTATAATTTACATGCGTTTTTATAACCAGAACAATAGAAACAGCATCCACTTGCAACGTTGATCGAGCGTACAACTGATTCTTGAGTGGAAAACCTTGCTAACGAGTGTTGAAAAATACAATTTTTCGACCAACTCCCAACTATATTTATAACCGGGCTTTAAAGCTGCTCCTTCAGCATCAGCGAAAAATAACTACAATTTATTTCTATTGACTTAACTGATTAATGATAAGCTTTAAACAGCTTTCAAATGTATTTTAGACGTAGTTGCTACTACAATTTCAATAATCATTGGATGACAAGATTAACAAAGCTGAATTGTGTGTAACAATTTATTTACCATGGATTTAGCTGAAGGAAAATGAGCTTTAAGAAATTGCAAAATATATATTCCTCTCATATTTAAATAAAATGAAAGGTTAAAAGTTTGGAGTGTTAGACCATTTTTGACTATAATCGAATCTAAATTAAAAATATTTCATGTGCTTTACAATATATTAAAAGTTTTGTATTTGGAAGCTTTATGGAGCTTGGGGGAACTTATGGGAGCTTCAATATATATTTAATGTAGATGCTTCTTGTATTTGAATACATAATAGATTTTGAAAAGTAAAGAATGTTTTGATTGTGTTGTAATTTTTTGTCTACGGGTAATTTTAGCATCTGCTTTTTAAGTAGATGCTTCTACTAAATAATCGAAACTATTTTCTAGGATTAATAATGTTCATTTCGTAATCAAGCCAACTTTAAGATTTGAAAGTTATTTGCCATAGACTTTACTTTAAAATAATTTAAGACAGCATCGTGCAGCAAGCAGCTTTTTAATGCAACATTACACGCAGTTTATGCTTAAGCAGAAGCTTTAAAGCTCATTGTGTTTTGTTTTTAAAGCTGCTCGAACAACTTTAAAATGGAATCTGAACATTTGTATTGAAGGCGCAGAGTTGCCTCTACACTCGGCGTCTCCGCGTGCATAAAACATCAAACGTTGTGCCAAAATGTAAGGGTCCCCGCGTGCCGTCTACCCCCCAGTTACCACTCGCCACCCCCTTACCCCGCTTCCACTTCTTACAGCACTCCCCAGCGAAGCGCGAAATCGCATGCTAAACAAATAAAAGCAGCGAGAGGTAGCAACAGAAAAACAGCGAAAAAAATAAAGAAAATATACGTTGAGCGCAACTGAAACTGCGTCTATATATCGCCCACGCCCCTGCCCCGCCCACTTTGCAGGCGCCCAAAGTTATGCGCTGATATTTTTGGCATGCTTCGAGTTGTAGTTGCAGCTGCGATTTGTTTTTGTTGCCATCGCTGTGTGTGTGGCTTTGGGGGTCGAAATAAAATCGCATAAACAAAAGGCGCCCTAAAGTTGATTTCCGGTTTCCGCTCAAATGGCGACCGGCTGCGCGTTCGTGTGAGAATTGTGTGCAGCCTGCAGGTGTATGAGTAAGAGTGTGTTTGTGAGGGTGTGTGAGTAAATTTTTCATATTTTATGATTGACTTGCAACTAGCGTGGCAACAAATAAAAAAGCAACGAGCATAACTTGTGATAAAGTGTTGGAATTTGTTATATATGCAATGCAGCAGTAGTTAACTGAGATTCAGCGGTGTCCAGAGAAGTGGAAGGGATAAGGAGAGAAGGAGGAAGAGGAGGAGGAGGGTTGGCTAATGAGCCAAGCGAGGCGCAACAAATCAAATTTGCGACGCATTGGCGCAAAAAGTATAAATGCCAAAGCAAATACACAGCAAACTAGCACGAATTGTCTGTGTAAACATCAGCAGTAGAAGAAGAGAGTTGAATTCAACACACACATTCACACACACACACACACACTCACATGCCATCTAATTGTGATGGACAGTAACACTTTGGGGGCACCGGGGCCCAACTAATGAACGCCACCAAAGTGCGCACAGTTGGAGAGAGAAGATTCAATGGAGGAGGAGGCGCCAACGTCTCCATGGAGACAAGAGCTCAGCAAATGGCCAAACAATGGCCGCAAATCTGCTTCAGCGCCTATACTCTGCTGCTCTCTACTCTCTGCTGTGGCATGTGGCATATGGCATGTGGCAATGTCATTTGTCTTGGGCTGCGTCTTTGCTGCTGCGTCCTGTGTGGCATGCCTCGCGTGCTGTCAGCGCATTACAACGCAACATGTTCAACACATTAGCAGCAGCTGAATGAAGCTGTTGTGTTGGGGTATAAAACACGACTCTTGCCTGTTGTTATTTGTTTAACAATTTTCCATTACTTGCTTGTCCCCTCCCCCCTCTTCTCTGACTTTCATTCTCTGCGGTAGCATTTACAATTTGAGTGAAAACAAATAAAAGCAAATTTAAGCGCAGCGTGTAAATGAAATTTCAAATGAGGTAAAAAGGCACAGTCGCTATACATTTTCAATTGATATCCCTGTTCCTTTCCTTTCCTTCGGGCCAGTCAACTATAAATATTTAATTACACTTAACCTTTTTCTGACCGCAAAACTTTTTACCGAAACGAGTAGAATAAAGCGGAACGTTAACGTTGACAAAAAACTTGAATGAAACTTCAATTATTCCACGTAAAAAATACGCAAGCAACAAAAATGTTTGACAACGGCCAGAAACAAAAAAAAAAACAAAAAAAAACGGAAACAGTGCAAATTTCCTTTGCTTGGCATTCTCGCCTGGTCACGATCTCCTGTTTACATGGGACACACGGAACTTGGTTTGTTTATTAGGCAACGGCTGGGAAGCAACGTGTCTTTTCACTTTTGCCCCCCCCCTTCCTGAACGTTTACCTTTTTTGTTATTTTTTCGTGCTTTCTTCGACCAACAAAAACCCCCCGAAAAAGTGTCCCACACCTGGTCAACGCTTGCCATCTCAGGCTCAACGAACACTTGTTTGTTTGGTGATTTGTTTGACTTGCGTGTCGATGATGACACAACACAAAAAACACAAAAAGTGAACAAACTCCCGCCCCCAAAAAAAAAACAAGCAGGAGGAAAAAAGGACAAAAGCAACAAGCAAAAGCAAAAGCGAAACGCTAACTGAAATTTTTGTGTTCATAAAGCTGGCAACGCCTGAATAATATAGTGGACATAGTCAAGCGCACTTGATTAGGATATATGCTGTGTGATCCCCAAAAAAGAACCTCCCCACAAAAAAGAAGGCAAAAAATCTACCACAGATTATTATGAAAATTGTAGTGTACAAAAGGCGCGAATAAAAAAGGATTTTTATCGATGACATAAATTTTGCACGAAGCTGAGCACATTTTTAAAAATATTTTGAGATGATTTCTATTTAAGTTATAAATTCAAAGAAAGCGGAAAATATTTTTAAAAATATGTCTAACTTTTAACACTTTAAGCTTTGCTAAATAGATTTTATATACAAGTTCTACTTGCTGTGTACTTGGCAGAGTATTCAACAGCGAGCACAATAAAACGCATTTATAATAATCATAAAAGAGACAGCAGACGGCAAACGTCGCATTGCATACCAACAAGGAGGAGGTGGCACCTTTTGTTCAGCTGGAGGTGAAGGGGGAACAACTGAGCCTGGGTAAAGGAATCAACAACTGACCCAAGCGGAAATTGTTGCAAATGTCAGCAGCAATTTTTGTATTTTGTTGCTCTTTTTTTTTCCGATGTTGTTGTTGTTGTTGTTGTTATGCGTAGCATGCTCGCTGCTTCTTTTTTTTCTGTACGCTATTTATTGTATTTTATTTCGTATTCGTATGCGTGTGACAATGCGGGGCCACAGAAGGCGCAAATATCCTGGAGCGGGGTTTGGCGCTTTGTCAGTTAACGGCAATTTCGGCACGTAGTTCACACGAAGCAGACAGGAGGCTGATTTGGACACACACATATGTACATATGTACATAGAAGAGACACATGTAGAGACGCCCACAAAACGGACACGCACATGCAGAGGGGACAACACACACAGACACACACAGGATACAGGATACAGGAAGTGTGCGCTTATGGAAATACAATTGACGGCGCTTAAATTCAATTGGCGATAAGCAACAGCAACACCAACAGCAACAGAAATCTACGCAGCAACTGTAGCAAAAAGGCATGCGAAGGACATGCAATTGAAAAATAGATACGAAATATCTTATTGACTTTTTAGAGCAAACTCTTGACTAAAATTTTAAGCATCGAGCATAATTTTTGATTCAGCTCGAGATATTTTCAAGGCATGAAAAGCCATAAAACATTTCATAACATTCAAGTTGAAGCTTTCATTGATTTTAGGATTTGCCTTTGTGTTACGATGCGTATGCGTAATCTTTGCCAAGCAAGAGAAAGCAAAGGATAGACGTTTAATTACTTTTTGGTCGTTTTCTTGTTGCTCTGCCAATTCTATTGGCAATTCCATTTATGAGCCGATTGCATGTTGTCGATTTGATGGCAAGAGTCGTAAACAAAACCGAAAACAAAAAAAAAGAAAAGAGGAGAGTTGAGAATAACAGCAGCTAATGAGCTATAAAAAGTGAAATGGGACTGGAAAAAAAGGACTTAATGAGCTGTAGAGAAGCGCAACAGCCGCAGGCACCAATGCTGATGTCGATGCTGCTGTTGATGATGATGATTTGATGATGAGTTGAACGGCAAAAAAAAAAAATAGAAAAAAGGAAAGCATAGACGAGGATAATAGCAAAAGGTGCTAAATTGTGCTGCAGGGCGGCGGAAAAGTGCTAAACCGGGTCAAGGGAAATTAATGATGCAGCCCTGCAGCTGCATCAATTTCTGTTTCGCTGCAAATTTCTTGTTCAACTTTCACCTCAGACGTGTTCGCTGTGGCGCAATTCTCTCCGCTGTGAACTGAACTCTGCACTTTGGTAATTAAGAGTTATGGCTTTTTGGGCCAGGGGTAAACCAGAGGCTAGGTGGCTAAAGGTAGCAAAGGGGGAGGAGGGGTTGAGGGATCCTTGCTGTAGGCGGAGTAAACAGAACTTATTAATTTCTGCATTATTTAAGCGTGTAATTTATGTGCACAGTTTGCATTTTTAATTGCATTACACGGCGTGCGGTTAATGCATGTTAAATGCATGCAATTGAGAGACACAACCAGGACACACACGGCAAAAAGGACAGTTCAGGCCAGGACAGGACAGGCATGAAGGATATGAAACGTGCGAGACAACTGTAATATGGTCATATTATTACAATATGGCATTTGTTTAATTAATTGAACTTTAATCAGCGACAGCTGCATCGTCATATCTGCATTACACTCGGCTTAAATTTGTGATGTATTTTTTGCCCCGACCGTATCCTTTAGTAAAAAAGGTCAACCCATCCATCCATCCATCCATCCAACGGACAAAGCTGTCCATGTTCAGTTTAAAGCTGATGCCGATAAGCCACTGCCACTGCCACTGGCCACATTGAGAGTGCAATTCACTTTAGGTTTTCCACTTGCCACACCAGACACGAACACTTGGTGGCCCAATTAACTTTTGTTTTAACACAAATTATTTTCGATAGCATCTTCAAGTTGCGGCGGCGGTGCCTTTTAATAATTTCATTT
This sequence comes from Drosophila albomicans, assembly GCF_009650485.2. Taxonomy (NCBI): domain Eukaryota; kingdom Metazoa; phylum Arthropoda; class Insecta; order Diptera; family Drosophilidae; genus Drosophila; species Drosophila albomicans. The sequence continues at coordinate 24,651,339 of NC_047631.2, forward strand.
AGCGCCCAAATTGTCTTAAACGAAATTGAATAAGGCGTCGACAAAAGGTGCTCACAATGAACCGAAGGCCACAGGACAAATTGTGTCTGCCTAGAGATGGCAGCTTTGTTCAAGAAATTTTGATAAATAAATGAGCTTAAGATATTGTAGTAATAGCTTCGTTTTCTCATATAGAATAGTAGAGATTTATGAGATTAATTTCTATTTTAAGCCCAAGATTTTATGCGCTTACTTTCCCAAATAGTTTTCTCTGTTATTTAGTTGCTATATTATATTTAGAAGATCTTTTGCGACTACATTTTGTAACAGGTTGAATCGCTATAATAGTACGACAAGTTTAGAGATATTATAATATGAACATAGCTATAATCTAAGAAGAAAAATGTAATAAAAGATGCTTAAAGAAATATCGTTCTGACCATGTTCACAAGTTAAATAAAGAGGACCTGCATTCACAACTTAATTTTAGAAGAGAGATTTTGAACACTTTCTTTAGTTATGATGGCTATCTCAAATAGTTTCCCTTACGATTTAACAATGAAAGTAAATTCTTAAGCCACTGTCTTATATTTTGTTACTCTCTGGCATATTAAACTCAATTATTGTTTAGCTTGTCGTGTCACGCGCTCATCTCTAGCACACAGGAAACACACCTTTTTTGTGCAGGCCAGCTCATAACCATGGCGCCTCTCACTCTCTCTTTCTCTGTCTTTTATCGGCCACAAGCATCGAGCAAATTCTTGTGCTCTGGCCAGCAATTGTGGCCAAGCTAATGGCGCTCAACGTTTCTTAAGCACTTCCGGACTCTGCTCTGGTGTCGAGTTGACAGCAAGAACCGAAAGAGCAAGAAGAGATGGGAAGAGGAAGGGGAAGTGAATTGAGTGGTTTGGGGGTTTTGGATATTTTTGGTGGCATATTTAACCCACGCTAAGCGATATGCTCAAGTATCTTAAACTGCAATTGGAAATGGCTGAAAATGGCTTAAAAGCCTTGTCACAAAAACTCTTTTGGCATTTGTGGAGAAAAGAACAAAAAAAAAACGAACGCAAATGGCAAAACAAAATACTCAAAGTTGACATTTCACTTAGCGTTAGGCACATGGCAAAAAGGCGGAGCTACACTTCACACACACACACACACACATATACGAGTGTGGGAGTGTGTGTGATTCCCCTGGGGGGCCACACAAAAGTTGTTTAGATATTCATTGGGCCAAAAGTTGTGCGCTTTCCTTGTCTTTGCATCCTGCTGCTCGTTTTCTCGTGCTCCAGCTCGTCCTTTGGCTGCTTTATTTATAGTTATAGCGTGTGTCAGGACGACAAATAAATTTTTGGACAGCAATTTTATGCAACGTGCTGGTCACAAAACACAACAACAAAATGTTGATTTGAATTTTGCCACAGTAAAAGCAAAAGCCACGTAAGAAGCAATTCAAGTCGCAATGCATTTATTTATAAGCACACAAAAACCAGCGACTCATTTTGAAGGAGCCACGCAGCGTTGCCAGATCGTCAAAGTAATGCAGCGAGAGAGTTGGCAGTGCTTATTTGAAGCAAGTTGGCAGTGCTCATGTTTTCACAGTTCTCAGAAATTTGTTGGGGAGCGACAGGCGACGCCATCTAGCGGTCAACTTTTGCACTATATTTTATTTGTATTTTTGTATTTTTATTTGCATGCAACAACATGTCAAATGGCAAACAGAAACTAACTAGGAAATGACAAAGAAAAATGCAACTGACAAGCCACAGCGAAAGAGTCGACCATAGAGAAAAATATTATTTTTTAGAGCAAGAGATGCATCACAAAGTGTAAAAGAGGAAGAGAGACAAAGAGAGAGAGAGGGAGAGAGAGGAATTCTGACAGCACGCCATTTTGGCACATGGCAATTTCCGTCGGGGGCACATGACAAAAATTGCAAAGTTTACACAGTCCGGGGAATGTAGATCAGAGGGAAAGGGAGGGCGGAAAGGGGGAAAGAACGGCACACGACAGATTTGTGGGCGTGCCATAGGTAAGGCAAATTCTTTCTGACCAAAACTGCTGGCAAAAAGTTAAAAGTTTAATTGTGCGCAACGCTTAAAATGCAACGCCGGACAGCCGACAGTCGACAGTCTGATATGCCAGTGGCTAAAAGGAGGAGGGGGACGGGGATGAAGGGAAGCTGTGAGCTCAACATCTGTGACAAGTTTTATTAAGTTTATTTTATATTTTCGCATTTGTGCGACAGAGGTTGCTGAGGGGAGAGTTTTGAGGGAGGAGGGGAAAAGGTTAACGACGTGCTGCCACAAACTTGTCGGCTTGCATTTTGCAACATTGCGTGTGAGTGTGAGTGTGTGTGTGAGTGTGTGAGAGGGAGGCAAAGCTTTTGTTGCAACTTTGATAAAATCAAATGTGCATGCTGTAAATAGCTTTAAGTGTGTGTGTGTGTGCCACACACACTTTTATATGCCAGGTTGCACACACTTGACTGCTCAATGGCCTCTGCAACAACGTCGACTCGGACTTGCGATGGTCACTTAAAGTTGCAGCAGCCACAAGAGCTTAAAACGTTTAAACGTGCAGAAGTAGAAGAAAAGCAAAGCCAAGAGTCAAATGAAGAAGCGAGGAATTTATCCTCGAGGGCAGCTCATTGCCATATAAAATATTTAACAGCCATCAGTCGCTGTCATACTTTTTTAATTGACTTATCAATAATTTATGCAGATCAACTCGAATACACACACACACACACTGAAAGAGACAAAAGACACAGAAAGTAAGCAGAGGAAACAGTCATAAATACAAATGAAATCTGCGGCCGAGCGACAGAGCAAAAGGTGAGACAAATGAAACAGGTATAAGTAAATATGAGAAGGGTAAAAGATAAAGGGTAGCACATTTATCTGACAGACAGAGAAAGGTATAAAATAAGCTTAAAGAAGAGAGAGCTATTGATAGCTCAGGTCAGCGACTTGTACACCGCAAGAAAAAATAAGAATAATGAGAAAGAAATAATTAATAATTAATCAAATCGCAAAGAAATATCATTAAATTTAATTGGATTATAATCATAGGTCAAATCGAAATTAGGAGAACATTAATTTAGATTGAATAAATATACAAAGATGCTATAATTACAATAATTTGTATTTGGCAACGAATAATGACTAACAAAAATATACAAATAAAAGGCAGCTCTTTAAATGAAATTACTACTCAGATGATTTATTTTTATTTTTTATTGAGTTGTAGCCAAATTTTTGCGCTGTGCACTTTTTGTTGTCATCTCATATATATTTATTTTGATTAATTTAAGTGACAGTTGGATGAGTTATTCCGCATCCTTACTGCAAATATTATTCATTCGCCTGTACACTCATATTTATCTCTTTCGCCCCACTTTCGGCAAATTTCAACTGCAGACTCAAACGCGAGGTACGTGATTGATGCATTTTTAATGCGCATTTTGGGGCACGAGTTAAATGCAATTTACTGTGGCAGCAACTTGGGACCATCGACGAGGGAGGTGGAAGCGGATGGGGGAGGTGAAGAAAGCAAGTTGCAGACAGGGAATTAGGGCCAAATGGTTCTTCGTGCATTTGAAAAATGCAATTGCGATTGTCTGAGTGAGACAGCGAGAGAGCGAAAGAGACAGAGAGAGTCGAAGAGTCTGCAAGTTGAGCCTTTAAATAAATGTAGTTGAAAATCCCGTGCGGGCATCATAAATATTTGAGTAACATAATCAGGGCAAAGGTTGAGGCCAAAACAAAAATGGGGGCTGGCAAAATATTATGCATCAAGGATAAAATCAAATTTAACGCATCGCTTGCATTTTGTGCAAAGGCAAAGAATGAATGCGTCCCAAGAACTCTGAATGCTTTGACTTGAGTTTGGGTTCTCTCCCCCTCTCTCTCTCTCTCTCTTTCATTTTGGCCTGCTTAAAGAAAGGCCACGTAGCACTTGACATAAGCAGAGAGAGACACACACACACATACACATGTTTAGCAGCGGGTTAAGAGGGGAGCTGCTTGGCACGTGCCGTTGGATTACGCGCCGTTGCTCCATGGGAAGCCATCGCAGAACGTCGCGTTGCGTCGCGTCGTCTCAGGAAGCAGCGTGAAATATGTGTAGCATAAGACAAGGCGCATAATCAAAAAGTAAGCAAAACCGAAGGCTGCAGTGCCCTCCTCCACTTTGCTATATAAAGGTTGGCACAATGGGGCGCCTCTGTTCATTCGACTGCGTTTCCTTTTACCATCTCCCGCCCAAAAAAAAATAAAATATGAAAAATTAAATAAAATAAGAATGAAAGGAAAACGCTGCACACACAGATACACACAAAAGCCAAGCCACAAAAATCTCACGCCCGAGCTGCCAGTTGATGTAGCGCACAGCAGCAGCGGCAGCAGAGGCAGCTCCACACATGAATGTGGCAAGTGGCAAGTGGCATTGGGACTATGTAGTGGGATTTCTGCTGGCTGCTTGACTGATGTCAGCCTCGCCAAAGTAAATACACTTGCACTTGTCATATCGATCATAAATCTGTTTGTCTTCGTTTTATTAACCAACGACTTGACTTTATTTTCGTCCAACAAAATTAAGTTGACCCAAACTGACATATTAACATTTCTGCTTTTATTTGCTTAAGCATTTAATTGAATCTGCTAAATGAATAATAGGAATTTTTGTTTTGTAATTGCGCATAGTGCAAATATTTGGAAAACGTCCAAGTTGAGATGACTCTTGCAACAATGTTGGAAATAAAATGAATGCACATTTTAATTATTGAATAAAGACTTCTTTATAATGTGTAAATGTGTAATTAGCTTAAGCACAATCTGTAGTAAGTACTAATTGACATTAAAATATACAAATTGTTTATTGTACTAGAACTGTGTTTCAGAAGCTTTAGAAATTTTGCTTTCAAATTTCTCTAAAATAAATTTTAGAATTCTCAAAAATATTCTAGTGATAAGCGAATGGAATTTTCCACAAATTACCTCCGGAATGATTATTATGATTCTCAATATTTTGTACAAATTTTTTTCAGAATGAGTTTTATGATAACTTTGAGGAATTTTCTATAAAATTGTATATCAACTACTCAAAAGGTATAAGGATATTATAATTTTTTGCCTGCAGGAAATGTATTTTAAAACTAGAACTTATTTTTGGTACATACAAAATTAACTATATTATTGAAGATCCTTGAAAATGTTGATGCAATCAGCTAAAAAGTGTAGAAGTTATGTAAGAAATACTTTTATATGGGCATAAATGTCTTTTTTTCGAGGGGTCTTAGTTGCTTTGCTAACAATTTGGTATATTTTGTACTCTATGGTATACTCCAATGATATTTTTGCATCTTATAATTCTTACAAATATTCCTTAATTTATGTTGGTACTTTATTCGAAGTAAGTAGCTGAAGATTATATTATAAGAAGTCTATTTTCTGTAATGTTTCAAGTATCCGACAAATTGCAAAATTTTAAAACTTGCATCGACAATTGCAATCGCATTTGAAGCTCAATCATTTGTTTTATTTTTATCACTATCGAAACATTTGTTTTCTCGAATTAGATTTGCGATTGTTGCGCGGATTACGCCGCCAACATATTTTGCCGTAAATCGTCTATGATTTGCTTGGCGTTAAAGGCGCGTTTGCTATACTTTTCTTTTCTTTTCATTTATTTTCTTTTTTGCTATAGTTTCTCTGGAAGCTTTTGCCTTTTCGGCGTAATCCCCCAAGCTGTCAGTTGGGTCGAGTGCAAAGTTTGCAGGCACAAGTTTGAGAGAGAGAGAAGAAACAGAAAAAGGGATTGCATAAAGGGAAAAACTCACCTCTTCCTCATTGCTGGCCGTGTTCACGGAGTCCATGCTCTGTGAGAGTCCCAGTGGGGCGAGTGCCATCTGATTTTCCATTATGCTGCTGCCGTTAGTTGTAGTTGTTGTTGTTGTGTTGTTATTGCTGTCGCTGGTAACGACTGTGGCTGCTGTTGTAGCTGCTCCTGTTGGTGTTGTTGCAGTGACCGCGGATGCGCTGACGCTGCCAGCCGGCGAGGGAGTCGTCGGTGCTGAAATTGACGCGGATTCCTGTGACTGCGACTCGAGCGTGGAGCTGCTGCCCGGGGAGCTGCTGTTGGTGTTACTGTTGTTGCTGTTGTTGGTTGTTGCTGTGGCTACACTTAATGCAGTGGTCGCTGGTGTGCTCGCAACTGTGGTTGTTGCTGCCGTGCTCACGCTCTGTTGCTGCTGCTGCTGTTTATTGCTGCTGCTGCTGTTGCTCAGTACAATGTGTTGTTGTTGTTGGGGGGCGTACGCGGTGTGGGCGTGTCGCAGCTGATAGCCACTGTAGTGGGCAGGTGTCTGCTGCTGTTGCAGCACCGCCACGTGCTGCTGCTGTTGCTGATGTGCAACGACGGCCGAATGCTGTAGATGCTGATTGAGCAATGCAGCGGCGGCAGCCGCCTGATTGAATTGCACTAGACGCTGTTGTTGCTGCTGTTGTTGTTGCTGTTGCTGCTGCACCTGTTGTTGTTGTTGCTGATGATGTTGTTGATGTGTGTGGGCTGCTGCTGCTGCTGCGGCTGCAGCTGCCTGTTGTTGTGATGCCGCAACGGCGTAGGCGACTTGTTGCTGTTGTTGTTGCTGAACGACTTGCTGTTGTTGCTGCTGCTGCTGATGTTGTTGCTGTTGCTGTTGCTGTTGGTGGTGTGCGGCAACGGCGGCGGCAAACTGTGTGGGATGTGCAAAGCTCAGCTGATGACCTTTAAGTGCTGCTGCTGCTGCGGCGGCTGCTGCGGCGGCGGCTGCTGCTGCTGCTGCCGGCGAGCTAGCGTACTGCAGATGGGCACCTGGTGCGGCGGCAACTGCTGCTGCTGGCACGGGCAGCACCGAAACGGCGGCGGCGCACTGGCGTTTGGGCGACGGCGACAACACCTGTGGGGCACTCGCTGGCGTTTGCGGCAGCGTCGGCCTGCGTTTAATCGCAATCGACGAAATGGTGATGGCTTTTTCGAACACTGGCCGCTGGTTTTGTTGTTGTTGTAATAGTTGTTGTTGTTGTTGCTGGAGTTGTTGTTGTTGCTGCTGGTGTTGAAGTTGTTGCTGTGTTGTTTGTTGTGTGGTATGTGTTATGGATGCTAATGGCTGTTGCTGTGGCGTCGTTGTCGGCGTCGTCGTCGTCACTGCGGGCAGCAGTTGCAGTTGTGGTTCGGCGATGTGGAGCAGATGGTGATGGCTGCCCAACAGGTTCTGATTCTGATAGTTGGCTATGTTGGCGACTCAATTAACCTGCAAACACACAACGATAAAGAAGATAATGATTAAACCAAGTGTTGTTAATTTTGACTTGCTTATACAAATATTTGGCCTACTCTTTGACAGCAATTCTTGTGTGCTGCAAATGTTATGCAAATAACATTTCAATATTGTCAAAATACTTTGCCAAATTTATTCAACATAATGCAAATGTTGACACACACACACACACACACATCGAGTGGGGTAACAGCCAAAGAAAGGGAAAGCAAAAACCAGACGAGGAGGAGGGAAGTGTAAAGCATATGCTTTGTGTGTTGGGGGCGCCCCCCAAAAACGCTGCATAATTCAAGAGCAAATACGACGACAGCTCAATAGAAAATAAAAGCACAGTGAGAGAAATTCGATTCGAGTGCCAGAACTTTAGTTGAGCAACTGGAGAAGTGTCGTGAAATTTCACACGTTTTAAACGAACTGCAATACGAGTTGTCATTAAACAAGCGAAATCGAATTGCAAGAGATTTTTTCAATGATGGAGGAGACTCTATAGAATTATAAAATTTGAAAAAGTATACTCTCATGCTTGTTTGTTAAAAGTATTTTTATTTCAATGATTTTTCATTAAGAAAAAAAAATTAAAATATCTACGGAGTTGTAGAATAAAGAAAAATAATTTTATCAAACTTATAAAACGTATATTTATTTCAATGACTTTTTATTGAGACTACATATTATACATTTTATATTTTATAAGTTTCATTCTTTATAAAGTATTGTCGAAGCCTATAGAATGGTAAAGCAAATACTTTAAACAACAACTGCAAGCAGCTAGTATAAAATAACTATTCTAATACTCAAAAATTGTATTTTATTTTACCATATTTTTTTATTATTTTATTTGTATGACTAATTGAAAATAAATATTGTAATACACATACAATATTCTAATAATTTTTGTATTTCGAAAATATTTTTTTTACATTTATATCAATTCAATGTTTTATAAAGTCTGCACTAGAATTACAAATGTTTTTTTACACACCACTTTTTTTGTATTATTGTATTCAATTATTTTTAACAACAACTGCAACTAGCTAGATTTAGTTTTCGAATGCCTTTTGATATATGGAACTCGACTAGAAGCAGCACTAATTGTAACAAAAGCAAAAAACGAAAACAAAAAATGCTGAACTGTCTGTCAAAGCAAAACAAAGAGACAACTTGTGATGTCAGATAAAGAGAGGAAGCTAAATAAAATACGAAAAGCAAATAAAAAAGATGCAAATTGCGTAGGTCAGTCTGAGACAGCGACAGCGAGTGTATACAATTTCTTGCTGTGTATTTGGTGTATTTGGCTACTGTTTCGCTTTCAGTTATCGCAGCGGAGGCATCGACAGCAGCAGCAGCCACAGCTGTATGGAAACTCCAATGAGCAGTCAAGAAAAGAAGAATCTGAATACAGTCGAGTTGAATACAACCGCAAGGCAAACAGAAACCAGCAAACCAACAAATAAACAAATGAACCCAAATACAGACGGATAGATAGAAAATCGAATACACTCAAGCTCACATATGAGTATGAGTATGAGTGTGTGTAGCTGAAACAACTTGAAAATTGAGCTGACAACAAACTGAAATTGTATTACAAACGTTGCCAGCAAAAATATGCACATAACTAAAGCTCAGAGATCCCTCCGAGAGATATCATCAGGCAAGGAGAATGAGTATCGAGTACAATATATGCACATATTTGAGGACAATACGAGTGTGTGTGTGTGTGTGCTCTCATACTCGTACTCATGCTCGAACAAGGCTATGAATGCGGATTATAATGGCGCCAGGCAAGCATAACATACCGAGCGACGAACACTAAGGACAACGGTGTCACCAACGACGCTTTGCTCTTGTCCTCGTAACTGTAACTGTAACAGTAACTGTAACAGTGCATATGTATCTGTATCTGTATCTGTATCTCTATCTGTAGCTGGGATGATGGCATTGTCGTGTATCTTGAGATGCGAAGCTATCGCCACACTTTGCATATGACAAATTATGCAGACAATAAACGACAGAGAAGCAACGAAATTCCTTTCCATATAATATTCCCAAGCAGCAACAGCTTGACAACATTTAAGGACACACACACATGGACAACATTTTGTGGCAGCTTCCAAGCGAATTGGGTTTGATTGGGGCAAACACTTGAGTTAATTACACACAACGCCTGCCTAATCATAATTCCAAATTCAAATTCAAATTTAATATCGATCAGTTATTTCGGTTCAATTTGGAGCTTCGGGCTTGCGGTTTTTGTGGGTGTTCGGCTTTTTGGTTTTCAGCTCTCGGCTCGGCTTTTTGGTTTACGTTTATACATAGATTGGATTGGGAGTTTGTTTGTTGTCAGCTGCTGCTAATGCCACTTGATTTATAATTAATAGAAATGCAAAACCACACACCACACAGAGAAAATATGGCCAATATTTAAATATGCCATGGCAGCGACGTGCTTTAGATTTATGGCCAAAATGCGGCCAATTTTATATTAATAGGCTAACCCTGCGTATACGCAATATATGGACCACATACATTTATCGATTTTTTTGCGTGACAAACAATTAACTATTGTAATAGATTTTAGCCGATTTAGTATAAATCCCATGCGGCAGAGGATTTTATTCTTTATATTCAATTTGGTAAATTGCAAATATTAATCAAATTTAAATGAAGCAATTTAAATTGTTTTTTGCTTATAAGCATTTAAAATTGAGATAAATTCCATAATTGTTTGGCTATCTTGCATCTTTTGTTGACAAAACTTTTAAGCAAATGTTTTGGATTTAAAGACATAAATCTGATTGTTATTTAGACCAATAAATAGAAAAGATTTTGCATAGTCAGCTGATTTTATCATCCATCGTCTACACTCCCGCACTTTGTTCAAACAATTTTGCGTGTTTCTGCTCGTGTCAATCACCAAATATAAAACTTGTATTCTTTGCAATGCAAAAAAAAAAGAAAGAAAAATACATGTTAGCAAGTTTGCTGTCCAAAGCAGCTTAATAATTTATTGCTTTCCGTCAATAATTAACTGACTGGCAAGAAATGCGCTCATTAATATTTATAAGTATTTCATTTTTTTAATATTTTTATTATTTATAGATTCAATGTTTGCCATGTTATTTTTGTATCTACACAGAAAGAAAAAAACGATACAAAATCAAGAATAAAATCTTGAAACTAGATTATATGATGTAAAAATTAAACAAAAAATGTTTATTCTTAAATCAAGATCAAAATTATTCGAAAATTCCAAATTTCCAAGTCTTGAAATTATAATTTTGTTTCAAGAATGGAAAAATTTCAAATTGAACCAAGAAAGCGAAATCTTAAATTAAATTTAGCATAAAAATCTTGATTGAAGATTTTTTCAACCCAAAAATCTTATTTCAAAATTTCTTTAACCTAAAAATCTTATTTAAGGACTTGTTTAATATAAAAATCTTTTTTAAAGATTTAATAAAAATGTTAAATTTAGATGTATAATCTTCGTTTCACTATAGATATTTTTTCTGCCTGTGTACGACTTTGAAAAATGTTTAGTTCTTTCCACTAATAATTTCTGTTGATTTTTGCAACATTTTTGCACTGCCTTTTTTATTTGTTGTTGGTTTTTGGTTGTTCATATTATTATTTTAGTTATGCATGCGTTGTGAAATTTGCACAGCAGTGATAAAACAACAACAACAACGATATTTGCTTATACAAACAGTAAAAACAAAGCGGGGGAACAATTGCGTTACAAATTCTAACAAACAAAAGCTCTGACAGCAACAATAATGACGCTGCCATTGTCGTTGTCTGCCATGGAAATTACTCAGTAAAAATTCAAAAGTATAGCTCAACCTCGACAACAACAACCACAGCAACAACAACGAACGACGAATCGTAAATATTGCTAATGAATTTCCCGCACGCTTTGCTGAGCTCACACAGCTCCAAAGTCTCGACTTCCATTTTGCATTGTTTTTTAAACATTTTTACCATGTTATTTTTTGTATCTAAACAAAACATTGGAACTGAACGGAAGTTGGGCGCGTTTTTTGTTGATGCTGCGCATTAAGCAAATATAATTAAATGTAATTTTTATAATGACAAAAGCGTTTCAACAACTCAGACACGCCTCTCTATCTCTGTGTCTCTCTCTCTTCGGTTGAGTCACAAAAATATAGTTGGAAATTGGAGCAGCACGAAACCAAAAAAAAAAAAAAGATCGTTAACAATTGCTCGAATTGAACTTTTAAGTTGTAGCCTCAGCAAATCAAATGTCAATCCCAATTTCCATGTTCGGCTTTCCAGTTCTCCCTTGTGATCGTTTTTGTGTCCATAATTACCACACGACTCGAGCTCTAGCTCTGTAAAATTGGGTCTGTGGTGGCACGCCTTAAGCGATGCTGCTTTCATGCAAATCATCGACTAGACATACACAGCGATCTCTTTTGTAATAGATACACTCGTTGTCTCTCTGGCTAATCCATGCACGCCCACGTCTGCAACATTATTACGATCGTTGATGATCATTGTTGAAACGGGTTTCGCAGCAGCTGTTGTTGTTGCCATAAAAATAAAGATGATTTTGGTTTTGAGCTGATTGCGGATCACTTGTCAGCAGTTTTCTTTTTTTTTTTTTTGTTTCATCTAACAATTGTCAATTGCAATGGCAACAACAACAATAACGATCACAATTAGCATTGCTAATGGCAGCAGATAAACGCAAGTGGCGTAAGTAGAAACACCCACGTGATCGGCTTCTATCTGGCACTGATCCGTCATAACTCAGCGACTCATAGACCTAACTTTTGAATAACTAGAGAATATGTCTAGCTTGTTTTCGTGTGCATGCCCAAATTCTAAGAGCTGCGCCTGGGAGATGGCACCGCCCAGTGGCTGCTTGGCTTAAAGTGGTTTTGGCCATAAATGTTCGTTGTTGCCTGCTTTGGCTATTACTTGTTATTGTTATTGCTGCTGCGCATCGTTTTGTGTTTCACGTTTGTCTCATAATTAATATTTAATAAGCACTAACTGTGCTGCTATTATTATGAGCAGTACTCTCTCTCTCTCTTTCTTAGAAATGCTAACTATCTTTATTTTCAATACAAAAAGAAAGTTTGTTTTGGCTATCTTAAAACTATAATAAAAGTTTTCTTATATGACTTGATTCCATATGCATTTTTGTTTTAATTTTATAGGCTTTAATATACCTAGCTTAATATGGGCAAAAGAAATAAAAAAAAATTAACAAACTTTAGTTTTCTACCCACAACTGGAATTGATAGGCATAGGAATATGTAAAGTTCATTGATTAAACTATAATATTTGTAAATAAAAAATACAATAAGTAGTTTATATATTTAAATGAAATTACGATTTTCTGATAAATTCAAATCCTTAAACGTAATCCTTAGCCACAAATTCTGAATTTCTCATCACTTTTTTGCAGCGTATTCAAGTTTCGACTTTTGCACAAACATTTTGCTTGTTTGTTTTCGGTTTCAAATGTTTTGATGTTATTGCTGTTGTTGTTGTTCGTGTTGCTGCTGTTGTTGTTGTTGTTGTTGTTGTCTTAACCAAGCAGCAACCAACTGAATTCAGTCGCCCACCTCCGAAGAGAACTGCGAACTGAGCGCAAAGGCTCAGTTTGGTTGGCATGCTTATGTGCGCATATTTAATATGCGATGCTCAAGAAACATTTTTTATAACTTGGGCATGCTCCAGTTCTCTGGCTCTTGGCTTGGGTCTCTATTTGTGCGACTTGCCAAGCCATTTCCAAGTGGCATCTACGAGTACGTAGCAGCCTCAGACTCAGACTCAGCCTCAGCTTCAGCAGCACAAGCACGAGCACTTGAAGTAACTCGTATCTAAAAGATAGTTTGCGTTTTGTGCTACCAAAAGTTCTCGGCAACGTGACTTGCTTTGCCAGCACACACCCCCCAAAGCCCCCTTCAGCCCCTCCCCGCATAGCGTCTCTCCCCTCAGTTGGCATCGTCTTGCCCGTTAAGTTTGAGCGTTTTTTGAAAATTACAAAATCCATTAAGTTGCTTGCACGCAACTTAAACATAAATCCATCATACGCCATGTAGCACACACACACACATACACGTATCATTCAGCTAGGGTAGCGAGGCACGCCCAGCCGCCTCGCCCCTCGCCGTCTTTGCTGCCTGGTTTTATTATCCACGGCATATTCAATGCACAAACATTCAGACACTCGACTAGGTAAGTAGGTTGAGCCCCAGTCTACGTCTACGTTTCTGCCTCTTTCTCTCTCTCTCTCTCTTTCTCTTGCTAGTTCATTCGTTCTTACTCTGCTTCGTCTTCAGCGTTTTCCTGCTCTTTGGCGTCTCTCACAGGGCTTTCTATTTAATTTCCCAGCTAGCTACAAAAAACTTCTGGGCTCAATCAGCCATTGACTTTGACTCTTTTCGCGAAATGTGTTGCTTGTGAATTTTTTCATTAGATACTTTCAAATTTAGCAAAACATGCAATCAATAAATGATAGTTCACTTCGTGTTGAATATTTGCCATTGTGATTCTCTGGCTTGCTGCTGCTGTCAATTTCGTTTAATGCACTTCCGTTTTGCCAAAGTATTTGTATTTGGCAAATATCTTTTATGAAATTAATGGAAAAATTCAATTTGCGAATCAACTAATGAATGAAAGTTTTTGTGGTGTAAGCCAAAATGAAGTTTAACAATTTGAGAAATTATTTAGAGAGTGGTTAAACATTTAGTGGAATAAACTAAAACTAATTTCGAATTGTGAAATTTGTGCTGATGTCCAAAAAGTTCTTCTGAGCCAAATTAGGTTTAACAATTTGAGAAATTATTTAGAGAGTTGTTAAATATTTTGCGAAAAATTTAGAATTTTAAAATTTGTGCACATATCTATTTGCTTTTCAATTAAAGAAAAGTTAATGAAAATCTTAACTGATGACAGAAAGTCTTTGAGGAGCAAGTTTAAAATAGATTTAAGCTATGAAAACATGATTTTTTGCACTTTCGCACAATAGTAAAAAACCAAATTTTAAGTTGTTACTGACACACTTTTCTATTAATAGAAAACTTAATGAAAATTTTAAGCCAGATACAAATCAGACAACAATGAGTTACTAATGAGAACAATTAATATTAGACTAAGCTTGGCAGCTCGTCCGCAATTAATTAACTAATTAATAATACATTAATGAAATAAATTAATATGAAATCATGTGCAATTTCCTATACTATATGCCGCATAGAATCGCGATGCATGTCAAATTAGCAATCTAATATAAGCAGTTTTTAATCCGTAAATCTTCAAAGCAAAAATCATAGTTATGTCTTGATTAATTCATTATTTATTTCGTATTGCGAACACGAAAATAGTTTCCAGGAACTGCACGCCAATAACAAATTTAACGATACAACATTTTTGTATCCTGTATTCATTAATCAGAAATCCAAACTCGAAAGTATTTTGCTTTGAAATTTGTAAACATTCAATGGGGTTTAATTAAACGAATCGTGCAAAAAGTTTATCTATAACTATATCTGCAGCTTATCTTTGCGCAAAACGAAAAAAAGTAGATAATAATATTTACTTATAAGCGTTGCCATGTCGCGAGTGCGCTCCATAAATCATGCAAAGATAGATAGCCACAGATACAGATACAGATACAGATACATCAACAATAACGGCAACAGCTACAACTACGAATGCAGATAGCGAGATGGACGTGCTCACTCACGGCAATTGTGGCCATTAATGTAATAGACGTCTAACGAAAATGGTCGAGAGGAGGGAGAGAGAGAGAGAGGGCAAGAGAGGGAGAGTAGCGCCAGCGATGTGAAAGATGTGAAAATGTAAAACTCATGCGGAGATTGAATGAAAGATTCGAATGGAATGGAGCTCCTCTACTGTTCGTAAGTTGAGTTCTCTCTGTTGCTTTGTTGCTCTGTGCGAAACTAGTTCAAAAGTTCAAGCTGCAAATGAAGCTGCGGCTTGTGTCTTTCACGGCACGATGTGAGGCTGACGCTGACGCTAACTCTGAGCCTGAGCCTTGGCGAAAGGTGGCCAAAATGTAGCGTTTGAGTGTTGATTATACCCTGTGTTTAGTGTGAAGTGAATACGACAGATGACTGACCGATTAAGGAAATATGTAAACGAGAGAAGAACCCTTTTTGTTGAATAATAGCTTGCATAAACTCGTAAGCTTATATTTTTATCACTACGATTTAAAAGTATTTGCAATCTGATAACAGTCTTTAACAAAATTAAAGAATGCATGCAAATTGACTAATTCAAATTTATTGAATGAAACAATTTCTCTGAGAAGTGAAAAATTTAAAAATAAATGTAACTTCATTTATTAACATAATATTTATTAAGATTAATTATCATAATACTAGAAAGTCATTTACTAACTGAGAAATAGAAAAATGAATGTAATTTATAAATCGAAACTTAACAAACTTCAATTCAAAGCACATTTAGGAATTGCAATAATTAAAAAAGGATTTTGTATAATTTCCTATGAATAATTTCCTAAATCACAGGGTATTTCAGAGTCGCGTGTAATTTACTTGTTGCGATTTCGTACTTGTTGTCGGAATGGTTATAAATAGCAATAGCTCAATAGCAATCATAACAAGCTCGAACCCAATCGAGATTCGATTGTGTTGAATGCTTATTCGGACAGTGGGCCAATGGTGCAAAATGCTGCCAATGGGAGTGCCTGGCCACAGCAGCAGTTAGTGGGGTCAGTTGAATGAGGGTGGAGAGAAGGGGAAGAGGCGTGGCACACAATCACGGCACAACTTCAATCAGCCCTCATGAGCTGTTCGTCGTTTCAATAGCTGCCTTGCGGTTTATATATTGTTACGACGAGTAGATCGTATGTTTTTGCCACACACAGACATTTGGCTAGCTTTCCCATGGCCTGAGCGTTAAGCCTTGTACTTGCACTCAGATTGAGGAGAATTGTACTATATACGAACATATATCGTAGACCGCAAGTGAATCGCACGTTTGATATGTATTTCGTGTTGCTGAAATGTGGTTGAATTTGTCATTTGTTCTGTTCTGTGCTATTCCACGATAGCAACAATCTAAGCACAACAAATTGACAAATCATCATCATCAACGTCAACGTCAAACGAAACAATTCAAATTGCTGTCAGGCGACATCTCTCTCTCTCTCAACTATGTATATACTTTGGAGAATACTATATGCATATATGATGATGATGATGATATGTCACCTCCTGACGGTCTAACTACAATGAACAACGAACAACGAACAACCATTAAATTCAGTGAGCTCCATTAGCATTCGCAATTAATTTTCATCTCTAGCAAATTTGTACAAATTTCAAAACTCAACGCGCGACGACGCACTGGGAATTATCAAAATCCAACAGGCAAAAGCCTCTAGCATAACATTGTTTATCTGCATACCCTGGAAAACATAAAACAATGCTCAAAGGGGGTAGCATAAAACATGAGCAATAAACATGGAAATTTAGTAGGTGCATATGCTCATTAAACAACTTAGTTTTATTTTAATTTGTCAACAGGATAATTCAAAGTTTACATCAACAATACTTGACACAGAGTACATCTCAGTCCAGCAGACTCTAGACAAGTCATTTCTTTTAGAATGTGTTTCTCTCTCTCTCTCTGTCTCTCTCTGCGTCTTTTCATTTTCATCTCTCAGCTGCTACTTTTTGTTATTGTTGCAACCGAGATTAATTAACGTTAATTTTGCATAATTAAAGCGGCAGCAGAGAGAGAAAGGCCAACAGCAATACAACTTGGGAAAGTTGGACACCCAGTCTAGTGTAGAGCGAGGGAAGGGGAGGGGACTGAAAGTCACTTGTTTGACATGGTGAGTAACTGGCTGGCTGGCTGGGTTAACGCTTTAGGTGCTCAGGTTCAGTGTCAAGGGTCAGGTCACTCATTTTCAATTAAATCTCTTGTAATACCGCATGGAAATGCTTTATATCTGTTGCTTTTTTTTTGTCATCTTCTTCTGTGTTTTGCATCATTCTGTCAACATGGAAAAGCTTTTTACTTCAACTCAACTGAGTCGGAGTCAGTTTTGCTTGCTTGCGTAGTGAGAGAGCAAGTTAATCCCCAATGGGCCAGTAAATCTCACACTCGCCATCTTATTTAACAGTGTGCAGCTGGCTGGTTAGCTTGTCGTAGAATCCAATTAAAATTGCAAAGCCCAAAACCTCATTGACAAGCCAAGACAAGGAGAGTGCCCCCGAAAAACGTCACAGAGTCAACACAAAAACTGTCAACTCGCCTCTCAATTATTTGCATAAACAGAAGGAGACCCAACAACAACAACAACAACAGCAATCTATCTATCTAACAGTTGAGTACTTTGAGGTTTGCCCTGTCCAATTTCATTTATTTAATTTTATTACATGCAAAGGCTAAAATGAATTTCTCATGAGGTTTGCCAAAGGATTGAATAATTTGCTTTAAGCTCAAGCTGAAATGAAACTCAAATTGCATAGCTTTGATTTAAAATAGTAATAAACAAGTAAGAAAGTTAAAATCGAGTGTTTTTGACTGTTAGATACTTGTTACCCATTCTGAATAAAAGCAAAATAGTATAAATATTTAAATATACCGAATAATATACCACAAAAATAGTAAAATGACGCATTCGAATGTCATATTTGGTATATTGTTAAAGTACTACATTAAATATATACCGTACAATGCAATAAACATTTGGTATATTGATAAAAATACCGAATAATATACTACAAAAATGCTAAAATGACACCTTTGATGGCATGATTGGTATATTGCTAAAGTAATAGATTAAAAATATACCGTGCAATGCAATATACATACATTCGGTATATGTTATATTGTTAAAGTACTATATTCAAAATGTTCCTTACAATACAAAATATAAAAGAATAATATTATTTTTAAAAGATACCGAATTAATATACCGCAAAAATACTAATAATATGCTAAAGGCCATATTTGCTATATGCATGAAGTACTATATTCAAAACATACCACAGATGTCAAAATATATACTAGATTTTCAGCCAAAGCAGCTAAATACCGATTGCGGTAAACGTATTTTTCCATACAAAAGTATTTCATAAATAACTATTACAAAATTTATTCGATTGAAATCAAATTCTCAGAACTCATAAATTCTATAGGTATTATTGACAGACAGATAGATGGACAGCTAAATAAGTAAATAACTATATTGTCTCGTATTTATTTTATATTGTTGTAGATGCCTCTTTCTGCCTATTACATACAAAGTTATACTACTTTTCCATCCCATATTCAACGGGTATAAAAATGTAATTTCATAGCTTTTACAAACATTTGTATTAAAAATATTGGCAACTAAAATAATATTACAGTATTTTAAATACTTTTAAAATGCGCTCAAACTGCATTTAATTAAATTATTATTTCTTCAAGTTGCTTTCAAGTTTTGTATTTCATTTTAATTTAGATTGGAAGAGTTTCCATTTAAATGCCAGTAATTTAACCAGTTGCCAGTTGATAGCCGCAAATATGCGAGATGAAGTGTGTCTGTTGGTGACAATATTGTCAAGGTTGTTTGTTAACTTTGTTGTCTGTGAGTGAACCAAAGACTTTGGGGAAATATGAATATACATATTTGAGGAGGCGGCGAAATTTGAGGCACAAGTTGAAATTGCAGTCAAAAGTTGAGCACAATTTGTGGTTAATAAAACTCAAAGTCAATTGAAAATGCCACAAAAATGTGTTTGCCCAAAATGACAAAATGAGCAACAATTGCAATTGCAACTGAAAACGAATTCAACTCAACTCAAGTGAACTCAAGTCAAAGTCAACTCAATTCAAGTAGGAGTTGCTGATGATAACGATGATGATGATGATGTTGCTCTGTGTGTGGAAATTGCCTGAAATTAAGCGCAAAGTGCGTGTGCCGCATGTCCGACAGTTGCTCTCTTTTGTTTCGTTTTCATCTTGTTGTTGTCTTTTTTTTTTTGTGCGCCACTCTTCTCTATATATATTCCACTCAAGATTGGCTCCCCTCCCGGTCATTCATTCTGGATGATGTCATTAATTAATGTGAATGAGTTCAGTATGATGTCAATTAGCTGCGGAAAGCGCACTTGACGCTGCTCTCTGGCACTGCACACAAATTGCTGTAAAAACTTGTCGTAGTTGTTTAGCGATTTAAGACACCGACCCACACACACACACACACACACACACACACACACACACACACTCTTCTCGCGCACACTCACGCAATGTCCATTTACAATTGAGTTTGAGCCTCCCAAGCGGAATCTCTGCATCTTGAACATCTGCCTCGACTCGACTCTCTGTCTGTCCATCCGTCTGTCCGTCTGTCTGTCTGTCTGTGCTTGGAAGCTTTATCTTAATATCCAAAAGACGCACAAAACTTCTCTCAGCTCGAAAGTGCTTAACAATAGTTAAGATTCAGATTCAGAGTCCCCAGCCTATTGCTGCTGCCGTCTCCCAAACAGCTGGAGTGCAAGCCCTAAAAGCGAAGCGCACAAAAAATGCGTTAAAATGTGGCGAGTGATGCAGACTGACAAATGCCACGTGAGTTAAGAAAATGAGAAGAATTTGTAGTAGTTAAAGAATTTACAGATTTATAATAAGAAATAAGATATCTAGATAGCATTTACCATTTGAGTTAAATGAAAGATAATTTTCAGTATTTAACAAAATTATAAATAATTATATACTAGGTAGAGATATCAAAAAAAGTTTAATTATAAATTACTCATAATCTAAAACCCAAAATAAAATCTTGAATCAAGTTTGTATGAGTTCTAAATTGAACCAAGAAGATGAAAAAGAAATCTAGATAAAAATTCTACAACTATTCTAGATTGCACAATGTTGAAATTCGTTATTGTAATCTTATTTAAAAAATTGAAAAAATCGTATTTCAAAATTGAAACAAGAAGGCAAAATCTTAAATCAGAATCAAACCTATATTATCATAATTTAGATTTGATATAACATTCTTGACATAAGATTGATTCTGACTGAAATGAATTGATTGCAATTAAAATTAAATTTCTATACTACTACACACTTCTATCATACCCTTCAAAGCCGCATTCACTGGGTATGCGTAAACTAAGCGCAGTCATTAAAACTGGCTGCTTTGCCACGCCCACGACCGCCCTTAACAATACAATACAATACACAACCGCTGACGCAACCACAACAACAATAGTATGGAGGAAAACTAAAAGAAAGAAAATTATTATAATAAGTAAATGCAATAAAATGAAAATCCAACTGGGAAATTTAGTTTGATTTATTGCTGTTGTTGTTGTTGTCATTGTTTTTTTCTTCGTTTTTTGGGTGCTGCGCCTTACTTAAGCACTCAGAGACAGACGTAGAAGAAAAGTACAAGAAAAGTGAATAAAGAAAAGCACAGGGAATGGGGAAAATGAGAAAAGCAGCAGCGGCAGCATTATGCAGATAAATATTTCGACTGGCAATGGAGACAAAAGTTTTGATGCGTTAAAGGGATTTGGATTTTGTGTGTGTGTGTGTGTGTGTTTTGTGGCCCGCAGCAGGTGGAAAATCGCTTTCAAACTAATCCAGTTCCATTCTCAACTAAACTCCCATTACTTACACAAAGTAGAGTATATAATTCGATTTGTTTTGCATACACATACCTGCAAAGAGAAAGAGAAGAAAGAGAATTGTTATTAGCAATTTGGCAAAAATCTTAAAGTCAAATTTCAATTGCAGATGCAAAGCAAGATTGAAGGGGTTCAGGCATGGGAATCAATAATTCTTGTTCAGACCGTTTTTGGAAAGTTTATGAGCTTATCCTAAGGATAGGCGCCTAGCGGACCCCAAGAAAATGAATGGGATGATTGTTGTTCATGGATTGCTTTCTTGCCAGTTTTTTTTTGTTGTTTTGTTATTGTTTCAAATGGCCGTTGCCCTGATTTTTTTCTTCATTTTCCTCTTTTTTTTTTGTCGATTTGTGGCCAATTGTTGCTCTACACTTTGTTGATGGATGACTGTGTTGTTATTGTTGCTGTTGTTGTGTGGCGAAAGGCGAAATCTGCTTAACGTTTTGTGAGCGCAAACAACAACAAGCTAAAGAGCATTAAGCAAAAAAAAAAAGACTAAATAAAAACAATTTCTATGGTCAGCATGAGGTTTTTGCGCCAAAAAACCTTTCACCAGCCACACACAATCTCAGTCTGTGACTCACATAACGTGCTCTTTTATATGAGTTTAACTATAACTATACTATGGCCAAAAATAGTACGAAACTCTAGAGTCTGAGCCCATCCCAGACACTGTCTGCTATCTACTTGTATGGAGTGGCCCATTAAACCCGTGATTATCATCGGCTTTATTCAATTTCCGATATTTCTCTTGAAGCCGCCAGCAATGAGTTGCTGTTGTTGTGCGGCCAACAACAATAGTTGGCTATAAATAGAACGATTTGTATCTAATTCAAACGTGTCTTGTAGTCAGACATTTTGTGCGCTTCATTATGTATTTCATTTTAATTATATAGATTAGATGCAAAGAACAATGAATTATGGCAAGATATTGAGTTACAAAGCTCAATAAGAATGATGGTGTAAGAAGACTTTTGGAGATTTGTTTTTAGATATCGTGATTTACGAATCTGATTTTGAGCCACAAATATGCAGTAAATAAGATTTGATTGATATCAATTTCGTATGTTATATAAAGATTAGATTCATAAAATCAATAAGAATTATGGTGTAACAGAACTTTGGGGAAATGTTTTTAGATATTATGATTTATACATTTTAATATGATTTTCAAAAATTATCTACAAAAATTAAGATTTGATGAATATACATATTTCATATATTGATTTGAGAAGCAATTAGAATCAGGGAATAAAGATTTGTACTAAAATATTGTGATATTGTTATTAATAGATTTGCAATACCAAATATTTGATATTTATATATTTCTTATATAGATTAGATTCATAGAATCTGTAAGAAGGATGGTGTAATAACACTTTTTGGAAAAACATTTTAAGTTATTGTGATTTACAAATCTGCAATAAGTAAGATTTGATATTTACTTCATATATCGATTTGATTTCATTTGATAAATATGATGTTGAAATACTTTTAAAGAGATGCTTTTAGATATTGTGATTAACAAATTGCAATGAGTTTCATAAATCTAAAATCAAACAATTTGATATCATAGAATCGGTTAGAATGATGTTGAAACAAACTTTTTTGAGAGAAGTTTTTAGATGTTGTGGTTTACAAATGTGCAATGAATAAGATTTTATATCTTGCTTTTAGATATGATTCACAAATTCAAAACTGCAATAAATGCAATTTGCAAGTCATAAATCAGGCATAAAAAGTACTCAGATAATTGTAAAATAAACTAAATACAAAGTTGTATCGATAGTTCTTTTTAAATTGTCATTTACATATATACTTTTTTAATGTCTAGCCCTTAAATTGATTTCGATTATGTAAAGAGTTCTCAACTCTGTGCAGTTGTAGTTTGACTTCAAATGACATCTAAGCTGACCTCATTATCACACAGCTGCTTTTATTGCAGCTGTCTCTTGCTCTCTCTCTCTCTGTCTCTCTCCTTCTATCCCCACTCGCAGCCTTATCAGAGTAATAAGTTTTACAATTGTAAGGTAGTGTGTTGGCATTTCGTACTCTACTCTCTATCAAGTATGCAAACTGCAGCTGCTGCTCCCTCCTTGAACACTTATTTGGTTTGGTTTCTGTCGCCGCCTGCACTAATGATGTGCAAATACTCGGCGAGTTGTGCAGCCTACACGACGAAAGAAGAAACAAGAAAAAAAATAAATATAGATATGTAGATAATACACATACTATATAAGGAAGTTGTCTGTGTTGTACGCTCGACAGTTTGCTAATGGAAGAGAACATGGCAAAAGAGTCTCTCCTCAATTAGCTTATGGTTAGTCTAACCCCTTTTATTCCCTTTTCCTTCTTCTTCTTCTTCTTCTTGTTTGGTGTCCTTTTGTGAGTGTGTGTTTCATGTTCCATGTTTTATACATACACTCGTATATGTTTTATTTTCTTCTTCCTCTATTTACACATGCTATTTGATGGGCTGCCTAAAGACCTGTGAGCATGAGTCTAAAGATTGGGGTTGGGATTTTAGGGTTTTGGGGTTGGCATGGGGGTTGCAGGTATTCCATGTTGTTGCTACTGCTGCTGCTGTTGCTGGGCGGGGGTTGCAAGTCTCAGGTTACATGGTGGTTCACTCAGACCTCAGGTCTCATGTCTCATTCCCTCCCCGTCAAAGTGACGCGTCACAGGCTTCGTTTCTTTTCTCGAACTCTACTTTATTTACTCATCGCAAACTGGTTGCCACTACGACATGTGTGTGACGAAAGGGTGCGGTGGCAATTACAACAACAACAACAACAACAGCTACAACAAGAACGGCTTAAGACAAACAGCAACAGTCGGCACGGAAGTGGTTTTGATTTAATGCCAAGATGACGCCGGCGTTGGCGTCGTTGTTGCCACAGCCGCGTCGCGTTGCATGACGCAAGATAAACAGCTGCTGCCAGGCCGCACAGGTGACGACAGGTAGCAAGAAGCCAAAAATGAGGCACAATCAACGAATTTCAGCAAGATATTTGTCGGCTCGCTTAGAACTAGAAACGAATGTTTGTAGGCGAGTGTAAACAGGTGGCAAAGTGAAAGATTTCCAACACACAAAACAAATAAAAAAAAAACAAGATAAAATTCTCGAAGAGCATTTTCCTTTCAAAAATAAATCATTATTTCAATGGCAAAACTCCATGTTAGCGTATTATTTGTGACAGTACGCCCTAAAAGTATTGCTACCTCTGCACTGCGAAGTCAATTCCAGATTCGTCACGCAATTTGCTGTCGATTCCCTGGGCCTGATTTAATTTGTAATTGCAGTTAAAACGAAATTTCAAGCTATCCGCAAGATTCGAAACAGTAAATAAAATCAACAACAAAATTCGGGTGGGAGTTTTCTTTGCCTCGAAGCTGGAGCTGCTTTGGGGACTGTGATGGAGATAGAAGCAGAGTGTGCGGAGTATGAGGGAAGGTTTGGGCTTAGCTAATGCTCGCCCTGGGTGCGTTTGTGGCTTATTGGCAATCAAAATGACGATGGCGACTCAAGACGACGAGTGCACTGAACAAAATTGAAGCGGAGCAAGTAAACATACTAAAGCAATTTTATTGTTAGGAAATTTAGTTGCAGAATAAGATAATTCGATTGGAATTTAATGATATCTCGATGTGATGTATATTTATTATTATATTTTTAAATAAATTGCCAAATTTTTATAACTGAATGAAGGAAAAAATATTTGGGATATTTGGTAAATAGTTTATCTACTTTTGGTAATACTTATTCAAAGGGATCAAACGAATATACTAAGGGAAATTTATTGCTAAGAAATTTAGTTGCACAATAAGATAAATTATTTGGAATTTAATGTTATCTATATGTGATGTGTATTTGTTATAGTATGTAGACATAATTTGCTAAATTATTATAAATTAATATAAGGTATAAATATTTGGGATATGAAAATCAAAGTTTGATAAATAGCATATCTATATTTGGCAATACTTATTAAAAGGGATCGAGCGAATATACAATAATAAGAGAATTTTATTGCTGGGAATTTTTGTTGCACAATAAGTTTAATCATATTGAATTTGATAATGACTAGATGATCTATATTTTTGGGATAATATACATAAATAATTGCTAAGAATATAAAGAATTAATATTAGGAATTTTGGATTTAAACATTGATAAATAGCTCATATATTTTTGGTAATTCTTATTTATAAGCATTTATCATTTAATACTTAAGCAAAACAATTTTAGTTTGAAGAAATTAATAAGCAATGAATCGTTCCATTTGGGGTAATCACATTTAATATTTTAAACAGCCAAATTTGTCAATATTCAGATATATATATTTAAATGACATAAAATAATTTATAATATTTTTAAGTCAATTTTAAAATACTACAAGAAATGCCTTTGCTATAAACTATACTATTTTTAAGTCAATTTTAAAATACTTTGCAGTTCTTCTGCTAAGAACTTCTTTATTTCCTTTCACGTCTTCATCTTTAAAAACTTCTTTATTTATTTTCATTATTGCATGTTTTATTTCAAATAACCCCTTTTTCTCTCAGTGCACTGAAGCAGTCTCTGCTCAGGCTTCCTGTTGTTGTCAATAAGGTAAAACGTAGTGTTATTTGTGTCTAACTGACTAAGTGTGTGTCTGTGTGTGTGTGTGTGTTGTATTTGTGCGTGTGTAGGTGAAGCTTATCTGTGGCGCTGTCGCACTGAGAAGCTGATTAGCATAATTGGCTTTCTGTTAAATTTAGCGTTTAATTAATATATGAATTTGGCTAGCAGCAGCAGCAAAAGCGGCAGCAGAAGGCAAGAGACAGAACAACAATTAGTTGGGCCATTTCAGGCATAATGATATCATGTCTATACGGTTATTTCCAAGCACATACAAGTAGACTATGTATAGAGGGGGAGGGGGGACAAGAATGAAGCTATGTTTGAATTAGTGGATAGCTTTAAGCGACATGTGCTCCAGTTTCCACTTCCTGCCAGCTCATCTCACAGCCACTTGAACAAAGCCTTGCCATAAGTAATTGACTTCTAGCCCGGCACACGCACTTGCAACACACTCACACTCAAACACACACACATACAGTCACCCACAACAAACACTTGGAGATGTGCCCAGTTCCCCGCCCCGCGTACGAAAATATAAGAAATTGCGCTCCAGAAACGAATTCCCAGTCCTCGCCCTGCACTTAACATGTTCATCAATTGCTCGACGAGACTTTCGCCGACATAGACAAAGTGTCGGGCTAACAACCACTTGGAAAACTTAGTGGTGAAGGGCTGGGGGAAGGGAAAGGGCCATGCGAATCTGGCCAACATAAAACAATGCAACTAACGCAAAAAGAGAGAAGGGAGGAAAGAGAAGAGAGGATGCAAAGAAGTCAAGTCTAAGCCGTGAAATTGTTTGCCACACTAAAAATTGCAGCTGTGTTTGGGAATTGGAACACGCCAGAAACAACAACAGAAGTAGCAACAACAATGACAACAACTATCGCAAGCAAGTGTAGCACAATCTGTAGGCGTGTCTACGCCCAATGCCGCAAAAGGCAAAAGACAATTTGTTAGACGCCCACAGTGAGACCTTCAGCGAATCTCTTCTTCATTTTTTATCCCTCTCTCTCTCTCTCTTTATTTCTCACTCGCTCTTTTAGTGCTTGGGGAAAAGCATCAACAGTTGCATCAACGCAGTGGCATCATCAAAAGCATTGCCAAACAAATGTTTGAGGGCATTTTGATAAATCGCTTGCTCAGCCCGAAAGTCAACTCGAAACTCCAAGAAAATCAGAGTTATGCAATCAATACAAGACGTTAAACTGAAGAATGGAATTTGGGGAATTCCAGAATTTATGAAACGAGGAAGTTCAGAATTTAGAAGGTGTTCAGTAAAAATTTGTTGACATATTTGAAAGTTCTCATTTGATGTTAGTAATCAAAATTAACATATAATTATGTAGCTTCTTTTTATATTAAATTTACATAAAATTATGCTAATTAAATCGGTGCTAAATAATATAGGTTTATTCTAAATTAACGTATATTTATGTTAATTTAATCGCAGCTAAATTATACTTATCAAAAACAATAATTGTTATAATAACAGCTGAGTTGAAATAGTTTAAGACTCAAGCAAATCAAATAAACAAAATTTTTGAAGCCTTCCTCACTTAGTTTAAAGCAAATAATCGTCACCAAAACATCGAAAATCATAGAGAAACCAAACAAAACTGACTAAACAACGTGAGTTGACACAGTTTGTATCACCAAAAAGAAAAATACAAAATATATTTTTCTTCAATGTTATTTACGAAATGGATTAATAGGATTATTTTTCAATATGCTCAAGCTCAACTCTTTTTTTTCGACTCTCTGGAATTTTTGTACGGTTCAATGGACATTGTGTGAACTTCTGAGGAGAGCGCAGAGAACATTCATAGAACGTTAAATAAAAAAAAGAAAAATGACTTGTAGCAGTTGGGGACGACGGAGTGTTAGGCTTATGAGTGACATCGTCATTAAACTAGTTAAACAAGTTTTGTGGCGCGACCCGCAGGGCAAAATTTCGCCTCGCCGCAAAAGAATCAACGCAACAAGACGACAACTGAAGACACAACACACTTGGAGCTGGGGGCATTATTTTTTTGAAAAATATGAAGGGGCTTCTTCTCATCTTCATTCCCTGACATCTTCAGCTTTTGGCCCACACAATGTGAGCAAGCGAGCGAGCGGAATTTCATCATTAGGCGCAGTTGATAAATCTGTTAGATTTATGCAAAAGCTGCTTAATTACCTTGATCATCATCGTCGCTTATAGCAAATGGAAATGGAAAGTGTCAGCGTTCAACTCTTCAAGTTAATGAACTGTGCGGCATCAAGTGTCCGAACAAAAGCAAATTTCACATGCGCCACAAATTGCAGTCGATGCGCGACTTTTTCTTTCCCAATGAGGCAATAATACACTGTTTGCCTCTTCTTTTCAACTGTAAGCAGACACCAGAGAATGAGCTTGTGACGCCTTAAAGTTGTTAGTAATGTTATGCTAAAGGGCGTGTCCAACGGGGGGCGTAGCAAGTGAAGGGCAGAGCGAGAGAGAGAGATGTAGTGGAGGTGGGAGATGGGAGATTTCATGGCTGGCAACAGTTGCGCAAATTTACACAAAAGACGACGTCAACAGGTGCGAGCTTATTTCAATTCCCAGCAATAGCGCAAAATCTATTTATTTAGTTACACATTTCGCTGTTGTTTTGCATACCCTGTAAAAGGGAAGTGATAAGAGAGGGGTATACTAGAATCGCACTATATAATGTAAGTATCTTTGGCTGACAATCTCTTTTGTACGCTTTGGTATATTGTCAATGTAGTACTATGTCAATATACCAAGTATGAGCTTTGGTATTTTTAGTATTTTTGCGGTATATTATTTGGTATATTTTAAGAATACCGCACATTTGATTGCACTTCTCTTTTATATACCAAGTATGCGGTTTGGTATTTTTAGTATTTTAGCGGTATATTATTTGGTATATTTTAAGAATACCGCACTTTCGATTGCACTTCTCTTTTATTTGTTTTATCTTTCTATGTTCTGGTAATAAATATTCCAAAAACTTATTTATTTTATATCCCTTAAAATTTGTACTTAGTTAGTATTTTAACGATAGATTTTTTAGTACTTATTTTATATATCTTGGTAATCCCTTAATGTAATACAAGTTGTTAGTTTAAGTTATTTTTTCGGTAGAAACTTGAAGTTATTTTTAAATTCCCAGCTTGAAATTCTTATGTTCAGTTTACTTTGCTTATCTTTAGGGTATTTCTCAGTCAAGTTCGCTTTAGCAGCTGCTGCTTCTCAGTTAATTGCAGCGTCTGTGGCGCCGTTTTACTTTCAACTTGAACGTGTTTCAATTGCTCAACCGATTTGCAACTGTTTGCAGTTCGCACACCACCCTCAAGGCAATGTCAGAGCAACACAACACAGCACTTGGCACTTGGTACTTGGCACTCTCAATGATCCAACGGATCCCCACTTTAATATTAAACAAAATATGCAAATGCAGCTCAGTTGCAGTAGAAGTCGAAGTCGCAGCTGTTGATGGCCAAGCTGAAAGTGATGCAACCTCAGAGCTTCCCAAAAGACGTCAAGCTAAGCAGAAATATCAGCAAGCATTTACTTGTGACTTCAACACCAAACTCCAAACTCAACCGCGAACTCGAACTCAAACTCAAACTCGAACTCCATCTTCATCGTCGTTTTCTTCTTGTCTTGTCTATGTTTTGGGAGCCCCAGGGCAACGTCTTCAGCTGTTGAGCTTGTAGGTAAACAAATGCCGTCGACCGGCAACATCGCTGTCACTCACTTTGTAATAATCTTCAACTAACAGCTGAACACAGCACACAACAACATAACATAAAAAACAACAACAATAACAACAACAGAAAACTACATAAATGTGAGCTATAGTCGTGTAGTTGCTGATGAGTCGGAATGAGTTGGCATGATGACATGGCTGGAAGTCAATGGCAAACTGAATGCATATCTCGCGACTTCAATAGAGATGGCAACGTGACACGACACGAATGCTGTGTAACTGTAAATCATTATTGAATTCGATATTATGTTATGAATGAATTACTAATTAAATTTCGCAGAATTCTTCACTCACATCAATTGTAATTGAATTATGGAAAATTATGCATCGGAATGTCAGCCGCGCACATTTACAAATCAAGCACGAAAGTCTTGCCTATAAATATCTCGAGTATTTTTCCAAATTTGAATTATTGAATAAAAACGGGCATGCATAATTGAATGATGATGAAGACGAATTGATGGGAATTCGATGATGTACGAGTATGTAAACAAAACGAACGTATGTAAGTGGAGAAGTGCAAGTTATAAATAGTATTTATCCAGCCCAAAAGAGAGAATGATAAAGAGATAGAGAGAGGGAGAGAGAAAGAGTGAGAGAGTGTTTCTTTTCTGTAAAAAAACAAAAGTCTATTCACAACAATAAAAACGTTGATGAGATGACTGAAAGAGAATAAACACATGAATGTAACGAGTTACACATTAATATTTGCTTTTTATATGCTCTTCTAAGTTTTTTAGATATTGCGGTGACTAATTCAAATTTATCGCTCAACGTTGGTGTGAATTGTAAATTTGCTAACATATTCTTTAGAATTACGACTTGTAATGCAAAATATAATATGTGATGACAAATTCAAGTCATGCTAAGTGACTGTTATAAGTGAATGTTATAAGTTTTCATTAAATACTTTATTCTATATTCATTATAACATATAGAGTTTTCAAAATGGATCTCTCCAATGATATTTTTAAATCAATTTCAAAGTTAGCGTTCATAAATTCTTTAAAATTTGTATTTAATATAAATAATTATATTACAAAAAATTTTTATTGTTTAGTTGCTTTAATAAATTGTATTCTATATAAGACCTGAAACAATTTGCTGTATTTTAAAATCAATTTCCAACTTCTCGCTCACTTTATTAAAAATATATTTAGAATTACGACATGTTATTCAAAATAAGCGATGACAAATTCAAGTCGCACTTGATAGTAATTACTATCGAATAGTATCTATAATACATATTAATTTGAATAATTTGTAATGAATTTGAATTAATGATTAATTGCCTATTAGTGTAATAGCAAGTCTTAGTCATCGCTTAATAGAATGCGATTTGACTGCCATCGCTAAAATGAACTCAGTTTGAATGACTGACAGCCACGTCGAACTGCTGTTCGCGTTGATTTTGCAACTGCCAAGTTGCAAGTTGCAACTCGCGCGTGCTTTGCAACTGGAGTCAAGTTAGCCTACAGCAAAGCGAGCATTTCAATCGACTCCCTCGCCATGGTTTGTGCCACCTTTTGTGGCATGACTCTCGTGTTGTGTTGTGTGTGTTACTATTGTAATGACGTTTGCGTCATGCGCTGCACGTAAGTATCTTTTGGCAGTCGAAAGTATCTATATCTACATACATATGCATATGCATATCCGTAACTGTAACTGAAATTGTATCTGCAACTGTAGCATTGTTGTGCAGCACTTGTAGAGCTCCTCTCGACTCAACTCGACTCGACTCGTCTCACATTTCGCATTTAGCCGTAAGTGTTGTGTAATGTTGTTCGTTGAGAATTGGGTAATCCATATGCCCCAATATGATGAGGTTATCAAATGTGTGGATGGAGAGAAGGAAGAGGTCTTAATTTCATTCACAATTTGTCAGTTTTTTTTTGACAAACTGCGTTTAGAGATGCCGAGATACATGTGTATCTCAGAGATACATTTGCATAGTTTATCAATTTGTTTGTTTTGTTTGAGGTTAAGCCTTTTTGATAAATCGCCGCATATTGTGTGTGACACACAAATGTATCTGAAAGATACAAAAGCACAAGCACAAGCACAACACAACTTTTTATGGGCGACCATCAATCAACGGCTGCAGCGTTCGCTACGTGCAACAATTGCAATAATTTAGCAAGCGAAATTTAAGAGAGAGAGAGAGTGTTTAAGAGAGCGCAGAGAAAGAGACGAGCACGTGCGCCTTGAAATAAATTTGGTAATTTATTGCGCCCGGCATATAGTTAGTGCAGAGTTTATCATCCATGTGTGTGTGTGCGTGTGTATTTTAATGTTGCATGCTCATTTGCGACACGCACACTCAAACCCTCCTCTAATGCTGGTTGTGTAATTCAAGTAGCCCAACCCCCGAAAAAACGGGGGGAAAAACGCTGCTTACTGCAACCCTCGCAAATAGTTTTTCGGCTAACGAGCCTCGAGTCTCGGACTCGCAGTCGGAGTCTCGCTTTTGACCTCAAGCCCTGGCGACAGCTGATGGCGTTTCCTGCCTTCCAAGTTGGCCCACAGCCGTTGGTTGGTTGGTTGGTTTTATGGCCAACAAAAGGGCACTGAACCGCACCTTAAAAAAAGGCGCAAAAGCAAACTCTGGCGGCGGTTTGATTAAAACTACACACACAACACACACACAGACACACACATGCATACGAGTGAGAAATGGTCACACACAGATACACATGGGAGCAGCTTGGTTCGCTTTTAATAGTTTTTAGCTTGACCTCGTCATCGTTCCCAGTTCCCAGTTCCCTTTTTTCCCTCTCAGCTCTCAGCTCAGTTCCTGTGTTGTTATTATTATCGTTGTTGCTGTTGTTGTTGTTGCTGTTGTCCAGCTGTTGTCTTTGCAACTCGGTAAATATGTTTTCTGTTTTCTGTATTTTTTTGTTGTTCGTGTCGGAAGTGAAAATTATTCAGCTCTCCGCCATCGTCATTGCCCCGGTGACTGCTTCAAGTCCCTTTGGCTGCATTTCGTTTTCATTATCCACGAGATCCCCTGGCAACTCATTGACACACCTGTGTGTCGACTCTGCTGCAGTCGCAGTCGCTAAAACCATTAAACGCGCTCCAGTCGAGGGACACGGCCTAAGCGATTTAATGTTACATATGTTTCACATTCACATTCAACTATCATACTTAACTATCTTTGCTTCATATTATTTTGTATTTTATTTTCCTTTGAATGTTCCATAGTGTCATTCTTAACTATCTTTGCTTCATATTATTTTATATTTTATTTTACTTTATTTCTATTAATGTTACGTGTGTTTCACATTCGTATTCAACTATTATACTTAACAATCTTTACTTCATATTATTTTGTATTTCATTTTCCTCATTTCTTGACTACTTTTAATGTTTCAAATGTTTATATTTAACTATATTTGCTTCATATTATTTTATTGTCCTAATTTCTTGACTGCTTTTAATGTTCCATATTATATTATATTTTTTTTTTCTTTATTTCCATAGTGACTTAATGTTACATATGAATCACATTCAACTATCATACTTAACTATCTTTGCTTCATATTATATTGTATTTTATTTTCCTAATTTCTTGCTCACTTATAACGTTCCATATGTTTATACCTTTGCTTCATAAAATGTTATATTTTATTTTTCTTCCTTAAAGTTTTTTATGTTTTATTTAATGCTCCATATGTTTCACATAGAATACTAACTGTCTTTGCTTCGTATTATATTTTCATTCATTTTTCTAATTTCAAAATGTTGCTTTGGCTGACAATCTAGTATATTTTGACCTTAATGGCATATTTCGAATATACCAAATATGACATTCGGTATATTTCGAATGTAGTACTTTATCGATTTACCAAATATTACATTAGGTATATTTTGAATTCTATGGTATATTTCGAATGTAGTACTTTATCAATATACCAAATATGACATTTGGTATATTTTGAATTCTGTGATATATTTCGAATGTAGTACTTTATCGATAAACCAAATATGACATCCGGTATATTTTGACCTCTATGGTATATGTTATTTCGAATGTAGTCCTGTTTTATATACAAAATATGACATTCGGTATATTTTAAAATTATTTGCAGTATATTATTTGGTATATTTTTAGAATAATACCGCACTGTTTTGCTTTTATTCCAAATGGGTAGCAGATATCTCACAGTTTATAGCTTTCTTACTTTCTTATATTTAATTTAAAGTTACGTAGCATTCTTTTTTCATATTTACTTTATTTAATTTAATTTTATTTCTCTTAATTTCTTTACAGTTCTGTCTAAACAGGTATGTTAATAACACATTATTTAATTGCTAAATATTTTCCATTCTGTAAAGCTTGTAAAACTTTTTCTTTAACAAAAGTTCGCAACACACACACACGCATAATTATATTAAGTTATTAACTACATATAATTAAATTGAAAATAAACTATTTGCGATAGACAACAAAAGAAAAGTTTTCAACTTTAATTACATTTATCTGCCATTTTCCCAGGCACACACACACACATACACACAGAGCGAAAAGTCTGAGTGAAAAGTTGAAAAGTTCAATTTGACTTCAATTTTCTGTGAACCTTAATAACGTCACAGTTCTGTCGCTTTTCCAAACTATTTAAACAAAATGCAACAACAAAAAAAAAAAAAAAAAAGAAAAATAAGTGTACAAAATAGTCATTTCCACCGAAAAGTTCAAATAACATTTCCGAAAACCATTTAGATGTTGTGATAATTGTTACAACAGCCCGCACGCTGCGCTGCCCTTCTATCGACCCTGCCCCCTGTCCCTTGCCCTTCAACCCTCCTCCTCCTCCTCCCTTTTGCTGCTCCTTGTCCGAGTTGCGTCTGGTCGTAAATGACCCACATGCTATCATTTGCCACGCATTCCTGGCCAACTAATGATCATCGCCTTTTTCACACAAATTATGATGGTTACTCTCCCTCTCTCTTTCACATGCTATCTCCTCTCTCTTTCTGCCATTCACAGACTGATCGCGGCAACAAACAACGCACAAATTCAATTAGATTTTATTGATGATTGATTTTTGTTTGTGGCGCGCCTTAGTGTGAGTTTTTATTGCGCATGTGTGTAGTGTGTTGTGTGTGTATGTGTATGTGTATGTGAGTGTGTGTGCATAAGAATCACTTAGTATACGAGTATATATAGAGCATTTATGGCGAGCTATGTAATTGTCTTTAATTCAATTAGATCTGAGAACTCGAACAAGAGAACTTCAATTGTCTTTGACTCGCCTAACAAATATAAGTGATCTAAGTGAGTCTGATCGACTGTGCATCGAGTATTTAGTATAGAATATACATTATTTATAAAAAGACCTTTCACTTTCAATGGCACAAACTTGTGTGTCTGTCAAACGATTGTCAGGAAATCTTCAGAATATCAAGAGAATATTATTTAAGATGCAGAAAAGCTATAAATGAAAACTTAATTGTTGAATTGTTGATATTATTGATTTATTTCTTTTGTTAAGAAATTTTTCGAATGTGAATGGAATGGAAATTTATTTGTGGATTTGACCACGTTATCAAGGGATTATTATTTATGTATTTCTATTGCCAAATAATGGAAAACTTATTTCTTGAATTAGATGATGATAATAATCATGATAATGATAATGATATTATTTTTATTATTATTAAATTTTTAGAATATTGATAGAATCTTATTTGAAAGTGCTAAGAGCAATAATGAAAACGTAATCAATGATTTAAGAAAGTTTTCAAAGAATAATTAGTTATTATTATTTTTTATTCACATAGCTAAGAAATTTTTGGAATATCAAGAAATTACTATTCGAAGTGTATAAACTTATTTCTTGATCTGTCAAAGTAATCATTAAATTTCAAATTTGAACTTTTGCTCAAATGTAGTTACGTCTCATCGTCAGCTTACAGGGTACATCGAGCACTTATGGAAAGTTCCAATTTATGATTTGCATAGCGTGTGCGTGGGGTTCACGCTCCCATTTAGATATAGATACAGTTACAGGGCAGAAGCAACAGATACAGAGATACAGATACATAAGCGAGTAAGTGTATTGTGTATCTCATATTTATTGGTAATATTTCCGCTGTTTAGTTATGTATGTATGTGCAATCAACACAGCAAGCAAACAAAACCAAACAAAACAAAAAACAGAGAAAAAAAAACTGAGTACAAGCCAAGTAAGAGGCCAGTTATTGATACAGATACAGATACAAATAGTTCTTTATCTCGTTCTAGCAAATACAAAAGTATATTTCTTTCACACTCTCTCTCTCTCTCTCTCTGTGTTTTTCGTTTTGCTGTCATCATAAAACAAATAAAATATGAAATATTCATACGAATTGCCGGCTCATGTTATCTGTCTGTGCTCCCCCCATTCTCGCTCGACAAAACAAAAAAAAAGATATTTTATCGATATGGTAAGCAAACCTCGTTAGCAAGGGACAGCAAGAGAGAGCGAGAGCGAGAGAGCGATAAGCGACATTTAGGGGACAGAGACAACGCGCAATTGGAACTGGCCAGTTGCAGTTGAAGCTTTGACACCCCCTTAAGGCCACAATACTAACCCCCTTCGGACCACTTCCCTCGGTCTTAACCCGGCAGCTGTTTGCCTCATTCATAACTCAAAGCATCGATCAAAAGCCGCAGGTCGTTGCAAGTATTAGTAGCTGTATCTCGCTCTCTCTATCTATAGTCCGAACTGTCGAACTGTCTGTGGATGTAGCTGTAGCTGTAGCTCTAGCTGTATCTATAAATGTATCTGTATCTGTATCTATAGTTGTAGCTGTGCTTCTGGCTCTGTGTGTCTCGGGCTAAATTGCTGGCGTTGCTCACTTTGGCAATCCAACAGCAGCAACAGCAGCCAAAGGGGGGAGGCGTGGCACTCTGAGACCCAGCTTCCTTCCCCCTCCGCCCCGCTTTGGGGGTCTTTGCATGAGCAATGACTTTGCCCAAAGTTCCGCTGCGCCGCCTCGTTGTGTGTTGCCTCGTTACTATGCTTCAAGCTTATTGTTTTACTTGCTCTCCGTCTGCCAGCACATATGTGAGACTGTGTGTGTGACAGTGTGTGTATGTGTGTCACTGTGTGTGTTTTTACTCTGTGCATAAAGCGACAGTCTTATATAAAGCCAAACACAAACAGCGACAACGTCAGCGCACAGTTCATTTTAATTGACATCGATAATTAAAAACTATTTTCTGTTTAAGTTTGTATTTTTTGTTGTTTTTGTGTTCCGCTTCGCATTTCATATTCAGCTTTTTTTTGCATACGTTGGAGCTTTTTGTCGACAAGCTTTGCAATCTCACTTGCCAATTCCCTCTCTCTCTCTCTCTCTCTCTCTCTCTCTCTCTCTCTCTCTGTCATATGCAAATTGTTGTTTCGCTCTTCAAATTGTAATTATACGCTGTAGACAGCAGCTTACGATGATCGTCGTTATCTCGAAATCACTTCTTTTCGAAATGCAATTAAAATCGATAATACAGATAGTTTAACCAATTGTAAACATATCTTGAAAGCAATCAAAGCTATTTTTTTTGGAGAAATACTGTACCATAAAGATAGTAGCAATTAAACTGTGTGTTGTTATCACTTTTACCCATAAGATATTTTCCATTCATAGAGCGAGCAAAGTGCGATACTCGAAGCTACGTCACAAAATAAAGTTGACTGACATCGACATCGACATCGAGATCGCCACGTCGCGACGTCGCCACTCGAAGATAACGGTTCTTTACTCAAGTGTTGGAAAACGATTTAGTACTTTCCCATCAAAGGGGGGTCCAGTAATTAGCTACCGATTATTAAACTCAACTGCTGTCGAGTCGAAGTCAGTCAAGTTCTTTGATTACAAGAAACGCAATCACCGAAAAAAAGTCAAGAAATTCATATTGTTAAAAATGCGGTCTACGCTATTTATAAAGCTTATTGATAAATGTTTTACCAGTCGTCATCGCGTCGTTGTCTGTTTGTTCGACCAGGTAGCGAATGACTTTAGATAAAGTTAACTTCTGCTCTCTATCTCTTTCTCTCTCTCTATGTAAACATAACTTGCTGTCTCTTTCTTTCGAATGTTATCTTGCAGCCTAGCACGCGCTTTTAATTGAATTGTTCGCATTGCACATGTTGTTAAAGTTTATCTATCATTTGCCATGACCCAACATTGAACATTGTGTTTTGGTTTATTATATTTACAACCCAAACTATAACTATGTCGTTCCGGTTAGAAGTTCCAGACTATTCCGCATACCATATCATTTCACACTTATCATCAGCTCTCAGCTATGCAATATACTTTTTAATAATAATAAAATAAACAAGTATGTCGAGTGTACTCGACTGTGAGATACCCGCTACCCATTTTGAATAAAATAAATATATTTTGCGGTATTTTTCTCAAAATATACTGAATCCAGGAATCATAACTACTTTAAATAATTATTGTATATACCAAAATTCGCAACTCTTGCTTTAAAATTACGCTTGTTATTCGATTTTTTTGATTTGCGGGGGCGGTAGTGGGCGTGGCAAAAATTTGAAACAAACTTGATCTGCGTGCAAACATAACAAATGCAGTCAAAAAAAATTATAGCTCTATCTCTTATAGTCTCTAAGATCCAGACACACAGACACACAGACGGACAGACGGACATGGCTTGATCGTCTCGGCTGTTGACGCTGATATATACTTTATAGGGTCGGAGATGCCTCCTTCTACCTGTTACATACATTTCCTGCCGGCACAAAGTTATAATACCCTTCTACCCTATGGGTAGCGGGTATAAAAAGCAATGACTCAACTACTTGAATTTCGAAGGCATGTGAAATGGCAAATGAATAAATTATGATCAATATTTAACTTTGAAATATCATAATTTAAATATAAAATATATTTATTTAAAATGAGTCACATAAAATCACACTTTTTATCTATTCCAAATTATATTATATGATTTGTCAATGTTTGTTAAGCATAAAATTTATTGGCAAATTCTTTATTTCTTTGAAATCTGTTTATGCCATTTATTCTGTCAATTAACACTTTTGGTAATTCAAAAGTTCACATCATTAAAATATCATAAATGTCAACACTTGTTCTTTTCTTTTCTTTCTCTCTTTCTCTTTTATCTAATCATGATCTCAGCTGTGTTGAAGTTCTTCTTTTAAGTGCACTGACTCGCTTGCTGTATATTTATTATTGAAACATAATTATTTTCTAGCGAAATTCCTTGAAATCGCGCCAAGCTCGACTTCAAGTTTTATGTTTTGTTTTATTATTTTCGCTTTTTGTTGTTGTTCGCGTTTTTTTGTTTTATCGTCACGTCGGCGTCATAAAACCTTATATAATGATGGTTCAGCGTTCGGCTTTGGACACCCGACTTTAGTGATAAGTTTCTAGTTACCCCACATAGTTCATATATATACGTATACATATTTATATAGTTCTCTCTCCGATGTATAATTAGTGGGTCAAGTACAAACGATAGAGAGAGAAAAGGGAATGGAAAAATATAAATAAATAGAAATGATAATTTACCATTTTTATAGTTTTCGTTGAGGTTGTTGTTTTTTCCTTTCGCCTTGTTTTCCCAAAAATATTTTCACTATTTTTTGATTGCTTTATATTTTAATTTTGTATTTTTTTGAGCTGCACTTTTCCAATAAAACTTTTCAATCGGTTTACAATTTCCTTTATATATTTGCTGTTGTTGTTGTTGTTGATAGATGGATATTTGTTGTTGTTGTTGGTTGTTGTTTTGAAATTGTTACGGTTTCGTTTTGCCCGTCACTTTGTAACTGGTTTTATTGTTGCTGTGGTGTATTACTTTTTAGCTGCACTGTAATTGAAATTGTTGTTGTTTCAAAACTGTTTCGCCCACTTTCAAAATATATGTATATATATTTTGTTGCAATTTTTTCGTGTTGATGTTGCACAGATTTCGACACACACATACACACATACAGATTAAGATTGGGGATAAAAGTACAAATATATAATATAATTAATAACCAAACACTTGCTGGGTGGTGCCATCAATTTAAGTCCATTTCAAATAATGTGGGCGCTCAACTGTCGTTAGCACATTAAAAGATTTAAACACACACACATTTGCAGACTTGGTTATAAACAAATAAACCAGTTAGTTAGTTTGTAGTTGTGGTCGAAAAGGCGACTGCGACTGATTTATGCTGCGCTCTCGATGCAGGCAGCAACAGCAGCAAAGTAACCGGTTTCTATTGTACTATAGTTGGCCAACACACAATTGATACAATTTGCCAGCAATGCCAACGATTTTTGCGGGTGTGGGAATCCACGGGAAACCGGGCTCTGCTCTTAACTAACAGCTAACAGCAAAGTCGTAACCCATATGGCGTTTTTTTTTCAACGGCTTTCACACGCCCAAAAAAAAAAGTACGAAAAGGGAGAAGGAAAAAGGGAAGGGGCCAAGGGTCAGCCGCAGCAAAAGTTCAAAGTAAGTGGCAGTCGGCAGTGCGCAACGCTTCAGCGGAAATAATCGTAAAGTAAGGTAAGTCAGAGACCCACAGAGAGAAGACAGAGATAGAGACAAAGAGAAGCAGCAGACGAAGTCGGAGACAACACACAACACTCGGCAGAGGGCCAAGTTAAGTGAAGTCCGAAAGGCAGCGCAAAAAATAAAGTTAGCACAAAACAGAAATGGGAATAAACATGCACATGAAAATGGAAATGGAAATGCTGATGGAAATGGATGGATGGCTGACTGTCGAGGCACCGCACCGGCAACTTGGCGGTTGAACTTGGCTAAAATAAATAAAGCCATACAAAACAGGCAACAAACTAACAGCACAACAACTTCCCAACATTGTGTACAACTTCAATTCCTGTGTCACGAAAAGTTTTTCTTTTTTTTTTTTTTGCTCGGTTCGCTTCAGTTTGGGGAGTGAGAAGGAAGAAGTCAAAGTTCAAAGGCAAGTTGGCCGAAAATGAAAATGAAATAGTTTTGCGGCAAAAATGAAACGCATCCATAATTCAATTTGCAGCTAATTGCGAGCACTTTTAATGAAGCCCCACACACACTCACACACTCATTCACCACTCACTCAGCACTCACGACTCATTCGCTTAGCACTCACATTGTCGGCGCCAATTTATGTTCCCTTTTTTTGGCTGGCAATTAAATGTTTTCAGTTAACATATTTATTACGCACAACAAATTTCTCATTTTTGCAGCTGCTTGTTCTAGCCACGTTGCTACTTGCTTTTGAGCCCTAAAACTTAACTGGGCTGCAATTTCAATTTGCGGCTGCCAGCTGCAGTATTTCTTCTCTCTGTTTTTTTTTGCGGTTCACGTGTAAGATTTGCGGCATAACTTAACAACGAAATAACGATGGTGGGGAAAGAGAAGAGAGAGAGAGAGAGTCAAGAACCGCATCCCAAGAACTACGTGCTGGAATTTATAGGAATTGCAGTCACAGCAAAAGATACGTGTTGTGTTGCAATGGCAACTAGTATCTGCACTTAAGTTAATCAACTTCGAGAGAGCTGCAGCAAAACATCACACAAATGTTGCTAACAATAGCTAATGATCTTTGTGTGACACAGTATGAAGAATTCTCCAAGCTATTGGCGAGAAAGTTTCAAAGTAATTATTCAATTAAGAGGAAAGTTCAAGGAAACTCTGAATACCTCAAATGATATAATATTAAAGTATTATCTCAACATATTAAATGAGTTAAAAGGAAACTTTATGAAAAGTTGTTAATCTTTATAATATTTAGAATTTGGAAAGATTAAAAAATGCTCTCAGAATAAATGAGATTAATTTCTAAAGAAATATCTTAAATCTTAGGAAATTTCAAGAAAACTTGTAGTACATCATATGATGTAATATGGATTATTAAAGAATAAAGAATTCTCTACGAAATTATTATTACACTAAAAGGAATATACAAGAAATCTTTTAAAACTTATAATGAGATAATATAACTTTAAAATCATTTTAATTACAAAATATATTAGAATTCAAAATGTATCTAACAAAAATTGTGTCGTATTTAGATTTGCAGTTTATGGCATTTCAAATTCTTGAAAAATTCTTCAACTCAAAAACGGAATTTACAACTTTTTCATTATTAAAATTGCAGCGCTTGAAATTTTTTCGTTTTTGAAAATATCTTGTTCGGCAACTTGAAAAATTCTCAATAAATAAATTGTAATATAAGAAGATTACGCCATATCAATTTCGTAGCCTCTTCTTCTACTTCTTTAAAAAAGCTGTCTTCAAAGTCGTTCCAACTACAGCTGAAGATGAGCAAAGAGAAGAAAAAGACGTAGAAGAACTGTTCTTTCGAATTCTGTTCTACAACTTAATTCATTCTGCAAAATATACTATATAGTATGATTCTTATTGAGTTTTGTCGGATTTCTTGTTTAAATGTTTGCCCATTCGTTTATCTAAATTTGCATAAATAAATATTCTGACAAATTTTTAGGGTTTTTTGTTGGTTCTTTGCTGGTTCTTTAAAGTTTGCAATTAATTTTGTGACCCGTTTAAATGGCTGTTTTTGTTGTTGTTTAAGTTTTTTTTTATTGAATACCGCTTTCCATTTAACCTAGATTCTAGGTCTTGAGTTTAGTTTAGTTTGTACGATTCTGTTGTGCTTGTAGTTTCTGTTCAACTTCACTCGTGACTCATTTCGTGTGGTATCTCATAGATACAGTAAAGTAGCTAGCACTGAAAGCACTTTTCACAATGCCAACGATCGGTAATTTTTTTTTATATATGCTCAGCTCAGTTGTTATTATTATTGTTGTTGTTGTTGCTGTTGCTGTTGGTAAATGCACACCTTAATTTAACTTTTATTTTGTTCTCTCTTTTTAAACAATTAAATTTGCTTTGTGTTCGTTGCAATTAAATTGTTGAGATACAAATCGAGTGGAATATCTTTTGCGCTTATTACACGAACTAATTGCAAACGGTTTCCGCTTCACAATTTTGTTGTTTTCAGTTGTTGCAATTGTTATTGTTCGAGTTGTTATTGTTTTGATTTATTAGAAATGGTTGAAATTGAAATGCGATAGGCAAAACTTCAACTGCGATGTATGATTGGGTGTGTGGTTATGTGTGTGTTTGTTGATTTTGATTTATAACGGCTCAAGTTTGAACTAACAATGCTTGTTATATGTAGTTGGTGTTGTTGTTGTTTGGGGCTTTTCAGTAATAGTTATATTAGCTGTTATTTTTAGCTGTTTGAAACTTGCGCACGACGAGCAGCTAACTGCGTTTCTGACATTAGACTGAATGGCCCGAACCAAAAAACCAAAAACTGTGGCGGTCTCCGACTGAACTTAACTTCGTCAACTACTCGGCTCTCGTACTCTGGCACTTCGGCTCTCTTCGTTATGCACTCTCTCTGCTCTGTTGCTATTTCGTTCGCTCGCACGTTCTGATATTCACCAGCTGTTAGCTGGTTAACAGCGCTGTTAGTCGGTGGCTGTTATGCACACAACAACAACAACGACGACACAACGACTGGTTGCTTAGCAATCGGCGTCGTCGTCGGCGGCGCTCTCGTGCCATTCGCTCTTTGACTTCGTGCACTCAGCGAAGCGGCACATCGTGACATCGGCAGCAGCGAAGCGGCGGCATATCGGCACACCGGGATCCAGACATCGGTTTAGACTTTTCATCACATTTGTTTTGGTTTCGCAGTTCGCATGTGAAAGAGAGCGTGTGATACACGCAGCTGTGGATGTTAAGAGAGCGCGGCGTGCTCTTGTGGATTCTGTCTAACTAAGAGCGACACTAAGAATTTTGATGGTACATTTTAAAGCGGTGGTACATTTGTATAGGAAACTGGAACAATTGGACAACTTGAACATGAAAGCGAATGCTGCCGGCTGTGTGGCTCTTTGACTGTGAATCCCCCAAGAAAAATGGGCACACTGACAATAAATCACGCGCTCCTCCAAAAACTTGTCCCCAAGTGCCGACGTCAACTTGTGACTCCTGCAACTGCAAGTCTCGCTCGCTCTTGTACAGATGTAGGAGCAGGTGCGACACAGAAAAGAAAAAGTCAAAGAGGGAAGCAAAGAAATGTTAACAAATCATTTGCCATTTTTAGCTACATATTCACTTGACTTGGCACAGTTGTGATTATGTAACACACTAACTAAAGCTAACCTCTCACACACCACACCACACCACATCCAGACAGACCAGACTACAGACTACAGCCACTTGGAGCAGCAACCAGGAATTCCAGCAATGTGTGGCGAACTCGATTCGAAACTGAAACTCTCACACACAGAGGCTGCAAGTGACGCTGTCGCTAGACAGGCTCAAAACAACAGCAACAACACTTGAAACTTCAGTCACTTGGCTTACATGTGAGTTCGAGTGTTCATAGACTCGAATCGAAGTCTCTGACTGCCCACAAATAACTGAGGAACTGACTTCGGTTTCGTTTTTTCCCCCACATATCCTGTAATTGACAGACTTACAGCGGGCAGCTCGAACGGCATCCACAATCCGTCTGACTGTCCGTCCGCTTATAAAATGTCGTGTAACTCAGTTAATATAAAAGCTAGTGCTATGAAATTTTTTGACAATATTCTTGTATTATTTAACTTATTGTTGTCAGTGCTGGAATATATCCATCTCCTCTTCTTTTTACATAATGCAGAATGGTAACTTTACAATTTAGACTATAATAACTACTTTCACTACAGGGTAACTCGCAGTCATCAATTCGAATTGTGCGTCGACTATTTAGTTGATTTTCTA
This sequence comes from Drosophila albomicans, assembly GCF_009650485.2. Taxonomy (NCBI): domain Eukaryota; kingdom Metazoa; phylum Arthropoda; class Insecta; order Diptera; family Drosophilidae; genus Drosophila; species Drosophila albomicans. Next base: position 24,695,449 of record NC_047631.2, read on the forward strand.
TTTTTTCTCTTCTTTTCGGCACTTTTTGCTGTCGATGCAACTTGCACTTTTTGCACTTCAGGCAATGCTCTGCGGACTCTCAGCTGTAGCTGTAAGTGGGCAGTTTTTTTTTTTGGGCTTGGGTTTGGGCTTGGGCTTGGGTTGTGGGATGAGTTCATTAGCTGGGCTATGACGTTGGAATGTGTTTGCTGGTCAGGAAGTGGCGCACTTAACGCTTGACTGGAGACAGTTTGTAGTTGTGGGAAGCGAGCAAGGGGTGAGAATATGCAACGAATGCAGGCCACATACATACAATATAGTTTGGTAGATAGCAAATTTTCAATTTCCGGAACTATTATTATTTGAAGTTCTTGCACACACGACTTGCAACTTAGGGTCGACCATTTATATGTTATATATGTTATCTATATATGTGCCGATAATTTGTCATAAAAATTGATCAAACAAGCGCTCAGCGAATAAATGATGAGCAAATGCAATTTGCATGTCATGACTGATGACTAAACCCCGATATAACATTTATCCTTGGACTGACAACAACAAGAAGTAGCATATGCGTGAGTATGTTTTATGGAGGGGAGGTATTCGGGAGGGTGTTAGCACAATGACAGCCAGTCACGATTTGCCATTTACAATATTTATTTATTCATAACTTTGTACAGTTTTTCTTACATTTTGTTGTTATTGTTGGCGCATAATAAGCAAACCGTTTAGTACAGCTAAGGTAGGGGTGGTATAAAGGGGTTGCCGGGGGAGGGGTTGGGGTTGGGGCAACATTACAAGTTGTTTGTTAACGGCAGCAGCAGCAGCAACTGACGAGTTACCCCAAATATTTGGCATTTCTTGAAAAGAAAATTGCTTTTGCGGCCTTGTTGTTATTGTTATTGTTGCACTGTTTTGTTGTTTCATGTCAGGCCGCAATTACTATGGAAATTTTTGGCAAAAAAATGGAAAAACTACTAGAGACTACTAAGTATAATAATAGTGAGTAAGAAGCGAGAGAGGAGGGGAAGCGGGGGCTGCATTGTAGGTCGCCACGTGTCGTTTGCCCCGTTGACGTGATTTGCAGTCATAACTTGGCTAACTTTATTGGCTCACATTTGCATGGCCTAATCAAAGTCAGAGAGAGACAGCGCATTGTTTACAAGTCAAAAACAAACCCGAAACAATTATGGCAAACTAAACAGTCGAAGGGATGAGAGAGAAGGAGAGGAAGGGGATGAAATAAGCGGCACGCTTCTCTAACATTACCATCCACAAATAGCATCCACTTCAGGTAGCAGGTTCCTGGCCCTAAAAAGACATGTGTTAACGCTCTGGCAGCAGCAGCAGCAGCTGCTGCAGCTCACTTCAAGCCAGCTCAGCCTGCCATTTGCCACATGCCACATGCTCCCCTTGCCGCATGCCACATGCCCTTCTTGCCATCGACCGACAACTGTTCATAATGAAATATGCAAGTGAATGGCATAAAGTCAGGTGTGTTTGTGTCTTTCTTTCTTTTTTTTATTATGCGGCCTTTTGGGGGTTGCTTTTATTTATATTTTTTTTTCTTTTTGGGCAAGGTGAATGCACCGAGCTAAAGACAACAACAACAACAAAAACAAGCAGAGGCAAACCAGTCTAAAGTAATTCATGCAATGGCAATTGCAATTGCACTCGTAAATGCCACTAAACAATGACAATGCCAAACAACGCCTGCCTCGAGTCCGAGTCTTGAGCCTCGAGTCTGGACCCCCAGACTTTCAAGACCCAAGACCGAGACCTGCTGCACAGCCACAGTCACAGCCACAGCAGCAACAACAGCAATTGCCGCAGACCCAACTCAACTCAAAAGTAACTTAACTCAAATTCCGACCAGTCAGGCCAGTCATTGCGGCACTTACTAGAGACATGAGCTTGCCAAGTTGCCCAGTTGCCAGTTGCGAGTTACCAACTTTATCTTCTCAGACGAAAAGATACGGTGCACAGTGAGGCAAGAATGCAAGAATGTGTTGCACTCCAATTAGAAGTTAATAAGTAGCATTTCAAAACTATTTCATTTAATTGTCAAATGTGTTGGCAATTCTTTAATGATGATGAATAAAATTGGCTACATTTATTAGTTTCATTTTCTATAAATTCTGAAGTGTTGTCCATGACTCAAAGATATAACACAAATTTTTGTATATTAATAAGAAGTTTAATAATGATGACGAATTGTTTAAAATTGCTCTAAATTGTTAATATAATTTAATATTTATTTTATGAGTGAGTTTCTTCAAAATTGTCATGTTTCAAGAGCTGAATGCAAAATTGTGTTTAATAATATTTGAATCTATAATGATGATGAACTCTCTAAAATAATTTTGGTTCAAATTTGTAGTATATTTTCTATTGTTTTGTGGTTAATGTTCCCAATGTTTTGCCTTGTCTGAATGCATTTTGCATTAAATATTCACAATTTATACAGAATTTAAGTTGAGTTAAACATTTGAAATTATACTGTACACTGTGAGCAATTATGATTCATTTATAGGTAATGAATTTTTCATTTAAAGAGTATTGAAAATTTTGTTTAAATATACGTGATAGTTGAATAAAGAGTTTTGTATAGAATGAAAACAATCCAGATGAGAAAAATATATAAACATTTTAAAGAAATTTCAATGGATTACAGAATTTTGTATCAGAAATCTAAAACTTGTGTTACTTTTTTAAAAATTTGACATTTTTACCACTAATGTTTTTAGTTTTAAGAATTTGTTCTTGAAGTGCTTTTATTCGAAGAACACAATTTTTAAAGCGAATGATTTCTTCATGATTTTAGAACTTTGTTTTTTTCTTTGAATGTACTCTGAAATCAAGCAATGTTCTTCTTAAAGTTTTTTTTTAAATTCCAATTTATTGTTCAATTTGTAATTATATTTTGGACAGCTGTTTAATGACTATTTGACCACTGTAACTGTGCTCATATATCGCAGACAATGACCATGGCGGCGCATATAAACAATCATAGAAATGCATTATGCATGGAAGATTAAGAAATTATTAGCTAACAACAATTGCTGAGAGCACAGATGAAGAAGAAGACAGAAAGACAAAGAGACAGAGATGGGGATAGAGAGAGAAAGACAAGTTATGAGTTCTGCTTGGCAAATTCTTCGTTCATATTTCTCCATTTGCCATTTCCATTTCCATTCCCATTGCGCTTCCCTTTGGTCAGTCTTGATGTCGAACAACGTTCAATGCACTTTGACCGTTTGTCTGGATCGGACGAAGCGGTAGTCGTTGAAGAAGAAGAAGAGCTAGGGAATTGCGACTCTAAAATATGGTCAAATCAAATGAATAATGCAGCAGTTGGAGCAACAATAATGCAATAAACAATGCGAGTGCAAGATGTGAGGCAGGGTTGTGTTTAACTCGGGAGGAGGGGGAGGGATTGAGGGGATATGGGGGTGTGGCAGATTGACTGGCGATGCGACGGCTATGCTTCAATGCGTGCGCAGCGGCGAATGCTTCCGTTTCCGTTCTTAATAGCTTTATTGTGATTTACTCAACGATGGCAACAAGAGCAACAACAACAACAACAGTTGCAACGACAACATCAACAACGACAACGACAATAACAATAATAACAACAACAACAACAGCAGGCAAAAGCAATCAACGGAATTACAACAGCGTTAAAAGTGCATTGATAAAAGGGCAACAACAACAACAACAACAACAACAACATCGAGAACAACATTCGTTCTCGATGCAGCAGCAACATCGACAAATAACAACATTAAAATTACGCTCAACACAATTGAGGCAAACGAAAAATGCAATAAGAATTTTAAATGCGACTGATTTCACTTTAATTGGCCACTGGAAAATTTACAACAATTTGTGATATAATCTTTAAGCTTCAGTTTACGTCTAATTACACTGATTTCTTTCAGTTGAACAATTCTCAACTTTTGATTTTTCTTGTTATTAAGTTTTGGATTTTAAGCTTCAGTTTTTGATGAATTATTATGTTTTCTCTCAATTTCGGTTTTATTTTTTTATATTCATGGTATTACATTATCGATTCTTAAGTACGAAGTAATATAATTAAAATTGGAATATTATTTTTTTAGTTTTGCTATAATATTCTGCTTTATTTGACGATTTTTGAACTTTCTTTTGATTTTAATGGCATTAAGTTTTCAATTCTCAAGAACAAATCATTGTTGATAGAATCGTTTAGAGTCAGCTTTTACACAATAACATTGCTTTCTTTTAGCTATTTTGACTTTTGATTTTAACAGCTTTAAGCTAAAAATCCTTGATTTTAAAACGCTTTAAGCTTCGGTTTTTGTATCCTCTTTATGCTGCTTACTGTGTTACGAAGTTGATATAATACAATTGTGTTTTAAGCTTCGATTTTAGTGATACTAAATTTACAAATTCTTGACTACATATAAAACATAGTTATCAAGTCGACTATAATTTATTTCATCTAATACTATAAAAGCAATTCTAAAAATCTTACTAGCACTTAACTATTCATTTTTCGTGGTGAAAATGATTGACAGAAGAAATTTTAGCTCTCTTAAATGTTAACATAGTTTGAGCAGCTAGTTAACAGTTTATTTTTAATTTGTTTGGACTCTTAACTTTGAATAAGCTGAAAAATTCTGTTTAAAGTTTTTTTTGTATTACAAACTTTACCAATATTATTGGTATTCTGAGTCAATGTCAACTTTAAGAAGTTAACCAAATTGAACAGAGTTGCCAGCTTGTTTACAGCTGTTAACTTTAACAGCGCTTTTAATGTGTGCGTTAACATTCCTGCGATTTGCAGGCAGTTGATTTTATAATGGCAAAGCTCAACTGACAGCGAATTTAAAAAGGAAAATTGTTTGTGAAAATTTATAAATTAAAAAAAAAATTACTTACGTTAATGAGTCAGAAAAGTGTCGCCAAGCGGAGCAAAGTTGGGTTTGGTTTTGCTTCGACTCGCTTTTGGTTTTGTTTGACAATAACAAAAACAACAAGAGCAACTCGTTTGCCTTTGGCATTGTGCGGCTTTTAATGAACTTTTGCTTGCTGTCGCACCTCAGCAGTCCACTGCAATGCTCCCCCTGCACAAACACCCACCACTTACCCCCCCGCTCTCTCCCCAGCTGTCGCTTGTGTCATGTAGTTGCTGATGCTTCTATTTTGCTGTCTCTTTGCGCATTTTGTGCGCGCTTTGGCTTTATACTTTTGACACGCACACAAATACATGTACATATATATGTATATATAGTGTATATATAGACAGGTATGTGTAATTATTTGTCACACCTGAGTTGGCGGGCGGCTCAGACAACAAGCGGTTGGAAAAAAAAGGCGTCTCACTTGGCTGAGCCAGCGACCCAGCGGCGCAACCAACCAACCACTTTTCTAAACGCCAGCCACGCACACACCGATACTCTCACACACACACATAGACACAGACAATTACAGGCAGATATCTATATAGTTTACTATGCGAACAGTATGCCACATTATGTACCCAACACATTATATTGTGTGTGTATAACTACATTCCAACCATATAATTTGGACTCGAGGAATATGGAGAACTGGCAAACAGGAGAACTGAAGAACACACTGTGCAACTGTCAGTCAGTCATTCAGTCATTCACTCAGTCAGTCAGCGCAGACATTCGCTTCATATTTACCTTTGTTGTTGGGTGACGTAAGCGAGCGAGCGAGCGAGACTTTGACCATCGTCATCGATATGAACGCGAACTGTCTTTTTAACAGCCAAAACGATTTAGGGGTAGCAGAGAGAGAAAGAGAGAGAGAGGGAGAGAGAGAGAGAGAGAACACCTTGTAACGGGAAGTGGAAAGTGGACAGCGTATAAAATATCCTGGCGGAGTTTGATTGACACACTCATTCACTGTAAAAGTTCTCCCCTTCCCTTCCCTTCCCCATTCTTGCTTTCTACCTTTCTCCCACTATTTTTGATAGGGGTTCGCTGTTTTTAAAACAAAAAACCTGTCCAGCAAGTACTGCCAGTAATTTATCTTTAAAAGCAGGATTCGCGTCATTAAACAAACATCTGTAAATGCTCAAAGTACATTTTGAATAACAGTAATTTTAAGCGGCTAACTTGATAAAGATACTTTTGGAGATACAAGACAATTCAGTTGCTAAAGTAACTTTTTAGTTCAGTGCTTACAGGAAATGTATGAAACAAGCAGAAAAAGGCATCTCCGACTTGAAAATTGCCACAAAAAGCCTATTAACTACTGTTCTTAATTGTTTTTGCTAACAATTTGGCATATTTTGTACTCTATGGTATGTTTTAAATGTTGCTGTATACAAAATATAGTCTTTGGTATATACTTTAGTATTTTTGTGGTATAATAACGCACTGTTTTGCTTTTATTTAAAGTGGGTAGCGAGTATCTCGCAGTCGAGCAGTCGACTGTAGGTTTCCTACTTGTTATTTACGACATTATTAAAATTTAGTCTTAGTTAATTAATATAAAAATCTCAATATAAAAATCTCAGAGTGAAATTGAAGACTAACAGAAAATATAATATTATTTTCTTAAGCTATTTATTTTATTTAAGTCATTCCCAAATTTTGTAGAAGAGTATATCAACATATATCACACCGCTCAATTAGTTCCCGGCCCCACATATAGGGGGAAGTAGTAAGCAAACATCGATATTTTTATCGATAGTGTCGATTATCATAAGCTCTGTGTCAAAATTTTACAACTCTGCGACCACGTGCTTTTAAGTTACAAATTTTAAAGTGAAACAACCTTTGAGTTTTTCTATAATATGGACAAAATGAATTTCGTGTCCTCATTAAACATTGTTAGGTTATGATATAATATTATGCATTCTGCAAAAAGTTGTAGCTGTGAATAAACACAGAAACTATTTCTATGAAATCTTCTAAGTTGAAGAAAAGTTTTTTGTTTTCTATATGTTTTATATACGTAATAAGTGAATTACCTCACTTTGTATTTAATAATGTTACTATTATTATTTTAAAATTTCCTCTTTGTATAATTAATATTAACAGAAAAACTACAAAGCTCAACATTTTGATTCAATTGAATTTAATTTCAATTAACTTTGTTATTTTCATACTACATTTAAAGAACAACTTTAAGTGCTAAAGCATTATGTATTAATTTATAATAGCGAAGCTGTAGCTATTTTAAATATGCTGCTTACATTCGACAGAAGCTTTAGTTAGCTTACTGCATTCATGTGTTAAATGCTCCCTGCGATCTTAGCAATCGGCAATATTGTGAGAGGTTGAAGTCAGCTTAACCACATTAGGCGCTGATTTACAGACAATTACTTAATATGGCTCGCAGTGCTTGCTGTGCTTGCTCCAACACATTGAATTAAGTACGCACCCCCTCTGACTGCTCCTCCCCTACCTAGCTAACTTCTAGGATAAATCATGGAATGTGTGTGTTTGGTTGAAACGACGCACTTTTGGCCACCGCATGCTGATTCAGAGTCCCGATTTGTGGTCGGGAAAGTGGATCAACGCCCGAGGGGGTAAACAGCATTTGGATTGCAGTCCGCTTCACTGGACAGTGAACAGGGAACGTGCAACAATTTGTGGCAGCAACAGCGCCACAGGGGGGAAGCTGCCACTGCTCCTGCTGCAATGTGTTGGCCTCTGAACCAGCTGCAGTTGAAGCATTTGGCTTTCGACTTTAGTGTTTTTTTTTTGTTTTTTGGTTAAGCTGCAAATGCGTTCGCTCGAAGCACTCGAAGCACTCGAAAAGTCCGTCGTCTAATCCCGCAATCAAGCTAAGCAGTTGCTTCTCTAAGCCATTGACAGGCCTAAGCCTTAACGGCTAAGAGCTGCGCTCTGAGTGTTCGCTTAATGGTTAATTGCTGGCAATTGGAATAATGCCGCTTGTCAAGTGAATCATTTATTCATTTCATTCACTTAGACTATCTTTGAGGTGGTCGCATTTCAATTACGGTTTTTCACCCCAATCTGATACCGCTTTCCCCCCTCTCTTCTACTTATAATCTCTATCGCTTGCCACTTGTTTTTGTAATTTATGATTTCCTCAACATTTGCATACGAGATTAAAATATCAAAACGCGAAACCGCTGCGCTTAATTACATCGCCATTCGCAATCCGCAATTCACCATTCAATGCAAATTAATTTGTATTTGTTTTGGCTTTTGCTTAAAAGTGATTAAATTAATTGAACACTTCGACATCGTCTTTGCCTTCGAGTTATGTGTAATTACAACAAAACAGACACATCCCGTTTGCTTAGTGAAGTTCCAATTAAAATCAAACGGATCTGAAGTTGAATTAATTTATTGTTTATCGACACAAAGTTATAAGAGAATTATTTGTTATTTCAAATGAAATTAATATTTCAAGTACTCAAATAAAAAAATGTATAAATATTTAGTAGAGTTGTTAATTTCCCAAATTTAAATTAGTTTCCTTGATCTTTGCTGTCAAGTAAGTAACTATTATTTATCCAACTTATTACTCACCTTGCCAAAAGTTGAAGTATTTCTCAGCTTTTACTGCGCTGCCCGTGTTAAAGTCTGCAATCGAGATAGAGAAAGACAGAAAGAGTGTGTGAGTGAGAGAACTTGGAGATAAATATTAAACTTTAGTAGACGGAGTTGTGCAGCCTTGATTGAAGTGCAAGAACTTGGCACTTGATTGCGATGGCTTCCAAATTGATGCATTCCCATCTAAGTATAGCGAGCATCTGCTCTTTTGGCCCCAGGATCAGGATACGTATTTTGGTACTGCTTTCACTTAGTTTTATTTTCAAATGCAATTGCAAAATGCGCTGCTTGCAATTCAATTCAATTCAATTTATCTTTGATTTTCACTGCAGTCAACTTGTGACTCTCTCTCTCTCTCTCTGCACAAACACATTTGATTAATTTTGTATGTATTTAGGAGCTGAAGCATTGAAAGAAATTCATCGAGAATGTGTAACTAGAGTGTCCTTGGTTAGTCTTAGAGTTTTCTTTAGTTTTGCGAGCAGCACAATTAATTGCCGTTGCAGTTGCAGTTGCAACTATAGCTGGACTCTGGTAAATTACTTTGGCAATTAGCGCCAATGGCACAACACTTGCCTCTACTGACCCACCTGAACCACCCGGCACCGAATCAATTTGCGTTTTGTACCACAGACACCACACGGAGCCACAAAGCTCATTTCACGTTTGCTTGTTGCCGTTGCTTCTAAAGCACACACAGAGGAAAAAGCCGTTACTGTGAAAACCTCAACCTCAACAATGCCCTTAACTTGTTTTTTTTTTGTTTTTTGTTTTTGGGGGCGCCTCCCTTTGCTGCATTGTTGTAAATTTGGTTTCGGCACTCCTAAATTCCTTTGCTGCTGCTGCCAACTGCATTTATGCAAAGGCCTCTCTAGCTCTCTTCGAGTGTCTCGCTGCCAAAAAAGGCCCAAACAAAAGCAGCAACAACAACAACAGCTAGAAGTTGCCAGCAACTAATTTTATTACAACGCCACAGCAAAGAGCCCCCAACTGAATAAAGCCAGGCACAGCGGAGTGACTACCTTACAACACACACACATTCACACACACATATACGGAATGCCTTGCCCCCTTTTCCTCACCCCTTCGCTGTAACAGCATGGAAAACAATGTCATTTTTACACTTGGTCATTTTGCTTTGTTGGACACTTTCTATACACCCTGCATCAATTGGCAAACAAAGCGTATTTATGATGTGTCAAAATATACTATTTATAATAATATACTAATACTAATACTAATATACTATATAATAATATACTATTTTTTTTAAAGAAAATACTATTACTTTATTACTTTTTAATATTTCACTGCTAATAATTTTTTAGTCACGTTTATTGGACACTTTCTACACCCTGCAGCATTAGTCAAGAAAATATATTGTAAAAATAAATTAAATACTATTTTTCTAGAAAATACTATTACTTTTATATTTTGAATTATAATTTATATATGTATCTTATATTTTCGTTAGTTTGTCACTTTCTATACTCTGCAGCAATGCTGAATTTACATTTGGTAAAAATCAATACTAAATAGTATTATATTTAATAAGGAATATACTAAATTCGCTGTCCTCACATTTTATCTATCAAATAATATAGAATTTACTATTTCGAATACTATTAATTTACCTTTTTTTTAAAGCCTTACTATCTATTTAGCTTATTTCACATTTTACATAGAAAATACTACAAAAAATATATAATATTTTATATGGAATATGTTATTTATTTACCCTCATACTTTACCTAATAAATACTAAATCATATACTACTCAATATAGAATACTATTTGCTTATAAAATTTCACTGTTTTCACATTTCATCTCATAAGTACTAATACACTATTTTCTATAAAATATACTATTTAAATAAAAATGCTAAATAATATACTATTTAATATAGAATATACTATTTATTTAAGTAATTTCGCTACCTCCACATTCTATCTAGGGTATTTCATAGTCGACCCTTTTTAAGTCAACTTCGTTTCGGCACTCGCTGGAAATTTACCATATGTTGCTTAAATCTTTAATGAAATCCGCCATAGTGCCATACACAGAGTTGCATTTTAAAGCATGGCTACCTCGGGGACTTCCCCTCCTCCGCTCTCCCCAATTTTTCCACTCTCTCTCTCTGCCGCTTGCACAAATTTGTTGCGCCCTGCAGCAATTGTTGCTGTTGTCAATGCTGTTGTGTTGTGTTGTGCTGTGTTGTTGCCCCTTGTTGAAGTGCAGGCTCAATTTTCTAAGCCAATTTTGTCGCACATCGCTGGCAATGTACAAAATGCAAACTACAACAAAACAAACACCAAACAACACAGCAAACAATACACGAAAAAAGAACAACTGCAACAACACCAACAACATGTGAAAATTGTTTCTTTTGGAGCGCCACAGATTGAAGGGAATCTCATAGTGGATCTAAAGCTGTCGTTGCCAATTGATTCTTATGGCTTAGGGAGTTAAAAAAAACAAGAACTACAAAAACTCAAACAATTCCCAACAATATAAAAGCAGTTTCGATAAGCAGAAGATAAAATCTGTTTAAGCAGCCAAAAGATTTAAATCGGCGGTTTCGATTTTTTATAGTTAAATACGAGTATCAAACGTAAATATTATTATATTATTATATTATATTATTATATTATTAAACATTATGATAATTTGTATGAGACACTATAATCTTCAAACTCTGACTTTAAATACTGTGTGTTTGGGTGACAAAACAATTTACATTGAAACTTTAGTCACTGAAGACAACAAAATTTGATATGTTTTAAATATGTCTTAAGTGCTTTTTCATTAAGCTCAAATAGCATTCTGAAAGTTGTTTTCCATTTGAGCTTGTTAAATAAAAATTGTTGCATCAAGATCACTTAGACAAGTTAACAGCTCTTATCGAGATTCTAGACATGCAATTAAGTTTTCTTTTTTGGTTTGATAAACTAAAGCGTATTGAAAACATTCCTGTATATGTATTTTTTTTTGTATTCATTATTTGATAATACACTTTTCGTTATCGAGATTCTTTCTGAATTGCTGAGAGCGGCAGCCGAAGAGCAACATGAGTAACTGTTAAGCAATTGAATCCTTTTTGCCATTTCAAACTCGTTTCTCAAGTGTTTTTTGCAGCTGCACTTGAGCCCCAAAGCTTTGCTCCAGTCACACATAGAATACATAGAAGGAAGTAGTGTAAGGAATGAGTTGAGTTGAGTTGAGTTGAGTTGAGTTGAGCACGAAGAAGACAGAGGAAAAGTAGTAGAAAATTCCCATAATTTGCAGCAATATTTCGTGTGCATAGTCACAATAAACTTGCAGTGCTGGACAGCATTGGAGCGCATTGGTGCTTTGAGCCAACATCATCGACAGGCTGTCAATTAAAATGGAAATGTTTAAGTTTTGGTAAGCAATAAAAAGGCTTCCTTAGAGCAATACACACACACACACTAAAACACTAACAGACTAACAGTCGGGCAGTCAGGCATGGAGCCAAACCACTCGAGTCGCTCCTGCTTCAGCTTCAGCTTTGGGGTGCTCTTCCTGCTGCATTTTCATGTTGATTTTTATCACATTTGAACTTTGACCCAATTTGTTTGGCTACCCAATTCCGGGAGCTCAGCTCTGCCGCCTAGCTGCCTAGCTACCGAGCTGCCTAGCGGGCTTGTTGGCTGGCTGCCTGTCAGCGTCATCCTGATGCCAGGATTGCCCAGGCAACGTTGCACACTGTGCTGAGATTGCACAAAATATATGTATGTGCTGAGTGCTGAATACATTCATTTTAATTTATGCAGTCGCTTTTAATTAATGAGTTTAATTGAAGCACTTGATACTGAGAAAGAATATTGTATAACATTATTTGTATTTTGTTTGTTTAGAAATAAGTTTATTGCTTTCATTATAAAACGTAAGAAGAATACTGTATACGATTTTTTATAAACTGTCATTTTGAAATATTTGTTTGGAAATAAATTTATTGCTCTCATTATAAAGTATTTGTTTATTTAGAAATAAGTTGATAGTAAGAAGAATACTGTATAAGACTTTTATAAATTATTTGTTTGAAATATTTTTTTGGAAATAAATTTATTGCTCCCATTATGAAGTAAGAAGAATATTGTATAATATTTTCTATAAATTGTGTTTTATATTTGTTTAAAAATTTAATAGAATAGAATAGAATAGAATACTAGTCTATTTTTAATAAAAGTTTTTCAGAAATGATATTTTAGTATATTTACTTTCATTTTCCAGATTTCAGATCATAAAAACATAGCCCGCAATTTTGAAAAGTTTTTTTTTTGAATAGATGGAAATAATGTAGAAGAGTTGTAATTCATAATTCATAATTTGCATTCAATAAATTTACTATTAGAAATTTTGTTCATATTTCATAAAATTATAAAAGGGGAAAATCTAATAGATACTGGAACTAATTTTACCTTTTTTAATTATGTATATTAAATTGTCTATAAAGTCTTAAAATTTTTTCAAATTATTTCAGTGTAAAAAAGAAATCAAATATACATATTTTCTATTTTTTTTGTTAATACTTTTATTATAAAATTGGTTTGATATGTCAAACATTTTTGAACAATTGTGTTATTTGCGCTTGTATATTTTCGGTATATTTAACGTGATACTGTATATTTTGAGTTAGCTTTTCATGAAAGTGGTTCCACTGTGCGTTGACGCTTCAGTAGTTTGCTAGGCACTCCAAGTCGAACTCCACGCTGATTGCACGTGGCACACAGACAGTCAGACACCCAGACAGCAGGACAGACAGACAGCAGGACAGACAGAGAGAGGGACAGAGAGAAGGACAGACGTATGTGTAAGCTACAAATTGAAGTCTTCAGCCAGAAGTCACGAAATCTAGAGTAGTAGTCTAGTAGTGTCTCTGGAAGCGCGAAACGTGGCCTGTGTATATACATATAACGTATTCTGTTGCTGCTATTCTGCTATTCTGTATTCAGTACTTACTTGTACTGTGTGTGTTTGTGTTCTGCTCTGTATTCTTCACTCTATTTTGTATTTTTGTATTTTTCACATTTCGTTTTCCCTTTGCCCAAATGGTGAAAGGAAATTGCAGCAGCATCGTCTCAACTATAGCTGGGCCTATCCTTATATCATGCACAACTCTGTTGAACTGTTTCTCTGCAGTCGCCTAGCTAATAGCTGGCAGCTTGTTTAAGCCTTCTGGAACTGGGAGACGCCCCAGCTCCACATAAAATTCTCATCACATTGTGAGCGAGCGAGCGACAGAGACTTTTGCCTGGTTAGTTTGCCTGCTGCACACTCGATTTATATGTATGTATATATGTATATGTATATGTATAAGTATGTGTGGCAACTGTATAACATGTCTACTTCTGCATGCACACACACACAAACACACTCGCGTACACAACTAAAGATGTCTACGTGCCGTTTTTGTGCGCTGCAATTTCGACAAACGTTGCCTGGCACCGACGCAGCGGAGTCTTTTAGGCCCGGCTAAAGCACTTTAAGCCCAACTCACACACACACACACACACATGTGCACACGTAGTAGCTCTTTCTCCATTTGCCGAGTTTTAAGTACGCAAAAATCTCTCGCAACCTGTGCTCTTCCATCTGTGCAACATTTCTTGCAGCCATTTTTCAGTTTTTCATACCCTGCATATGCAACAAAAGCAAAGCAAGGGAATTTCAGTTAATAACTGACAACTTTTGCATCATTTTCTGTTTATTAATTGCAAATAGTTTGGTGCTCAACTTAATTACATCTTAATGTATAAAGGGTAACCTTTAGTTGCTCATACCCCCAAAAACTTATTTACTTTTATGAAAATGTCCATCTCAAGGATTTGTTGCACTGTGTAATGAACTGCACTGAGCGAGAGTGAGTGTCTCGGATATTCTTGAAAAACTAATTTTATATACAGGTGTGTTGTTATTGTCTGCTTCTGTCCTGCTCTCCATTTCCATTTACAGTGTGGCACTCACAAACGTCGGCACACTCGATTTGTATTGAATAAATGCAAAAGGCGTGTTAATTGACAGACCATGAAGAGAGAGTCAAGCCGAAGAGGCAAAGCAAAATATATTTTTGCACTTTTCGCCAGCAAACAAACTACGTACAACAATAACTACAACAATTACGACAACAACAACAACAACAATACAACAGCTGTAAATGGCCAGAGTGAATGGACAGAGAGTGGTCCAAACACAAAGGAACAAAACTGAGAACTGAGAACTGAAAACTCAGAATACTGGCATTATGTTCCGCTGCCCTGTGCTCACATCTAGAGCACAACAAAAAAATAAAGGTGTGCAAGTTATATGGAGTGTAATAAAATACTGGCAACTTGTATAGTTCTTGTTTGCAGTCAATAACACAGCCCATAAAAATAAATGGAAATTATAATTAGAAGAAATAGAATTGGCAATGTTCTCAAATTATGCATTTCTAGTTAAATCTTGAGGTGTATTTATTAAACTCAATACATTGCTAACTATTCGCAATTATAGGAATAATTAAAATAAAAAGCTTTATTCGGAAATTCATTTGCATGGCTTATGGTACATAATTATAATCTTAAAGGCGCTTTTATTAATTTGACATTGACACCGAAGGAAATGCATATTTTCTTGAAATATACTTTGAGTCAAAAATAAATATTGAAGGTATTTTCCTAGATTCTTTGGCATATGGAATTGATTAATTTTTAAGCCCGTTACTTATAGGGTAGAAGGGTATTATAACTATATGCCTGCATGAAATGTGTGTAATAGGCAGAAGGAGTCATTTTCGACCCCATAAAGTGTCCATATCCTTAATTAGCGTCAACAGCCAATACGATATAGCCATGTCTGTCTGTCCGTCTGTCTGTCTGTCCGTCCATAAGATCACCTAGATCTATTTTAATCTATGTAGTATGTAGTATTATATCAATATACTGAATATAGTCTATGGTATGTTTTAGTATTTTCACAGTATATTATTAGTATATATTTTTAGAATATGGTTTTACTGAAAATGGGTACCGGGTATCTCACAGTCGAGCTTACCCGACTGTACATTTATTTTTGGATAATATTATGAAAAGAGCTTTCTAAATAATGAGATACGTAATGAAAGCTATAATGATTTATACTCAAAAATTAAGTTAAATTTTCAGCAATGCTCTTAGTTCTTTAAGTCATTTCATATTTTAATATATCTAAGTGGTAGCAAAATTTTTGCATTTCCAATAATTTGACAGCCACTTAAATACCATAATTGGTTAGCTCATTATTTTACCTTGTAAAATTCATAGTTTTCGATCTAAAGAGAATATTATGAAAAAAGACTTTAAAACAATAAAATTTCCAAAAAAGGGCTATAATATTTATTTTAGAAATATTACTTTCGTAACAAAGAAGGTTTTTATTTAACATGCATTAATGATATACAAAAGTTTGTATTATCAATATTTCGTCACCTTTTTAAAAGCTTTATTTTCTTTCCCAGCAGCTTAAATACTCTAATTTGTAAAACGTTTTTGTCAAATAGTGTAAAGAAAAAAAAAGTTTGCCAAAGACTGAGCATTTTTTCGCTTTTTAATTTTTATTTAGCTTGTAAAGTTCTTTAAGCCGTCTAACTGTAGAAAAATGAAGTAAAAGTTTCTGCAAGTACCGTAAGCGGGTTATGATGAGCCCAACAGAGAGTTGGAGAAATGGATGAAGAAGCAGAAGAGGGAGAAGAAGCAGAAGAAGGAGAGAAGGATAGAGGCGAGGCGAACAGAGTCAGGCAATTATGTTAATTTGTAGCTGCTGTTGCGTTTTGCGTTTTCTTGTTGTTGCTTTTATATTATTATTATATTTTTCGTAGTATTATTAATAGTCGAGTGCCGTGGCACCTATAAATCTGACAGCCAGCGGCGCATGGTTTATGACGCTTCGCTGGACGCTCTTCGCTGCCTCAGCTTCGACTTCGTCTTGAGCTTCAGCTTTAGCTTTGCCTTTGCATCAAGTGGAAGTTGCGTGTGGCACTCAATCGCCCATATTTATCTATAATAAAGGCAATTTGGAAAGCAGTTTCAACCACCCCCTCACCCCACCCACTTCATACCGCTAGCAACACAATTTGCCTGGCAGTAAAAATCGATTAAACAAATCGAGTAAAGTGTTGCCAAACACAGCAAACAGAGGCCGCGATGGCTGCGCTACCTTTTGGTGTATACTATACTCATATACCATATATACTAACATATACTATGTTATGTACATGGCATAGTAGCCAGCTCTGTTCTGTTCTGTTCTGTTCTGTCCTGGGGCCTGTCTATAATTATATGCTACTCGCACTTGGTCGTACTTACGCTCGCTTCGCCAAGTGTGTGTGTGTGTTTGTTTGGGCTCGCGACGTTCGCTCGCGCTTTTGTGTTGCCTGGCGACGCGTCAATAAGCCACGTATACGCCGCGTTGTACCAGCCCAAAACAGCCGCACGAAGAAATGTGTCGTCCGTTCGTTCGTTTCTTTCTTTCTTTCTTTTTTTCCACTCTTGTATAGATATTTCTTTCGTTACGTTTCGTTTGGGGTTTTTTTTTCATCCACGGAAATGCAAATGTTATTTACTTAATTTTTTTTTCTTGCGCTCAGCTTTTGAATGTTTTATGAAATTTGTTGAGAAATTTACTTTATGTGTGTTGTTGTTGTTGTTGGGTTTTCACTTAGTCAAATCGTGCAGCGAGATGCGCATCCTTGCGCAATCTTCTGGCTAGCTGATGGCAAAATTTTTGCGTGAAATTCTTGATTTTGTATATCTTTTGGCCCAAGGACATTGTTGCCATAGTCAACGTTGTCTCTCTCTCTCTCTCTTTTAGGCAATGCTATTACGTCACCATGTTAGTATTTTTAATTTGTAGTGGTATTTAGTAGTAGTATTTTTTAGTATATTTGTTGTTGTTCAGTTTTAGATAGTTTACATAACACTCGCCACACTCGCTGCCATTTGCCACTGCGACCAATTGCCAACTGTCGTGGCTGGGCAACGCGCTTGTTTTGTTGTTTTGGCCGAACATCGAGCGCGTATCCTAGCAATATATAATGTCGAGGAATTTTTGTTGCGTGTTCTAGCTTCGTGCTAGCAACCGAGCTTCTAGCTAGCTGCTAGCGAGCTAGCCCTCGTTCGTTGCGAGCTTTTGTTTTGGCCAGGCTAACAAAAAATCGTTAACGCTGTGTTGGCAAGGCAACAACAACGAAGAACGAAGAAAACACGGCAATGTGACACCCGCCCACAAGTTGCTTTAAAATAATTACTCGACTAATAGATTTAATTATAATAATGGCCACAATGAACACAATTGACTTGATTATGATAAAGCGTGTACCGCAAAGAGAGAGAGAGAGAGAGAGAAAGGAAAAGAGGGACTGAGAGAAAGTGAGACAGTGCGCATATCGATCTAATTGAAGGTCCTGCGTTCGGACACACTATGCAAATTCCCTTGGCCGGGGGTTGATTTGAAAACTGTGCCGAAACCTGTTAATCGAGCTAATTGCATAAATTTCAATAGATAAACACAGAGAGAGACAGAGAAGACAAAGCTCTCTGCTTTGACCTGTGACTGTCAGTCACAGCAATCGAAACAAGCAAACAGGACCTTCAAACTTTACTTGAGTGCAAATCAAATTCAGCTTAAGCGTTTGTTGCCAAATCAAATTGAATTTTCATTAGGTAACTACAATCGACGCACGTAACACTGACTGAATTTCCATAAAACCAACAACGGGAGGGGGAAAAGGACGACGACCACCCGTTGTCCATTGTAGCTTAACCCGTTGTGCCATTTTACGGCACTTAAAGGATCTCTGGCAATGTGCACTGCGCTCTCATTGCTCTCAAGCAGAAAAAGTTGTCACTGGCACAAACTTTGATTGACAGCTGAGCTCCGTCTGTCAGTTGCCAGTTTGCCAGTTGCCGAGATCTGTTCGCGACAACCTCGACACAATCTCCTCATCCTCCTCCTCCTCCATTCTCCGTTTATTGAGCTTACCTCCGCAGTGACTCCGACTCCACCTCCGCATCCAACTCCAACTTCGACTCCGGCATAACTTTAAATTGACAAAAACGCAGAGCGGAAGTTGTTGACAGGGGAGTGGAAAGGTGTGTGTGTCTGTCTGTGTGTGTGTGAGCTTGTATTTTGTATTTGTATGCTACATGCGCATGTCCTTGTGCCATAAATTATTTGTTGTATTAAGATTTTCAACAATAAGCGCACATTTTCAAATTGAAATCGACTGGCCAACAGAAGCAGCAGCGGTGAAGCTTGAGCCACGCATTGAATGACAAATCGAATTTTAGAATACCCTATAATAATAAATTCAAGCTTAGCGGCTATATTTATGAATTTAGAATAGAGGTAAAGAAGCAAAAGCATTGAAATTAATAATAATTTATATTTTCAATTAATATTTTCCATACAAGTTTTCAACTTAAAAATAGGAAAAGAGTCTTCACTTCTTCTGCTCACTAACTGAAAAAATAGCTCTAAAATCCAGTTTTGGTCTTGGTGCTTAGAATTTTGGTCTAAAAAGAGCGTTCAGAATATGAAAATCTTAAACGTAGAATGCAAATCTTGATTTTAACAACATTTGATATAAGAGCAAGATGTTATTAATAAGATAAAGATAAAAGCTTATAGTTTTAGAAACAAAAATATTATTATATGATCAAAAAAGTAATGTATTATATTTTTCTATTTATTTATTATTTTATTGTTTTTAATAGGCTTTTTCAGTTATTCAGTTGAACGTTGATCACTCAACTTACGAAATACTTATCATCGATTCGCACAGCATTTAAAACCTCTTCTTTTAGATGACTACAATGAAGAAAAGTTAATGACAGCTCAACTAACAGAGCTATGAAAACACAGAAAGCTAGATAAAAGCTTTATAGGAAATGCGATGGATTAGAGAATTTTGCAACCTAAATCTATAATTTCTGGTTTTTTTTTTCGAGATTTTGGCATTTTTAAACTAATATTCTTTGTCTTAAGAATATGTTCTTATTGGTTACATTTTAAAAACACAATTTTTAAGAAGAATATTCTTGATTTTAGAAACAAGTGTCTTTTTATTAATTCATTGCTAATACTCTTAATTCGTTTTTAAAATTCATTAATAATAGATAGAAATATATAAGCTTTTTTCTCCTAAAAGTATGAGTTCAATACTTTCAATGAGTATTTCATAGAATTAACTTTCAAGTTGAACCATGAAGTTTTATTATACTTAACTGAAATATTTGTTCATCAATTTCAGTGATTAAATAAATGAGACCCTCCTAAACAGTAAACAAAACTAGCATTAAATTACAGTATTTAATACTCATTTCAATAGAGTTGAATATAATAATCCATAATTATATTTATACAAATATATTTTTACTTTCTATTATACAGTTTAATAAGCATTGTATTTATTCCGCTTATTATTTGTTATCTTTTCAGTTTATTCTGAATTCTTCACTTTTATTCTGGTAAGTTTGTACTATTCCAAAATTCATTATTTCATCCTTGACTTTACAGAGTATATTCTAGTCTCTTGTTAGCCCAACTTTGGGCACATTCTGACTTGTTTATTCTTGTGTTTATTGTGTGCAAGTCTCTTGCAGGCAAGGCCCCAAAAGCATCATAATAAATCAAATGAAAAGCTTCGCCATGAGTCCAGCTTTTCAATGAATTCAAGTTGTCGCTCAGTCCAGGCCAAAAGCAAACCAAACCGAACCAAACCAAAACCAAACACAACAGTCTGTCCCTCTTGATGTCCTTCCATCTGACTGTTGTCCTGTCTGTCACTCATCAATTTTGAAAATTATTAAAAATTTAAATGGAATACCAAAATGCACTCAACAAGAGGAATATATTCATATACGAGTTATAAAAAGTTGTTGTTGTTGTTGTTGTCGGTGTCGTTGTCGTTGTTGTGCCTCGTTTGACTCTCTTCATGTGTGTGTGTGTAAATGTCTTTGTGCTGTACACTTGCGTGTGCATGTGTGTGTGTTTGTGAAATGTTGTTATTTGTGTCAGGCTTGTCAAACATTTTGCATGTCCTGTGCAAGTTGCCAATGCGTATGAATTTTTAATTTTAATTGTTCACCAAATGCGCTGGCAAAATCTGTTCACAAGGATATGCAGAGTGTCAAACACATGAACACTCAAACCCACACACACATACACTCGTGTGTGTGCACTTCAAATGTTGAGGGTCCTTGTATGACAGGATACTCGTATACATGCTCGCATAATTTAAATCGAGCACATTTTTATAAGCCTGTCCAGCGATATGCTTTTACAGCGAAATCCTCGCATTTTATTGGACACACAATCGAAGACAGATCGAATGGCTGCTGGCTGGTCCAGGGGAAAAAGGATAATGCCTGCGGCTATCCAAGGATGAGTGGCGAGGAAGGAGGCGGACAGAGACCGGAGGTAAATCAGAGTTACTGAAGTGTCCCACATAATACCCATTTAATGACTTTTATTTTATTGACTCGCCAGCCACAATGCGTATTTAAGCAAGGAGTGAAGCAGGAGACACACTCTAAGGGTTCTTCATTAGTGGCACAGTCGAAAAAAAAGAGAGCGGAGAGAAATGGGCGAAAAAATCCATAATTATAATGCACCTTACATAACGCTTCATTAAGATAATGATAATGAATACGTGACCGCACAGACAGATACAGATACAGATACAAAGAGAGTGAGAGAGAGAGCGACACACACTCGCATGTCCTGCGAGGTAATGGCACGCATGAGAATATACATATGTGTGAATGTGTGTGTGTTACCCTTGTAAGCGGCCTCTCTTCTTTCTCTGACCAACAAATGGCCAGCGGGCCAGTAGAATTAACCACTTACCGCCCCCCAAAAGGCAATGGCAGCAAACGACGTAGCCTGCGTGACAGGACCTGCTGCCCGCCTTGCTGCCTCCCTTGAAATGGCGGTCGATAATTTACATAAAAAGTAATACAAAAAGGTGAGCAATGCTCGCTCTCTCTCGCTTTGCACGTGGAACTTTTTTATGCCCTCATTGACTATAAACCAATGACGCTGGCTTAAACGAAACCGACTACAAAGTGGCTTTAGATTAATGAGCAGCAAACCGAACATGACGCATCAAGTCTTAGCTGGCAAATTTAAAAAAAAATTGAATATAAACTTTATTTATTTACTGCCTGTGTCATTGGGTTATGCGTAATGAAATGTTTGTCTGGCAATCGTAATACAATATAACGTTCAATCTGCATATTAAGCCGCACTATTGGCCATACCTTTAGAGCTGTAACGAGGCGAAAGTAACAGCACAAAACTGATGAAATAGTCATAATAAAAATAAAAGCATAATAATTATTATATAACATCGGCGTTGAGGGCGTTACTAAGGCTGTGAATGGAGGAGCTGAAGCGATGAATTACGTCAAAAGTAAATTTCAACACACAAACAATGCTGCCTCAACTTTAACCTTTCAGTCAATGAACCCAAGGACAGCGATAAAGATAAAGCTAGAGGAGGTAGAGTGGGTTGAAGTGTGGATGGTATGCAACGATAGAGCCACAGTCATCAATAAAAATATATATTGCCAGTAATTTCCAGTCGGAGTGAGGGAAATGTTTCTCTGTTGTATGTTGTGGCCTGCCTGGTTGGTGTTTAAGTTGTCCCAAACATAATTAATTCACTTGCATGATAATCAAAAAATCATTTGATTAATGCCCCGCTCCTTCTAAGCCACACACACACACACACAGTGCAAACAAGCGTTGTCCTGTCTAACAGGATATTAACAAGGGTTGATAGCACCCAACTCGCACTTACTTTACTTCCTCTCTCTCTCTCTCTCTCTATCTTTAGTCTAGGGGTTGGACTTGAGCTTGGGTTTTGCATGCTAGCCAGTTGAAAACTTGTTGGAATGTGCTGCTGCTGCTGCTGCTGGCCAAAAGAAACCCAATTGCAAATGAGTTTTATGTTAAGAGCTAATTTGGGTTAATGCCGTAAAATGTGGCGCAGTTAAATCTACACACACACACTCCAACACACAAACACACATGCAGACTCTTGCACAATCGCAGACGTAAGTAAGAAAAGCTGCTGTTTGCGACAGGTTTTTAACATGCGCCTCGAAGTATGCTACAAAAACTTGCACAATGTGTGTGAGTGGATTGCGTTGTAAGAAGTGTAGCATACTTTCGTGCGCTATGTTTTCTGCCACTGCCGCAGTTTTATTATTATTTTGCTCAGCTCATTTCTTGTGTGGCGCTGCTTTTTATGCTGAAATTAGTCAAAACGTCAACTTGACACACATATTTTCTGCGTTTTCTGTATTTTGTTGTTTGTGCTGTTGCCACAGTCTCAACAATGCAAAAACTTGGCGCTCCACTCGAAAATGAGAATGAAGGGAGGCAAAGGGAGTTGGCCTGGCCACTTAACGCCACGATAATCTCATTAAAATCGCATGCAATGCGCCAACTTTTGCAAACACACACACACACACACACACACACACACACACACACACACAATGGAAAATGAAACGCAATTCCCAAAAGAAACCAAACTGCCAACTGCAGACACACAAAGGACAAAAACGCATCAGCAGCAGCTTCCGGCGTAAAATGCGCATTTCCGTAGCTTGAGGGACAATCAAATCAATCAGAACAGCAGCTGACGAGACAGTATCAAAGACAGGAATGAAGACTGCAAAAGAATTTACTGAGACGAAAACCGAGACTGTGAATCGATTGTTATTACTGTCTGACATTGCCAAATCGAAGCAACTTCTGCGACCTGTGAAATAAATTTCGTGCACTCTTGTCTGTTGTATGTCACAGGCCAGATAGAATTTTCAATTGTCTTCGCAATCAATATGCAAAGAAATAGATTTAATCTAACTCTTGTTTAATTCTAAGCGGACTGAGATATATTGAAGCAGGCTTAACAAAGTCTAAAGTGAAAGAAGTGCTTAAATAGTTGTTAGATGTTATGAACTTAATTTGTTTGTCGTTTCTCACTTTGTTATGCAAAATATTTTAATCGGAAATTTTGGATTTAAATTCAAACAAGTAAGAAAGCTGATCGGCTATTCCATTTAGAAAAGAGTTCGGTGTTATTCTTTTAATATACCAAATTAATATACAAAAATACTGATATATACCGAAGGTTGTATTTGATATATTGATATATAGAGATAATTAGATATTCCTATAGTCCAAACTATTTGTAACTCACATCTCTGAGAGCCCAATTCTGTGCTATAATTTTAAAATATTATATTCTTGTTCATGCATTCCACATTTCATTTCCAATTCTATCGAATAAGCTTTGTCCACTTTACTAACTTAATTATTATGTAAATTCTGCTTCATAAAATACATATTTTGAATTTCGAATTATTTGTACAAATGAAAGTTCACATCTCTGAATAACTAGAAACAAATTATCTGCTATACTAATGTTCAGATATTATATGCTTGATTACGCATTCTACATTTAATTTCAAATTTTATCGAATAAGATATGTTTTATATGCAAATATAATACATTGACTGCATTATTATGTGAATTGTGCTTCATAAATCACTGATATTTGTGTTGAGTTTAGAATTATTTCTATTTATATTTATATTATAGTCATATACAATCCATATTTCTAAATAACTAAACATCAGTTTTAATATATTTTGTGCTTTATTCTTCACTCTGTACTTTCTTTAGAATTTCTCTTTTAGCCTCGTAAATATAATTATAATATATTTACATAGCAGGACGATTAATTATTATGTGTTGTTTGATTTACTTTTGTTTGTTTGGGACTCTTCATGTACAATACGTAAATCGAGGTTAGTGAAGCCCAAGTCATAATCTACTATATAGTATATGCTATAGAATATTCATGCATAAATCTAGTGCTTTCCATTAGCCTCACTCTCTCTCACTCTATGTGAGTGTTATGTACTAGTTTTATTGCCTTAAAGCTGCCGCTGAATGTCGCTCACCTTGACGCAGTTACCGGTTACCTCCCCCCGCTCCACCCCTCAGCAGTCTGGCAAATATTGACAAAACATTTGTGCTGCTTTTCGTTGCCGTGTTCGCTGTCTCCCTCCCCTTAGTACCTCCTCTAAATCCTCCCTTGGTGGCTAGCTGTGTGGGGGGCTGCAACGCTCCATTTGCTTATCTTAAATTACAAATCAGTCAATATCAAATTGAATGCAAACAGGAACCGAAACACACAGACACACACAAAAAGAGAAAGAACGAAAGCGACTGCAGCACTGGGGAGCAATAGAAATGCACAGCAGCTAAAATTGTGCTGAAATTCGAATGCGAATTGCGAATTGTGAATTGAGGAGAAGAGTGAAGAGTGAAGTTGAGCACTTGTGAAAGGTTTTTTGCTTGTTACTTTGCAGAAAGGAAATTCACTTTGTACGCACACCTTGCCAAACTCCGTCCCAATTGCAGTTGCGATTAAGGCATTTAGATAGCTGAGATAGAAAACTATAAAAGGATATAAGCAATGAAATCAAACTCGAATGCGACACTTTTTGAGAGTGTCCTTTTCGCTTGGGAATGTCGTAAAAGTCTTTATTGGAATCTTTTTGGGTGTTTTTTGGTACTCATCTGTGTGCATTTTATTAGCATGCTATATATTTTTATATGGCATAACGATGAACGGGTAATAATCATGCTCTTTGTGGATGATTAGCTAACTGATGAAGGACTTATGTATTTAATATGCTGGCAATGAAGTTGCACAGATTTTTTGGCTGCCTGTTGCTTGGCATTTTTCATCGGGTTTCTCTTCCATTTTTTGCTTCTTTTGTTGGGCAAATTCAATTAGCATTAGTCGCCTGCCGACCCCAAAGGCAATAATTTAAATGCCTTACGATTTGAGCTGTTCGACTGACATATGAAAAATATATGCCCATCCAACAGATAAGCGGAGGAAACCTTGCTTGGCATACAAAATATGTATGTGTGTTGGTAATAAAAGTAAAACGCAGCATGTCTAAACAGCTTTCTCTCTCTCGCTTTCTCTTTCTCCCTTGGTTACTTTCACTCTGTCTGCTCGCTTCATTACATTAGATGACATGGCGAACGTCGACAGGGGCCCCGAAAAATGCCTGTATAGGTGGGCGTTTGGCCACGCCTACGCGCAGCGCGTGTGACAATGACGTAGTATAACATTTCATTTTTTGGGCTGTTGCGATGAGCCATGTGGCATGTGGCAAGAGGATGATGACTAACTGCCAGCGGCGACAGAGCACGCAGCAAAAGAACTCCGAACGCACTTTTCTTTCACAACCACAAAGAGAGAGAGAGAGAGAGAGCCACCCTAATAAACTACACACACACACACGCACACTCATTTTTAATTCATGAAATGTTTGCTACCAACAAAAAATTACACTTAATGTCAACTTTTGGAGGTACATTTTTGGCAGCCAAGACGAAAGCGAGAGCAAGAGAAAATACCTACCCCAAAATAATTGTCACTTACTGAAGGCGAAGTCGCGTTGCTCATACGCCCAGTGTACACAGGAGTTGGGCTAACTAATATACATACATAAACACACACAGACATTTGAGTGTGTGTCCTTGTATATAGCCAAAGGACCGCAGCATAAAATATTTATGAAACGACATCTATACAAACTACATATGCAAGCAAATTGATTGACTGACGGACGGATCGACTGACTGACTGACAGATTGACACTGCGCCTGCTGATTGACACTTGTGTCCTGTCCTGTTCTGTTTTGTTCTGTTTCGTCCGCCATCTTGTACATTTTCCAACCGATTCGACATGTGGACAACAAGCTGTTCACTTTCCCAAACCCGAACTCGCCACAGCAATTTTTTAATTGTCGCATTTAAGTAAATTTTTAATAAATTCCCCCTCTCAAGCACTTTGCATACGAACAGCTGCTTAGGGAGTGGCATAAGAGGGGGCGGAATAATGAGAATATGCGTATATGAGAATGAAAATGATATTATGAACAGCTGTAAGGATTCACAAAAGTCCGTTCAAGAAATGCCATCAACGAATTTGACAAGGGTTGAGTTTTTGAGCGTATAAATAAAGTATATTCAGGTGCGATGGGTATCTGTTATTTTTAAGGCTTGCATTACCTCTAAATATATAAAATTTATATGTGAACTCGGACAGCACTCAACTTCAACTACAACTACAACTACGATTTTACAGGGTCGTTGTTTCATGTAAATATTTAATTTGTAGTTGTTCTGGTTGCTCTATAAAGGGAAAGCTAAAGTAACAATTTTACTGCTACTTCAAACTTGTCAACTTATTATTAGAAACTACACAAATTACCATTCTACTTTCGGCCAATGATAGTTTATAGTGTTGGACAGTAAAAGTTAATGAGTGAAGGAGGAGTAGAAAGTTCTTTGTTTGTTGTATTTTATAAAAGCAAAAATTTGTTATAATCTGGCTTAAATTTAAGTGCAGCTTCTACAAAATATTTCTATTGTATTCGTAGCTTAGAAAAGTTTTTTGGTACTATATAAAACATTTATCAAGCTAGCTCTACAAAACATTTATCTTAGATTTAATATTGCCTTTTTTGTTGACCTTTGTAAAGTATAAAATCTTTTCTCAATGCAATGAACAATTCATTCAAATTCTATAAATTTAATGTTCAGATAACATTTTGATTATATTTTTTCTAAATGCTTGTTTGTCGATGCCAATTTATTTGCAATAAATAGCGATAAACAGATAGAGAAAATGAATCTTAAGTTGGCTATTTGTATTGTTTTTGTACATTATTATACTGTTAACATTTTTAATAAATCTGTTTTCTGATACCCACAGAGGATTTTAACAATTGTTCTTATTCCTAACTCTCATTTCGAATATATTTCAAGGTTGTTTGCAAATTTGTTATTATTTTAAGAAACTTTAAGAAACTTTAAAAGACAACGAAATTCAAATTCAGTTGTCTTAGTTGTTTTTATACCGGCGAGCCATTCGGTAGCCTCCATGAAATGTACGTCACAGGTAGTATGAGACATCTCCGACCCTATACGGTATATACATATATCAATCTGTTTGTCTGTCGGTATGAATACCTAGATCTCAGAGACTATAAATGATATAATGTATATAGATAGAATTTGTTATGCTTGCACGCAGATCAAGTTCGTTTCAATTTTGGATGCGATAAGATACAATTTCTATTTATTTATTTAAGAAATACTTTTGTATGATAAAAAACGCCAACTTCAATAGGGTATTAGCCTGACATTCTGGTATTTTTAGTACTCTATAGTATATTTTAATTGTAGGAGTATATCAAAATACCAAGTATGTCATGAGGTATGTTATACTATTTTTTCGTAATATTAATTTGGTATATTTAAAGAATAATATCGCACAGTTTTATTTTCATAGCGAGTATCTCATAGTCAAACACCCTCGAAGATAGTCTTTTTACATTTTTAATAACAAATATTAGTATTACAAAAAAACTTGAAGAAACTTCAATAGGCCATAAAATAATTAGTCAACGACTTAGTTGTTTTTTTTTAATTTTGTATTATTCTTATATGAAAATTACAACTTCCATAGGCAGTGAATTCTTCCTTCAACTTCTTAGTTATATTTTCCCTAAACTGTTTTAAAGCTGAGTGAAAAACCTCTCACTATAAAAAGTAAATTCCTCCTACGGTGTGTAAATTCCTTTTGGCGCTGAAGTTTGGTTCAGGTGAAATTGCAAACAGGTTTCTGCATATTTGCTGATGACATCATAGTTGTGACGCGTCTAGAATGCCGCAAAGTATGCAACACATAAAAGAAGAACAAGGCGCAAAAAGCGAGAGAGAGAGAGAGAGGTGAAGTGTGGGAGAGAAAGAGAGGGAGCGAGAGAGGGCGAAAGGAGCACGCGCTACTTTCAAAGTGGGCAACAAAAACAATTTGCATGAAATTGCGAGTACGTGGAAAATTAGCTGCACCTCCTTCCCCCGCTCCGTCCGCACTCTTAAGTGCCTCGAAAAAAGTTGCCACCGCTGCCACCTGCCACTTGCCACTTGCCTCCCACATTTTGCTCCCGTCTTGTGCGTTGGGCAAAGCGCATTTTTGCAGTCATTAGAAGACACCTGAAAATATGCAACATAAAAACGACGATGGGGGCCAAAAGTGGTCTGGCCAGAACGAGACTATGAGTCCGCAGGGCTCAAAAACAGGACGAAGGACGAACGCTAAAGTTAGCTAGAAAGTCAACGCAGCTGCTGCTGTTGCTGTTGGGCAATTTTTGCTGCGTTTTGGGTCTGTGTAAGTGGATTATGGCAGAGCTCATGGAATGGGCCAAGGAATTGGCCACAACGCAATGTTGTAAATTTTTGATGCTGCTGCAAATTGAAGCAGCTGCTGCTGCTTCTGATGTTGCAATTCTTGGCTTTAAAGCGTTGCTAATAGCTGGGAAAAGTAACAACAATTTGTCAGCATTATGCAAAAATATTTAATGCCACCATTCTCTCCCCTCTCTGTCTCTGCATCTTTCGTTCTCTATTTTCTTTGTTGTTATTATTGTTGCTGTGCAGTCACCTGTGAAATTTGCCCACTTTTCTTCTTCTTTGTTGTTGGCGGTTGCCTACTTTTGAAATTGGGTCGTCGTCGTCGCCTTTGTGTGTCAGTATGTGTGTGTGGGCGTGGCAGGGGCTCGTCAAATGCCAAACGCAGTAATTGAAAATTAAATGTAATTTTATGGCCAAAGTTAAACATTGGCAACACACAGCCAAGTCTCTGCCTTCAACTCTCTCCCTTCCCTTCGCTTCCCTTCCCTTCCCTTGCCTTCCCTTTCCTCCTTCCCTGCCCACCTTCCCCTTTTCCTGTCTCTGTTTGTGGCAATGAGCCGCCTCGTCTTGTTGCTCGTCGTGTGAACTCGCACAATTGTTGCGGATTTTCGCTGGCGATAATCATAAAAATGAAAATTTTAATAGCGCACACGGCGCGACGTTCTCTTTCCCCCCTTTCCCTTTCCCTTTCTCCTACTTCACTCCTGTTCACAAGGTAACCACATCAACCCCAACCCTCAGCCCCTAGGGACAACACTCCTTTTACCTTTTTTTCTAGCCAAAGCACACGCAATAACACACACACACACACACACACATACAATGCTTACACCTTCTGAGACACGCACACACATACACATATATGCGGGTTTATTGATTTTATATCCCCCGATGTTTTCATTGCATACTTTTAGGCGAGACACCCACAAAATTGCCTTTCTTTCCTTCGTTTTCCAACATGCTCATTAGGATTAGAAAAACCAAACGATACGAATTAAATAACTGCTCATTGTGGTAATAATCTTATATTGGCAACTTCAAATTTGGCTTACACATATAAAAATGTGTTATGTGAGAAAAATGTAAGCAACAATTTGGTTTTAGATTCATTTGCTTTGTAATGCAAATTCTTTAAATATAAATAAAATAAAATAAAATTGTACTAAATGTTTGATTGTAATCTAAATTATAATGAAATATAAGAATAATAAAATAAAATATTTATTTAATAATATTAAATCTATAAAATATTAAATGAATGAATTTAATTTTAAATTGGTTTGCTTTTTAATGCATAATGCATTAAAAAAAACGGGATAAATAAAAATTTTACCAAAAGTTTAATTGTAATCCAAAATGCTGTTGGATTGTACTAAAAAGTAGATATTTAAATAATAATACTAGATAAATGAAATATTAAAATATTGAATTTGATTTTATATTGTTAAATTTGCCATACAAATTGAAAAAAAAATATTATTTTAATTTTTGTTATTCCAATTCTTAAGACAATAATCAAACATATATGAGGTGAAATAATATTAAGAGGATTAAATAGAATTCTTGTAAATGGTCTAAACGTAACGTATTTTTAGTTTGAACCGTTTAGTTTTCTAATAAGTTAAAAAACACCAACCATCAAAAATAATAATTGTACATATGTATATGTATATAATATGATATATAGTATAGATGTAATACTAAAATACACTATACTATTTATACTTGTACTATGTAATCCTCATACTTTGTATTGACGTTTGGTTTAATTTTCATTTACTCTCATTCTAAACATTCTTAAATTTTTACAATCTTAATCTCTATAACTTACCTTGACTTCAAAAAAGTTTTCTCCACAGTTGTCCTTTGTCTAATCCACGTTAAAAATCAAATTTGTTTTAGCTTTCGCTTTGTTTAGTTTAGTTTCGTGAAAATTTGGTCCACGTCTTGAATACTTTAAAAAGTAAACAACTTCAGTGTTGCAAGATGGTTATAATAAATAAGTTTGATATGTTTTGCGATAAGTTTTCTTTCTTTTCACTTCGTTGATATGTTTAGTGATAATTTGTTATAATAAGTTAAGTGTTTGTATAGAATACTCGACTTTGATGTAAAAATTGCTAACAAAACTCGTTTGAAACTTATGTTTTTTTTTATATATTCGTGTATAATTGGTTATAGTTGTAATAGTTATAATTATGTAATTTGTTGTATAATAATTAATTGATATTTGTTGGTAATAACGCTACGTTGACTCTTTGCAAGAGCTCTGATATGTATGCGATAATTAGCACGATTTATTACTTAGACTACAGCATTAATATTAATTTGTTTTTCTTGTTTCTTGGTTAATTAATTAAGCGCTTTGTAAAAGTTTGTAGTCAACTTTTTTTTTGGGGTCCTTCTACATGATATGCTTTTTGCGTTTCCTTTCTCTTTACATCATTTCCTTTTTCGTATTGTTTTGTTTTTGGGTTTTATTCGCCAATTTACATTTTAGCTTTTGATGTTTTGTTTTCGAAAATTAGATTCCACTCTCAAGTTCCACACAAGAAATTTCGTTCTCTTTACACACACTGTGTGCGCGCTCGCTCTCTTCGCAGTAATGCTCCACACCTTGGTGCCTGCTCTACTCCCACTCCCACTTTACTTCTCTCGTGTGTGCTTCACTCTCTCTCTCTCTCGCTTGCTCTCACGCACTCACAAGGCTTTCAGGCGGCAACGGCAGCGGCGTCAGCGACGTCGACAGCGGCGACGGCGACGGCGGCGGCGATTTCTCGATGTGTTTCCTTTTGTGCCTTAGTTTCTGCAATTCCGCTTTGTGTCCACATTCGCTACGTACAACGTAATTTACCGAAAAAAAAACGAAAATACACAAACAACAAACGCACTTTAAAAGTTTACTTTTAGGCGCTTCGCGTCTTTGACGTTTTGTGTTTTATTGAATGTTTTCAATTAGCTTTATTGCTGCTTTTACTTTGCTGCTCTTCTCTCGTTTCCGTTTTTTCGCCTCTTTCGCAACTACTGCGAGTTTCCTTCTTCTTTTGCTGTTGTTCTTGTCGTTCTTCTTCTTCTTGCTCTTCTCCTGGCCGCTGCCGTTGGCCGCCCGCCCACAAATTATACAATCGTCGCAAATAATTTGCGGCTTTCGATTCTTTGTAATATTCGCTTTTTGTACTTATTTTGTTTTACACTCGCGTTGAGATTTATTTGGGGGGTTTTCTTTTTTATTATGTTTGCTGCGATTTATTGCACAATTCAAAATGATACTGAGTTTTCTCGTTTGTCGTTTCGCTGCTGCTGCTGTTCGCTCCGTGTGGCAGAGTCAAAGTGTTGTCGTTTACTCACGAGCTGCTGGACGTTGCCAGCGATGCCAGGCCATGAATTTTTCATGAATCCTTATTAGAGATTTTGCGCCCCCGTCTCGTTGAGATTGCCTTCTACTTCTGTCCGTTGTCTGTTGTCTGCATGTGCGCGCACAGCAGCCAAAAATTGAGAGAGCAGCAACCTCTACAAAATATACGAGTTTTGCCTTTGACTTGGGGATGACTCTGATGTCTCTTCCCTCTCTCCCCACTTCTTCTATACACTTCCCACACCTCACCTGCTCTTGAGCAGCAGCTGAAGAGGCGACCCCAAAGACAGTTGATAAAGCAAATTCCGCTTGAAACATTTCTTTTGCATATTACTTCATCTTTTTGTCTAAGGGTGGCTACTGAATATATGCGAGTAATCAAAAGGGGGTTGCCTGGGAGGCTGTGGGAGCCTTTTGCTCTTCTGTGTGTGTGTGGGGGTTGCATTAACTGTTTATTTTACGCTCTTTTCTTGCTTTCGCCTTTGCACGCTGCTTCGCATCACGGTTTGACATTTGCCTGTGCTCTTGAGCTTGGCAACTCTCTGCTCAATTTGGCTAAGCGCAGGCGCTTGACTTTACGGAGTGTCGCTAGATGGCGCCAGTCTTGCAGTTGGTGGTGTGTCTTGGCTAACGTTGCGAGGTGCTCTAGCGGCAGCAGAGTGTACCCATTAGCTTAGCTGAGAAATGTACCTGCCTGGGAACAGTTTTTTTTATTTGTATAATATTTATTAAATTTATTATTTTTGATGAAGTGTCAAGTGGGATATTAAATTGCAGTAAGTGGAATAATCTTTAGTAATTATTTTTAAATATTTGCAAGTATTTTTTAAGCTAAGTTATGAAAATTTTAGAAAAGCGTTTTAGAAAGAAGTAAAATTCTTGAATGATAAATAGTCTTAGCTCTTTTTCTGGAGCATTTCTGAGATTTACGTTTCGAGGCACAGCTAAAAGCAGCTTCTTAATAAGTATAATCAGATGATGTACGATTGCCTTGCACTCTTTGGATTCTTCCATTAGCTCTCAGCTCTCAGTTTTTGCCTTCCCATCTCCCATTAATTGTGACTCTACCAACATCTGTTGGCCTCCCACTCTGGGGGCAGTTGTTGTCCTGCTGCCTGCCTGCTTGCCTGCTGTCCTAGCACAAGCATTTTTCGGTAACATGAAAATCAATAAAAAGCTCAATGACGTCAGTCGCGTGAATTCACACACACACATATACATATGCACTGCTGTCTATGCTCAAGATGAATACTCCGGCTGCCGCTGGCAAAGTGAGCTGCGTACGAGTCGCAAAAGGACACCCGCAGGATCCGTCGTCGTCGGCTGACAGCGTAGCGCAAAGGATATGCGAATCGCATTCATTCGGCCTGTCCCCGAAGATGTTGCACGTGAGCCGGCCAAAAAAAAAAAACATAAAATGAAGAAGAAAAGTTTCATCAGCAAATGCTGAAGTTAACTCACCCACTCACCAAAAAGAGGGGCGAAGGGGAAGCGGGGAACGATGAAGTGAAGATTCTCTGGTGCTAACGCCGCATGACAATTTTCGCTAAATCACATGATAGCTGCGCGATAAGCAGGCAGATAAAACCGACAACAGCAGCAACAACAACAACAACAACGAGGAACATCGACTAAGTAATTTTGAATATGCACTGGGTAACAATTCTGTTTTTTTTCTGTTTATTTCCTTCGTTACTTCTCTCCGTCTCATTCACTCTCATTCATTTTTTCGGCTGCTTGCGCCAATCCCCGAAAGTATGCTGCAATATTTTTATGTGCACGTGCTGTGTGCAAAGTATTTTTGGCGTGCCGCATTTTTATGCTACCAGCAAATAAAAAAAAAAAACACAAAAAACAGAAAAAAACGAGATAGAAAATGATCCAATTTTAGAATAAATCTCGTTTCCCATTGATAAATGGTTCAACTGGCAAACGAGAGAAATGACTAAATGTTGAAATTTATATGGCAAGGTTTCTGCTTTAAATTCTTGTCTGTCATCATCAATGCGGGATGTTCTCAATTTCACTGCAAATGAAAGTGAGAAAGTTTGAAGTAAAGTTTGTGAAGAACTGAATAGTTGGCTGTAAAGAAATGAATATGCTGCAATTTTGGTTTTTAAGAAAATTTGGCAAAATTCTGCCGAATGCGATTTTTGTAATCGGGACTCCAATTAAAAGACTTTAAAGAGAAGAGAAAATAGAATAGTAAATGAGAAGTAAATAATAAATTTGATGTTCTGTGTTAAGCATTGAGAATTGCTGCCGAAAGCTTCTAAAGAATAGAATAGTTTAGCAATAAATGAGTAAGCTGTAACTTTGGTTTGTAAAGTCTGTTTGCTATGTGAAATCTTAGCAAATTGAAAAAACCAATTGAATTTAAAAACCTTTTAAATTAAAATCAGGAGTTCAAATGACAGACTCTAAGGAGTACATACATATGTATAAATCTCATAAGATTTTCAATTCCAGAAATGCATCCTCGACATTTTTAATATATACGAAAATTTAATTACAAAACTGATTATCTAACCGGGATATTCTCAATTTCACTTGATGAAATCGAAATGAAATACTATAGAGGAAGTTTATTCTAAAAACCATAAAGCACAAAAGGTTTATACAGGAAAAAACGAATATGCTATCAATGTAGGTCCTAAGAAAACCGAATCATGAAATTATTTTCAATGTGAAGCATTGGCGAATTGCTGCAGAAAGCGATTTTGGTAAGCATTTGTGATAAACTCTACAAAAAACATGAGCATAAAGAGGACAAAAAATAGACTAATGATAATGTTGTGAATATGCTGCAAGAAAGTAAATCTGGTCTAAGTTTGAATATTCTATGTAAAACGTTGGCGAATTTCTGGAGAAAGTGATTTGCAAATCATTTAACTTAAAAATGCAGAACTACTTATAAAAAGAACTCTGAAAAGTATAAATCCCGAAAAGACTTGCTGTTCAACAAATTGATGTTCCACAACTTAAGTTTAAAAATGTATTTGTTGAAATCGTTATTCCTTGAAAAAAAAACTGACGAATTGCTTCAGAAAACGATTTCGGAGTTATAAATCGCGACTTCAAGTGAAAGACTCCACATGTATTTCTCTTTGTTTATTCATAAATTTCAGAAAGATTTGTCAATCATAAATTGCATGAATGTTTAATTTATATCAATATTGAATAACAAAAATAATATTTTAAGTGAAACATTGACGATTTGCAATAAAAAACCGCAAAAAACACGATCATAAAGAAGACAAAGAAGAGAATTAAAATAAGGTAATGAATACGCTGCAACTTTATTCACTATTCAAGAAATTAATATTCCGCAACTTAAGCTTAATTAATTTTTAAATCGATTTACTTTACGAGACATTGGCGATTTGCTGCCGAAAGCGATTTTGGAAACCATTTTACGAAAAAAAACCGCAAAAAACACGATCAAAAAGAAGACAAAGAACAGAATTATAATAAGGTAATGAATACGCTGAAACTTTATTTACTATTCAAGAAATTAATATTCCGCAACTTAAGCTTAATTAATTTTTAAATCGATTTACTTTACGAAACATTGGCGATTTGCTGCCGAAAGCGATTTTGGAAACCATTTTGCGATAAAAACCGCAGAAAACATAAGCAATAACAAGCATGGAAACAGGAACAGGAACAAACAGTCACTGCGGCAAAATAACAGCAACAACATGAGTAATAATAATAACAACAACAACATTGACAGCAACAGCAACAACAAGAGCGACAACAACAACAACATGGCATAATATACACTTGAATTTTATGAATATGCAACATCAACTTTGATGTTAATGTTTGGCAGCATGCGACACAGAGAGCTTCAAGTTAGAGCGAGAAAGGAAGAGAAAGAGAGAGAGGAAGGGGAGAGAGTTGGAATTTAGGGAGAGAACGAGTTGGGAAGAAGGAAAAAACACACACACACACACATACGTTTATTAACGCATTTAGTTTGTAGTAGGTGTTAAAATTGCACATGAAATATGAAAAGGCAGAGTCTTAAGGGCAGCAGCACTCAGATTGTTGTCCCCCCTCTTCCCCCTTTGCTCCCACCCTCCTTTGGTTAACGCTCACGCAGCGTGAGCATTAGGGGCATGGTTAATAACTCCCTTGGCCTATTCTCACCACGAGAGCGAAGAGAGAGCGTTAAATTTTCGGGAGCAAGAGAGCAAAGTGAATGTTGCTCGCTCTCTGTCACTCCAAGGCGTTCGCTAGCACGCTGTCTCGCTCTCTCTCGCGCTCGCTCTCTCTTTGGCACTCGTGGGTGGCTCGACTCGACGACACTTGAAAGCTCAGACGTCTGTTGGCTTCAGTTTGCAGTTCAGTTCAGTTTCAGTTTCAGTTTTAGTCGTTGTCGTGTCGTGATGTCGTTGCCGTCGTCGTCGTCGTTGTTGTAGTCGCAGCAGGCAGCAGCAGCAGGCAGCAGCAGCAGAAGAAGAAGCAGCAGCAATCGTCGCGCGCATAGTACAACAACAAAACAGCAACAGCAACAAACAAAATAGCAGCAGCAACAACAACAGCAACAACAACAGCAGCAACAACATCAATAATAATAATACAACAAAATAATACTAAATAGTAACAATAGAGAAGAAGAAAAAGAAAAACGGAAAAGAAGCGAGGCAAATTGCGCATATGGAATGCACATAAGGGCGCACAGCCTTATAGATATACACACACACAGACACAGCTACGCACACGCACACAACACACATATGTGTAGGTGCAGAACACACACACACACATACATAGAGAAACAGAGAGATGTCTAAGTCAAACTAATTGTGATTTAAGCTAAACAACAAACAACAACTCGTAACAACAACAACAACAACAACTGAAACAACAATAGCAACTACAACAAACAACAACTATTACAACAATAAACAAGCAAACATAGTGTGTACTCCGAAATAAAAAAAAAAAGAAAACGTAAGGCGAAATTCATTTTTCATTGCGCTTTTCATTCTTTTATTTTCCTTTTTTTATTTTTTGGTTGCTTCACTCTCTTCGTGTTTTTTTCTGTACACACAACACCACGCAACCCCCGTCCCCGAAAAAAGCCCCCACCTGACCTCCCTCCGCCTCCA
The DNA here is from genome assembly GCF_009650485.2 of Drosophila albomicans. Taxonomy (NCBI): domain Eukaryota; kingdom Metazoa; phylum Arthropoda; class Insecta; order Diptera; family Drosophilidae; genus Drosophila; species Drosophila albomicans. The sequence goes on from NC_047631.2 coordinate 24,732,795, forward strand.
CCTCGTCAGCGAACCAACCAAAAAAAAATATATAAAAAAAATACAACAAAAAAAGTGAAGCAAAGGAAGAAAAACCCAACCCAAAAAGCAAGCGAACGCTCTTCGTTTTTGTCGTTTTTAGTGACTGAAAATATGTGATTTTAATAAAGGAAATAAATTCAAAAATCCGTATTGAATTAAAGTAAAATAATTAATCGAACAAAATGAAATAAACCTCAAAAACAATTATGTGCGTGAGTGTGTGAGTGTGTGTTTTTTTTTTATTCACTTACACTGACACACTCGCTGTGATAAGTTCACCACACACACACACACACACAGAGCAAACGACAATGAGAGCTCCCCCTCCCACCAAAAAATAATGGAAAGAAAAAAAAAACAACAATGCGCAATTCTCGCAAAACACACGCAAAATGTTAACTGTCAACTGCCAAAGCGCACAAAACAAAGTTGGCAGCTCTCTTCCACACACACACACACACACACTCAGCGCGCTGACGTCTAATGGCAAATTGCTGTGTGCTGTGTGTGAGCTACAACAAGTTGCAGTTAGACACAATAGACGACGCTCTCACGCTCAGTTCGCTCACACTGCGTGTCACACGGTGCGTATGAGCAATGTATGCAAGAAGAACAATGCGAGTGCATCAAGAGTTATCTGTGTGTGTGTGTGTGTGTGTGTGTGTTTTTTATTGGCCTGTTAAAGTTCTGACCCACCAAGACAATTACCCAGTATTTTCGAACCCAGTATTTTTGCCCAACATAATTACTTTAGAGCTCGACGCTCACAGACGGCAAACGCAGCTCGTTGAAGTTTGGCCAGCGACACGATTTCTAAGTTCTACACAATAATTTTAGTTCTAAACAAAGAGAAAAAAAATATGCAATAAATCAAGTTCTTTCAGTTCTGAAACATTCAGCAAAAGTGCATTGTAAATATCTAAACACAAAATACGAAACAAAGTATAACAAAAAAAGAATGCAAATCTATTGTGCAATAAAATATCTACAAATACTTATGTACAGCTTCGCTTTTCTATGCAACAAGCAACTTGCAACAACTGTGTAAGCAACAACAACAATAATAATAATAATACTAATAATAATTCTAATCACAAACATCAGCAACAATTTGAAATAAAACAAACAACGTTCTACAAATTCAACTTACTTTTCTAATGCAAAATACAAAAATACAAATTTGAAACAACGAATGAATAAACAACGCCGTTTACAAACATAACTTACAACCAAGAACAACAACAACAACATTATGAATATATGTAAGTTTATTAAATGGTATTTCAATATTTCAAATTCGGTTATTGATTAGATAAATTTATGGCAAATATTCCAATATTTAAAATGCATTTTCTTAATACATAAATTTATTGCAAATATTGTGAAATTTCAAAGAGAATTGTTTACCAACATCTTTAGTATTTCATCGATATACTAAATATATATATATATTGCGGTATATTGTTTGGTATATTGTCAAGAATATTACCGCTCTGTTTTGCTTTTACACCATATGAGTAGCGTGTAGCTTTCTTACTTGTTTAACAATATCATTTTTATGAAACTCTTCATAGAAATAAAGGTAGAAAAAAATGAGTTTTTATGAAATTCTTCTTTTGTAATATATTATGAAATTCGTCGAAAAGCAAACTCTTCGAATTCGTTTATAAAATGTTTTCAATTAAAAAGACTTGCGAAATTAGTTTTACAAAATTCTTGGAATAAAAAATTCTTTGAAATTATTACTTTTATAAAATAAGTTTTACGAAATTCTTTCAGTAAAACAACTAAGGAATCTGGAGTCGAGTGTAATTGACTGTAAGATACTTGTTACCCATTTTATATAAAAGCAAAACAATGTAATTTAATAATATAATATATCAACTACTTGAATGACTTCCTAATTGAAAAGTTAACAGACTCTTCAAGTAATTGAAATTGTGTTTAATAAAATATAAATGTATTATTGCGATCCATAATTCACAAGATAATTTTAGTTAAAGATTCTGTCAATTGATAATACAAATAATACCATTGTCATTACCAAACAACCTAATACTAAAGTATACCAAAAACTACACTTCGTATATTGATAAAGTACAACATTTAAAATATACTACAGAGTACAAAATATACTAGATTGCCAGCCAAAGTAACGAATTCACCATTGTTTTTGGCGTTTTTCTATACAAAAGTATTTCTTAAATAATTAAAATCATCTTTATTTGATCGATGACATTTTTATACATGCTGTCATTCCTTATATTCTTCCATCATTTATTCTATGCAACTTTTAACATTCTTAAAGTTTTAAAGTCGTAATAAATCTAAAAATTATCTTTCATTAAAGTTGTCTTTTTAGAAGTTTTGGCTGCTTCAATAAAAAGTAATGCAAAAGCAGCTGCAACGAAAGTTAGGCAAATACTTTTTGGTACTCTCAAAAATAAGAAATCTTTCTTTTCTTTCTTTTATCGATGCATTTAAAAGAACTGAAGTAATATAGTTTTTAGTTCTCAGCTAATCTGTAATATTAAGTTACCAAAAATGAGCTTGAAAATGAAAACTAAAGCAAACAGAGCAAACAAAAAACCACGAACACAATGCGAACAATGACCAAAAGATTTGCAACAACAACAACAGCAACAGCAAATCGGCGACTGCCTCAAATGTCATTGCTTTCGATATTGTTGTTGTTGTTCTCGTTGTTGTTGCTGCTGTTTACTGGCCAATAATGAGACAGTGGGATGGGAGGATATGACAACAGGGCTGCATTGATGGGCGGCAAATTTAATTAAAAGGTAAACTTGTTAAGCAAAAGGGACGAGCAACAACAGCAGCAAGAATAATGGCAACGCCAATGATAACAACAGCAACAACATCAACAGTAACAACAACAGCAACAACAACAGCAACAGCAACAACATGACGACGACGACAGTAGCAACAGGCAGCTATTGAATCGATTTTACTGCTAGTTTACTGCGCTGTCAACTCAAAATGGCAAACGTCACGAGGCAAAACAATATCAACAATGACTGCAAAGCATTTGCAAAGAAAAGATTGACTGCAAGATACCCTTTTTTAAGATGAGAAATTAGGCAACATAATAAAATACTAGCAAGAAAGCTGCTATTGAGTGTCCTCGACTGTGAGATACCCTTTATCCATTTTGAATAAATGCAAAACATTGAAGTATTAATTTCAAAATATACCAAATTAATATACCGCAAGCTATATTTGATATATTGAAATAGTTCTATATTAAGAATATACCATAGAGTGCAAATATTCCAGATTGTCAGCCCATACAAAAGAATTTTTTATTTAACTTCTACAATTTTTACCAGAATTTTCAGGAATCATAAAAACTAAAGTTATTATTGTATGAACCACAATTCGAAACTCTTGCTTAAAAATTACCGAAAAGAAATTCTGTTTATCAATTGAAAACTATTTAGAAATATTAAATATTATGCAAAGGTTTAACAATTATTTACTTCTTAGCTATTTTTTATCAACAGTGAATTAAAAATACTTAATTTAAGGTTACTGAAAGTATTTTTTAGCAGTTCAATTGCCACAAGCCAGTTTTAAAGATATAAGAACAATGGGAAAAAAGTATTCAGAAAGATTTGTCTAATATTCATAAGTTTCTTACAATGTTTAAGGGAAAGTATTGCTATAAAATTTGGCCAATCATTAAAAGTTAGTATAAAAGTTAGCACTTATGAAAAATGGTTATATTTGTCAGTAATAAACTCAATAGATATAAAAACAATTTAGGAATAAGTAAATCTCATCATCATCATCAATTATCAATCATCATCATCTGTTCTTTATTCATGAAAAGTAGTTAGAAATATTTGGATAATATTCAAAATTTGATTTAAGGCCTTCAAGAAAGAACTGCAGAAATGTTTGGCGTGTATTTAAATTATAATTTAGTATATTATAATTTATTATATATTAGATATTTCATATATTTAAATATATGTTAGAATAAGAGACAATACCTTTTCAAAAATAATTAGTATGTTTCATTGCACTACTAGAATTCATTAATATAACAAACGAAATTTACCACTCAAAGTACTTTCGATATACCCGCCTCGTGTGCAAACTTACAGGGTATAAGGGGTCAGCAATTGAGTGCTGTGACTGTCGGTTGCCCTGACAAATGACAATGATGACGACACGCGACGGGGTCCTTTATAAAAAGGGACACACTACAACGACGACGACGGCGACGGCCACGGACGTCATAAATGTTTGACAATGCACACGCGGCGTATGAGTAATAGAAAAAAGCTCTTCTTTCGACTAGGAATCATCTTCCCCTTCCCCCACTCTCCCACACTCCACATCGGTTCACGCCAAATGGCAACATCAATGTGGGAGCTCTTCTGTGCCCTTTGTCTATGTTTGTGTGTGTTCGTGTGTGTGTGGCCAAGCTTGTTAAAATTATTGAGGCAAGGAGGCGCTTCCCAACGCCCACGGCATCTTTATTGTTGCTGCTGCTGGTGCTGTTGCTGTTGCTGCTGGGTTCAATGGGTGCATAAAATTGCTTTTTGTTGCCCCATGTCATCGTTCGCTTTTTGACATTTTCACTACATTTACAATGCCAGCTGCCAGCAAAACAACAGTGGAGACAATTTTTGCTCTCTGTTCATTTAGTTGGCCAACTTTCAGTTAGTCTCTCTCCCCGAGTCCCGTGCCCCATTCCGGTCTGCAGTCAATGTTTGCCGCTGGCAATTGACAAGCTTTGTATATATACTTTTTTCACTCATTGTTCTCGCATTTGTTTTCTGTTAATTGCATGGAAATTGTGCGAACAATTGCAAAAGTTGCACAGGAAACGAAGAAACGTTGTTGCATTTGCCACAGCTCCTGCTTTTTTTTTTTTTTTGTGTTTGCCCTTTGTGTGTGCTAGAGTGTGTGCCCAGAGTGGTGCAGTGTGACCAGCTGTGGCGCGGGACGGCAATAAATTGCTTGTACTGGGCAAAGTAAAAATACACAAAAAGTGTTGCCTACTTTTTGGGGTCAAAAAAAATGAAAAATTATAATTACATGCATGCAAGCAACAACAACGAAAAAAAAGGCTGCAATGCCCCATTAGCTTGGGGTTCAACAGAACTCGGTTCGTCAGTCTAATGGCAACAACAACAACAACAAGTACAACAACTGCAATAACATCAGCAACAACATCAGCTACAACAACAACAAATACGGCCAAGTCATTGGCTCTTTTATAGTTTTGGCTTTGGCTTTGAGCTGCAGCCGCAACAGCAACTTGGCCACGTTTTTCTTTTTAGCTGTGCCAAGAAACGACACACACACACACTCACACACACACACTCATGAAGTGAGTGCATTGCTCTCGGCGTTGTTGAAAATGACGCCATGAAATTTATCTGCATAAATTTGCGATCGTGAGGGCGATGACGCCGTCGTCGTCGTCGTCGCCTCCGCCTTTGCCTCCGCCGTCGTCTGACGTCACCAAACAGCAAAAGCAAATGCAAAAGATTAAGAACAGTTTGCAAGAACAAAAAATTGTTGCAGAATTAGCATTTGTGTGTGTTGACAGCTTAGACACAGTTGAGGCTGATAAATGACCCCAAGAAAAACTTCCAGTTACCAAGCGGGAGCAACAACTAAACAACTCTCCAGCTATTTGCAACAGTTGCCACTTTGGCATTTAATAAATTTGCAAACTAAATTGCGACTAACAAATGCGGTCTAAAGCCGAGGGCTGTAATACTCTTCATATGATTATTTGTTAAGCAAAATGTATTAAAAGTTTTTTGCATTTATAGTTTAAAGTTTAATCTATTCAATGATTAAACGATATATTCAGCTCTCTGTAAGAAATTATTATAGGTAGATTAAATTTCGCGCTCCTTATTTTCTTATAACAACGCTGCAAAATGATTTTTTAATGAGAAGTTAAAGACGAAGTCAAAGAATGAAATGTACATCCTGTTCTTCCTTTCTCTTCATTCTGAAATTTTACAACGTTCCAAAATGATTAGTATAGCAAAAGGTATTAAGAGTTTGGTTCATTAAAAAGCTGAATTTGAACTTCCTCTTAAATTTTTATGTTTTATTCATCACGCAATTTAGTTTCTATTTCAAATTTCTCATTCCTCCGAAGTATAACTATAAACAAAAATGATTTTTAGTGTAAAAGAGTGTTTTCTAATGAGTTGTTAAAGAAGATATAACATAAAAGACTCCAAATAATATCCTGCTCTTCATCATACCTTACTTTTCATTCAGAAACATAGCAACGATACAAAAAGATTAGAAATGCAAAAGGCATTAAGGTATTCATTATGAAGTTCAAGTTGAATAGGAAAACTAAAATTTAACTCCCGTTTTTATATTCATCACGCAGTTTAGCTTCCACTTCAAACTTCTCATTCTTTATTTTCTTTTCATTCAGAAAAGTTACGTTATGTGGGTTGAAACATAAGCTTAAGCTGCAGTTGCAGTTGCATACTATAATTAAGCCTTTTAGTAATGGACGTGAAGAGCTCGTAATTCCAATTAACACAGCATTAAAATTAGTTTGTTAGCTGCACAAAATAAGTTGAGAGTTGTGAATTGTTAGTTTATTACGCTTAATGAGGATGTAAGACAAATATTATACCCCATTATGGAGGTATTAATCAGAGGTATTAAGGCAAGGGGAAAAGTTTTGCGGTTGCACTGGCAAATCACAAAATGCTCTCAAACAAAGTGTTGAGGCGATGGCTGTGACTGTGACTCTGACTGTGGCAGCTGCTTGCCAAATGTGGAATGGAAAATGGGAAAATCAAGATGAAAATGTAAATGAGAATGAGAATGAGAATGGGCTTATTTCAGGAAAAGCTTTTGCATTTTGACCTTTTGGTTTTTGTGGTTCCTTCACATTGCTTCTTCTTGTGCTTCTTGTTGTGTCGTGACCAGAATCAAATACCAGAACAATTCCCTCATTCCAGTTTTTAGTCGCTGCCGCTGTCGTTGCAATTGCTATTTCATTTCTGATTGCTAATTGAAAGTGTCAATTAGGGGGTAAGCTGAGAGAGAGTGTTGCATCTCCATCTCCTCCCCCCCACCGTCTTCTTCGTTTTTCCCAGACTGAACTTTCACATTTATCAACACGGTTGCGCCTGGATGTGCGCGAGAGTACGACGGGGCGTATGCGGCGTATACGTTATGTGCAATAACCTTGGTTAATAAAATAAGTAAGAGGCTGGCTTATGGCTGGCTGACCTCTTCGGTCCATGCTTTGCTCTTCGCTGCTCTGCTCTGCTCTGATGCATCCTGCACTTTTCATTATTATTATAATTTATCCTTGTCCCTTTTTAGCTTTTGCTTGGCGGTCGCTTGGGGCTTATGCTTACTTTTTACTCTCGTCGCTTGCTCCTTTGCATTTTATTCTTTTAAATTTTTACTTGCATATAGTTTTTGTTTGCTTTGTGTTGAGCGTTTTGATTGCGTTTTGCTCTAGTTTGCTGTGGCAAAGCGTAAAGAAACCACGCACAAAAATAAATACTGGGAAATTTTTTGATTTTGTTTTTTCTTCCCTTTTGCTGTCTCTCTCTCTCGCTGTCGCAGTCACTCATTCTCTCTCTCTGCGCGTAGTGTGGTGAATAGTTAAACCAACTCTCTTTTGAACATTGCTCTCTTGTCCCTTGCTCCTTTGCCCTTTTTGGTTGCCACCACCCTTGAAGTGCTCCACAGTCACTCCATGCATTGTTAACCCCGTGCATTTTAAAGTTTTTCACTCCAATTTAACAACAATTTTGCGATTGACAAATCTTAGGGAAATTGTTCTATTTTCGCCTGTAAAATCTGTGACTATCTGCAGTTCCTTGCGCCATCAAATAGTCACTTAAGCCCCACATAACTCCCAGTGCAGCCATCAATTTTGCATGTGTGTGTGTGCATATGTCTCTGTATCTGTGTCTGTGTTGTTGTATCTGCTGCATTTGCTGCATTATCAATTCATGAGCCATGGCAGCTGAGCTGAGCTGCCAACGACACGAGCTGGCCAAAGCAGGCCATAAACACCCAGGATTTTATCTCGACCCAACCATAAGACTATCTTTTCCTCCTCCTTGCACAGTTGTCTTAAGGCGACTGATATACAGTTGGAAAGAGAAGCGAAAGAAACGTAAATATTTATGAAATTATTTTTACTTCTGTCTGAAACTTGGCTTAAAGTCTGAAATATGTGTTGCACAAATGCCACAAGTAACTTTCCAGTTTATGATTGCATAGACTGCATTTTCCTTACTGCTGCTTTGCTTGTCTGCTATTATTAAATATTCATTTCATATTTTATTTAGCTGCTGTCTTAGCAATTTCTCTTATTATATCAAAATTTTTCGTATCAGCAATTCTACATATTTTATTTGGAATTGAAGGCAGAATTGATGGCAAATTGTGCGCAGTATTTTTATAAGGGCAGCATTTTCACTATATTTAGAATGTTTGATAGAAAAATAGCTAATTATGTGAAGGAAAATAAAATTCGTGGATCTAGAAATGTTGCCAAAAAAAAAACCTATTTTAATTATGTGCTATCAGGAAGTGTATTTAACAGAATGTAGAACTTCATCGATATGCCAAATATTACCTTCGTATATTTAATAGTGGATACAACAGAATGTTAATAAATATACCATATATGGCCTTCGGTGTATTTTAGTATTTTTGGGTATATTATTTGAACTTTTTTTTTCATAATGTATGTAGCAGAATGTATATATATATATACATTAAAATACCCTTTTTTAGTGAAAGTAGAATGTTAATCGATATACCGAATGTGGTCTTCGGTATATTTTAGTATTTTTTGGGTATATTATTTGAACTTTGTATATTTTATAATATATGTAACAGAATGTAGTATACCAAATACGACCTTCGGTATATTTTAGTATGGTTTAGGTATATTATTTGGTATATTTTAATACCGTACTTTTAGCTTTTCACAGTTGAGCACACTCGACAGTTGCTTTCTTACTTGTGGATTAGAAATATTTGGTGGTGATTATGGAACAGATTTGTTTTGAGCAAAGATTTGAATATAAAAAGAAAATTTTAATATGCATTTGTTTCGCATATTTTCGTTTTATTTTATAAAGAACTTAATTACCTTAAAGCACCATTACCTTTTAATAATAAACAGACAATTATCATAAACAAAATTAAGGATCTTTAATATAAGGAACTTTTCATATTCATCTATAAATGAATTAAAATATTATTTTGCAAAAATGTGCCTAAGTAAATCCTTTGAATCAGCATTAACTTTTAATATAAAATTGATTAGAACTTTAAACAATAATTAGCATCTTTCGCATAGCTGAGAAGAAAAAGAGAGGGAGAAATTTTCCATATTTGTTTGACTTTTTTTCCTAAGAAAGTAATTACTTAAAATAAGCATAAACTTTAAATACAAAACTGATAATAATTATAGAAAATATTTTAGAACTTTAAACTCTTCTCTTAATTTAAATTCAAGTCTTTCCTCTCCAAACTGCAGTCTAATTTCTCTCGTCGCTGCATTGTTGATGAGGCTGGCCACCAAATTGCTTCTGAAGCTGATGCTGATGTTGTTTTGCTCTCTGACCTGCTTTGAGGTGCTGCAGTTGTTTGTTGGCAGATGCTTGATGGGGTAGATGGTAGATGGGGTCGATATCCTTTTAATACAAGTTTGTATTTATGCCTTAAGCAGCTCAAAGCTGAAATCTTTTGCTCAACATAAATTGCCTAATGGCTTTTCATTTCAACGTTGGGATCTAAGGCAGCCAGCCTACTTGGCTGTGGAATAAGTTAATTCTGAAGTGCAAAAGCCGCATTTCAATCTGCATACAAGGGAAACACACACACACATGCATCGGAAATGAGGCGCATGAAAGGCTCTTGCTACAGTTTCCTTATCCTGCAGCTGCATTTCCTACCCCTTCCTCTCCCTGCTCTTCTCTCCTCTCCTCTCTCTTCAATCACTCTGCCATTCTTCGCACTCTGCGTGAAGTGCTTGCTTCCGCTTGCATTTTGCATTGCAGCGCCGCAACGAACAAGTTTGTCAACATTAATAGCTGCAACGCCACCTCAACATCACTCTCTCTTTCTCGCTCTCTCTCTCTCTCTCTCTCTGCCCCTCAAGTTGCATCGTGCGTCTGTGTATGTGTGTTTGTGTGTGTTTATGTAATGGCCTCGTGTATATTTTCGCATTTTATACGTGCGTCACCAGGTCAACCGCAACCAACAACAGTCCGCAACAACCCTTTTCATCACCCACCCCCCGCTCCGCCCCCTCTTGTCCCTCCACATCCCACGGGGCACGCATCCTGCTGTGGCTTGTTGTTTGTTGCCTCAGCACGTTGATGACCATAAATACAATTACACATGTTTGCATTGTCACCCTTAGCACAAATGCCTCTCCTTCCTTTGCCATCCCCCAACCCCCCAACCCCTCTGAGTTCTCCCTCATGCTCTGCACATTTGCACGATCTCGTTAAAATTCTCATTTCCGTTTAGAAGGCACCAAAGTTGTTTATATATTTTTCGAATTTGGCATGTGACTTTTAATTAAACTGCAACAGCAAAATAGGAAAAAAAAGTGTTGCCTACTTTTCAGCTGCAATTAGATTTTGCACTTTTCTAACTAAATTTGCGCCTAATTGAAAATTGTCAGCAATATATGCGCTATGCTCTGCAACCAGTTTATTGATAATATAGGTCAAGCCTTAATGCAAAATGCAAGCAATATTAATAAATGAGAAAATTGTCACGAGTGATACAGGCAAATGGAAACCGAAAAGAAACAGTTTGATAAAATGGTCAAATTCCTTTTTTTAGTATTTCTTTTGAGTAAATCTGTAATTAATATATATTGTATATTCCTAAAACGTTCAATTAAATAATCAATTGCCCAAATATGAAGTTCTGTATAAATATATACAAATATATATAAATATTTTCCTAAAAAGTTCAAGTTCAAATGAATATTAAATTAAATTAGTTATTAATTTTTAATAAAATTTGGTTATTTGTATATTTCACACATGCTTAAATTCATTTTACATTTATAGTATTTTTATTAGATTAGTATTATTATGTAAATATACCATATATAGGCGATGGTATATTTTTTCATTTTGATATACTAATTTGGTGTATTTTCGGAACAATATCCCACTATTTTGCTTTTATTAAAAATTAATAGCATGCGATACCTTCTTCATGTATCGGCATATTAATATTTTTAGTATTTTTATTAAAAATTTGTGGCAGATGTTACCTTCTTCCTATATTGGTATATTAATATATCAAATACATCATTCAGTCTATTTTTAGTATTTTTATTAAAAAAAAAATTGTAGCATGTGTTGTCTTCTTCCTATATTGGTATATTAATATACCAACCCCATCATTCGGTATATTTTTAGTATTTTTGCATATTAATTTGGTGTGTTTAGATTCATTAAAAATAGGTCACGCGTAACATCTCACAGACTGACACAATCGACTGTAGCTTTCCTCCTTGTCACTAAATAACATAACTAATAATAAAATGTTGTCTCTCTCTCTGTTTTCTTTGCAGTGCTGACTACTGAAAATCTTCTACTAAAATAGCGGGTGCTTTAAAATCTATTAACAACACAAAATGGCTGCGAAACCGAATGTGCTACAGGAAAAAACATTTGAACTGCAACCACAACAATTACAACAACAACAACTCATCGCAACAACAACAACAACAACAACAGAAACAACCGCGACCAGCAGCAAAGTTCGACAGCGTTTTACTCGAACGCTGCAAAAATGAAACAGAAACAGAATCGAGGCATTGTTGAAAGAATTATACAAATGTTGCTCTCAATATGAAAGCCACCTAAAGAAAATAGCAGCAAAATAACACGGAAGACAACGACCTTATCAAGGTCAAAGTGCAACACACACTCACACACACATACACCCACATACACAACACTTCCACACACACCCACTCACAACCACACACACACACACACACAAAGAAATGTGTTAAGTGCGATGCAAACTGCAAACTGATCCGTGAAAAGGTTCAACGAATTTCTTAAAGTCTAAAGAAAGAAAACCAAAAAAAAAAATAAAGAAACCAACAACAAAAAATCTAATAAAAATTCTTTAATACCAAAAACAAAACAAAAAATACTAAACAAAAAGTAAAATTTAGAAATTTGCTCTGTGATTTTCTATCAGAATGGTTTAATAATCCAAATAATATTAATAACTAATAATAATAATAAAATAATAGAATAAACGAATACAAGAATTCATAAATTATTATATTTATAAATATTGCCTAATTGCATTCAAAAAATAAATTATTTAAGAACGAGAAGCTTTAAATTTCCCAACACAAAACCAAAAAACCGAAAAACAACTAAAATTCTATATACATAAAACAAATAAAATATAAAATTTAGAGGCAAACTAATTAGTGCAACTGCAATTAGTATTTATGTGCAAAGCCAACGAAACAACATAAACCACATACGAGTTCAAGTTCGAGTTCGAGTTCCAGCATTTCAAGTTGCATTTGTGGCATTCATATCGCGAGTCCAGCTGAACTCCGCCCCCATCCCTTAGTAGCCATGGATGAAATGCCAGATTTGTCGCATCTGACGCCGCACGAGCGCATGCAGATTGAGAATGTGCTCATGCGGCAAAAGCAGGAGGAGGAGAAACAGAATGAGATAATGCGGTGAGTAGAACATGCTTATTATTGTTATTGACATGCTAACTATAGTACAAAATAATATAATAATTAAAAGTAGGGAGTGCTAGCAACTAAGGCCATTAACTAGAACATACTCAAATATTTCTCAAATAAAGATAACATCTTAAAAAAAATTGCTTCAGTCAATTATTTGTTGGACCAAAGACCTATCAAGAATTCAAATTTAAAATTTAAAAATAAGAAGTAATGGAAAAAGAGTATTTATAAAAAATAAATGCATTTATACTGAAATTATGAAGTTTTTAAAATTTATTTTTAGTATTTCGAACATTTCTCTCATTTTTTCTGTTTTTTTTTTTTTTTTTTTTTTTTTTTGAAGATAAGGAACTATGTATTTTTCAAATTTATATATATACCAATTATACATTTTGGTATATTTAAGTATTTCTTTGCATGTATTTATTTTGTATATATGCTAGTAATATATCGATATACCAAATATAGACAGTATATTTTGTATTTCTTCGATATATTAATTCGGTATATTTTAAGAATACTACAGCAATGTTTTGCTTTTATTGCATAGTAGTATAGAATATTGATACACCAAATATATAGTATATTTTGTATTTCTGAAATATATTATATCGGTATATTTTCAAAATAATACCGCAATGTTTTGCTTTTATTGCAAACGAGTAACGTGTATCTCATTTGTAGTATAGTATATTGATATACCGAATATAGATAGTATATTTTTCGGAGATATATTAATTCGGTATATTTTAAAAATAATATCGCAATGCTTTGCTTTTATTACAAACGAGTAACGTTTGTAGTATACAGATATGCCAAATATAGATAGTATATTTTTCTGAGATATATTAATTCGGTATATTTTAAGAGTAATTCAGCAATGTTTTGCTTTTATTGCATACGGGTAACGGGTATCTCATTTGTAGTTTAGTATATTGATATACCAAATATAGATAGTATATTTTGTATTTCTGAGATATATTATTGTATTTAGTATAGTATATTGATATACCAAATATATATAGTATATTTTGTATATCTTCGATATATTTATTCAGTTTATTTTACGAATAATATAACGGGAATAGTATATAGATATACCAAATATAGGTATATCGGTATATTTTAAGAATAGTACAGCAATGTTTTGCTTTTATTACAAACGGGTAACGGGTATCGCATTTATAATATTTGTTTTTGTAATAAATATTCCAAAGCCAATACTTAAAGATGAAGGAATTCCAATTGTGAAAATGTGCTTTGAGTAAACGAGCCACTGGCCAAGCTCTTCCATTTGTACTGACGGTTGAGTGACTCCATCTTTGAGCTGTGCGAACTCTCCACGCAATTCAAATAGTTTTCACGCACAAAGTACTTGTAGTCCGTAGCCATTTGATTGGGAAAGAAGACAGCATGGGCTTCCTCGACATGCACCTCGAATTGACAGTAGTTGCAACGCAGCTGCTGCTGCTCCTTTGCGAACTTGATGTCGCCAAAAGCACGACGATGGCACAACAGACAAATATACTTGAACTTGTCATGGCAATTGTCAATCTGTGGCAACTCTGGTTGCAACATTTTGGCTCGATAAGCCCACTGATGACAACGATCACCGTGTCCCGTCTCGCCGTGATAGATGAAGGCGGCAGCATGACACATCTCGTGGAGCAACTCCTTTACCAGGATGCCAGCTTGCTGAATTCGTCGCGATAATATGATGAGTGAAGTCCTCTCGCCTCCATCCTTAATAGAATGCACAATTGCACTGGGACGGTTCTTCAGGAGTCTTTGCCACTTAATGATGAGGTGTAGACCACAATAGAAGATGCTGTGATTGAACGCATTGAACAAAGTCGTGGCTAACTTCCGCCTAATCTTTTTAAAGTCACTCTTGCGATAGTCGACAGCGAGTGGATGACAAAGTTTTAATGGAGTCTCAGATTTCAGGGAGTCCACAAAGCTGTATAAGTGCGCATGGCGAACCAGCAAATTGGAGACGTTCCTTTTACACTTCTGCTGCTCGCAATTCTGAGCACGCTGCTTCTCGCTGAAAAAACAACTGAGATCAACTGACTTATCGAGCACTTGACTCTCACTCTCACTCTTGGCATTCAAGGCTTTTGCAATGTCGTCCCACATCAGCTTTTGCTTTTCATTGGTGCTTCGCAAACACCTCTCTTTTAACAATGGCGGAAACAATCTTTTTTGTCTAGTTATCGATGCTGTCGCGGGTAGCGAATCCCTTGAACATGGCAACATTTCCTCAACCTCCTCCACTTCCCCGTAATTGTCCTCGGGATTGTAGAGACGACGTCGCGCCGGTTTCACGCCCAAAAACATTTGCAACTTTGTCTTCAATTCACTGTCGCTTTCGACAGCCGCAGCATCTGAGATTGGCCCATTGCTGACCATGGCCACCGATTGTCCCAAGTCGAGATAGATGAGTTCCTTATGCGAAGACTGCTCTTCATCATCGTCATCGTCTTCAGTTTCCTCATATTCGCCATCCGCGTTGTTGTCGTCATAAGTATCACTCTCATTAGTTGAATCATTGAGCTGCTTTTTGCGCGGTGGCGAATTAACCGATTGATCGACAACAGGTCGAATGCGCGTTCTTATTTCTTCGGTAGCGCTTTGCTGCTCTTCCCGTTTTCTTTTGTTATTACATTTATTGCTGATTGATAAGCCTTCCTCCTTCATTGTGAATATTAATATACAGACTGCAACAAATGTCACTTTGCTAATGACAAAGCATATTTTGGTAATTTACTCTTGCCAAAAATATGATACGGTCACACTGAAAGCAACTTGATTCAGCAAAGAATCGCTATTGAGTAATACCAATGAAAAGCAAAAACACATCCATCGGTCAGTTCACTTTGTCTTAACTTATAAACCACTCAAATGTAGCTTTCTTACTTGTTTTTGAAAAGATTGCTAGAAATGCTTTTGGTGGAATAATCTAAGTTTGAATATTATCAATCTGGCAACATTAATCAATTGACAGTTCTCTGTAAGCACTCTTATGTATGTTATTTATAACGTCAACATTCGCATTACGTTTTGTGAAATTTTGACTAAAAAAACAACAATTTTGATATAACTTTACGTTTTAAAGTCTTGAATAATAATTACTAATTACAACAGCTTTGCAATGTAAACTAGAACAAGTTAAGAACAATTATCATGTTTTAAAACATATTTTAGGGATTAAATTATTATTATTTACGTGTTTAATTATTATACAAAATGATATAATAAATAAAAGAAGGGAGTGCTAGCTACTAAGGCCAAAGACTATTTAAGGATTATTGATTGCTGAATTTTTATGATATCATAAATTAAATAAAAGTGAACACATTCATCTTAATAAAAAGTTTTGGTATCAATTTAAATCTAAAAACGAAAATATAAAAAAATCCCAAGTCTAATTTAAATTGACTATCTATATATAACTATAATAATTGAAAACAATATTTAATCACAACGTATTGATTGTTTTTTTCTTCAACCCGCTTTTCTCGCCCTCTCTCGCTGCAGTCGAAAACAGGACGAGGTTGTCACGCTGGAGATGCAAATCAGACAGCGATCGGAGCAGCAGAAGAAGGCCGGCGTCGAACTGGATGCCACCTGTCACATATGCCTTAAGACCAAGTTTGCCGATGGCGTTGGCCACATTTGCCATTATTGCAACATTCGCTGTTGCGCTCGTTGCGGTGGCAAAGTAACTCTGCGTAGCAACAAGGTAAGTAAGACATTGAGTGTCCCTTAAGTACGTCTGTGTACGTATGTATGTGTGTGTGCATCGCTGAGCTGACAACGTGACAGGCTGTGACACATTTTCCAGTTGGCAATTTTCAAGTGCCATTAGACGCGCCTGTCACTCGACGCAACGCGTGAAACCGGCAAAATGCTTGAGCAACACACATCGCATCGCATCGCATCGCATCCCATCTCATGGCCTCTGCCTCTGCCTCTGCCTCTGCCTCTGCTCATTTTCCAGCCATTGATAAATTGGATGACACTCTGTCGCCAGCTATTCTGGCGTCGTCTTCGTCACTAGTAAAGAAAAACCCATTGCTCATACGCCCAGTTGGCCAGCGGCAATTGCCCAAAAAATAAAAGAAAGCTGGCTGCGTGCACTACGCATAAATAATCGCCATTTTCTCGACTGCCCCTCCAACTAGTATAAACAGTAGCCAATATTTATTGAGCATTTTATAATTCTTGAGCCAACAGCGGCAAGCAAAAGTCACAGCAAATTGCTGAGTAAGACCAAAAAAGACCAAAAAAGACAATTGCAAATAGTTTGCTTTTAAATGGTTTACAGTCTAAAGTCATGCTTTAAGTAGATTCCTAGTAATGGAGTTCCTTAAAGAATTGTTTTAAATTTATTAAAGCAGACTTTTATGTGACTCAAATGCCATTGTAAATAATGATGTTTTAGAAAAATTCAGTTCAATGGAAAATTGTTTTAAATTGCTTACAGTCTGAAGTAATGTCTTAAGTAGTGTCCTAGTAATGGAGTTCCTTAAAGAAGTATGAAGAAAAGCTTTTAAGTGCGTTGAATCCCATTCTATGTTATATATTTAAATGTATTTTACTATGAAAACATTTCAACAAAAATTAGTAAAACATTTACAGTCGGAAGTAATGCTCTATTCAACCTTTAAGAAATGAACTTCGTAGAAGAATTTTTAAAGTTTTGGTTTTTTATTGAAGTAGATGCTCAAATGGATTCTGTTTTAAGATAAATTTGTTAATTTTTGCCATTATCTTTAAACAGAAAAAATTATTTCAAAATAATTCTTACCTCTACATTCTTTACCTTCTTCAAAATAAGAATGATACATCAATGTTTTACTTTTATTAAAAATAGGTGTCAGGAACCTCAAAGATTAGCTTTCTAACTCTACTATATTCTATGAAAGTATGTAAAAAATGTTAAAATATATAACTACCTAAATTTTCACATATGTCAAATGCTTATAAATTAAATAGCGATTTTAATGGCTTAACACGTGGGCTGAAAAGTCCCGGGCCTTACACATAGGTGGCGCTAGTTTTATTGCAGTCACCTATTTTTCAGTTAATACAATCCTTCAGAAGACAGCTGCTAAAATTTCATGATATTCTATTCATTAGTTTGTAAGTTATTGAGCTAAGAGTGACACTACTTTTGCTATTTTCAAAACAATGGATCAAAAGCAATTTCGTGTTCTAATCTTACACTGCTTCTTGATGGGAAAAAATACCGTTCAAGCACAGTTTTGGCTTGAATAGTGTTATGGGGACTCCTCTCCATCAGAAACAACAATTAAACGTTGATTTGCTGACTTCAAACTTGGTCGTAGAGAAACCGATTATGCAGACCCCAGTGGACGTCCAAATGGGGAGGTCACACCAGAAAACATCAAAAAAATCCACAAAATCGTTTTGAATGATCGAAAATTAAATTTGCGTGAGTTAACTAACATCGTAAAGATATCAAAAGAACATGTTGGCCTAATATTGCATGAACATTTGACTATGAGAAAGCTCTCTTCAAAGTGGCTGCCGCGTTTGCTCACTTTTGACCATCAACAAGAATGTGTTCATGATTCAATGACAGTGACAAAACTACATGAATTTAACTTCGAATTGCTCCCACATCCACTGTATTCGCCAGATTAGGCTCCCAGCGACTTCTGGAGGTTCGCAGTCCTGAAAAAATATTTGCCGGTAAAAAATTTCGTAGGAATGAAGAGGTTATCACTGAAATTGAAGCCTATTTTGAGGCAAAAAATAAATCGTTCTAAAAAATTTATATTGAAATGTTACAGCGGCTCTGGAATGATTGCAATGCTCTTGATAAAGATTAAATTAATGAGTAACGCCAATTTTGATCCAAAAAAAGCGTGTTTTCTATGTTAGGCCCGGGACTTTTCAGCCCATGTGTTACAGCTATGCTTGAAGAGTTTTTAAAATTTTGCAATTCCATTTAAGCAGATTTTAAAGTAGGTTACCTATTTTATTTTTCTGTGAAAGAGTTTCAAGAAATAGTAAAAAATGTAAATTAACATAAATTGAAGTTGAACAAGTTCAGACTACTGATAAATTTATATATATTTCTTCGCTGCATACGATACTTACAAAAAGTTCTTAACTGATAATATAAACATTACTTTTATATGTACATAAGTAGGCTCGAAGTATTTTCGCATTCACAGTGCAAATTGTGAGCAAATGCTGCAATTTCAATGTCCAGCCCGAAAATGATATTCAAACGACCAGCTTCAAGTCTTTCCAGCAATTTTGCGCTGCAATCCTTTCGATAGTTGGGGAAGGTGAAGAAGTCCTTTCAGCGCAGCATTTGCCATTTGGCACACCATTTCACATTTCACATTTCACATAGCATTGCATTTCAATTACACTCGTGAAATTCACTCTTTCTCTCTTTTTTTCTCTGGCTGGTTTCAATTCTGTTCAATTTTTATTTTAGCCAGTGAGCCGTGACAGGGCTTGGCTCTTCTTTGCCTGGGCTTATCATTTGCTGGCCACGTTGCCAAAAACGTTTCGTTGAAGCGTTGCCAAGATGTCACACATACACACACATAGAGTATAGACATTGACATTGGTGTAGGTAAAGCAATAGAAAACTTTAACAATTCTTTTTTGTTTTTGGAGAAACGCGAAATGGAATTTCAATTTGGCATTTAGTTACTGAAATGGGAGGCACGAAATATGCACGACATGTGCAGCCAATGATATGTCAACTGCTCATCTTCATACGTCTCCAAGTCCAACTGCTCCTCTGCCTCTTCATCCTCATCCTCATCCTCTTGAGATTGCGGTGCTAGCCACTGCAGACTGACAAAGCCCGCAAAGTATTCGTTCTGACCTCGCTCAATGTAGGTGGTGAAATGCACTCCAATACTATCCCAGAGCTCCCACATTCGATTGTAGAAATAGAGCAGAGTCGTCGAGTATGCCTCCTCATCATCCATAACTATTCAAAAAAATTCTGACTTAAGCAACAATGTTAACTTTGAGGTTGATTTCTCTATTCTTCAGGTCATTTGGGTGTGCATACTGTGCCGCAAGAAGCAGGAATTGTTGTCCAAAACAGGTCAATGGATCAACAAGACGGCGGTGCAACAAGATGGTTTCATCCGGCGCATCGAACCCGATGGCAGCAGCGTAAGTTATTTATAATCCCTGCAACCTACTTCTGAACAACTCTTTAACTTTATTGTATTTTGCTCGCAGGACATCTCACAGCAGGCCATTGTGGATCCTCACGATACCACGGACAAGCGACCAAAGCTGGAGCGCACTCGCAGCGCCGCCGAGAAGGAGAATCTGCCCATGCAACGTGCTGGCAGCATGTTGCGTCGTCAGTATTCACAGCAGGAGCAGCCAACGAATCGACGTCTCTCCGTCTCAGATAGCGGCATGGATGCCATGAGTCCTGGACAACAGCAGCAGCAGCAACAGCAGCGACAGCGCATGCAACCAATGAATCCGCAGCAGGCGCAACAGTACCAACAACAACAGCAGCAACAGCAGCAGCAGCAGCAACAACAAGGCTATGGACAGCAGCATCCACAGCGATCTGGTGCTTATCCAGAGGATGATCCGCGATACTATCAGGTGAACTAAATGGGATTCATATAATAAGAGAAGACAAGGGGAGAAAAGGGAAAAGGAAGAGTATTATCAGATGAACTCAAGGGAATTCATATACGAAGAGAAAAGAGGGGAAAAAGGGAAAAGAAAGAGTATTAACAGGTCAACTAAATGGGATTAATATGAGAAGAGAAAATAGGGGAAAAATCGGAATGGAAGAGTATTATCAGGTAATGAAAAGAGGAGCAAAAAGGGGAAATGAAAGATTATTTTACCATGGCAAAAACAGAAAATGTGCCAAAGCAAACTAAGCTGAATTGCAAGTAGAAAAGCTTAAACAAAAAATGTGGAAGAGTTTAATAGTAAAGCGGAAACTAAAACAAGCAAAGCAATAATGAAAATGCATTCGTGGTTAACTCAAAAGCAGATGAGAAAAGATGATAAGAGAGATGCAACAGAAAAAGGTAAATCATAGTAAGCAAAGTCTAAAGTAGAAAAGGGAGTAAATTGAGTTAATTAAGAGATAATAGACACACAGGAACATCTATGAAACTAGCGACAGAAACAGTTCACTACTTGAATAAAAAATACATATGTATGTAGAATAATCTGTAAAAGTAAGGAATTAATTCAAGTGGTCAGGAAGATGAAGTGGAAGAGAAGAAAAATAAATAAATTTGTTGTGCATAGCTTAAGAAACTACAGTGAAATTAGGATAAATAAAAATATGGAAATACTACAAATTGTAGTGGAAGAGAGCCTGCGAATTTATAAGCGATAGAATCACAATAAACTGAGAATTTCTTAGGGTTGAAATGAAAAGAATTAATAGTTTTTTAAGAAACAAGAAATCAGAGACTCTGAATTTCTGAGGCAGAACAAAGAATTTCTTATATCAAAGAAACAACATTACATTTAAGAAATAGAGATAATAAAATGCACAGTTAAAAGTAAGATATTAACACACATTTATTTTAATAGTGGGAGAGAAACTTTAAATTTTTAAAAGAGAAAACATAACTAAAAATTTCTTAGACAGACAATAAATCGTGTGTAGCCTAAGAAGCAACATTGTATTTATAAAAAAAAAAAAAACAATTAAATACATAAGGAAGAGTAAGATAATAATGAATCATAATTTGAATATGGAAGAAATAAAATTTGTTGGGAGAGAAACTGTGAATTTGTAGGAGAGAAGAGTCAACTAAGAATTTGTGAGGGTAGACAACAAATTGTGTCAAAGAAACAATATAGAATTGTTGAAGATTATAAGAATTAAGAATTTGTTTGGGTCGACAACAAGGAAACCATTTTTAATGTATGATTAATATTAGAGAGCATTTTGAATTCGAAAAAGTATCAATGAAAACTAGGCACAGCTGCAAGTAGAAAACTTACACAAACTAAAAACTAACAAAGAAATATGAATGAATTTATGTTGAAAATAGTTTCAAGTATAGTGCAAAAATGAATATTTATTAAACTTAATCATAATAACCAAATATTTAAGGCTAAGGCAAGTGCTTTAGTAAGAGTTTTAATGATAATTTGCATTATATTAAACCAAATCCAATAAATAACAAAATATCTATTTAAATTTCAGGGCGAACTGGACGGTTTGATGCGACAACATCCGCATCTGGCGCATCCCAGCCAGGTGCAACAGCAGCCACATCATCAGCAGCAGCAACATCAGCACCAACAGCAACATCAGCAGCAGCAACAACAACAGCATCTCACGCCACAGCAACAGCAACAACAGCAGCGACAGCAACAAGCACAGCAACAGCAACAATATGCTGCACGCCAGCAACAGCAGCAACATCAGCAACAGCAGCAGCAGCAACGTCAGCAGCAACAACATTCACAGCAGACACAAAGACTGCAACAGCAGCAGCAGCAGCAGCAACAACAACAGCAGCAGCCGTATCAGGGACAAGCGACACATGCTCAGATCCATCAGCCACCGTCAGCGATGAGCCAAAGCCAACAAATGGTGAGCGGTGGATATCAGAAGCCGCCGCCACTCACTCGCAATCTGACGATCAGCGGGGGACACGCAATGGATGCCACCTCGTACAATCAGCAACAGCAGCAGCAACAACGTCGTGCCTTGGCCGGAGCTCAATATGCATCGCAGCAGCAGCGTTCGTTTAGCAGCTCCGAGGAGGAGTTCCAGAACCAAATGATCGCAGCTCAGGCCCAGGCTCAGATGGGGGCTACGATCAATGCGGGCTCCGATTATGACGGTGAGTCGATTCGTTTTCTCCAATTTGTTTTGCACTCCTCCAAAAATCCTCGTATGTCTCTCAATCGTCTCTCTCTCTCTCTCTCGCTATTTCGTTGTCTCCCTCTCTAACTGTTGATCGCGATAGCTGTGACACAATCTCTCTCTCTCTCTCTCTCTCTCTATCTATCTATCTATCTCTCTATTACTTTCTCTCTATGTGTATTCCCTTCGCTTTCAATTTATTGCTCTAAGTGTCCAGCAAAAGACGATTTCAAATTGTTATTTCTTAAATGTTTCTGTCTCTGTCACACTCTCTCTCTCTCTCAAAACTCTCTCTTTTGACTCGCTCGCTCAACAAAAAAAAAAATATTCCAATCAATATTAAAAAAAAAAAACCAAATAACTTTTCAAAAAGTAACACACTGCTGTCTCTCATTGGTGCGTTGTCTTTTCCTTTTAGATCTTTTTGGCTTTCCACTAACAAAATTTATCAATGTGTTTTGAAGCAACATTTTCCCTTCAATTTTCTCACTACCCTTTTTAATTACTTTCCTACTTTTTGATTTATGGTTTTTATGTTGTTCAACTAAGCTCTCTGACTAACTTGAGGTGCTCCAAATTCTAGTGGCAAAGTGTAGAAATTGGATTAATGACGATTATAGTTTCTTAAAATGAGATTTAGTATCTATAAATATAATTGAACATATATGTAATTGTACAAAATAATTTTTGAATTCTACCATTTGTCATGAAATGTTACCAAAAAGTTTAGATAGTCAGAATATACTTTTTAAATAATTGCGAAATAAATTTTACCATGTTTCTAGAAATATTCAAGAAGAAGATTTTTGAACTCTCACAATAATTGGGAAGTTGTTGAAATTAAAGTAATGAATTTTAGCATTTCTTAGTGAATATATAATTTATAATTATTAAAATGTAAATATTTAAAAAAGATAATCAAAAATTCAAAT
This sequence comes from Drosophila albomicans, assembly GCF_009650485.2. NCBI lineage: Eukaryota > Metazoa > Arthropoda > Insecta > Diptera > Drosophilidae > Drosophila > Drosophila albomicans. The sequence goes on from NC_047631.2 coordinate 24,756,385, forward strand.
ATTTTATTTTCCCATTTCTTAATTTAAAAGAAGAGTTTTAAACTCTCAAAAAAATTGGACAATTGTTGAAGTTCAAATAATGAATTTGACCATTTATTATTAAATTTATTTCATGATTATTTAAAAGTAAATATTTAAAAGAGATCATAAAAATTTAAAAACCTTATTTTACCATTTGTCACTTTAAAATTTAAATTTAAAAGAAGAGTTTCATATTTCTCACGCATACTTGTTATAAAAAGTAATTTCTTTAGCGAAATTGGAATTTGGAGCACCCCTTAAATTATCTTTAAGTCCTAAGTCTAAAATTAAGCTAGCTGTAAAAGTAGTTAGATAGCTATTAAACTCTTACTCCAATACACTCACACTTACACACATACATATAGTATTTGTAGAGTAAGTGCTGTAAGTTGTTTTCTAAAGTTCTGGCTAAAATCGAATGGCAATTTACGTAGCGAAAATAGCCACGTTTAGTGACCTCCTTGTGTATGGTGTGTGTGTGTGTGTGTGTGTGGTGTGTGTGGTGTGTGTGGTGTGTGTGGTGTGTGTGTGTTGTTGTTGGAGGCGTAATCTGCAGGCAAAAAGAGGAAGTCTTAAATTTGCACATAATTTTTCACTGTGCAAAATTGTTTGGGGCAAAGTGCAAGGGAAAAGTTTTTGTGCAAATGCTTTCGAGAGCGCGCCACAAAGGAAAACGCAAGTTGCATGCACCGCATTTGCAAAAATAGAAAGCAAAACCTCAGACCACACTCACACACACACACACAAACACAGACAGAGATAGAGATACACGTATTCTGTTTTCATTTTTTTTTTTTTTGTGCAAGGGAAACATTTCGAGGCGCTTATCTTGGGGCCACTTGACTTTCAACAACAGCAATGGCAATGGGCAACAGCAACGGCAACGGTAACAGCAACCGCAATGGCAACATAAACGAAATAAAATAAAAATAAATTGTTGACTATGCAACGAAAGAGGAGGCAAGGCAAAGGCAAAGCAAAGAGGGGGGGCAGGCAAAAGAACCGCGACAAGTGCGCACTTTTTGGACGTTGCATACTTTTAGGCTGGCCGTTAAATGCAATCAGCATAAATTATATGCAGCAGCTGAAGAGCCATGCTGCGAGTACTGAGGAGTGGAAAGGGAAAGGGGGGAAGGGGGAGGGAGAAAAGGGCCACAGCTGACCCGAAAACACATTTTCCAAGCAGCAATAGGCAGCGGCCGAGGCAGAGGCGTTTTCCTTTTTGGCAGCAACCGCAAGATATCAAATAGTTGTTTGGCCAACTTGAGCTGCGACAGAGAACGAAGGTTGGGGGCATGCTTCCTGCTGCTGCTTGCTGCATTCAGCTTGCAGCATGTTTTGCTGCTGAGCGACAACGAAAACGACAACGGCGACACTGTCAAGTGCGTTTTGCCTGGCAAATTTATTATCCTAATTAGAAAGTTTCTTGTCGGCACTTGGCTGCAAGCCTCAATAACCAGCCCAAGCATTTTGCTTCTTCTTCGTCTTCTTCTTCTGCTGCTTCTTCGCCTGCTTGTGGCGCCCCACAAACTGCAAGAGCATTTTGGCTTGACTGCGCCTATTACAAGGCATGCATGCAACATGGCGACGGGTGATTTAAATTCTTTTCTTTTTATTGCTGCACATTAGCGTGCAAAGTTTCTGGCAAGCATGTTGCACTTGCCACACACACACCCCCAGTCCCCAGCTCCCACTCTCTGTCTCTCTCACACTCCCAACACTTGCTCTCACCATGTCATATAATAATTATTGATTTCAACTTTGGCCCCCAAAAAGAGGCAAGTGCGAGTTGCTTCTCATTGTTGTTGTTATTGTTGTCGTTGCCTCGACCAGCTGCAAGAAACTGTGGCATCAAAATTAGGCGCAAAGTTTTGGTCTCGATAAGCAAGCAGCAGCAGCAGGCTGCAAATTTGTGGCAAAAACTCTGTGACTGTGTGCCACCTCAGCTGTGATAGCTTGCCACCCACAAACCCCTTCTTCAAGTCCACTTCGAGCTTGTTGCCACTTGTCTCGCGGTCAGCCGGTGCAGCTGCACTAATGTTCAGCACCTTCCCCACACGTTGGTGTGTATTCACCACAGCGTCGGCGAATTCACCACGATTCAAAGTCAAGTCAACTTTACCACGCGACAATTCACAATAGATTTAAGCGTCGCCAGACGTCATGCGTTGGAATTTTTCCACTTCCAACTGGAATGTTTCCCACACACACAAATACAATTGGAATGCAGCACGCATGCGCTTGTCTCACTTTACAACTCTGCTTCTCTCTCTCTCTCGCTCGCTCTCCATATTTGCCCTTTCCTCGTGTGGATATTCCATGGCATCGCCATCAACAGCAGCAGAAGCAGCAGCAAAGAAAGCAGCAGCAGCAGCAGCTGATGATGTTGCGGACGAAGCGCGCGTAATGTCAAATTTATTTGATTCAAGTCTAAAAATGTATTTCCCTTTATGAGTTAGTAAAACATCAGCCTTCCTGTTGTGGAATGTACTTACCGTACGAGTGGAAAGAGTGGCGATTAATGAAAGGGGTTGAATTAGTATTTTGAAAACAGTTTCATGTTGACGCTGCAATTGGAAAAGAGAAAGAGAATAGATCAACAAATTTGTTGTTAGGTTAGGTTAGTCAGGCTGAAAGATATGAAATTTATTTTGGAAAACAAATTTGAGTATTTCATTTAAATAAGAATTTATTAAATGAAATATATAATTAAAACAATGTTTTTAATTGTAATTTTGTTAAATTAAATATGGACATATATATTTTTTTTAACTTTAATATGTACTACAATATAAAAGACGGAAGTTTTGGGTTTAGAGAGATCTTAAATTCATTAAGAACAAATTTTTCAGGGAATGTATATTATGATAAGTTTGTCGGTATATTTAAATATGTAGTAAATGAACTTAATAAGTTCCCCTACATCGTTCTTTTTTATTCAGTTGTTCAATTTTGTTCTTTAGTTCGTTCTTAGCGAGTTCGAAAAGAATGAAGTGAACGATGAACAAAATTAAAGAGCGAACAAAATGAACGTCCCAGTTCTGATCCGAAATAAGCTAAAAAACTTATTCAGTAAATTGAAGAAATTGTACACAGTAATTGTTGCTGCGTAGCTTATAATTTAACGTCTTCAATACGCATTACATTGCTGCTGTAATCAGAAAGAAGAATAGATGGAAGTCGATGACGCCATTCGTGATGCGCTTGATTCCTACGCAAAAGATCAGATTGCTTTGCACTGTGCGTTACGCTGTCATTACGCTGCTCCTCTTTGCCCTCTCTTCGTCCCACTCGCACAGTTGTTGTCTCACTTGGCTCCAATTCACTCTTCAGTTTGGTTTTGCAGCGACGTCATTTCATTCACTGCCTTTCATTTGATGCAGCGTCATGCTCTTTACTACGAATTCGCTGCCAACAACAAAAACAACAACAGCAACAACAGCAACGAGCAGAACTAATGCACTTGCAATCCAGTTAGACAGAACAGTTAGTCAAGCATCCAACACGCGCGCGCCTACGCTTCGTTGTAGTCGGACAGGGCGGGGGAAGAGGAAATAGGGAAGAGAAGAGCATGGGTTTTGTGGTTGTGGGTGCGCTGAGTGCGGCGTATGGGGAGTTGGCGTTGCCACCCTGCTGGAAAGCAAAGACAAACACGTTGATTTTGCCATTCGCCTTGGAGGTGGAAACAGCAGCAGCAAAAATACAAACACACACACACTCAGTCCCAGTGCAGCAAAAACCCCTGGCCAAGGCTCAACCCGCTGACCCCAGCATGAGGCAGCAGCAGTAGCAGTAGCAGCAGCAGCAGCTGTCAATGTTATCGCAGTCAGCGTCGCTGTCGCAGTTGGCGTAGCAGTCAGCTTTGGGCACGCTTAACTTTATTTTTAGTTGTGCATTGGAAGCGTCATGGGAAAGTGCTTTTACAGCAGCAACAACAATAATAACAACAACAGCGACACGCGGGGCGAACTTGTAACATTGTTATTGGAAATGTTGTAGGCTACCAACAACAATAATAACAGCAGCAGCAGCAGCAACAACAACAAGCAGTGAGGGTAGGCGCCAAAGGAAAGCGAAAACGTAAAGCAAAATTCCATTGAGGTTTTTTATGAAATCGAAACGAAATTAGTTTTCGATGAACTTTAAAGGCGACCAAACACAGCCGCTGCTGCTGCGTTGCGGTTCTTCTTCGCTCTTTTTCGCTCGTCGCACGTGTCGCAAAAATTGCAAACAATAAAAAACGCAAAATAATATCACAATACATCATAAATAATAAAAATGGATACAAAAATGAAAATTAATTAAACACAAGTGCTGAAAAACATCGCGAGAAAAAGACGCGAGAAAACATAGAACAATTGTGAGAAATCGAAAGTGAAAGAAACCAAAAACGAGACGAACGCGTGTGCGTGTAAATGTACGTGTGTGTGTATGTGTGTGTTTGTGTTTGTGGCAATTTTAAGGCTAAGGCTAAAACAACAACCTTGAAGCGAAATTGTGCAAAAGAAATGTAAGCAAAAAAAAAAAAAAGGGAGAAACAAAACAATTATACTACAGAAGAAAAAAAAATGTGTGTGAGTGCGGAAACAAATCGCATAAAGTCGCGGCGGTTAAATAACTCGTAATTGCCATTGAATAATAAATAAGTGAATCTGAATTCTTGTCCGCTGAAGGACAAACAAAAAATATAATGCCATCAAGTATGCTCACAGAAGGTTAAAATTGTGCGCGAAGAAATATTTGCACGAATTCCACGCAAAATAAAACAAAGAAAAAAATCTGTTAACTAAAGTGCAAATTCAATTTGCTTCTCAAAGGTAAAAAACAACTGCCAATCGAGAGTTAAGCAAGTTTCGACCATACAAAATAATAGAATAAATTAAATCGAATTGTAACATAAATCAAATTTTTGGCTAGCCCAAAACTGCGCAAATTGTGGCGCCCATTGGGCGCTTTTGCATATGGCCACCCACACAAACACATACAGGCACACACACTCACACACACACATACCAAAATCCTCCTAGGCCGTTTTCTTGCGTGGGCGACAAAAAAAAGCAGCAGTAAAAACATTATTCTTATTATTATTCACTTGCTGAGGGTTCATGAAATTTGTAGGACTTGAAATTGGCTTCAAAACGAAAACAGCTGTTACAATACAGCTTTCAAATCTTTCTGAAATATACCTCATAAGTTTCTTGCAATACAGTTCTCAAATCGTTCTGAACTATTCCTTAAAAGTTGGTCAAATTTAAGATCTATACACAAAATTTTCTTACTTCACTTCAGCATTTATTGATTTTTTGTAATTACTAAATTCAAATAATTTGCATTTATTAGAATATTCACAATTACTTTACTCTGCGCCACAGTTTGTAGCACGATTCTGGCAAGTCAAAAAGTGCAATTAAAATCAATTGATTATAATTATCATAAAAGTGTTTGAAATTTTTTATAGTCTACTTTAAAATCGATAACAAAGTGCAATAACCTAAAACAAACGCCAAGAATTAAACAATTTTTAAAGTAAATTCATTAACAAAAGCTAAACAACAATAAGGTGAGTGGGATCGCAACCTGTGCTTCACATAATACAACAACTAACTAAAGCTAGCAACAACCCAATCAAAAAAACAAAAAAAAAGCAACTGCAACACTTTTCTACAACACACAAAAAATGCTTAGAACAGCTAAAAAACAATAAGCCAAAACAACAACTAAAAGAATCTCAGCAAAATGCAAAATGCAAATAGATTAGCACACAACACACAATCAAAGAGGAGGAAACCAAGAACAAATTGAATCGCTTACAAAGTAGCCCAAAAAATTGCAGGCATTTGCCAAAATATCCTAAAACGAACAGTTCCCAAAAAACAAAAAAAAAAGAAATGAACCAAAATTGCTGCCAAAAAACCGCTTAGACATACACTGTAAAAAAATGTAGTGGGGAGGAAGTAGAAAATAATTTCGGCCAATTCCGAAAACGTTTTATGCCATTGCAGATGATTTTTAAGGAAGTAGGATAGATAAAAAATTTGCTATTAATTGAAATGAATGTAAAAGTATATTTCTTAATTCTATTTAGCACTAATTATATTTTAAAGAAAAGTTTTACAAAAGAGAAAAGAGCACAAATTTGCTATAAATTTACATATATTTTTCAAAATGAAGGGAAATGAATGTAAAAGTATATTTCTTAATTCAATTTAGCACTATTTATATTTAAAAAAAAAAGTTTCACAAAAGAGAAAAGTAAAAAAAAAATTTGCTATAAAATTACATGAATTTTTACAAATGAAGTGAAATGAATGTAAAAGAATATTTCTTAATTCAAATTAGCACTATTTATATTTTAAAGAAAAGTTTCACATAAGAGAAAAGAGCACAAATTTGCTATAAATAAAGTGAAATGATTGTAAAAGTATATTTCTTAATTCTATTTAGCATTACTTATATTTTTACAAAGGAAAATAGAGCAAAAATTTAAATTTTTAAATACTCGTATCCAATTAAAAAGTTTGTCATGTGATCTATATTTACATATTTCTAGCATAAAGTTGGCATTTTAACCGCCAGCTATTTGTAGGAATTTATATCCTGTTGTAAGCTCTACTCTTTTTTAGTCCGCGCTCTTTTTGATGCACTGAACATCCAATTAGTTTCCGCTTGAATTGCGCATTTAAAAATACATATTGTAGCATACTTTTAGGAGGCGCCAATCGACTCGCTGTGGGCGCTAATCATGGACAAATATGTCATCCAATATGCACATATATATTTTATGTCTGTTGCCCCTATGCGATATACTACAATGGCATAAAAATGAGGAAGGAGGGAAGGGGGAAAGGGGGGAGAACAAATCAAAAGCAGCTTCTGTAACTGCATTCAGCCCCCGCATAGCGCGCATCATTTGCCATCCATCTGCTAACAACAGAAAAAAAAGGACTTCTGTGTGTGTGTGTGTGTTTTGTTGTATCCTTCTATTGTGTGTGATTTTTGGGTTTTGTTTTTTGTGTGTTCGCTGCGTATTTGCATTTCGTTTCGGATGCAGCAAGCAAGTTTAATTCATGAATAAAGCGAAATCAATAGACAAATAAGCAAATGGCCAAACAGCCAAATGTCAACCACAAAACGCGAAACATGTCGCATATGGCGACAGCACAGCCTGTAAATAAGTAAATAAATATAGACCGCCGCCCACACACGCATATGTGTGAGTGTGAAGAAGAAGAAGAAGATGGAAAAGTGTGAGGCCTGCGGCCTATTTTAAAATGTGAGCAAATGCAGCCGTGGGAACGAGACGAATTTAATTAAAATGTTGACCAACATATTTGCCTGTCCATCTACTATGTGTGTGTGCGTAGGCGTATGTGTGTGTGTGTTGGTGCATGTGCAACTGTGCGTATGAGTGACATTAATGCGAACATTGAGGCTGGCCAGCCAAAGGGACGAACAACACTAACGCATTTTCGTGCGTACTTCTGTTTGTTGTTGTTGTTGTTGTTTGTTTGTGCTATTTATGCGCCTGCGTCTGCCTCTGCATATGTATGTGTGTGCAGTATATGTGTGTGTGCGTCGCTTACTGGTTTAAAAATAGAACAAGCTGTTCTCGCCTGCTGTGCTTTTGCCAGCCGCAATGCCCAAACACCTCGCCTGCCGCCTGCTGCCTGCTGCCACGCCTCCTCTCCACCCTGCCGCCCTTGCTGGCAACTGTCAGGCAAACTGGCTAGAATTTATGGACAAAAATATAAAACAGGAAGCAAGTGTGGCACTCACACACACGAACACGCGCCGAAACAAACACAAACTAAGGAAAAGTTTGTTTGATTTAACCATTTTTTTTCCTTCTTCTTCTTCTTTTTGTGTGTTTGTTGTGCGTTGATTGTGCATAGCTCGACACACACACACACACATACGTAGTTACACACAACAAAGGGCAGCAGGCTGAAGCGACCAAACGACCGACAGCCCGTGTTTTTGTACACTTTATTGATTTTTGCCTTCTTTTGCGCCTTTCTTTTCTTCTTTCGTCTTGGCTGCTCGCTTCCCACCTTCTCTTCTTCCCACACTCTCTCGTTCTCTCTCTCTCTCTCCCTCTCTCTTTCTGTTGCCCACACTCTCACTTTATCTTCTCTTTCGCACTCGCGTGTTTTCTCTCTCGTTCTCTCTGTCTGCCGCCTTCTCCACCTGCCGCCTGCAATTGTGCGTGCGTTTCAGCATTTCAGCTCACCAGAGCAAACACTGTGCTACAAAGATCTGTGCAAATTAACCAAAAGATTTCAGTTTAAGAAGCCACATTCAATATTCAATTGTCATTAGGGTTAATTGGTATGATTTTAGTAATTAAACTACTTTAAATTATATAGAATAGTCCACATCGCTTCTATTTTTTATTATTATTATTTAAAAGGTTAGTTATAATTAAAATTTATACTAACGCTATTGGTAAAGCAATGGCAGCGAAGGCCTTCAGCTTATCTATTTTTTATATAGTAAATCAATTCCTACAAAATTGAACAACAATTCAATAATCAAACTACTTTAAAATAGAGCAATATTTCACATCGTTTCTATTTTTGATTCGATTCCTACAAACTTCTCTAACAATTAAATGATTCAATAGTCAATTGTGACATGCAATAATTCCTGCGCCTTTTATTTTCGAATAGGTTCAAGTTTCAGGAGCCTTTAGTCATACTTCTATTGCAGAATATAATTCGTTTTAATATATTCTAAATCATCTAAAATGGATTAACAATTCAATTATTGAATAATTATACTTCTCCAAAATAGATATTTTGCTCTCCCATCCATTTGAGATATGTAATTGTCCTGTGGAATCTCTAATTATAGCATGTGACAATGGGTGAATTTCAAATTATAGCATGCGTTAACAGTTATGGAGTTTCAATGGAGGCTTCAATGTCATTACTATTTTAAAACAAGTAAGAAAGTTACAGTCGAGTGTGCTCGACTGTGAGATACCCGCTACCCATTTTTATTAAAGGCAAAATATTGCGGTATCATTTTCAAAATATACCGAAAATACTTAAAAAATACTAAAAATATACCAAATGGTATATTTGGTATATCGATATAGTTCACCATTCAAAATATACCATAGACGGCACAATGTACCAGATTGTCGGCCAAAGCAACTCAGACCCCTAGTAAGTAGGCGTTTTTGCCCATACAAAAGTATTTCTTTAATAACTTCCACAATTTTTATTTGATCGCAACCAAATTTTCAGGAATCATAACTACTACAGTAATTATTGTATGTACCAAAATTTGTAGCTCTAGCTTTAAAATTACACTTGTTATTCAATTTTTTTGATTTGCGGGGGCGGAAGTGGGCGTGGCAAAAATTTGAAACAAACTTGATCTGCGTGCAAACATAACAAATGCTGTCGAAAAAAAATTATAGCTCTATCTCTTATAGTCTCTGAGATCTAGGTGTTCATACGGACGGACGGACGGACGGACGGACAGACGGACATGGCTATATCGTCTCGGCTGTTGACGCTGATCAAGAATATATATACTTTATAGGGTCGGAGATGCCTCCTTCTACCTGTTACATACATTTCCTGCCGGCACAAAGTTATAATACCCTTCTACCCTATGGGTAGCGGGTATAATGAAGCCTATATTTCACATCGCTACAAGTCAATCTCAATCACTTCAGTACGAAATATATAATTGTTACATGCTATAAATGATGAATACTCAATTATAGCAAGCGATAATTGGGATGAAGTTATTTCAGAAATCTTTATTGTTTTTATTCCTTAAAAATATAGTAAATAGTTCACATCGCTTCAAGTTAATCTCAATGACTTCGCAACAAAATGGATTAATATTATGAAATATTTATTTGTCACATTTATTGGTGAATCACCAATTATAGAATGCGATAATTTCTATGAAATTTTAGAGTTTCAGAAGGCTTTAGTATCTTTACAAGTAAAGTGGTAGTTCATGTGATTTTAAATTATGTTACTCAATATTCAATTGTCTAATGAATACTTAATTATCACATGCGATAATTGCTATGGAGTTGTGAGGCTTCAATTTTAAAATGTTCGGAATAGTTCACTTCGCTTCAAGTTAATCTCAATCACTTCACTACAAAATGGATTAACAATTATATAATATTATGAACTATTCATTTGTCATTTGGTGAGTCTCCAATTATAGCATGCGATTATTTGCTATGAAGTTTTAGAGTTTCAGAAGGCTTTAGTATCTTTACTACTTTAAAGTGGTAGTTCATGTTATTTTAAATTATGTTATTCACTATTCAATTGTCGCATGAATATTTTAGTTTTGAGGCTTCAACTTTAAAATGAGGAATCTTTCACACCGAATAGTTCACAACGTTTCAAGTTTATCTAAATCACTTTACTACAAAATGGAATAACATATACATATTATTCAATATTCACTTGTCACATGCGATAATTGCTGTCTTCTATTCTATAATTACTCACTATTCAATTGTCACATGCGATAATTGTTGAATATTTAATTATCACATGCGATTATTGCTAAGCCTTCCATTTGAGAAAAATGTCCTCTGCATTGAAGGTCAAAATTGTAGCAAGAGTTGATCTAACTCAGTCAGTTCCTTCCATATATATACATATATAGTACATATAGTAAATCCAGTGGCCAGAAGCAGGGCACAAGAGTAGCGCAGTGAAAATCAGCCTAGTGTACAACGGTGTAATTTACTTTAGTTTTTGCTTTGTTTTGTTTTCCTAAGTTCTTTTGTTTACACTAAAACGTTGTTGTTGTTGTTGTTGTCGTCGTTGCTGTTTTTATGTAATTTTTTTTGTATATATACATATATATATGTGTATATATATATTTAGCTGTTGTTCTGCGTTATTTTCTCGTCGTCGTCGTCGTTACGGGCACAATAAACGTTTTATATCGTGACCAAAGTCAAAAGAAACTGTGCCAGGGGTATGGCCCACAATAGGAGGACAACTAAACACACACACTAGTGTCTGTGTGTGCGTGCATGTGTGTTTGTGTGAGTGTATTGGTGTGATTGTGTGTCAAGTTTACAAGTTTAAAGAAATGAGCGCAATGCGTTGCCGACGACAACATTTCCATTTGCTTGTAGAACAAACCAATTAAATTGTAGTTGAAAAATTGCTAAACAACAATAACTCGTAAGCAGCTAAAACGCTTGAAATATGTAGTTAACGTATTTAAGTATTAAGATTATTAACATAAGTTAATTTTAAGTTCATGTTAAGTATGCGTATACGTAATGTGCTCACAAATTACCTAACTTCACCAAACTTTATTGTTTACTTTGTATGTATCATATATTTATTATATAAAACAACAACAAAATATTGTATATTTTCTCCACTCTCTCTTTTCTATTTGTTTAACCACCCAAAATCAAAATCAAAATCAAAAACCAACTCAATTTGCCCACTCAAAAATGCCCGCCACAAAAAAAAATATATTTTGCAAATTTACCAACCAACAAAAAAAATATATATATGAAATATATTTTACAAAACCTATTCAAAAATAAATACAACAACAACTACAGCAGGTAATTTTGGCGGCCAAACAAATCTCTCGCCCGGCGATCTACAGATTCATGCAAATGTAAGCAAAATGTTACAAAAAAAAGAGAAAAAAAAAAACAAAAACCAAAATGAAAATGAAATCAAGCAAAAAGTTTTATTACATTTTTACTGCGTGTCTCCTTTTTAAATGTTATACTTTATTTATGATTTAACAAAACGAAAAACCAAGTCACTTAAATGGAATGTACAATTAATTAATGTCGTCTCTTATTAATCCTTATTTGAATTAACTTCGTTTCTTTTTCGAAGCACTTACTGCCAGTGTGTCCACACTCTCTAGACTTTTAATCCTTGTTCCTTGCATTATTTCCATTCGATGTTTGTGTGTGTGCGAGTGTGTGTGTGTTTGTAGGAGTGTGAAAAACTCCTTTTTAATGTTACTTCTTCTGTTCTGCTTTAATAACCTCTAATCACAACCACACCACGTTTTGAATACCTCACCTCAACTCACCTCACCCTTCCCCCCTCTCTCAATCTCACACACACACAGACACACACTTTCGCTCGCTGCGCTGTGTATTATCCTCCTCCTTACGTTTTCAATTATTATCTTCCATGTTTTTCTTCTTATCTACCTTTTATTTCTTACTTGTAAATGTAAATTTTAAATGACAAAATGATAAACCAAAAAACAAAAAATTACAAAGTGAAGAATTTGCATGGATATCGTAACGCTGTTTCCTCCTAACTTCAACACACACACACATATATACACACAGAACAGTCTCTCCCAACACTCTTCAAACACAACAAGCAACACACTCACAGCTCCAAATTCAAGTAGTTGATGTTTAGGTCCCACTCAATCCCTTTTTTGTAGCCATAAGCAAATGCATAATTATCTTGAATCTTTTAGCCAACACAGATAAGTATTTCGATTTCCGTATACTCTATATCCAAAAAAATATACTGGTTCCCAACTGGCACAATTCCAGATCAATCAATTAATCAATTGCCTTGTTTGGCTTGTTGTCATGTTAATCCCGAGCACAACTCCGATTGTAACACACTTGATGATTAGCTTAGGTCTTAAGCAGTAGCAACATTTGGCCAAGTTTCAGCTCGCTGTATGCTTTGTACTCCAATCTTGGCACTCTCTACTGCTCTCTATATCTCTCTGTCTCTTAGGTCTATTTAATTACATACTTTTATACTTATTCATAAATAGTTAACATACATTACATACTATGCATAACATTTAAACACACACAAAATGAAACAACACACAACATTTACAGCTCTCCGGAAGCGTATTTTCAGCAGCTGTTTAGAAGAGAGTAAATTCGGAAATAAATAGAGAAGTGAGGAATAATATTCTTTTATAAGAACTTTAACTAACATATTTCATAAAAATTTTCCAAATTAATTTATAAAATTATTGAAAAAGTTTGAAGTCTTTCAATTGAATTAGATATCAGTTTATCGAATAAAAACGTAAATTTCAAATTTCCAAAATATCTTAAATGTATTCTTTAGTAATAATAAAATCAATTGGCAGCAGAACAAGTTTAAAAACATTCCAGTTAATCAAAATATAGATATTAGAAAAAGAAAATAATAAAGCATTATCTTTCGATCATCAAATTGTAACTTACAGTCCTTTTTCCCCAAAGTTCTCTATACTTCTTCGATAGTTGCTGAAAATACTTTTCCCTCCACTAATAAGTCTGATAACCATACGTATTTAATTTACACAAAATCTATGAATTTTGATTTCGAAAACATATCAACATTATATCGATCAGCAGCAATACAACCTTATGATTAAATACTCGCACCTTGTTACATATTCGCCGAAATATATTTAATACCCGAAAGGACAACAAACTAATGTCAGGCAAGCAGCGAATGCGTCAAGAATGTGTTTTTTTTGTCTCTTCCGTATCGAGCAATCAAGAAAGTCGTTTCTTCAGTCCCCCGTTTTGAAATAATTACTACATAGAGAGCCAACTTTTTTCTACTACTACTCTACCCCCAAAATAATCCCCTAAATACCAACCCCTAGAGATGAGTAACAAGAAACAAAAGCATTACTAGTACATCCTACATCTACAGGCGGGCGTCTTCAGGTGCGCACGGATCCCTGGCGCCAACAGCGCAGCCTCAACGAACGTGATCTGTTGACGGTCGGCGGTTCGTACGGTTCGACGGACTTTCGCCTGTTGGGCCATACGAATCAGCGGCTTTACGCCTCGGCGGATCAACGGGATCGTTACGAGCTGCAGCTGCAGCATCGCGATCGTCTCGAGCAGTATCCATTGACCAGGACCGCTCGCTTGGACGTGCAACAGAGGAACTCATTGAATCGCAGCAATCACGAGCGACAATTTACTGGAGGAGGAGGAGGTGGAGTCGGAGGAGTCGGAGTTGGGGGAGCTGGTGTCGGTCCTGGCGCTGTTTCTGGTACTGGTGCTGGAGTCGGTGGTGGCGCCTTCCGTCGTGCACCGCCCTTGGCCGCGGCCAGCGGCTGCGGAGGCAGCAGCAGCAGCAGCACCAGCAGCAGCTACTATCCACAGAGCCAGAGCCAGAGCCAAAGCAAGCCGCAGATTGTAATCGGAGCGGGCACGGGAACGGGTGTTGGAACATCAGCCGGAGGAGCAGGCATTGCCTATGATCGTGGCGCCATGTCGGCAACAGCAGCTGATGGCGCCAGGGGCAGCCTGAGCCGAGAGCGCGGCCTGCTCGGCGCTGGCGGTGGCGGCGGCAGCAGCTCCCTCAGCTCCACGGAGGCCGCCTACTGGGACGAGCCGACGGGCAGCACATCCTCCTCATCGGCGGCGCAGGATTCGCGTCGCTTCACCGAGCGTAGAATAAAAAAGACCGTGCGCTTTGATGCCCACGACGATGAGTCGCTGTTGCTGCCACCTGGCAGCGGAGGTGGTGGCAACAACAGCAGCAGCGCCTTGCCACCAGTGACAACTATATTGCCCTCGACGGCTGTCGATGTGGGCACAGCGACGCTGTTGACCAGCGCCAAGCTGACGCAACAGCCCCTCGATGGGGATTGGTCGCGTTGGGATGCCGAGCGTCAGGGCAGCCAGGACTCGGCGACCAAAGATTCGGGCATCGATACGAGCAGCACGTTCACCAGCAGCGAGGACTCGAATCGCGGCGATGGCCCCAAGGTACACAACGATGCAATGCTGCAAAGTGCGACAAGGCTAAATATACATATGTGAAAAGAATTCCCCCATTTCAAAGATTGACTCCCCCCCGAAAAGATTGCATTGTGTCTGTGTAGAGTCTGAGTGTGTTCTATGTGGTACCCGAGGATGAACTCCCTTCTGTCTGTCAGTCTGTCTGTCTGTTTGTCCATCCAAGTGTACCCCATTCTGAATCCAGCCGCTAACAATTCTTTCCAGTCTTTCTCTTTCTCTCTCTCTATCTCCTTTCTCTCTCTCTCTAACTTTCTCTGTTTCTTACTCTCTGTTTGTTGTTCTTGTCATGTCTTCAACTCGTACCAACCGAATATCAAAGTTGAACCCTTTCATCTACTTTTATTGTACTATATAGCGATCTAGTGTTTTTCAGTTTGCATTCTTTTTAGGCCACACTCTCCAATAATAATAACTCGATAAGTCCAGCTCTGTGAAAAGAATCCCCTTCAACCATTTACAGATCGAAAACTCTTTACAATACTCTCTTAACAATTGCATGTCATATTTATATATCATATTTGTTGTCTGTATCTATCTATCTCGCATGTACTACGAGTCGTATACGTAATAAGCACACCAGCTTAGTCCCCGCGCTCTGTTCCCCGTTCCAATGCTAAAACCTCTACAAAACCCCTAAAAAACACCTACTAACAATAACTTTGCACGTCCTTTTTATCGCATGTCTTCTAAATGTTGTACAACAATCAAAAACTATTTTCCAAACACTCTTTTTTATACATTTTCGATATTCGATGTCGATTTACGACAAAATAACTGAAACGTGTGTGTTCTCAATGTAGGTTTAAAACCAAACGAAAAACTTAAGCAAAATGTGAATGATACTCTATAATCTATAACTATTCTATCTACAGTGTATTTTAGTAGAAACTGTTTTTAGCTCGTAAGAAAAAAAAAAAAAAAAAAAACTGAAAACTGAATGTAAAACTGGAATTGTACAAAATGATTTTATTTTGAATTACTTTTGAATTGTTGTTTCCTTAATTGTTTCTTTGGTTCAACTCCAAATGTATAAGAGTTTAGTATAAGACTTAATATTATAAGACTGTTGTACGGTGCAAATCTAAAACTATAAACCATTCTACTTCCTGCATACGATCATCGACATTCCGCAACAAAAAACTCAAATCCACAAAATCTATGCAAAATTGATATCCACCGATCCACATCACCCGAACACCCCGAACTCAAAATCTAACCATGATAATCACAAACCACCAAAAAACCTCAAATAAAACCACCTCCACCTCGAACCACTTGTAATGTCACCAAACCACCACCAACAACAACCACCATGTGTATCCATATAGAATCCGGTGAATTGGCAAACATCCGCGGATAATACTCGCATGATTGGTCACATGATATTACGTAAATACTATGATGGGGAAGATATATTAGGCTTAAAGGTGAACGGCGGTCAGCCCATTGGCAGCATCCATGGCGGTCCATGCGGCGCCATTGTGGAGAAGGTGAAGCGCGGTTCGGTGGCCGATCTCGAGGGCTGCATTCGACCAGGTAAACAACATTCCCCCACAAATCATCAACCCCCCAAAAATATTCATTTCTCCATTACTCATCTCTTTACTTTTCTGTCTTTCTCTCTCTCTCTCTCTTTCTCTCTCTATATTGCTGTTTTTATTCATCATGCATTCACATTCACATCATTCATGCAAAACGACAACCGACAGGCGATGAGATCATCGAGTGGAATGGACGCAGTCTGCACAACAAAAGTTCAGATGAGGTCTACGATATTATAGACGAGAGTCGACTGGATGCCCAAGTGGAGCTCGTTGTCTGTCGCTCGTTGCTGTTGCCCACCGGGCCAAGCGGCAGCATCGACAGCGGCGGCAGCAGCAGCAACGTCAGCCCCATCAGCGCCTGCTCCGGTTCCACCAGCAGTGCCCCCCAACGACGCTCCTCGGCCAACACGCCGCACAGCGGCCTCGCCACCAGCATGGCTGGCAGTGCGGTGGTCAGCAGCGGAGGGCGGTATCTGCAGCGTAAAGGTGAGGGCGGGATCTTATCTTATACTCTATGTGCTTTCATGTGTGTGCTTATCTGTGTGTGTGTTTGTCTGTGTATGAGTGTCGTAACCACTTGTAAGGAATCAACCATCGATCACTCCTTAATGGTCTCTGCTCTTGCAACCAGCTAACGGTGTATGTCTAAGCATTGGGTTGAATTACAAGATATATGTAGTAACATCTACTTAGTAGGAAGCTATTGTGCTACAGTTGAATACATAACATACAATTTAACAAAGTCATTATTATTACATACATATTTTCTGGACAAAGTTAATAACTTTAAAATTGAAAGAATAAATACTAAATAACTATTTCATTTATGTTTTTTAAGATTTTTATTTTATAAATAATTGAACGAATGAGTGAAATTACCTGTAATGAATTATCGCAGTTTTTATGAAATTTTAATTCCGAAAATTGAAGATTTATTTAATATTAGATACCAAAATACCAAAATAAATCAATTGACTTAAATTGATATTTTTCAATTGATTTTTATGAAATATAAATTCCGAAAATTGAAGATTATTTTTATAACAGCAAAATACTGAGCTCAATCGATTGACTAAAATTTATGTAATATGAAACTTAAACGTTCAACGTTTGAAAATTTTCTTTAAATTTTCCAAATATTTGTTTGAAATGTTTATAACTTAGGTTTGCTCAATGAATTTGATAAATTTATCAAACTTTCTCGTAATTTATCTTAACAAATTTGATTTAATTTTTTCAATTAAAAATTTTAAATCCAAATAAATTTAAAATGACTTAAAGAATTTACAGAAATATCAAAATGTTGGCAAAATTAAGTCATAATTTTCAAAATTTAAATATAAAATATTTTAAAGAATGTTAACAAATTATCAAAAGGTTATCAAAATGTACGCATAATTTTACAACATTTTAAATTTTCCTAATAAATTGAAAACTAACGTTGAAAAACGAATTTGAGACTTTTTAAATGTTTCAAATCTATTAAAAGTTTTTCAAATTAGATCTTAAACATGCAGAAATAGATTTGTGCCAGAAAATACAAAACACATAAGTATTTCTCTACACCGATTAATACCTGCGACAACTTTAACGAACCATTTGTAATCTCTTTTTCACATTTAGCGCCTGGCGTTGAAGCCCTCGAATTGCATCGTGAGAAGCCGAGTGTGCTGATCACATCGCCTGGCTCGCCGGATCTGCACGTTAGCGGATCGGGCAACGGGCTGCGGCATCGTGGCGCAGGCAGCTCGAGTGTTGCACAGCAGACACAGCGTCTGGGTGCCGGAGGCCACAGTCACAGCCACAGCCACAGCGGGAGTAATCACAGCAGCAGCCACAGTCACAGCAGCCATAGCAGCGGCAGCGGGGGCAGCAACAGCGGGAGCGGGAGCAGCAACAGCAGCGCGACACTACAAGCAGCAGCTGCTGCCGCCGCGGGCGGCCTGCACAGCACAACGACGGCGGGCCATCATCACCATTGCCATCCGGCAGCGCCATCACCGCCATCGCACACGCATCCGCACCCGCATCCGCATCCCCATCAGCATACGCACAGCCATTCGCATGTGCCGCACCATGGCATGGGCATAACAACGCAACCGATCCCGATCGAGGGGCGGCTGCAGCTCAAGCTCGGTTACGATCAGAATACGCTGCAGTTGATTGTGACGCTTGTTTGCGCCACGGGTCTGTCGCTGCGTCAAAGCGGCGCCGGGCGCAATCCCTATGCCAAAGTAAGCATCGAATCAAGGACTTCCCACAGATTCAATACTCATGAATTGCAAATTGTTTTTTGCAGGTGTTTCTGCTGCCCGATCGCAGTCACAAGTCAAAGAGACGCACGAAAACTGTGGGCACAACCTGCGAACCGCGCTGGGGTCAAACGTTCATCTACTCGGGCCTGCGACGTTGCGATCTCAATGGTCGACTGCTGGAGGTGCGTTTCCTTTTACTTCAATCAACTCTCATTTAGATGGCTAATCACTCTTTATAATTGTAGGTCACACTGTGGGATTATGTCCGCTATGGCGCCAACGACTTCATCGGCGAGGTGGTCATTGATCTGGCCCATCACATACTCGACGACGAGGCCGAATGGTATCAGCTGCAGCCACATCAGGACACCTCCCATCTCGTATGTCTTCTTCAGGAACTCGTTTCGTTTATTTTCGTTTCATTTCGATTCGTTTCGTTTCAATTATGTGCTTCTTTTGTTTCCGACGTGTTTATCGTTTCTGTTTCATTTCGTGCGTTTCTTTTTTTGTGTTTCATGCCGTTTCGTTGCATTTCGTTCCTAAGTGTTGGTAAACGTTAAAAGAAATGAATATGCAGCCAAAGTCCCAGGTTGAGGTTTTCGATGCCCGCAACAAAAGTTTATTTGAGCGAAAAACTTAACACAAAACTGAAAAGCAGAAAAAACTAAAGAATCAAAATAATGATAAATACTTTCTTTTGTTTTATTATTTTTGGTTTTGAAATTTTTTGGTTTATTCGGTATTTTAGATGTAATGTTTATCCCCGCAGCCGTCCACAAATTGAACTAAATTATTAACTGAGCATTGCCATATCTTTTGTTTTTGTCGTGCACCCACCAAAATAACCAAACCAACAACCAACCACCTACCACAAAAACCACCATCTGAAAAAAATAAACAACAACCAAATCCAAAATCAAAAAAAAAAATAAAACAAAACAACCACACCACAACAATACCAACAACAACAACAACACGTGCTCGCTTGCGCCGTTCCGTTCTGTTCCATTCCAATAACATTTCGACGCAAAATTTATGACAACAATAACAACAACAACAACAACAACGATGAACAGTTACGTGACGAGGGCAGCGATGTGGACGGCCTGATACTGACACCGACAGATCATTTATCACCGCCCAGCACGATGTCGCGTCTGAGCGATTCGGACACAACGTCCGAATGCGACATCGATGGAATGACGCCCGGTGCCAGCATATCATCCATGGGCAGCTCCACCAGTCCGCCGCTGCTTGAGGTAACAACAACAACCACAAGAACAACAACTACTACTACAACAACAATAACCACACACATTGAGTGACACTCAACAACAACAAGAACAAAATTAAATCAAAATATATTATTTATGTACATACTTATATAAAATATACTTACGACCCACACACAAATACACGCACACACATGCAGTCATTGTATGTGTGTGTATATGTGTGTGTGTGTACATGCAACAAGAACTGACAGCAACAAGAGTGAGGACACATAAAGGGTCACACACACACACACACACACACACACACACACAGACAAACAATCGCAGCTTGCCTCTTTCAGTGGCACTTCAACAATCTCACACATTCACATAATTCGAATACACACACACACATACACCGCACACACTCACACACACTCAACACCCACATACAGCAAAACAGTTCCGCCTTTTCTTTCACACTTGCAGAGCAAACTGACAAAATTCTCCCCCATCATAAATGTGCCAACTGATTCGAATAAAAAATTAAAGCACACTTTTGGCAGCAACTAAAAATTTAATTAGATAAAATCATAATTTAAATATTTCATATGAAATTGTTGAGGCTACGTTTTGCCATGAATACTTAAATTCAATGTAGACCCAAGCATTTGGAATGTACTTCAAATCAATTTAAATGTCAGCCAATTCGAAATGCAATTTCCAGTGATTTCAAAGATTGTTAAACTTTTTTAAACAGTATAGAAATATAATTTTTATTAAATGTTTCTTTATGAAATGCTGAGCAACGTTTTACTAGAATTACATATATCGAATATATAAAATCTAATTTGGAAGAACAAATCAATTTGAAGGCAATATAAAATTGTCAAGCTCTCTTAACAAGAATATAATTTTAATACAAAATATTCCTCTAAACAAAAACTCAGTTTCAAGTAATTAAAAGTTAAGTTATTATTACTCTCAAGTTGCTTTGCAAGTCTTGTGAAAGCGAAGGCCTAACGTATACGTGTTATTTGATCCTGTTTTTATACTCCGTTTTTTTTCTGTGGCTTATCTTATTGTGCGTATGCATTTTTTAATTCCTTAACTGTGTGTGTCTCACCACTCACCATTCGGCTCTCGCAATTCGCATCTCACAATCATCACGAGAACATTTTTAGCCAGTCTTTGCTGGTCTGTCCATCATTTGCACACACATATATCACGCATACGCGCCGTTATCCAGTTAAATGCTCGCATTCACATTCACATCTGCCCACCAAAAAAGGCTTCATTGCTGTTCCTGTCAGTTACTTTGCATGCCGGCGATAACCAACAAAAAATTCGAGATACCAAACCGTACAGTTTTCATTATCGGAGAAATCCCATTCAGTGTATATATATTTTATTGCACACCATTGTATAAAGTTATTATTGTTTCAATGTTTGATTTTGATTTGATTTTCCCGTTTTCTCAACTAATTGGTGTCGTTGTTTCGTTGTGCGTGTGTTAAATTTTTCACTCTCTAACTCTGAATCTCTGAATATTTCAAACTCTCAACTCTTATCTACGCTCTACTAAAACAAAAAACTGAAAACTAACTAACTCTATACTAAACCAAAGAAACAACAAAACTAACTATAACTAATCCAACAAACAATCAGCGCGTGGCATTCGAAACGGATGTCAATCGTCTATATATTTCTCTCTATCTGTTTTTTCTTAAGCATCATCAGTTTCAGCTATCAATAATAATCTTTGCATTTAAGATCAAAGTAATCATAGTTTAAGTGGCTTAGGTTAAGTTTCAGTGTATACTTTTATAACTTGAGAACACATACTATATTTCTTTTACAAAAAATTAAAAGAAAAGAAAAGAAAATGACAGTCAGTGAACTGTCGCAAAGAATCTAAAGTCCCAAAACTTTGCATTAAACCCAAACCCAAATTAATATAAATGCATATCAACTGCACTACTCCACGCTATATAGTATAACCGATATACACACTCCACACTCTACTCAACTATAATTTAAGACAGCTTTTGCATGCCTTTTGCCTTGGCCAATCCACAAGCTACTAACAACTCACGTGCTTCTATTATCTCTGTAGCTTTAAGTGTGTAGATTTGTTGTCAATTTGTATTATACTTGATTTGATTTGACCCGAAATGAAGGAAACATCCAAAGATATACACACACTTAACCCTTAGTGAACCCACCACCCACTTTTGTCATATGAATATCTAATATTCTCTCTCACACACTCTCACACTCACACAAACGCAATGTAAAAGAATTAACATGCAATCATGTTAATATACATATATATTATTTACTTATTTACTTTCTCTCATTTTGATCATATATGTACATTTATTTTATCTACTCCTCTTGCTCTCTTTCTCTTTCCTTCTTTTAATATATATATATCTTAAACAAACACACACGAAACATGAATAACTTCCCCCACCTGAACCCTTCTCGTTGATCTTGTGCTGATATATCGCTTCCCAACAACAAACAAACATATATCGAAACTATCCCTAAACCAAACCCCAATCACAAAATATTCAGCTCGATCTAAACGAGCGTCGATCCAGACGTGACATGTCACCCCAGGGCCGTAAACGGGTGGCCGGAATGGTGGCCCGAGATTATCGCACTGTATCTGGCATTGGACAAAGTTATCACAATCAGGTTTGCACCTAAGCTACTAAATTAACGCAACACTCGCCATCAAAAAAATAAAATAATATAATTCAAATTCAGAACAGAACAGCACAACAAGCAGGTAAACACGAATCAGTTCTTTCAAACTAGGGTTCTATCTCGATCTTCAAGTAATCGTTGTCCGTTATAAAATATCCTCAATAAGAACATTAGGAATATTTCCTGTAGTTAAATATTTCTTGATTTACATTCAATTACAATTTAAGGGATATATCTCTTCTTAGATTTGTCAGGCTTATCTTGAATCAATCTCATTCATCCGTGAAAGTTTGTAAATTTTTAAATAACCTGGCAAATTCCTTCATCAGTATCTCATTTATACATTTATCTCTATTAGCTCGAACTCACCTTTAACCCCATTTTAGCTAGGCCCACCTGCCAATATTAAACTGCACTTTAAATTTCAAATTTTTGCTAATCTCTTTAATCCAAACTCAAAACTAATTAACTCAACCAACTACTAACTAATTGAAATGCAAAAGCGACGCTTTCATCGGTTTGACAAACACGATCTTGAGATCTGTTCCTGAACTGATAGCAGCGTTGTTTCCATGTTGTTACCTTGATTTTGTATTAAAAAAAAAACAAAACTCTTGCTAATTATGCCTTGACTTGTAATTACAAAAAATTTAAACTTACAACTTACGCATACTATTTATCCGTGTTCCAGTAGAAGTTTGCAGTAACCAAAAAACAATAACAGTTAACCAACAACTAAACACACACTTGAATTAATTTGAATGAAACTCAGAACCACTCTCTCCACTCTCTCAAATATACTTGTATAAGCCTCTTAGACCGTAAGCTCTACAGGATTCGGCTCTGGAATGCTGAGCAGAGCATTCTCATCTTGCCCCTTTTGTATTTGCTTATCCCACCATACTTAAGTTTACATCGTTTTCTGCATCGTTCCCCCTGCAGGCCTCTGCCACGGGCTACTATAGGCGAGGTGGCGGTAATGGTGTTGGCGCTGCCATTGGACCCGGTGGCATGAGCCTGAGCCAGCGCAGCCACTCGGCGGCACCAAGCGATAACTACCACAGCGGCGGATCCGGGTCGGGGCACGGTGCGCCTGGCTACGGCTATCGAAGCAGCAGTCCACGTCGAGGCTCCCTCTCGCCCCCCGACGATCGTTACATTGACTATCCAGTGCTTCCAATTCACGGTTCACCCAACGCCGCTGCTTACGGCGGCAGCTCGGCTGCGGCGGCGGCACAGCAGCAACGTTTCCAATCGCGCTCAGCGACTGCCACGCCCACGGGATCTCCCAAAAAGCGTCAACTGCCACAGGTAAGAAATTCTAAGCATCTTAACACTGTATGAGAATTGCAAACTATTTGATGACGAGATCGAATCTCAGCTCCGAAGTAGAAGAAATATCCCTAAAGTATTTCTATTGAATAAATAAGATTCCATACTTTTCGGGACTTGAATTCAAAGAATCTACAATATTTTCCGTAAATTTCTGATTTTACTCTAAATCAGTCTTGTTCCTTTTTATACCCGATAATAGGATTTTATAATTTTGGGTCTTGAAGAAATGTATGTAACAGGCTGAAGGAGGCATCTCTGTCCCTATAAATTATATGTGTTCGTGATTAGCGTATACAGCAGAGTCGATATAGCCATGTCTGCCTGTCCGTCTGTCCGTCCATATGAACACTTAGATCTCAGAGACTATTAGAGACATATTTATAATTTTTTTCGACAGCACTTCTATGCTTGCTAGAAGATTGTATTTGTTTCAAATTTTTGCCACGCCCACTTTCGCCCCGCAAATCGATAAAACTCTAATAACAAGATTAATTTTAAAGTTAGAGACTCTAATTTTGGTACCCTGACCAATTTTCTTAAAGTTGTTAGGAAGAAGTTTGATGCGTTTTATAACCAAATCATTTAAACTACTAAAACCATGCATTTACATAGTTTTCTGCTCTACAAAACCCTGTAAATTTCCTCAGTCAGTATCGAGTTAGTTGTAGTCGATCAGTCGATGATCAGTACGCAATCATCCGATCTTAGAGAGTTACTACACTTCTTTAAACGCCTTACCCCAACTGAAATTTCCGTTATAGGTACCACAAACTTCGCGCAGCGCCATGTTGCGCGATCGACTGGGTCAGGACTTTGACGAGCGCCTCGCTTCGGGCAGTCGCTTTGGACGTCATCGGACACGACAGCCGCACCATCAGGCTACATATCGCAGTACCGGCATGGGCGGTTGGGAACGCCACTATACCGGACTGTCGGACAGCGATCTGCAGTCGATGGACACACGAATGCGGCCACGCCACTCTCTGTCGCCGGATAAAGATTTCATGGGTGAATTCGGTGACTCGGACATGGAGTCGGTGGTCAGTGTGACGTCCAGCGCCTTCTCAACGCAATCGGAACGGCCGCGCACATCGCGTGGACTCAGGTGAGTGAGCCGAGAATTGAACTCGGCGCCTCGTGCTGCACCGCGTCCGCTTCAAAGTTCAAGTTCAAAGCCAAAAAGCCAAAAGCCAAAGCCATGCCAAGCAAAGCTGCCAAACAAAAAATTCTGCTGAAATTACGTACATAAACATTCTGGATTGGATGCATTATATTTCTCTCGAGTAGACGCTACAAAATCCTAAATTAACCCGTTAATTAGGCCCTTATAATTCAGTTCCATTCAGCGAATCAGAAGAGCGCGCTTTTCTCCCACCCTCTTTTCTCTCAGTCTCTCTTTGTATCTCGCTGTCGCTCTTTCTCTGTCAAAAACAAAAACCAAAAAAAGAAAATCAACAACACTCAAAATCAACACGAAAAAAGAAAAACACAACGTATACAAAAAATGCAAAAGGCAATCCGAAAAACATAAAGTTTCTTTTCTGCATTTATTTTTTGCGTTATTCGAATTCAACGAAACAAACAAATAAAACAAATATCGAAACGATTCAAAATCGACGCGCGCTCTCGCTTTTGTGTTCACTGCTTCTCTTGCGTGCTCTTCACCACACACACACACACATACACATACACTTGCACACATACACTGACTCTCGCCACATGTGAACTCGGAACTCACCACAACAACTACAACTTCAACAACAACCTTAACAACAACAAAACCACACTATCGCCGACCTCGGACGCAAACCATCGCTTGCATCTGCTAACGATCGTTCGTTTTTGGACACAAACCTATCCACCACCAACCACCCACCACATTAAAAACTCACCACTCTGCTAAAAATGCCCGCCGCATGTTATCCCTGCATGCGAAACTTCAACTGTTACACACCACCACCACACACTATTACACTTCACCACAACCACAACCAAACCCAAAACCAATCAACGAATGGCAACCACCGATACCACCAACCACAACCAATAATCGTCAGCTTTCCACGCAACTGGCGCAATCTTTTCGGCGGTGTGCCCCACAGCCTGCTGGGCAGCACCGTTGGCGGTGGCCCCGTCACCGGGCTCAAGGTGTATCACCACCCCATTGAGCACCACCGTGCCAACACCATCGAGGTGGATGACTGCGACTATCTGTCGAGTGGCGGCACACAGCAATTGTTGCTGCTGGAGCAACTCGAGCAGCTGCAACAGTTGGCCGCCTTGGCTGCCGCTGACTCGCCACCCAACACAGCGGCGCTATGTGCAGCAGCAGCAGCTGCAAGTGGCAACGCTGCAAGTGCACTGCCAATGACAGCACAGCGAGTGCTGGTGACGGATACGAATAGCGGTGAACTGGTCGAGCAGTTCTTTGTGGAGCCAGCTTTGGTGGCGGAGGAGACGCAGACGCCACTGTCGCTGTCGCTGTCGCTTGATCCGTTGTCGCATGAACCACATTTGCATACGCATGGTGTCTACTATTCGCCATCGTCTCATTTGCCCCATACCACAACAACAGCAACAACAACAACATTCATACAGCCGCCGCCAGACATGTACCACCACCAACAACTACAACAACGACGCCACTTGAACGGACGGCCGCTCGCCCCCACCACTGTAACCACTCATGACCACCACAACCACCACCACCACAACAACAGCATCAACAACAGCAACAACGCCTATGCGATGCCGCTGCCCAGCTTTGAGCAATTCAAGCGCATTACCACGCCCGTCATGAATCTCTTTCGCAGCTCCAATTCAGCGGCCAGCGCAACCGCAACCACGCCTGCCCACGATCACGCCCATCTCCACGCCCACGCCCACGCGCACGCCCACACAGTATCCTCCTCGCCCAGCTCGTATGTGGGCTATGTGCGTGATCATCTGGACAAGAGCTGCAGTCACTGCCAGAACGGCAGTCAGCCGGTCGTCCTGTCCACCAACACAGCGCTCGCCACGCCCGGCCTGGCAATTGGCGCCTGTGGGGATCCCTGTTGTCTGGCCGATGCCCATCCACATCCACAGCACCAGCCCATTGCGTATCCCTACAGTGCCGAGCAACTGCTGCGGCGTCCCTCGCTCTCCATGTACCAGCCGAGCAGCTCGGAACCCTCGCTGCCCACCATGGATCCCACGATGTGTGGCGAGTGCGTTGATCAGCATTTCCTGGGCGGTCTGACGGGGCCACAGCTCAATTTGGGCGTGGTGCCCACCTATCATGTTCACACACCGACGCCGACCGCGCATCGTCGTGCCAAATCGCAGCTGGCCACGCCCCCATCGCTGCCCACACAATCTGTGTTGCGTCTGTCCCGACAGCTGAGCGAGGACGCCCTCGTCTCGGCGGTGCCCATTGCCGAGGCCACCGCACGGGCGCAACCCACTTCGATCCTAAAGAAACCGAAGCTCGAGCGACGTCGCATGTTCCACGAGGGA
Source organism: Drosophila albomicans (assembly GCF_009650485.2). Taxonomy (NCBI): domain Eukaryota; kingdom Metazoa; phylum Arthropoda; class Insecta; order Diptera; family Drosophilidae; genus Drosophila; species Drosophila albomicans. The sequence continues at coordinate 24,783,743 of NC_047631.2, forward strand.
CAGTCGCGGTCCCTCGACTACGACGATCTGCACACCAAGAGTTGGGGCCGTCGACGCATACGCTACGAGGACGAGGTGATGCCACCCGATATGATGCTCGACATGGCCGGTTATCCCGAGGAAATGGGTGGACAATTGCCCAGCTCACGACGTTACGGCTCCGAGACGAACATACGTCAGTCGTATATGGGCGCCAATGTGGATGCCGCGAATCCGTTGAGTCATTCGCATTTTCTGGTCACCGACGACAAGATCGTAACGATCACCTATGACTCGGATGTGGGTTGGACGCGACGCGGTGTTGCTCCCTCTCTGTTTCGGGGGCCACATCGACGGGGACTCGATGCGCGCAATCACATGTCGCTCGATCTGCAGCGCACTAGCCAGCAGAAGATGTATGGCCCGGCAGCTCCGTATATGAAGCGACGACGCAATCTGCCGCATCCGCCGAGTGCGCAAAATGCCCACAACTTTTCGCCCATGGAAGTTGGTGTCGGTGGTGGGGTCGGTGTCGGTGTCGTTGGGGCTTCGGGGGTTGGTGTTGGGGGCGGGCCACAGAACAGTGTACACAACAACAGCAACCACCTGAACAACAGCAACAGCAATAATTACACCAACAACAACAACTACAATAACAATCACAACTACAGCAACAGTAACAGTAACAACAACAACCCACACAACAACAATAGCCAAGCAGCGAGTAGTGTTAGTAATAGTCACAACAACAACAACCAACAACAACAACAACTACAACAGCAACAACTACAACAACAACAGTCAGTTAGGCAAAAAGGGAAAGAAGGCATCGCCATCGTCAATGGATTGATGGCAACGGCATCGGAACAACTGACGAAATCTAGTAGTGGGAGCGGTGGTGCAACATCTGCTGCCGCTGCTGGTAATATCGTCGTCGATGGTAATAATGCTAATAATGCTTCTTCTTCCTCTTTTGCAAATCCCCCACAACAACATCATGGTGTCGCATCACCCAATAAACGTGCCCCATCATCAATACAAAACACAACAACCACAAACGACGCCAACAACTTGACCCTTGACGCAACATCACAACAACAACAACAACCAAATACATGCACAAATCTCATTACAAATACAACAACAACTACAACAAACACATCGTCGAATGCAACGAATGCTGCGGCAACAACAACAACAACAACGACTACAACATCATCAACAACAACAACAACAACGGCAACGACTGCTACAACAACTGCCACAAATACAACAACAACAACCAACACGAATGAACCAAACGCAACAACAACGAACGACGCGGATGCGGATGCGGATGCTCCACTCGATGTTATCGATTGGGATGCTATCGATGCGATGCTCGATGACGATTTCAGCGAGTACGATAAAGATAAAAATGGCACCGGCGAACCAGGCGCAGCCAAATCGGGCGATGCCACCGGCGATGCTGAAGACAAAGCTGGTGAGTTTGTATATAAACAAATTATTGATTTAAAAATTCAAATCTTGAACTAAAACAATATTTGAGATTAAAAAAAGTTCATTTAGGCAAACACATAAAATATCATTTCAAATATATCTAGAAAGAAAAAGTATTTACAAATTTATTAAATAAATACATAATCTTATATTAAAGATTCAATTTACTATTAAGTGTAATAATTTGTTGGTTTTTTATTTAATCAAATCTCAAGAAATTTCATTAATCAATATCAAACCTGAAATTTTGCGTTTCCTAATTCCATTAGTTATAAGTTTTAATGTTCCTAATACATATCTAATCCACTTCACAGATGGCAGCCACTCTGATACGACAACAGATCGAAAGAAAGCCGGAAACGTGGATCAGGAACGTTCGCCAAAAGGTGGCAGCGGAATGGGCAAAAAATCCAACTCGACGTCGCAGCTATCGGCAACAGGTATGACAGTTTTGTTACCTTTCTTTTGTATGCCGTTCGTTTATAAAAGTTCTCGTTCAGTTGCCTTGTTGACCATCAGATAATCAGATTAATCAGATTAACAAAAACCAAAAACTAATTTATCAGATAACGAAAGCATTGTAAGCTTCATTCTAGTATTTCGATTCATAAGCTAGTCCAGCATCTTTGGTTTTCTCACACTTTACACACTCAAAAAACAAAAAAAAAAAGTTCAAACTCACTTTCAGACATGTAATGCTTAAAGTTTTTGCGTTTTCCAACACTAAAAACCATAGAATTCATATATGCTAATCTTACTAACAAACTACTACTATGATTTGGTATCGTAACACACAACAAAAAAAATTACTTAACTCAAAACAAACCACAAAAAAAAAAAAAACAAAAACAAAAACAAAAAATACTATTAAAATGGCATACTCAAAAGGTCGTAAAAGACGTATGGGCTTTGGAAAGAAGGGTAAGAACTCGTTCACGGTGCATCGCAGCGAAGAGGTGCTGCCTGGTGATATCACGCGAGAGATGCGCTCGGGCGGAGGAGCGGGCGGCGGTGGCCTCTCCCGTGGCTCGTCCTCGGAGGCGGACCCAATTGAACAGTTTTTCGGCGATGGCGCTGGTGGGGAAAGGTGCGCACAAGTCCAATTTACTCTGTCTCTTACTCGCTCTATCTCTATCTCACTGTCTTTCTATATCTATCTCTATCTCACACTCTGTGAGACACTCTATCTACTACTCTTACTACTACTACAACTATGTCTACTTAGCTAATATTTCTCAATTTTACGCTATGCTATACTATGTATAATGATTTCAGTTTTATGATTTCACTTTATCATTTTTGTCGTTTTCCATTTTCGGTTTTTCTGTTGCCTTTTGCTGGAAAAACAAAGCAATTGCTAAATAATGATATTTAATTATTGCAATGATGATGATAATTACGATGATGATAAACATTAGTTAGACAACAAGAATCACACCCGAAAACCAAAAAAAAAAAATCAAAACAGGACTTTTAGTTTTAAGAGCTTTTCAATTTGCAAAACACATGCGCGCGCTCTCTCTCACTCTCTCTCTCTCTTTCTATCGCGCGCTCTTGCTCTCTATTACTTCTTTCTCTCACTCCGCTCTATATCTATCTTATACTCTGTTTTATTCTGACGAGCTTTTACGCAAAAGCTTATGTCAAAAGCTCGCTCTGCCGCTTCCGCTGAAGGCAATGTCCTCTCTTGATTTACTCGATTTTCGTTTTGTTAACCCACGAGCGCTATAAACCAACCTTTAAACCAAAATCAAAACAACCACCCACCCAAATCAACCAACCAACCAACCAACCAATCAACCAAATAACCAATATACAATCCAAAGTCGATACGTATTTTTAGGCTTATATACCAAGGAATTTTGCCCCACAAGGGCGTCATGCACACCGCGAAAGCTTTGCCTGGCTCGCAGTTGCCAGCATCCATTTTATTGTTTTCAAAACAAACTATAAAAAAAAAATAAAAGCTTTATCCAGTTCAGCAAATGCCCGACATCGCAAAGCTTTCGCCACGTGTGTATGATTGGCCGCACACTGTTGACGCTCACTGTTGTTACGCGGGAGCATCTCAAAACTCAATCCGTAATGCATTTTACTTTTGTAGCAAATATTTGTTTATAATAAATACTACTAACTAACCCCAAAACATTAAAAAAGAACGCCACTTGTTTCTTAAATAATAATACTTAATATTGTTAATGCCATTTATGAACGTAATACTCCTATATATATTAATTTCAATCAAATCCAAAACCCAAAATTCAACATATAACATATTTACACAACATTTTTATCTAGAACTTTGTTCGATTTGCATGCATTGAGTTAATACTTACTTATAACAACTGCCAGACATACTATTACTACAACTACTACTACTTAGCTACCAATCTATTACAGCCTTATAAACAAGCTAAGCTAAAAAAAAATCAAACAAACAAACAAACAAATCATGAAATACATTATTTGCAGTTATGCGGTAAGAGTTTTTCACCATTGACTACCACAAACGACCTGTACTTTTCGACGTATTTTGCAACACACATGTGCCTTGCATTTTGCAACACTAGTCAAGCCAAGCCAAGCGAAGCAATCGATATCGATACAAATATCGATACCGATACCAAAACATTGTTAACTTATCCCATGTGAATTTGCATGCCAGGAATTTTAAAAACTCAATCTCCGCCCACAAAATAAACAATTGAACTAATGTTTATCATCTGTTTTCTACAAGTTTTCTGTTTTTTGCGATACAATTTGATATTATCATATGTATATATACAGGGAGCTCTGTCAAAGAAAGCCAAAAATTTAACACTAAACAACCAACAAACAATTCAGTAACAATTAACAACTCATACACAACTACAACAAGTTCACAACAATCATCTCTGAAAATTGGCATCAAAAAGCAATTTAAAATTAACTGATTATGACAACAACAACAGAAAAATACAGCAAAATTATATGCTATAAGTAGACACAAAATGCAAATCTGTGGAACATATATTACCAATAGAATTGTTGGCGAAAAACGTTAGCCTCAGTTCAGACGTCAATTGTAGATCTGTTTTCTCATGCAGCCGCTAAAATTATAACGAACTTTAACTTGTATAATAAAATCTGGTGCCGTACAGCTCCTAACTTAAATAAACTAAAAAAGAATGAACTAAAAGTATTTTCAATTGGAATTCACATGAGAAAACTGATCTCATATTATACATACATATAACGAAATATAACAATTATAAATAATGAACTAAATGTTACGAATTTGTGTACTTATTATTAACATTATGATTATGATTTCCCAACATTTGAACTTACTCTAAATACTTACGTATTCTATGAGCTAATAATCACATTAATTGATTGATTTTGAATTCTTCGCTATAATTTCTTTCTATATTCTTGAGTTCATTTCACTATCTGTGCCTATAATTTCTATGTAGTCAGGGTTTATTCCCAGAGCCCCAGCGTCAAGCTCAAGAAAAGGAGAAGGTTCAGCCCAAAGCCAGCGTCGCATACTCTACTCTACTTCACTTAAAAGATACCCGAAATCGAATAACACAAAAAAAATCAACTACACATTTGTTGCTGCTGTTTGTAAATTTTTGAGTTTTGAATATCTCTCTCTCTCTCACATTGTGTATATTATTCGTATTGTACTATATGTATATCATATTCTTGACAGACCAATATCAGGCACAATATTCAGGCAGCTCGAGCGCGAGTACTTCCTCCACTAGTCACCATCATATCACACTACCACCACCACATCCATATTATCAACGGCAGTCGCGCGGCTCCGCTGGCAGCATCCAGCGATCTGTGGAGGTGCCGCCGGTGCCAGCGGTTACCCGTTACAGCGCGGGCAGCATACATTCAATCTCTAGCTCCGAGGGTTCATCGTAAGTTTCTGGCAAATACAAAACAAAAACCAAAACCAATACCACAAAAAAAATAAAAAACAAAACAAAAAACTAAGAAAATACCACATAAAATACTATATGACATGCGAACTCTCTTTGCCTCTGATTCTCTCTCTTTCTCTCTCTCGCTCTCTGTCTGTCTCACACTCTCTAACTCTCTCTCCAAGTTCCATTTTCAATGCCTTGTAAATGGCTAAATGTATCGCTCTCTATCTCTCAATTTATATATATTTTTCTTTACTCTATTGCATAATGTGCTCCTGACTATAACACATCTGTCTCTCTCTCTGTCTCTCTCTCTCTCTTTCTCTGTGTGTCTCTCTTTCAACATGTTTATTATACTCTTTGTGTCCTTCTTGCCGGCATCTCTCTTTCTTGTTTATCTACGTAACTGTGTGCGCCTTGATATCGTTGAGCCAGTCTGCATTTTTGTATATCCTTAATAATGTACTTTTATTCCAACGTAACATTTGCGTTCCATTCTACAATTTCCACTTAATATTCTCAGTGTCTCTTTCTGTATTATCAAAATTGTACCAAAATATGTATTTAAACTTATCATTATTATTTGATTTGTAACATTATTTCGTATTCGTATGATTTCCATAAATATGTATATAACACGTGTTTCCAGCTATATTTGATGTGTGTAAACAAAACAAAAAAAAAAAAAACAAAATCAAAAGCAGAACATATGCTAAATTCTTGACCTTTAGGCACCTAGACTTTAAACTACGGCACCTTTGATGTACCACTTATCCGAAACTATTTGACTCTATGGCGAACTATAAACCAACCCATATATATATCTCGTTCATTTATCGGCAAATGACTTTATAAACTGTTCCGATTTCTATTGGCTTTCAATTTGATTCCAAACTGCAGAAACTGAAAAACCACACACACACACACTTGCATGCTATCGAATTCTCCTGTGCACCACTCTGTCAGTACATATTCAAACCACCAGACACACACTTACCATAACCCATCCACGAAACCAGTCGTAAAACCAAACCACAAAACAAGCCACCAAAACTACTTACAACAATTTAACTGTCTTTCTACAACTCCCTGTGTATAATGAGCCTGGTTCCACAAACTGAATTTCGATTTCGATTTCAATCGATCGTCTATTCACTCTGGAATCGGGCTGTAAGAAATTCTTTCTTTCTCAAAATCTACAACTAATCTTTTTTGTTTTATGACATTTTCAATAAACTCTGTGTAATAATAAGATCTATGCTGAAACCATACTAAAGTCGCTTATCATTCTATCAACAACAAAATCAATCGAAATCGAATCAAACTATAGATTTTCGCCTTCACTGCGTAATGATGGAGCCCTTAATGAGTTTGTGGATGGTCTAGGACCCGGACAATTGGTGGGTCGCCAAGTGCTGGGCGCTCCCTCGTTGGGTGACATACAGTTATCGCTGTGCCATCAAAAGGGCTTTCTCGAGGTGGAGGTCATACGTGCCAGGGGTCTTACGGTTGGTTCACTAAATAACTAAGCAAAAAACGATATTAAATATATTACAAATATAGTAAAGATTTTAGTAAGAAGAAATACTGATTAACTTTCGTATCTCATGATAGCAAAAACCCTCATCGAAGATGTTGCCTGCGCCCTATGTGAAGGTGTATCTGGTATCGGGAAAACGTTGCATTGACAAGATGAAAACATCGACAGCACGTCGCACACTGGATCCGCTTTATCAACAGCAATTGGTATTCAAACAACCTTACAACGGTTGTGTCCTACAAGTGAGCAAATGACTGATAATGTTATTGACAAGGATTTAACAATGATTTTATTTCAGGTGACCGTTTGGGGCGATTACGGCCGCATTGAAAAGAAAGTGTTTATGGGCGTGGCACAGATAATGCTTGATGATCTGAATCTATCGAATATCGTTATCGGCTGGTACAAACTCTTTGGCACCACCTCACTGGTCAGTTGTCCCACTAATATAGGTTTAGGCTCTAGGCGCTCATCAATAGCCTCACTCGACTCACTCAAACTCTAACTCTCAACTAAAAACTTAACCAAATCAAAAACTTTCAAAACTCAAATATGAAACGTACAAAAAATACTACTAAACCACTCAATGAGATCGACTTGCAAATTGATAAAACAAAAAAACAAAGCAAAAAAAAAATATTATAAAACACTAACACTAACAACACTTGCACATTTATACTACGTATATACTTATACTTACATACATTTATGTAGCAAACATTTTGTTTGGTATTCAGTAAAATTTATTATACTTACAATAATGCCAAAAATTGCATACTATAAAAAATACAAAAAATATTTTTAAAAATAGTTAACTTTTTGTAGCATAGTCAGTCACAAAAACATCTGTACAAACACAACAATTAATCCCACAAACAAAAAACCAAAACACAAAAAAAAATAATTCCAAACAAAAAAGTTTATTATCAATGAAAAACAAAAAAAAATAGATTACATATACATTTACTGCATTTGTTTTGAGTTAGCTAAAAAAAAGACCAAAACAATTCAAATTTAAAAGCACACACACACACACACCTGTAAATGAATCGCTTGGTATACTCACGAATACATACTTAAACATATAACACATACTTTGATCTGAGGCAACAACTACCAAATTTCCATTATGTAAAGTTTATATAAAGAACATTTAAATTAAAATTAAAATCGTTAAAAAATACCGAAAATATACCGCTGAAAAGAACAAAAAATTATGAAAACAAAACCTATCGCAAGTCACCTTAAATCACCGTTACCGTTACGTTTTTGGCATAGCATACAACTTCAACGTAGTTTTTTATAGACTCGTACAATACTCATATAGGTATGTTTCTCTATCCCCAACTACCCCGAACCAATTACCAATTAAACTCCATATAATTCTCTAGTATGTTTTGCATGTGTAGTTTCGTAATATCGTAATTTCGTAACTTTATCATTTATCATCCTCGTTCACTTTACTCGTATTACTAGTCAGCCATTTAATTCCCTGAATCGCTGTTCTTGCTTTATCGAATCTCCCAAAAAATATTAACAACAAAACAACATGAAATGCATTGAAAATGGCAAATCTTGGCTAGCTGAAAATATAGCTGAATAATCCATCAATATACATATGTATAATCGCAAATCGTTTAGGTTAGAGTCAAATACTATTTAGATCACCGAATTTTGATATCTATGTGTATCTATTCTACGACAATGATTAGGGTCGTCCGATTGTTTGGGCCGGTGAATCAATTATGGAGGAGCAGGGTGAATAACACTTCCCAACAACAGTGAAAACACTTTAAAGACACCAAACAAGCACAAACAAAAAAAAATAAAACAATAATTGCAAACATGCCCCCAAAAAGCAAAACGAACTGAATTGTAAGTGCACAAATCTATAATTTATTTAATATACCAACTATATCGATAATCAAATATATTTTATTCGATTACAATTCCTTATTAGCAGCTTTCTGTATAACTCGCTAGTTAAATGCCATTTTAATAACCACTCGAAAATACAAATAACAATTCCATACACTAAAACAAAGCTACTAACAACTAATTTGCCCGTTAACAACATTACATACTCATGAATCATTTATCGATAAAATGTCACTAATCGTTATTGATCGAACTATTGCAGTAACCCTTGCAAAGAGCTGCCAGCCAGGCAGCCAAATAGCAAAGGACCAAGGTCAGCCTGCAGGAACTATGCAAATGGGAGTTACCGGAACAATGGATATTGGATATGTGCCCGATTTCCAGTCGACACGTTGCTGGCCTAATCTATGTCCAATATATATATATGTGTATATATATATACATCGATATATATATATGTATGCATATTTTTTTTGTATTCTACGACCGGGAGATTTCCATAAAGTATAAGAATCTAGTTAATTTTGTAAGTCATGAGAACAAATGCATTTAAAACCAAAACCGAGAACACAAGCAGAGGCAGTAAAAGTAAAAACAACTTAACTATGAAATTCAAAATAAATGATCCAAGATATAATTGTACACATGCATATACATATATTGTATATATGTGTATATGTAGACGTCTAATTTAATTGATAATATTATATTTGAGAAATGAAACTTGTAAATTGATGCATATTTGAAAGAGTTTTTATTACACACCTAAGATCACTATTATTTTCGTAATACGATTATTATTAATTATTATTATTATTATTAAACTATTATTGATAAAACCAAAACAAAACAAAAAAAAACTACAACCAATATATAAGATTAAAAAAAAGTGCTAATATCGAGAAGATCGAGAAGATAGAACCTAATGCTAAGTCAAGTGAAAAGTTACAGAAAAATAGGGTGGAGTGTAAGAAGAAGAAGAAGCAAAGTTGTTTAATATAGCTAAATTTAAATCAATAAATTAAAGATACAGATTTTCAAAATGTTTACGAGTATATATATATATTATATACAATATATGTATACACATACATATACATATATATACATATATATATATATATATATATATATATATATACATATTTAATGTTTAAGCAAGCAAAGAACCACTAACACTTAAATAAGCCTAACTTACGATAAACTTAAACTTAAAGTTAATCATAAAGTAACTAAAACAAAAAAAAAAAACATTGAGATATATGATATATGATGAGATATGTACTATTAATCCTCAAAATATTTATCAAGCGTGACCGATTGAGCTAATTTAATTTGGTAAAACACAAACAACAAAACATGCATTCAATTGATAAATACAAATTTATCTTAGGCTGTACATAGACCCACATAAACACACCAATACACACACACACACACATCTACTCACACATACCCATAGAGAGTTCAAATTTGTTAAACTTAGCCATTATGCAAGTACTATATAGAATATATATTTTTGTTTCGCTTTTTCGCTCTGCCCAACTGCATAAACTTGGCAGAGAATCCACAGTGTGCAAGTTTTTGAGAAAAGTGCTGAAAATACTATAGATTAGCAATCGGCAATCGATATATATTTCAATAGAATACGACTTCTATATATGCATTTTCGATATTGAGAGATTTATTTGAAAGCATTCTCAATTCTAGAATCCAAGCATTAGACGCGCATCACGCTCTCGCTTCTAGATCACAGACACACGGACCCCTAAAAATATTTATTCAACTGCATACTCGTATATATCTTCTGCCTACATCAGATAACTCGATAACCGCATCAAGTACCTTCAAATTAATAGTGTGAGCTGTAAAAATGTTACCTGCTTGCTATTGAAATTCATATTAAAGTGAAACACATGCCACATCTTAGGCTTATAGACAATTTATTTGCAGAGTTTGAAGACAAAACAAAAAAACAAAACAAAACAATTACTTATTCCGATATAGAAACGTATATGACAAACATTGTTTTAGCGTTTGATCGCGTTTTCTTGGGCAACATTTTGCAATGCATTCAGTCTCTAAGAGAAGAGACTACACGAAATGGTTCATTTTGAGTAAACATATCATATGCCTGCGAGAGATCTATATACTTAGTTGGGAGCAGTAGGTTTTAACTACTGTTATTCATGTTGTTCCTATTCAGATCTTACATACATAACATACATATAAAAACTATAAATTATATTCCTTCACATCAGATGATATTAATTTCAACCTGTCCGTCCATTCATCAGCTTTTGCATTACATTCAGAAACAAATACGGATATGGATAACCATCCACGTTTCTAGAAACAGAACTACATCAACACAATATATACGTAACGAATGCCAAATAATAATCCATTAAATGCAACTTGAAAATACATTCAAAATGTTGTCGCAAGAGATGATCGAGGGACATCACCTAGAACCAGATTAAAACGCGCTTCAAGAACTTCAATACTATCAGCGAGGTTTCCAGCAAATAAATATACCACACTTTAAACGATATTTAGAGACAGATACAGATCCAAGTACAGATACATTAATGCATACAAATACATACAAAACATACATACTAATTATAATAACCAGACTTTGACACTCTGCTCTTTACATTTCTCATACAACCAAAACTTTTCTAAGATAAAACTCTATTTTTTTATTTAAAGTGCTCTCCTAAAAAAACATTTAAATGCTTTTATTAATCAGCAACAATAAAAATACAAATACGATAATACACATTAAATTATAATATTGGCGTGCGTCAATATTTCAATGCTCTTTCCATACAATTGATAAAGTAGCTACCGAAAAACTTTCTAAATGAAAACTGTTTTGTATTGGTAACAATCTTTCTTTGTCCGATATATTCAATAATTAATCCAACTATTTATTATTTCAATATTTTACTAGTATTAAAATAATTAAAAAAATAAAATGCAATTTTTGCTGGAAAGAGTATTTCTGCAGCATACTGCATTTCATTGTGGTGCATCTATATAATTAGAATTCCAGTCACAAAAAATTTACACATTATACACACATCTAGAATTGTTATTGAAACACATGATATATTATGACAAGTTATTTAAAAGAGACAAAGAATAAAACCGAAAAAAATGCTATTTACTAAGTTCAAACTGATAAAAACAATTTAAATATACAGCAACAAGAACAAAGAGATATATCATTTATTGCAAAATGTTGAAAAGTAAAAAATGAAAAAAAAAAAACAAAAAAAAACAAAAAGCAAAAAGCAAACGGCTGCGTGAAATACGCTTCGAATATATTGTATTTTAATATCTCGACAAAAATCGAAGGTCGAGAAACGACAATAAACTGTGAAAATGAATATGTAAAAAACAAAAAAACAAAAAGATAAAAATCCAAAAGAGAAATTATGTAATTATATTATTAAAAATAAAATTTGCAGAGAAGGCATTAAAAAAAATTGCAAAACGCAGACCTTGAAATTGTGTAAACTACAAATTTAATGAAAACCAACATTTAAATAACAAAACAAAAGAGAAATATTCATTAAAATTGTTTTCTAATAAAACAACCCAAGTGTTCTTTCATTTAAAATAATATTCAATGGTCTTGGCAAATTTAATTTGTTGCAAACTTAAATGTTTTCTAGTCAGTCTTTCTAACTTTGTTAGAACGAGTTGGATGCTGCCTAAAAGTATGCAACAAAATATTCTTTTCTGTTATGATTCGAGGAAAAGGAAAAACGAACCAATTGCAGGATAACTCGAGAACTACAAGGACGATTCGAATGTCCTTTGGCAGGATTTTAGGCCTCACTAAAACAATTCGCTTGTCACAGGACTCGCACCGATCAGACAGAATATAGCCGAGATATACGCTATTTTCTGTATATAAAAAAGTCCTTGAAACTTTGTTGTTTACAGGACATTCGTCCTTGTTAGTATACCATTCACTTTTTGTTGATTAGAGATATCTTTGTGCCAAAGGACATCCTGATCATCTTTAAAATGGCCGAGATACTGCGGATTTGACCAATTTTGGACAAATTTTCTATGCCTACCCCTTGAAAAAATGTAACGCCCTATTAACTCAATTTATATAGCATACTTTGAGGGTGAACCATAGATGCTTTTTTGAAAACAAGCTATATCTCTGCCATATCCTGCCCCACTTTTAAAGGACATGTATTGTTAGGATCGCAAAGACCAGAGTTATCAATTGGCATCAAAAAATATGGGGTCATCTAAGGATCCAACACTTGTAATTTTTTGGTGTGCAGCTCAAGAAAATAACGTAAAATTCGCAAATTGTGGGATAAGTCAAGAACTACAAACACGATTCGAATGTCCTTTGGCAGGATGATAGTCCTCATCAATACAATTCGCTTGGCACAGGACTCACACCGATCAGACAGGATACAGCCGAGATATACGCTATTTTCTGTATATAAAAAAGTCCTTGTAACTTTGATGTTTACAGAACATTCGTCCTTGTTAGTATACCAATCACTTTGTGTTCATTAGAGATAACTTTGTGCAAATGGACATTCTGATCGTCCTTCAAATGGCCAAGATATGGCGGACTTTCCGACTTTTTGACAAATTTTCTATGCTTACCCTTGAAAAAATTGAAGGCCCTGTTAACTTAATTTTTATAGCATACTTTGAGGGTGATCCATAGATGCTTTTTTGAAAACCAGCTATATCTCGGCTATATCCTACCTCATTTTTAAAGGACATGTATTGTTAGGATCGCAAGGACCAAAGCTATCGATTGGCATCAACAAAATATGGGGTCATCTAAGGATCCAACACTTGTAATTTTTTGGTGTGCGGCTCAAGAAAATAACGTAAAATTTGCAAATTGTGGGATAACTCGAGAACTACAAGGACGATTGGAATGTCCTTTGGCAGGATGATAGTCCTCACAAGTACAATTCGCTTGACACAGGACTCACAACGATCTGACAGGATACAGCCGAGATATACGCTTTTTTCTGTATATAAAAAAGTCCTTGTAACTCTGTTGTTTACAGGACATTCGTCCTTGTTAGAATGCCAATCACTTTGTGTTGATTAGAGATATCTTTGTGCCAAAGGACATCTCGATCGTCCTTCAATTGGCCGAGCTACTGCGGATTTGACCAATTTTTGACAAATTTTCTATGCCCACCCCTTGAAAAAATTTGAGGCCCTTTTAACTAAATTTTATAGCATACTTTGAGGGTGAACCAAAGATGCTTTTTTGAAAACAAGCTATATCTCTGTCATATCATGCCGCATTTTTAAAGGACATGTATTGCTAGGATTCCAAGGACCAACTCTATCGATCAACTAGAAAAAAAGCGCCAACAAAGAACACTTAGATATATTGGGGTTTCACATAAAGCGGTGGTATTTCTTTATTTACCATTGATAAACCTTTAATCATATATGGTATGTATAAATAATTCAAACATTTAAGATTTGACATTTGCTTATTAATGTGTTGTTGTAATAAATATACTCGTATTTGCATATATACTTATAGATGCATGTGTCGTGTCACATTGGGATCATTGGCGGCATTCTTCTTTCAATCATTTACAATATACTCGCTTGGTTAGTTAGACTTACAATAGATATGACCATGATTAGACAAATACATAAATACATACATATTTTGTCATATCTGAATTGGGCATACTTAGTATTCATGTTAGATATATTCATATGTATATCGTTAATCTTAAATTGAATCGAAATTATGTTACAAAAGTGTGACTTAAATATCTGTCTAATGCTCTCGGTTAAGCTTTAGTGCGTTTCTTAAAGGAACCAATGTTAAATGTTTTTTATATTAATTTAAATAAGTTTATGGCCTAACTTCATCTAGAATCATATAATGCATAAGGTTTGTGAAATCGTATATAATCGTAGAGTGAAAATTGAAAAGGGTGATTGTGCTGTTGTGTTTGGGTCTGCTTCTTGGTATTACAATACTAATCAGTCTTTATAACAAAAATCAAAACGATGCTTTAAAATTCACAATAAATGTGTTGACTGTGTGAGTGCCATATATAGGAATTATATTTAAGTATTCAATTTTTGTTTTGTCTTTAAATATTTAGTAAAGTTAAATGGCATGATTGGTTTTTTTCTTTTTGTTTTCTAAAAGCGAGTTTAAAGTCTTGATTAGAATCTTGTATTCTTTCTTTGGGGAAGATATGTATGGGGAGTGCTTTGTAGAGTCCGTGAGTTCTGCGTAAGAATATGTATTCCAGATGATATATAATATATGTAAATATTAACTAATTCCGTACAATAGTTTGTCATTTATGATACATTTGATATTTTCATATTGTCGCTTTGTTACATTACATTTTACATTAATCTTAGACGTTCGAGAGACCAGATCATAAAAATACATATGCTGAAGCTTAGTTAATTTAATCGTAACTCTACGACGACTAGCTGAAGCGTTGCTAATGCTTTCTATATATTTCGAATACATATCGAATACCGTATGTATGTCTATCGGGGATAGTAGTTCAATTCATATTCACTTTACAATGCTATAAAAACCATATAATTGCTGCTTAAATTCGTATGCATCTGCTTTTTGTTTTTCGTTTTGGAATTACAATTTAACGGGGGCGAAAAAATTGTCTGTGATTACTTGATAATAAGTAAGTATTTAAAGTTATGCATGCTCTTGGCTTAGATTTAGTTTTAGATTTAGTTGTAGTTTGTAGATATTATGCATAGTTTAAGTATACATATATAGTATATATTATCGTATAGATGTTATGATAAACACGCACACGTACAATACGATAACTAATATCGCTTATTATCTTACACATTGTGTATAAATATAGAGTTGTATTTAGTATGCATAGATCTATAGATCGTACAGTTTCTTTCTCGCCTTAATATCTTAAAGTTATGCGTGGGACTTGTGCTATATATACTAGTACATTAGATCGGCAAATCATATTGTAACTTGGGCTGGGGAGTTTAGTTTTTGGAATTAGTTTTAATCGAACAACTGATTCCAAATAAATTGTGCTGTGAATATGGAAGATTTAAGATTTGAGGCATTCTATACACTTAGGATTAAAGAGATACAGATACATATATGTATATAGATAATACCTATGCTGACTTTTATGCAATACTACGATACTATATGTATGTTTTCTGACTAATCGTTTCGTATATGACTAAATGACATCTAATGATGCTGATCATTTTCGAGTCGGCGTTTAGTGCAGCTGCGCCGTCACATAGAGCGCACAGTCCTGATCCGAGGCCATCGAATAGTTGGCCGAATCTCGATCCTCGGGTATGGTTGGATGCGTCTCGTGTGGCAGTTTACTGAAGGCATGATGTGCGGCCCCATAGCCCAGATGTCCGTATGGCGACTCGGCCGCCTTACTCACGTGCGGCAGGCGGCGCAAAAAGTGCGGATTCGAGTAGCGTACTCCATTGGGCAAGGTGGTGTGTGGTCCATGCAGCGATGCTGCTCCTGCTGTTGGTGGAATTGATCCAAGGGCAACAGCAGCATTGGCATAATGCATGCTAGACGGCGACTTGAAGCTGGACACCTGCGATGGCCCCATTGAGCTGCTCATGGCCGAAGTGGAGGCATAGCCACCATTATTGTTTCCGTTACTGCTGGCAAGCTGCTGGCTGTGGCAACCCACCGGCAGTGGCATGGTGCTGCAATGGGCCGTATAGTCGAACTTCTGCTCCGGTGCACTGCGTTGCATAGGCAGCGTGGCGCTATTGATGACTGTGGCGGCGGCGGCGGCAGAGGGGTCAGCATTGAAGCTGGACATGCGCATGTTGGTGCAACGTCCGTAGGGCTCCTCCTGGATGGGCGGCTGTGGAGGGCGTGGCGGCGCCTTGCAGCTGACCCGTGGTCGTATAACAACCTCCAGTTCACGCTCTTCGCCCGAATGGACGCCGCTCGATGATTCGGATGGGGCACGCTCCGGTGGCGAGGTGGTATTGGTGCTCTCCGAGATCGAATTGGTATCGCTGCGTGGCGTGAGCGCCTCATTTGGCACGCCAGAGTCGGCACGACGCAGACAGCGGGGTGTGGAGCTGGAGGCGATCTGATGGATAATAGGATAACAGAACAGCGTGAGCAAGAGAGAAAGTGGAAGGACGCAAAGGAGGAGGCTCAGAGAATGAGAGAGAGACATAGACAGAGAGCGAGAGAGTGAGAGATTGTGATATGGGGGAAAAAGTCGTTTAATGTCAGCTTCAGTTCGGCGCCTGCAAGTGAAAATGAAATTAAATCAGGCGAGTGTCCGATTATTCCTGTCCTGCACACACGCACACACCCACAGACAGACAGACATTCTGACTATCCATCAGACAGGCGTGTGTGTCCTTGTGGCCCTGGCATTGGTGCTGGCACTGATTTATGCTGTCTCATAACAGCAAACATAAATCTCATGGCTGGCCGCACTGCAGCCGCGGGCGTGACACGAGTCCCAGCACGCCCCTCGTCCCACACGTCTCCAAATTGTGCTGAACGCAACGCATCAATCTAGCCCACACATGCATGTTGCATGCTGCCCAAGTCGAACTGTTTGCTACACTAACTTTTTAATTTTACAAAGCTCTATTTCAATTAAATTTATTCCTTTTTCATTACGTATACGCAATGTGAGTAGTAACTTGAATTTTTGTCACAGATAATTGTGTTGCAGGTTTCCCAAGTCGAACTGGTTGCTACACTAACTTTTCAAATTCTTTTAAATTTATTCCCTCTGTATTACGTATACGTCATGTGAGTAGAAACTTGAATTTTTGTCAAGTCGAAATGTTTGCTACACTAACTTTTTGGTCTAACAAAGCTCAAATTCTTTTAAATTTATTCCCTCTGTATTACGTATACGTAATGTGAGCAGTAACTTGAAACTTGTCGCAGATGATTATCAACTTTCATTAAAGTCTTTGATCAAGTATTCGCAACTAATTGGCGGCTTTTAATTTGCAACCTCAGAAAATTGCCAGCTAAATTCCAGCAGCATAATTTATTTTGCCCGTTTCTAACTGCATCTCTGCATATCCGCATCATGAGCTGTAAGTTTGTTCAGTGTTCATGTGTCTAGTGAATTTAATGAACAAATATTCACATTTCCGAGTGCTGCCTAGAGGCAGTGAGGCTAGGTGGAGGGGCATGCTACACATGTTTACACTGCATGACTCCCAAACGCAATTGCAAAATGTTGCTGCTGCCTCGTCTGCCTCATCTGCCCGCCTTTCGAGTTCTTTTAGCTACTTACATGCGCCTCGTTGGTGTGCACGGCGACCGTGACCGGAGCCAATGGGCTGACTAGATGATGCTGCTGTTGCTGAAGCGGATGCGGATGTGGATATGGATGCTGTTGCAGTGGATGCTGCAATGCCTGTTGATGGTGCGGTGGCAGTTGCTGTTGCTGCTGATGCTGTTGCTGCTGCTGCAGTTGCGGCGACTTGTGATGTTCGGGTGAAATTTGCATGATCTCGGGCATGGCTTGGGGAGCGCGTCCGTAGCTGGCATGTGGTTGCGGCAAGTTGGGTGGCTGTGGCATCGGGGCACCCTTCATGGGCAGCGGAGGTGGCGGCGGCGGAGGCGTTGCCTGCTGCTGCGGTGGTTCCAGATCGCGTGTGGAGGCATACGTGATGCTATCATCGCGCACACAGGCCAACAATTTACCCTCCTCAGAGATATTATCATCACTGATGCCGCCCAAGCCACTCAGATTAGCATAATCGTGGGCATGACCAAGAGCGTGATGATGTTGCTGCAGTTGTTGTTGTTGTTGTTGTTGCTGCTGACTCGTTGGTGGTGGTGGCAATTCATCATATTCGCTGAGATGTAGTAGGCCGTTAATGCTGCCACCGCCAGTGGCACCAACGCCGCCGCCGCTGGTGACACCGCCAACCGTTATTGTGGTCTTCATGCTGCCCATGGTGATGCCCACAACGGCGCCGGCGGTTGCCGCCCTTAATGTCGCGTACTCGCCGTCGTCAATTTCCCCCGTAGAACTGGCAAAACATAGCGAGGTTCCACGGCCCGTATGGCTACAGGGAATAAAGGGAGTAAATCAAGTAAGTCAAATCAGAGGTTAGTTCAAGGATTCGCGGAATGTTACCCACAATATACGACTGGACCTTGTGTTGCTCCGTTGGTTAGTTAGTTAGTTTACTTTACTTTTTTGTAGTTGTTGGTTAGTTCACTAGTTTAACAATTGACTAACAGCAACAGCAACGACAACAACACAAAACAACAAACACAAATTGTGCATTTAGTTAATGAGTTTTCAGTTCAAGTTTAGAAAAAGTTTCAAGTTTTTCTCTTTTTTTTGACACATTCAGTTAGTTAGAGTTAGTGGTAAACTAATTCTAATTCACGTCTAGTAAATTGAAAACAATAATTAAACTAAATGAGAAGTTATACAAAACGAAAAAAAAAAATAAAAGAGAAATGAATGTAGAAAATTCTATTAAAACTCTGTTTTAAATAGTTTCAATAAAACAGGCGACAAGCGGAACAAAAATAGTTTCCTTTCTTCTTTTTTTTCTTTCTCTTTCACTCTATTGTGTTTTTTTATGGTTAATTCGTTCTAACGGTTATTTGGTTGCAAATTGGAATTTTTGTTATTAAAAAAGAACAAATTAAAAAAAGTACAACAAAAAACTGATGACAAACCGATGAAAAACCAGTGCATTAGTGAGTGGGGCGAATGGCGATGGTTGGGTGTTGGTAAACGCTGTGTAGAGGTTAATGAGCGTAGTGTTGGGTAGTAATTAATGAAACTGTACGGACCGGAAACTCAAAACAAAACGAAAACGTGCAATGAACACAACACAACATATAAACTGATTGCTGATAACACTAGATAAATTTTGGAAAAGTGTGGAAGAGTTTTTTTTTTATTCACGGTGAGTAGATGAATTGTTTAATTATCGAGCAGTTCGCTTTTCATTACTTAAAAACGTGTAGACGATTTGTTGGAGATATAAATTCAAAAAGTATACTTCAACGTATACGTAATATTTTGCATGCAATGGACAATTCAATTAAAGTAGTAATTTTCTATGTTGGATTATTTTTGATAAGTGAAAATGAATTTAAAATATTTAAAACACATTATTTAAATGAATTTTTGAAAAGTTACTTTAATTAAACGCTTCATCTACCTGTGAATTTCATAAATGTGCTGGGTGAATGTTTGAACTTGGGGTTGGTGCATAAGAAACGAAATGAAACTAAACTAAGTACGTGGTGTGATAATGCAGGTTGCAGGTAATTTTTGAAAGTAGTTAAACGGACAACGGTCGCTGCCTTGATTGCCATTCGATTTCGTGGCATTTAACTTTGATTGGTTTTTTCATTTTTTTTTGTAGTTGTTTGTTTTGTAACTAAAAACGATTTTTTACCGCTTGCCATCAGTTTGTTCTTGGTCACCAATTAGTAGGACATCATCAGACGTACTCGTAACTTCATTGAAGGTGACCTTCAGCTTTGGCGAGCTGGGCGTCAACTTTGGCCAATAGATATCCTCCTGTGCCACAAGACCCATGCCACCTAATTCCGTGCTGGTCGCCGTGCTCATCATATCCGGTTTAGAGTTGTCAGTGCCATTAACTGTGGTACTTGTCGAGTTGGCACCGCTACTCGAATTACTGCCCGTCCGTTGGCCGCTCGACATGAGCAGCGGCTGGGCACTGCCCTTGTTCAAAAGCCCGCCATATGTGTGATCCAGTGGTGGCAGCTTGAAATGCCAGCGCCGTTTGATGCTCAGACACAGCCAGACGACAATCCATAGCAACAGATGCGTAACGCCCACGAGAGCTGAAGTTGAACAACAAACAAATGGAATGCGGAGAAAGAACGAGAGAAAGATGATTAAACGATTCGTGGCAGGCAACATAAGATACGTTAATTGAGTCAAAGCCAAGTTGGCGAGTTGCGATTGAACCTGGTCTGGTCATTTGATACACAGCCTTTTGTGCCGTCGATTAATGGCAAAAAGACTACGAAACAATGCCGCTAATTGGCTTATGAACTGACGACGACGACGATGACAGTCCGAGTTCAAGGTGTTATAACATGGCTTATGGCTGACTCATCCGCTTGCGGGGTAATTCTAAACCTGTCCAACTAACTGTCAAAGCCTGTTGCTTCCTTTGGCTTTGACAGTCACAGTTCTCTGCTCTTCAGTTGAGTGACTCGATTAAGCCAGTTAAGTCTTTGTTTCCGAGTGCGTCATTAGCTCAACTCGCTCAAGCAGACAATTAATTAGTTTAGCTAGCGTATAATAATGAATAGCTTGCAGAGTTTATAAAATTTTCTGATAGTTTCTTCTGTATATCACTTTTAATTTCATAATCCTTTTTCACTATTTTAACTGAGTTAAGTTTGCTTTGAATAACGTTCTTTTTATACACGCTATATTTTACGTTCCATGGTATATTTTATAATTAATATACCGCATAAATACTACAAATATACGAAAGGTATGGTATATTGATATAATATAACCTTTAGTTATATCAATATACCATACCTGGTATATCAAATATATCAAAGGCTATATTTGGTATATTGATTAGTATTATATTAAATATACCAAAAGCTATATTGGGTATATTAATCAGTATTACATCAAAATACCAAAAATAACTTTCGGTATATTTTTAGTATTTTGCGGTATATAATTTTGGTATATTTCAATATCAAGACCGCACTGTTTTGCATTGATACAAAATTTTTTATATTTGTTTCAGTTTATTTTACTCTCTGCTAAGATACTCCTTAGATTAACTTAAATCTGAACATCAACTCACCTGCCAGAAAAGTGGGACAATGCAGATTGTTCTTGTAGGTGGCGCTGAGATCGTTGAGCAGCGGCGCCTTGACCACAGCCAGAGCCAGCACAAAGCACAACGAAGCACAATGAGCAAAGTAAATCCAAGATTGACTCGCCTTCAGCGTGATGATGGAACGATCTCGCATACGCGTTGCTAATCTGCCATGTCCGTATAGATACATAACCATCGAGGAGGCCAACACCAAAGCGGTGGCCAGCAAGTAGAGAGCCAATGTGACGGTGGCATTCAGTATGAGTCCTGGCTGATGGACAGGCATAATCTCGGCGTAAATTTGCAGCTTGTAGAGATTTGAGACGCCCACATAGCCGAGCACAATGTCCAAAGCGGCCACAATCATCTGCAGACTAAAGACACAGGCAAAGGACTTTGAGGTATTCCAAAACACGGCCGGATAGCGCACAGACCAAACGAGCAGCGCACACAAGAGGTTCACGAACTCTGCGCTCGGTGGCTGGGCAAAGATGTTTACATCGATGGGCTTATCGATGCCAAAGAAGAGTTGCAACATGCCCGCAAAACCATCGAGACGTACAAATTCCGGATTATTGTTGTTGTTGTTGCTACTGCCTGAAGAGCTGGTTGCTGGTGTTACAGCGGGCAGAGCCTGGAAATCCGTATCATCCAGATCAATATCAAGATCTTCGTTCTCCTGCTGCTGCTGCTCGTTGCTCGACTTGGCGATAAATTCACTGGAGCTGAGCAAATATTCGGGTTCGATTTCCACACCAGATTTGGCAGCTGCACGTTTGTTGATGCGACGCTTCTGTGTCTTCGGTTTGATGGCAATAATCTTGGAGTTGCTCGAAACCGGGGTCGAGGGTATGATGACATCGGGCAGCATTTCGGTGCGGACTCGATGGATGCTGCTGTCGCGCGTCGTCGTCTCCTCCTGCTGGTTGTTGTTGTTGTTGTAAGTCTCTAGCAACGCTTGCTCATGTGAGGCCACGTGATGGCGACGCGTTTGTTCCTGCTGCTGCTGCTGTTGTTGTCGCTGTTTGTGGTGATGCTTGCTGTGGTGCTTACGATTGTTCTTGTGATGATGGTGCTGTGGCTGCTGCTTGTTGCCAATTGGCATTGTGGTTGTGCTGGGACTTGCTGTTGTTGTTGTTGTTGTTGTGCTTGTTGTCGTCGAAGTTGTTGTTGATGTCGAGCTAGTTGTTGTTGCCTTTGCGGTCGTTGTGCTGCTGCTGCTGCTGCTTGTGGCTATTGTAGTTGTCTTGCTAGCTGCTTTGTCCAATGTGCCCAGTTTTTGCCAATTTTCAGCACCCAATTTGGATGTTGTTGTCGCTCTCGGCAGCACAAACTCATTGCTCGCCTCAAAGTCTGGCATTATAATAGTGCCCTCATCTCTGCCAATGGCAACAACACCATCATCATCATTGGCGTTATCATCATCATTGTTGGCTTCATCAATGTCATCAATGGCCGCCTCCTCCAGCTCTTGGCGTTCACGCTCATCCAGCTCCTCGTTCTCCTCATCAATATCTCGATTAATTAAATCGGGCACTTCAAAGTATCTTGTCTTGCCCATGGCACCCGCATTTGTTCCCCCAGCTGCTGCTGCTGCCGATGTTGTTGTTGTTGTTGTTGTCTTAGTTGTTGTTACCGTCGTCTTGGCCGCCTTTCTACCATTAGTGCCATCCTTATCACGTGTCAGCTGGAACAAATTATTATTGATGCTGTTGCCGTTGCCTCGAATTGCTGTGAACATCGTATCGTTGTAGGTGTAGTCCTCCTCATCGTGCTCCAAACTGTTTGCGGTTACGTTTGGCGGATGCTGTTGTTGCTGTGGTTGGTGCTGCTTTTGATAGGGCGACGTTGGCCCCACCACAGACATGGCCATCAAATTGCGTCTATTGATAACAACAAAGTCCAATTCTGTGGCCCAAACTTGCTCTGCAATAGACAAGTAAACAGCTCGAGTCAGTGAGTGAGTGAAAGATAGATGCGAGAGATTGATAGCGATAGTAAGAGACTAGAGAGAGGGTGGAAGAGGAGGGGAAGAGGAGGGATTGCTGTGCGTATAATTAGACGCAGCTACATCCTCAGACACAGCATGCCTGATTTGTCGGGGAAACAAACTAAATTGCTTTGAACTGCTCAATAATATTGATGCGCACGATGAGGGATTACATGTAAAGCGACTCTGTTCCGGGCAAATCACTCAAGCACAACACACACTCGCACACACACACACACGCACGCACTCACACATAAAAGCAGATGCACACATTGTCTTAAATAAATATGAACGCAGGTAATGAGTATTTGAACACACACAAGCATACGCTTACGCACGGAAACAACTCGACAAACGCTTGCAGCTAACGTTAATTAAATGGGGCGTTAACGCCAGTTGCCTCTACTTATTGCTCTTGAATACTCAATGAGGCATATAAGTTGAACTAAAATTAACGACAATTGTCGGATATTGGGCAATAACTTAACAATAATTTACAATTGAAATTGAAACTATTGAGAGCCTCAAAGCAAATGAAATTTGAACTGCGAATAATATAATAATTATGCAACAAATACTTGTATTCGAAGTCAATCTGATAGCTTAAAGTACAGAGCTTAATACGATGATATTTGCTGGCTCTACAGGATATGTGTGCTTCATTCTTATCTGTAAGATTTCTACTTATTATTCAGCCATATATTATCCAGTTCACTAAGGTCCAGCTGACCGCTTTTTTTGATCGGAAAATAAACACTAATGTTGCGTACCAGCAACTTCAATAGATAGCAGCACTTTCGAAAATTGTTCTAAAATACAGCTGATCTGATATTGGCCAATAATTCACAATTGAAATTAAAACTATTGAGAGCCTCAAAGCAAATTAATATAGTAGATATATGAAAAATCCTTGCAAACTATTTGAAGTCCATCTAATAGCTTCTTCACTCCAAATTCACAGCTTAACTTTAACTGATTTGGTAAGCTTTACAGGATATGTTTACTTCATTCTTATCTGTAAGCTTTCTGCTTATTATTCCCCCATAGATATTCAACTCCACCCAGTCGCTTCGCAGTGCTTTACGATGTCCATTTTGTTAGCCACAAAAAGTGTTGCCTACTTTTCGGCGGCTGCTGTTGAACAGAGATGAATGCTAAGCACTTGCCTAATACCACGTACAAAAGCCCCGTTGGGCTAATTAAGCGCACATTTACAGCATATGCTGCTGTGGATTTTATGTTTCATTAAACGATTCTCGCCAACTACCTTAACTAGCGGTCTCTCAATGGGCGGCCTAACCTTTGGCTTTCGCTGGCCAACTTAATGGGCGTTAACCTAGAGATATAGCATATATTTCTTTTTGCTTTGGTCTTGTAAGCCTATGAAATTTGTTCAAGTGTATGTTTGGCAAAAGCCAAATGAATATTAATTTAAGCTTGCCGGATGGCAATGTAAATGAACGTAGTTTAATGAAACGTGTTGCCAGCGATAAAAACAAATGATTGCATATTCATTTCGGTAATTCAAATTGTTGTTGATTCATATCCGAGAGTGCGGCGAGCAATCTTTAATTAAGTTTCTTTGGCAGTATAGATGATATCCTTATTGAAAACAGCAATCATAGGTTGACACTCTTATTGAACAAAAGAGATGCATCAATATATCATTTGCTGTCAATGATTAATGAATTTCGTATTTACTAATATTTTTATTCATTCTGTCAGTGACAAGTTACTTCTTTGAAAGCCTATCAACTATTAATCTTTTATGGCTGGTCATAAATATTCTAAAAGAATTGAATTGACTCAAAATTGTGGCTATTAATTAATATCGAGTTGTTTGAGAGTAAAAGCTTCTATCAACATTTAATTCAGTTTCTTTGCAATATAGATATCGTTTCGGAAAAGAGAATTCACTTGGCTACTAGATTGATATTTTAATTGACCCAAGATATCAGACTATTGATGAAAAGAATTTCTGCTCAATGGCTAATGCATTTCTAAGAGTGAACTCAATATAGAAGTCTATCAAGCATTCATCTTTTTTAAGTGCTCGTAAATATCCCGAAAGAACTTCAGTTCAAATTGTTTGCATATCTATAATCTATAGCTAACTATTGATATAAAACTGTATCGATTAATTAAAAGCTGCCAAAAACTGGCTTGTGCGGTTGTTTGTTTAGGCTGATAAATGTCGCAGCTAAGCTGAATTATAATGCCTAGCTAATTAGTTTATTTTATGGATTTGGGGGCCACTTTCGCTGTTGTTGCTCTGCTGGCCCAGTTAATAACTTGAGTAGCGTCCGACACGAACATTTTGCCAAGTTAACACTTTCATAAAATTATTTATTAGGCGAGCGCGTCGCTTAAAGAGCGCACTAAAGGCACAAAGAACTTGCCAAGCCAAAAATGCCCAGCGGGTGAGCCGGCAAAGAAACTCGCAAAACTCGGAAATAAAAGATGAAAATTGTCGAACAAATATTAAAGACAATGCTCGGGACTGATGTGCTGTTGGATGGACTCCACTTTGGGGGTGGTGATGTACGGGGGTGAGTGCGGAGGGATTGCTTGGGGATTACAACAATGGCTGCCATAATAATATGTCGTTGTTGGCAAACGGCAAGTGGCTCGTAAAACCGACAACACCGAAAATCTGCAGATTAACCCAGCGGCAAAGTCGTCCTCGCACTGCCCCACCATCATTCCCATCGTTCGCCTCGTTCTCATCGTTGTCCTGCACATCCTTGTCTCGATTATGGCAATGACAATAACACCGAACGCCAAGGAACAGCAGTATAGAGCGAAGGATGAAGGCAAAGTAATGAAAATGCGCAAATCCTAAGGCAAAGCAAACGCCCATTCACCCCCAACCCACCCAGCATCGCTTCTCTGTCTTGTCTCTTCTCTCCCGCTGTGACTGTAATAGTTGCCCTGCCACTGCGCTGATAAGCCCGGCAAGGATGCTTCTCCCTGCTTGGCTCCCCTTCAGCCTCTATCTCTTTAGATGGCTGAAACTCGCGCGCTCGTTAAGTCTTTAGCATGAATAATGATAAGTTTCTTGCCATGCTCCATGTTGCTGGCCACAACATCTTGGTCCACTTCCGGCTACCTTGCCCTCGTCCTCGACTTTGGCATCGCTGTTTTGCTCGGTAATTTGAGTGCGCCTGTTTAGCAGCCTTTTATGCGCTCAATATGGCGCATAAGAGCTGCGCGCCTCCATCCTATCGCAATTTTCATTTGTTTTCGTAACGTCTGCATTAATTATTTATGAGTCCAACACGGCGTATAAGTGATTTTAACCATAAAATTGTCGCCTGCGCTGATTTTTACTCATCTTTTAATTAAATACACGATTTCGCACAAGGGAATAACTTTTGTTTTATTTTATTTTTTTATTATATTTCCTACTTTTTATGACGCCTGCCAAAAGGGTGTAATAAAGTTGTCGACATGGATTGCACATGTAATAATTACGAATTTAGTTGTATGATTTATGGGTTGGCAACTGCTTAATTATGAAACTTGTTTTATTTTTTCAAAAAAAGTTACAACACTCAACTTTTAGTTGGCATTTTAAATAATGCCAAAAAGTCATATATTTATTTCGGAAATAAATTATTTTATTAGATTAATTATTAACGTAGTTTCGTGTTTCATGTGTCGAGTGCAACGCTGCGTATGCGTAACTTTCTAGCTTGCCTCAAGCCATTAGACTGCCGTCATAATTTAATTAAATAATGAAATGTAATGCCTTCTTCTTGCGCAGTTAGAACTTGTTCTCAACGCTCAACCGAAACTCAAACCCCAGTTCAACTTTTCATTTTTATGCGATTTTTGTGGCAACTTTTGCAAAGTATTTTCTTTTTTTTTACGATTTAACGCTGCGCTGCCTAATTGCCTGGGCATTTGGTTATCCAATTTTATGCTAATGCAAAAGTTGAAAATGAATTATAATAAAAAAAAATGGAACATCTCAACGCGCCCCCCTCGATTTAAATATATATGTGAAGCTTGGGATACCAAAACAAGTCAATCAGAGGATAAAGTTTTTATAATTGCGCAGACGGAAATTATAATGGGCAACTTGTGAGCACACAAAAGGCTCAAGCTTGGGCTTAGAGGTAACTTAAAGAATGTCAAGACGCAAGTTGACAAATTGCAAACGGCGAAGCGAAGTGCCAGAGGAATGAGATGAAATGCTAGCGATATCAGCCGAGCATTAAAATGGCCAAAGCAGTCGCGACAAGGCATTGCACTTAACTTGACCAGAGCTTTTCTCTCACTCTCTCCGATTCTCTGTCTCTATGCCACCGCCAGACACAGGCGAGTGCAGCTAAGACTTTGGCTTTCAGAGACTTTGCAGCGTTGCACATTTTATTTGTGCCAATGATTTTCTAATTTCAACATCAACAGCAGCTGCAGCAGCAACTGTGGGGGCAACAAGTTGCGCGAAAACAATTTCCCAGCATGGATTTAAAGCCAAGGACCGCAAGCAAACTCTGTCAGCGACAGCGACAAACACACAAAGAGAGCAAAAGTGTGGCAGGAGGGAGTGCAGCCAACTTTATGACTAAACGGGAGATGCAGGCAGGCACGGGGGGAATAAGCAAAACAAAAGAAATCGAAATTAATTGAAATATCACATGGTGAGCTGGGTCTCGTCCCCTCTCTCTGTGCCATGGGTCACTCTGGATTTTAAAACTGAGCTGAACTCAACTGAACTGAACGAAGCGAGGAGCTCAGTTCGTCATGGTTTTTATGAGGCCAATGTGAACGCCTGCCACATTTTTAATTTACTCCCGCAACTCGATGCCGCTTCGCTGATGGCTTTGTCCTGCCGCTCTATATTTTTTTCCATCTCCCTCATCGCTTGTTTCGTTTCGTTTTTTTCCCCCACGTTGTTATATTTTTTTTTTTCAATCTTGCTGCCATTTGCCGTTGCCCGGTTCAATAAACCCGCCATACGGTCAGTCAGCCACAAAGTCTGTCAGCAATGTGGACGTAGATTGCAACTGGGATTGGCACAGAACTCACAACAGACAAACAGACCGACATACAGATGGATAGACGGACGGATGGATGCCAACTGCAACTCCAACAGCAGCTCACTTTAAATGTAGTTAATTTTGATTCGCTCTGCCGCTGTGTCCTGCAATCCTCTTATTTCCCCCGTGGTGCAGTGTGCTCAGTTTACACACTGACTGCAGTTCATTTCACAAGAAGATTTCCGAGTGACAGCAAACATTTGGCAGCTAACGTTCGTTAAGCAGCAGTGAAACACCTTCATCCTCGATTTAAACATTTTATAAATTGTTCAAATGTTTACTGACTGACAAACAAAACAATTGAAGTGTTAAATTATACTACTATTATACATAAAAGAATGACAAACATTATTCAACCTAACTTAACGAACTCAAATTAAGTTAATCTATAAACGAAAAACTTAAAGTTGCACCTCATAAAAATCATTAGAACTAAGCAAACTTATCAACCTTCACAATCTTTATTTAATGCCATTCTCAACTGCTAAGTCCGTCTGCATTTTTAAAACATGCTCTGTCAAAATGCTTTCAAATCCTTCTTAATCCATTGTTGTGTGCCATTTCAGTATCGAGACTGTATTGAGAGCATGTCTTATACATTTTCAGTAGCTTTGCATCTAAATCTCTTTAACAACAGACTGAGCACATTCTCTGTATAGTTCAGCTTTCACTCTGCTTGGATATGCCAAATGTGATAAAAAAATGTTGTAGCATTTTTCAGGCTTTCACATCTCGGTAGCTCGCAGCAAACAAACCTAACTTTTTGCCTTGCTTTGCTGCACGTTCTCTACTGTTTTTTAATTCTTTGTTTTAATCATTTACTGTGGCATTAGTTTACTGTGCTACGAGTAGCATCAACGCCACTCAGTGGCCCGCTCAGTACACATGTATACATAGCCACATGCACACAAAGAGAGAAATGGAGAGAGGGAGAGAGAGAGAGGCCTCTGTGTCCTGCCAACTCCTGCTTGCCTGCTGTTCATTGAGCCAACATTTGCACAGTTTTGGCTCGGTTCGTTGATTCGTTGCCTGGTTGCCCGCCCGCACCGCGCGCTGTTAATAACATGGCTTATTGCTGCCCATAATGGGCGTGCCGTCGTCCTCTGTACTCTGTCCTCTGTCAACTCATGTACGTCTCTGTGTGCACCGGTGTATGTTTACTCCTGTGGTTGTTAGCCAGCCTGTGTGTGTGTGTGCGCGCGCGGCCATATTGGGCATGTTTGGGTTTGTTTTTGTTTGCCTGTGGCAGCAACAGAAACATCACGAGCAGCAGCAGCAGCAGCAACGGCAGCGAGTCATGCATATGTTTTGCCAACAGATTTCCCAAGCGATTGCAATTGCTTTGAAGATACTACTGGCAGCAGTCAAGCAATGTACTCTCGTAACATATTCCCTTAAGTTCACTTGGCTAAGCGCTGCCACGATATTAGGCGCCGCCACACACACTAAACTTCTTGGCCAAACAGCTTTATGCGGCAACCAGAGAGACATGTAAATGACGCTTACATCACATCACACATTTGTCGAGATGACGACGATTGTCTGGCGGCCAATTACATACGTGACTGCCGACTACTGTCGAATGGAATTTCATTTCGCTAGCCGCAATATAATTTAATTAAAATGTGCACAATGCCAGGCAAAATACCAAATTGATTGCTCACATACACACACAATTGAATTATAAACAGTTCGTCAATGCCGGCGGCACTTAAATGGCATTCATCATCAAGTGACAATGTGACCAAAGTGTACCACGTGGCGTATGCGCAACAATAGTGAACGCGCGGCGGAACTGGCGAAATTGAAATTCAATTGAGCAATAAACCGAAAGAAACCGAAAACAACATCAACAAAAGAGCAGACGCAGACCCAAAATGGCGGGCACATAAAAAATGAAATGGCGTTGCAGCAACTTCCGGTGCCTCGTTCGAATATTTTTCATTGCATACTTTTCAGCGGCGTCTCTTGCTGATGTTGCTGCAATTGTCGCTGACAGTTGGCAGCAACTTTACAATCCCAACGTCAACTCAAACACATACACACACTCAAACACACACACTCACTCAGTCAAGCACACACTCTTTTGCTACCACACACACCACTTAATTACACTCACCTTTCGGCAACAGGCCATTCTCAATGATGCGCGCCTCGAGCAATAGTCGCGGCAGAAGCAAACACAACGCGATGAGGATGTGCACAAAAGCCGCTGTCGGTCCGCCGTGTGTCCACAGAGCGCGCAATGTGCCGCCGCGTGCCTCCTCCTCGAGGCCATCGTGCGGTGCCAGAGTGCAGCGTCGCTCCTTGGCGCCAGTTGCCAATTTGATGCCATCGTTTGCCAAGTTGCCAACCTGTCGAGCAATAGAGAACGAACGAGATTACAATAAGTTGCAATGCACACACACATGAAGTAGAAGCACAAGCTACGAGTTCACTGCAACAATATTTATTGTCTGCCGAGTGCTATGTAAAGGTCAATAGCACTCTCTGATCTGACTCTTTTACCATTATTGTTGCTTGGCAAACACATAAAGTGGTTTCTTTGCTGCACATATTTTGCTATGGTTTAGAAATTTAAATTGAAGTGAAAAATACGTATTTTAATTGATTGCTTTTTTGCTGTTATTTTGTATAAGTTCTTACGGAAATTATGAATTTTTATTTATAAATAAAAAGAAAATGGAGTAAAATCGAGATGAAATGAAAAATAAGTATTATTGCACACTTTATTTCTGTTATTTTGTTCAGGTATTTTTCAATAACTATTAAAATTGTATTGCATTTTCATTGCTTTATATTTCATCTGATTAATTAGTGAGCAAAACAACACATTTTATTGTATAAGCAATGAATTTCTTAGCATGTCATAGATTGCCTTTTTGATATTATATCATCACTTAAATAATAAATTTATCTTAATTTTTCAATAGTATTTATTGCATTTGCGTAATTTGCATTTAAAGAAAGTAAAATTCAATGACGCATTAAATGTCAAACACTCATTATCATATTTTAAAATATGTAGTTTGAGTGATTTGGTTAATTCTAATCCGCATTTTGCATAATTAATGCACACTAATAGTGCACTTCTTTCACTTTCAACTCACATTTCAATTGTAGCGCAATTGCATTTATTATGACCAGACATAAATCAATTGAAAGCCTTTTAGGGCCGCAACCGACAAAGAGACATTCACAAAAATTCCCAAATGAAATCCCTGTGCATGCCACATAACCATGAACGACGATTTTGCCCCCTCGACTTTTTATCCCGTAAAAGCTTATATGCAATTAATAAAATAAAATACTTATAACAACAATTCACGGAGAGAAAAGCAACTGCAAATGCAAAAAAAAAAAAAAACAATGTGAGAATGGAAAATAAAATATGAATTCAACGGCAGCATTTACGACAAAGCGCAAAATGTATTGCGGGTGATTTGGGTTTTTTGCATTTCATTCATTTGTGTGTGTGTGTGTGATGGCAGTGAGAATATCGCGTATACGACGCGTTGGCGCATAAAAAATGCACGTGACAAATGGTAAAATGAAATATTTATATTTATACAGTGTGTGTAGATCCATGTACTACACTATATTCTACTACGTGAGTGTGTGTTCCGTATGTGTGTGTGTGCTGGCAAAGTGAACATAAAAATCACGTGCAGCATATAAATAAATGTGCGCTGTTGGGCTTTTAAATTAAAAACAAGCAGACTTCATGGAGCTGCTGAGACAAACAGAGATTGAAACTGCCATCGCATATGCTTTCTCTAGCTTCTCTAATACCCTGTAATTCATCTCGATTATCGCGTGGCTTCAATATTTTACAGAGCATCTGTTAGACGCATAAGCTGCAGCAATTCTTGCTTATAGTTTCATTTCGTTACGTTTGCTGTGCAGCAACAACAATGATTGCAATTTGCAAAAAGCGTAACGCATTTGGAGTGCACACCCACACACACAAACACATGGAGAACTCTCCTATATCCTGTAGCTAGAGCTGTGCGAGTGAGACAACAAATGCATACCCATTTAGCCCAGCGAGATAATACATTTAAACGTGCCGACATTTCGCGGTTGTCAGCCCCCCAGCGAATGAACTAAAGTGTAGCTTCTGTGGCCAGCGAAAAAGGCGCAGAACACAGCAAAGCAGAGCAGAGCCGCGCAGAGGGGAGCAGAGTGGAGTATGTGCACCCGCTGCCTGAGGCACTTCAACGTTTTTACACACTCGACGTCGTCGTCGTTCTCGTGTATGTCTGTTAGCTCTACCAAAATCAGCGACCCACTTGATTATTACGATGTGCATGTGGTGTGCGGTTGTTGTGGCTTTTAGTTTAATTTACAAAAAAAAAGTGCAGTATATAAAAAACAAAGTTTACCACTGAAAGCTCACTTCTATGTGCTGCTAAACTTTACACTTAAGCTTTCTAGAAATACTTGAAATCTTTCAATTGGGTTAAGCAACAATTCAAGAATGTTAATCCGCTTAAAACAAAACTTCAATATCATTATTGTTCTACTATTAATGGCTGCTAGTTTCTTGTCAAAATTATCCAGTTTGAAATTGAGTATTCTATTAAATTCATGTAAATTCAATGGAACAGAGAGGCAGCGGATGCCAATGCCAATTGCTGATGGCTCTGCTCTCACACTTGATGCTCGCTGTTGTCGCTGGTCAGAGAACTATTTCAGAATTCGAATCGTGAATTCATTGCTAATATATCTTTGATTTGCAGAGCTAGAAACACATGCCAAAGTCGTTGGTGGTCATCCCATAAGCATCGAGGTTGTGCCCTATCAAGTCTCGGTGCGTCTGCGCGCCTTCGATGAAATAGAGTTTGGAGCTGGCCACATGTGCAGCGGCACAGTGATCTCTCAGCGTGTGGTTTGCTCTGCAGCTCACTGTTTTGCCGAGTGAGTTAATCAATTACTACTCCAAACATATCTCAATCTTAATCTGTTTCACAGCAATGCGACTTATCCGCCAGTGTACAATGATCCCGAGGATTACATTGTTGTCGGCGGCAGTTCACATTTAAATACTTTTGGGCGATTCGGTCAGGTTTATTTGGTGCAAGAGATTATCGGCCATGAGGCTTATCACCCCTTCACGCTGGAGAACGATATTGCACTTGTGTTCCTCAACAGCTATATTCCTTGGCAGCATTACACCACACGCGCCTTGCCGTTGGCCACGCAACAAGTGCAGCCGGGCACTTTGTGCCTCATCAGCGGTTGGGGCAATCCATTTCGTGCATTGCATCAGGGAGTTGTGCCCATTCAGGACCAGCGATTGTGCTCGTTTATCTACAATCATCTGCCCATCTCACAGATTTGCGCTGGCTATCTGAGAGGCGGCATCGATGCCTGCAAAGGCGACTCAGGTGGCCCATTGGTCTGTAGAGGTCAACTCACGGGCATCGTCTCGTGGGGCGTCGATTGTGGCAGAGATTTCTTTCCTGGCGTCTATACGAATGTTTCGCATTTTCTTAAGTGGATCGAAAGAGCGAATTCATCACTCGACTATAGCAAGTTCTTGAAAATGCATCCCTTTAATGGAGTTGATCAAAGATGCTTTGACTTTTATGTGGTTATCAGTTGTTTAATCTTGGCAATATCAAGTGTATAAATTTGTTGTGCTTAGTGAAAATACAGAAACTATAAAGGTAGGTTGTAATATGGAAAAAAGACTATTATTGCCAGCTCACATCTCAAAAATCACATATTTCAAAACCTACATCCCATATCCATCCTCCAAAACGCAACCCCAGAAAATATAATTAAAATGGTTGAATTCCTTAAAAAATCTAATACATATCAGCTTCTCTAACAATAACATTAATAATAACAAATAAACAAATGTAAATATGTAATTATGTAAATATGTAAATACTAAGCTGAAGGCCTTCGCTGCCATTGCTTTACCAATAGCGTTAGTATTAATTTTAATTATAGCTAACCTTTAAATAAATAAATAAATAAAGGTAGGTTGTAATATGGAATATAGACTATTATTGCCAGCTGTTTAGCTTGGATTTTTTGTCACGTTTTAAGTATACGCAAAGTAATACTATAAAGCTGTTAATCTAAAATTCACTTAGTTTAGTTTTGTCTTTACTTGTTTTGTTTAATTATTTTCGAATAATACTTTGCAAAATGGTTAATCTTAAATTTGTTTCGGTTTTCTCTTCACATTACTACTTTGCATTTATTTCAAAATTATAAATCTTTAATGCATTTACTATAAATGGTCTATTTAGTTGGACAATTATTTTGCTTAAAGTGCTGGTCTAAAAGTTACACCTCAATTACAGCCAGGCGATGGCAGACAAAAATGTACAATAAATATGTAGTTTAAAACTAAAAGTCTGTTAGACAAATGGCATTCAGACGTGTTATCCATAAAACGAACTCATGAATATCCTGCCCCCTCCCCCAAAAACTGTAGCCAGTTATTGTCGGGGTTTTGCAGCTTTGCCTTTGAGGCAATATCGATGCATAACAGAAATACGCGTCTGTCTGCATTGAAAATGTGCACAAAAACTATGAATAATTGGCAATAGACGAGAGCAACACTGACAAGAGGGAAGAGCGCAGGTGGATGTGAATGTGAATGTGACTGTGTCCTGCCAATGCACTGATAACCACGCGTCAATGGCCAACTTTATGTGAATCGTATCGAAACGAGACGAGACGAGACAGTCAATGAATTGGTCTTTATTAAGTGGGCGCCATATGATGAACAATTGCTGCTGCTACTCCTACTCCTTATTGCTTTCACAGTGCTCCGAACTGTGCTCTGACAGATAGGCGGCTTTTGGTTTGCCTTCAGGCCAGAGCATTGTGGTCTCTGCGTTTATTTACATACAATTTTTGGAATCCAAACAGTTGCCTGTTGCCTAACGTTTGCTTGCCATGCTCAATAAGTTTTGTGCTTTTTGTGCAAGAGAGAAACAGAGTTGTCAAAAATCGAGAAGCAACAAAAAAAATAAATAACCAAGCCAATTACTCGTGTTTGTGCAAAACCCGCAGGCAAATAGCGTGTCCAGACAACAAGTCCAAACACCGAAAGTGACAGCAAAAGGACATCTACACCTACATCTAGGAAATGGTGCTACATACTATCTGCCAGCTGCCAGCCAGCAGCCAACAGCCACTTTAAGTGGCTTTTACAGTGAGTGTCGCATGAGATGCAGCATTGAGTGCAAATGGGAATTTTCTTGCCACGTTGTCTGGGTTATGTAGAGAAAGGGTATATAGAAAGCCGTTTGCAAAGCTATTGCATTTTTCTATCGAGTTTTTGCCCAGTGCCAACGTCTGCTATGCACTTCAAATGGACAATAAATAAAATGCCAGAGTAAGGGTAGAGAGAGAGAGAGACAGAGAAAGAGAGATAAAGACAAAGAGCGACAGAGATGGAATATGAAAAAGCCATAATTGCATTTATTATGCTGATAAAAGCAGGGACACGAACGGCAGCACATGACTATGTATGTGTGTGTGTGTATGTGAAAGGATAACCAATGCAATTGTCTACGAGTGTATGTGTGTGTGTGTGTGTGGTGGCCATTCTGCAGTGAGACCAGGACACAGCGTATGCTGTGTTTGTTTTTCCAAATGAATTTAATAACGAAAATAATGCCACTAAAAATAGTTTATACACAAACAAAGAACTCTCCACACTGCAGACAGAAATCGCATCAGGCTGCTGCAACAGCAACAGCAACAGAATGCAACAACAGGGAAATTTAATTATCAAGCACAACGTCTCTTCCATGTCTCTGCTCACATGGCCGCCAGACAAACGAGCCACACTGTTAATTTCATGATCCCAAATTAAGTTAAAATCGCCAGTCAAACGCATCACTTACCTTAAACACAGCCGATGTAAAGAACACGGGCAGCAGTATAAAAACTACGCCGGAGAGCACAATCTGTAGATTCAGTTCGCCAACGGGCTCAATCTTCCAGGGGATTAGCGAGCAGCCTGTCAAAAAGAAACCATGATAATTAATATCCATCAACTGCAGACAAAAGACTTAAAAAATGTAAAAAAAAAATAATATAATAAATAGTTATTTATACTATAAATTCAAACATGTTGGAAAGCTAAAGTGTAAGTGTACTCGACTACCGGATTATTATACCAGAAAATACTGAAATATACTAAAATATATAATAAAATACTGAAATATAATATTAAATATACCGGTTAAATACTGAAATATACTAAAATATATAATAATATACTGAAATATAATATTGAATATACCAGTTAAATACTGGAATATACAACGGTATATACCATAAAATACTGAAATATATCAACCAATATAAAATACTAAATTATACAATTGTATAGACCAGTTAACTACTGAAATATACCAACATGTACAATATAAACATATAAAATACTTAAATATACCATGGTATATACCGGTAAAATGCTGAAGTATTTCAAAATATATAATATAAAAATATAAAATATACCAGTTAAATACTGAAATATATCAACATGTAAAATATAAAAACATAAAACACTAAAATATACCATGGTATAACGACATACTACTCTATTCAAAATATAGCTTAAAAGCAAATATAATAAACAATCTGGGTTTTCCGTCCAAAAAATATTATTTACATATGTTAGCTATTGAATTTCTTATCTTATTGCAAAAGAATGTTCAGGAATCATAAGGATTTATTATTTGTTATTATTATGTTTATCAAAAATTGAGACACCAGCTAACTTTCTACTTCTAACATATCTCTCAATCAAAAAGAAAACTTTCCTCAAGAGTTCAAAAAATCTTAAACTGCTGTCGAGTATTGCATTTAATATCAGTAAGCTAATCACAAATGACCATTTTTAGAACTTACCAAGGAACCTGTAGGCGCCATGCATAGCCAAATAGCCTTGAAAGAGTGTTAACAACACTCCGTACCATATCGACCAGAGCGAATTGAGATGCAGATAGCTGCTGGAATCGTGACCAGAATGCTGCAGATTGCTATAGCGACTCTGATGTCGTTTCGACTTGATATATTTGGCCTGAAGCTGCTGCTGCTGTTGGCTAAGACTGTTGCTCGCTGTCGTTGCATTTGTAAGCACCGAATTGCAAATGGAAGAGTTGAGACTTCCTCCTCCTCCACCGCCACCTCCACCGCCATGGCCATTAGATCCGTTTTTGCCACCCATTTGAAATGGAGTTTATTTATCTTGTTGCCTTTTGTTTGTCTCGTTTATCACCACGCTGCTTTTGTTGTCGTCGTCCTTCGCTGTTGACAGTAAATTTTCCCAGCTATTTCTATTGATTTTGTATTGATTTTGGTCGCGTTGATTTTCTATTTGCTTAAGTGATGCTCATTCCAATAGCAGTCGTTTGTTTGGTGATTGTTATTGTTATTGGCGATATTATTTGTTCGCTGATATGCCTCATTATAGCGTTCAGTTTTTGTTGATTGCTGTCGCATGTTTAACACAATAAATAAGCCAATTGCCTCTTTTGCTCTATGACTGTTTTGTGTAGTTACATTTCATCAAATCTGCAATCAAATAGTAGGAAAAACAATACTATTAATAAGTGTGTGCTTTAATGTGTTTGCTTAAAATATTTAAATTCATTTCGCCATTTGCCAATATCTGCAAATTCAGTTTGTAGCCGAAACCTCAAAACTAATTGGATTTAATTACAAATATTTACTGTGTAAACGGTAAAACGAATATGAAAATCTGCAACTAATCAAAATTGTAATTAGAGTTTACCAATTAAATCTAGGTTAAAATTGTAGATAAATTGCAACAAATTTTGTAATATTAAACAGTATTAAATTTTGGTAATATTCTTGACTTTAATTTAAAGAAACAATTAAAATGAGAAAAAATCGAAAACTCGCGAATTTCAGGCATAAATCAATCGGGTTGCAGGAGTTGCCAGACTGACGCTTCCTCGTGTAGCAACAACCAATTTGTTGCAGTTGCATAATTAAGCCGCCAACAAAGAAAATGTTGGCCCCCAGGGATGCAGTCACACACACACAGTATACAGTATATATAGTAGTTGGTATATATAAGTATATATAGTATGTCCCAGTTGTCGTCTTTGTCTGCTGGATGTTTTATGCGTCGCGCCTTTGAGCCGCATGCAACATGCATAATTATAGGCCGCAGACAGCTAACGCTAATGGCAGCCAGGTACAAGGATACCGACTGCAACATGGCGTGCGTGTTCTGGTCAGGATTTGCTGCAAGGCAACTGAAACAGCAACAGCAACCGCAAAACCGTTAACATTTATGAGTCTGTCGCTGTACAAAATGTTGCGTTTTGTTCATCAGCCGCCGCTGCCTCCCAGGAGAAGCAAAAAAGTGAGGCGAACTTTCATTTGTTGCTTGTCGTGCACAAAAAAAAAAATTGTACAAATTGTTATTACACGTGTTATTAAAAGCAAAATAAAAATACCGTAACTGTTACATCCAATTTAAAATGTGCTGTAATCCGTTAAGTAAATATAATTGATAATTACCCGTTCGCCAAGTTGAACAACGGGATTTGGGGAATTGGATTTGGCAAGCGACAAATGCGGGAAAATTGATGTGGAAATTTGCAAATAAATTTCATTGTTTATATTTGCGTTATAGCCTAACATTGACTTGTTGAGTTTGCGTAAATTATTCTCATAACGAGTTGGCCATGAATTCAATTTCCCAACTGAATTTTCTATTTAGTTTACAAAAATTCCTAGTTCCAACAGTCTTAAACACATCTTCCATCTATACACATTTCCGAAATGGAATAAAAACAAAGCAGGTAAGCTGATTTTAAATAAGTTTTTTTCAAAGCTGACCATTTTTTTGTAGCAGTTCAATAAACAGCAAACAAGAGCGCAAATGGAGAGAATGGGTGCATTCAACAACAACAGCAACTGAAAAACAGAAAAATAAAACCACACAATCGAGAGAAAAAAATAATAAAAAAAATGTATACACAAATTAGATATAAGCATAAAGTGTAACCAAAATAAAAATTCAAAAACCAAAATCTAATTTTATGTTTAGTTGGAAATGATTTCAAATCGCTTTAAGTAAATTTCTAAGGAAAAAGTTTTCGAAACAATTATTTTTTTTTATTAAAATAATAATCAAATTGGAAATTCAATTAAAAATGATTCCAACTAGATTTGTCTTCAATTTAATATAGTCTACCTGCAAGTAAACATCAACTTGGAAGCCAAAGACAAATGCAACGGCTTATTTGCTTAGCTACAACATAAGATAAGAGAGCCAAGTTAGCAAAGGAAGCAAACATTGTAATATTCATATAAGCTTTTGCATCTACACTCGTATTTGGTCTTGGGAAGTCGGCTTGATCCCAGAGTTGCTTGCCTGCTTATTCCCTGTTCAGCTATTCCAAGGACTTCCTCTTTACATGTTGATATTAATTTTATGTTAATTACAATCTTAACATGTTTGTTTGTCTCTCGCTTTGTGCCAGCGTTTAAGCCCGAACATGCCGTTCGGCCATGTGGCATTCATGCTTAGTCCTTTCTGTCTTGGGTCTGCGTCCTGTCTCGGGGTGGTTTTCTTGCCTGGCTGCTTGTGTCTTGACATGCTCAGCATCAGATTAGCCTGCCGCAAAAGTCATAAATGCAGATGCTAACATTTCTTTTGCCCCCCCCTTCATCGTCATCATCATCTTCTCTCCATCCCTCCCCTTGGGGCATTTGCTTTGTTTTTAAGTCAGTGACAGTTACCAGAGCTCAGACTCGAGTCTTCCCTCCTCCTCTGTACTCCTTGTGTCTTTCCCACCTTGGGGCAATTTGTCGCGTTCTCACGACTTTCACGCAAATGAAACAGCCACTTTATGGGCTGCTCCTGTGCGTGTCTGCGTACGTGTGTGTTTGTGTATGTGTCATTGGCATGCGTCTCCTGCGTATCCTTTGCGAAGTCAAGGCGTGAAATTAAAATGCGCTTTTCATACCTTCAAATGTAGTTGCACTGGGTATATGCACCTTGAGTGCGCAACTTTAGTTGTCCCATTCTAATATGGGAAAGAGAAGAGCTAGCAAAGAAGTGCACACATTTTATACGCGCTTGTCTAATTAATAATTTCCACTGCTTTTTTCGCTTGCACAGCGCGCGACCTAAATTTAAATTATTAAAAAACTTTTGACTAAA
Source organism: Drosophila albomicans (assembly GCF_009650485.2). Taxonomy (NCBI): domain Eukaryota; kingdom Metazoa; phylum Arthropoda; class Insecta; order Diptera; family Drosophilidae; genus Drosophila; species Drosophila albomicans. Next base: position 24,824,664 of record NC_047631.2, read on the forward strand.
TGTCGCTCACTCTGCATCTGTTGCCATGGTTGCCACATTCATTCTTTTAACATATTTTTACATCTCTTAGTCATTTCTTTAGGACGTTTTATTTCAAATCTCAACTCTTTTTCTACAGACATTGCACTTTATAATATTTCTATCTTAATTGCAACACATCAATATGAATTTTAAGTATTTTCTCTGTTATCTCGTGTGTCTCGCCTCCCTCAATTGCCATTTGTAGCTCACTCTATAGTCGTGTCGCCTCGAAAGTTTTGCACAATTTTCCATTATCTGGTTAGCAGTAGTGCTTTGACTTTGACTTTAAAAACAACAACTCTCTCCCATGAAAGCAACTTCAACTCCTTCTTCTACACATTGCCCCCAGACTCGTTGAAACGCCCAGCACTCAACTGCACTATGTTTATGCCTCGTTGCCACTTCACATGCCACCAGCAAGCGGCAAGCAGCCACCAAAATATGCTAAATGGCACTTGAGCTGTTTTTTGAGGGCATGCCCAGACCCCTTTCCTCCGTTCCTCCGTCCATCCCTTTCCCCTCTAACCACAATGCAGGCCCCAAGTCTAGTACATTCACGCCTCCCACTTTCTGCACTGTGTCTGCGCCCCTTTTTGGCTTTGGCATTGCGCCTCAGGCGGAAGTGCCTGAAAGTCCACTCATGCTAATTTATATGGGCAACCAGTTTTTATGCTCCATCTGTCTGTGTGGGTATGTGTGTGTGTGTTGGTGTGTGGCTTTCACTTCATGCACCTCCCTCCCACACCCAGCCGACGTCTTTTTCAAGTTAAATGAACCAGGCGAAGAACAAAGCAAACACACAAATGCACAGAAAATATTCCCCCCATTTCATTTTGTTTTTTTTTGTCACAGCATGTTGCATGCAACCAGCTAGCCACAGGCAACCACCAGCAGCTGTCAATTTTCATTTTCATTTTATAAATTCATATTTATATTTATTTATTTATTGACGCTCGTTGCAGCAGCTAGTTCTTCTTCCCCTCTTTCGGAGTCGTCGTAAGTCCTTGTTTTGCACATTTTCATTTCTCTGCCGCATTTGGCTCATTTGCATAACTCGACATTTCACATTTTGTAGCAAGTATTTTTATGGTATGCAGCTTGCAACGCTTGCAGCTGGGCACCCCAAATCAAATACAAAACAAAACCCCTCAAAAGAGTGTTGTTTTTTTTTTTTTTTGTTGCCAGTTCTTTACGTTTTGTTGATGCAACACCCACCTTGCCACAACCGCAGCGCACCATCAAGACTCTCAAGTCGCTCAGAGTTGTGTTGAATGTATTTTTCAAACAGGGGCGAAAGAAAAGCAAACGAAATTTTTGTGCATTGCTGCTGCATCAGCATGGAAATTGGCACCGTGTCTCGGTCTGGTTATGTGTGTGTGTGTGTGTGTTGCATGTGTGTTTTCGTATATGCGGCACGTGGCATGTTTTGAATTGGATTTACACATGTGCCGAGCTAATACGTGTCTCGTACGACGACAACGACGACGTTTTTCAATTTCAACTTGCCTCAGACGTGCCACGACAGCCAAAAAACTAACAAAAACGAATCCAAAACCAAAGCAAAGCACCCAAAAAGTGCTTTTATTTTATATATTTTTTCTTTGTTGAGGCATGCTTTAAGTGGCAACTGGGTCAGTTGCAATGATTTATGCACAGTAATAATGCAAACTATATAATAACAATAGCCAAAAAGCCAACGAAATGCAATACCAAAATTTATGAAGGCAATTAAATTTGCTTCTAAAAGCGAATAAAATAGCAAAATTATACAATAAATAACGAGTTTATAAATTAACAGCGGGAAACGAGTGGGAGTCGCGAAATCAAAACAGTTGCATCCATTTAGCTGATTCTGATAACGATTGCCACATGCCGCATGCCACCACCAAAAAACCCAGAGAGAGCAAAGCACATTTGGTGGCACGCACAGCGCAATGCGTTGAAATGCCGCCAATTCTGACGGCGCTTAAATTGCGTTAGAGAGCCAAAGCTAAATAGAAAGAAAACATCCCCCAACATTGACCTTTTGGGGGTTGCGCTAATGCACTGAGAAAAAAGTTGGAATTTAAGGAAATAAATGCAAAGGAATTTAAAAAAAAAAACCATTGTGTTGAGCAACTTCTTAGCAAATGTAACTAAACCTTGAAATTAGTTTTTGTTTAATACGTCTTTCAGTAACTCAGATCCTTTAAATATATAATAAATTGCATAGTTATGGATCTAAGCATTAAGTAAAGAAATGAAATCCAAAATTATTAAAATATACCAAATTTATATATAAAATATTAAAATATACCAAACGCCATAGAAATGAGACAAAGATTGTTAAAATATACCAAATTAATATACCAAAGAAACACTTAAGTAGACCAAATCTATAACTGGTATATCCATACATGGTATATTTTCTATATATTAGTATTCTTGTATGTATATCTACTACTACATATACTGGTATATAGATATACCACTACATAGAAAATATACCATGGTGTACAAAATATACTAAATTACAAACCAAAGCAACTAAGACCCGAGAGCAGTTTCCGATTTTTATCATATATAATTATTTATTGAATAGCTTTCTTGAATTGCTATTATTGATCAATAATACTGTAAATAGTTGAGTAAATTGTTAACATATTCAACTAATCTGTAAATCATTTGTTGCCTAACAAGCTATCCAAAAATACATTTACTTTGAAAAACAATTAAATTAAATAGTTATGCAACTAAGAATAAGAACAATAAATGTAGAGAAATCTGTAAAAAAGGATAAAGGTACGTAACTTGTTAACATACTTAGCTAAACTTTCAATCATAATATACCTCAACAAGTTCATCAAAAATTAGAATACTTTAAGTAAATAATAAATTAAATAGTTATGCAACTAAGCATAATTACATTAAATAGCATACAAAGCAAAAGTAACAGCAGTCAAACACTCTGCATAAAAGCTTTTTGCAATTGTTACAAATGCTTTTAGATTTTTGTACACAACTTTCATGCAAAGTTTTTTATTCAATTTTGTGAAAGTTTTCCGCAGTGTATGGAAATTTGCGCCAGACATAGGAATTCTGGCAGTGTTGATGTTGTTTTTTTCTCGTACGCTTGCATTCCGAGCTAAGCTCGTAAAAACGCCGGGAATTTATCGCTTTTGAGTAGATTTTGAGTAGAGGCAACCCCACATAGCAGAACAGAACAGAACAGAACAGAGCAGGAAAAAGCGAACCACTGAACCACCCAAAGAATTGGGGGTTGTTATTGTTATTGTTGTTGCTGTTGTTGCTGTTGTTGTGCAATTGTCGTCAGTTGTTATTGTTGTTGCTGTGGTTGCTTGCTTGCTTCGTAGGTAGTTGTTGCATGAATGAATTTTGCAGCTTGTGAGCACAAAAGTTTTTGCCGCTTAAGAAAATCGATGGATGAAAAAGCCACCTTTGCCTCAGCCTCAGTCTCTGCCTGCCTGCCCTTTGACCCAAGCCACCCTTGGCATGCACACGCACAGGTGGCCAAAACACACACACATACACACACACACAGCAATACCCATAAACATCTACATATAAATGGCAGTGTGTACGTCTATGGGCCAGGACATGCCACATTAAGCGACATTTTGTCAGAACCAAATTGTGTTGCCTACTTTCCCGGGGCGTTGCTTGCTTGCTTGCTTCCTTGCTTGGTTGCTTGTATGTAGTACCTGTGGAAAAGGTTTTTCCTTTTTCTTTTGCTTTTCTTACGTTGCCTTGCTTCCCCATTCAAAAGAAAGAAAGTGCGCACTTGGCAAAACGCTTTGAGTGTGCAGCCGACATATGAGTATTCGATCACTTGGCGAGCAGAATTACCGCTCTGCATTTTCTCTTTCTCTCCTTTTCTTTTCGCTTTCTCTTTTTTCTTTATATATTTTTTTTGCTTTGTTTGAGTGTTGTTTTTTATGTGTTGCTTCCTTTTTTGTTTGATTATTGTGAATCATTTGGTGTTCACCCGCTTCCATCAGTTTCAGCAGTCACAGCTCAAATTGGTTTTTTAATTAAACGAAACGAACTCGAGTCCCTATGCCCCACTCGAACCTACCTCTTTACTTTCCCCTCTCTCTCTCTCTCTCTCTCTTTCTCTGTGTCTCTCTCTCTGTGTTTGCCCTGCAGCTGAACGTTGAAAATTGCATTGGCAATGACTCGTGGCAGAGCGGCAAATGGCCAGGATTCTGGATTTTCTTTCCTGTTCATTTATATGCCAGCAGCAATGTTTCCAGTCAAACCACATGGAGAACAACAACAAGTCAGCATGTTTGTGAAAAATGTGCATGTGAAGCAGGAAAATGAAAAGCAAAGCAAACAAAATACACAGAACATATACATACATATATCAATTCAATACTGCTGCAGATAAACTCAGTTAATTGAAGTTATTCTATGAAGTCCAACATTATAATGATATCATCTTTGATCTACTCAAAGACAACTTTGAGGCATATTTGCAAAGCCAGTTGAATTGTTGCATTTATATTATTATTGAAATAAATATCTAACTTTATCTTGTTGAATTGTATTCACGTTAGTATTCTTTTATCTTACACACATGTTATCTAATGAAGAAAAAAGATAATCCTAGTTGGCCTTGAGTTCAAATTTCTCACCAGAATTTTCTATCTACCTAAAAACAAATTTGACTTCTATCATTCTTTAACACAACTCTCATACACACATATGTATATCAAAATACATAAATAAAAACATTCTGAAAAAGATATAGTAAGCAATTTTTAAATAAGTTTTTTCAAAGCCTACAAATTTTTTTTTTACAGAACTCTAGCCATCAAGCGACAAGGTGAAAACTCATTGTCATATTCATTCTTCAGTCATTCACATTGTACGTAAATTCTAAATTATTGTTTCTGAATCAACTAATAATTTACGATCTACAACAGACTCTAGGCACAACTGAATAACAAATTGAAGTGAAAATGATTAAAGTCGTTGATAAAATATAGAAAAAAAATAGACAATTTAGATATAAGCATAAAGTGTGAACCCAATAAAAACTGCAAAATCAAAATTGTGTTTTATTAATTAATGCATTATTAATTATTGGAGTTGATACAACAAAAAACAGGGCTGAAGAAAGCAGAACAATAAAATCTTATGCTGTTGAAGTGAACGATAAGTCAAAGAAAGCAATCACCATGACTTCAGAAAGAAAGATGGCATAACCAAACGCCTTCGCAGAATTTCAATCTTGTTTTTATCTATCGCAGAAGGCTCGGCTTGTCGTCTCTCATTAGAATGACCAGCTTTGACTTTTTTTGCTGTCGTACGTACGGCTGACAGGTTTTGCTCGAGTGGATTGATGGATTAAGAGGATATGCAGATAGAGAGAGAGAGAGAGAGGGAGACACACTTTATGCACACTTAGCACAAATAAGAACGTTAAAAATGTTGGCACATAACTGCACATAAAGCGCGTACTTTTCCCACATTTCCGACTTAATTGTTTTTATGATTGGATTGCAATTGAAATGAACGGCATTGGCACGTTGTTTACACATCAATCGGCATTGTGGGTCATATGGGGCGTATGAGCAATGTGTGGAAATGCAGCATACATTGTGGACGACTCATAAAACGTTGGTCCATTAAGCCCAAGGACTTAGAGAGGCCTGTCAGCAGCTTAATTGATTTTCTATTGTGCGAGTCACAACGGGAGATTTGCAACAGTTTGTGGTTTCCATTGAAGAGATGTTTAAATCTGTAGCATGTATGCATGCTACTTGCCACAAAAGCCGTCAATAAGCACTGAATTATTTAGAACATGCCTGTACAGGACAACAATAAAATGCAATAGATAGAAAATGTGCAAATTTTGTATGCAGGACGAGAGACTGGAAATTGAAATGATTTTCAAATATGCAAAACAAGTTTCAACAGCAACCAATGAAAAGGGGAAGGAGGAGAAAGACGACGATGAACGGTTGAAATGAAATGTTGTAATTTATACAAGCAAGCAAAAACGTAGCAGGCAACAGTATGCTTCTAGTACATACTTCTCTCTTTGCTGCTCATCAACCTAGACATCAATCAAATTGCAAACGAAAAATGAGAAATTCTACTAAAATATTCAATGATAAAATATATGTATATCTAGTACTAGAGCAAAAGCTAAGCAAAGACCGCACGACTATAAAGATAAGCCAAGTGACAGACGAGAGCAAACTGGTAAACTATCTGTCTATCCATCTGTCTTTCTTTCTGTCTGTCTCTCCGTCCGTCTGTCCGTCTGTACACACAGAGAGCAACCGCAGAGAGCAGAGAGCACGAAGCGAAGAGCTTATGGCATTGCGAGCTATTAAAAATTGCACATGCCAGAAATTGAGACAAGACAAAAGTCGACAGCAGTTTTCAATTTCACTTAATGTCGGAAAACTTTGTGCGCACCGCATAACGGAAAAAAGGAAACGAGGCAAAAATCATAAAATGAAATGCGAGCGGAAAACCAACAAACAAATAAAGCAACAGCAGCAGCAGCAACAGCAATAGCAACAGCATAAAACCCTTTTCCTGTTTTTCCAGCTCTCTCTCAAACACTGAGAAAACAAATTGGTTTTAGTTCACATAAGCAAGGATTATTATTTTTCTTCAATATTTGTTTTAGTTCACATCAGCAAGGATTATTTTTTCTCCAAGATTTCAAATTAAAATGAAATCAATCGGAATTATTTTTCTAAGCTTCGAGATGAGTTTTCATAAATGCAGCAAAGCTGGATTACAGCATGCATAATTGAAAGTGGATTCTTCATGAAAATATTATTCTAATGAAAATATAAAATCGTGTTCTATATTTCTCTCAGTGTAGTAGCAAAGTTCAGACTGCTGCTGGTCACATTTGACGCGAGAGCAAATAACAAAGATGATGTTGTTGCTGCTATCGTTATTGCTGCTGCTGATGTTGTTATTGTTGCTATTGTTATTTTGGTTCGACGGGTCAGGAAAATTGAACAACTTGCAGCTGATGCTGATGCTGTAGTTGTTGTTGTGCAGCAGTCGCAGAATAAGTGAGACCACACACACAAACACACACACACAGTTGTCAGTTGGCAGCTGTTGCACTCCAGTCCAGTCAGCAAATCAAATGCCAGAGGAAACTTGGGTAACATGCCTCCTGCCGCATGAATGCCGATAGTTGTCAAAGATTATGACACGAGCATTCCAACAATGAGAGCGAGAGATAGATAGATAAGAGTGAGAGAGAATGAGAGCAAGAGCGAGAGCGAGAGAGTGCTCAGCGGGAGGATGAAGGTAGTGTCATAAACTTTCAAGCAATGAACACATTTGCGCATATTTGCATAAAACTCTATGGATGAACCCTTGAAACGAGGCCAAATGGCAGAGCAACTTCTCTAAAGCGACAAAACTAAGTATGACAAAAATAATCCCAAGTCGAAGACTCAATGCGCTGCTATTGAAAAATCTAAATGATAGATTGATAATGAGATAAATAAATATAAATATATAAATAAGGAAATAGCAAATTTCTTGAAGGATTAATTTTTAATTCCAATCTCTAAACAGAAATTGTCAATTCTATCGAAATAACCCGAAATGTTATCAATAAAATTTATAACTTCTTCCTTTTAATACCGAAATTTATGACCTAAATTAAGGCATTCAATGCTATCGACCGATTTTCATCAGCATCTCTCTAGGGTTAAGCCCTTCGGCGATAGAGTAAAGAGCATTCTGAGCACACGCAAAAACTTTCTGCATCGATAGATAAAAATGCATGCATAAAAGAAATCTCATAAAATTTTTGTTGCTGCACAACATACTTATGCCACATCTTTGCATGTGTGTGTATGTGTGTGTGTGTGTGTGTGTGTGTGTGTGTGTGGTGTTTGCAGCTCATCCTCCTCATTTTGCTGGCTCTGTGCCTGTCCTTATCTTTATCATCCTCAATCTTTATACACTTACATGCAGCATCTCCATCAATGGCATCACCATCGTTTATCTACTTTAGAATTCGCTTTCTTCCCTTTTTTTCCCCCCTTTTCCTGCATTTGGTTGGTTGGTTAGTTTGTTGCCTCGGTTCGTTGGTTGGTTGACTGAGAGGCGCTCGTATAAGCCACGATTATTAAAAATTGAAAATACTTTTGCAATACGGAAAAGTCGCAGGCAAAGGCAAAAGCAAAAGCAGGCAGGCAAGACAAAGTTTTTGATTGCAGTTTATGCATATGAATGAAGTTGTTTGGCTTTTAACTTGGCCAACAAGCAAAAGAACAAGAGCTGACACAAGCAAAAGGAAAAATCCGCCAAGACAAAGTAAAGAACAACTATTGACAATTTGCATTAAAAACTGGCACAAAACCAAACGCTCCCCCACTTCTACCCACTTTAGCCCATTTCCCGAGCACGGGACTCGTAATTAAGTTTACGATCGCATCGCAGGTGAGGGGAGAGGGGGAAATGGCAGGCAGGTGTTGCATTCAAAAGGTGGGTAAAACTTTAGCTCGGCTAAATTGTGGATAAAAATGCATTATTCATTTGATAGCTGTTGCCAGTTCCCGACTCTCTCACTCAGTCGGAGTTCCTTCTCCTTTATTTCTCTCTCTCTCTCTCTTTCTCGCTCGCTCGTCGCTCTTTATGCCAATTCAACCATTAGGCAGCGCGTCAAGCGTAAAATGCTAAACTGAAATTTTGTGTTCAACAAATGTTGACAGTGACGCGCCCAAGTTCTGTCACCACACACCACCCTGCAACACCAGCAGACTGCGAGGCAAGCAGCTCCATTAGACGCCTCGGGACTGCCCGAGTTGACAGCTGGCGTTGGAGCCGGAGTGATGCGCGACGACGACGACGACGACGACGACGACGACAAACTGACGCAAAGTTTAATTGAAATTCTAGAAGAGAGCACCAAACACCAAAGCGGAACTAAAGCAGCAACAACAACACTGCGAAAAATCTTAAAACAAAAAATACTGCGGCGACTTCAAATTAGTTTTACATAAATTTTCTTAGCAAAGCAAAAAAAAAAAAACTTTTGTCCCATTCATTGCCACAGAAATATTGTGCGCATAATTACTACTCATTGGGTTTTTTGAAATTTTTTCCACATTTTCTTATATTGAATCTGAGTACAAAGATGGGAGCGAAGAAGTAGAGTGGAGGGAAGTTAGTGCTCAGAAGAAAGTATTGCATTTGAATGGGAGAGTAAAAGAAGAAGGATGAACAGCTGAAAGTAGCGAGACATCAAAGTGTGAAATTAAGAAGAAAAGCAGGGAAAGCAAAGTAAGTGCTTAAATATGTTGAATCCCTTTGAAATTGAAAAGAATGTGAACAGAATGTGTAGGGATTAAGTTAGTTTCAATATCGTATATGGAGAATGTGAAGACAATAAAGTAAATTGTGGAAATCTTGAGCGGAATTAAGGCTACTTATAGAACTAAAAAAAAAACCATTTGATGACAATAGATTTGAGACAATGACAAGCAAGTTTAAATATAAATAAAACAATTTGCAATTTAATACTATTACGAGAAAGTATGAACAACAGAAAAGGCGAAAAGAAAGTATGGAAACTAGAGAGCTTAACATTGAAACTGTAAAAGGAAATTTAACACTCAATGTGCACATTTTTTAAGTTGCTCCGTTTGAGCTTTCTTTGCGCTAAATGAAAATAAAAATATACTATTTTAATAAAAAATATAAATATATGAGAAATTAGTTGAATAAGTTCTGGACAACTTTATTAACATACCAAATATAGCCATCGGTATATTTTAATGTTTTTCAGTACATTAATTCTGTATATTTTAAGAATACTACAACACTTTTTATACTCTATTTATATCTACATATACATATACTAGCCTTTGGTATATTTTGGTATTTGTGGTATATTAATGTAGTATATTTTAAGAATAATACTGCTCTGACTTGATTTTATACAAAATGGATAGCGGGTATTTCATAGATCATACTCGACTGTAGATTTTTTCCTTGTTTATAACAACTATTGAATACTATAAGTTAAAACATTTTAAAAGAAACGCCACAATTTCTGTTCTACCACTTAAAACCTCATATTCAATTTAAAAATGAAACAGTAGACTTTGAAATGAAGTGGCCTACGCCATAAATTATACACACAATATGCTTTTACAATATATGAAAAAGAAAATACACTCGAGTGTATGTAAAACCTCCATTACGTCGTCGAGTTTTCCAATCAAATTATGCTGCTTATGATATATACTCCAAATGACGAAATCCAAAAAGGCAAAAATAAATTCACTTGATTCACTTGAGGTTGGTTGGTTGTGGCATTTTGCAGAGAGTGTTCCCCCTCTCCCCTCCCTCCGCTCTGCATTGCCGCATCCCACGCTTAATCCACATCGCTGCCACTTCGCTCCTTCCCCGAGTCGCCACACTGGGAGGCTGTCAGAATTACCGCTTGGTTGGCCAACGCCACTTGAGGCGACGGCGACGGCGACGTTTGAACAAAATGTTTGTGAGTACCAAATTCTTCCACTTGGCCTTATGAAAATTATATGAAGCTAAAGCTTAAAACTCAACAAACATCTTTCAAAGTGCGAAAGTTAAGTGCCGTTAACGTTGGCTATGGGAGTGAATGAGTCATGAGCCATGCGGCATATGGCATCTGGCAACTGCCAAGTGGCATGTGGCATGTGGCACAGTGCCTCCCATGCCCTTCCGCATGTTGCACATAATTTGCCTTAACCTTAACAAAAACCGAAGCAAACAAAAAAAGCGCAAAAGAAAACCAAAAATCGTATTCACTGCATGCCACGCAGCAAGTTTATTGTTTGAAGTTGAAAGTTTTTCAGCAAGTCAGCGTGATTTGTATACCCTGTAAAAGCAGAGTATGGTTAGTTGTAGTCTGAGTTCAAAAAGAATCAAATCGATTGCAGTAGGCATACCCACTTGAAGTGCATTTGATATGAACAGGGTACAAGGCAGAGCTTAAGCGAGAAGTACTCAAGCTGCAGCAGTTTAAGGCGGACAAATTTTACCTTCTTATCGGCGGCACATTGTGATAAGTAAATTTATAACTGAATCGCACACACACACAAGTAATAAGAAGAGAGAAAAAAAGCAATGGCAAAAGACGCCATTTATGGAGGCGGAAGGCGAAGGCGGAGGCAGAGACGCAGTGAATGGGACACGTTCTTTTTGGTAACATGAAACTTTTTTAGAGAATCACAGCTGGCAGTTGAATATAACACTTATCGCCAGCTCGGGGGCGGGTTAAGAGTCTTGGCAACACAGATATGCGATCTGTGCTTTTTATTGGCTTTTGGGAACGACGCAGGCGAACGCAGAAGTCTCGTCGTTTGTAGTTTACTTTAAAACCTAATCCCTTCTTATTGAAACGCAAAGCGAAGGATACTGCCCTGTGATAAATCTATAGGCTGCAGCTTGCTCTCTGAATGTATGTGTTTGTGTGTGTGTGTGGTTTTTATGTGAATGGGTGTGCCAGTGTGTAAGTAAGGCACGTGCTGGCCAAAAGTAGCTCCATTTTGTTGTTAGGCAACGGGTTGAACGCTGTTTAAGTTCCGGTCCGGCGCATTGAGCAATTTATGACTTGATTACAATGTGTCTCTCCCCTTTGGCTGCCCCCTAGGGGAACTCTGCTCGTTCCATTTGCATGGTCGTAAAACGAACCGCTTGCTCTCTCTCTCTCTCTCTCATTCTCTCTCTTGGTGGCATCTTCAACTGTTTGGCAAATTGCAAATAATGTAATAACATTTAACTAGATAGACTGCAGACTCTAGGGTAATTGAGCGCGAGGGGGCTTCGCGGGGGGGCCTGAACAACAACCTCGGAAAAAAAAACACACAACAGCAATAAATGTGGCTACAACAGCGACAACAATTCAATTTAACGCTTCATTGAAGTCAACGCCGCTTGGATTTCATATTTTTTTTTCTCGCGCTCTTGTTTAATATTAAATTTTATTGTGGTTGTTATTAAGCCAGTGAGTGGATTTAATTTTGTGAAATTTATATCAAATTTATTGCCAATCGAAAATAAAATGCAATTTGTGTATTCACGCGGCGTATACTTGATATACTACAGCATAGAAGCTTTAAAGAGTAGCTTTAAATGACAACCAGAAAAATCAGTTGATTGATGATTGACCAACTGATTGACAGCTTTGACCAAGCAGCTGCAACGTCGTATAATTTTTAATTGTGTTGTAAGATTTTTCGACGTGCGGCCAGCTCGAAAGTCAAAGCATCGCAAATCCCTACAAGAAATGAAAAATTATGTGTGCGGCGACGACGACATAAAAATGAAAATGTCATATACGAAAATTACAATTCAATTGCCTTCAACGTGCAGCACGTGTGGCCACCTAGGCCACCTACAACCTACAACATGCCTGGACAGAATCTGCGACTCATGCCATAAATCTAGCCAAACGCATTACTCACACACACACACATAACACCCAAAAAAACGAGAGAAAAAATGCTCGCAATCTAATAAGCAGCGCCTACCTAGCTGCCACGCCTACCTAACTGAACACACATTAGAGGCAGCTGCAAAAATGTTGGCCAAAAATATATCAGAAGAAGAAAAGTTGCCGCAGCTTTGCCAGTGACATTTGAATTTCTGCGCAAATTTTCCTTTTACCCAACTCAATTGTTGTTGTTTTTCTCATTGTTGTTGTTGTTGTTGCTGCTGGTTAGCCGAAAATGACGTGACATGCATAAATAATTGAGTTTTGCAGCAGCAAACAGCTAACAGCAAAAGGCAAACGGCAAAAACAACAACAAAACAAACAAAGGCAACGACAAGCGGAAATGAAATATGGCGAATGGCAAAATGGCGGCACGACAGCCGCCATATTGAGTTGAGCATATAAAATATTTATTTGCTGCCATATGGAAGGCAAAGCAACTGAGCAACTGAGCAACCAAGCAGCCGAGGAGCAGCAGAGTGGAATAAACCAAGTCACAAGACAAAACACGAGCAAAAAATGTGAATATAATCGAGGGAAAAAGGTTAAATCTAAAAGTTAATCTACAAATACATTTATATCGATCTCACATATAGAAAAAACGGATTAAACGAATATTAAATACGCTAAGAGACTTAAGGAATATTAAAAGAATACGTTGAGACAAGCTCTAGATAAACTCCTTCCAAATTCTTAAAAATTCTTGCTACCCTAAGTTAGTGTATTCCAAAAAAAAGAATGAATCAACTGTCAGCGTCAGGTGAAAATAAAAGGGTAAAAATCATTGTAGTGATTTATGATTGGCAATTAATCAGACAAATGGAAAATAGAAAATGGAGAAATGCCAAGCAAACAATTTAGGCAAATGAAAATCAAACAATCAACGACGGCAGCAACAACACAAATGCCAAATGCTTCTATTAAAATTAATGCAAGGCAAAAGGCAAGGACAAGGCAGGGTTAAAGCAAACAATTTGCGACTCACACACTCACGGCCAGTTTGGCCGCAGCAAATGATGGGCAAGAGAGTGAAGTGAAGTGAAGTGGAGTGGAGTGAAGTGGAGAGAAGTATGTGTGCATTTGTGAAAATAAATAATTCGTTTGTTTGCCAAGTACTTTTACTTGTAATTTTTCCTCTCTAATCAACACATTCGTAATAATTGCGAGTGAGAAAGTCCGAGGCAAAGATAAAATCCTCTAATGAGCTAATGATACACTCTTTTTTTGCCAGCTTTTTAATGGGTAGAGGGTAATTAAACGAGTCCAACGGCGACTTAACGTTTATTTATTATTCCTATTTATTTATTTAGGCTGGCGAATGAGAGAAAAATGACCGCATGCAATTAATTTATTTAGCACATGAAACCAGTAAGTTACGCCTCCATTATTAAAGTCAGTTTCGAGTTAAAGTTAAGCAAGCAATTAAAGCAGTAGTTTATATGAAACTTGATACGCAATGTGTGCTTTAATCAGAAACCCTTGCGGTATTGCCTGAAGTGCAAATTGGATGTGCGTATACTTAATTTCTCAACTTGTCTGTTATTGCAGCTAAAATAACATTGTTCTAGCCTAAAGTGTTTAGCATTCGTTAAGTATGTGAAATTGTTATTTATATTGATTTTAAATTAAAAGAATTTCCTAGAAATTTGAATTTACTGCACTAATAAATATGTATTGCATTTCTATATTTTCAAGTATTTTTAACTTTTATAAAGCGAAACTCTTAGTCATCTACTCCCCTTAAAGAGTCTTTGCATAGTTTCATGTTCGAATTTATTGTATTGTTTTATATTGTTGTGCCTTGCATGCCCAGGCATCGTGTCTATATATTGTCCCAGTTTTATGGTCAATTTATAAACTGCGCTGTAAAAGTGTGCAAACATTTTTCGGGGAGTAATAATTTATAGGCCACTTTTTACGTTCACTGCTGCACAGCACAAGAGAGGGAAAAACTTTTCTGGCCATGCTCAATTTGTGCAAGCGTTTTTGTATTATTAATGGTTAGCATTGTTGTAACTGGTAACTGCAAACTGCAAACTGGTAACTGGCAACTGCTAACTGGAAACTAGTAGTAGAGAATGGGTAGCTGGGTGTTTGGCTTTAAAAGGATTTTCATTCATCTCAAATAAATGGAATTTGTGAAAATGCATTTCCATTGTGAGCGAAAGCATTTTCCTTTTTCTCTGCTGCTGCTGCCCCAAACCTACAATTGCAATACGAAGATTTTTGGCTGTGCCTTTTGCTGTGGTGACACATGCCACATGAAACCGGAAACGAGCAACAACAACAAGAACAACAACAACACTGAAAGACGTCAACCATTTTGTGGGCATTTTGTGCACTCAACTGTACCAATTTCTGTCTGTCCTGTGTCCCTGTCCCTGTCCCTCTCGTCATGCTGTTTGCCTTGTTGTGCTGCGTATTTTATGACTTGTTGTCGTCGCCTGTTGCCCCAACAACATTGTCACGCCTCCCGCCTCTCGCCTCGCATGCTCAGCTGAACATTGCGAAACTTTCGGGTTTTACAATGGCATTGAGAAAACCAACTTTAACCTTTAAGTCTTAAGCATGACTTGGACGTTTTGCTGTGGCCTACAAGCTGACTGCACATTAAACTCAACGCAAAAGTTCGCATCGAATTACAACTATTGGATTAGACTCATTAATGAAGTAACTGTTTATTAATTTCTCTAAAAACTTTTGGTGAGTGAATAATAATAATTTGTAATGTGAATTCGATAAAACTTCATTCACTTCGAATTACACACACTGGATGAGTCATTTATGAAATAACTGCGTTCAAATTTCTATAACATGATGGAATATCAATAATTAGTAATGTGAATTCGATTGTTCGCTTCAAATTCTCACTATTAAAATTTATCTAAAACCTTTTGCTAATTGTATATAATTTTAATTCGTAATGTGAGTTCGATGGAACTTTGAATTTAGCTTCGAATTACAATTCACTGATGAACTAAACTGTTTACTAATTTCACAAAAAGTTGTTGATAATTGAATCACAAAATTTGGTAATATTTGTAAATCGTTAAATTTCAGTTGACCTTCTAATTTTCTAAGAATAATTTTCTTGCTAAAGTTTTATTATTACTAAAGTTTTATTACTTTAACAGTTTGCTTTTTTCTCTTAACATTTTTGATAATTTAATAATAATAAGTTGTAATGTTTGTAAGTCCTTAAATTGAAAATTTGTTTCAAATTTTCTGAGAATAATTTTCTTGCTATAGTTTTGCCTTTCGATTAGAATAAACTTATAAAAATTCAATTACTTGAACTAAAATTGTATCCAATAATAACTTTCAACTTTCACACTTTAAAATTTGCTATTCAATTTTGCATTATCGATCCGCATAGTTTTCTTTAGGGTATCTGCAAGTACATGGCATTCCTTCGCCACATTTTCACTTAGCTGTGCCACATTCTTGCATAGGTTTTTGTCTTAAGTTCTAGTTTTTTATGCCTGTCTTCGTGTTAACTGCCACCCAGAAACACACTCAAACGGCAGCGAAAAAAAGCCCAATAGCACTTGAGCACAAAAACTGAAAGGATCTACTGAACCATTGAAGTCTATTGCCGTGAAAGAGACAGCAAGAGCATGTAAGAAAGAGAGAGAGTGTGTTCGCCAAGTGTTAAGGCGTTTCACTTGTTTCTTTTCACTTTACAGAAAATTTTTACCTTTTCGCCTAGTTTTTAACACAACAGGAACCAACTGAAGAAGAAGAAGAACAAGAAGTTGTAGCACAAGAGCAAGAAGATGAAGAAGAAGAAGTTTCTCTTATGTTCTTCGTTTGGGTTTCCCCCGCTTTGTTTACGGCCAAAATACAAAAACACTGGCACATTTTTACACTTGAACGCATTTTAAGGCAAGTTTTTTGTTCATATATATTTCTTCTATGTAGTTGCCATGGTTGTTGTTGTTTTACTGTTGTCATGGTTCCTATTGTTGTTGTTTTGGCTGCTGACATCTCGTATTCAACTTGAAGTTTAAGCTTCTCTCCAGCTGCTGCTGCTGCCGTTGTGACTCAGCCGCTTCCGAAACTCGGACTTGCACTGCATATTTAATCCTTAGCTGCAGGTCCTATTCGCTTACTTTCCCCGTCGCTCCCTCACTTCCTCGCTCCTACACTTTAACTCGAGGTTTGTCCATGGCTTAGCCATCCAAAAGTGAATTATTGCTAGCATCTGGAGGCAACTGCTGCAGAGCAGCATTTCAATTGGCCAAATCATTCGACTCATTGGCTCGCTGCAAGCTTTACTAACGTTTCTCTGCCGCCTCCCACTTCATCTTCCTTTCTTCTCTCTCCCACTTCTCTTCTCCTTCTCCTTGTACCTCTTGCAGCTTGCCCTGGGCTGATGGCCCGCTTTTGTTTGCTTTTAGCATTAGTAATACAAATTGCATAGCCAAAGTTCAACAAACTGCATTTAAAATGGGCCACACCAACTCTAAAACAAAAACAAACACAAAGACACACACACACAGAACGACACACGCAGCAAGTCACTAACAGAGTCGGATTTAAAAATGGCGCTGGCAGCCATTTTGTTGCCTTTTCAGGCTTTGCACATTTTACGCTCTTTTTATTGTCACTTCTGCGGTTGAGATACATTTTAAAAGCTTCTTTAGTTGCATTTATTTCAAGCATAAACATATCACACACTCACTAAGTGCAACACTTTGCACTCTGTATTATGTTATTTTTTCTTTATATATAATATATTCACATTTAGTGAAATAAACAGTTTCTGTCACACTTCTAATTCAATTTAATTAAATTCCAGAACTTGCACAAACTAACAACTGATTAAGTGTCTCATTAGCCAGTAAATTGACTCTTGCTTTATACATATGTACATATATAAAATTACGTTTATTAATTATCGAGCAATAAATCGCATGCATCGACGAATTGCAAACGAACGTGATTTTGACATTTCGAATGCATTAAAATATCTCTCACTTTTTGCACATATTTCTTCAATAAAAATCAATTTTTTTTTTTTTTTCGCATTCAATTAACGTTTTCGAACTTTGCCGGCTAATTGAATTCCATGGCAATTACGAATTACCAATTTCTCAAATTAAAAAATAAATAAAAAAAAAAGAAGTGTTTAATAAATGAAAGTCAAAGCTTACCAATTCAATATATGTATATGATGCTGAGCGCTGCAAATAAAAAAATGAAGAGAGAGGGAAAAATTATTAAATATCGAATTGATTTATAAAGCAACTGCGAATCGTATGCGCAATCAAATAACTAAAAGGCCAAAGAGCCAAAACGATTCCTCCAATTAAAATGTTGTGCGACAGCGTTAACTGCCACGCCCACCCGACACACACAATTGCTGTGTCCGCCTCCCGAAAAAAAGAAAGCAAAAGCAAAGAGAGCAACCCACACATAATGCTTTGTCCATTTTGTTTATTGACTTTATCGAGTGTCAAAAATGGCATCATAGTAATAGCAGCAAATAGAAAAGACAAACAAGAAAACGCTGTAAATGCGCACTTGATTGGACAGCTTAATACCCTGTATTCAAGTTGCAGCTACTTTGATTCACCTATCGACTTTTGTATACCCTGTAATAAACATTTCATATGTTTTCTTTCGATGCTGATCTACCATTCATTAGCTCTCGTTTATTATACCCACTACTTACTAAGTACAGGGTATCATAATAATGACCCAGCTAATGCTGAACCCAGAGGACACTTCCGACTGCCATTAGGAAGCCAATGGTTAGAATTTATGACCCCAGCCGCTACACAGAGCGTTAAATCAAAAACTTTATGAAATCGACATAAAAAGCAGTTACCACTCGCCTCTCCTCCTCCTCCTTCTCGCCCATCATGCTTCCCCTAATAGAACATTGTATACTTATGTCCGTATTATTGACGATCCTGCCAAATGAACCGCCACAAAAAAAAGGCGTTGGCTGCCAGCCCAACTGGGGGGCATAACCACGGGGCACTGTTGAGGGGGGGTATGGGAGAGGGAAGGAAGCTCAGTTCTTGTTGCTACTTGGGTCGCTGTTTGCTGCTGCCATCAGCTTAAACTGCTGACAGTTGAAAAATGCTGTTCAATTTGTTTTCCCCATTTTCTATTTTTGTTTTTCGTTTTTGTCGCTTTCTTTTGAAAATTTTATAAAATAGCGGTTGACATTTGACGTGCTGGCAAAACTGAAGTTGAGAGAGTCCCCGGAAAAGTGAAAACAACTGACTCAAATGGCAGTTATTGAACATACTTTACGTTCTGAAATGCTTCGCAATCAATTTTAAATAAAGTACGCTTTTATTATAAGACTTCAATGGGTGGACGACTTAAAGTGAAGGCAGCCAAAAGGATTTGTTTGCTTTTAACCAGTGAAAAACTTTGCAGAAAAATAAGAAAAAATAAGTCGAACTTTTTAACAACTTGTCAATAAAAGAATTTGTTGACATAAATACTTAGGCATTTAATATTTTACTCTTTCTTATCTTAAAAAAAAATATATTTGTCTTCTTTCACTTAACTATCTAATTCCATTGCGGTTTTGTGGTTTTAGTTATGAAATAAAATCAAATTAATCAAGTTGATTGAATAACTTTTACCCAAGAGGTTTGAGGTTTGTTATTTCTATGTCAAGTTTTTCGAGCATGAGAAATTAAATTTATATTTTGTTTAAGGTTTGTTTTAACTTGTGCCTGGATTAGCCCAGCTTAAATTGACTTACAGCATATTCTAATTGTAAGTCCCTAAGGTTAAACTTTATGATTACACAACGATAGAAGCCTGGTCTCAACAAAAGAACAAAAAGAGTCAACGACTTTCCAACAAACTTCAGCGCAAACTTGTCATAACAATCAGAGTAAAAACAACAACAACAATTGCCAGATGGCGGCAACAATATTATGTAAGAAGTGGAAAAAAAAAGTGTACCATATGTTCCAGCCGCCAGGTCAACAGACTTGGCCAAACATCTTTTGAAGTGAACAAATCATAAGCACGAAAGAACAGAAATTCGCAACAGAAAATGCCAAAGAAACAAGCCTAGAGCACAATTTGTACCAAGTTTCCGTGCGCTTCGTTTCGACCACAAATATTGCCTGTAATCTAATTAATTTGAAGCATGAATGCATAAACTTTCTCAACTAATCTTCAAAGTCTATTAATTTCGTTTCGAACGAGAGGAAAGTGAAGGCAGAGCGTGGGATGCGAAGCTGCTCTGTTGGGTCAGGCAGAATCTATTAGGCTGTAAACTTCTTCCGTTGCAGACACGCACACATTGATTAATTTTAAGACAATAATCATAAAGGCGTTGCCCACCTGACCACACAAATTTGTTGTGCCACGATTCACCACCCATCGCCATCGCCCTTATATTCAAAAAAGACCGCACGTGCCTTGAGTTGAATTTTGTGTAGCATACTTTGCAGCGCGTCTTCATTTCAGCAAACCAAAGCACGTTGTGTACGCGCCGATGTCCTGGGGAGTCCTTTTGACTGCCTGCAGAAAGTTTGGTTAGTTAATTCGCCGGCTTCTAACGCTCATTGCAACTTTAAGCAAAGCCAAAGGCATAGAAACTTAATCAAAGTTATTGCTCTTGTTGTTGTTCATGATGATGTTGTTGTTGGTGTTGTTGGTGTTGTTCTTGTTGTTATTGTTTTTTGTGTTTGGCGCAAAGTTCAGTACGTTGTCCTGGTCTGAGGCTAGGCACGCAAGCAATTGGGCCAATGTGCGGCGCCCCCCGTTAACTCGTTCAGGATGTGCCAAAGGAGCTGCCGGTGCCGCTGCCATGGCCAAGATTCCACCTGGCAAATAAACTTGCTCAAACTGCTTGCGTGTTTGGCTGTTATTTATAATATGGCTCTCCATCCTCTTCCCTTCCTATCAACTTGACCATTCACGGCAGTTGCAACAAGACGCGCTCGGCCTGTGAAAAATTTAACATTTCAAGTTCTTCCATCTCTCGACTTTGTGGCTCTTGCAGCGGTGTTTAACTTTTAATTGGATTTCAGTTGATTTTATTTTAAGGCTGCATTGTTTCTCTATTCCACGTTGTTGTTGTTCTTGTTGTTGCTGTTGCTGTTGCTGTTACTGGCTACTGGTCTTCTGGCTATGCGCATAATTTTAACAAATTATTTCCACCGACTGACCGCCATTCATTTACATTTTTCGCATTTCGCATTAGCATTTAAGTGCTGCCTGTCATAATTATCATCATTATAGCAACTTTAAACTCCCACTCGATTCTGTTATTCTGATTTTGGTTTCTGCTTTTTCACTTGTTTAATTAGCGTACCCAAACATCTCATTTGAATTTGATATTATTTTAACACGCAATATTCCACAAAAAATATCTACAAATTCAGCATTTAATATGATTCCATTTATGCATTTAAATATTGAACTTTTGCAGTAAACTGACGGATGTGTATTAACTTTATACTGCTAAAATTTTAATCTTAAATTCTGGTACCCAAAATAATTAATTTATTTACATTCATTGGTACACTTAAATATTGCTTTAAATATTTATAAATGTGTTACAACGCTTTATACAAATGTGCCTTCTTTTACACCAATGTATTTAATTTTAATTGCATTTAATTATTAATACTCTTTTCATTCAATCAATGTGAATGTTTTTATGCTTTTACGGTTTTTTATACTTTTATTTTTTGCAGTCTTGATGTGTAATCGTTGAGGTTTTTGTTACAAGATTAAAAGTTCAGCTCAGTTTATAGCATGCTTTTAAACAATTTCTTAAATAATTCCATTTTGAGCTTATAATTTTTAATATATTTGCTGATTGAATACATTACTCAGCAGCTTCCCACACATTCCAATGCATAATTTTCGAATTAGGGTCATTGTATGCGACGATTAAAAAAGGGGAACTCATTGCCCTTTTTGCTGGTGAATCGTTAACTCCGACTTGAAAATAAATTCCTTGCCAGGGACGCTTAACAATTTTCTTCACAAGCACATTCCAGACACCACAAGAAACACCCACGCACACATACACGCACACACACACATATACAGACAGAAGGTATCCTAGACCCAAGGAGTTGGTTGGGTTCCTTCATTTCCGCATTGAATTCCTGGCAAGCATCAATGTAAACACATTCAAAGCTATCAACAATTTATCACGGCAACTGAACGAAATCTCATTTGCAAAAGAGGAAAAAGTTTTTGAGAACTTCTCTATGATGAGATGACGCGGGAGAAGCAAAACCGAGGTGCCGCACAGTGATTGTCAAACTGTTCAGCGCACCCGCAGGCGCAGCAACAAACAAAGAAATATACAAAACACAAGAATAAAATCGGTTGGGAGAAGCAAAAAAGGACGGAAGCAGCGACAAACGAAATTTATGTTTTATACCAACAAAAGGCAGCAACGGAGAAATGAAAAACGCAGCAGACGAAAAGAAGCAAAAAAAAAAAAAAAAAAAGGGTTGGAGTGCAAAGTTCCTTTTGCTTGGGAAATGGAAATGGAAATAAATAAGGAAATCATGTTTAACTTTGCCCAGCAAGACAATAAAATTGTACAAGTGTTTCAAGGAGTTGTTGGGGGGCCAAAAGGACTTCCAATTCACGACCAATTCATATATCATATATCACAATATATATGAGATTCGCACCAATATTGTACCCATGCTGATCCCCTTATGATTGCCTTAGTGACTACTGCTCCGAGCTTTAAATTTTGAAACAACATAGAAGGGATGCGAAGGGAGTAGTGAAATGTGTAGTTCAGGGTGTAGTCTAAGGTCTCGTAAAGTATGTGATGGGCGTAGTATAGAGTGTAGTCTAGGGTGTAGTCTAGGTTGAAGTTTAGGGCGTAGTATAGGGTATAGCGAAGTGTGTATTCTAGGGTGTAGTCTAAAGTATACTATAGGTTGTAGTCTAGGGTATAGTCTGTGGTGTAGTACGCGGTGTAGTATAGGGTATAGTGAAGTGTCTAGTCTTGGGTGTAGTCTAAGGTGTAGTATAGGGTGTAATAATAAAGCGTAGTACACGATAAAGTGTAAGGTTTAGTATAGGGAGTAGTGAAATGTATAGTGAAGGGTGCAGTATAGGGTGTAGTGAAGTGTGTAGAGAAGTGTGTAGTGAGGGATGAAGTATAGGATGTAGCAAAGTTTATGGTAAAGGGCGTAGTAAAAGCAGGGCAGGTATGACACACACAGACACAAAGTCGACGCATTCCTTTGTCTTTGTTTGCGATTTTCATGAAAAATATTATCAGCGGCCAATTGCAAAAACAAAAACAAAACTCAAACGTGCAACAACGATGCACAAAGGACACACAGAGTCAAGGAGCAAACGTTGTTGGCGCCACTCACCGTGTCCTGCAAACCATAACAAAATTGTTGGGAAAAAAAAACATTAGCATAAAATGTGCACAGACATTCACCAAGCAAAACCACGCAGCAGACTTTTTGCAGCAACTGTTTGTCTGTGTGCTTCGTGAATAATGCAGTGAGTGCAGTTTTAAATTTAAAATTGTTTGTCGCCTGTACACAGCATGTTTATGCGTCATCTTTTAACTGGAAGTTCATAGGTAAACAATGAATTTTAAATTCAAATTGCAGTTTAAAAAAAATCAATACCCAACATAAAAACAGTTTAAATTTCAAATAGAAAAATACTTTGACATGATATAATATTCTTTTGTTTTAACAAATAAGACAATACTTTAAAATATACTTCAAATACAATTTAGGTTAAATTTAAATATTTTTGCTACATTTACATTTTTTTCTAATTTGTAAAACTTTGTTTTTTTCCACCTTTCAGTCTAACAATTGCCGTCTTGTCTCGTTTGAAAATATTTAATCAAGTTCATGTGTTGTCAACGCATAAACGCAGTTTTCCGTCTGACTTTTCATTAGTTTCGTATGCAAATTTGTCAGTCACATACGTTTACTTCGCTGACAAAGACATCCTGTCTTTTATAGCTGCCACAAGAGTCACATTCACTTCTCGCTTTTTTCCATTTATTGTACCTCGTATGAAAAGACAATAGAGGGAAATGTTGGAATAGAAACAGTGGCACTCTGAATAAGGTATTTAAGAAGCGCAACCATTAAGGGGTATCAACTTGTCTAGCAACTATTTCCTCATTATTTGTGCTCTATGCAGTTTGGCTCATTGCAGGCAAATGATAAATTTGCAGTCTTCTTTGTTGTCTGGCGTCTGACATTAAGTTCGCCTGACGACGCCGCTGATGCACGGGATTGACTGCTACTCGGGCAACAAGGAGCAAGTAGAAAGTAGAAAGTAGCAAGTCAGCAGTGTGTGTGTGCTGTGTGTGTGCTGTGTGTAGATAGCCAGAAGGCATGGCATATGCAAAAGGCGAGGATTTTGTTTTCAAAGTTAACGAGCCAGAGGATGGGAGGCGAATTTTGCAGTCAGTTTATAATTTATGGGCACTTAAACTTGGGCTTAACGCAAACGCAACGTGGAGACAAAGAAGCATCAGGAAATTTGTCCAAAAATGTTGCAGGGATTTCAATGTTGCAAGACATCCTGCCCGGGACATACCTTCCGTAGTCTACGTAAATTAATGGACGTGCAAAGCTTCGTCGGGTTAAAACAAATGATTCTCCTACTACTCTTTTTCTTGCTTCTTTTTTTTTTGGTCTTGGCTGAGGTGCCAAAATCTGTTTCATACCGTCACGTGCCAGCCAAGGATCCCATATGGCGGAGCAGGAAACGTTGCTGCTGGTGCAACCCGTTTTTGTGCCTATTCTATTAGTTGGCAATTTTCACGCCTCATTCGTGACATGCGAAATGCGAAATGAACCTTTTAACTGACCCCCGGCAAAGGGTCAGCCCTTGTGCTCTGTCTGCGTTTACACCGGATTCCACTATCAAGGTGACCCAGACATACACACACACATACACACACGCCAACATATAACTTGCACACCTTTTGCACCTTTCCGGAAAGCTTACAACCCTCGATTGAAACACATGTGGCAGACACACTGCCCACCGCCGTTGCCGCTGCCTGCCACACCCCGTAAACGCACTCAAACATCAATAAATTAAAGGTACAAATGTAATTTCGTATCCTGACGCAGACCGAGAAAGGAAAGAACGGCAATAGGAAAATAAATGCGTTCCTTCGTATCAACTCCAATTCCCGAACTCCCTTTAACGACTCTGCTTGTAAATAGATTAGGGTGTTGCCATGCCAACGACGCCAGGCAACGTCCCACTGCCCTTTTCGGCTGACCTCTTACCCTCCACCCTCCGACTTCTTTTTTGGCCTGCCCACTCATTTCTTTTGCTGCTTTGCCACTTTCAGTTACTAGCCATATTTCAGCCATTTTATGACACGCATTGGTCACACGCCTCAATGGACTCTCAACGGCAGTCCTCATGCAGGAGTAAAAATTCCAATACAACGAACAACTGAATACTCTATATAAACATAAGAATGCGTAAACAAATGTTTAATCAAGTTTGTATTCTGATTTTCAAAGCTTGATTGATTTAAACTATGTATGTACTTTATTCCTTTTCCTATTTATAATCATCTTCAACTCTCCATAAACTGCTTTCTTCTACATTATCAAACAACCTCTTCACTTCCTCTTTATTTACAATGTTGCATACCTTTCATTGAACATCATATACTCTATACATCCGTCATAAAAACTGTGTCTAACCAGTGCAATGAGCAATGGGAGCCACAGCTACATCTGTTGTTTGTTACTTTAACACCTCATTGCCATCATAGTAGGTGGTGGGGTGAAAAAGGTAAGAGAGAGGGTTTTGTAAATCCACTCAGTTGTACAGTTGTTCAGTTCCAGTGTTGTCACCTTGCACAAAGCGCACATTAAGTGACGACCGACTGAGTGAAAGCCGACGACAGGTGAATGAAAGAGGCAACAGCAAATGGCAACAACAAGCCCAACAGCCATTGATGAGCTGAGCCACGGCGAGTCCTGCAAGTAAACTGACAGCTGCACAATGTCAGCGATGATGATGAGAGGCAGACGCAGCAGTCGAAGCTGAAGCCGAAGCTGAAGCTGAAGCCAAAGTCCCCGTGTGAGTCCCCAAGCTGCGGCTGAAGCTGAAGTACTCGACACGACTTAACGCTGAGTGCGTTGGCAGGGTTGTCATTTTGTTTTATCCTCCTTATATGGATACTCTCAGAACTCCGAGGGGGTACACTATGTAAGTATATATATATTGGGGGTAGCAAGTATTGGGGTTTAAGGACTCGGAACTCGTAACTCGCACTCACAACTGGCACACTGAAATTAATGGGTCGGAAAGTGTTGAGATTAATCATGGTCGCATAAAAAGTGTCGCTGCTCTCCAACTTCTGGCTGCCCTCCCCTTACCCCCGCTGAGCGGAAGTCCAGCCATGTCCTGTGTGCCTGTCCAGTTGCTCATTAAGATCTGGAACATGGCAAGCCAAGATATTCCAAACCGAAAGCAATCTGGGCCATTTAATCAGCAAACTTAAAGCCTAAGCAAATGAGCCGTGTAGCAAAGCCAAATCTAAATGAGAACGCCTCAACGAATGCTTGATGAGCTGAAGAGCAGCGCAGGGGAAATGAACAAGCTGCATTCACACAGGGCACAAAAGCCGCTAAAAAGGGGAGAAAAGCGCTCTCGCTACAGAGAAATCCGGGCACGAAAAGCGGCGACTTAAAAACACCTGCTAAATGAGACTTTAATCTAAAGTCGAAACACGAAAGCGCCCAGGAGAAATGCGCAATGAAAAGTTGAAAGCCGAAGTTGAAATGCGCTGTAAACGGCTTGAAAGTTTAATGATCATTGAAGTTATCTTCGATGATTATCTTCGATGAGAGAGATATAAATTTACATACATTTAAATTAATTGTTCATCATCAAGTATCTGATAAAAATTCTGGCATATTTAGTTTAAGATAATAACACTTAAAATTCAACTGCTAATTTGAATAGTGTTCCACCTTGTTTTGTATTCAATTGCAATAAATTCGAATCGAAAAATGTTGGCTGCAAGCTGAACTTCATTTTTCATGCCAGCGACATGATAAGTGCATTTGATTTATGAGTTGAAACCCTAACTGCTAATGCTACTGCTGGAATGTGGCAGGCTCTCTGACAAAGTGAAATGCCCACGAGGAGTGTATAAGAGGGGCAGACACATACACAGACACACAGAAAGAAAGAAAGAAAGAAAGACCTGAAGAGAGAGAGAGGGAAAGGGAGAGAGGGGAAGACAGTCAGATAAACAGACCAACGGGCCCGGCACAGAAACATAAATTACGCTGAAATCTAAGGCAAACATGAAAATATTCTGAAAAACTTTCATATGCGGGACAAGTCGAGGGAAGGGGGGAAGCAAACAAAGCACTGAAAAATGTTTTTAGGCAACTTGCGACGAACACTCGGGAGGGGGTCTCTTCAAATGGGAATGAGAAGCCAACTTTGCTAGGTAACTTGGTAGCTTGTCGACGTCATCATCAGCCACACACACACACATTCACACGGACAGACAACTGTCATGATATGTGAGAGCTATTTAGTTGACTAACTGACACATATAGATACAGCGATACAACAGCTGGAGATACGACAGTTACGTTTACAGTTTTACATGGACCCGGCCACAATGTGGCCAAATGGTTGTGTTAATGATGAGCGGTGAATGAATGTGGCCCCGAAAAATAGGTGGCTACTTCTGCTTGACAAGTTCATTGGGTTCCGGGTCCGATCCATTACAAATTGTAATTGGGTTGCGGACAGTCCGCAGTCAGCAGCAAAGCAGCAAAAGCATCTGCACTTTTGACCATTTCACTCATTTTTCAATTTTTGGCTCGTTTGTCACTTGAGCCAAGTGCAAAATGATAAATATGCCACCAGCCAAAACCACTTGGCAAAGGCACCAAAAACCACATAGACGACACAGCAAAAGCAACGCCACTAAACCAAGCAGCAGCATCAGAAGCACCGTCAATAGACGATGTCTGATATCTTTTCTCATTTGCACTCGAGTCTGAAATTGAAGTCTGAACTCAACTGAACTGTATTCAAGTGGCAGTCAGTCAGTCCCTTTTGCATCCTTGTTCCGTCTCCTGTTGTGTTTTATTGCCAGGACACTTGATGTGATATTTCCTCTATTGATAGGCAGACGAAGAGCAAAGCTCGACACGCACACACACACAGAGAACACTCTGCGTTTATCACAGCCATTTAAAGTAGCCTACCTTTCTGTGTCTCAATCTTTATTTTTCACAATCTCTATCTCTATCTGTATCTCCGTCTCCGTCTCTTTCTCCTTTGTAGCTCTCCCTTGCAGTCAATAACTAAACACGTTCCTCTCAGCGTCTGTCAAACGTAATGGAAGTGAAAAGAAGTTCAGGAAGAAAATGTTCAGCTGCACAGTCAACTGGCATTCCATTTATTGGCAAAATGACGTACCGATATCGGCCTTCTTTCTCCCTCGCATATTTTCTTCTTCCTTTAGCCGTTGGCTTTTGGCTCTCTTTCTCTCTCTCTCTCTTTCGTTTGCCTCTCGTCGCGGACAGGACACTTTTGACAACTGTCTATGCGCTTCGGCAAAGTGCCGGCAATATTCTACTGCAAAAAGCGTTATGAAATTGTCATCAGTTTTGCAATTTACCAAAGGTATTTCAATTCCATTCGCATTTCACTTTTGACAGACATGCCAACCTGCTCCGTAATGGGGCTGCTAACATTTTAAACAAGTTTCGATATAGAGAATAGAAGTAGAAATACTTTTGTTATACAAAATAATAATATCAATTCTACTGAACTAGAAATACTTTTGTTATACAAAATAATATTATCAATTCTAATTCTTCCCAAAAATTCTAGAGATTTACGTTTGTAATGAAATTTCCCAATCAATTATCTAATTAAAGCTTTTCAACTCTATTTTGCTTTAATTTAAATGTGACTGATCAATATAAACATTGTATCAGTTAACTGTAAATTGATTTAAATAAAAGTGGAACAATTGTGCAAGTATTTGTCCGTTGATTTCCTAATCAAAGTATGTCAGAGTATTTCGATATGAACTTAGCTGAATGTTTGGCTTGGAATTCATGTCTGTTATTCTTATCGATTTTTGGTTTAGTTTGGTCTCGGTTTTCGTTTCGTTTCATTTGCGTTGCTTTGATTTTTCTTTCCTGCTCTCTCGCTCGCTCACTCACTCGCTATCGCTGTCTCTTTCGATGTGTGTGTGCACAGTCAAAAAAAGTTTTTATCTTGCTCTGTTAGCAGTACGAGTCTGTCAAACAATGCGACGGCGTTGGAATAACACTGCCCAAGTGCAGGGGAGCTTAGGCAAGAGAAGAGGGGGAGGGACAGCGAGGTAGACAAGGCACGTTTTGAGTACGAGAAGAGGAGGAGGAGAAGGAGGAGGGGAAAAGAAAATGCAGAATGTTGGCAGCATTGGCAGCGACTTGGATGGCAGTTCAAACTGAAGTGGCCAAGTACACAGTTGTAATTTTTCGCAAATCTGCACGAGATGAGAGTAGGCGACTGCCACGCCCACTGCCATGCTGCCTGTGTTTGGTTCTGGGCCTGATGATGGCCCTCGAGGCGGCGAGCGCACTGTTGTAAAGTTTAGTTTTTGGAGTTGATTCATTTTAATGAAGGAAATTCTGTTTGCCCAAGTGTTCCGGCAAAACTTCATCACTGAAGAGAGATGTTCGCGAGAATGAGAAAGCAATAAAACAGCCACAGAGAGAGAGAGAGCGAAAGATAAATAAACTGAATAACTAAATAAGTTCGTCATATGAATGAGCTGTTTCAATTTCAAGTTTTCAAGCAAATCGATTTCGAATTTAATAATAAAATAAACATAAACAACGTTGAGATGAGCTAAAATTGCAAGCAAATTTGTTCAACATTAATGCAAAGACATAAACACTATAATTGAATTGAAAGAGCATCCTTGATTGAGAAATACATAGCGATAAGCGAGGCCAGCCCTAATTGCAGCCAGCCACGCCCACTGTCACACAATATATATAATATAAAATGAAAAGCAACATAAATAATTGCATTTACACCTTGCAATTATACTTATTTTGTGTGCACAAGTCAGGGTCAGTGCAACAAAAGGTGCACACAATGCAATTAACACACGACGATGACAACGAGAACGAATCGGAATCGGAGAAGGGAAAAGGGAAAGGGAAAAGACAGACGGGAGGAGGAGGAAAAGTCACAGTTACACAGTTTCTATTTCAGTTACAAACTGTGAAACAGTAGCAGGTAGCGCAGTAATTTATGACAATTATTTTGACATGCCATTAAAGATGCTGTGGACGATGACGATGAAGAAGTCTCTGGCTTTGCGTATCTGAGTTTAGACATCTTAAGAGACTGCACAGAACAGCCATTAAACAGGATATAATTCAGCCAAGCATTTTGAGATGAGCAGACAACAAATTGTAAAAGGCTATTATAGCACAAAAAGGATCAGCACAAAAGTCTACCTGCGGCTGCGAGAACAGCAGGTGTGCACAACAAATCAGTTATAGTCAATGCACACACACACACGACTGGCCAAAAATAATAAGAAACAGGAGAGAGAAGCAAAGAAAGGGAAAAAGATGCGCACAAAAACGAGTCGAGTGACGACTGTCGACAAGCCCCAGCTAGCTATCACGACAGTCCGAAAATTTTGCACCTGCCGCAAATCAAAGAAGACAACAAAGCAGAGAATAAGCGAGAGCAGGTAACTTGAGGTAACTCGAAGGTAAGACGATCCCCACCGCGACATCTGTTCGCGCTGCTTAACCGAACTTCGAGGGCGAATCGAGATCAGAGAATGGACAGACAGACAGACGGACAGACAGACAGTTGGACGGACAGCGGGAAGCAAAGCTTGCCCCGTTTTTTTGTTGCTTTGTGTGTAGCCGGTTTCCTTGTGACGAGGGTAACCCAAATTTTGGCATTGTCCATGCTATACACATACATATATAGCCATGCAGATACCGTTGCCATATAATTTTCGGCATTAGCTTTGCTCAAATTAATGGGCAGTTTGTGGAGCCCGCAGCACAACGTCCGCAAACGGCAGCTGTTAGATTTGTATTTTGTCGATTTCGCAGTTGCAGTTACTCTCAACTAAACTGGTTTCTCCGTTCTCGCCAACAACACTGCGCTACAAGATTTGGCATTGACAGCAATTACACTTTGATGCATGCAATCTTTAATGCAATCAACACGATGTGGAAACAAGTAAGAAATCTACAGTCAAGTGTGCTTGACTGTGAGACACTCGCTACCCATCTCAAATAAAACCATATTCTACAAATATACCACAAATATACTGAAAATATGCTGAAAATATACTAAAATATACCACAGCTATACTGAAAATATACTGTAAATATACTAAAATATTCCGCAAATATGCTAAACTATACCGAAATCTATATTTGGTATATCGAAATATTTATACACTCAAATATACAAACGAACATGGCTTATTATATCTTTTAATGCTGATCAAGAATATATGTACATATGTATGTATTTACTTTATGAGGTCGGAGATGGCCAGCGAAGTTATAATACCCTTCTACCCTTTAGGGGTATAAAAACAATTTTCAAGTTAATGCGAATTAATTGAATGTGCTGCAGATTTACAGATAAATATGTATATAAAATTGCAATTCTGTCAATCAATGATATAAATCTTGGACAATTTAATATCGCTTCGATATTTATTTTAATTTGTTTTTGTTAAAATATAGTTTGTACTTACATATTTGTGTACAGAATGGCTTCAATTTATTGTTGTATGAATATTCTGCAAATACAAAAAGGAAATATAAAGTTAAGTAATGTTAATATTGTAATACTGAGAAAGAGGTAAATAAATTATTCTCCCAAAAATGTTGTCTTTATCTGCTCAATCAAACATTAAACTCCCTTTCATTACCAAATATAATTAAGCTGATTAAAATTGTGGGCGTATTTATTGCACTCCCAAAATGAATGTTTATTTATACCAAGCTAATGACAAGTAATTCCCATATTAAGAAGAAATTATCATTAATCAACTGACTTAACTCCACTCGGTGCAAAACATTGCGTTGTTTAGTGTAATAAAAAACGAATCGAAACGAAATGAAAGGAAAGGAAAGAGATATTGCTGTCGACAAATTGAAGGGAATGCAATTGATGCTCTAAGAATTTCAATTGCCTTGATAAATTAATTAATTAATGTTTCGTTAAAAGCCGCAATTAAAGCGAATTACCAAAAATATTTGATATTAACGCAACATGCTTGCCAATTAAAAGTTTTTTGTAACCGCAAAGCGAATGATAAACGGGGCAAAGTTAAAAGTTGCCAACAGCAGCAGTAGCAGCAGCGGAGAGGGAGGGAGGGAGGAACAAGAGAGTTGGAGAGCTTAATCGATTTTTGATTTCATATTGATGACGAACCCGGAAAGTGCCGCAACATGATTTCAGCTGACAGGATAACATTAAAATGAGGCTATGTTAATTATGAACATGCTGTTCTGCTACTGTTGTCCACGTCCATAACTTATGGCCATGTTTATTTCCGACTTCCCCCCGTCTTTGCTGTCTGTCTCAAAAGTGTTCCCAAAGCTCCAGTCCTGGCTGTGACATGCGTCACAAATAACTGGGCAAAATTATTAAATCAATAAGTCAAATATACTATGTGAACGCCATTTTGTTGCAACGTCGGCCATATTGAATTGTTAACTCATTTTATGGGTCGCCTGAAATCGGTTTGCGTGTCGAAACGCCTTGAACTTGATGCATCGACAGGGACAGGGACAGCGATAGAACGATAGTGACGTGGAATGGGATTTGTTTTGGCCAGTCGAGGGTTGTGCGCGTTTCCAAATGGCCCAGTTAATTGAGGCGTCATTACAAGGGCTAACATCGATAATGAGCAGCGCTCTGGCTCACTCACTCACTCTCGTTGCCAACGACAACTTAACCCAGCGACCCAAATTCACAATCACATGTAAGTAAAACCAGTCACAAACACACACACACAACAAGGCTTCAGCTCGAGTCCTGTGCGTACGAGCATATTAGGCCAAAGCCGCTTAAAACGAGCGGAAGACGAAGAAAGCAAAGCAAAGCCACACACACCCTCAGAGACTCACAGCGTGTTGAATTAACAAGCACGCAAGTTCCCTTTCGTCTCTCAGTCATCCTGTTGCTCAACAACTTTGCAATTGTAGAAAAAGGGCGAAAATTTATTTAACATTTCTTTAAAAGTATTGTATTAATTAAGAATTCTTTGCAGTTGCACAAAATTCGAATTCGAAAAACTTATATTTCATTTTTAATATTTTAAAATATTTTCCAATTGTAGAAAATGTTATACTAAAACTCTAAAAAATTTCATTAAACATTCCCCAAAAAAATATTGTATAAATATTCATTTTATTTTAAATAACACTTAAAACTTATTAAAAAATAAATTCTCGTGAAAACCACACAAGTTTGCATTAAATATTTCTTCTTCATATAATCCTCATACTTTGTATAAACGTTTGCTTTATATCATTTTACTTAATAAGTTGTACAGGTTCTTTACATAATAAATAATTTATAAAAAAAATTTTAATATTTCTTCAAAAGTATTTCAGACCAAGTTACTCCAAAACAAAACACCCAAAAACTCGTAAAACTGCATTGAAGATTTCATTAAAAGTATTTTATAAATATTGTATTCTTTTAATATTTGCAATGAAAAAATATTTATAACTAAAATTCAAAAGAAATATGGAAAACCCTCTTTAAACATTTCTTTAATGGAATTATACAAATATTATATGCTGCTAATATTTAAAATCACTTTGCGAGCGCAGAAAAATGATAAACGTCAATAAGTATATTAGTAAAATTCCATTACAAATTACTTTAAAAGTATTGCATAAATATTAAAGATACTTTGGAAAAACTTCATTAAAAAAATTTCTATAAAGACATGATGTACATCTTTAATTCTTACAGTACTTAAATATATGTTATTTACTTATAACAAAGGGTCTTTAGCTGTCGTCTATGCTACTCTTGCTTTTTACAGTAAGTTGTATGCAAGGACTTTAGCTGCATCTCATTTAACTCCTTCCTTCGTTAACATATGCCCCCTCTTCACCTCGTTCTCCTCTGCAACTCTTGAGCTGCTGGCAAAATGTAGACACAGTAATTAAGTTTCAATTTACTCGACTTGAGCTCGTTTTGACGCCTCTTCAATGTTTGGATGTCCTCAAGTATTCAGCACATCAAACACATACGCATGTAAGGACATTTTGAAGGAAGTCGCACAGTTACAGTTACTGCGACAGAATCTTACATGAATTCCGAAAGAGATGACATAATGAAAACTTTCCACTTTCATTCACGTTTGTAACGCAATAAAATGAAATCCCTCGGATGAATTATGCGCTATTTAATAAAGCTTTCTCCCCCCCTCCCAACGACGACCAAGGTCCTGTGTCCAAAACGTCCAATCCCCTTTCTCTTCCTTCCCCTGAAGCGGGAGGCAGCATCCGCCGAAATTTTACGCAAATTATGCTCATCAAAATAAGCAGAGGAAACAACTCGATAGGCTGGATAAGAACGCAGCAAAGTGGCAGAGGATGTTGATGCGGATGCCGTTGCCTGACATGTCGCAAGTGGCATCGTTGATGAGCAGCGCGCACCGACAACGACAACGACAACAAGAACACGACAACAACAGCAACAACGACACGCAACAAATACGAAATAAAAAGTCTCGCAAAAAGTCACGCAACGCACATTTAAAGACGACTGCAAACGAATGAAGGAGGAGGATTGGTTGGAATGGGAATGGGAAATCCTGGGTACAAAGGGCGACCAATAAGCCGCCAGTGGAGCTTAACTGAAGGCAGCCAAGAACAACAGACTGAGCTGCTTTCGCATGTGTGTGTCTGTATGTGGCATGTGGCAAGCGGCAAGTGCGGTTGCCTGTCATCGGCTTGCCACGCTGCCTCCTTCGATGGCTTAATGCTCTAGGTAACTCTCGCTCTCTCTGTCTCTCAGTCACATCCTCTTAAGCCGTAAGCGCCAAATGAAATGAAATATATGTGCAAGCAATTTACATAAAATGCGCGAAAAACGCGCCAAAAAACGAGAGCAAGAGACGGTGAGAGAGAGCGGTTAACCATTTGGCAAATGCTTCACGTGCTCAAAGCTAACAAAGATTAACGAAGGTCAACGTCGAAGGCAATGGCAATGGCATTGGCAACGGCAACGGCGCCTGGCAACGTTTGGCGCCATATGGCAAATGGGATGTGTTCGGCACTGATAAGATGACTGTAAGCCAAAGTGCAGCAAGTCAAAGCCGCAACAAAGGTTGACTCTTCAACAAAATAAAGACGGGTTGCACAAGTCGAGAATGTAATTCTCTTCTCAACCTGACATCCGTCACTGACTTGTTGCTCATTAAGAGATGAATCATCTTCAAGGGTTCATAGTGCGGAAAAAAAGGTTGAGAGAGACGAGACGAACGAGATTTTAGAGAACATTGTTTCAGTTATAATTTGAGGATTGTGGATAAGTGATTCTTGCAGGCATTGTATTTTTTATAAATGGATAAGATAAGCATTAAGATGAGTTTTAAGATAAGTATTCTTGCAAAAGGGAATGAAATATATAATAATAATTTGGATGTAATGTAAATATATCGTGATGGAACCAAAAAGTAAAAAAAATATACAAATATTATAGTAGAAAACAAAGATATTTACTCTTTTCTATATTAAATTTCCTTATCGATGCCAGGAAACAACTTTTTCAAAATATTCTGGATTAATATATATATCATTTTGGTACCAAAACGTACGAAATATAATAAATATTTATTATAAAACAAATTTATTTACTCTTTTAGTTAGTACTCTACATCAGAAAACTGTTTTTACAAAATATTCCAAATTAGGTTCCCATCAATGAGGCAACAGAAAACTTCTTCAATACAATACTAAACATACAAAACATATTGAATACAGAATAGGAATTTACTCTTCTGGGTTTACTTTTAAAATGTACTACATCATAATACTTTTAAATAACTCATCATATTACCAAACTGCAAACTGAACTGAACATTGTTTCACATCTGCTAAAGCCAAGACTTCAGCCAAAAACACAACTTGTCAGCCAGAATACTGCTGTGGCTGAGGCATTAGTAAAATTAGCTGCCTTCATCTCCAGTGACTGATCCATTATAAATTCTAGCCAGACTAGAGGAATGCTCCCGTTTATTCAACTTCAACTCAGTGCAGTTATAAATCAGCTGAAAAGTATGCTATACATTTTGCACTAATGCATTCATTCTATTTCCCAGAATGTCAGTCAGTCAGACTGCTGCTAACATGAAATACTTTTGTCTGCGAGTATATAAGCAAATATATATGTATATAAAATATATATACATAAAAAAAAGTAGAAATGCAAAACAACAGCAGAATGAGGCCGGCAACAACGAGAGTACAATTAGAACTGGAGTCGCAACTTTTGCAACACAGCCGCAGAAAATTTAATAAGTTTTAATACAAAAGTTGCTTCATTATGAAACTGCTGCTGCATTTAGTATCCGCAGACTCTTTGTGCATATGTGTGTGTGTATCTATGTGTGTGTGTGTGGGGACACAACTTTCTTTCTCTCGCTCTCTTTCTTAATCCCCAGCTACTCAGAGAGCACTAAAGTGCGGATGTTTGCCTGTTTCTCTTTCAAGTGCAGTTGAAATTATTTAACAACGTTTTGTATTCCAATTACCCTGGATAAGTTTTAAGCAAAGCAGCCGGTGAGTATTTGTTTATTTTGTGAGTTGAAAGGGGTTTTAAATTTACGAAATATAATTTATATTATATATTCAATACAATTTTGATGTTTTCTTTATAAATTTCTTCAAACACTTTTGAAATAAAATCTTTACTTTTTCTTTAAATATTTGAGTATAAAACCTTTTTCAGCTACAGGGTATTCCCTAGTTTGCTATGCTTTTCTGTTTTCAAATGTTTTTCTTCTTTTTTTTGGAACGTCGCATTTCATGCAAATGAAGTTAACTTGTTATGTGAAAGTGTGCGTCTGCGTGTGTGTTGAGTATGTCTGTGTGCGTATGCGTTTAAGTACATATGCAAATGAGCCTGTTTACGATGTGTGAGTATATGCTTGTATGTCCTCTGTGTGTGTGTGTATTTGCCGGTCCATGTAAATGTTTAAAGTTTGCCAACTGCAGCTGCGTACACACAGAACATTTTTGCGTTCTGTTTTCGCGCTACGCTGACACCTGATTTATGGCTAATAAATAAAATTTTAATTTCCCAACAATTAACATGCCAATTTTGCGTATGTGCCAGCTTTAAGCCTTAAAATTTCACACGCAGTACAGCACATCATTCACACACACACACACAGACACAGACACCGATACAGACACATGCACAGATAATGGAATCAAGCAAATGCGATTAGCATTTTATACCATTTAAGCCTCAGACACAAAAGCAACACACCAACAACAATGTGGCCCCATAAGCAAAGCCCAAGCTTGCACACGCCCAACCAGAGGCAACTTCCCCTCTCCCCCTCCCCCCTCTCCCTGTCTCCCTCTCCGACACAAAGGGGTAAAAAAAAATAGAGCGTTAGGCGGCAAAAATCTGCAAACAAGTGTGCAACAAAGCGCACAATTGTAATTTAACTGCAGTCAGAGTCTAGTTGGTAACAACAACAACAACGACTACAACAACAACTAACAACATAGTGCCACAAGAACAACAAGAAACAACTGCAACAACAAATAAGTGCCACAACAAAATGTGCGCGCCTCAAGTGTTGTAAGCGGCTTTTGTTGCCAATTGTTTGGCAAATGCACAAGAGCGTAGCAGAAGGAAGAGGCGAAGAAGGGGCGAAGAGGGGCAACAAAATTGGTAGGCAAATGAAATGCACACACACTCACACACAAACACAACATAGAAAACATCACTCTATGCACTCACACACTCACATGCATAATCCACTTTGCACGAAGCAACAGACACAACAACAGCAGCTGCATCAAAATCGGAAGTTACACATACGCCCCGTTGTGACGTCGCATTGTGTCTGTCACTATGCCTACCTCCCTCGCTCGCTGTCTTTGGCATGCTGCATATACCCTGTAATTAATGGCAATAGCTTTCACAATATTTGATCAGCTTGCTAGATATTATCAAGTGAACAAATTGCTCAGCATTCAACACATCATCAAACAGTTGAAAAAGTTAAAGAGAATTGTGAAATCTGCCAAGAAAGAACAATTTTATATAAGTAAAATTTAAATTATTTGGTTTTCATTATTCCAAACTGAAAATGATTTATTACAAAGCAAATTAGTTTTATTTAAATTTATGAAACATTTCTAACATATATTTCAATGCTTCTTTAATTACTTGAAATTAATTTATGGTAATTTGAGCAACAAAAATATGCAACTGAAAATCTATTACCATAAATAAATCTATTCTTTAAAATTGAAACATAAATTAAAACAACATTTTTGTACATTTAAAGCAACCGAAATACCCAACTGAAAATAGATTGCTCTAGTTAAAACTTTATCTAAAAATGCAAAGTTCACTGAACAAAGAATTTGTGTATTTTGTTTTCTACTTTACAAAGCACTGTTTCATTTTTTTTGAAAAGTATTGTTAAAGCCATTTTATTGAAGGGTATCTCCACAGTCCATTATATTCAATAATGGCTTAGTTAAAACTTCCGCTTCTGTTTTTTTGCGCGACGATTTGGTTGACAAATGTCACAGCAACAGCGTCCAACTATGCAACGCGCATTCTTCTCCTCCCTCCTCTCGCTTTGTCCCCTCTCTCGCTTGCAGCCTGTCAACTGCCAACAAATGTAAAACAGCATAAAACACTCGTCGCTCCAGCACAGAGAAGAGAGATGCAAAGCATCCCACAGACGACCCCCCGCATCTTGTGTACAGACAACATGAGTTGTTGTTCGTGAAAAACTTGACACTTAATTGTCTTCCTCCCCTTCCCTTCTCCGTCCCGTCCCTTCCCCTCCATTCACTGGCTGCTGTTGTTTTTCCTGCATAGTTGTTGTTATCTATGGGATCGTCTGGCGACTGTTTCTCTGCTGTTGTCAATTGTTGCACATTTGCCTGCCGCTGAAATTCTAAAACTCTCTTTCTCTCTATCTCTCTCTGGGCCAATGCCCGTTGCTTTATGAGGCGATACAAGTGGAGTGTGGAGCGTTAACACAGCCAACCAACTTCAACTCTAGCTCCAACTCTGCAGTTATTCAGCGTGCACATCAGGCAGTCAGTCATTCAGTCATTCAGTCAGTCCTGCCATTCAGGCAATAATAATAAGTAACAATAATGCATTACACTAACGGAAACAATGCGCAAAGAAAAAGCATTTCCGCTGCAGGTGCAACAGCAAGGAAGAAATAGATTGAATGAAATAAAGTTGCTTTTATGGTGGCTAAGGGAAAATGCTTTACTGAAAGCTAGTAAATAGTTTATGCTGGCAACGATAGTGAGGATTAACATATAAAATCATTAAATCAAAGGGAACCTAAACAACAAAGCAAAAGTCCGATGAGAGGAATTAGTCAGAGAAACTACAACCAAACATGTAAAGTAATTTTCCGAAAAATTAAATGAATTTAGAGTCTCAAACAATGACGATTATTAAATAATTGCTTAAGTAAACCACAACGAACAACTTATTTAAGACAAACCCTTTCAATTAAAGCAATAAAATGTAATGAAATCTCTTGAATTTATGCCTCGATTGAGAGCAATTAAAAGTATTTTAAAGACATTTTCCGGTCACGCTTAAGCGTAAAAGCTTAAAGGATTAAGCTCTTAGAGAAATATACAAAGGGAGTATATTAAATGATGACTGTGTTTGGTGTCCTTTGGGCATCATTTAGTTTTTGGCTTAATCGACGGGAATGGCGGGACTTAAATTGAAACCGAAAAATTGTGAATGGAGAAGGGAGAGTGGAGAATGAATGTGTCCTTTTTGTGTGTGTGTGACATCTAATCACATTTTAATAGTCCTGCCAAAGGACGTCAGGCCGTAGATCAAACGGCAGCAACAACTAAATATCCACATTAATGGATGCCGCCTGCCTCAAGAAACTTTTCCGCATTGCCGCACGGCCAAAAGACATAAAACACAAGAAGTTGACCCCTCCACCTCTGCGTGCCTCAAAAAGTTGCACGCAATAATGGCAAAACACCAACACAAAAAAAGGGGGGCTGCCAATCAAAAGGGAAAGAGAGACACACAGAGAGAGGACTCCAAGGAGCTCAGCTGGCGCTTGGGGCAATGTCACAGAGTGAAATGTTGAGAAATCCTGGGGAAACAAAATAAAACATAAAATAAAATGCCGAAAATTAACGACAAATTGCGCATCATTAAAAGCGAAATGTGAAGGGAACGGCAAGAATTTGAGAAGAAACAATAAGAGAGAGAGAGGGAACACAAAAGAGCAAAGCCAATAATGAAGACAAGGCAAAGCGCCAGCTGACAAGGGGCAACAAGGGGACAAGGGGAGAACGCACCTGGGTGCAGTCATTTATTTGATTACAAACCAGAACGCGACAATGGAGCCACCGCATCAGCCGAACAACAAACAAGGCAACAATGGGAGGTGGGATGAGGAGGAGGAGGAAAACTCAATTCCTTGAAGTGAACCGTAAATGAGACACAAAATATTTGCGATACATTTATTTTTTTTTGGCAAAAGTACGGAAAATCGAAACTCTGAACGCGAGTTGATTTAATAATGTCAGCGAAAATATCGAAAGCTTCTGTGTGTGAAACGCAAGCCTTAATTGTCAGACAACACAGCACAAACACTCCTCCCACTGGTGGCATATGCCACACACACACACACACACACACACACACACACACACAAGGCAAAGTCGACTACCCAAAAAAACTCAACTCTACACTCCAAATGACTCACTTTGCGGTGTTGTTGGTGGAGCTGCCTCGACTCGTGTCGTTGTCGTAGGTGCTTTCGGTTAACCTTCCTCCTCATCCTCTTTCCGTTCCCATTCCTCCCCACTCCCTCTGCATTCCCTACACATGCGCGACGCCCGCCAGACAAAATGACAAGCCGTCAAGGTGCACGTGAGCTTCACTTTGGGTACGCTTCCTTTCTCACTCTCCACTTCACCTCATCTCCGTCGCCTCCTTCATTTTTCACAATGTAATTTCTCGTGTTTCTCGTTAAACTTTAATATGAACATGTTTTTTACTCATTTTATATCGGTTCTCTTCGTCTCGCATCGTTTTCTTGACATTATTATGCATATTTTTAATTGGCTTCTTAAATTTTAGCATAATAACATGGGTAAGGGGCAGTAAATGCCTACGCTTAATGGCTTCAATTAATATTTAAACATTCCAGTACATACAAAGTAGAGCTGAGCCCAGAAATAACTAGATTAAAACTCTGTATTGGCATCAGCTCAACTTACAACACTTTCGCAACTAAGTCTGTAAATGAACTCCTTTTAATCCTATTTATGAAGTATAGGTTTTACGTTTAAATATATCGCAAATATACTTCTAAGTAGGTTATTAGCAAAATTTGACTTAGTGCAGCCAACTTAACAGGCAAAAAAAAGTTCAGGCGCAGCCAACTTAACAAATACTCATTTCACAGTGGAAAAGGTTTACAAAGTTAATAGTTTTATGACTTTCTTGACTGCAAAAAAGTACTTAGCTTCGCGCTCATTTTCTTTTTTTACACTCCCTCGCTTATGAACCATAATATTTTATCATGAAATCATCTTTTTTCGAGCATAGTCACCACATCTGTTAATTTCCATTTGCTGAGCATTTTAATCAGGCAAATTTTCCACTGGACTCCCAACAATCTTTCCAATCTTTTCACCTCCCCACACTTTGTAGCAACAACTTTTCTCCTCCTGTTTACGGCACCGTGTTATTTTCTATTTGCCTTTTTTGTCCAGGACTGCGGCTCGCTTTTAATCAAAACAAAATGCAAAGGATCCCCCCAAAAAAAAGAAAGCCAAATAAAGGAAGAATGGAGCTAAAAAACAAATGAGAAACAAAACCAAACCAAACCAAAACACACAGAAAAAGTGGCTGCCACTAACGGAGCCGCCTCTAGCAGCTTTTAGACCTCTGTCCTTTCTCTACTACTCCCCCACCCCCGTTCATAAAGTCCCTCTTTACCCAGCAAAGAGAGATCCCAAACAGCTCCATTCCCTTAGTGCTTGTTGCTCTAAAAAGTGTTTGCTTTGTTTCCACTGTAGTAGTTGTTGTTTGTAGTTGCTGTTGTTGTTATCCATTATTTAAAGCATAATGTCACAATAAACGTGAAAGGTGCAAAATGTTGCCCAAAGGCAGCTGCACCAACAACAACAACTACTATAGTGACAACAGCAACTGCAACAAGAACAACAACTCAACTTAATAACACTTTTGCAGTTGACGCCACTCGAGGCACTCACCCAGCACTACCCACATCTGTGTCC
Source organism: Drosophila albomicans (assembly GCF_009650485.2). Classification (NCBI taxonomy): domain Eukaryota; kingdom Metazoa; phylum Arthropoda; class Insecta; order Diptera; family Drosophilidae; genus Drosophila; species Drosophila albomicans. Next base: position 24,866,706 of record NC_047631.2, read on the forward strand.
CCTCTGCGCCTCCTTCGGCTGGACTCTGCATAAATTCTGTCGCATGCAGTTGACAGTACTATCCCATTGCCCCTCCCCCTCCCCCTCCCCCCAGCTTTACACGTGCCAGGCAGAATAACGTCAATGGCCGTCGGCAACTCGGACACAACTCGCATCATTGCGAGACGCCTTCAATGTTGTTGCTGTCGCCTTTGGTCTTATGCCAGTCAATTTTGCTGTTGTTCTTGTTCTTTTTGTTGTTATTCTTGTTGTTGTTGTTACTGTCATTTATTCAGCATTTCTGCTTGCCGCGCCACACCCACCTGAGGCCATTTAGGGGGCCGCCTCTCAATTGTTTTCCAAGAAGCCAAATTTACTTGCAATGATTTTATTTGTCCCTCTTCGTTTACAGCTAATTATGGAAATAGCCAGTTTGAAAGACCAGTAAAATTGTTCACTGCGAGAAAAGCAGGCTAATTATTATTTTCATTATCAAAAATAATTTGATTAAACAAGAGTTTTCACAATATTGACATTCTTTTCAACGTGATTTTACTTTGAAATTCACAACATAGATTCTAGAAAGATTCTTTAGTTTAATTACAAACTTTAATATTTACTTAATTTGATTAAACAAGAGTTTTTTCAATATTTTCTTTCATCTAAATTGTTATTATGAAAAATTAATGTTACTTTAAAATATACTGCTCTATTTTATTAAAAGGTTTTGTTCTAATGAAATTGGAACTTTTCAAACGCCATATTTCCATAAATATAAAAATTAATAATAATAAATAATAATATAAAAATAATAAAATATAAATTCACATAAAAACTGCAAATTAACTGCATATTTTTCTCAGTGCAACTTTGACCTCGACTGTCTTTCAAACTGAGAAAAGACGTTGAAGTTTTGAGGTTCTCGAATAACAGTTCTTGAAGACTGGAATAGAGAGCAAATGTTTGTCACGTGTGTGCCACACACACGCACACTCACACACACTTACACACACATGTGAGTACACACACGCACACTCTTCAAGGCAGTGACCGACAACATCCGTTGCTAAATTTGTACTCAGAGAGTGTTGAATCCCTAGTGCAACTGATAGAACTCTCACTCTACCTATCTCTCTCCCTCTGTCTTCCTTTCTTTCTATTTATATATCTCCCTCTCTATCTGTATATCTATCTATATAGTTAGATCTAAGCGCACATGTGTCGTTTGACTTGATTTGGGCAAATGTCAAAGGCACTTGGCGCCAATTGTTAGCTCAGCGTCGCCTGACAAACAACAAAAATAACCGCAAAGAACTGGGCACTGCACTTGTCGCTCCCAATCTCTATTGCTCTCTCTGTCTTGCCTTCTCTTTCGCTCTCTTGGTATTCCCTAATTATAGACAAGCTATTTGGTATCTGCACCGCTGAGGCGGAAGTTTGTTTAGGATGCACGAGCATTTGTCATTGTGTGTGTGTGTGTGTGTGGATGCCGCTCACCCAGCTGCACACAGCAGTGTCGCCTCAAGCGACTCCCGCCTGTCTTCCTGCCCTCTGAGTCACTCTCTTTCGCTATTCGTCGCATTGTTCGGAGTCGCGTCTAGACACACGCCCAATTCTGCACACGCATTATTCAAATGAATCTCTGCAACGTGGCATGCAACGCACACAAGTTGCACACACACACACACACATTGATGCCGCATTAATCGACTATAAACTTACCCGTTTGCCGTTATGTCAAAACGCATCCACTCCAATTAGTCGACCCAGACGATTTTATTGCTGTGCGTAATTCACAGTTCAGATAAACACTTTCTTGAGCTGATTTTCCTCAGTCTCTGTGGCTGTAAAAGAAATAACACTTTAGTTGACATTTACGAGCACACACACACACACAATGAGACATTTAAAGTGTGGTTGGTTGAAGGATTTTACGGGTGTTAGGATACCACAATTTATTTACTGCTGAATTTATAATTAAGTCACAGACTATTCTAGTGAAATTGATCCTATTAAGCTTTCGTTTTTGGGATGCAAACACTTTTGTTTCCTCCCCAAGAACTAAGCTTATTCGGAGATGCTCAACAGAAACTATTCTATAAAGGAAGACTATAGAATAACTTGCATATGACTAAATTGGTCAAAAGTTTTTCATTTGTAATTTTAAACAACTTTCATTGTTTCTTTATCTAAGAAATTTGCTTTTGTTTCGGAATTTCTACATTTATATTTCTGTTAAGATTTCTGTTCTTCAATATGTACATTAACAAGGAAGTTAAGATCTAAACTTGTTTTTTGTTACATACGTAAAATATTTTAAATATGTGAAAATAAAAGGTTCGATATAAGAAAAAAAATAGAATTTCATATTATATTTCATGGTTAATATTTGTTAAATATAGATATAAATTGTATCAATCATTTTATAGTTATCTAATAACTGTTCTATTATTTTCCTTATTTTCATATTTTCAACTCAAATTCCTACAGTGACAGCAATCGTGTAGTTGACATTCAATTTGGCTATGAAACACACAACGCATACAATTACAGTTACAATTGAAGGACTCCTGTGTATCGCTGTTACGTTGTGTCTAAAGAGTCTAGAGTCTAGACCGGCGACGACGGTCGAGGTAACTTTTGTATGCCGCATGTGGCAACAAAACGAGGCGCACAGAGAACTTTGCCCACGCAATAAAAAGCCGCACAGAAATCAAAAATCAACGGCGTAAAGTTGCACGCCAACCCCAGCAGCAAGCAACTACCCACCAAACCACCCACCGCCTGGTCACACAGTCAGTTCGTTGCTGTTGGGGTGGCTCTGCGTCTCTGGGCGGCTTTTGGGCTATTTGCCTTCGCTGCGCCTGAGCGAGCGGCAAGTGGTGGGGAAGTGAGGAAGTGCTATAGGGGGGGAGGGAAAGGAGGCGCGTCTCTGTGCTTGTGTCTCGTCTGGCGACGCAGACGCTGCAGACAGTATTTCTAATGGGATAAACTATGTACACACACATACATATACACTGCAGTATGCATGTGTGCGTGTACTCGCTCGTAACATGGCGCGTATATCCCGTTATACGATACACACACAAACAGCTGCAACATGACGGTTGACAAAATTTTGTACCTTATGCGGAAATTGTTGAAAAAAAAACATAGTACTGCATTCTTTATTGGTCAGAAATAACCGATGGCAAATATGGAAAAATTTATATTCGAAATTGCACACACTCATACATACATATTCTAGTAGACGCAGTAAATTGTAATTTTTGTGCTACGTCTAACAGAATTTCGACACAGACACTTTCGCACACACATACTCCCACGCACACACACACACAGCGACGGCGCCAACCTGTACTCTTGTGGATGGAAGGAGTGAACGGGTGGGGGGCTAATGGTGGTGGAATTGTTGTTGTGATTTAGGCGGCAGCTTTTTGTTTTGCCGGCGAAAATGCAGATAAGGCAGAATACCAAAACAAAATGCGTATTTATGGTCCATTCACTTACCGGCAAATTTGCCGCATACAAAATACAGTAACAAATACTGTCTGTGTGTTTTTAGCAGACAGATCCAACCTGCCGCCTAAGCACTTGTCTTATTTATTTTATTTTTTTTTTAACCACACACTTGACACTTTTGCATTTCTTGAGCATTGGTTTTGCTGTGCATTTTTATAGGGTATTCAGTAAATAATATTCACCACGCACACACTTGCAACACACAGTTGGGACACCTTATTAAACACACACGCACAATACAATCAACGGTTAAACGATTTGCCGCGAAACGTCCGAGCGTGTCAACATTGAACCAACATTTGAAGTATTGAAGGAAATGCTCTTAACATTCAACTGCATGCATTTCTGTTAACGGTTAACAGACTGTAAACGGCTCACTACCGACTGGTTTGGCTCATCTGAACTGTTAACCTAATGTTAAAAAGAAAGGTCACACAATTTGTAGCCAACAGCTGTTGCTCGTTCAATTTCTATAGCTTTTACAGTTTCATTGGTTCACAATAAAGGGATAATTATGCCGAAAATTTAATTTGTGTTAAGTAACTACCCTATTTATTAAATAAGATCTGTAATTTCATATGAAATCGATGCAATAGAACATGAGTTCAAGAAGTGGCGCCATTGGTCACGAATGTTTGCAACACTGTCCCACACCTAACAAAATATGACCAAAGCAAGCTTGGTATATTTGCCTCAAAAATTAGTATTTTTTGAAAATGCAAGCCGCGGTCACGCTGTTGCCCAGCAACAAAAAAAGGTTGCAACGGAGATTTAACGACTCAATCAATGTACACATCACACGGCTACCACTATATTGAGAAACAAGTGCGGAATATAATCAAAATACATTAGGCACTCAAAGAAACACACACCGCGCACAGGCATGGCGGAGCGTCAGCTGAAGAAACGCAACGCTTGCGTCATTGTACTGGGCGACATTGGACGCAGTCCACGTATGCAATACCATACCCAAAGTCTGCTTGAAGACAATTACAATGTGGACATTATTGGCTACCTGGAGACACGTCCCCTTGACGCCCTAACAGTCGCCCAGCCCAAGTGCAAAATACACGAGCTACCCGCGGTGCCAGTGACAAATCTAACGCCAAAACTCAAGCTGCTCTTCAAGGCGATCTGGCAAACGTTGAGTCTGCTCATTGCATTGATCTCCATACCGCGTCCCAATTTTCTGCTTGTCCAGAATCCACCCGGCATTCCCACACTAGTCGTTTGCTACTTGTACTGCGCTCTGACCCGTACCAAACTTGCCATCGATTGGCACAATTACACATACACTGTGCTCGCTATGGGCATGGCTGGTGGCGAACAGAGTCGTCTCAGCCGGCTGACGAAGCGTCTGGAGCGCTACTTTGGCTCGAAGGCGCACACACACTTCTGTGTCACAAAGGCTATGAAGGAGGATTTGCAGCGCAACTGGAATATTGGGTAAGCGGTGCCCAATTCTCTCCTTGCTCTCTAACTAATCTTATTTAAGTTTCCTTGCAGGCCAGTTACTGTGCTTTATGATCGTGCACCTACCCAATTCCATCCCATTGAGCTCGCCCAAAAGCACGACCTGTTCATGAAGCTATCCAAAGATTATGCGCAGTTCATGCCCCAATGCTATGCGGATCTCAAGCAGTCCGGCGTACTCGAGTCCACAGCACTCACCCAAAAGATGGCCAATGGCAGCGTGCTGTATAAGCCACAAAGGCAAGCCGTTCTTGTCTCCAGCACCAGCTGGACACCCGACGAGGATTTTGGCATACTGTTACAAGCTCTTGAGTCGTATGAGCGCATTGCGCTGGAACAGCCGCAGCTCTATCCCACATTGTTGTGCATCATCACGGGCAAGGGCCCGCAGAAGGCGCATTACGAGGCCCAGATAGCAAAGTTGCAGTGGCAAAAGGTGTCTATTGTGACGCCCTGGCTGGAGCCCGAAGATTATCCCAGCATTTTAGCTAGTGCTGATCTGGGTGTCTGTCTGCACTGGAGCACAAGTGGCTTGGATCTGCCCATGAAGGTGGTGGACATGTTTGGCAGTGGACTACCAGTCTGCGCCTACAATTTCAAGTGGTAAGCAGTAATTCGTCCGTTTCGATTGCCTGCATTTTGATATTAATCTCGCTCTCTTTTTGCAGTTTGGATGAGTTGGTGAAACATGGCGAGAATGGCTTTGTGTTCAGCGATCATCAGGAACTTGCCGAGCAGCTGCGCATTTGGTTCGAGAACTTCCCCAACAATCCGAGCATCATCGAGACACGCAGTCGTTTTGGACGCAGTTTGCAAGAGTTCCAAGAGCTGCGTTGGCGCGAGAATTGGAAACAACACGCGGCTCCCGTTCTGGAAGCATTTCTTTAAGGATTTAACGAGACGACAGACAACATGAAGTAAAAACTGTGGCTGCATTTTATTGATAAACTCTACTACAAGAAGGCACTTAACCTATTGCTGTTTATAGTTTCTATATGTATAGTATATTCTATGAATCAAATTTGTGCCGCTTCATCTAGTAGCTTAATAATAAATGTTTGTTTTTATAGTACTCAGAATTACAATGATATATCATTTAATTTATCGATATTGCTTCAATTGTCATTGTTTTCAGATCCTTTTTACAATTGCCTGACGCACACAGGACATGTCGTGTAGTTATTCTTTTTATAGTTGCTCAAGCAACTGCTGTGCAAGGCGTGCTCACACTTCAGATACTCCATGGTATCCTCCTGCATTGGTTCACAGCAAATCGCGCAATCCTCGCCTGGCAAATCGATGCGTATCACCAACTGATTGCAATACGGACACTGACGACGCCACGTGCGATACTCCTGGAAACAGGGAGACTCGTGCAGAGCGTGACCACAATGCATGCGGCGCATCGTCTCGTTAGTCATCACTTCGAGACACAAGATGCACTTGTCGCCGGTTCGGCTAAGAATAATAGATAAATCAAACATTTGGAAACACTCTTCGAAATGCATTGACTACAAGTTTGTTTGCTCACTTTTCACGCAGACGCTTTCTATTGCGTATATCCCCCTTCAGGCCATTGGGATCGAAGTTTGTGTTATCTTCATCGTCGTCTTGCCGTCTTCCTCTGTGTGTTTGATGGGGAGGCACGGGACTGGACATAGAAAAATAAACAGCTGCGGCTGCAGCAACGACTACGCAGCCAATGCCCACGACTAATTGTAAATAAACCATTTTCACAGTTCTATATTACTAATTAAGTGAAAGCGATATATGTATAATTTGTATTTTTGCACACAACACACAAAGAGCTGCAGATCTTTTGCCGAAAGTCCCCAATAAAGATATTGCGTTTGATGTTTTTGCCATTCACAATAAGTGTTGCCACTCCGTTACATTATCGCAGACATCAGTGTTGCCTTGTTTGTTTTTAATTCTAATCGAGTGCAGTGTGACCAAATGTTTGCTTTTGAACTGAAATGTTTTAAACAGCTTTTAACCTTCCAAGAAAATTTAAAAACAATTTTCTCTGAAAATATTTGATAGTCGCCTTTTGATGACTCCATGCTGAACACCAAAGTGATTTAACAAATTGCAATTCATATGCTTTACAATAAGAATTATATTGGTTTGTGAATATCAGACTCAAGCCGCCGATTGTTTATAACTGCCTAGCACACACAGGACATTTTCTGTAATAATTCCTTTTGTATTCGCTCAAACATTTGGCGTGCAGGGCGTGCTCACATTTTAAATATTCCATGGTATCCTTCTTCATTGGTTCACAACAAATGGCGCAAGCATCGCCTGGTAAATCTATGCGTAGCACAAACTGCTTGCAATAGGGACAGAAACGCCGCAATTCACGATACTCATCAAAGCATGAAATATGAAGTGCATGGCCACAATTCATGGTTCGCATCGTCTCATTGGTCATCACTTTTAGGCAGAAGATGCACTTATCACCGGCATGACTAAAATAAATCGTGCATAAGAAATACTTTAAAATGCATTGGTAACAAGTTTTATCTCACTGTAAAGGCAGTTGATTCCCGTTGTCCATATCTCCCATAAAGCCATACGGGTCTATATCTGTGTTATCGTCGTCTTCATCATGTGTGCAATGTGTCATACGGTGCGCGTTAGACATAGCAAAATAAATTACTGTAACTGCAACTACAGCTACAATACCGAATCCGACTCCGACCGTAACTAAGAAGCAAACCATTTTCACACTTCCTAGCTCACAAGATTACCAGTTAAAAGGAACATTAATTTATAACTGTGAAACTCAGGAACACTACGATTGAGGATCGCTTTTTGAAAGTGCACATTCAATTGCGTTTCTTTTTTTCGCTATTCAAGGTGCGAGTGGCGATCGCAGAGTTGCTTTTTCCCATTTGCACTTATCACTGGCATGACTAAACTAGATCGTACATTAGAAGCACTTTAAAATGCATTGGTAGCAAGTCTTATCTCTCTATATATGCAGTTGATTTAAGTTGTTCATATCTCCCACAAAGCCACACGGGTCTACATATGTCTTTGTTATCGTCGACTTCATCATCATAGTCTTGTTTACCAATGTGTCATAGAAAAATAAAAAAAATTGTATCTGTAACATCCGACTTCGACCGTAACAAAGAAGCAAACCATTTTCACACTTTCTAGCTCACAAGATTATCAGTTAAAAGGAACATATATGTAAACCTGTGAGACTCAGGAACACTACGATTGCGGATGCTTTTTGAAAATACACACTAATATTAAAGATTTGAACACACACTGTTTCAATCGACGTTTTATCATTAAAAATAACGCGTTACAGCTAAAATTTGATGAAAACAGTTTATTATATGCATTTCACTTAATAATAATGGATATATATTATTAGAATTTTATAGTACTTAGTATCACAATTTTAATTTACTGATATTGTCAATATAATTTTAAGCATTGCGAGGGATTATTTGAATGGAGCATCGGGGACACTTGTCGGTGATGCTAATGTTGTTTGTTATCAGACAATGTAAGTGAAAGGCATGCTCGCATTTGACATACTTCATATCATACTCCTCCATTGGCTGATTACAAATAGCGCAGTTATCCCCTGGTAAATCAAGACGTAGAACATATTTTCCGCAATAGGAACAGTCACGTCGCGTCCGGCGATAGGCCTCAAAGCAGTCACCATTATGAACTGCATGGCCACAATTCATGAAACTCATTGTCTCCCTAGTCATCACTTGGAGACATATCCTACACTTATCACCGGGACGACTTAAATAAACGGTAAATTAGCAATACTCCAAAGTGCCTTCTCAACAAGTAATCTCTTACCTTGGACAATTTTTCTTGCGGTTATCATTCCTGATGACTTGGTTTTGGTTTTGATTATCATTATCGTCATTGTTTTGAAGTCGTCTTTCGCTACGATTTCGTAGGCCGTTATTGCGATCTATCAGACAAATTATGGTAATTGCAGTTGCAGCTAAAGATACGAAGCTCATTGTAATCATAACAGTCCAGAAAACCATTTTTCACAGTTGTGTCACTATTTTTCGCCCTTTAAAGTGGTATTTATAATGATTGGCGCACCCCAGTTCCGAGACGTGAAGATCGTTCAGAAATCCCCTAAAAACTAATGCTTTGTTGCTTTGCCATTCGCAATTAGTGTTGCCACGCTGTTGCATTATCACTGTGCTCAATGTTGCTTGCTTTTGAGTATCTTAATTAATTTCAGTGTGGCCAAACGTTCTATTTTGTAATATAAATTGTTTAAAAAGGTTTTAAGCTTAATTATGAATTTATATGCCGTCATTTATGGTTGACCTTAATTTATGAAATTCAAGTGCATTATTAAAACTTAATTGCAATGCAATAATGAATATTACATCTAATAACAAAAAAAATGGTATTTTCAATAGACGTTTCATCGGCCACACTAGACACTTTTAATTCGATGCTTTTTCTCTGCTCAAAATAACTTTAATTTGCAATTACGGCTACACACTGCACCGTGCCACTTACATACATTGAAGTGCATAATAAATAAATAAACACAAAATAATACCAAACGCGGTATCTAAATTCTGATATTGCGAGTGTAGAGAAGCGTACAAAGTGCTCGCCAAGTTGTCGCCAACCCCCTTTGCAGACCGACCGCAAGGAAAGCAAAAGTAATCAAACGATTTTTCTGCTGAAATTAAAGTGTATATTACTCACTCATCGATAAGATTCAAACGGTTGACGATAAAATAAAAATGACCGAACGCGAGCGCAGCATACATGAAATGCTCAAAGACACGCCATCCATGAATGACAGTTGCGGTGCCGTTCACACCGGCACCGAGGGCGTAAGCCTCGGTGGGGCCATCGGAGGGTTGAGCGGCAGCAGCAGCAGTCACAGTATTGGCGCTGCTATTCCATTGAATACGTCCAGCAATTTGCCATTGCGAAATCATTCAGGTAAGCAATTAATCAAATATCAATTTGCCTGTTTAAGTCGCAACTCAGTTTAAAACTACAACTACAATTGACTAAACTTAATATGTCGTTTGTGAGCCTTGTGTCTTCAATAAACATTAGTTGCAGAAATACCCTGTTTCATTCCCGTTCTATTGTTAATATACGCTTTTTAAAAATTGAGATTTGAAATTTTAAGCAATTCCTTTTAATTGTCCAAATCTTGACGCGTCACTCAAAAAATTTTTTTATTTTTTATATATATATATCCTTCTATATTGAATTGCAAATCTATTTATTGCAGCGCCTACGACGCCCATGACAGCGACCACATCACAAACTGGCAACGGCTATCTAACATCCACAGACGGCAGCAGCAGCCTTATACGGACAAGCGCTTCCAAAATCGATAGCATCAAGAACTGGAGCATATCCACGTACAAGTGTACACGGCAAATAATGCTCGAGAAATTGGGTAAATCACAGCGAACCGTCGACTCGGAGCTGGAGGCGCAAATTGAACAATTGCGAGAGACTCAACGGAAATATTTGTCCATTTTACGCTTGACACGCGCGTTTAGTTCGCATTTTCAACATGTTGTGGTCACCCAACAATCGCTAGCCGATGCCTTTGCCGATCTGGCACAAAAGAATCCAGAATTACAAAAGGAGTTCATTTGCAATTCGGAGACACAACGAAATCTGACCAAAAATGGTGAACTACTCTTGAATGCATTGAACTTTTTCATCTCGTCGGTGAATACGCTGTGCAACAAGACCATTGATGACACCCTGCTGACGATACGACAATACGAAACGGCCAGGTAAATGTTTAAGTTGAAGTATATTATATATTGTTTACTAATTTTTCTGGTTTTATGTAGAATCGAATTCGATGCCTATCGCATGGACTTGGAGAATACGAAACCAGAGTTAACTCAAGCGGCGTCGACGCTGGAAGAAACGCAACGCAGCTATGCACATCATAAGGATCTCTACGAGAAGTTGCGAGGCGATGTTGCCATTAAAATGCAATTTCTCGACGAGAATCGCGTAAGTTGCTGACTCCTTATGGATGACGGAAACATGATTAATTATGCATTATTTCTACATAGATCAAAGTGATGCACAAGCAGCTCATCTTGTTGCACAATGCGATTGCCGCTTATTTCTCGGGCAATGCCATGGCACTGGAGAGCACTTTGAAACAGTTCAACATCAAGGTAAACTACAACTGCAATTAACTGTAAAGATTGCTTCTAATATTTCCAATTTGTCAACAGCTTAAATCACCGAATAACGTGAGCGGATCCTGGCTGGAACAGTAGTAGAAGAACATGCACATGACCCACAAAACACCAAGTATTATCCCCTGTAGCACATAAACCCCAATTTTTTCACCTACATGCCGGCATTTATGCATAATATTCCAAAACAAAACAAGCTGAATGAGCACGCTCTCTAAAAAAAAAGATAAACAAATGCATGACTCGTAACAATATTAAAAAAAAAAAAAAATTGCTTATGTTTAAGTCGAATTCCTAATCTATAAGCAGAAAGTCAATATGAATTTAGAGATATGTATTTGTACTTATCGTTTTCACACTCTACTTCACAATAGTTCCTTGTGTTTCCAAAATTAACTAAACGAAATTTATCGTAATGGTCATTACTTAAACGATTCCTTAGTTTACAAATGCTGAGTGCAATATTATACATATACACATATATATATATATTTTAATGTAATCCAATAGAGAAGCATATACACATATGGTTTCTCCTTCTAATCATTTTGTACATTTCACAAACAGAAACAAACTCGAAATAATGTATCATTTAAATTAATTGTTTACTAGTCAACGTATTATTTACATTAAAGGGAATTATACAAATAAAAGAAAAACTATTTAATTACACGAAATTAAATCGATAGCTTAGTTCTTCTCCAGCTTTAAATCGCTAAGTTTTTCGTTTAGCGCCGCTGACTCATCCTCCTCCGCCTTAAACATGTCCTGCAGCCAAAAAGGATCGACATTTAATGAATTAAACTTGTGCTGGGAAATTTAATCTCTTCACTTACCGGATCATAAATGACCTTAACAATTAGAGAACAACTGGGACAAGTGGCAACCTCCTCGCCCTCCATCAGTTCCTCCTACCAAATACCAACAAGATAAATAAAAAATACAAATTTTAGCTAACGTCTCGTTCAGTTTACCTTGGATATTTGAAATCGATCGCCACACGGACAGGGATAATAATACATCTCCTCCTCTTCGTCGTACTCGAAATCCTCAATCTCCACTTCGTCGTGATATATGCTCATATTATATCGCTTAATTTCAACTGTGCATAATATAATGCGCGATTTAATCGTATCACAATGAACAACTCACGCCAATTGCGAGACACACACGTTGTGGACAAATGGGGTTGCCAACCCGCTGCAATGAACAGCTGATCAGGCAGCCAACCGACGCCGCACATTGTAAACAAATCGCTAAACGTTTGTTAGTCTATTCGCGATTTCATATCATTTGGAAATATGGCCAACAATACCAAGAAGTTTAGTGATGTGAATCTCTACGAACTGCTCGGCGTTTCCATTGAAGCTGAGCAGTCGGAAATACGCAAAGCGTATCGCAAACGTGCCCTCGACTGTCATCCGGATAAGAATCCCGATAATCCGCAGGCAGCCGAACGTTTCCATGAGCTGTCCAAGGCATTGGAAATCCTCAGCGATGCCACAGCTCGAGCCGCCTACGACAAAGTGCTAAAGGCGAAAAAAGCCGCCGAGTTGCGCACCAAACAGTTGGATAGCAAGCGTCAAAAGCTCAAGGAGGAACTGGAGCAACGTGAGCGTGCGGCGTTGCACAAACTGCAGGCAGGACAGCCGTATAGCACAGTGCGGAAGAGTGATGAGGAAGTGCTGCAGGAGCAGATCGATCGACTGCGACGCGAGGGCTCCAAGCTGCTCGAGGAGGAACAACTGGCGATGCGGGAGCAGCTGAAGCGCAGCTACAACGAGCAACAACAGCGTCAACAAGCGCCAGCTGTATTTGATTCAGCGCAGCATCGCATTAAGATCAAGTGGAAGGCGGACAAGACAAAGGAAGACAAGGACAATGGCGGCTATACGGAGCAGCAATTGATGCAATACCTCAAGAAATATGGCGACGTTGTGGCGCTGGTGATGAACACCAAAATACCTGGACGCGCCATGGTCGAGCTCAAGACACGCGAAGCCTGCGACATGGTATTGGCCTACGAGAAGGGAAATCCCGCGAATCCGCTGCACTTCAAATGGGTCACGCCGCCGGCGGAAGAAAAGGCGAAGGGAGCGGGAACAACAACCACATCGACATCCCGGGACTATGAGGATTTGGTAATGAGGAAACTGCGTCAGGCGGAGGAGCGCAAGCGTTTAATTGCCCAAATGATGCAGGACGAGGGGGATGAGTAATCATCGTAGCTAGTCTATAATTTAATTTAAATGTAGCATACGTTTGTAGTAAATAATTCAATAAAAACAAGTTGGCAGCACTGCCAACAGCTGACTGGCTGCTAGTACAAAACAAGAGAGTTGTATGTGCTGCAAGTGTAGTTTGTAACACCAAATTAAAGCAATTAACTTGATTGAATTTTAAAATAAATTTTTATGATTATTTAATTAAAAAATCATTTTCTAAAACATTAAGCTGAATTACTTCATACTATTTCAATTTATTTTTTAATAGTATTAAATATTATTAATTTCCAAATTTTTGAGCTGCTTAGCTGTGTATTAAAATAACCCAAATGCTGCAAAATTGTTCTGTATAATACAACTTATCCTCATTTCAATTAAATTGCCAATAATTGCATTTTAAACTAAATAACTAATTTCGCTTTATATGATTACTTATTTTATAATTAAAATATTTCTAAAAAACTAAAATCAAATTGGAAGCTTTCTAAATAAGGGGTGTTTAATTTTCGATAATAATAAAAACAAAGACAAGGAATACTGATACTAACAAAATTCAAAATTTATTATTTACATTTTCGATCAAATTGAGTTGCCTATTAAAATGACGCATAGCCCACGCTTCGACCAATTATAGGGTATTTGGATGTCATTGCGAACCAGCTGTTTTTGCTGTTCGTCACTTTGTTAATTGAGTGTGCAAAAATGCCACGAGCGAAGAATTAAAAATAATTCAACATTGTCACCAAATTGTCGCAATATTTTGAAGTCAGGATCGAGGCGAAATGGAGAAACGACAGCGAGAGCTGGAGGCGCTCGTGACCACACAGAAGGAGCAGCTATCGCGCTACGAGAAACGACTCAAAGGTACTTTCTAAATGCATAATCAACTGATTTAATTAAATGCAATTCAAATTGCAGACGTGGTCACCGCCTACAAGGGACTTTTGAAAGAGAAGGAAGCACTCGAAACGAGCCTGGCAGCTCATGCCGAGGCCACCTCCAGTGTCGTCAAGGATGCCACTCAACCCAGTGAAGACAGCGATGCTTCCGGTGCTGCTGCAACCGAAGCAGATGCTGCTGATGGCAGCGGTAGCGATGTCAATGTTGACAAGGGACAGCTGCAGACACAGATCATCACGCTGATGAACTCGCTGGCCACGCTCTCGGCGGAAAAGTCACGCATGGAAGCCTCATTCCAGGCGGACAAGAAGCAGCTGCGCTCCCAGATTGCCCAAAAGGAGCAGAGCATACAGGAGCTGGTGGCCAAGGCGAAGGAACAGTCGCAGCGCGCCAAGAGCGATGTGGACGAGGTGAAGGCCAAGTGGATCATTGAGCGACAGGAGCGCGAAAAGGAGACCAACAATCAAATGATTATGTTGCGTGAACTGCAAAAACTCTACGCGGACGAACGGCATCTCAAGGAGAACATCGAGATGCAGCTGAACAACTTCAAGACGCAATTCGCCAGCAACGAGGCAGAGAACAGTCGTCTACGTGAACTGCAGTTGCAGCTGAAGGAGGCGCGTGCCCAGCTCAAGCAATTCCAGGTGAAGTCGGAGCAATCTTTGGCCGCTGCCACCGCCGCGGATAACAGCGCCCTGTTGCAACAGGTGCGCCAGGAGATGCAACAGCTGCAGGAACAGCATGCGGTGGCCATCAAGCAGGAGCAGCGTCGCGTGCTGCGCGCCGAGGAGCAGAGTCGTCGCCAAGCGGCGCTGCACGAGGATCGTGTGGCCAATTTGGAGGCACGTCTCGCCGAACTGAGCAGCTCGGTGGGCAACTACGATCGTCTGCGACAGCAGGATCAGGAGAACATTCATGCACTCAAGCAGCAGCTCCACGAATTGGAGCAATCGCATTCCCGCCAAGCGCCTGCGGTAGCTTTACTAAGCGACAGCGATGCCGACATGGCCGGACTGGTGGATGAAATTGTGCGTCTCAAGCAGCTGCTAATCAAAGCCAATGCCCGCTCCGCACATCCACTCGATCTTAGCCATGTGCTGGGCAGCAATTCGACTGCCGCCACAGCCGACAGTCATGTGCATTGTGAGCAGCAGCTGCAGAGCTTGCAACAGTCGCTGGACTCGGCCAAGCAGCAGCGTCAGCAGCTGGAGCAGAAGACGCAGTTGCAGCAGACACACATCCAAACGCTGCAGGATAAGGTGCAAGTGCTCAATCGCAACATAGACGAGGCGGAGCAGGAGCTGAAGCAGCAAGGCGACAAAATGCGGCAAGCCCTGAAGCAGGAGCGTGCCAAGTGGCAGGAAGCGAAGGCAGAGCTTGAGAATGAGACGCGTTGCAAGCTGAATGAGCTGGAGCAACTGTTGCAGAAGCAGCGCCAGAGATCGCTGCAGTTGCTCGACGAGAAGGAGCAGGAGATTAAGACACTGCAAACATCGTTTGAGGTCTTTCACAAACCGACTGCAACAACGCCACTCGAGGGTAACGAGCAGTTCAACTATTCGTCGGATGCCGACAGTGTTGAGGTGGAAGCTGCTGGTGAGTTGCGACAGCACAAGGTAAAGCCCAAAAAGTTGTCGATCAGTGAGAACTGCCATATGCTGCACTATGCCAACGAATTGGCGCGCAAGGACATCGAGATTACAACGCTGCGCAAGTCCAAATACACGGCGGAGTCGACGCTTCGCAAGGCCATCCAGGACAAGGTGACAGCGCAGCAGGAGATGCACGAGAAGATCGAGTGCTTGGAGGAGCAAGTGGATAGGTGGGTTGACCACCCGAAAAGTGTCATTAAATCAATTGTTATTTCTATTGCAGACTGGAGCGCTGCAAGACCCGCGAAGGCGCCAATTTGGAGTACCTGAAGAACGTCATCATCAGCTTCATTGTGACCCGCGATGCGGAGGGCAAACGTCACATGCTGAATGCAATCAGCGCTGTGCTGCAGTTCACCAATTCGGAGATGACAACCATTAATGCCGCATTCCAAAAGAAATAGCGAAACACATTCAATTCAATCCGTGTATAACAATGAAATCAATATATTGTAGCTTAACTGAATCCTGCCACAGGATATTTCTTTAGATAATCGTTGAGCACAGAGGGAAACATGGACAGAAACTTGAAGCGTGCGCCCATCTGCTTGGGATCTGTTAGCATCTCGTAACCCGACTTAATGAGCTCCTTGTTCTCGGGCAGTGCATTCGCTAGTAGCTGCTCCAATCTAACTTTTCCCTGCATGCGCTCCAGAAATTCGCCCTGCTCCACCGGTCCATAACACTGGATGTGACCACGCGACTCGGCCACATGTTGTAAGTGCTTAAAGTCCACATCCGCTGTCAGGTCAGCGGTGCCCGGCTCCAGCAGTGGTTCGTGCAGCGCATGCTGCTTGAAGCCACGAAACGTGTCCGTCTTCTCGCCCAAATGTCCGTAGTCCATGATGAGACCTACGCCGCCATGCTCCGCCAAACGTTGCGCCAGCAAATCTACATGACGTTCCGCTTCCAAAGAGTATTCCAAGCAGGTGCGTGTTTCATTCGGCAGTGGTTTAAACAAGCGTGAGACGGGTGTCTGTGACTTGGATATCACGTATCGAAACTCGGGCAGCAGCTTGGACTCTGGCTGCTCCACCACATCGATGAGCACCTCCTGCCACAACCCCTCGATCAGCTGCAACTTGTGGATAGGAAGCGCATCAAAGAACTCGTGCGCCAGCACCAGCGAGAAACCCGGCGGCACATCCTCCAACCGACTATGCCAATACGCCTTGATGCCCGTCGCTGTGGTGCCCACTTGATAGTGTGGCAACTGGGCATCCTCTGGCAGCTTCTGGTGCGTGTAGCAGAAACGTTGCGCCTGCTGCAGACTCAGATACGGACTTATCTCGACCATATGCATGCTGAACTCGGCGCCCTGTTTGAATTTGGTCAACACCTTAAGTACATCACGTGCCAAAGTGCCGCGTCCCGGACCTAATTCAATCAGCTGAAAGGGCGACGGACTTCCAAGTTTGCGCCATTCACTTGCCAACCACACGCCCACCAGCTGCGAATATGGATTCAGTTACGATTCCTTGAATGCTGTGGAAACTTCTCTCACCTCTCCAAAGATTTGTGATATTTCAGGGGATGTGATAAAGTCACCTTCACGTCCAAATACATCACGATTCATATAGTAACCGCCTTGGGGATTTGTGAGCACTTCACGCATATATTCGGCCACTGTGATGGGTCCCGTGGCCAGAATTCGGGCTCTCAGCTGTTTGCTGAGACTGATCTCGCCATGTGCGGGGGATTCATTCGCCGCCGGCTTTGGCTGCGGTGTCTGCAACTCTTGACTCTTGGCCGCGGAAACAGCGCTCAAGTTTGGGCGCCGTACAGACTTGTAGCTGTAGCTGCGTCGGCTTCCAATTCGCAGCAGCGCTTCGCGTAACATTTTTTTGTTATCAAAAGTTGAACGGGAGCTGCCAAGCTGATGGTAAAAGAAGGCAACAGTGCAGCCAATTACAAAAGTCTGAAAGTGCTGCCCTGCTCCCTCAAAGTATTTTACAGTGCTGCCCAGTTGACAGAAAAAGAATATATACTTGCAGCACTGCCAACTGGTATTAGCATGTTTTGCATGTTTTATTTGAGTAAAAAATATAAAAACCTTAATTGCCAACTGTTACGCCGAATCAAAAATGCGTAATCGGAATTCATATTATTATATTTCTTATGTGTATGTAAAATCGAAATTAGCTAAAACGACCCAATCAGCAACAGTGCAACAAGTTTTCAAAATCTTTTTATCTTTTAAACTCAACTTAAACTTAAACATAAAATGCAGTTTGGAAAAAAAACTTACCGGTGCCGCTCGTTAGATTTTCATCACACTTCACTTAGCATTTACTTATGCTTCTATTTCTCTCGCACTCACTGCACTTTAAAGGCAAAACTCTTTTTCCAGAAAATTTGCCGGCCACATAAAAAAAAATTTAATTCTCACTTCACTTGGCTGCTCTGCATATATTTTATATAAACTATATCACTTTTGCACGCCTATTAATTAAGTAGTAGATCTTAGATTACCGAACATTTATTAATTAAAAAAAAAAAACACTTCGCGTTTTGCGACTACAATTTTTTCAACCGCGCGTAGTCATTGTTAAAAGGAAACTAAGAAGCTTTAAGCTCAGTGCTCAGAACCAATCGAAGCTCAGCTTTAATCTGCGCTCTGCCTGCTAGTGTAGGTTATCGATAAATTAAGATTGCGCGCTTCAGTTTAAATTTGAATATAACAATCGTTAAAGAGGAATAAAGTGGGAGTTATATTTAATTTAGTCATTGCCACTGGCAAATAAATGTTTGCATTCTTTATTATAATTAATTGGGCTTCAATATTACATAATCGGTGACCATCATTATTCCACAGTTAAATGACATCCATTAGAACAACCTGATGTCGGCCACAACCTTATCGTTGTCGTAGATCTCCTTGGCATAGCACAGATTGGGAAAATCGAAGGCGGCGCCATAGCGATTCCTGCATCCAGTGGTGGCCTTATCGCCAGGAGTGTACACAGGCTGTCCAATCACATTGGTGGTGGCAAAGTTGCAAGTGAACACAAAGTGGTTGTAGAAATCTCTAGAGAAACGCACAGCGGCACAGCCCAAATGGGTGTTCTTCTCAGCAACTGCAATGGTAAACTTGGCCACATTCTTGTTGGTCAACTCCTCGGGGAAACTAGCCAGGATCTCGGGGGAAGCATTCGCACGCTCAGCAAACCATTTCTCAATCTGCTCCTTGATGATCTCCGCATCTGTGTACTCCGACTCGGCGCCACTATAACTGAAGATGGCATTGTTCTGGCCAGCATAGGCAAAGCGTTCCGTGCTGCGACACTTGTCGGGCAACGACTGGCAAGTCTTCACATTGAAGAGGGCCAGATGGGTGAGTTCCTCGCACCAAGTCATCTTGGCCATACGGACAGCTTTAGGAAGTCCCTCAATCTTGCCACCAGCTACGTTGTTGCGCAGTTCATTAAAGAGAGTCAGGATGAGCTTCTCATGTGGCTGAATGTTCACTTCTCGCACATCCTTGGGGCAGTCTTCGCTAAAGTTCTAAGAGGGGATTCGATGGGATGGCGTTACTTGGTTATTAATGGGATTAATACTCACTCCTTTATTGTTGCAGGCAATATGCTTATCTAAGCAAGTAGGCAAGGCACAATAATCGATTGCGGAGGCGATTCCAGCCAAGGCAGCCAACAGAAGAAACACTTTCATTGTAAAGAGGATGTTGTGGCTTTCACTACAGTTCACAATCAACTGCTGACTTGGCTGGTAGAGGAGTTTTTATTTATATAGGCCGGTTAGTGCCTGGCTCCAAAACGCAGCTTGCAACAATTGTTTACATACAACTTCAGCTAAAACTTTCCACAGCTGAGTCGAGTTCTGGGCAAAGTCTGTTTTCTAATCCGCTGGAACACTTGCGTATTGAGTCACTTCTGGGCAAAAAGTGTGCCTCAGTTTGGGGTATAAATGAAGGCACTTTGAAACTCTTCATCAGTTACAACTTGGAAAGCAACAAGCAAGTTTCAACATGAGCTTCAAGATAACTGCCTTTTTCCTGCTGACCACAGCATTGGTTGGTTTCGTCGCCTCCATTGACTACTGTGCCTTGCCCACTTGCCTGGACAAGCATATTGCCTGCAACAACAAAGGAGTAAGTAGGAATCCCGTATATAACACATCCATTCCACCCTATCATATGCCTTGTTCAGAACTTTAGCGAAGACTGCCCCAAGGATGTGCGAGAAGTGAACATTCAGCCCCATGAGAAGCTCATCCTGACCCTTTTCAATGAACTGCGCAACAACGTAGCTGGTGGCAACATTGAGGGACTGCCTAAAGCTGTCCGTATGGCCAAGATGACTTGGTGCGAGGAACTCACCCATCTGGCCCTCTTTAATGTGAAGACTTGCCAGTCGTTGCCCGACAAGTGTCGCAGCACGGAACGCTTTGCCTATGCTGGCCAGAACAATGCCATCTTCAGTTACAGTGGCGCCGAGTCGGAGTACACAGATGCGGAGATCATCAAGGAGCAGATTGAGAAATGGTTTGCTGAGCGTGCGAATGCTTCCCCCGAGATCTTGGCTAGTTTCCCCGAGGAGTTGACCAACAAGAATGTGGCCAAGTTTACCATTGCCGTTGCTGAGAAGAACACCCATTTGGGCTGTGCCGCTGTGCGTTTCTCTAGGGATTTCTATAACCACTTTGTGTTCACTTGCAACTTTGCCACCACAAATGTGATTGGACAGCCTGTGTACACTCCTGGCGATAAGGCCACCACTGGATGCAGGAATCGCTATGGCGCCGCCTTCGATTTTCCCAATTTGTGCTATGCCAAGGAGATCTACGACAACGAGAAGGTTGTATCCGACATCAGGTTGTTCTAGAGATATGAAATGAACTTTCTTTAGACGGGCAATGATACAATGATGCGAAAAACGTTTGAAATGTAATACAAAGACTTGGATAATAATAAAATTGCAACAACAGATTCCATATGAATTGTTTAATGAAACAATTTTTTGAGCAAAGCCAACAACACCGAACCACAAAATTAATATGCATAAATCATTTAGCAAATAATTAGTAGCTCCGTCTGGAAGATTAGTTAATCTTCCCAAGAATTTCTAATTAAGGCGAGATTTTCGTACTAGTTCAACTTTTAAAACCCAACTACAAGCATAGTGAACTTTTATCCACATAAAAAGACATTTGTTAAGTTGTTATTAGCTTATTCAAAACCACATTTATTGATTACATTGACCATACCGCGATGGAAGCGGTAGAAAAGCCAACGAAACACCAAACAAGATTGTGTATTTTATGAAATTTTCGCCATTTAGGCGGTGGTTGCTGCGGTAGCAGCAGCGCTGGCGGTGGCAGCAGCCTCCTCCCTGAGGCGATCCTTCTTGAGGGGACCCATGAAGGCCAGTTTGTCGGCAGGAGTCTGGAAGCGACCATGACCCATCTTGGACGAGGTGTCGATGAACTTGAGCTTGATCTGTTCCAGAGCCGAACGCTTGGTGTGACGCAGCAGCGACTTGCGCAGAGTAATGACGCGCTTCTTGGAGCCAATGCAGCAGCCCTTGATCATGACGAAGTCGTTGTTGACCTCACCGTAGTGGGGGAAGCCACCCATGGGGGTGATGCTCTTGTCGGTCAGATCGTACTCAGTGGAGGCGTTGTTCTTGATGACCTGCAAAAGGAGAGTTGTCATTGATTAGTTGATTGAACAGCAAGAAAATCTATTGTAAATATGGGAGGTTTAAACTGCTTTGTCAGTCCTATCATTATAAATATCACGGTTCATCAAGTTTTTTTATTTTTTCGATGTCGTTATATTAAATGGTTTTTATCATCACTGAGCAGTAAATAGGGAATAGTTAAAAAACGGGATATGATGACGTTTGTTTACCTTGCCGTCCTTGGTATGGATGCCAGCACCGATGCGGTAGATCTTCTTGTTGATCTCGGTACGGTGGTGGTAACCCTTCTGACCAGCACGTGCCACAGTGGTGGACACACGAGATGGATGCCAAGCTCCAATACAGGCGACCTTGCGCAGACCCTTGTGCGTCTTGCGGGGCAGCTTCTTGGTGTGCCAACGCGAGGTGACACCCTTGAAACCCTTACCCTTGGTCACACCAACGCAATCGATCATCTCATCCTGGCCGAACACATTGCTGACCTGGATGGGCTTCTCGAGGTGCTCACGAGCCCACTTGACCTTATCTTCGATGGAGCCACCGTTCAGCTGGATCTCCATGATGTGGGCCTTCTTTTGGCGTTGCTTGATCAAACGGATCTGTTTGAAATAAATAAGATAATAGCATTTGATTAGCAAACCAAGTTATTAAGTAATAATGTTGGGACTGTGCGTGATATGGTTTAACCGAGCGATCATCGCCTGAGCGGCTGCGCACCGTTACTGGAATATATCAAACATCGCCACCCGAAGGGCAATTTGATCTGCGACGTTGCATCCATGAACCGTGCATTGAGGGCACAGCGCGAATGCTTTTTAGGCCAGGCGCACCGATCACACCGAGGTGCAATCGGCGCAACAAGTCCAAGGACGTCGCGCGGTGAAATATAATGAAAGATCAAAATGAGAAATTACCTGCGAGTGGGCAATGATGCGGATGACCTTGCAGTAACGCAGCATCTTACGGAAATCGTTCTCGATGCTCTTCTTGCCGAGATCATCGGTCCACTTCTTGCTGGCCTTGGTGAAAGCCTTCTTCTTCTCGCTGTTACACCTGATTAATTGAACGAGTTGTGTTTTTTTGATTTGTAATTAATATACAGCATCACTCTGAAGTCCAATCGAAGCCAAGCTAAAGTCTGTGCGGGGCGAGATAAAAACGGGAAGCGCACCTCATCGCAACATATCTTTCGAATGGCGAGCGGAGATGGCATCTTCCATGACGTGATCACTCATCAATTGGCTACAAACGTGCCAAAGCAGCTCACACGACTTGCATTGATTTTAAAAGCTCTCTCAGCGAACTGATCCAAGAACTTTATAGTTTTCGATTGTCATATTTAGTAAAAATGTCACATGAATTTCATGAGCGGCACACACACGTGGTTTGCTGGCATAAACTGTGATCAGAAGGAAGGCAGCAGAGATGGTAAAAGGCTTTTCAACAGTGTTTTTTGCTCATTCAGATACCATCTTATCATCATCCAGCAGTTATGCAGCAGCCAATCAAAATCGACTTCAAACCACGTGCGCGCCCTCGACCAAAAAACAAAATGGCGTCTCATAGGATACATACCAGTTCTTATAGAAGCGACGACGGCACTCCTCGGACAGATGCTGAGCCCAAACATTGACCAGAGCACGTAGACCGAATGGAGTCTCGATGTAGCCGACGGCACCAACAACAATCATGGGTGGCGTCTCCAAGACGGTAACGGCCTCAACGACCTCCTTCTTGTTGATCTCTGTAAAATGCAATTAAGGTTAGGTTAGCACGTGTTTTACAAACATTACAAATCTTTTTTTTTTTAATGGCATATCAGTCCGCCCTAGTAAGTATTAATCACGGTTGATCATTGTGTTCTAACCATAAAATTTTACTTTTTTCTCATCATGAAAATTAACAAGTCTTATTTTGATATATAGAAATGTGGATACTCACTTGAACCAGGACGATCCGCCTCACGCACAACGTGGGTCATACCGGCCTTGTAGCCGATGAAGCAAGTCATATGGACAGGCTTGGTGGCATCATCCTTGGGGAAAGCCTTAACCTTACCACGGTGGCGAGCTGAGCGCTTCTTGGGGTAGAAGGCCATGGAGCCATGACGGGGTGCTGAGAATTTACGATGAGACTGTAATTAAACAAATGTGAAAGCTGCATTATTAATCTGACAATCTCGTATTTCGTTGCACATTTTTTTTAGGTTATGTTGAATTTTACTTTTGAATTGCATTACACGTGAGCGATATGAAAAAATTATTAATCTGCTTTAGCACCAAGTTTAATACTTTCGTTTACTTTTTTAATGTATTGCACTTTGATTTTGTTATTATATTTTAAACACCAATGCACAAAATAAATTTTGGATATTTTAACTATCTCGCGGAGAGAAACTTACCATGACGTCCGTTCGCTTCAGACGTTGAAACAAAAAGAAAGGAAGTGACTGCGTAAAACGTGAAGTCGGCTTCGTTGCCGACGTATAGGGCTGCCAACCTACTACAATTGCTTAAAGTTGACACCGCTTTTGGAAAATTAGTGTTGTAAAATCGGAATAGACGGGATGACATCGTGACCAATTATTTATGTTACTTAATTTTATATATAGAAAATAGAAATGAATGTATTTTATGCAAATATAAATAATTTAAAATTATTTATTTATTCCGACTGTACAAAGCAATTGATGAAGTATTTATAGTATTTTAAACCTTTCAGTTATTAGTATGCTATTTATTGTTCAAAAGTATCGGTGTTTTTATCGCCGTGTGGTAACGCTGTAAACAACATATTGGCGCCCGGCGTTTGTTGCGTTTTTGCAATTTGTTATTAAAAAAGTAAATTAAAATGCGCACATCTACAGAACCGGACCACACGGTCTTGATGAATGAGTCTATCAGTTGCTATGAAATATGTTCCAATGACTTTGCATACAACCTACTTTGCGTGGCTCAAAAAGAGCATCTCTCGCTGATTCTGATAAGTTTGCCGGTGAGTTATAAATTCTAAATTAAACAAAATCACATATTAACAAGTGGTACAACACATAGGAGGAGAGTGGCGAGTTTATGTGGAACCATGTGCAAGATCTAGAGATCATGGAGAAGGATCCACGTTGCCATGCGATCGCCTTCTCACCAGATACCTCGCTGAACACCACGCCAAACAAAGTCTCGATTTGCGCTGCTCTCGGCAACTGTGACATCAAACTGTTCCACACCGACCTGAATCAGTACAGCAGTGTCCACAATCTGAAGGGACACACCGATTACGTCAATGATATTGCCTGGGTTTGTGATGGTGAGCTGCTTGCTTCTGTCAGCGATGATTACTCCTGCAGGTTTTGGAATATTTCATCTGATTTGGAAAACATCATCACATACTATCTGACATCGGCGGGCATGTCCGTGAAAACGCATCCTGAGGATCCCAACAAAGTGCTCATAGCTGAAAAACGTGGTATGTTTATGCTAATAATGCAAACTAACAATACCCAAGCACTGCTTTTGTCTTTCAGGTGTTGTCCATTTATATAATGTGCGCAGCAAGCAGACAGTTGTGTCTGTCGAATCCCCAAAGTTTCCATTGATGTCTGCCGATTGGGCCAACAGCAATCGTTTGTTTGTCACCGCAATTGCAGGAGGAGACATTGTCAGTTGGGATCTGAGTCGCCCATTTATGCCCGTTGATGTGAAGCAGGTGCACGAGGATGGTGGACGCATTGTGCGTTTCTCACCCGGCAGCTCTGAGATTGCCATGGCCAGCATCGGACGTCCGGATCTTACTTTGAAAGTGTTTTTGGCCAAATCGACAGTTCCGCTGATCGAGGCGGCTCTTAAAACATATGGCGGTCTCGCTTGGCATCATCGCTTGCCGTATATAAGTGCGGCATCGGATAGAAAATTGTATTTCTGGAAGGTGCAAATCAAATAAGCTATTTAAATATTTGTATTATTTCTAATAAACGATTTTGTTTGTAACTGCTGCATTTCATTATTTTCTTCAAGTGTTTGGTATATTTACTTCGGGTATATTTTAATTCGACCAGTAACGGTCACACTTGGAACAGTTGCCATTTGTTGCGGACCACAAACAAAACAAAAGTCGCAAATATTGCAAGTTAACAAGGATTTATATAAACGCTAAAGCCAAATCATGTCGAATGCAGAGACTCAAGTGTCCAGTTTGCCGATGCCACCAGAGCGTTACATCAGCAACTACACTGAGGAGAATATACGACGCAATCGAGCACCGCGTCCGCCGCCGCCACCTTCCCAACATGAAGTTTATAGCATGTTTGGCATACAGTATAACAACGACGAGATGATACGCTCTCTGGAGTCTCAAAACATTAAGCGTTTAATACCCATACATTTCGATCGGCGCAAGGAACTAAAGAAACTCAATCATTCGCTGCTTGTCAACTTTTTGGATCTCATAGACTTTCTCATACTGAATCCCGACAGTCCAAGGCGGACAGAGAAGGTAAAGTGAGCCCTACTTTTTGTTTACCCTTCACTGTTAGCTATCATTGGTAGCTAACAGGAAATGCGTATAACAGACCGACGCAGTGCTACATTTAACAGCACTGTTATTTAGCATTCTACTGCGTCGCCATGTTAATGTTAATGTACTGCTAACAATAGTTTTCGACTTCTGAAAGTGCAGCAGCATAGAATTGGGCATTTTTTTTTACTAAAATGATTTCTGAAAATGGAAAGCGCGTATATCACAATAATGTAGACTGTAGTTTTCTTGATTGTTTATAAAAAATAACAAAGTTTGTTTTTCTGCAGATTGACGATCTGAGTTTGCTGTTTGTCAACATGCATCATCTGCTCAATGAGTTCAGACCACATCAAGCGCGTGAAACATTACGAGTCATGATGGAAATGCAGAAGCGTCAACGTGTCGAGACAGCCTCGCGTTTTCAGAAGCATTTGGAGAAAGTGCGTGAGATCGTTAACACTGCATTTTCTGCGTTGCCAACACTTTTCGACGAGGACGATGGCTCAGCCAAGATCAAAATGGAAGTGGATCCCTTGGAATCGAATGCAGCGGCCAAAAATGATCCCAGCTATCAGCATGATCGTGTAATGTGCAAACTCGTGGATGTCCTCGACTAGACAGAATATCCGAAATATTTGCAGAATTATGATTAGTCTACCAACTATTATATACCATTATTCTAACTAAATATATTATAAGCAATAAATTTGTAAACATTTTATAACATACGTTACGCATGTCAGCATGTCATTTAAGATTAACTGAGGAACTCCTAAAGATTATGACGATACTTGTTGGTATATAGTATCTATCATGGAAAACGTTTAACACGTTGTTAATCTTTACAATTGTGTCCATGTTGTCTCTATGATAAGCCATTGTGATATCTGAATGAATCTTCACTTTTTTGCAATTTGATAAAAACTCTGTGGCGTTTGAGAGAAAAGATCATTTGCAAGTTGAAGATCGAGGAGTTCGCAGAAAAACGTAACAAGAAATTTGACAATTGATTGAACTATACTAGGATAATGGCTGACAAAAGTGATGAAATTTCCACTACTCCTAAAGTGAAAGGTAGCTAAACTAATAAATGTATATAGAAAGAATGAATGGAATTCACTTCATAACATTTTAGACATCGAAACAGATACAGATGGTCATTCTAATAGCACAGTTGAGGCAAGCGTTGGCTCTCCAGAGAATGCTCCAGCGGATTTCGATAAGGCCATTGATGCCTCTGGCTTTGGACGTTTCAATCTAATACTTTTCTTTGTGGCAATATTTGCCACTTGTGCCAATATGTTTGAGTCTACCACGATGTCATACATTCTGCCCATAGCTGAGTGTGATCTGCATTTAACACTGACGGATAAAGGAGTCCTCAATGCTTGCGCTTATGCTGGCATGATCATCTCGGCGATTCCCTGGGGATATTTGTCCGATACAAAGGGACGTCGCAAAGTGCTTGTCTGTGGCTATCTTTTGACTTCAATTTGCGTTTTTGGCAGTGCTCTGAGTCAGAATTTTATAATGCTAGTGACATTCAAGTTTCTCGGTGGTCTTATGTAAGTATTTATCTTTTGCACACTTTTTGCAATGTTAACATCTTGTGAATTTGTAGGGTAAATGGTCCAGCTGCTGTGCTTTTCACATATTTGACAGAGCTGCATGGTCCCAAATATCGCTCTAATGTGCTGATGGTTGTTGGCATGGTAACTTCCGGATGTCTGTTGCTTTTGCCCGTGCTGGCTTGGGCCATATTTCCTAGAGACTGGGACTTTGTGCTTTTTGAGAGTCTTGCCAGTAAGTAAATTGGTTCTTGCTTTCCTTCTTCCATTAATAATTTTGCTTCATAGTTCATAGTTGGCAAATCTTTTTGTTTGTCTGCGCGTTGCCCAGTTTGATAAGTGGATTTGTGCTATGGACAATGCCAGAGAGTCCCAAATTTCTAATGTCGCAAGGTCGCAATGCAGAGGCTTTGCAGATGCTACAAAAGATCTATCACATTAACACTGGCAAGCCAAAGGATACCTATCCAGTAAGTTTAATTGTCTCTCACAAATTGTATGTACTTTAAAATAAATTCAATTCTTTTTCATAGATCAAATCGCTTGTTCTTGAGGTGCCCAGTCGTGATGCACAAAAGAATGAAGCCATCTACACCATTGATGACAAATCAGAGTCTAAAACGGAGCCAGTAAAGCGTGAGTCTCGAACTGTTCTAGAAAGTCTACGTGCTGGCATGCAGCAGATGAAACCCATGTTCCATAAGCCACTTCTCGGTTTGGCGCTGCAAATTTATACCATGCAATTTGCCATGTTCTTGGGATTGAATACAATTCGCCTGTGGCTGCCTCAGTTATTCTCTTCGATGGCCGACTTTGAGGCGGAATTCGATGAATCCGCCGAGATGTGCACAATTCTGGAGTACAGCATTAATAAAACAGCTGAGACATTGACGAATCATGAGAATGCTTGCGCCGAGGTACGTGATAATATCCCGATAAGATTTCAGATCTTCATTTTTGCTGCATCATTCTGACGTTGTGCAAACAGAGACTTAATGCTTCTTCTCGTTGTCTTAGCCGAAAGTTGTCTCAATGGATATGTATATCAACAATATCATCGTGTCGGCTTGTGGTCTGGTGGGATACTTTTTTGCCGGATCAATCATACGCCTCGTTGGCACCAAGCGTTTGTTGAGTAAGTTAATTTTTATGATCACAGCTATCAAAGCATTTAATATCTTTTTCTTTTTTGCAGCTTATGGGCTGTTTATATCGAGTATTCTTGGCCTAGCCCTCTACTGGTCTGTTAATAGCCTGATGACTCTTTGTCTCGCCTCGGCTTTTCTTACTGTTGCTGGTGTCTCATTTTCCTCTCTTCTGAGTGCAGTTGTTTCGCTTTTTCCCACGCAGTTGCGGTATGACCAAATATAATAAATTATAAATATCCTCAAGTTGACGCTTGATTTAAATATTCTTTGCAGTTCCATTGTGGTTGCCATTACCATGATGTGTGGTCGTCTAGGAGCACTCTCGGGTAATTTACTTTTCCCCGTGTTTATTCAGATCGGTTGTCTGCCTCCCTTTGTGATGGTTGCTGCCGTCATGATAAGTGAGTTTTCGCATTAACTTTTAAAGACCACTCATTTATTAAATGTTTTGAAAATGTTCTTTTATTTCAGTTGCTGGCGTGCTTTCCATTTTCGTCCCCAATCCCAAAAAGGCAACATTTACATAATTAAACTTTTGCGCATTTCGGATTGCATTTCGTTTTGTAACTAGAATTGTAAAAACTGTTGTCGACAGGCTTTAATTGCTGTCATTCGTTCATAATTGTGTGCAACGTGTAAAAAGTTTTTTCTTTTAGTACAAAAAATGAACAATGACATTTATTATACTTTTATTCCTTTGGCTATAAATAAAAACTAATATTTATACACTGATTAACAAATTCAATGGCGTATTGTCTGATAAAAATGGACATTTTTCTAGAAATAGTAGTTTTTCTTATTTATATTTATTTTATTTATATTTCATCATTCAAGATTTTATTTATTATCTTATAAGAATGGACATTTTTCTAGTAATTGTAATTGTCTTTATTTATTTTTATATCGTCATTCATGCTTTCGTTTTATTCTGAAACTCATTCATGAAAGATAGAGAGAAAAGTTTACTCAGCATGACGACGTTGTGATGCTCTTGCATAATATATATAATATACTTTACATACACGAATGTGATACTATCCACATTATATAATCTGTTTAAATAATATTTCGAATTCTATGTGATATTGAAACAAGGAAACCAATAAAGTAATTTAATATAGCGATTCTTAAATTTTCATTAGGATAGGATTTAAATTAAGAGATTTTTCTAAATATGATTCAGTATATGTTATATAGATGAGAGTTTCTGCTGAGTTGCACACCTCTTTTCACATTTTGTGACGTAATTAAGATCGTGACGTAGAATATTCGTAGACTAACGAGATTTGTCATGCCGTGTGAACTATGATAAGGTTCGAGAAAGATATGTCCAAAGCTGCATTTCACCATGAAGATTACGTAGAAGATAATAAAGAATACAGCTGCTAATTGGATTTTAGTATAATTAATTCAAAGCTACGATATATGCTTTAGGTAAATATGTAAACAAATCGTACAATTATCAAGTGATTACAAAGTGAGCACACGCCGTGCACAAAACGTGTTAAAAAGTCAACAATCTTTTCTTATCTCAAAATCATCAACGTGGTTGCTACCTCAAGCTGATGAGCTATCATCATTTTTGGGGCGATTGCCTTGTCGTTTGTTGAGGAACCCCGTAGGATGATGAGTGCTCCCAAGAAAGAAATGTTTGTCTTCGTAAAGTTAGTCAAACAGATTTTTTTTTTAATTCATTCACTATCTTTATAGCATCGTTGCCACGATAAGAAAGTGTTATATGTGAGTGAATCTACACATTTTCCAGTTCGCCAAGATGATATAAACCTCGTGTCATTCACAAGAATGCATCATTCAGCATCTGAATCGCGAAGAAAACGGCAGCCTGGCGAATAATACTTAAATAAAATCCCGAACCGAACTCGGAAGCTGTGGAACCAACTGTGATAAATTGATATATGATATATAGTATATTAAATATTCAACTATAAAGTGTTTTCTCACTGCGCTTTTAATTAAGCAGCGTGCGCATTTTAATTGAGTGGCCAATAAATATTTCAATTAAAACAATTTGTGATAACCATAACTCGAATAGTGCGAAACTATGGCCGAGAATAGTGCGGAAAATGTGAATCGTGAAAAAGCGAAAGGTAATTGTGAAATTACAAATTGAAGAACAACAATTTGTATGCATATTTAAATGGAATATGAATGTGAAATGTGAAGCCAGGAGCAGCCAAGTAAAGTCCTGGAAAAAAACTGAAATGGCTTTAAGCGATATAATTTATTTTCGTTTACACTGGTTTATTTAAGTGGCTTTCTATTATAATCTCACGCTGTTAAATAATGTTATCTTAAATGAGTCTGATACAATAATAATGTGTGTTATAAACATCTTTTATTCAAAAGTGCTATTGTGACAAATAATAAAAGAAAAGGTGTAAAGCAATTATTTATATTTTTAATATTTATTTGTGGATTAGAATTTTAGTTCGCAGTTAAAATAAATTTCTACTTGAGCGTAGTTTGGAAATCATGTTTCATTCTGTGAATAACGAATTTAAAGTGTGCACTTAAAATTAAAATGATGAAGATGGAATATAACAAAGTTTCATACATTGTTAATCTTAAACTTACAAGGAAGCGCAAATGGAAACTACATCATTTATTTCATACACTTTATAGAAAGCGAAACAGATACGGATGGCAACTCAAACAGCACAGCTGTCGCCTCCTCCGGCTCTCCCGATGATGCTCCTGCGGACTTCGACAAGGCCATTGTTGCCTCTGGCTTCGGACGTTTCAATCTCATTCTGCTGCTCGTCACTGTACCTGCCACTTGTGCCAATATGTTTGAGTCGACCACAATGTCATACATTTTGCCCATAGCAGAGTGCGATTTGCATTTAACACTGACGGATAAAGGAGTGCTCAATGCTTGTGCATATGCTGGCATGATCATCTCAGCGATTCCTTGGGGATATCTGGCCGATACAAAGGGACGTCGCAAAGTGCTCGTTTATGGCTATCTGCTCACTTGCATTTGTGTCTTGGGTAGCGCGTTGAGTCAGAATTTTATTATGTTGGTGACATTCAAGTTCTTCGGTGGACTTATGTAAGTGTCAAAAGTCTCTTTGCTCTGGCAACGCATTAACTCTTCAACTTATAGGGTGAATGGCCCAGCAGCTGTGCTGTTTACATATCTGACTGAGATGCATGGTCCCAAGTACAGACCCAATGTGCTCATGGTGGTTGGCATGATAACTTCCACATCTACGCTGTTGCTGCCCATGCTGGCTTGGGGCATCTTCCCCAGACCCTGGGACTTTCTGCTCTTTGGCAGTCTCGATAGTAAGTTAAATAGACTTTGGGATGGAGTTGTTAAATATTTATGTTTGTGCTTTTAAACAGTTCACAGCTGGCAGATCTTTTTGTTTGTCTGTGCGTTGCCCAGTTTGGTTAGTGGATTGGTGCTCTATTTCATGCCCGAGAGTCCTCGCTTCCTGATGAGTCAGGGACGCAATGAAGAGGCTTTGGAGATGCTGAAAATGATCTATCACGTTAACACGGGCAAGCCAAAGGACACTTATCCAGTAAGCAGAATTACTTGCCATATTCCTTTGGATACTTTTTATTGGAGTGCTTCTCTTGCAGATCAAATCTCTTATTCTTGAGGTGCCCAGTCGTGATGCACAAAAGGATGAAGCCATTTACACCATTGAGAATAAGTCGGAGGATAAAGTGGAGCCTGTCAAGCGTCAGTCTCGCACCCTCATCGAAAGTCTACGCGCTGGCATGCAACAGATGAAGCCCATGTTCCATAAGCCACTCTTGGGTCTTGCACTCCATTGCTATACGATGCAGTTCTGCATCTTTCTGGGCATGAATACCATACGTCTCTGGTTGCCACAGCTGTTCGCCTCGATGGCCGAGTATGAGGCTGAGCACGCGAACGAAGATGACTCAGCAACGATGTGCACGATTCTCGAGTACAGTGTGAATAAAACAGCTGAGACTTTGACAAATCATGATAATGCTTGCGCCGTGGTACGTGATAAGGAGATAAGATTAATTTAAACCCCTTTCTTGCTGACGTATTTCGTGCAACTATCTTGCAGCCAAAAACCATCTCAATGGATATGTACATCAACAATATAATTGTGTCGTTTTGTGGACTTGTGGGTTATTTCTTTGCCGGAGCCATAATCCGTTTAATTGGTGCCAAACGCTTGTTGAGTAAGTCATTTATCATTATCATTTAGAGTCCGCACTTTCTAGTTTCTAATTTGCATCTTTTGCTACAGCTTATGGTCTGCTCGTGTCTGGCGTACTTGGCATTGCGCTCTACTGGTCCATTAACAGTCTGACCACAATTATCATCTCCTCCGCTTTTGTGACTGTCTCTGGCGTCGCGGTTTCCTCTCTTCTCGGCGCTGTCGTCGCCCTCTTTCCCACCCAATTGCGGTAAAGTTCAAATAAATGATAAATACGAGAAGTTCTCGAGGTCTGACAACATTTTGCTCTTTGCAGCTCGCTGGTGGTGGCCATTGCCATGATGTTTGGACGTCTTGGAGCGCTCTCGGGGAATCTACTCTTCCCCGTGTTCGTACAGATCGGATGTGTGCCGCCCTTCGTGATGGTCGCTTCAGTTATGCTGCGTAGGTTTCTCGATTTTCAATTATTAATAAGTGTTTATTTTTCATTTTTCTGTTTTTTCTATTTCCAGTTGCTGCGGTTCTCTCGTATTTTGTGCCCAATCCCAAGAAGGCGGCATTTACGTAACAAATCTTTTGCTTATCTTTAGTTAAATACTATTGCGAATTCAGTTGTAAAAATATTTGTTGACAAACTTTTATTGATAGTTGCTTAGTTTAGTTTAGTTTACTCTGGCTGACAAGCCTCTTAAATAACATCTCAAAACTTGAATAAATGCCATCTGACATAAAGTTTGTTAAATCATTAATTTAGCAACGTGTTGCAAATTAAATAGTTGCTTGTTAAGCTTGCTCCTGAGTGCATTTCGAGTTCAGTTCAACTATAAATTAAGAGCTGTGAATCTCGTTATCACCAATTAAATCCGTCTGCATGCGGTTGAGGTTATCTGTTGCTGCTTTTGACAAGACATAAATCAACGGAAATTATTTATCAATTGAGAGAAGAGTTCAAGTGTCCTTTTTCGGCAGCACTTAATTGAATAGTGTTGTGTTCTTCTTGTATTCTTATCAATTGAAATTATGTGTTTATGAATGTTTTTGATGGACACTCCATAACATGATTGATAAATAAGTTTGTCAAAGTGTTATGCCTAATTGAATTCGGTTGTCTTGTACAATTGTTAAGTTGTTTATAATAGATACTTAAATGTTAAGCATTATAAACAATTTTGTTACAACACACTTTATGATTAAAATTTCCTGTTCTTAACATGCAACATAAACTCCGAGGGCGGTAAGAAATCAGATCGATTATAAATAAATTATAATTTGGTGGATATTGCCATTCGTTAGGCTAAAAATCTGGTATATGTTGCACTCTTTAGTATATTGTAATATATTATATCAATATACCATATATAGTCTTCGGTATATCTTAGTATTTTTGTAGTATGTAAATTTAGTATATCTTATCATACTGTATAGCTTTCGGCTGTAGCTTTTTTACTTGTTATAAATTTTTTTGGTCTGACAACCTTTCAAGGTTCGTCCAAATTGGCAACATATACAACGAAGACCGTTTGATAAGTGATCGGGTTAAGAAATCAGATATATTATGAATAAGTTATAATTTAGCTTTGCAACATATTTGGTCACACTATTTGTTCTATCTTTTTAAGTCCAACCATTCAGGTAAGCTAATTTGGAATTTATATTTTCGAGTATTTATCTATTTATACCCGCTACCCATAGGGTAGAAGGGTATTATAACTTTGTGCAGGCAGGAAATGTATGTAACAGGTAGAAGGAGGCATCTCCGACCCTATAAAGTATATATATTCTTGATCAGCGTCAACAGCCGAGACGATCTGGCTATGTCCGTCCGTCCGTATGAACACCTAGATCTCAGAGACTATAAGAGATAGAGCTATAATTTTTTTTCGACAGCATTTGTTATGTTTGCACGCAGATCAAGTTTGTTTCAAATTTTTGCCACGCCCACTTCCGCCCCCGTAAATCAAAAAAATCGAATAACAAGCGTAATTGTAAAAAATTTTGGTATATACAATAATAAGTATAGTATTTATGATTCCTGAAAATTTGGTTGCGATCAGATAAAAATTGTCGAAGTTATTAAAGAAATACTTTTGTATGGCCGACAATCTGGAATATTGTGCCGTCTATGGTATATTTTGAGTGCGGTACTATATCGATATACCAAATATACCATTTGGTATTTTTTAATGTTTTTAGTATATTTGTTATATTTTAATAATAATACCCCAAAATACGTTTTTAGTATTTTTGTAGTATAATTGGTATGTTTTGAGAATAATACCGCAGAATATATTGCTTTTATTCAAAATGGGTAGCGGTATCTCACAGTCGAGCACACTTGACTGTAGCTTTCTTACTTGTTTTGAATTTATTTAAAGATAATTAATTTGTAGTTGAAATCTGTCGATTACATAGAAGGCTGAAAATAGTTTTCACAATTTCAAATTAATAGTATATGGTTTATCAAATTGGTGTTTACAGTTGTGGTTCTATTACAATATTCAGATGGCCGAAGCTGCTGCTGGGTCGAAAGGTCAAACCGCTGACTTTGAGACGGCGATTGCTGAATGCGGTTTTGGCCTCTTCAACGTGTATATTCTGTTCTGTGCGATGCCCTGCCTGGCGGCCATGGTCTTTTCGGCATCGGCCATGTCTTATGTGATGCCCATGACCGAGTGCGAGCTGAAGTTATCTCTGCTGGACAAGGGCATAATGCATGCTGTGACCTATGCTGGTAAATGCAAAAAAGACTGTTTTCATCTGCACCAAAGACATTCAACTAATTATGCTCAGTGTGTATGCGAAACAGGTATGATCATCTCGGCCATACCCTGGGGTTTTGTGGCTGACACGATGGGGCGTCGCTTGGTGTTGATTAGTGGTGGCTGGATGGATGGTCTCTGTGTGCTGTGTGCGGCCTTGAGTCAGACTTCCACCCAGTTGATGGTCTTTAAGTTCTTTGATGGCTTTATGTAGGTACACATATGATTGCTTGCCAACTTTCACTGTGTGTGTGTGCCTTTTGGCTTGCTTATTTGCTTCCCTATTCTCTGCAGTGTTTGTGGACCCTTTGCCGTGGTCGTTAGCAATCTGGTCGAGTTTCATGGCAAAAAGCATCGGGCTTTCATCATGCTGTTTATCGGTTTCAGTGTTGCCCTTGGTGCACTCATTCTCACCATTGTGGCCTACTTCTTGTTGCCAGTGCATATTTCCTTCGACGTTGGCACCCTCCACTGTAGGTGTATGACTTTTACTACTTTGATTTGTTGTTTTAACTTACCCTTTCTATTTGCAGTTCACACCTGGCAGATCTTTTTGGTGCTGACGGCATTGCCAAGTCTGACGAGCGGTTTTCTGCACATCTTTTTGCCCGAGAGTCCGAGGTTCCTTATGTCCCAGGGCAACTACCGCAAGGCCTTGAAGTCCTTGCAGCGCATCTATGCGATGAACAAGCGCAAGAGTCGCGATTCCTATCCGGTAAGTAAACACTATTAAACAAGTAAGAAAGCTACAGTCGAGTGTACTCGACTGTGAGATACCCGCTACCCATTTTGAATAAAAGCAATATATTTTGTGGTATTATTTTCAAAATATACCAAATATGCTGCAAAAATACCAAAAATATACCAAATGATATATATGGTATATCGATTAAATACCGCATTAAAAATATACCATAGACGGCACAATATACCAGATTGTCAGCTTAAGTAACTAAGAGGCGGTTTTGCCCATACAAAATTATTTCTTTAATAACTTCGACAATCGCAACCAAATTTTCAGGAATCATAACCACTATAGTTGTTATTGTATATACAAAAATTCGTAACTCTAGCTTTAAAATTACGCTTGTTATTCGATTTTTTTGATTTGCGGGCGCGGAAGTGGGCGTGGCAAAAATTTGAAACAAACTTGATCTGCGTGCAAACATAACAAATGCTGTCCAAAAAAAATTATAGCTCTATCTCTTATAGTCTCTGAGATCCAGTGATTCATACGGACGGACGGACAGACGGACAGACACACAGACGGACATGGCTAGATCGTCTCGGATGTTGACGCTGATCAAGAATATATATACTTTATAGGGTCGGAGATGCCTCCTTCTACCTGCCTGTCGGCACAAAGTTATAATACCCTTTGGGTAGCGGGTATAAAAATACTATAATTAAGTTATATAATTAATTTCAAACCTTAGATCACCACTTTAACTGATGCCACACCAGAGCGAGACACAACACACGATCCGAGTGGCCATCAATCATTGCGCGAACGCTTTGCCAGAACCAACAAAAAGTTTGTCGAGGGTCTCCAACAGCTGAAGCCCATGTTTTCCAGTCCATACCTGGCATTATCCGGACGCATTTATTGCCTGCACTTTTGCCAGGTTATGTGGTAATTATATTTCTTAACTAATTAATTTCAATTTCTATTTATCTACTACTTTTGATAGCGTCTTTGGTTGCCACAAATCTTTGAAATCTTAACTAATATTTTTAATTATATTTATCTTTTACTTTTTACAGTGTAATTTTTTTACTTTTTTGGCTGCCACAAATCTTTGCCAAATCTTAACTAATGTGTTTCTAATTATATTTATCTTTTGATAGCGTAAATTCAATACGTCTTTGGCTGCCACAAATCTTTGCCACAATGCACACACTCGAGGTGCATGGCGTTCGGGATAAGAGCATGTGTGCGCTCTTGGATCACAATTCGAAGCGTGGACCAACGAAATCCTTAAAGGTGGAATGCGACATAGTAGGTAGGCGCTCCTTTTGCATCACACTTCATGGCTCTAAAGTAATGAACCTGTAACGTGTAGCATCAGCAACCGGAATCCTTTATGAATAACATTATTGTGGCCGGCATTGGTCTTGTCGGTTTTCTTATCTTCTTTCCCATATTGCGCATACGCGGCGTTGTTAACCATATACTGAGTGAGTTGTACCATATTTCAAAAGTACTAAAAATACTTCATTAAACATTATTTTGTTTTTATAGAGATCTGTCTTTTTGTATGCACCTTTCTGGTTGGTGGTCTTTACTTCTCACGAACATCGGTTACGATTCTGATAGTTGCTTCGCTTTATTTGACCATCATGGGCGTTTGTGCTTCAACCATAATTGGCATGTGTGTTGTGGTCTTTCCCACGTTAATGAGGTGTGTCTCTGATAGTCTAATGATTTATAATTATATTGTATTCGTTACTTTCTTTTTCAGAACAATGGTTTTATTGCTAATCATGACGTTTGGTCGCTTGGGTTCGGTTGCAGGAAACCTTTTGCTGCCCCTCTTCATACAGATAACCTGCTGGGCGCCTTTTGCTTGGCTTGTTTTTCTAATGAGCAGTGAGAAATTACCTTAATATGCTTAAAAAACATTTAACATTTTCTATGCTTTATTTTTCAGTTGCCTTTCTCATGTCGTTGTTCTTGAAAGTGGACTTCCAGCAGCCGCTAAATTAACCTTTGTACCGGTAGTATTTCTTTTTTTTTTTTTTAAATTTAGATCTGTGTAGAATGTATATGTTACGTGTATGTGTGTGAATATATAGCATCATTACTTCATATCAGACTAAGCGTAATTGGGGCAAACGCCTCTTTATCTCATTGTGTGCCCATTCAGTATTCTTTTTGCCTCTGCTCAATCCGCACTCAGCAGCGAGTACAATCAACGCTTTAAAGATATAAGATATATAAATAAACGCAATTTCGACAAGCTCTACTTTAACTTAAACACTTGTGAATTTCACTTTTATATTTCAAATTTTGAATTAAAGCATTATACGTAAAAATTAGAAATTAAATATTTTGTGAAGTTGAAAATGTGATTAGCTTAAATCAAGAAATCGGTTTTGATTCATTTCTAAATTTAAGCCGCAACTTTTTACTTTCTTCAATGCATTTGCATATTCATATCAAATTCATATTTTCCATATCTATTCCTCACATTATCTTCACTTAACGCCCACTCAAATAGTGGAAAAAGTTGAAAATCATATTTATAATTCAGTGCACTAATCAAGAGCAAGTTGACTGTGCTGCGGTTAATTCAAGCTAATTACATTTTAATCATGCCAAAGCAAATGTTGATTAATTTCTATTGTGGCTAACGCTGCTAACCGGACCAAAAAAAAACCCCCCTCTAAATGAAGCCAAGCCACATTTCACAGTGGTTGGTTGGATTCATTGTGTGTTCGTTGCAGCTTTTGTAGCATGTTAATTATTCTTTTGCGGTCATCAATTAATTAGCAGTTGCAGAAAACGAATTCAATGTGCACTTCAATGGCTTTCAAAGTGATTTTTCACATCGAACACAAGGGGGAAACTTTTCTTTGTGCCAAAGAGGAAAACCGTGTGTCACATAAATCAAACAAAGTGGTCAAGAAGAAGTTTTGGAAAGACAATCGTCCCCATCCACGAGTTTGTTGTTCTTGTTCCTAGTTCAATACGTGTATCAGGCTCTATCTAAATGTGTGTATCCTGTGTGGAAAATAGCCTTATCCTTTTAACTGACATCGAATCCGGAAGTGTTGCTGTCTCTACTTCTGCCTCTGCTGCTGCTGCTGCTGTCGTCGCCTTGCAACCCATTTCTCATGCTGTCAAAACAAAGTCAAGCGGTAATTGACACATGTTGACTTGTGGAAGCTCTCTCAAGTGTTATGTGGCACATCCGCCGTCTCGCCGTGATACGAAATCTAAATTAATAGTTTGCCGTTGTTCACCATATAGGAAAAGTGGCAAAAGGACCACTTAATTACAGATTCACATCTAATACAATAGAAAGCTTTTAACATCATCGCAGACGGGAAGAACAATGGCTAAGATTGTTTTCCAACTATGCGCAAAGCATATGAACACAAATGTTTGTCTATTGGATGTGGGGAAAAAAGCTTGAAGGCATCAATGTGATAATTGCCGCAACAAATTAATTATAATGGCTGTCTGAAGGTCATTCCAATAAAATCAGAAAAATCAATTAGTAAATTACTACAATATTCAATCGAATCAATCGTATGTTGCTATCGATAGATATTTCTGTTAAGTTGAAAAACTATATATTTCAGTTAAATTGTATATGCTTCAAAAACTTGTTGCTTAATATAATTTGTCAATTTCTGTAAATATTTAAACTTACCCAATTTGTTTTCTATTTTAGATAAAAAGATGAAGTTGTTAAATTTTAATAAAAATTAAAATATTTGATCATTAAGATAAAGTTTAATACGACTTTACAATTTAAATAAAGTTTAAAATTTATTATCATTAAGATAATATTCTAACATTTATTCAAATTTAAGATTCAAATTAAACTAAAATTTTTTTTAGTTAAGTGAAAATACTTCAATGCTTAGTAATTTTATGACGTTGAAGTAAAACTTTTCAATTAAAAAACTTGCATAATTTGTAGAATAAAATTTGTCCCATTGGACAACAGTTTAAAGAGAATTTTGGGGTTTCAATTTCCGACAAACACTTAAAAGCATTTTTAGTAAATGCTTAGCATTTCTGTTTTCATTTTTTCGACATCATACTTGGCTAAAAGGATAAAGCAGGAGAGGAATAAGCAGGGAAGAGGGAACGACAGTGCATCATTAAGTGTGTTCCCAGACTGTGTTCCATAAAATCCGAATACAACAAACTCGCATAAATTTAACATAATAAACATGTGGGAAATCGCGTTGAATATAAACAAGACAGCGCCTACTTCGTTCTCCTCTTCACTTTTCCCCCCAGCTAAATGTGCAAATATGTTTGTGGATGGGGCGTTGATGATGGCAGAGTGTGTTGTAGAGTAGGGGCGTGGAGGCGTGGCCTGGTGAGACATGTAATGTATGCCATAAACTAAACGCAGCAACGGCATAAAAAACCAACAGAACATGGATGCATATTCCTATAGTGATCAAAGAGAGGATGAGAAGAGATGTGTGTTGTTGGGGGGCTAGTTTGGCGATGGGGCGTGTTCAAATATGCCTAAATGGGCAGTCATAATCTGAAATGTGCAAATACGTGAGAGAGCACACACACACACGCAGACAGACAAGCCAACGAGGCCTACACATAAAGGCATTTGCAGACTTTGCCTAACACAAATACAGAGACAAAGACAACGACAACGACAACGACAACAATGAGACAAACAAACGCGTAAACACAGTTACACTAACACACTTGGACACACACACACACACACATAAATATGCACGTCCTACGCATTTACAGTTGGACTACTGCCCGTTGTCCTTGTCCATGTCCTCTATAATGATTTACAGGTCATTCATCATATCAACACGCAGAGCGCAGAAATTTATTTGCCGCAGTCGCCGCCACAGCCTAAACAAAAACCGAAGGCAATAAGTGCAAAAACAGCAATAACAATGCTCCCAGCAAATTAGAGAGCGCTAAGCACACACACACACACACACATTCGCACTCATACTCACACTTACACTCGCATCCACAGACTCTTTCAGTCTGTCTCGCTCTAGCGTTTGCATTGTCGGTCTGCCTATTGTGTTGCTATAAATGTTGCCGTGGCGCAGCTTAGCAACATGTTGCCAACAGTCAATTACCGCGTCTTCTCTCAACAGGTTGTGCAAATGTTGCCAGCTGCCTATGAAATGTTGCTGCCTCCCTATTCGCAGGACAACTTGTAGTCACATTGTAAAGCTCGCAGTCGTCGGCAGCACTCGAAGCAGCAAAGTTCACGCGATACGCTCGAATACGAAAAAAGAAAACAAAACCGTGCTGTTAAAAAATATTTACAGTTGTGTTGTGTCTGCAGTGATGTTGTTCCTAAGCCAAAGGCAACAGAAAGCCCAAAAGTAAAAGTCAATGTAAATGAAAACAAAAGATTTGTTGGTTCATGAATTGTTTTCAAATTTGAATTAAATTTAAAATACAAGTTTATTAATCAAATTTCGTGTTTAAATATATAATAAACTTGTTAAATAATTAAAAGTGAAAACCCAATTCGATTGTTTACAAATCAATACAAAATGAAATTGTGAATTCTGTTCTTCAATATTAAAAGTCTATTTATATAAAAAGTAAATTAATATTAAATTTAAATTGGTTAATAACAAGTGAAAGAAATTTATGATTAATAAAGAAAGAAAAGAATTGTAAATGAAATAAATTTATGTTTAATACAAATGAAATAAAAAATTGAATGAAATAATGATAATTAAAAAATAAAAATAATAATAAAAGTGTATGAAGTATGTTTGACATATTAAATTAATTCTTAAATTAATGTGATACAACATAAAAGTGCATAATTAAAATAAAATAATAATTACTACGTATACGCAATATTTCTAGTGGGTGAAAGTGTTAAAATGCGTGTGTATTTTTTTCGGTGCATATCATGCAACTTGTTGTACGCCCCCGAACTGTGGCACAGCAAGCAACTTCCGTTTAAATATTCATAAAAGACGCCTCCACTTCCCCTTCCCCTTTGTTGGCCACCATCGTGCATACTCGTTTAATCCTTAAACTACGAGCATAACGGATAAGACTACAGCGCGTAATTAAAGCGCAGCAATTTGTAATGTGCATCTCGGGACGTTGCTGTTGCTGCCTCAGTTGCCTCAGCTGCACCGCTAAAAGCATGTGCAACACCAGCAGTGATGCTGCTGGCTGCATCATGGTCAGCCACAATGAATTCTATGGCATTACCGTGAAATAAGTTGCCGCCAACCGCACGTGTTCATTACGCAACCGAGCGACCAAGCGGAGTGCTTAACGTCTATTTCCGCGTTCCCTCCCGAAAACCTCCTCGAAAATTACGTATCCCATAGGAACAACGCCCCGAAAATACAAAAGCAACACATAACACAAAAAGGGAGAAGAAAAAAAAACGAACACAATATGTCGGAGCTGGTGGATACGGAACTGCTGGTGAACTGCACAATTCTTGCCGTGCGTCGCTTCGAGTTGAACAGCATTGTGAACACAACTCTATTGAATAGCCTCAACCGCACCGAAGTGGTCAGCCTGCTCTCTGGCATTATCGATAATCGTGATAATCTCGAGAGCATCGACGAGGCAAAGTAAGTGTAAATGCGAAAGGCAGCACTCGAGAGCATCTCCCGTTGTGTCCACTTTCTCTCACTTTATGCTCAAATTTCTCGGAAGTTTAGCTTTCTTTATTGTCTCTTTTGGGGCGGAGGCGAAGTTCATTCAATTTGCGTGCTTCTGGCGTCTTTAATTTACGTCAATTTTCACAGAAAACTTGCAGTTAAAGCACGTCCTTAAAATGCACTCGATAAGCAGAGCGAGACAGAGAATTCTAAAATATAAAGGAAGAAAGTTATGCAAATTATTAGCTCGAGTTAAGCTTCATTTCCGCGAATGTCGCACGAAAACAGACAGAAGGAAGGAGGAGGAGGAGGAAACGGAGGTTTCGATGGCAAACGCAGATAATTTTGTCGAAAAGTTTTCTGGTGAAATGCGAAAGGATAATTGGCAGCAGTTGAGTAGGCAAATAAATTGAGCGT
Source organism: Drosophila albomicans (assembly GCF_009650485.2). Classification (NCBI taxonomy): domain Eukaryota; kingdom Metazoa; phylum Arthropoda; class Insecta; order Diptera; family Drosophilidae; genus Drosophila; species Drosophila albomicans. The sequence continues at coordinate 24,910,231 of NC_047631.2, forward strand.
TTGATAGAGCTGCAGAAAAACATTTCATTCAACTGCTAAACTTTTTTTTATCAAATTGCATTATTCATAAATCACACAATTTGCAAGATAGTATTTAATTTATTTAATAAAATGCAATTTGAAATTGAAACGAAAGTGAATTAAATATTCACAAGCAGTACTCAGTAAATTAATGATTCTATCAACATTTTTTATCTATTGCAATTAATTATTTTGTAATTTGTTTAACTACTGTTTAATGAAAATCTCATTAATTATATTTCACACACACAGAGAGTGAATGAGCTGCACTTTGTGGCATATTTCGATTGTGTGATTAACCGATACTTAATACCCGTTATCTATGGTAATTATTTTGCGGTCATCTGGCGTTTATAATATGCTTGGCACGCAAAATTAATGTGCGGCTTTTGTAACGCTTTATTGTGCAATAAGTTAGAGTATTTATTGTGCCCAAAAACAAGTCTTATGGGATTGAAAACCTTTCACTCCACTTAAATATTTCAACTATCATTAATGTTTATGTTGCGGTCGAGGATGTTATCAATAATTCAAGTGCTGGCAAATGAATTTTCCAAAAGCTGTTCTTATAATAGATGGCAACTCAATAAACGATAATGATAATGAGCGTCCATTAAATGCGGGTGAAACAGATGAATTCTGGGAATTGTTTATTGCTTTGGTTTTCAAGGAAATCGAATTGATTGCGTTGTAAATTGTTTCTTTTTTTTGTGCTTGTAGAGAACTAACAGCAACGTAATCGTTATCGATATTGTTGAGGGTAAGAGAGATGTAGAGAATTTTTTTTGCTTGTTGTCTGGCAATAAAAAGTCGTTGTAAAACTCATTTGCTCATCACTTGGGCACGTAGTCAAGAGTGCAAACAACATGAAAACATGGGACTATCGATGCCAAGTTGTAGGTAAACAAAATGCAGAAAACTCTTCACAAGACTGAACATATTGAAGGATGTTTTAAAGTCGAAAGTTTACGTTTGATATTTCACATTTTTAGCACAACTTTAAATGTTAGTTTGAAATTGTCAAGTCTCTTGGCTTGCAGCTAAATTGCTACTTAATCCCAAATGATCAAAATTCAATTACAATCTGATATCAAATTCCGCCACAAAGTCTTTTAAAAGCGCGACTAAACAATTCACTTTTGCTGTTTTGGCTGCAATCAACTGCAGTTGATAGTTGCCATTGCCACAAAACTTTTTCGATTATGCTCTTTGTGCTTTTGGTGTGCGGGAAACAACGAAATTAACAAGTGCAATTGTTGCAATTCTTGTCAACAAGACAGAAGCAAATACGCTTTTAGCTATTGTGCCAACAATTTTGTAAGTCTTTCAGACAGTTGTTAAATATTCTCTTTTTGCGCTAAGAAGTAGAAATTCTTTTTGCATTAAAGAGCATATATAATTATATACACATAAAATTCTACAAGCAACTATTTTTATTTCTACGAATTTCACAAGGTGTTAATGCTAAACATTAGCTGAAATTTTTGGGTATTTTTGGACCTTGACAATTATATATTCCCAGTTGATTATAGAGGACAAAACTGGCTGATTGATATTCCTTTTTTTGACTTTGCTTAATACCTCTGCGGATGATTACAGGGTATTAAAACAATGGAGGTGTCGACAACAAAGGCACGCAACTGGAAGTAAATATAAGCCTCGGCTTTATTGTATACAGAATACGGAATACGAAATACGGGAAATTTGCAAATTGCTTTTTTAGTTGTCACACGAACAACAACTCAGAAAGCGCGCGAGGACAAATAATGAAATTCAGAGCGAAATTCTATGCGACAAATCCCAAGCAGAACTTTGACAAACAGACCAGTTAACAACAACAGCAACAACAATCGCAGTAACAACGACCAGCGACAAGCGATGACGACAACAAACTACAAGTTGTAGTTGGGCAAATGGCAAGGGGAAAACTTTTGTGACACAACATGCGCAGGTTGCCAAAAATCTTTAGGTTTTATTTGGCCAGCTTTGCACTTTTTGCTTTATATGCGTTTGTGTGTTCGCAAAGTAAATTGGCGTTCTTTATGTGGGCTCTGGTCAGCTTAGAGCTCAGGTGGAATACTTAGTTCATGCATATGTATGTTATGCGTGTGTGTGTGTGTGTTTGTGTGTTGCCACTTGACCGTGTGCGAGTTAAGCTCATTATGAGGCCTGCGGCATGCGGCTTTGACGCAATCAGCGCAAATACCACAACATTGCTGCGACCTCCCTTTCCTGTGGGTTTGACCAACCACCAACCCCCCTCCCCCCACAATCCACGACAATCGACACATCAACATGTCTAGAACTCGTTGACTGCGCTTTTATGTGTCTGAAGTAACTTTATGAGAGGCGTCTCGCTTAAGTAGCGTGTGGGAGTCGCACGTTGCGTATACGTATTTTCAAAGCGACATTTTCTAAGTGCACATACTTAACACTAGGCAACAAATGTGGATAACACGCGTGTGTTGAAAATACTAACAGTACTTATGTTTATATATATTTAACTGCTATTTATAATTATATTCACAATATATGAAAAAAGGTTACCTTAAAGTTATTTGAACTTATATTCATTTACTCAAGTTAATTGGAATTAAAAAATTAAAATTTATGAATGGGAAACTCTTAAAAATATTTTAGAAAGTATCATCAATATAAGCAAAAAGTAAACTAAAGTAAACTATTATAAAAATACAAAATTTAAACTTATATTTAGTTTTACATTTAAATTTAATCTAAAAGGCTGAATTAAGAGTTCTCAAATTTACCAATTAAGTAAATATATTTCTTTAAATAAAATAAAGCAATGATAAACTACAATATTTGCAATCACATTCACTTTTGATTTACAAATTTTATAATGAATTGAAAGTTCTTAAAACAAATTTTTAAAACTTTAACAAATTAAGACAAAAATTATTCTTGGAGTAAAATTAGAGTGGAGACTTATTGAAATAAGCATACTAATATATTTTATTGTTATTAAAGACAAGATATTTCCTATCTGAGCTGAATATCTATACTTTTGAAACTAAGCTTAAAGTTTGATTTAAAAAAAAATTTTATTTATTAGTAATTTTTTTTTTATGATTGCTTGATTGATGTTTGTCTGCACTCAATGGTGTATTTTTAGAATTTGTACAATATATTGATTTAATATATTTTAAAATAAATACCAAACTGATTTGCTTTTATTAGTGAGTATCTCAGAGTCGAGCTCACTTGTCTGCCGCTTTTTTACTTATTTTCTATCAATCTTAAAACTTAATTTTTAATATATTTATTAAGCATTTTTCTTTCTATCAAACTTTTAAGTTAGTCTCAGAAATATTCGCTTGCAGCTCAGTGTTTTAAACGAGAAACGCCAACATCTTGCGCTTAAAGTAAGCAAAATTGTCTTTGGCATTTTTATGTTTATGACATTTCATACGCTTATTGATTTTGAAGCGCATCCAATGACAAGGACAAAAACAAGGAAAAAAAGGGAACATTCCTTGTCGAATGGTCCTCATCATTGGGGGCGGCCCATTGGTATTTTTATAGCCCGGTCGCTTTCTCAAATCCAATCACAATTTCTATGTGCGCATAAAAATAATTTAAAGCACTTGAAGCAGAACGAGCCGAAAGTAAAAGCTAAACGAAATTGTTTTGGCTTAGCTTTAGACAATAACAAAGGCATTGAGGCAAAAGCAAATAAAGAACTAATCCTTTTTCACACAACTGTACTGTATGTATGTGTGTGTGTGAGTATGTGTGTATATGTGTGCGTGCGAATGTTTGGTCTTAAAGTGAAAAATGTTGTAATTATGGTGACCACTTCAAGGCCCATAAAGTGTGTTGTGTGCGCTCTGTGGGACTTCGACTACATTTGCATATGACAAATTTTTCAATTAAGTTTTTATTTTGTTGGTTGGTTTTTCTGGTGCAGCACATTGGCCGGCAAGTGGCCATAAAACAAATCCCATGTTGAGTGGGGGTGGTGGCAATTATTGTTGCAAGGACAATGCAGCAAACTGATGCCGACAAATGGGCGAACAAAACAGATCCAGTTACAGCCCACACACACACACACACACAGACAGCTACTGTGATGCACATAAAAACTTTATGACAATGCCTGACGCAGATGCTTCGGAAATGTGTGTAAATAAAATATTTAATGAAAACTGAAACTTGTTATGGATATTGACATCAAATAAACATTACTTACGAGTAATATACAAATACAAATAATTTACTTTAAATCATAGTCTAAAGCGCATCTGTAAGTCGACTAATGTTTGTGGATTTATGTTGTTGCCCCAAAAGCCTGTCTGATAAATGGCAATTGTGTAGATATCTTTTGTTTATGCAGGATATAAATACACGAAAGTCCACTCGATGTGAAACCGAGTGCAGAATTTGGTTATTTTTGTTGCATTGTTCAGTTTACTGTGGCAACACTTCCGCTTTGGCTTCCACAAAGCGCAAATAGATAAAGACAATGGGATGAGAAGTAGGGAACGAAAACGAGGAAGAAATAAACAATGAACTGTGACAATCTGTGCTCATAAATCTAAATTGAAATGGTTCACATTTGCGTTGTGCATGTGAAGCGAACGTGCCTCAAATATGTATGTGTTTCTCCTTGGGTCATTGTTTTTGGGATCTCTCTACGTTTCTCTGCTTCTGTCTATCTGCCTGTCAATGATAATGAGCCTGATGATGCGACTGAGTGGCCCTGATTCTGACAGCGGAACATCCAGCGTCATGACCATTAGTCAGGCTTCGATGGCCATAAAGGGATTTTGTGCAAAAAAAAAAAAAACAAAAAGTTTTAAGCAAGCTGAAAAAGGATTACAGCCAAATGGATTGCAAATGTCTGATATCGATTTCTTCTTATGATGATTTTTTTTCGCTTTTTAAATTATTAATCAAGCAATTTTTGAGCTACTTTTAAACACCCACGCTTTGATTGTATATATTTTAATATTCCAATCACATGTTGATTTCAGATTAGATTGCTGCTGCTTTCGTCGTTTCGCACAGCTCGCACTTAAATTTCTGGCTAACTAATGAACTTCTTAAATACGTGACTCTCAACTTTCATAACTTGTTTCAGTCGAGAAAAACTTTTCACTAACTTTTCGTGAGAGAAAGCATCATAAGTTAGCTAGCGACTTTACTTAGCAACAGCCACAAATTTTGCAGTTCACCTAGCTAGTTGCAGGCACCTTCCCCACAGAGTTGAGGCACAATTTGCTTACCGCAGTGCTCAACTGCGACCTGCAATAGTGCAACATCGACAAAGGCAACACAGCCGCAAAAAAAAAAAGACTCTCAGTTTGGGATTGCAATGCGCAGCTGTTCGGCATTCATGAAATATGAAATATTCAGTGAGACTCGCATAATAAGCGAAACCAAGCGAACAGTCACGATTCACGCACTGCCATTCAACTTGATTTTAAATGCAACCACAAACCATTTTCCCGCTGACTTTTTAAAAAGCGAATTCCTCACTTTCCAAAGGTAAAAACAGCAATGCGAAATTGAACAGTGTCCACGAATATTGTGGGCCAAGTGCTGCAGGTATTAATAACGTTTACCGTCGCCCTTGAGAAACCATTTAATTGGATAATTTGTGGCACACTAAATGACGGCAATTTGTTGCAGGTTGCAAACGCACTTACCCACATACAAATTATTGTTGTGGATACATATGTGTGAGTGTGTGTGCGTCCACATCAAGCTGTGAGGCAAATTGCCGCCAGCAAAACTATGATTGATGTTAATACCTTGATTGTTTGCAATTAGTGTGTGCCTCCATTCGAACGCTGAAAAGTCGGCAACATTATTCCAAGTGCGATCTAATTGTGCATTCAATATTTTATGTGTGTGAGTGCGAGTTAATTGTTAACAATACAAATGCCACTTGACTCGCCTTTGAAATTGTTTGAAATTGATTTTTAATTATATGACTAGAGGTAGTATTGTAAAAATTAAAAGCTTGTGAATATTTAACTTTAATATCTATTTGTCTTTTAATTTAGATTATTTTCAAGGTTACTTAAATATACAACAAAAGTTGAGTTTGATTAAGGAGCTATGGAATACAATTTCTATTGTTATTAATAGGATATGCTATTTTTTGGTATATATTTGGTATATTTGCATACATGTACCACGAAATTGAGGTTGATTAAAAGTGCTATAGAAAATATTTTTGAGGTATATTTGGTATATTTCCTAAAAAGTCTTATAGAAAATAATTTCTATAGACATTAAAGAGGTTTGGTATATAAAAAGTACCTTCAAACACATTTATGGAAATAGTATACGAAATATACACCAAATTATACTAGAACTCATTAATGTCTATAGAAATTATTTTCTATAAGACTTTTTTGGAAATATACCAAATAGACCTCAAAAATACCGTCAACCGTATCAATATCTATAAAAAATATTTTCTTTAGCATTCATTATCTATCACAATTTTGTTGTGCATTTATTAAATTATTTAATTTATTGAAATTTTAAGTCAACTCAACTCTTATTCTACATTGATGGAAATATACCAACATATACTCCAATAATAACTATAGAAATTTTTTTGAATAGCTCCTTAATCCCTCTCAACTGTTCTTGCAAATTTAATTGAAGTTGTAAATAATAAGCGCAAAATTTATTCCACTTTTAAACGAGTTTCTGCTGTGTCCCAACTTTAACTTTTGATCAAAAACAAAACTTTACTATATTCGTATATTATTTCCCAATCAGAAATTGCCATAGTTTGAATTAGTTTTAAAGTGAATTTTGCTAAAAATATTCCCGAAATTGTTAGCGTGCCAAGGAAGTTTCGTTTGCTGCAATTTAGCGTTGCCAAAGTCCAAAACAGTCGCAAATTAAAATAATTATAATAACAACAACAACAGCGACAACAACAAAAGGAAGTAAACGGGCTGTCATTTGATTTTTGGCCAGGCCAAGGACAACAGCACAAAGGAAGCTTACAAAACGTGTTGGCCAAACGGAAATAATTAGTCCACGTTATTTTTTTCGTTTTTTGTGTTCAACCTAAACTTAAACAAGATTATTATGATTATTACAGCAATTATTTACTTCTTACGTTTTGTGCCTAGCTTAGGATACATAATAATAACTGTAAAGCTAATTGGACTATTCCAAAAAAAGGAAATGTAATTTTGCTTAAAATTAGACGTGTACTAAGTTGAACTCTGCGTCTTAAAGATAAGGAGCGAAGCTTTTACACTCTTGGCCTGCATTTAAAAAGGGCACACATAAATTTTCCATGTTATTTATAGCCTTCAACTTGTTTTTCACACACTTGGCAAAGAAAATTGCAATTATCATAATTAAAAGCAGGCGAAAGCGAAAGATGCATTGCATTCCCAGCTCCGCAAAGTAGGCAACACTAATTGCCGGTCTTCTCATGTGCAGACAATAACGAAGAGTTTCCGCTTCCGCTCTCTTTGCGGCCATTTGACAGCTCAATTTCGAGAATGCTTGCATCGTAGATAGCCTTCAAAACATTTGAAACTATATTTTAAACTGTATTTACAAATAAACACCCATCTCAATCTTCTTTTTCATGCAGGGTAGGAAATGTGTTGAGTTTGTCGCCTGGCAGCGGCCACAGAATGCAATTATATCAAATGAATGGCAACTATTTTGAATTTTCAATTTATTATGCAATGAGCACTCGTGTGCGCAAAATACTCATTTACATTTAAACTGCATGATAATAAGCCAAATAATTTGCATTGCACTCAATTGCAAATAACATTAACTGCCGCCCGAAAAATGAGAATTTAATTTCGAGTGTTCTTTAAACGCAGTTTCAAGCATAGCCCAATTAGCCGATTTTGGGAGGGTTTATTTTGGCCAGCGAGTTGGCCAAGTTCCCCGACTCCTGGCGCACACACAAACACAATTTGTTGGCAACAAAAATATTTACCATCCGCAGAGTTATCCTTGCCGAAGTCGTAAACGTAGTTGCGTTACGTTAATTGTCCTTCATTGTGTGCGTGTGTGTGCGTGTGTGGCAAAAGGACGAGAGAACTTGATCACGATTTCAGTGAGATAATCAAATCGATATTGTTGTTTTTGGCCTCACACTAATTGAGTAAATTACGGGTATGTGCGGCTTGCTAAACATCTAATTAAATGTGAAATTAATAGCACGACCGTAAAGTAATTAAATAAGAGATAGACAAGCAAAACTTGTAGACACTTGATGGACTTTTATTTAGTCAGAGTAATGGCTAAGCTTAAAGCTTTGCAAGAAGTGAGAAATTCGTTTGAAGAAGGATTTGCAATGAAGTATAAATAATAATAATACGAACATAATCTGTCTATTGCTTTTTATGAATAATCCTTCTTAAAATTCTAAGAAATAAATGCACAGAAAAAATTCCTACTGAAATATAAGCAAACAGTATTATAAATTTTGATTTCCATTTGTTTGCCTTGCGTAAAAGAGATAAGATTTGATTTCAATTATTGTCCATGGACTCCATAAAGCCTATTAAAGGATTAACTACAAATGTCCAACGAGGCGAACAACGTTTGTCCTCGTCGTTCAGCTTTCATTCTCGCTCTTTGAATTTAAAATATGTCAAGGGAAACAAACTCAACTGCGAAATGTAGTTAAACTTGAACAGACGCCATACTAAATGTGGCAAACGACACACAATTTAATGGTAATGACAGGCATCTAATTTATTTAGCTGTGGCTGCTGTTTTGTGGTTGCTAAAGTCAAATTGATTAATTCATTTGAAATTAATTATGATGCGTCAGCCGCAGACAAAACAAACAAAAAGCTGTAATTAGCACAACTTATGTGTATTTCTAATTGTATGGTTTTTATTTGTAATAGCATAAAAACACATATTGATTAATTGAAAAAAGCAGTTGAATTTGAGCCTTCGACAAGCGATAGCAATTGATAGTCGATTGTAGAGGAAGCTCTCAAAAATTACTATCATAATATTTATTTGCTACCAATCAATGAAAGAGTAAAGCATTCATCTCTGCCTTTCAACAACTAAATGCCATTTTAAAGTCTTTATTCATTTAACTACAGAGTTGAGTTGTTCTCTTCTATACGCAAGTGATGCTTCAATCAATTACTGCTGTTCATTGTGCGTAAAAGGTTCGAGTAGGTTGCAGTTTAAGCTGACATATTGCATGCCCAATAGATTACGTATACGTACCGCTGCACACAGGTGAAAGGGAAAACTTCATGAGTATAAGTGTCAATTAATAAACTGTGTGTTGAGTTGAATTTTGCAATAATCAGCAGGCAAACTTGGCCAGTCAGCTGGAAGTCTCTCAACCTCCACACTAATTAACAAAATATCTACACACATAGTGAATTGGCAATGTGTCTTATGTAGTTATCAGAGCAGAATAACTGGGATAGCTACATAGTGTAGATCTGCCAATAAATATGCCAGTCAAGCGTAGCTAACATGTGGAGTTGTTACATGTTTTCATACACAGAACAAAAACGGATGCAGCTTAAATGAAATCACTTCAAATTCGAGATTCAATTTGCTGCATTATTGTGTTGTTGCCTTATAAGAAGTTTCCGTTTTCAATTTGCTTTAATACGAAGCTTCATTGATTTTCTATTGTCAGTTGGCTAAAGCAAGTCGTCGGATACATGTGGCTTCGGTTTGGATAAGTACAATGCTCAAGGCATCTGCCAAAAATCAGAGCCAATGCTCGATATAGAAAATTGAAGCTGTGCAATTGAATTGCTTGTTCGCTTTAAGAGTGAAATAAAATATATAAAGAAAAGACATTCAATTACTAAAACTCAAATAATAATAGTAATACATTTAAGTTGAATTAAAGTCAACCGCATTTTGTGTTCTCTGCGGTTTGTCGCTAAAGCCAAACCAATCTGTTGAATTGCAAATCCCCTGAATATAGCATACTATATATAGTATATTCTATGTATGTGCGCAGTTTTATTGAAGTCACTCGAGCGTAAATTGATTTGTGTGTTTTCACAACAAACTGACATGCCGCATACACACGAGTATATCGCATTCAAAGGATTGTCGGCGTATGTTGTTTGTTGTTTTAGTGCGCATATTGAACAATAGTTTATAGTCTTTTTTTCCTTTACTTTCTTTTTTTTTTTGAATATGCTTTCAACATTTCCATCTCTCTACTTAGGGACTTTCTCACCGAGTGCTTGTTTCCATCACCGACGCGTCCGTATGAGTTGCCGTGGGAACAGAAAACGATTTGGGCTATCGTATTTGGACTGATGATGTTTGTGGCGATTGCGGGCAATGGAATTGTGCTCTGGATTGTTACAGGTAAGCTCTACGCACCCAACAAAATGAATGTTAGCTAGCCAGCTGGCTAGCACCGGCTTTAAATTGCTCCAATTCGAACAGTTAATGGTGCATTAAACTGGATTTACGAGTTGAGAGAGAGAGTTGAAATCGCGTATACGCAGTGGTGTGCGACGGGCAGCATCGATTTGCTGGCGTTCGCTTGTCAAGGACGAGATGAGGCACACAAGTGAACTAATATCCGGTGCTTTTGTCTTTGCTGTCACGTTTCACGTTTTGACCAATTGCTTGTTTCTTCTCGCTTCTCGTTTCTTGGCGCTGTTCGTTTTTTCACCCGCAGGACATCGCAGCATGCGCACGGTCACAAATTATTTCCTGCTCAACCTAAGCATCGCTGACCTGCTCATGTCCTCACTGAACTGTGTCTTCAACTTTATATTCATGGTGAATTCGGATTGGCCATTCGGCTCGATTTATTGCACCATCAATAATTTCGTTGCCAATGTTACGGTCTCCACATCGGTCTTCACCTTGGTCGCCATCTCCTTCGACAGGTAAATAGAATGTCTCATTGCCCATTAGCTTGATCCAATGGGACTTATTCAAACGCCTCATGTTAATCCTTATCCTTGTGCTTGTTTCCCTTTTGCAGATATATCGCCATTGTGCATCCGTTAAAGCGTCGTACGTCACGGCGAAAAGTGCGATTCATTCTGGTGTTGATCTGGGCCCTGAGCTGTGTTCTCTCAGCACCCTGTTTGCTCTACTCCAGCATCATGACAAAGCAGTAAGTGAAGTGCCTGAATAATGTATATGTATAGTATAAGTATAACCGACGAGCCATCTTTTTGGTCTGCTTTGGCTTCTTCCACCAAGCAGAAGGCAGCCGCATATTTTGTTTATTTTCAACGTGTTCCAGCTGCCAGCCAAAGTAATAAACATAAAGAACTTTGTAAGCCGAGCCACAAGATACGCTCGTGTTTGCCACACGAGATAGCACTCTTGGTCCTTGACTGTTGGCTCTTGCCACTTGCTACTTGCTACTTGCTGCTTGCCACCTGCAGTGCAGTCGCCCCTGCTGTGCTAACGGAAAACACACTCTGTCTGTATCTATATCGATTCAACTCTGGACCCAGTCAACAACAAGATATGCTGCCACACGAACAGCCATTAGTTTCCCTACTTTCGCTTTGAAGGCGTCGATCTAAGCACCTAAATCTGAGAGTCGCTTCACTTTCATTTGAATTTTACGCAAATTGGCATGCTTGAATGAGCCAAATGGCGCATTCACTTAATAGAATTCAAGCATTTTTTATTTAGCCTCGTCGCCAGGCACAAAACACTCTTCACATGAAACGTTGCCAAGGGTAATAGACTATGTTAGCAGGCAGCACAACTTGAACTCGGACTGGGGACTTAATACACAGCCAATATCAAAATATACTATATATAGTATGTACACTTCACAACTCAGGTGCTGTGTGTGGTTGTAAAGCTGTTAAAACTTTAACGTTCAAGTTTAAATATACTTGTTGACTTTTTAGATAGTCACAGCTACAGCACATACACGAAAACTTGCTAATGAAGTTTTAACTATAACAAATTTGTTTGTGTTTAGACATTTTAAACTACAATTGAAGTTTGTACAAAGGCCAAACATAGTTTTTGTTTCTTTGTCTTTTTATCACGAGCAATTAATTAGTTAGCAACTCAATTTGTACTATGATTAAAAATTTGGTTTTCTTAAAATTGTATTGCTTAAAAATAACAATATTTTAGTTGCCAAGATTGAACTACAGATTTTTATATTCATATTTATTTATATAGCTAGCTTGCTTTAAAATTTCCATATCAAACTCTTTAAGCTACTTTAAAACATTTGCATTCAAAGTTGTTATGTGAATTGCTCTCAAAGTTATTTCTATTCTCTGCACAATTTTCCAGAAGTTTGACCAATTTCTGTTGGTCACACGACATCGAAATTGTGCGCTCGTTTAGCAAGAAAACCCTTGAAGTCAATAGAGCTGTCAATGCTGGATGGCTATGACAGGTAACCACAGCAATTTCAATGAGTTGAAGCAGTTATTACCTCTCTGCCCATTACATGTACTACATTCTTAATGGCCACCCACAACAAATTGTCGACTAATGTGACGTTGCTTTTAAGTACTTCAGCTACGACGCATAAAATTTTGTGATAATTTTGAAAATTAGGTTTTCAATTTGCCATCAAACAGGCATAAATAAATTTCACATTAAAAGCGTGTAAAGCGGAAAAAAGAGGCGAAGCAACCTTGTCCTGCACAACTTTTGGCTTTCTTGTTTAACTTTTTGCATACTTTAACAACCCCTTTTTGGGTTTAGGCACTCGGCTCGGTAATTAAATGATGCTAAAAGTGTTAGGAGCTGGGGTTCCAGCCAAGGCCATTAACACCTTTTCCGCAAAAACTTTTGTTTACCATAATAGCCAACGCAATTAACGACAGTCGGCGCATTAATGGACAGTGAATAATGATTTACAATAATTATACTTACAGCTACTACAATGGCAAATCGCGAACAGTTTGCTTTATGATGTGGCCTGATGGACGTTATCCCACTTCGATGACGGATTATGTGTAAGTCTTCGCATTGATTTTGTCAGTCAATTCAACTGGCTAACATTGTGTTTGTGTTTGCCAACAGCTATAATCTAACCATATTGATATTGACCTACGGCATACCGATGATTATAATGCTCATTTGCTATACGCTAATGGGTCGCGTATTGTGGGGCAGTCGGTCAATTGGTGAGAACACGGATCGTCAAATGGAATCGATGAAATCGAAACGCAAAGTTGTTCGCATGTTCATTGCGATAGTCTCCATATTTGCCATTTGTTGGCTGCCCTATCATCTGTTCTTCATCTATGCCTATCACAACAATCAGGTGGCGTCCACAAAGTACGTGCAGCACATGTATCTCGGGTTTTACTGGCTGGCCATGTCCAATGCAATGGTCAATCCGATTATCTATTACTGGATGAACAAAAGGTAAGGAGACAAAAAATCTTGGCAAAGAAAAACAAGTAAGAGAGTTACTGTGGAGTGAGCTCGACTAACAGATACTGGGTATATTCGTTAAAATAAAATATCAAATTAATATACCGAAAAAATACATAAATATACCGAAATGTATATTTGGTATATTGATAATATACCAGTAAGATACCATTTGAAATATACTAAATTGATAATGTGAAATAATAAAATATACCGAAAGTTTTTTTTGGACGGAAATCTGGTATATTTTGTACTTTATGGTATATTTTCATACTGTATTTAATACTGTATATTTTTATACCATATTCAGCAAATGCTAAGATTTTTAAAATCTGGTAAATTCTGTACTTTGTGGTATATTTTGATACTGTACTTAATCTGGTATATTTTTATACAATATTCCGTTGATAACCTGCTAAGATTTTTATTCTATCGCAACCAAAGTTTTACCAATTATAAATACTGTAGATGTTATTATTATTCTTCCGTTGGCACAAAGATATAATTCCCTTCTACTCTATTGGTAGCGGGTATGAAAAGGGACTGGCAAAACAGAAATTGGGAAAGTTGTCAAGAATGCTTGACACTACTACTCGGAAGATATTGTCTCGTAGAACAAAAGAGAACAAAACATTAATTATCTCTCTCAATACAGTAACTGTGCAATGTACTACAAGCAAATCCTTGTCTTTAACAGATTTCGCATGTATTTCCAACGCATTATTTGCTGCTGTTGCCTGGGCCTTACACGCTATCGTTTCGATTCGCCCAAGAGTCGAACAGCCAACAAGAATAGTTCAAATCGACACACAAGAGGTGAGTATCATGTTAAGCTAACTCCTTTCAATTGTTGACATTATGTTGTGGGCATGTATATTTGAATGCCTGTTAAATTGTGCAGCGGAAACCAAGAGCCAAAACCAGTGGAAACGCAGCACAATGGAAACACAAATCCAACAGGCACCCACAACATCATCAAGAGAGAGGCCACCAGCGTTGCAAGGGCTCAACCACATGGCCGTTGAGTGCATCATGGAGCGACCAACCGATGACAATAGCTCGCCCCTTTGCCTGTCCATTCAAAATAGTGCGGGTGAGCGGCAGCGCGTGAAAATCAAATACATCTCTTGCGATGAGGACAATAATCCCATCGAGCACGAGCAGAGTCACGGTCACGGTCACGCCCACAAGCACAATCACGGTCACGGTATTGGTAACAATGTGACGGCAATACAACAACTGTGATGGGAGGATGGCTTTTAAATTGCTCAGCGGTTTCGTTTCAAATGGGGAGCCAATCGAAAGCCAAAGGAATTTTCTTGTAAATACGAATAATCGAATTTGTGGTTGTCAGCAGCAAGTAAAAAAATAAAAAAAAAATAAAAAACACACACACAGACAAAACAAAAACAAAAGTGAAAACGAAATACAATACAATATGCGAAATATTCGTAATAAGAAAATATCTAGAAAGTAATTGTGGTATTCACGGCATTTGCTTAAACAGATTGGCTGAGAAATATTTGAAATATAATCCAACATTCTCTGGCCGACTGGCACAATTTATTGACCCTGAGGATTGAAAAGAAAAAGAAGAGCTTATGTCGCTTGCCAAATCTGTTTGCAAGAATTTGCATATAAAGTACTGCAATTTTTTGCTCCAAATAATTAGCTACTAACTACTTAATGTTCTTAACAGTTGATCAAGTTTATTTCGTGCCGTGAAGTTCGGCAAAAGTTCTTATTGTACAAATAGCAAATATACAAATTGTATTGATATCATCGTCGAGCTGTAAGTTTTAACTGTTGTGTAAAATAGTTCTAAGTAAAAATATTCTTACGAGTATTTGTATTTATTGTATAATGCTCTACTTTATAGTCTAATTGCAAACCCGATTTGTTTCTATTCAATTACTGTCAATATTCAATAGGTAATTCAATAATTGTATAAATCAGAATTTAAGCTAAAATACTCGTAATTATTATTATGATTTATTTAACACAATAATATTACAAAAATAATTGTATAAAGAAATGCGAAAATCGTTGACTATTATATTTTTGTTTTTATTATAATTATTGTTGTTGACAGGGAAAAAGAACAAATTGTGCAATGAGTTGCGAAAATTCAACAATTTGGCTGATAAATATGATGTGTTAATTTTATTGTTCTTGTGCATATTTCTGTAAAATGAAAGTGACATTTGACATTTTAAATTACGCAAAACACATACGTTACATGTGTATGTATCTTGTGTATATTGTAAATAAATTGTAAAAAACTTTATGCAATTTTAAACCGATGTTTAATTGGACACAATATTAACATTTCAAATGCTTTCAATGATGTTTACATTTTCGGGTAATTTTTGGGTAAGTAATCATCGAATAATCTAGGAAAAATAAATTTGGTAAACAGCGCCGCTTTTGAATATTTATTTTCATTGAAATTAGTTCTTTGATATCTCCCTTTGGGGATAACATAAATTGAATTTGTAATGTATTTTGTTTTAATTCTTTGCCCCAACGTTAATACGCATCGATAATAACGCAAAACCTTTATACGCTTGCCAAAATATTAATGCTCGATTAACTAGATAAATAGCCAGCAGCTAGATACACTTAATATAATTGTTGAATAATTTTTGGTTGGTAGGCATAGAATACTATGGTGGTGAATATATTGAAAATTAATGAAAATTTAATTTGAAATACAAGAAAAATCAACTCGAGGCTATGCACGAGTTTGCCCGAGTAAATTAAAATGCGTTGGAGCATTCGATGAATGCAAATGAGTTCGTTTGGCCAAAGAGTCAAAGTGAATACCTTGAGCTTTTTGAGTGCACTCGGACGTGGACATGAAATCAGCATTAAGAGATTTTCAATACACAAAAAGCACATACAAAAGATTGAGAGCTGAAAAACTTGCATATTTAAGGTTCAATAAAAAAGGTCACAACAAATTCAGTGAAGAAAAAAACGTTAGTAAATTACTTAAGATTTCTCAAAGATTTGCAGCTAAACGAAAAGGTTTCCCTTAGCGATGAAAAGCTTCAATGGCACAAAGTTTTCTGTGTCTCGACAATTTCCATATAAAATCTTAGTCAAGGGCAATAATTTGCCGGCTCCTTTGATAAGCTTCATCTAAACAATATTGAATTTATTTACATTTGCAAATTTATGAAGACAAACTTACAGTGTAAAATGGTTTTAAAATTTGTATTACATGATTGGCAACAAGTGAGAATTTCTGTACTGTGACTGCGGAAGTAACTGCGTTTGTTTTACTGCCAGCAATTCACATTTGAATAATCAAATTTAATCACAGTAATGATTTCAAGGTCAAAGCAATTTACACGACAGTTGAAGTTGAAGGCTCTTCCAGCATTTGCAGCATTTTGAGCCCCATCTTCGCAATATTAATGCGCACAAATTGCTTGTTGCGTTAACTTGGCGATAAACCCTATTTACTGTTTGCTCTTTGCCTTATACTGTTGTTATTTTTTTCTGCCGTTTTTCTGCGTAGCCTACAACACATTTAGCGTAATAGGATTTTATGGGTATTCACACAGAGCGCAATGGGGGCAATGAGAGCAAAGCATAAGCATATCGGGAATGTCGGTTGTTTCTTCCCTCCTCCTCCTCCTCCCCCGTCCCTTTACAATTGAAATGCCATTTAGTTGAAATGGAATGAAAGCATAAAATAACAATTTGCATAATAAGATGATATTCGTTTAGCGGTTTCTATTGCGCTGTCAACTCGCATAGAGTTCTTTAACTTCGGGTCATTGCCATGACAGCAAAAGCCTTCAAAATACCGTTTGAAAGACGCATCCCTTATGTGCTGTATCTTGGCCTGGCCTGGTCGGGCTATCATCCATATGATATCTTGGTCCTTGTCACGCGTTGCCATAAGCAACAGACGTTGCTTGTTGAATGCCATAACTCGAAGTTGTATTCCACGAATGATGATGGTGTTTGCCCCACAGTCAACGTGCGAACCGCATTAAATGGCAATCAATTCCCCAATGACATGCTAAACATACTACATATGCTACATTATGTATTTGTCTCTGTGGCTTCGTAGAATTGTGCTACTATTGCACAAAGAGCTTTCAATTCATTTACCGCTCAACACTCTCTAACTAATTGGCAAGTTTAGTAATCCGGTATCGTTGCACGAATTAAAGCCTTGTTCGATTCATTCACGACTTACCATTTGGAATCTAAGAAATGACAACTATTAATAAAGATATTCGCTTAATGAAAACAGTGCCTTTACTTAGTGTGGGATTTAAAGCTTAAACCAAAGTAAATGTTCCAAAAATAAACTGCTTTTAAGATTATTTATAATGCATATTCAATTGAACTGAGTGATTAAGATATTAATTATTCAATTTACTGATGAGCACACTTATAAATAAATTCCAATGATGGCTCCACAATTATATACAGCTGTAAACATTAAAATAGCAGTGCTTACTGCCTACTCATTTAGAATTGAAAAATACTTTTATAACAGCTTAATGTATTTATTTCGAAATAAGAAAGTTAGTTTCAAAGATAGAGTTACGATTTTTGGTGAATGCATAAGCATTTCTGCTATCGGTTAAAAATTTTAGAAGTTAATTCAAGCATATCATATAGCACTCTATGATATATTTTGCATGCAGTAGTATATTTATACAAATATATCATTTGTATAAAATATTATTTAAGGTAAATGATATATTTTAATTTTTCATTTGGCATATTTAAATATTTTTTCGAAATATTTTACAGCTTCCTAACTTGTTCGCAATCAAAGCAACATGCTAAATAAGTAAATCATTAATACGTAATGCAATTACAAAAGTATGCAACGAAAATCCGAATTTCCATTTTTAATTTCATTAGCACATATGTAAATAGTTGATTAGAATTAGAGATGTCCTGCGGAGTCCATCTAATGGCATTGCATTGCATTCCAAGTTAATTTTCCAGCTGAATTTCCATGCCTCGTATAATTGGCGTCAATTTGACAGCAGCATATCTTGACTGGGGGGCCAGCAGAGTTTGATTTAGGTCCATCGTAGTAGGTAATAAAATATACAAATGTAATTCTATAAATATTCAACCGAAATTACTCTCCTTTTTGTGTGTATGGTTGCAAATGTCATGTCACTGTCAAACCCACAAGTTTAGCCCCGAAATATGCATGATATTCGTCTGAAATTACCATCTACAATTCACATGCGTAGCACAGCATTTGATTGCTGATATTTTTTGGCAACTTCTCGTATTTACAGACTATACAGGAAATCAAAAAAAAATAACCACATCGAGATAGAGAGATATATAAAGAGTAGAGCTGAGTGCACATGAACTGCTTTGACAGGACAAAACAGAAGCGAAGAGAAGAGAAGAGCGGGTAATTGCGATGTCCACTAAATCCAAATTGGAATACGCATATGCCAAGCGAATTGATAGGCAGGCATTGAACAATGATACGAATAAATTTGCAGATATATTATCGCATTCAAATGTTTGTGAGACGTATTCAAATGTGGGAACTGAACAAGCTCGAATTTGGATTTATTTAAATGCAATTTAAATGCAATTGCATTTCATATTTTTCTATGAAATTTTGTATTTTTAATTATTGTTATTTATTCCACCTAACGAAGTAGACTTTTCGACATTATTCATATTTCTCACTTATTTCACTTCACAAAAAAAAAAGAAAAAACTACATAAAACATTCCAGGATTTTTCCAACCCACAAACATATTTCGCTAAACAAAAACAAAAACAAATTTATTTATTTTTAAAATGATTGGAGTTCTTGTAAACAAAACATCTTTTGGCATACTAGCTGGCTTGGCCAGTGCCGCATTCGTTGGTTATTGTGTCTATTTTGATAAGCAGCGTCGCGGGCATCCGGATTACAAGAAGAATATTTATGAGCGACGTCGCCGCCATCGCAAATCAAGTGGCTCAAGTGGCATACCAGACTTAACGGACGCCAAATCCATCGAGAGCTATTTCATGCAGGAGATACAAAAAAGTGAAATGCTAATTACCGACGGCAATTACGAACGTGCCGCTGAACATTTGATGAATGCAATTGTTGTTTGCAGCAAACCGGGCAAGCTGCTCAGTGTGCTGCAAAACACATTGCCCGAGGAGGTGTTCACATTGCTGGTGTACAAATTGAATGCGTATAATATGAATGCACAGCGGTCGCAAAGTATGAACGAAGGCATTGTGCCTTCTCTTGTTGTGGATGACGGTAGTGTGGAGTAATTTGAAAAGATCCAATCTCATAAACCAATATAAAGCAATACACAGACACTGTTCAATTATAGGCGAATTACAATTTTTTGCAAGATTGAAGTTATACGTACATATATTAGGAATGCAGACGATGTAGATTCAATTTATTCATGTGTTTTCATTTGGGTGGGAAACTGCTTATTTAACTTATGTATTAAGTTTCAGTCAAAATTTGTACCATACTTTTCTACGCACAGAGCTCATAGCTTGTACAGAACATAGAAATACACAAGCAATTTAAAATTTATTGAAAGATTAAAGTTGTACATATTAAGAATTCAGATAATAATTA
Source organism: Drosophila albomicans (assembly GCF_009650485.2). NCBI lineage: Eukaryota > Metazoa > Arthropoda > Insecta > Diptera > Drosophilidae > Drosophila > Drosophila albomicans. The sequence continues at coordinate 24,930,215 of NC_047631.2, forward strand.
AATTTATTCCTATGTTTTCATTAATGAAGCTATCTTTATAAATTTCAAGCAAATTTTGTAGCATACTTTTCAAGGCACATAACAAAAACTTGACTCTGTGTATGTGTGTGTTGATCTCACAGCAAATTCGCTACAGAGCACAAAAACAGAATGTAAAAAGTTTTGCGCGATAATTGCTGTTGTTACGTTTGCTGTAGCTGTGTGAATGATAAACGAGAAGAATATCGTATCAATGTCCTTGTTGTAGCATTTGAACTTCTTGCCCCATCACATACTTTTGCATTTCTTTTGCCAACAAGTATCAGCAAACTTTGAAATTAACGACATTAATTACAATGTCGGACATTCTGTACGTTTCACTCGCAACTTGAAGTTGAAGCATTTTGCAATTATTTTTCCGGAATTAGCATATTTTATGCCAGCTTTATGTGCTCTACACAAATAACTCTTGAAATTTGTCTGTATTAAATTTATGAACCAGCAGTGTTCAGATTTTAGTTAAGTTAAAATCAATTGCCTTACTAGCACAGCTTGGTATGCAGCTGTTTTGACTGTATTTCCACTTGGCAGCATTAGCCTCGATTGTTTAGCGATTTTCGCACACATTTCAATTCCTAGTGTTTTGGGTTACAAGGCACATTTTGCATTGTCTGCAGCCGGCCTATCATTGGCCTTGTTTCTGTTTTCGATTTACTCGGGTTGACTGCTCATACGTGCAAAATGTGTGTGTCTATGTGTGTGTGTGTTGTCCTGGCCATTTACCAAGAGCTGCATAAATAGTATGTCTTACACTGAGCCAGGCAAATAAACTGCTCACTGGGGAGCTGGGAGCTGGGGGTGTTCGACCATATCGAGTCGGTTTCTTCCCATTGTTTGTGTGCATAAATTGGCACCCGCATTTGGACATTTGTCATTGCCATCGCCTAGCAAGTGTGTAAGTGTGTGAGTGTGTGTGTCTTTGTGACCTTTAACACGACCTACAAACATTCTCCTAACCACAATTTAAAGTGTTTTTTATGAAAAGCCTCGTCTGTCGGCCATTGGCATTGGCTTGCTATTTGAGCCTGTCATGTTGACCATTAAAGAAACATGCGGCCAGTGTATTAACCCCAAGTTCCAAGCTGCCAAGCTGCCAAGCTGACACGTCCTCGTCGGTATCTTGCTTGACGAGGGGTCGGTCCACTTGACTGCGAATGCAGTGGAAAGGTCGTTAATCTGTTTAAAAGTTGCGGTTAAGCATTGTTGGCATGCCTGACCCGCAGATTTCAAATGCAAATTTTCTTTGATTTCTTCGAGAGATTTTTCTTATCCAGTTATTTTGGCAACGTTCAAGGTTCAAGGATTTTTTCCAAGAAATTTCACACTTTTTTTTGGCACGACTTTTGCGCGAAGGTCTATTGAATTGAAAATATATCGCCAACTTGTCTGCAAAACTTCATTTACAGCAAAATGCACGTGCATGTAATTATATAATGCGCCCTTTGTTTCGCCTTCCATTGTCCTGCAATTACGGGACAACAAACGACATTGAGTGGGCGGCGCTGCGATGTCAGAGGCGAGGGGCGACAAGAGGGTGCAGTTTGGAAGGCGCCAGACTAATTTCCAAATTGAGCTACAGGCAGAACTCACAGCCGAAAACACACACAGTTCCATTAGAATGTTCGCAATCTGCACGACAACAAAAAGTGATCTAATTTAATGAAAAATTATTTGATATCCTTGTTGTCCTGACAGCCGTAACTTTGTCAGCAGACAACAAGACAATAGCAGCTGGTTGCTGGCACACTCATATTAAATATATACTTATATATATATATTAATTAGACATCTGACATTCTATTCCCTTTGGCCAGGCAATCTAACTTTGTTAGCCACGCTAAGGTCATTAAGAGAAATGTCCTTTTGCCATCTGAATGTGCACGAAATGATGCTGTTTGTTTGATGCGCACTTCGCATTGACTTATCGAATGAGTCTTCTCAGAAAACAAAAGCAAAATAGCTCTTTAAAAGGCCATTGTTAATACATTTAATAACGCTTCTTAATAAACCTTTCTTTTAAATAATACATCAATTTTGTTTTAAATATGCAACTTAATTAAAAACTCCAAGTATCAGCTAGAATTGATATTTTATGAATAAAATACAAATAAATAATGATTCTACCAAAAAGAGAACAACAGCTTCGTTGATAATACCACTTTTTTTCTGGGATTAATGCAAATATTTATTCAGAGCAAAAACTGTGTAAACATATTTGTAGCACTCACAGTAAATTAATTTAAAACTCTTATGTTAAAAACTTCCTCCCAAAAAAAGTGAGGAAACATATGTGTTTTAACAGGCTCAAGCCGTAACGCACATCTAGTTGAATAAACACAAAATGTAATAAACAATTACAACAGACGAGCAAAAGCAAAAACAAATTGCAAACGGAAATAAAATAAAATATAAAATAAAGTTTGCTCTTTTGGCACTTGCACTTACCCTTTCGCATTGTTGTTGTAGTTGGGCCTCCAAACCAACGAAAAGGCTGTAACAAAACTCTGCCAACATTTTACACTGCACAAGCATTTATTTCCCATTGCAAATGTGGTAGTATCTTTTCCTCTGTTTCTCTCTTTCTGCCTGTGTTTTGTGTGTGTGCCAAGTTTTATTTCATCTTTTTTTTTTGTACCAGTTTTTCGCACGTTTCACAATTTGTTCCCTCAGCTGTTTTGAATTACATTTTTATGTTTGTTCGCTCTGAAGTGAAAAGTCAGTGAAACTCCTCTACAAAATACACGTATTTTTCGTTTTGTTGTTTTTTTTTTACATGTCCGTCTACATTTTGCGTTTTTGTGTGACCCCCATGGATATGAAGTGTAATAACCTGAAAAAAGGCGTCGAGATGTTGTGCCATAAAACTGTGAGAATCGCCAGGAGCAAAAAACACTTTGGAAAAGGGTAAATCGAGAGGTTCATATTCGAAATAATGCTTTTAATACAGATATTTAATTAAATTTGCGGCCAGTTTGCTGAAGTGAAATGTTAAACGCAATATTGATCGGGTTTATTAACATTTTAACGACAGAAGTTTTTTCTACAAATTTTTTAGTCTGGTTGAACTGGAAATAACATTGAATAAAGTTATATATAATATAATATAACACCCTTGAGTATCATTAAGATTTTATACACGCCACGTCCAATTCCGCCCATGTAAATTAACAAAAATAGAATAGCAAGCATAATTGTGAAGCTAAAAGGGCGATGCATATAATAATAACTACAGTATTTAGAATTCCTGGAAAATGGATTGCGATCACATAAAAATTTTATAAGCTATTTACTTTTGTATGCAGAAAAGCTCGTATTTCAATGGAGTCTTACTTGCTTTGGCTAACAATCTGATATATTTTGCACTCAATGTAGTACCAATTCGATATACCAAAAATAGAATTTGGTATATTTTTAGAACTTTGTGGTATCGCACTGTTTTCCTTTATTCATGGTTAGCGAGTATCTCACAGTCGAGCATACTCGACTTTAGCTTTCTTACTTGTCCTTAAGCATTTTCATATTTTCGGAATGAATTTATAACCAATTTGTTGTAGCTTCAACTCGTCTTAAGACGTTACTAAAATCATTTCAATTGCAAGTCAAGAGCTAAAGTTGCAATAATCTTAGCTGGGAGAAAATATAAATGTTATTTAAATGAATTTAGCTTTTGAGTAGCTCAAATGCAAACAAGTGCCAATTGCTTGGCTGTTTTTCCCCCCCAAATCGGAAGTCTGGCATTACCACTTGGTCTTAATAAAAAACAGCTTACTGCAAACCAAGTTTTACGACTTTAATTTCAAGTGAGCCAAGCAAAAAGTAAGCACACACAAACAAACATACTAGTATATGCAGTATATAGTATATATTTAATACCTACCTCAAAGTTACAACAAAGAAAAATAGCAGTACATTGCAAAAGCAGTTGCATTGTGGGGCAGTAGTCTGCAAAGTTTTGAAAAGGAAATGCGCTTGTCGACTTATATTCCTCAGCTTCTTTACAACAGACTGCGTGTGTTTGTGTCTGTGTGTGAGTGTGCGTGATTGTGAGTGTGTCCGTCTGTTTGTGTTGTGCTCGTGTCTACATTTGCTTTTGCTTCTCTCGCGGCGTTCTCGTTCCCTCTCTCTCTCTCTCTCTTGCTCTGTCTGTCAGCAATGGTCTTTCCATTTTGCCGTCTTTTGCTGTTGGCGCACTTTCTCCATGTAAAAAGAACTGAGCGTCCCGAAGTCGATTCAAAAATTGTTTGCATGTTCAGTATGTCCTCAAAGGATTTGCGTCATAAAGCCCGCTCCAACCCCGCTTATTTTCATATTGCAGCAAAGTTTTTATAGTAGGTTCGACAACAGCTGCAAGTAAAACCATTTTGTACTCGATTTTCAAGTCTGTGACAGGCATATCAATTGAGAGCCAACTCGATTGTCAGCGGGGTACCAAAAGAATAAGAATGACAAATTTAAAGCAACGCAATTTTTTATGCCTAACAGTCAAAGCGAGACAAACAAAAGGAGTATTCAAATTAATTTTAAGGGCAGCACGAAATAATAATATAGAATATTTATGTATTACAAATCAAATTTTAATACTGGCTTCTAAATTTACTTTTCTCCTTTATTTTCTTTTTCTTTTTTACGCCTAGTAGTCAAAGCGCAGCAAACAAATGGAGTATTCAAATTAATTTTCAAGCAAGCACGAAAAATTATTATAGAAAATTTGTATTTGACATCGAATGAATTTTTCGTTTAATTCCTTTTTTATTTTTTACGCCTAGCAGTCAAAGCACAGCAAACAAACGGAGTATTCAAAATTATTTTTTAAGCCAGTACAAAAAATTATTAATGAAAATTTTTATTTGAAATCGTATTTATAAAGCGTACCTTTTAATAAGATATTTTCTTTATTTCCGGTTCCTTTTTATGCTTAGCAGTCAAAGCGCATAAATCAAACAGAGTATTCAAATTAATGTTGAGGACAGCACTTAATAATAATAAAGAATATTTCAATTATAAATCAAAGTTTTAAGGCTTGATTCTAAATAAGATGTTTTCTTTATTTTCTTCTTGTTTTTCAAGTCTAGCGCAACGAACAAACGGAGTAATCAAATTGACATTTAAATCAGCACGAATTAATATAAAAATGTTCATTTTATTGATAAATTTTAAACAATAAATATTTTTATAATATTTTCTTCAAGTTCAACTCTCAAACGTAGAAGTCTAATATTAAAGCACACCTTAAACATTATTATAAAGTTCCTTAATCTTCCGCGAGTAAATGTCTTTGTCTAGAAGCTGACCCGAATAATGCATATACCATCTTAGAATTCTTGGTTCTACTACAAATAAACAAACAGTGAATTGGAATTTGTTTTCGATGCGTCTCAGATGACAGCTACGGTGCACCTTGGGGCAAGTGGCACTCGCACACGAGAGAGCAAAGAAGCACAGAAGGCTAACAAGACTTGCCAGCGGGTCGCTAAAGATTAATGGCATGTGAGCTATCTCCTGGCACGTTGCTGAGGTTTTTATTTCACTTTTGTCTGCGCGCGTCTGTGGCTGACAAGTTGCTTACCATGAATAGAGAGAGCGAGCGAGCGAACGTTGAGGAGTTTTGCTTCCTGCGGTCAAAGAAAGACTGAGAATAAACATAGTTGAACAGAATTTTGCCATTGAATCGAGTGCAGCACTTGGCCACAAGCAAGAGTAAAGAAAATGTAAACACAAATACTCGTAATCCAAATGTACTGAAATCGATAGGGTTCTGCATAAAAATTACATTTATTTTTAGTTGAACGGAGTATGTAAATGCGATTTTGCGATGATTGTTTAGCAACGCAGACGAAAAGAAAAATGCGAAAATAAAAAACCGTATTGTTAGATTCGTATTTCACTTTTAGAATCGATTTCAGCTATATTCGATAAATATAATACATAATATATATACACGCATATGTTAATTCAAATCAATATGCTGTCAATGTCATTTTTATCTGATCTATATTGTGCTTCAGTCATGAATAAAAACGAAATGTAAAAGCACAATAATTTCTATGTCAGAAAGTTTAATCAAAATAATAACAAAACGCGTTTGTTTTCCAATTTGCATTTTAAGAAAGTTTCAAGGCCAGCAACGGTTTTATGTCTCAAAGTCTATTATCTAAGAGTCTGCCACAGAGCCAACATTACAGGCATTTACATATGGAAGACGTCTTCGCTTACGGTTCATTGAATCTGAACAACAAATGGAAGCGATGGTAGAAGTGTACAAATATACAATTTCTTCTGGCCAAACAACAATGTGTAATAAGAGTTTGTGGAATGTTCCATGCATAAATTTAAAATGTAAATAAATATGATGCTGAAAACAAATTCTAAATATCTTAATAAACAAGATAACAAACAATAATGTAATATGATAGGCACATCTAAAATCAGTCAACAATGTTTGTCTCTCTCTCTCACTCTCTCTCTATCTCTTTCTCTGATTCCTCGGCTCATAAATATTTATGAACTGTCAGCGATTGCAGCACAACAAAAACAGTACACACAAAAAACATTACCACAGGCGCCTGTCAGTCTTTTGGATATTAAAATTTATTAGTTGTAACAGTTCATTTAAATTTTTACGATTCAAATGGCCTGTCGGACGGCATTCGCGGGCTACTTAAAAGCTCTGTACTTTATTGGCCCAAATTGAATTCGATTTAAAAATTTGAGCAGCCATAAATTATTTATTACATTTCTGACTTGTTCTTAATTTTTTTTACTGAATAAGCCATTTAGGTAATTGATTAAGTGCGATTTGGGCAACAAATTGCGGAAAATTTTCAGTCAATACTTTCAGCTCAATCATGCGAAAGAATGTAAATTGGAATACTTCCTAGAAATATTTGAACATAGAATTTGTGAAAAAATTGAAATAACTCATATGTTATTCTTTTGGATTGCAAATTGCCATTTACAAAAACGAATTCAATTTGTTGACTACATTTTTCGGTTTTTAGTGATTGATTGGCATCCATTACTTAATTGAGAGAAACAAGAAATCAAATTATAAATGACAAGTTCTGCTCTTTATTTTTTTGGTAGTCATATCAGAGTTAATGCTGACTAACTGGCATTTAATTGAAAAGCACAAAATTGATTTTTTGCTATGCGTGTTTGAATATTTGTTTCATGCATTCTCGACAGTCCATCGATATGTTGACAACTGCTCCACGAAATGTTGTCGGAATGTCTGATCAAACTGAAAAATATGCATGCCAAAACGTTGTAAACATTTTACATGTCAAGAGCAGATTTTAAACTTGCATCGAACACGAGAATGGAAAAACAAAACCTAATTTTTAATGAACTTTAATGAATTACTAATCCGGTTCCGACACATGGGAAAAGCTTAAAAGTTATCGACCGAAAAATCAATCGAGCAACAATTAAAAACAACTAACCATTCAATAAGGTTCAACGCATGCTCGCAATTCCCACTGGCCATATGCAAACTGAATTAGGAATGGACGAGAGAATTAGAGAGAAAAGTTGAGTATTCATTGAAGGCAATGTTTTTTCACTGTTTGTTTCATCTCTTTGTTCGTTGGCAGTTCAAACAGTTTTAATTAAGCACATGCAGTAGCAGCACCAAGCACGACTGCAGCACATTTCACAGTCATGACTGTGATATTTATTATTTATATATCTGCCGGGGCCGCCCATGCAGAATGAGTGTCCATTCAATGTCAGGTGAAAAGACGACTCCGAAATATTATTATGTATTTTTGCAAGTGGCACATGCCACATGCCGAACGAAAGCGGGTCAACTGTGGCGCCTGAATAAATGTTTAAGAAAGGGATATTAAAACGTCGTCGCCACTGCTCAATGTACATGTAAAAAGGCCCCTACGTGGCGTATACGTATTATTACTAAAAACGAAAAGGAAAAAATTCGGTGTTCCATTTGAGGTTTTTGTTTTATGCTCGCCGTTTCGCCAACAGAAATTTATGGACCGCACATAATGTTGATTTAATATTTATTACAACAATTGCCACAATGAAATGTCAACTTTTTTAATGTTCTGTCGGAGCCAAAATTTTATATATCTGTGAAATTAAGTTTGCTTATTTAGTTAATTTTTTTTTTGTTTTGTTTTGGTTTTGTTTCCTTTTTATATCTATGATGGGATTTGGCAGCAAAACTGAATTTTTATTTGCAGCTTACAAGTTTTTATGGCCCATACGCAGCTGTTGCTGTTGCTGTGGTTGTGGCTGTTGTTGTTAGAAAGTTGGCCATAAACTTGAAAGAACATTAATTGAAAAGACATGGGCTTAAATGTGAGCTCAACTTTTGTTGTATCTTAACTATTTGGAGAATGCAATTTCCACACGTTGCAGCACATTATTGGACAAGTTTACGTTCGGATTTAATGGTCCTTCAACGGAGGAAATTGAGTTTGCGATGACAAAGCCGACAACATACTAGGAAATTACTCTTCAAGTGGTTAACGAAAAGAATGTTTGTATTAAGATCGAGCCAAAGGTGATTGAAGAGTGCTAAGCAAATTTAATTCAATTAAACAGAATACAACATAATGTTTATGTCCGCTGTCCATAGAGTAAAAGGGTATTATAGGGTAGTGATCTCCGAATTCATAAAGGATACATATGTATTCTTGATCAGCGTGAATAGCCGAGACGATATAGCCATGTACGTCTATATATTTGAATGTTGAAGTTTTTTGGTATACCATTTATAGCATTCTATATACCACATATAGTATTTTTTAAATATATTCATTATATATATTTTAAGAAATTCCAGACATTCGGTATACTTTAGTATTTTTGATAATATTCATTTAGTATATTTTAAAAATAATTTATATGCCAAATAAAGCTCTCGGTATAATTTAGTATTTTTGTTAGTATATTAATTTAGTATATTTTAAGAATAACACTGAACTGTTTTCAATGTTTAGAAAATATTTATGGAAAATATTTGACAAGGGTATTCAAATTTCTTTCTTTTTTAAACTGCACTTCGGTTAGTCTTAATCCAATTTTCAATAATCTTTTTTGGAACTTATTACCTCAAGGTGCTCTCAATAGAATGGCAACGCATTTTATGGTACATAAATTGATCAGAATACAAACTATACTCGAGTTGAAGTCATAAAATATAAACTGTGATGCCAATATGTCGCAACTGTCTCGCATTCGCTAGGTATGGAACGTATTTCTATCAAAAATTGATTGCTTGTGCTTAGCTTTGGGTTTTGGCCTTGTGTTGTCGTTGAGTACAAACATATGTTGTGTGCGTTGGCAAAGAAGTGTGGAAATCATTTGCACGAAATCGAAATTGAAATCGAAATGCAATATAACACATTCCGTTGAACGCGTTCGAGAGTTTTCGCATATTTGCGCTTCAATTGTGACACACGAGAAACGAGTATTTTTCAAACTATTTTCAAATGGTACACAAGAGCGAAACATTTTAAAGCATGGCGAACTTTAAATCATTTGATGCCTGCGGGCATTTGCCAGTCTTTTGGGAGTACATTTATTTAAATGAAGCTAACCACAAACTGGTCAGAAAACTCTCTTCTACGTGTGTGTGTGTGTGTGTGTTGACCAACAACATTTTCACATTGTGTACTTTTTATCTGAAAAGTTCTTTGAGTACTAGTCGCTGCGGTGCTTGGGGAGCGAACTTTGAAAACTTTGTTAATGCCAAACATAAAGTAGTAGACAGGATAATTTCAATGTTTACCCCGTGTAAACGCGTCCAAAGCGCTTTCTGTCATTACCAATGCTCTTTCTGTTCTGGCCAGCGTCCAGCAGATCCCAGCTGTGTGTGTGTTGCGACTAATTTCTGCTAAAGCTACTTGGCTACTTGCCAATTAGGCTATCATCACGCGGCCTAGACATCATTTGAGTAGTGTTTAAATATAAGTATGCTGAGAGGTGAGAGAGTTCCAGGCAATATATATATATATATATATAAATAGGTCTGTTAAAGTGTATGTTGTTGACTCTATGCAAATTTATGTGGCAAACGTGACTGAAACACATGGTTGTTAGTTCGCATAGTCGACAACTAAGATTGAGTCACGTTCCGGGAAATTGAGTGTGGCCAGCTGGCAAGTTGTTCAACCAGCAAACTAAACCTGCTAATAATAGAATAATATAGTGTAGGTAGAGTCTATCCATTCAGCATTAACTATTATTATGTTCGTTTTTCCAACAAATTGTTGTAGTTAAGACAGCATTAAAAGGTTAACTATTTATTACGGACTAAGTAAGGCACACCTTACTTTTTGCCTTTTGCTATTTTTATTTTCCGCTATGAAAGTTCTGCTATTAAAGGTCGTTATCACTTTCGGCCATATTTCATGTTCAATATTAATTTTAATAAATGCTCAAAGTTTACAACTTTACCTCAATTGCCGTGCCTGCTGGCAGCAAACCACAAAAGCCAGCCCTACAGCCCTTTCCAATCAAAGAGCGCAGCCTTGAACGTATTTAAAAAATAAAAAGGGAAAAAATTGTAAAGTTAAGGAAAAGGAAAATTATACGTGTGTATATGGGAAAAGTAGTACTACGTATGTGGGCGTCAGCTGAAGCCACAGAGTTGCTCCAGTCTCCAGTCAAAGTGCCCATCAAATCGCTTGTAAAGTCGACATAATTTAATTTGTGTGTTGGCCCCTTTGCTTGTCTGGCATACTTTGGGTTATACATTTTATGATGGGCCCCTTACAACATAAATTAAGCATTTAAAATGCTTCACATTCAAAAACTGAACTGAGCAACTTTCTACGCACCTCATTTCTCGCATCTCACATATTACCTCAAGTAGGAGCAAACAAAAGGCGAAAGGTTTTGTTTGACACGCAATTTGTGTGTTGTGTTGTGTTGTGCCCCTCGAATATTTCTTTCATTTTCTCGCTCTCTCTCTTTCGGTAATTTAAATGCTCCGCCTGTGAAGTCGTAAACTTTATTTGACAAATTGCGAGCTTAGCAGGAGGCAGAATCAAACGAAAACAGGTGCAGACTGTAAGCCGCATCAAAAAACATTGGAAGAATGACTGATTAAATGGATCGACTTAAAAATACCCGTTTTTATTATCGAAAAAAAAATATAAAATAAGAAAATTGTGTAATTAAAAACCAAAGTTGAACCAAAAGTTATAAATTCATTTATTAAATGCTTGTTAACTACAAACTAATTGTGAAGTTGGTGCTATAAATTTCTCTGCACTTAATTAACTATTTTCGAACCTAGCATACCCGCTTTCATTCCTTAAGTCTGGGCATAATCATACATTAATGCAAGCAGACACGTTTTGGCATGTCAAATGAAGGCCTTTGCTTTTATTTCTTTGCCACATACGCGTAAGCGGCTTAATTGCACGCCTTTTGATGGCTGACTCGTAAAATGAACGATATGAATCGGGCTCATGTTGTTCATCAACTGAAATTCATCCAGAGCATAGTCTCGCATGTCGACCAAATATTTTGCTCCTTGTCTATCACACAAAAAACAAGCGACCAGAAGGGGAAGGGAGGAAGATGTCAAGTGAAATGCTGTGAAATTTTCTAATAGACATTAATTGAATACTGCCAGGCATGTGACTTGCCATCAAGCTGCAAGATGAATTGCAAACCAAGCAATTCACTTGATTGTGGCTTGCACAATTCTGAAGAAAAAAAGTGAAAATAATAAAAGAAATGCTTGACTAAAAGTTACCCTGGAAAGTCGTATACTTAATAAGTCAAGCATTTCCCAAATATTAAGTATACGCATCGTACATAATAAACATAATTGAAGACATTTAATTGTTGCTTGCACTATTCAGAATAAAAACCCGTAAATAAGACGAAAATTCTTGGTGAGCAGCTACCCTAGAGAGTCGTATACTTAATATTGAGTATACGCCTCTTATACAAAAATTATTTGTAAGCTTTTTAAAGAGTGCACAAATTATGAAAAACAGAATACATTGACTATCCGTCGATACTGTTTTACTGCCTTTGATCAATTATTTTTCAAGTGAAGGGTATGCAAAAATATAAAAGAGACCACGAACAAGACACTGACAACCGCAATTGAAACGTGCCAAGATTTTTGCATGCTGATAAAAAATTTGTCACGCACTTTGAATGTGTCCCTTGTGGGTTGGCACACCAATTGATTATAAAGAAAAAAAGAGGAGAAAAGAATGTGGTGCTGTTTATAAGAATTAAATCAAGCATGATTTAAATCAAAATGCACGCAATATTAGTGAAACGTGCGAATGCATAAATATTGAAATGTTTAAAGACGACAAAAACTGCTGAAATCTTAAATTTATAATTGTTATTGCCTCCTTTGGACAGCAGTTTGCAACACTTTTGCAATTATTGGTCTTAATTAAGCCCAGGAGCTTAAGAGTTTTCTGCCCTTCTTTAATCGATGCTGCTTTTGTTTATTTACAATTCATGATGTCAAATGGAAATTTTACAGGCATAATTATGTAAAATTGCTCGGGTTACACATTTCATTATGGCGGTGGAATAAAACCCAAACTGCAGGAAAACCCTTTTATTTTTCCAGTCTGCGCACGGCAAACACTTTTTTGTTTTTTTTTTTTTTTTTGCTTGTTGTTGCTGCCCCTTTCTCCACTCAAGGGAAATGAAGCTCGAAAACCGCCGAGAAAAAAGCCAAGCATGAAAGTATTAAATTGCCTGGGGCTTTGTTGATTTTCTCACTCGGTTCCGCGTATTTAATGCACAAGTTGATTAAAGAAGTTAACTGCTAAGCTTGTTGCACTAAAGACAAACGTAAACAAGAAGTGATAGAAATCGAGTAGATGAACGTTTAAATACCCTCATTAATTTACAGAGTCACTAAAAGGCCAGCCGTAGAAGTTGAAGAAGTGAACTCAGTAGTAATTACTACTTTACCTTTTCAAGTATTATCTGCTTCGTTATATTTCTTTTACCTTCTCAATACTATGCTTAGAGTATGCATCAACTCGAACTTAACGAGCACATTATTCAACTCGATACACATTTAGTTAGAGAAAAACACACTAAGACCCTTTTCAGCAACTTGACAGACTCGGTAAATGCTAAGCTGCATTTTTAGTACGAAATAACAAGGAAAGTTTTGCCAGTTGTCTAATTAGTGAAGTCAAAAGGCTAAAAATAACAAAGGCCACCTGTTATTTCTGTCACATTGTTGGCTTAAAAACTAAATGGATGTTCTTGTCGCTGTTGTTGTTATTGTTGTTGTTGTTTTCTAAACGAAAGCCTTTCAATTTTAATTAGCCAACTGCAAGGAAATGCCACAATGTGAAAAGGACAAGGATGCTTGTATCTAAAACCCAAATGTGTGCTACAGTGAAATCAAATGTAGTTGAACAATACATAAAATCAATTGAACCGATTATTTAAAGTTAAAGATAAATATTTGCTGACTGCTGTAAAATAAATTCGAAATCATTAAGTACCTTAAACAATTTCATTGAATGCAAAACAAATGGTAGTTTTGTAGTTCAGATTTACTCAGATTTTAGCCACTGTGATGTCGTCACACTTATAATCTGGCAAGTGATTTAGGCTACAGCCAAAAAGCAAATAGAAACAAATTTATTTTAGCCTTAGCCGAAGCGTTGGTACACTTAACAGATCAACCTTTAGTGTGTGCACACAGACAATAACACTTCCCAGATCGATAGCACAGAAACTGAGATAAATTGATGAAACGGCGAAATGGAGAGTCAAATGGACCAAAAAAAAGAAAGAAAGAGTCGTTTTTCGGTATTGCGTTCTTTAACTTTTTCACATTGATGCTAAACATTTATTGACACAGCGGGTAATGTTGTGCAAAAACATAAACGCAAGATAAATGACCATCGTGGTGCCACACAACCAACTGTGGGGGATGTACTCGAAAGTCTTTGGCCAAGTCTCTTTTTGTGTGTCAAGTAGTGTGCAGCACACACAAGAGTTGGCCAAAAGAAAAACCGCACGACCATGTCAAGGGTCGTTATCAACTGAATCTTCAGTTAATTAAGGCGTAAAGCTTTCTTTTTTAAAGTACAAGTTATGGAAATTTCGACATCGACAAACAGCTTTTTGGGGACGTACAGATTTCAACGTTTATTAAATTGTTCCCAAGTGAGTATTAAAGAACGAAGCCCACATTTGATTTGATAAGAAAACAAAAAGCCATACAAAGTTCAACAAAAAAAAAAAAAAACAGCAAATATCTAGCTGAAGACAAACAGGATTTTCGCGAGATAAATGCTCGGGAATGCAAATTGGAAATACTTGACTTCCAAATACCTCATAAACTCGTTTGACTTATAGGATTTTATTACACATTCCCAGAATTCGCTGATATGCTATACTACACTTAAAAAAGGGGACAGGATATTAACAAAAAAATAAAGTAAAATAAAATAAAGTTTCAAATTTCTTGACATTCAAATTATATTTAGCGCTCGGTGTCAGTCAAATTTGGGAAAAAGAACAACAGTAGCTTGGCTTCGTTATCTTTATTTTATGTGAGGCAACAACAAGATGAAAAGCGTAGGATAAAAATCTGCGATTGACGTCAAGCACAGCAACATTTAAATGTAAATTATAAGCATGTTTAGCCCGCTTTGATGTATTTTTAGATCCCATTAATGTTGCCATTCGTTCACATTTTTCGTTTGCGATATGGAGACCTTGTCTATTTAAGTCAAGATACCTATCGACAATTCGCTGCTGGAATTATTTGCCAAACAAAACACAAAATAAAACGCAATACAAAATAAATACTAAATAGCAAAGGTCACAGAATCGGTGGGAACATTGCAAACTCTTGTAGTTCACATTAGGCCAATTAGCTTAGACAGTTAGTTTATTCAATGTAATAGAGCTAATTAGCATGCAGCTTTATTACCCAACGGACACGACATTCATTTTCAATCAATAATCATCTGCATATGCAGGTCAAATGCGTGGACGTAATTACAACTTGACAATTTGTGCTCCAACTCCCACACAGAGATAATACGAGAAATTTGTGCAAAATTATAAGGCAAACATTTCGAATTTGCTGAAATACAAAGGTCTTACGTGTAAATATGTATGTACATATATTTTCTTTCCACTTCCCTGGCTGATCTTAAGCAGCACAATTAGAATGATGCAAGAAAGGCCTGCGGCAAGTCGACTTTGAGCTAAGCATAATCCTCAGCAATATTACATTTGATGAACAGCTTGGAAGTCACACACACATAAATAAGCCGGAAGTCTCTGATTAATTAAAGTAACATTCACAGCGCAGCTAAGGCAACTTTAGCCCTTAAGTATTGCTTGAAGATACCTCACAAATTGTAAACTTTAAAGCACAATGAAACAACAAATTTATCGCATTTACCTTATCGCAATCATAAATAAGTGGAATATCGTTGCGCTGCAATTTCGTTCCGCTGATATTTACATAAATACAAAACGAAACTGGTGTACCATAAAATTAGCATAAGTTCATGCAGGAACTGAACGAAAAACATTGCGAATATTTATGCAAGCGCGTTATCAAGTATGATTTAATTAGTCCAGAGAAACTAAACTGCACGACAACCGGCTACGTGTCGTGGAGCATAGAACTCCTAATTGAGATTCAACTGGAGAATCGAGCATTTGCACAGTTAGTTAAACAAGGGATGAGCTGCAGAAATTACTGAGGTAGTTAGAGTTGAGGGGGGGAGACTAAATAATTCCTTATTTGTTTAATGCTCCACGTCGATTTGACAGCTAACCGAGAGAACCCAGTCACGCCTTCATTCGCCTCGTTCTTTTATGGCCTGCACGTCCCAATTGCAAATAGAAGAGCGCAAAAATTCTTCACATTTCGCTTACCATTCCCACCATTCACCATTCGTTTCTACTTTTCTTTTTTTGACGCCAACGCATGCTCGAAATTGCGCAGCAATCCCTAAATCAAAGCCTGCAAATGTAGTCTACGTAGCAGGTGGCAAAAGCAAAATAAATGTTATCCACCCAACCCAGAAATGGGACAAAAAACAGAGGCAGAGAAATGTTTAATTACAGTGAATTAACAAATTTGTCGGAAATCAAGACTTACGCAAATAGCGAGCAAATCAAGTGTAGTAGTTAATAAAATGAAAATGAACTTTAACGGAGTGGAAATACAATTTAAAGCAAATGATACTTATATATCAACTTTTTGCTCTCCAGTTTCTACCATATCATATTCGTTCAGCTAAGGGACATCGGTGCGTATACGTCACACGCACTGTAAATCATACGCTGGCTGGCATGATAAATTGTCCTCGCGAGAGTTGTGAAAAGTGTTTTTCCTTCTGATTGTCTTTCAGGCAATTGCATTGTATGCGACACAACGACGTTGACCCACATGTGTGAAACGGGTTTTTGAACTAATGGAAAATGATGCGAAATGTAAAGCTTTAAATCAAAAACTCCAACTACAAGACAATGCGAAGCAATCTCAAAAATTGCAGTGCATCTTTGAAAGCTAATCAATTATTTTGTATTATTAAGGAAAATGTACAAAAATTGAATTAAAGTGTCTAAAAATATCCACTTTCATTTGAAATTTCATACGGCAACGAAAATTTGAAAACCACATTTCATCAATTGCAATTTTATCAAGCTTAAAGTGAGAGAGTTTAACCTATAAGCACTTGAAAAAAGAGCAACGGCCATGGCCAACTACTCATAAATAAATAATGTGTTCGGAGACCGCTCTTAAAATCAAATTGACTGGAAAAAGGTGAGCAAAGGTAGCAAAGTGGCTGTGCAAATGTTTGGACATTGGTCAGGCATGCCTTGTTTATTTACTTGATTTGTGTAATATTTTATGCCACCCCAATCTATACAATCAGTCCATCTTCGGCACCCCGCTGCTACTGCTGTCTGAGCCATGGACTAACCAGCGGCACGTGCTCATTATATGTTGTTTGCCTTGTTCAATGCCTCAAGAATATAGTACGCAGCAAGCCGGACAAGTTCGATTTTGTCATGGTAATTGCATTGTTGTTTTGCATTGTTTTGTTATATTTTATTTACATTACTTTTGTTTCTATTAAATATTCATTTAAAATTGGACATTCCATTACAATAGAATTATAAATACGCATTCGACGTGACGCAAATAAATTTGACATTGTTTCAACAATGCGGTGTGAGATTTTAAAACTTTAATGTGTTAGCATTTCTTCGCAATTAAGTATAAAGTGAAATTTGAGCATTTAAAACGAATTAAATATTTAGACAAAATATTATATAGTATGTAGCATGCTTTGAGGTGCAAAATTGCAATGCAAATGAATTTGAACTTGAAATGAAATCATGTTTATAGCAATTAACGCTAGTACTTTACAAATTCGTAAATTAATATATATGTACATGTCAAATGCCTTTATATATTTAATTGCCTTTTCCTTAGTCTAAGCATAAATAACTTGACCTGGATTTAACCACTTGAAAAGTCAAATTTAAATTTACATTTGAATGGCAAATAAATTACATTTATAAAACCAAATTTAATTCTATTTTTGTGGTCGAGAATAAATAAATGATTTTAGCAGCAAGTTCAACAATTTAAGTTTATCACCCCACTCACTTTATGGCTTGTCTAAAACACATCTGTGCATTTCTTTTATGCCACCTAAAATTAACATGAACTGTAACGGACAAATTTTAAGTGTTGCAGTTTAAACAGCGTATGAATGGGTGGGAACGTGAAAAAATTAGAATCAAAAAAGGTTTTTTGACTAAATAATTTTTTATCACATACATTTTTAGAAATCACTTAAAATGAAAACGTTTTGGAGTTGCTAGTCTCTTTAAGTTTTAAAGCATATTAAAGGGTAATTTCCAGTCAGTCACTAACGAAAACGTTTCTACTCGTTTTCAACTCAACGCATACATGTAAAACATTCACGTCATGTGGTTGTGCATGCAACTGATTCTCGTTCGTTATGGAGGAAACTAAAAGGTAACAGAATTTTTTCAAAATTTAGCACGTTTTGTTTGTCTTTAATATTAGACATTGTGAGCGCACTCGCTGGCAGGATGAAGAACTCATGTGCACCAGCAGCCAGTGCTTTTTTAAGGTGCTAAAGTTGGGTTTGAAGTTCAAACCAATTAAGGTAAATGTAGCTCATGGAAAGAGATGCCAGCACTGAGATTCTGACTAAGACAGAGATTGAGGGCTGGAGCTAAGCTTGGGCTTTAGTTAAAAACACGACAAAAAAGGACAAACAGAAATTTATGCGTAGTGCGACGCCCTTGCGAGTATCTGGATGACAAATCGGGACACAAAGGACATTGCAGTGGGCGACAGTTGCAGCCAAGCGCGCAAAATGTTTAACAAGCGCACAAAATGTGCACAAACAACAGCGCCACAAAGAGATAACAAATACTTTTGGCTTTCGCCCTCAAACGCAAACGCAAACTCAAACTTAAGCTTGGGCTGCCAGACTTTAGATTTTTTTAAAAAAAAAAAAAGCCAAATATTTAATTAAATTTAAGAAACAGCTGTGGGATGTGCCGCATTGTTAGATTAACTCAGACAATGCTACGCACTGAGGACCTGAGACTGACAACTTGATAATCTTTTTCTTGGTTGAGAGCCGCATGCGACATGTGGCAGGGATTTGATGAAACATAAAAAAGCATAACTTTCAAAATGGCTCTGACAGCTGTCAACAGCGAGCGTCGTAGACAACGCCGCGTAGCGTTAAGCTTGCCCATTAAACGAGCCAGTGCACAAGGGCTCAAAATACGCATTGCGCATACGTCATGTGGCACGCTGATAGCGCAAAGCGCAAAGACAACGCAGTTTGATGCGGGTTAATGCTAGTTCTATGACCACTTGATAGCTGCTTGCACTCTCTCAAATAACAGGCTAAATCAAATAACCTTTTCTATCAAGCACTTCATCGAATGTCTTCAACTAATCTTCTCAAATGATTCAAAGGCATGAGCCAAAGTCATGGATGGCAACGGCGGCAGGCGGAGGAGTCAACGAACGAAGAAGCAAGCGAGCGAGCACTTTGCCCAACTTGCATTAGTTTCACTTCAGACTTGTCAATAACCAACAAAATGAGAATGACAAATACATCTGGCAAATTGATATGCACGAACAGCCTTCAAGGGAATTCATTTCAATTTCGCTTGAATTGTATGATTGGGAACTTCAATTCAGCCACAAAGAGATGCAAATGGAGTTAACAATAATTTGATTTTGCATTTCAAAATCTGCCAAGTGTTCACAACTTCAATTCCATGTGTTGAAAACATTTCTTTACAGTTATGAAATAAATGGTTATTTTGTTAAATAAACACATGCAAGTTATGCTAAAATTGGATTGGTACACGCAATACTAAACAGAAAGAAACTCATAACATATATCATTGACGATTATGAGGCTCAAATTACGGCAATTACCAACAAATATATTGTGGCCACCCATGGAGAACATAATGCTTCAAAATGAATGCCTCGTCAAAAAAAAAAACGCAGCTGTCGTTGGCAAGTTATATTTGAAGAAAAACGAAGCAACCTTCAAGCGACCCCTTTTCAAAATTGTACTAATAAGTTCGGGGCACTTGTCTGGCTATTCATTAAGCTGTGACAAACCAAATGCTCACAACTAAATATTGCCCAAATGCGTCTAGGAATGTCAACAAGGTCATTAGCCAAAAAGCATCGACCACGCACACATATTGTACAAATATATGTAGTATGTATAGTATAATATATGAAAAAGGTCGATTGCTGGCTCTGGGTTCAGGAAAATCTCAGCTCAAGCAATACTTAATTAAATCCTCCCAAAAACAAGTTTATTTCACTTGCGCTTGCTCGCTTTCTCTCTTTCTGAGCGCCTGTCAAATTAATGTTTAACATTGGCTGTTGCACAAGTTTTCCGGGTAAAAGGAAACTAATTTTCTTGCGTATTACCAGCAATATATTTGACCAGCTGTTTGACGAGTATCCTTTTGGGATACTCAATTACACACAACTGGCAAATGTGAACGACCTTAAGACTCAACTTGTTGCACAGCTAAATCAGAACTTAATACATAGTTTCTTACTTTTAAATTTAAGCTTGTTAACATCTGACTCCAAACTTGTACTTTATGATATATTTGGTATATTTTGAATGTAATTTTACATCGATAGACCAAATATAGCATTCGGTATATTTAAATATTTGCTGGTATATACTTTTTGGTCTATTTTGAATGTTATATTATTATTAATATATTAAATATACCCTTCTGTATATTTAATTATTTGTTGGTATATACTTTTTGGTATAATTTGAATATAATATTATATTAATATACCAAATATAGCTTTCGATATATTTGATTTTTGACATATTAATTTGGTATATTTTAAGAAAATGTTGTACTTTTGTGCTTTTATTAAAAATAAACCTACTCGACTGTAGATTTTCTGACTTTTTACTTTTAGCACCAACATTTCTCATCTAGAATTCGAACGAAATATTATCATATTACTACGTTAAGCACCTTGAATTTCTTGAGAAACTGTGTGAACTGATGCAATTACGAGTACTTATCATACTTATCTAAAGAGATTTGCTGCATACGTGAGCGGAAGAGCTCAGAGATTCACTTCGAGAAATCCTCGACTAGTCCGCAGTATTACTGTGAGCAGTCACTCAATTTACCTACAAAATGCCAATTCCACTCAGTGGCAGTTGCCAAGTTGCCAAGATGCCAAGTTGCCAGCCGACGACACTTACGACCGCGTCAATAGCGAAAATGCTGAAATTACGCCGGCAGCTGAGTTTTTCATTTATGTAACTACCACACAACAGCAACGAGATGAGGCGACAGCGAAACAAAATACACACACAAGTCCTTTTAAGCCGCACGACAGGCAACAATTTCATTTGTCAGGCCGACACAGGGGCCCCGAAGCAACTCTCGCACCTGAAACACTGCTCAACTCTCATGGCCTTGACTACAGCTGATTAAGCTCATTTATCAAAAATGACTTACACGCCAGCCAGAGAGAATGAAAGAGACGATTTCATTGTATTAAGTTGCGTCTTAAAGCATCCAGCAAAAGTCCAAGTCGATTCCTAAGCTAAGAACCCAACAGCTGGTATCTCTTGCCTCTTTGGCATTTTATTGGTTCACTTCAAGTCAATATTTGTATTCATGTTTACCAAATACCGAACGTTGAAGCAAAACGAGATTCACTTATTATTTTGGCCAGACCATGGCCGAAAACAATTTCAGTCCAAGAGAGAGAGCATGACCAAGAAATTTTTGGTAATCGAAAAGTTTTGCGCGCATCAATTTGGAAAGGCAAACATATAATCGTTAAAGTTTTAATTGCGTTGCCCAAATATTGAAATTATTTTGCTCCACAAAGTAAATTTGGATCTATTTTAAATTTAGATTTCAAGGACAGTCTTTGCTTTAAATTAAATTAGTAAATGCAACGCATACCCAAAACCGATAAACTTTCAAACTAATGCGCTGATCCGTTAAGCAGAAAAGTATTTCCGTTTAACAATTTGACCACATTTGTGTGAAATTTAGCGTTAGCTTCTTTCAAAATATTCTCCCGTATGTAAGACGCACTTAATATGAACATAACTTGAAGTCTCACTCACTACCTGAACTATGTGGGTAGTTGTGCGATACTTTTGAGAACAACGCGAAACTTTTCCGACAGTCTGCCTGACTCTCACAGTCAGAAGAAATTTATTTGCGCATTTATCAAATAGTTGGCAACTTTCAACATTTGCGATCTGGGACAAAATGCTAGACAACAGAATGCTAAGGCAAGCTGGCAAGCTGTTCATTTCTATTATATCGTATTTTTTCTTGTTTTGTGTAGTCTCCGAGGAATTGTGGCGTTGCTTTTGTTTGGATTTAAGTCGTAACATTAGTTGACTTGTAGCGCTAAATTTGTGGCGATGACAGGACAAACAAACTGTGAATGATTCATTTCATTCATTTGTTGTACAAATTGTTGCTGATTTTTCATCAGTCAGTCAACAAATCAAAGAAGCTTTCTTTTTCTTAGCATGTCAGCGAAATCAGTTCAAATTGCTTTCATGTCTCGCCCCATTCCATTTCCAATCGTATTCGAATTTACCCTATATATATCTATCAGTCAACCTAATTGTCTGGCTTAATTAAATGTATTCACCTGCCTTTTAGAATTCCTTATTTTATTTTGGTTGTGACCAAAAGAAAGGGTGACAAAGCCAGACAAAGAAATAATTAGAAATCACAGAAAGATAGCTGACGACGAGTAACATAAAACGTTTATACGAGACGATTATTGTAATTTAAGCGATAACGACCTTCATAGGGTTTAATCAAGCAACAACAAAAAAGAAACCCCATCTGATGAACGGCTCTTGAACTTGCTTCTTTATCATTCGCTGCGTTTAATAATAGATGAAATACTAGGCGTAATTTTATATAATACATTTAATTATACATTGACAATAATATTTTATATTATTTATCAGTTATTCGCAACACCCACTTTTTCAGAAACAGACACTATGCACAGTGGTTCCGTCAGAGGCCAAAAATCAAAAAATGTGATGACATATTTTTTAAGCAAAATGTATCGAAATTGTCTCTTAAAAGTCCAAACTTCTCTTGCACTGTTGCTTTGTCTTCGTCTTTAGTGTCTTGTGTTTTTGCAAAAATATTAATTTGTAAATTATTTAAATTTTAATTTTGGATTTTGGTAGGTGTATCGCAAAAATGTGTTTAGTTACGAATTTAACTTTAATTGGATAACGGTGATTTGGACGACAGAAGCTTATTTGTAACATGCTACGTACCTCTCCAACTGGTTACTCAAATAGATAACACAATAATTTGGAAAAACACCAGGCCATCATCGACTCGTTACTGTCGACCAATAAGATTTCAATTTAAGAAAGAGACCGCGAAAGTGTCGAAAGACGAAGCAGTATATTTTAACGCAAAAATTAAACAATTAAAGCCAAAGGAATTAAGCGTCTCTAATAAAAAAGTTGTTATTACGCATAGCTTGCATCTTACAATGGTTGATGGGAAGGTGCGCAACGCAATCAGCGAATCATCCTCGGCAACGTGTTATATTATATATGTGGAGCAAAGCCAACAGACATGAACAATATACAAAAATGTTTGAGTAAATAAGTTCGCCCAAGATTTTACGAATTTGGCATATCTCCACTACATTCTTATATACGCTTCTAGAGGTCAAAATGTGGCAAGTACGCGATGAAGAAAAGAAGATGCAAGTATTGAACAGGAAGAAACACATTCAGGAGAAATTTCGCGAAAAAATGGGAATACTAGTGGACAAACCTAGAGATGGAGGTAGAGGATCTTCAATCGACGGAAATATCGCAAGGAAATTCTTTTGTAATGCAGATTTGAGCTCCGAAATAACAGGAATCGATGCATCTTTGATTTACAGATGTGCAACATTATCGCAAGCCATGGCATCGGGATTCAAAATTAATGTGGAGAAATTTGAAAATTACGCGCTGGATACAGCCAAATATCTAATACGAGTTTATCTAATACAAATTACTTGATGATGCTATATAATTTTTGTTTCATTAATATTTTGTTTGTTGATTTTTATTTTAGTTTTTTAAGAATATGTATAACTTCGAAAAATATCTTCCATACCAAAATCGTAATAAATTAGATTAAACAAATAAGTTTTTATAATAGGGTATCGATTGTTCCTATGGGAGCTATAGGATATAGCCCTTCGATATGTCCGATTTTGGTTGCTATATGTTTAGACAAATTTGCTAAATTATTGTTATAAATTTCAGCACGTTATGGCCATTATTAGTATTTTTGGCCGCTCTCCCTTACAAGCGGATCCACTGTGGCTATGGTTAGCTGGAATAAAAATAGATTATAAAGTGTCGTTTTAGGAAAAACCCCCGTCAGTATTTCGTAATTTAAAATGGGTCTCCAAACGATTATTTTAATTAGTAATCAGTTTAATTTCAGTCATCGCACAACACAACTTCGATTCTTAAATGCTTCGCTATTTTTTTCTTTCTATGCTAATAGCACCACAATTTATGGGTCATTGTAAGTTTTATTAGTTCGAAAATAAGAGATAATACTGACTAGAGCAATCTCAATAATTTCAGCTGTAGTATTGCACCAATCTATATTTAGATGCGATAACTATAATCAGTCCGTAGTCCAGCAGGCGACAACTTCGATTCCATTAAATCAAGCGTGTGATGGACGAAAGGATTGTTCAGACGGCAGCGATGAATTCTTAGCAGTTTGCAAATTAAATCCCTCATCATCTGAAAATAACCCACAACTCTTCTATTGTGCTTCCGGCGGAGAAATCTCAGAGGGCAAAGTTTGTGATGGCAGTGATGATTGTTGGGATAGATCAGATGAATTACCACGTAATTGTAATGAAACATTAGCTGATCAAATGCTTGAATCTCAACGTGGAAATTGCGGGTAGATAAGGTATATATGAAGCATTGTATATGGTGTTCATCTCTTAATTTACTACAGTCAAGGAGAGTGGCAATGTGTGGATAAGGAATGTATTCCGACCAGCAGCTTATGTAATGGAAAAATCGATTGCACCGATGGAGCCGATGAAGCATTGGCCCAATGCTACGAGGTCTGCGAGGAGGATCAATTTCAGTGCGGCAATGGAATATGCATTTCTAAAGACAAGGTTTGCGATAATATAATCGACTGTCCAATGGATGGTGCTGATGAACTACAAAAAGTCTGCGAGTATGTTGATGGGTATAAACCGTCCAACTCATATCGTCCATGTAACGAAGGGCCAGAAGATAAAGTTAAAAGAATCGGGAATTTGTTTTCAGAGAGTTCCACATATCATATAGCTAATGGCATTAAATATGTGCTTCCCAACGAACCAATTCGCTTTAGATGCCATTATTATAAAATAATCGTCGGAACTGAAAGAAATGTTTGCATGTTAAATGGAACTTGGCATCACGACTTTCCAAAATGTCTAAGTCCCAGGGAATATCGCGCTTATGAGAAAGAATTGTGGCAACACCGCACTATTTTAAATACACGCAGAAATGGTATTTAAAAATATTCTGATCTATACTAAATCAAGCATTATTTTCTTCTTGGTAATATTTATTTGTAAAAGCTGCCAAAACTCACATGTGTCATAACAAATTTTATGATTTATTCCAATAAGAATAGTATGCAAATAATATATTAAGTTCTACTTTCAATTACTGAGTCAATTACGAACCAAAATCTTTACCAAAGATCCACATTTATTAAATGCATATAAGAATTTAAGCTTTTTAATACATGCAGTTAACTGGTGCTTTGTTACGTGCTGCAACGTAATTTTTCTATTTTACACCCAGTTAAAAGGGGTGTTTAGTAGCCAAAACAAAACATTTGCTGACGCATGCTGATTTTCCCCATGTCTGGGTTGACAACTGGGACGAAATTCTGGTTCGGACACTTTAGAGGATGTTCTATTCAATTGAAAGCTAGCCAATAGATAAATATATTGTTGAAAACAAGAATACGAATCCATCAATATAGCTGACGAAATATAAAAAGGAAGTCACAATTCGCTTCACAATAATATTCAGGTGGCAAGTGGAATTTAAATAAATGCCATAAAGTTACTTCCCAGATGTGTTCAGATTTAACTTATTTATCATTTCAAAGCATTTATTGCATATATACTATTAGCAAAAAAATATGGGGCGTATGTAAAATTAAAACAAGTAAGAAAACTACACTACTCGACTATGAGATACTCGCTAGCCGTTTTTAGTAAAAGCAAAAGAGAACAGTATTATATTATTAAGAAATACTGAAATATGCCGAAATGTATATTTGGTATATTGTTATACAACTACTTTCAAAATATACCATAGAGTACAAAATATACCAGATTGTCAACCAAAGTAATTAACACCCAACAACATCAAAAATACTGAAATATACCTGCATGCTTTTATGGTAACAAGCCTTAACAATATACCATAGAGTACAAAATATACCAGATTGTCAACTAAAGTAATTAACACCAGACAACATCTGCCACAAAGTTATAAAACTCTACTACCCTATGGGTTGCGGCCATAAAAGTGGATTATAAAATGTCTCTACTGATAAAACGCCCCCGTTAGTATTTCGTAATTTAAAATGGTTGTCCAAGCATTTATTTTAATTAGTAATCAGTTTAATTTCAGTCATCGCACAACACAACTCCGATTCTTAAATGCTTCGCTATTTTTTTCTTTCTGTGCTAATAGCACCGCAATTTATGGGTTATTGTAAGTTTTATTAGTTCGAAAATGAGAGATAATACTGACTAGAGCAATCTCACTAATTTCAGCAATAGTATGGGACCAATATATATTTAGATGCGATAACTATAATCAGTCCGTAGTCCAGGCGACCACTTCGATTCCATTAAGTCAAGTGTGTGATGGACGAAAGGATTGTTCAGACGGCAGCGATGAATTCTTAGCAGTTTGCAAATTAAATCCCTCATCCCCTGCAAACCAGCAATTCTTTTATTGTGCTTCCGGCGGAGGAATCTCAGAGAACAAAGATTGTGATGGCAAAGATGATTGTTGGGATAGATCAGATGAATTACTACGTAATTGTTATCCCACATT
This sequence comes from Drosophila albomicans, assembly GCF_009650485.2. NCBI lineage: Eukaryota > Metazoa > Arthropoda > Insecta > Diptera > Drosophilidae > Drosophila > Drosophila albomicans. Next base: position 24,956,953 of record NC_047631.2, read on the forward strand.
AGCTAAGCAAATGCTTGAATCTCAACGTGGAAATTGCAGGTAGATAAGGTATATATGAAGCATTGTATATGGTGTTCATCTCTTAATTTACTACAGTCAAGGAGAGTGGCAATGTGTGGATAAGGAATGTATTCCGACCAGCAGCTTATGTGATGGCCAAATCAATTGCAGTGATGGAGCCGATGAATCATTAGCCCAATGCTACGAGAAGTGTGAGGAGGATCAGTTTCAGTGCGGCAATGGAATATGCATTTCTAAAGACAAGGTTTGCGATAATACAATAGACTGTCCAATGGATGGTGCTGATGAACTACAAACAGTCTGCGAGTATGTTAATGGGTATAAACCGTCCAACTCATATCGTCCATGTAACGAAGGGCCAGAAGAAAACGGGATTTTTTTTTCTGAGAGTTCCACATATCATATAGCTAATGGTATTAAATATGTGCTTCCCAACGAACCAATTCGCTTTAGATGCGATTATTATAAAATAATCGTCGGAACTGAAAGCAATGTTTGCATGTTAAATGGAACTTGGCATCACGACTTTCCAAAATGTCTAAGTCCCAGGGAATATCGCGATTATGAGGCAGAATTGAAGAAAAACCGTACAAATTCAAATACACCCAGAAATGGTATTAAAAAATTGTTTAATCTATACTAAAGCAAGCATTCTTTGGTTCTTGAAAATATTTGTTTCTAAAAGCTTAAAGCAAAACTCACATGTGTCATAACAAATTTTATGATTTATTCAAATAAAAATAGTATGCAAATAATATATTAGGTTCTACTTTTAATTACTGAGTCAATTACAAACCAAAATCTTTACCAAAGATCCACATTTATTAAATGCATATAAGAATTTAAGCTTTTTAATACATGCAGTTAACTGGTGCTTTGTTACGTGCTGCAACGTAATTTTTCTATTTTACACCCAGTTAAAAGGGGTGTTTAGTAGCCAAAACAAAACATTTGCTGACGCATGCTAATTTTCCCCATGTCTGGGCTGACGACTGGGACGAAATTCTGGTTCGTTTCCATTTCCGTTTCCGTTTTATGCGGCTACATTATGGGGACAACTTTTGTTTGCTCGTCTTTTTTTTTGGGTGGGTTTCAAGTTTTTTGTCTTTTTTTTATCAACGAATTTCTAGCTGAATACACAAGGCAAATATATATGAGTGTATATAAATAACGCCTGAAGCTAAAACACATAAATGTTTCGTACAATTTGCAGGCGAGTTCATTTTTGTTATCCTTTTTGGTGGAATATTTTTGCTCACTTCACTGCCCACTTAAAGCGTAAAATTCAAATAGAAATGTCTATTTCTATATTGCCTGAAGTTATGTTAATTTCATAAATTCCATTTGTGAATTGTTTGCGATACCGTTGCGAAGGATTCCATTTTGAGTGGTTATCTTAAAGCGCTACTCAAAACTGACAAGAATTCTGTGAAATTGACTTAATCCACATCGCAGCCAAAAATGTTAGTAATGATATTTAATGTGCTCTCCGCTTTTGATACTTCTCAAATAAGGAACAACCTACCATTCGACAAATATAAGTGGTACTCGACGTAACCAGATAGATCATAAATAAAAAGAAAGTCGCCAGAACCGTGGCTGATAGAATGTATTCGTCAGATGGCATATTAGGTAAACGACGATGATGTATCAATGTGGATGCATAGACGGTGAGTGGAAGCATATACACAAGTGTCCATAAATCAATAATTACCATAAGATTGCGAATGGATAAGATGAATACAATTATGCAGAGGAATATGTACATGATGATAAACACAATCGTTATGAACAGTATACCATAATATCCAGGCAACAAGATCAATGGCAGACATGCACCCAACATATACAGTATAATGTTAACGATTAGAACAACACCCAAGACAATGCTTGCATATAACACTGGCAAATGATTCCATTTCGAAGAGATTGTGCACAATGTTACGCACTCCACAGCGACAATTCCAAGTGTCCAGTTGACGGGATATTCGTTAAAAAGTTCGGTGTATACCATCAGCACAATGCAGACCAATGCAATGACCATATACATGAAATTCGGAACGGGCACCGAGTCAATTAATTTAATGTGCATCGCCTTCAGTATCACCAGTTGTAAGATGCCTATCATTACCAGCACGATGGCAATAAGATAGATCTTTTGCAAACGATATAAATTATGCTTTGGATCTAAACTAGACGCTGGCACTCGCAAACTCTCCATTGAACATCTAAAGAAATATTTTATTGAGACTAATTTGTATTACATTGTTTCTAAACTGTCAAATAGTTTTTCATTTTCCTTAAACATTTTGTGCCTTAACTAATTTATTTTCTACCCACAAATTAGCAGCTGTCGCATTTAACACGCTAATCATTGTCACTTCGAGCATGTTCCTCATTCCATAAAATATTCCAAGTTTACACAACTTCGTCCATCTCCTTCCTGAGCTTTTGAAACAGTTTTGGTCTACAAGCGAGGGCTGAATTTTAATTGGCTTTTAGCGCTTAAGCAAACACATGCTGAAACGTCAACAAACACCGCAAAATGTCAAAAAGCTAAGAAATAATTTTACACCTGAATTCCGAAATTAAATAAACATGAGCAAGCAAATGGCCAAATGTCAGAAGTGACAGTGAAAGTCTCCGACACTTTAGGGGATGTTCAATTCAATTGAAAGCTAGCCAATAGATAAATATATTGTTGAAAACAGGAATACAAATGACAATAAAATACGCAAGTAAATCCATCAATCTAGCTGACGAAATATAAACAAGAAATCACTCAACTTAAATAATATTCAGCTGACAAGTGGAATTTAAATATAAGCCATAAAGTTATTTCCCAGATGTGTTCAGATTTAACTTATTTATCATTTAAAAACATTTATCGCATGTATACGCCCCATTTGGGGCGTATGTAAAATAAAGTAAGAAAACTACAGTTGAGTGTGGTCGACTATGAGATACCCGCTTCTAGTAAAATCAAAAGAGAGCAGAATTATATTATTATGAAATACTGAAATATGCCTAAATGTATATTCGGTATATTAGAGTAAAAATATACCAGATTGTCAAACAACGTATTTAAGGCCCAACAGCATCAAAAATACTGAAATCTACCTGCATACATATTTGGTATCAAACCTTAATAATATACCATAGAGTAAAAAAAAATACCAGATTATCAACTAAAGTAATTAACACCCAACGACATCAGCCACAAAGTTCTAATACTCTACTACCACATGGGTAGCGGCCATAAAAATAAATTATACGCCCCCGTCAGTATTTCGTAATTTAAAATGGTTCTCCAAGCGTTTATTTTAATTAGTAATCAGTTTCATTTCAGTCATCGCACAACACAACTCGGATTCTTAAATGCTTCGCTATTTTTTTCTTTCTGTGCTAATAGCACCGCAATTTATGGGTTATTGTAAGTTTTATTAGTTCGAAAATAAGAGATAATACTGACTAGAGCAATCTCAATAATTTCAGCTGTAGTATTGCACCAATCTATATTTAGATGCGATAACTATAATCAGTCCGTAGTCCAGCAGGCGATAACTTCGATTCCATTAAGTCAAGTGTGTGATGGACGAAAGGATTGTTTAGACGGCAGCGATGAATTCTTAGCAGTTTGCAAATTAAATCCCTCAGCACCTGAATATCGCCCACAACTCTTCTTCTATTGTGCTTCCGGCGCACCAATCTCAAACAACAAAGTTTGTGATGACAGTGATGATTGTTGGGATAGATCAGATGAATTGCCACTTAATTGTAATGACACATTAGCTGATCAAATGCTTGAATCTCAACGTGGAAATTGCGGGTAGATAAGGTATATATGAAGCATTGTATATGGTGTTCATCTCTTAATTTATTACAGTGAAGGAGCGTGGCAATGTGTGGATAAGGAATGTATTCCGACCAGCAGCTTATGTAATGGCAAAATCGATTGCAGTGATGGAGCCGATGAAGCATTGGCCCAATGCTACGAGGAGTGTAAGGAGAATCAGTTTCAGTGCGGCAATGGAATATGCATTTCTAAAGACCAGGTTTGCGATAATATAATCGACTGTCCGATGGATGGTGCTGATGAACTACAAAAAGTCTGCGAGTATGTTGATAGGTATAAACCGTCCAACTCATATCGTCCATGTAACGAAGGGCCAAAAGCAATAGTTAAAATAATCGGGAATTTGTTTTCTGAGAGTTCCACATATCATATAGCTAATGGCATTAAATATGTGTTTCCCAACGAACCAGTTCGCTTTAGTTGCCCTATTTATAGAACATTGGTCGGATTGGAATGGAATGTTTGCATGTTAAATGGAACCTGGCATCACGACTTTCCAAAATGTCTAAGTCCCCCGGAACTTAGCGCTTATAAGGCAGAATTGAACCGTACTAATTTAAGTACAAACAAAAGTGGTTAAAATATTCTGTATGAACACTCTATATGGTGTTTTCAACAATTTCCTAATGTATATTAAATCAATCACTACAAAATACAGTTGGTTTATTCAAGAAAAAGTTGCTGCAAAAAATGTTTCTATTATGTGGATAAGAAATATATAATTAGGCTACAATTCATGTCAAGTGCTCCCTAATTATTTAAATTACTTGCTTGCAACATTTAAATCATAAATTTCAATACGACGCGGCGAACAAAGAACGCCTTAGTTAATATTACGCATACGCACAGATTGCCAGAGCCTGTTGAAATCTTCGTATTTGCTTTTTGCTGTTGAAATGTATCCAAGTAATCATTGAGGATTTATGAGTATCGCTTACAATACGAAACAAGCTATTATATAGTATGTATGTATTGGCCTTTAGAATTTATTGTTGTTGATTTCTCAAGATTATTAACATAATCAGCTTTTCATTCAAAGCTCTATTAATGCCCATCAATCGTAGAACCGACGATGGAATTCAATGGCAATAAAAATACGCAGAATGATTTACGAAAAGACATCAGCAGAATGATAATTTTCATAAGCTAAGACCCGGCTTATAGTAGGAAAACTTTATAAATGAAACTGAAATGTGTTAAAGTAAATGCAAATACATAAAGATTATTACTTCAAGGCTTTCAATTTGTATATTGGTCTTTATGAAATGTAAGCAAACGTTGAGAGTATTTAACACTTTAGCCTTGTTCAATTTGGTTTCAATTTCCATTTGCAATTAATATGTGTTGGCATAGCGATTGGCCAAATTATTACTAACATGTAATTAAAGAAATTGCTAGACTCGTTACCTAGACAATAGCGATAGCCCTTTCAAGGGCCAAATAATAATTTAATGAAGCCATATTCTATCAAGTAATAAAGCCAAATAAATGCTGAATTAAATTCTTAAACAATTTCGTCGAGATGTTCTCGTCTCTTTTTTACTTTTAAATTGTTGAATAACTTTAAAAGAGAACTAATTTTGAAAGGGAATAAAACAAGCCAGATTTTGGAGATAACTCTCGTTAAAGTCCTGAATTAAATTACTTGTTGAAGTAACTCTTATGTTACAAAAAGTGAAACTAATTTGATGTGAAATTCATATTAGAGACTGAGTTATAGACACATATTAATATAATCTTATTATTTCAGAACAAGTACTGGCAGGCTGAAAGCCTGATTCAACTTTCTCGATGACAAGTACGACCTTCTTGACGCAATTTGATTAATTGCCACTCAAGTTTGGCAATAAATTATGAATATGGATGTCAAAAAATAGGTCTGCCTCTTTTGGTTAAGTGCGTGTATGAATCACATTATATTTAGAAAAAGCTATAAAAAGAACACTCTCAAGAGAGTTAACAGCTGTTCGATTGAGCTGATTTTAAATTCAACCTTGTACTTTAAAGGAGGCACACCATCTAATGTGCCGTGTCACGTAAGTCGAGCCACGCGACATCCAATTGAGCAAATAAATCAGTGAGCTAATAAATTTTTAGAAGCTGCCTAATATGAGAGCAATACTCGTACGTTCTCAGACGCTTGCGTTGTATTCGTGCTCTGCACTCGAACCATAAATGCCAACGAACCATTAAGAAACCAAAGTGAACAAGACCGTCACGAGAATACTGAACTGAAGTGTAATCGAGGGAGTTGGTCTCCCTACTCCCTAGCGCCACAACACTCTGAATCTTGAATATGCCGCACAGCCACTTCCTGTCTTTTCCATTTTAGTTCAATTCCATGCCGTACCATGCGGCGTATACGTGTCCCTTCCGGGTGTCAGAAAATGTACGTACGTATGTGTGATTTTCTCGGGACTGCGCATCGCTGGCTTCGTTTTAATATATTGAATTTTATTGTTTTTTATTAAAGGCAATTCTCGACACCTGTTCTCAAAAGCATTTTCCAGCTTTTGCCACTTCTCTATACGTTATTAATTGCCATTTATTCGCACGCTATGCGACAGACACATACATTATTATATAATTTTATTATTTATACCCGGAAACAAAAGCTGCATTTTAATAAGTCAGTTAATGTCACTTTATTTGTATAAATACAAATAATATATGTAAAGTGCTTCACATACTTTTCAATTAACATAAATTAAATATCATATGTGAAAGCATCTCTTGGGTATTTATTTAAATTTTGTGTATTCAAATATTCGAACCCTCTACTTAAATAGTTTTTACTAAATTTAAGTGAAATGCTTTGAAGTTCTCTTGGAAAAACTTTAATGTCTATGTGTACAGATTCCACTCATTATGAAACATATTTTGGAGTATGTAAAGGATTCCTTGTCAATGTCAAGCCTTCTTAAAGCTGATTAAAATGGCAACAGTTGTTATTGACATACACAAGACAAAGATTTACACATTCGTAGCAAAATGTTTATGTATTTAGCACACATCGTGACTTTACAATTGAACAAATACCCAGAGACTTGCACATTTAATTAATACACAAACTCATTTTTGCAAAATTGCATAATTCTTACAGTGAAGTACAAATATTTGTTATGCAAATTAAATTGTTACATTGTTCTTACTGTCACTCAAAGACTAATTCATTCTGCTGATAACACAATATTAACAACGAATAAACAAAGCAATCTTATCTGAAACAATTTAAGAACACTTATGTAGATTGTAAATAATGATTAAACAAAGCATAAGCTACACATTTAAAGTAAATTTAAATTTAGAGAAAACTTACTAACACATTATGCGTATATGCACACAAAGTCGAAATTATTTCCTTAGCTCGTGTGTTTCTTAATTGCGCAACAACAAATTACTCGCTTCGTAGGCTGGCAAAGGCGTTTCGCACTTTGCTGCATTTCCAAGGAACAACCGCAAACTTGTCGTCAAAAGTAAAGCAAGCAAAAGAAGCAAAAGGAAAAAAAAAATATGGGACTCTTGTTGTGGTCCTTCGCAAGAAATATCAGGTTATGCTGGTCAACGAAAAACAATAGCGTGCAAACTGATTATAAAAATGCGAAACCACAGAGACCTTCGTAAACAATAAGGATGACGTTGCGTTAACAACAACAACAGCAACAACAGAGGCTCAAGCTCAACTCATTCTTATTCTGATTCGCTGTGTCTGTGTCTCGTTGAGTTCTCAGTACTTTTAGTTGGAAAATATTTCCAGCATAATATGCTCAGCGGAGCTTAAAAAAAAAATGCTCCAGTTGTTGGTCCTTGTTGACAACATGTCAAAGAAAACAATGAAACAGACGACCAGAGAGTTCCGCTCACACTCTTCTTTACATTCCCTCTCTCTCTCTCTCTCTCTCGGTTTTCACCACTCTACTTTTGCTTCCGTTCGCTTCTGTTGCAGTCGACTTCCCCTGTCCAGTGTAACGAATTAAATTAAAAACCAAAAACAAAAAAAAATGAGAGAGAACACTTATCCTCGGGGCGACAAAGTTTTAATACCCTTGCAGTACAACTTATTAAATGGATCTTGTCTTCCCTTTTTCTAAGAATTTTTTGTCAGCGCCCACGAAGAAAACGTTTTAAAAATAGAATTGTATGATTAAAAAACGAATACCTAAATATACTAAAACCTTAAAAACCTTTAACATTAACAATCCATTTTTTTTAGATATTCTAATTTACAAAATTATTAGTATTTGCCAATATAAAATGGCTGTGATTGATAGTCCATTGCAAGATATAGCTAATTAGATTTCAATAAAAATCACATACCACAATTATATCACTCCACACAAGAGTATACAAATTTATATTCCATCCACAATTCGAATTGTTTTCATTTTTGCACGCGTTCGACTTTTCTTTGACTTGCGATGGAGTTTTGCGGGAAATTGATTTTCCTGCTCAACTTGTTCTTACCACAATTGCATTTTACTTGCGACGAATACTTGAAAATTCACATGACTTTTTATCGATATGAACAATTGTTTGGTTTATTCAACAAATTGAACTCGAGTGTAATTCAATTACTGCAATAAAAACTTTTCTTACAACTCACTGAACTATCAAAAGTAATTGAAACTATGCACATTTTCTAAATTACCATAAGTGTATAGGGCAATTTAGTTCGTTGTTAGATACATTAGTTCTTTTCAACTTTATTTATGTTTGCTCTACTCGAATATTTTACATCAAATAGCCACAGGATATACATAATTAAGAGTAACAACATTGCTGTTGGCCTTTGTTTTGATTTTAGGCCTCTGCTCTAGCATTTTGTGAAATCGCGTGTAATTCAATAAAAAGTTATGTTATTTTACCAGCTGGCAGGCAAATTAACAGAGCACACACACACAGACACACAACATAATCCTGTCGACGTTATCCTGGCACCACGCATTGACTGAGTTGCTTATCTCATTATGAATTTATGCTTCGGCCGTGTTAACATTCGCAACAAACAAGCAAAATTTATGAGCACCTTGCGGCAAATTTATGTGTGCCAGCCAAAAGCCAACAACAACATTAACAATAACAACAACCATAACCAACAACGAGAACAACAACAACAACAACAATAAGAAGAGCTTTAGCTATAAAATATGTGAATAAAAATCTGTCTTAAATATACTCAACTGCCAGTTATTAACAGAACAATCGCCTCTGGTCATGGCTCTCTCTCCCTCTGTGGCTCTCACCACTTGTGCATTTTAATTTATTTCCCACTTTGTAAGGGGGCCACATGACCAGCCGGTGGGCGTGACCATGGGCGGAATATTTGTACACTCTTAATTGTTGCAGGCAAAACATACGTTTTTGTTTTCGCCCACTTTATTTGTTGCTATACTCGTATTTTTGTGTTTTAATCCTTACACCGGATGCAGAGGCAGTGAGACTTCTTGTTTATTATGCTTAAAGTGTTTACAGCATGCATATAAGTTAATTATTCCTTGCAGTTCAGCAGCTCTTTCATTTAAAATTCGAAGTGAAAAGACTTTAACAAGCTATTCATTAAGCATTCAAGTTACTCGAATGTAATTAATAGAATACAATAAAAAACCTAATCAAATAATCATGTTTAGCATCTGTTTTATTTGTCATTGTGTTATATTTATTATTCAATTTAAATGTAGATTTGCTATTTAACCTTTTATTAGATTTTCTTTTTTGTTGTCTGTGTTAATGTTACTGCTCGTTATTTAGTTTGGAGTTTTAGTTTCCCATTTTCGCAATGCTTCGAATGCACTTTGGCGCTGGTCAACCCGTTTACCACAGCGGCACATGGTCGTGGAACAATGAGACTGATAGTCTGCATTTTGAGCCACACACGGATTTGGAGGACAGCAAGGACCGTTACATTGAAACGAATGGATATCGATTTCTACGCACTCTAAACGCTGTGGAGGAGAATGTGTTTCGTCAGGAATACACGCAATCTCAACCCGAATACGAGGTGGTTGTGTCAATCAATGATGTGCGAGATCTGGTTTTATTCCTAATGCCCAAGGAATTTATGAGAATGCGCTTCGTTGACTTCATGCACAAGCCAGCTGTAGACAAACTGTTGCATGCTCTTATCATCTACTTTGAGTACTTTCTTCGTATGGTGGAGTTTGTGCTCATTCGAAGGGATGAAGTCGAGGGCAGCATGTCGCAAATCCAAAGCGAACAAACGAACGAATTGAAGCGCATTTGCTCCATCCATTTGAGCCAGTATCGCATGTTGGTGGCTAGAAATTATAGTGTTATCCTCAAGGGTGAAGGCGATATGGCTGAGTTTTATCATATGAAGCAATCTGTACATATTTCCGCTACCCTCAAGGATCGTACCTTTCATAAACATTTCTTAGCTGTAGCCATACAGATCGTTTGGATAACAATGCATCGTCGTGCTTACCATGTGATCGAGATGGAAATGAATAGACTCTTTGGTTCGGAACACTTTATAGGGCAACATCCCGAGTATATCAAGTTTTCGGCAGCGGAAAGAAGCCTTCTCTATGGGCGTAGGAATAAAATAGTGAACTATCGCTTGCAGCGATCACCACTGATACAGGAACTGGAGCATGTGGCTGACGAAGATTTGCCCATTTTGTGGATAGGTGAGCGATTGTATCGGGGAAACAATATTCGGATTGCTAGCATCGAACTGGAGTACATTGTGCCAGACACTCAGCTACGTATGATAGATGTAGCCCATGGGATTCTGGGAAATCCGAAGCGTTTCTTTAATACCATTCTCGAATTAAACTGGCCAGCATTGCGGAAGGAGAATTATTCACTGACAAATGATCCCTATCACCTTATAAGGCAGCCATCACTTCGCGTACCGAACATCAAAAGTCGGCGTGATTTGAAATTGTTCAAGAACTATGAACATTTCCTAAAGATCTCTCAAATTTATGAGCCAGTTCCGCGGCATAGACTTCTCAAATGGCTTCAGCGAGAAAACAAACTTTCGTCTTCCCGAATTGATGATACGCCAAATATATATACGCGTTGTGAGAACGAGCTGGCCTCCAAAACTATCGGTCCCAATGTTACTCAGATTATCCACAATTATTTCGAAATTGTCACTCGCTTTCGTAAAGAAATTACCGATGATAAGGATAAAGACAAAGAGAGTTACGCTTCTCTCAGGTTTTGAATGATATTCGTTTATTATTTAACTCCTGAAAGCAAGTGGAAAACTCATCTGTCTACCTCAATCCCTTGTCACATAAATAAAACTCCAATCAAAGCAATTTAAATTCTAGTTAATGCATTTAGTTTTGAGTTAGAAATATATACAACTTAATGCAAGTGCTCCTTGTAAATATTGTCAGCTAATCTTGCATAATTATGATTGCTACGAATTCAGATTTTATTCTAATACACACAAGTACACATACAACACATACAACACACTAAGTTAATACAATGATACGCATTTATGCAGATACTTATGTACCGAAATACCGCAGTGGTAAATGGTCATGGGACACTAAGAAAGATGGTCTCCACTTTGAGCCACACAATGATCTAGAAGATGCCAAGGAGCGTTATATTGAAACCAATGGATACAAGTTTTTGCGAACCATCAATCAGGAGGAGGAGATGATCTTCCGTCAGCAGTATGTTCGCTCCGAAGCCACATTCGATACGGACACCGTGGTGATCAACGATGTGCGTGATCTGGTTTTATTTCTAATGCCCAAGGAGTTTTTGACCATGAAGTTTCTTGAGTTTATACATAAGCCAGCCGTGCATAGATTAATTCATGCTCTAATTATCTATTTTGAATACTTTCTCCGCCTGGTGGAATTTGTACTTGTGCGACGAGATGAATTGGCTGGCGATATGGCTCAAATACAGAGCGAACAAACGAACGAAATGAAGCGTATTTTTTCTATCTATTTGAGTCAATATCGCATGTTGGTGGCCAGGAACTACAGTGTTATCCTCAAGGGTCAAGGCGACATGGCTCAATTTTATCACATGAAGGAAATTGTGCACATTTCCGCAACCATTAAGGATAAATACTTTCACGAACAGTTTCTTGCCGTCACGATTCAGATCGTCTGGATCGCGATGCACAGACGGGCCTACAATGTGATCGAGATGGAGATGAATCGACTTTTTCGTTCCGAGCACTTTGTAACAGATCGACCAGAGTATCTGAAGTTTACGCCAGCAGAGAAAAGTTTGCTTTATGGCCGCAATAATAAGATTGTTAATTATCGCACTCAAGTCTCGCCTTTGATACAGGAGCTCGAGCACATTGCTGACGAGGATCTGCCAATTCTTTGGATAGGTGAGCGGAAATATCGTGGCACAGATACCCGAATTGTTCAGATTGAACTAGAATACATTGTGCCGGGTCCGCAGCTGTTTATGATCGATGTGGCCCATGGTATTTTGGGACATCCAAAGATATTATACGACACTATGTTGAATCTAGACTGGCCAGCAGTTCGGTTTGCCAACTATTCGGTTGAGCACGATCCCTATCATATAGTGCGACAACCGCATCTGCAAATACCCAATATTGACGAAGTGAAGTTACGTCGCATGTCTAAGAATTACGATCAATTCTTCAAAGTGTATCGCATCTACGAGCCGTCTAGTCGTCATATGCTAAACAAGTGGAGTCAGCGTGAAAAGGTCATCAACTTTTATCGTAGTGGTGGCGTTTTGGATGATATTTACGTGCGTTGCAGGAAAGATATAATGAAGCGCACTTATGGTCCTACTGTCATGAATATTATTGCCAAATACTTTAAGCTCGTTTCTAGACTCCGTAAAAAGGCACACGTTATGAAAGAAGATGATACTATCTCGGCCAGAAGTATCCCAATTAGCATAGCGAGTGGAACAATGCGCAAAAAGCCACTAAAACAAATAGCCAGTGAACATTATTTCGAAGAGTAGAGAATCAGTATCAATAAAACTTACATGTTTATGAACATTAACTTAACTGATTTTGATTTCAGAACAAATTTAACTTAGAAACTCTACATTTATTTCAAATTGCATATTCAAATTCCGACATGTAATCGAAATAGAAAAACGATCGATAATTGATGTTGAAAATCATCGCTGTTAATAATTTTGAGATATCGATATATCGATATAATAGCAAGATCCCCTAATTTTCAGTCAGTAGTGAAAATAATAATGTCGAGAGAACTTACCGCACGCACGACTCCGCCGTACAATCATTTTACGCAAATTGGCGATCCAGTCTTACGCCAACGGGCTGTGGAAGTTGAAGACGATCGCATAGACAGCAATGAGATCAATGATATTGTGGAGCAAATGGTCAACGTGCTGCGCCACTACGATTGCGTCGGCGTCGCAGCACCCCAATTGGGCGTTCCACTGCGTATCATTGTCATGGAGTTTCGCGAGGGCAAGCGGGAGCTAATTCCACCAGCAATATATGAGCAACGTAAAATGGCTACGCTGCCGCTGACTGTAAGCTTTTCCGTTATCTTTGCTTAATTGTCGTCTCGCTAAATTGACTGCATATTTACACAGGTATTTATCAATCCGAAACTCGAGATAATCGGCGACGTTAAGCACACGCATCCCGAAGGTTGCATGAGTGTGCGCGGTTTTTCTGCCCATGTACCACGATACGATCGCGTTCGCGTTACCGGCATTGGAAAGCTTGGAACGCCAGCGCAACTCGAATTGGAGGGCTGGAGCGCACGTATTGCCCAGCACGAGGTTGACCATTTAAATGGCATCGTTTGCATTGACCGCATGGATGTTTCAACTTTTACTTGTGTCACTTGGGAGCAAATTAATGCAGCTGGCGGGCGCGCGGTTATACCGTTTGATAAATAAACATTTGTTTGAAAATTGTAGAGGTGGACAAGCATCGATATATCGATGTTTTGGAAAATATACCAAAATAACGGATATATGGCAAATCAATATACAAATCAAATATGTTTCAGAAACGTGCATAATAAATCAGTTAAACATATTTAAATCGCGGTATTTTTCAAATTTCCTTCTCCCTTAGAACAGTTTTCCATACAAAATATAAATTGGTGGCCAAAATCGAGATGAAAATTTGAGTAGTAACGGTTGAATCAGCTGTGTCTTAAAATATACCAAATGAACTGCCAGCAATACTTATCGATTGTTTCTTATCAAAGTTCGTTCTAGTGTTGTAAAAGATTTAAATTTATATAAATAAAATAAACTAGCAGTCCACATATTTTATATGTTGTGTTATTACTTGTTAAAGCCGTAAAGCGCGTGTGATATTTATTGCAATTTAAATGCAGCTACTTAGCTTGTAAAGCCACCAAATTAAGGAGATACAGTTCCATTCATTTAAATTAGATGTTTATAGAGTTACGCCGGTGGCTGACTATTAGATTTTTGTAGACCAAATGTTGTTAAAACAGCTGACATTACACAGCCAACCCGCGCGTTACCTAAGCACCAGCTTAGCGAGGCCCCAATCCTTTAGAAAATGGTACCAGCAACTATGGACAACCAAGCGCACAAATCTGCCACCATACGGCCACTTCACACAAATCGGAGATCCCGTGCTCCGTGACAAGGCAGCCGAGGTGCCCGCGGACTATGTGGACAGCAAGGAGATCCGGGCGATCGTGGATCAGATGGTGAGTGTGCTGCGCAAGTACAACTGTGTGGGCATTGCCGCGCCCCAAATAGGTGTCTCCCTGCGTATTATCGCCATGGAATTTAATCCAAGCATCAAAAAGGAACTGCCCGATATCACGTGGAAAACGCGACAAATGTCCGAGCTGCCGCTAACAGTAAGTTATAGAAATTGACCCCTGATCATCTAATTAACTGACTTTATTGCTTGGCAGGTGTTCATCAATCCCCAGCTAGCAGTCACCGATTACATTAAGCACAAACATGCCGAGGGCTGCATGAGTGTGCGTGGCTTCTCCGGCGAAGTGGAACGCTATGCGGGCGTTAAACTCTCAGGCCTAAATAGAGAAGGTGTCGCCACAGAGCTGGAGCTGAGCGGATGGAATGCACGCATAGCACAGCATGAAATGGATCATTTAGATGGAAAGCTGTATATCGATCACATGGATCGATCCACGTTCATGTGCACGTGCTGGGAGACGGTGAACACAAAATCGGGACGCGTCGAAATACCATTTTATAAATAATTTTGTATGTGATGAATTTCGTTTATAACATGGAATGTAAATGTTTAAATTGATTGGCAACTCCTCTTCTATGTATGTATATTCACTTATCGGTCATGTACATCCTCAGATGTTGATTAGCCGTGCCCAGCGCCGTCTTCGCCTTGAAGTACTCGGGGCTATCCCACAGAGCACGTTTGTCCATCATATATGTGAACAACTCGTCGTACTCGCGCTGCAACAACTTATGTGTGGTTGACACCTTGCCACGCAGCTCGTCAATTGCCCGCAACAAACGCAAACGCGTCGCATCCAAGATTGCAGCCTCTTCAGCTTCAGCTGCAGTCTTGGTGACACCCTCTTGCTGCAGCGTTCGTAGATGCATGCGCATATTCTGCCAATCGTCCCATTGCAACTGCAGGCACTTACCCAAATACTTGAGCACTGCGGTCCGTAGAATGAACTGCCGGATACCGGGATGCGCAATATCACGAACTCGCGCTCGGAACATGCCTCTCAACAGTTGCTCAAATCCTGTGATTAGTTAATGATTACATTGAATGTTGTTATAGCTGTGTAGTTTACTTCAATGTGAAAGCTATTTCCCACATTCTCAAGCATATCCATTTCAAGTGGGAACTTAAAAACCAAAGCTAAAATGTAAAAGAAAATTTTGAAAATATGGAAAGAACGATGTCGAAGTTGCTGTGGCAACCTTTCTATAATTATTGTTCCCAATGATAAATTTCTTATAATTTCTGTTTGCTTCAGTACAAATAGCTGGATTTATATGTAAACTGTTTTCTTCTAAACAAACCATAATTCAAATCAAACTATTTCATATTTAAGTTTAACTTCAACTTAAATTAATTTAAGTATATCAAAAACCATTTTTAATTTCTACCTAAATTTCTCAATCAATCAATCAATCATGCAATAAATCCACAATGTATAAATCTCAAACTACAAAATCCATTCTATCAAATAAACCTCTATCTAATCCAAATCCAAAGATTAAAGGAAAAAACACGCAGATTATAAAAAAGTCGTCCGATTAGATATATTTAGGCGCAATATGTAAAACAATAAACATATAATAAAAGAGTTAGGAATGATTAAACTAGAATTCAAATAATAATTGGAATTGTTTGATTTAGAACAGTCCCTCAATCTGACCAGTTTCGGTATTCAGATCGATGTCATAGATGGCCGGGCGTGTGGAGAGTCCCGGCATTTTGGTAATATCACCGCACATGGCCACCACAAAACCAGCACCCGCAGAGACATAGACGCTCTCCACGTTCAAGGTGAAACCCTTGGGAGCACCCTTGATGTTGGCATCGCCAGTGACGGAGCCCGAAGTCTTGGACATGCAGATGGGCAGCTTGCCAAAGCCCTAAAAAAAAAGTGAAATTAATAAACACTAATTCCATTATTAGTTAGCTCTTGAACTTACTGCGTCGGTCAGGCGTTTAACCTGTTCTAGCGCCTCCTTGGACACCTCCACCTTGCCAGCTCCGTACATGGTCTGCGCAATCTTGTTCATCTTATCCTCGAGCGGCAACTCCACGTCGTACAGCAGCTTAAACTTGTTGGGCAACTTGCAGGCTTCGATGACCGCCTCAGCCAAGGGCACAGCGCCAGCACCACCATCGGACCAGTGTGTGGAGACGACAGCAGCAAAGGCGCCCGCCTTCAACGCAGCATCCTTGAGCAACTGGTGCTCAGCCGGGGTATCAGCCACATGGGCATTGATGGACACCACAACGGGCATGCCAAAGGCGCGTCCATTCGAAATGTGCTGCAGCAGATTGGGCAAACCCTTCTCCAACAGCTCCAGATTCTCCTCCGTATACTGTTTGTTGAGCGGTGTGCCCGGCGTGACCGGTGCTCCGCCGCCATGCATCTTAATCGCACGCACCGTGGTCACGAGGACCATGGCATTGGGCTTGCGTCCCGAATTGCGGCACTTGATGTTGCAGAACTTCTCCATGCCAATGTCTGAGCCGAAGCCCGCCTCGGTGCACACAAAGCCATCGCTGCCCACCAACTTCAGGCCAATCTCGTCGGCAATTATCGAATTGCAGCCATGCGCAATGTTGGCAAAGGGCCCAGCATGGACAAGCACAGGTGTTCCCTCCAGGGACTGCATCAAATTGGGTTCCAGCGCATCCTTGAGAAGGACAGCCAAAGCTCCAGTGACGCCCAAATCATCAGCGGTCACGGGTTGTCCACTCTTATTGAAGGCCACCACCATGTCGCCCAGACGCTGCTTCATGTCCGCCAAGCAACCGGAGAGCGCCAACACAGCCATAATCTCACTGGCTACGGCAATTGAGAAGCGTGTCTTGCGACTCAAGCCCTTCTCCGTGGGCGACTCACCGATGGTGATCGCTCGCAGATACCGATCATTCATGTCCACAACACGCTCCCACATTATGGTTTCTGGGTCAATGTCCAAGCGGGCAAACTGTCCATACTCCGATTCCGTCAGGGCATCGGGATCGGTCTTGTCAATGCCCAGACGCTGCAGACGTCGCAGCTGTATCGGACTAAACTTGCGCTGTCCCTTGATCTTGGGCACCAGGCGCTGATACAATGCCTTGTCCGACTGCGTCGCCTCATGGAAGATGCGTGTGTCCAGCTGTGCGGCCAGCAGATTATTCGCCGCTGACACTGCGTGTATATCGCCAGTGAGATGCAGATTAAACTCCTCCATGGGTATAACTTGGGCGTAACCACCGCCAGCTGCACCACCCTTGATGCCGAACGTTGGTCCCTGCGATGGTTGACGCAGTGCAGCCATCACGTTCTTCTGTTTGTGTGCACCTAATGCCTGGACCAGACCCATCAGAGTGGTGGTCTTGCCCTCACCCAAGGGAGTGGGCGTTATGCCAGCCACCACCACATAGTTGCCCGCTTGGCGTTCGCGCAGTCGCTGCAGCACATTCAACGAGATCTTGGCCTTGTTGCTGCCATACAACGATACTTCGCTCGCCTCCAGTCCAATCTCCTCGGCCAGATGTCCGATGTTCTTCGGCCGCTGAGCGCGTGCAATCACAATATCGCTGGGCACCGGACGCTCTGGCTGCAGCGGCAGCGGTTGCAGTGTCCAGTTGCTGCGCTTGGCACGCGCCGCCGCCTTGGCGGCCGAGGCCACGGTGTTCTTCATGAGCATGGCCACCGTCATGGGTCCAACGCCACCGGGCACGGGTGTCAGAAAGCCGGCCACCTGTTTTGCCTGCTCGTAGTCCACGTCGCCCACCAAGCGATTGCCACTTGACTTGCTGGCGTCTGCAAAAAGATGGGGGAAACAATAAGATAAACTTCATCAAAGGTAAGTTATCAACTAAGCACTTCAATTTTGATCAACTGAAATTATTTCATTAATAACATTTAAAGTTAAAACGTTTAAGCAGGCTGGCATTAAATGTAAATTATGTTTATTCACTCTCAACGATTATTGAGGCGATCTAAGGGGGCGGGTCAAATTGTTAGGAAATAATTATATACCTAGACTCTAAAGCAGTATTGTCACCATATCTCTAGCTCTTTCAATTACGGAACTTAAGCAGGTGGACAGACAGACAGACGGAAATATAAGGATGAATAAATCTGCGAATTTTTGGGCCACCGAAGGGAACGTGGCAAACTGTAAATCAAGTCTTATCTGCCTAGACTCCACAACAGTACTGTTATCAAATTAGAAGTCTCTGGCTCTTGTAGTATCAGAGATCTAGGAGTTCAAACAGACGGACAGACAGACAGACGGAACGAGCATGTGAATACATCGAGTTTATACTACCCTTTTGTTAAACTACGCTTAACGGGTATACGGAATGAATCTCTGCCTCAACTGAGGTCCCAAACAACACTGAGCACGAAATGGAAAACAACCAACCAACGTTGTCAGTTGTTCCTTGACTTCTTATCGACGCTGCGGGGGTCGCTTCTCAGGTCATGTGCCCGCGCTTGATAAGCAGCTGCGCAGCTTAGACAGATTACATTATTGCTGCACACACACACACACCCACCTGGAATGCAATTGATGCCACAATCGATGACCACAGCGCCTGGCTTGATCCACGAACCCTTGACCAACTCCGGCACACCAATGGCCACGATCAAGATGTCCGCATTGCGTGTAATCTGCTCCAGATTACGTGTCTTCGAATGGCAAACAGTGACCGTGGCATTATTCCACTTGAGCAACTCGGCAGCCGGAGTACCAACAATCTTGCTACGTCCCAAGACAACAGCTTGGGCGCCGGCAATCTCGACGCCAGTGCGACGTATCAGCTCCAGGCAGCCCCAAGGTGTGCAGGGCAGAAATCCGCTCATATCGCCGGTAGCCAAGCGTCCCTCGTTCAGCGTGTGCAGACCATCGACATCCTTGGCGGGGGAGACGGCATCCGCAACGCGATGAGCATCGATCTTGGTGTCGCTGTCCAGCGGCATCTGGACAATGATGCCGTGCACCCGTGGATCAGCATTCAGTTCGCGCACCTACAAAACAACAAAGATTGCATAACACTTGAGCTAAGCTGATTCCTCGACGTTGCGCAACCCAAAAAGTTGACTTTCGACTCACCTTATCGAGCAGCTGCAGTTCGGTGATAGAGCGCGGCAACTGGACGTGCTCCGCCTGGATGCCAATCTCGGTGGCCGCCTTGATCTTCATGCGTATGTACACATTGGAGTCCTCTCGTCCGCCCACCTGAACAATACGCAATCCAGGCGCAAACTGCTCACCCAAAGCTTTGACCTCACGGCTCAGCTCCTCGCGTATGTTTCTAGGCAAAGTAGTTGTGATAACTATAAAAGAGAAAATGATTTTTATAGTCTACTTACTTGGCCACCAGTGTGCCGGATATGATCTTGGCCTCGCCGCTCATCTTTCTGCTCGTGTCGCTGTAAAAACGCACAAAGTATCTCAATCTCAGTCTCGGTATCCGCGCTACGATCGTTGATGGCAACGCCAGCGCTCGCGCAATGCAACTGAGCTCCAGGCCAACAGACGGGCCCTATCTATACCCATTGCCATTTGCTAATAGGTGTTTTGGGTCTATCGCTCACTAATCTCTCTCTCACTCTCTCTCACTCTTCCACTCGCTCTCTCTCTCTATCGCCGGACCCCTTCCTTGATCGCCAAGCTTATCTTTATCAGTGGCATGCTCGATGAACGCATTTCGTATTGGTATCGGTCTGAGGTCTTGAATCTGGAATCTCGGGTTACTCAAGGGTCACAGCTCCTCTGTATACAAACAACATAATCACAATAACACGATCTCTCCTTTTTTTCCAAGCTGCCAAGTTGTGACCGCAAAACGCTTCACTTTCCATCAATAATCAATTCAATACTTTTTACAAATCTATAATACACAAATTAATTTAACTTATCTTTAACACGCTTTCAAAAGCTATAATATTTAATCTGTCAAATAATTCCGTTGGTAACTATAGCATTTAATCGCATTATCTCAAAAACAATAGAATACTTTTGTACATCATTTTGTTGTGTGAATTTAAAATATTAAATTTCCTATCATTTTATATCATAGAAAAATAAGTATCGGCTTAAAACCCCTTTTTAAATGTTAACAATATTTTTTTGTAATTAAAATTCTATATAATTTGTAATGAAAGAAAATTATCCCTTTTGAAATAGTGACAATATTTCTTTGGTGTTAAATTCTATATCTTTTTGTACTATGATTTGAAGTATACTTGTAAATTCAAATAATGTCATTCAGAAATATTAATATATAATATTTATATATCAAATTTTCTAGTTTCCGTTATTAGTTAGAATTTGATTAGTTCAACAAAGCTTATCTGATACTAATTTATTCTGAGCCACTGTGGTCAGCACCTGTTGGCAACATTGTTTTCGTAATCTATCAAAAAACTAAACCTGATTTGACTGCAAAACAAACATGCGATTGGGGAACACAAACAATGGCAAAAAGAGAACGAAAGCAAAAAATAGATGAACGTGTGTTATCAGAAGGTGTCAATTGACGATAATAATTGAGAGAGTAATAATACAGATAACATGCCCAAACTTATCAACATGGTAATTAGAAAACAAAAATAAATGTAAATGGTCAGTTGACGTGATCGCATAGTAATTTTATTTTCATTCCCGACCAATACAAATACGAATTATTGCAATTTACTTAATTTTAACGGCAGCACGTAGCTTGGCGGATCGACTGCGGCTATTGGAAGCGATTTCCGTGGCATCGGGCAGAATCACATGACGATGCAACTGACGCCAATTGGTTTGCACAAACGATTCCAATAGCTCCGAATCATGTGTAAGATCGTAGCCGCTATACTTTAAGGGTACCGGATTGGCAACGCCTTCGATCACATTGCCATTGATGTGTCGCTTAACTATGGTGTCCTCCAGCGAATGGAAAGTGATGGCCACCAATCGTCCCTCGGCACGCAGATATTCCTGGGCCAACAGCATGCCGTAGTTGATCTCGTTCAGCTCGTTGTTCACAAAGATGCGCAACGCTTGAAATGTTTTGGTCGCCACATGTGCCGGTCTCTGTAGCTTATCGAGTCGCTGTCCATCGCTGAGCACCGCAGCCACAAGTTCCGCCAGCTGTCGTGTGGTCTCGATGCGCTGCAATGCTCCACGTGCCTCGACAATGGCGCGTGCAATCTTCTTGGCCGCCTTCTCCTCGCCATACACACGAAAGATGCGTGCCAGATCCGCCTCCTCGGCTCGGGCCAACACATCTGCAGCACTCACGCCGCCACTGCGACCACAGTCCATGCGCATGTCGAGTGGCCCGTTGTGGGAGATGGAAAAACCGCGAGCTGCCTCATCGAATTGCATGGAACTGCAGCCGAAATCGAAGAGCATGCCATCAAGGCTGTGACGCGACACCTGCTGCTCCTGCAGCAATTGCGGCAGCTCCGAGAACTTGCCCAGCAGCGGCACCAAACGTCCCGCATACTCGGGCTCCTGGCTGAGACGCTGGGCCAGCTCATGAGCCAACGGATCACGATCCAGCGCATAGACTGTCGTCTCCGGGCAGCTGTCAAGCAGTCGTCGCGTGTGTCCGCCGGCGCCAAAGGTCATGTCGATGTATTTGCCACCAACCTTGGGCTGCAAATAATCAATGGCTGTCTGGAGAAGCACAGGCACATGTCCGGAAGTTGGCGCCGTTGAGGGAGCTGTGCAGTGCCGCACTTGTTGTGTTCTTGTTAATCGTATTGCATTTAGTCTAGTCAGGAATTTGTTCATCGTCTTCATCTTCAGGGATTTCTTTGTTTTTACTTTGGCTTGTCGTTTAGATACTGCAGAAACTCGGAGCTGAGCACTTGACTGCACTGGGCAGCTGTCAGTCCAGTGGCTGTGGAGTCGTATTGCCTCGGATACTTCTTGGCGTAGACGTTGTTTGACAGTCGCTCGAGGGCGTCAATTTGTCTGGTCAGATCGGCGCTAGCTTCGCTACTGAGGCTGGCTTCGCTGCCTGTAAGCTTGGTTACCTTCTTGCGGATTTGTTCACCCAGATCCCTTGGGGAAAGAAATGTTTATTGGCTGGATTTCAAAAGCACTTTGTGTTGTGTATTGATGTTCGTTGCAGCGTGAAGCAAATCTCAAGAAAAGGCTTTAAAAATAGAGAATATCCCTAAAGAAAAATATTCGAAGCTAACTTAAAATAAATGGAAAAACCACACCTTAAAGCTTAAAACAAAAAAAAATTTTCATATGTATCTCCATATGCTATATAAAACCTGAGCCAACTTCACAATTACAAAGTACTGGAAAGTTTACAAGAAATTGAAAAAGATTCAATTACAAATCGAAACCGCAGTAAGACGACACCGATAAAAGTACATAATATGCATGATATATGTATGTATATAGTAAATGCTTATGTTATATAACAAAGCTGAGATATAATACCAATAGATATCTCAAACATCTTTGCATGGTAATGTCAAATGTCAAATATGACGATTAATTATAATCTTTCCGCCGTAGATACATTATAAAATGCATCGTAATACACAATGTATCTCCAATTGGAATTCATCCGCAAGATACTTTGAATCCACTCACATGATCTCCACATCATTTCCTCCCAGCAGAAATGACTCGGATATCAGTTGATAGGCGTATTTGGATGACATGACAACAAACAATTAATTTTTTTTATGCAACCACAAATAAGTTCAATGTAACGAGGCGAAAGCCGGCAACAGAATGAATTGCAACTAAGCCAAGTTCAAGCCAAGTAAGTTTCGCAATCCACAACGTGTTGTGGAACCTGAACTGTGGACTCTATCTTCAGTAGTAAAGGAAGCTTGCGATCTAACGAATAAACAATGTACAGTCAACGTGTATCCTCCTCTCGACCATATACCGTCCTAAAACATATAGTAAATGCCTTAAACATTCTATAAAATAATATTTTTCAATTAATGCCGTTGTTAGATAATCACAAACAAAAGACGCCGACGCTGCTGAACGAACATTGTGTGTTATGTGTTTTTTGGCATTACTTACCTGCCGATTTTGGTTTTCTCTGCTGGCCACTTCTCGAGTACTTTTAGAAATCTTTGGTATTGCGCGGACATGCTTGAATCAAATAAATTGTGAGCAGGAATTAATAATTTTTAGCGCCAAAACAATAACATTGCTCTCGAGCTACAGCTGTACAGCAGTGTGACCGTTAGTTGAATTTCAAAATATACGTTTCCAAAGACGAGTGTCGAGTAAACAGTGTTGCAAAGTATTGAAACTATCGCATGTCCAGTTCTCACACCGCAATTCAAAAACCGCTTGGCGCGCAACATTTAAATCAAATTCAATGCTTATAATTTATTATTGCAGCTTGTACTGCGCTTGAAGTTAAATTAAGTAAATTAAAGAATTACGAATAAATCGTATTTATGTTTTTGTTATAACAACATTATTTCTAAAAATAAAATCTATAATGCCATAAATAAATTCAAATAAATTTTCACTTAATTTTATCTTATGATATTTATCACTTTTTAAACAAATAAGCATTTAATTATATATATCAACATATGTCTATTATGTTTGGAATTCAAAAAAACATAGGGTATATTAAGAAGGGCGCTTCATAATCACAACCAATCGGAGAATAACCGGAATAAAAACAGCGAGAGAGCCATAGAGAGACGAAGAGCGAGACAGAGAGCGCAACAGTGCAGGCAAAAAACGCACACATAAAAAACATAAACAAGCGTTTTTTCATAGCGAGTGCGAGCGAGAGAGCAGCAGTGAGAGCAGACGTAGACGCAGACACAAACACTTACACCCCACCAATTACGCTCACACAGCTGCTTGACGTTGACGTTCCGTTCGCGGTGGCATGAAAAAAGTTGAGTGATTTTTTTTTCAGTCGAGTTTTTGCCATCGAACCGAACGGTTCCGCTTCTTCTTCTCGCCCGTCTTTTTGCGTTATTCGTTGTGATTTGTTGTTCGCGTACTACGCTCACAAACGGCATGTAAACAACGCCGCGGGTCGAGACGAAACCCATTCTAAAATTTAATCAATCGTGTTACAAATTACGCATACTTCACCCACAAATTGTTACGAATCGAGGCGCCAAAATTAAGTCGCGCCAAATTCTCGTTAAAAAAAGAAAAAGGGGACAGCACAAGTGCAAATTCACACATACGGCCACGAGTCACTGTGTGTGTGTATATTTTTGGCGTGCGCGGCCATTTTTTTTCCTTAGCACTCAAGTCTCAATTTGCATGTGTGTGTGAGCTAAGTGTACTCGAAATTCGTCGTAAGTGGAGAAGAAACCGTAAAAAGCGCAAATAGACAAAAAAAAAATCCAAATAATAGAAATGAATTAAATCTGCCCAGTTACAAATGTGCGTAAATTGCTGAATGTAAACATACGTATTCATTTATAGTACACACGCAAAAGTGAAAACATAAAGCTATACAAAAAAAAGTTTCACAGGAAGAAGAGGAGCACAGGAGGTGAAACAACGATCCCCCTCCTACTCACTCCCCGTCACGACACTAATAGGTCACGCAGAACACGTGCTTTTGCCTTTACGACCAAAATATCAACAAAAGTCGAGCACAAAACCCAGAGAATATCAAAAGAACAACAATAACAGCAAGCGCCAGCGCTCCAATTGGTAAGTACTCGAAAAATGAATGTTTTATTTGCACTTTATTGGGCAAATAGTTTTTGCAAGCACAGTGGGCAGGCAATCGGCGAATGAGAAAGTCGTCTAACATAATGTCAAAATACTTAAAACATTGCTCAATTTATATTTTGTAGACAATTTGTAGAAATAAAGAGATTTATCATAGGTAATTAATTTATCATTATAGCTATTTTATATATGTAGGTATTTGTAAGAGTCTCTTAAGCTAGGCAGAAAATTGTTGCTGTTTATTTCCTTGTTCTTAAAAACATTTTAAGGAGTAATAAAAACTCAATATTGATTTAACAGTAAGTTAACAAAAAAATATAAATATAACAAATATGTATGGTATGTTTTCAACTACAATAAAAAGTCAATGCTAACTTTATGAGCTACAATATTCACAATTTGTGATGAAAAGTCAATAACCCAAGTAGACCATATAATTGCTTTCAAATCGACTATATTGGCACCACTGTGCAACGGTTGCCAATATTTGCCCACCCGCCCCGGCTATTGTCTGAATTCTTTATGTGCCATTCATTCGGTGGCGGTTTGTGTGCCGTCTTTTTATCTCCTCTTTTTTTGTATTTTTTGCTCTCGCGCGCAGCATTTTCGTTTTTCTCTTTTTTGCACATATCGCCCCCAACAGCAGCAGCAGCCGAGCCGCAGATACTTTTTCGTTTATTTGCTTTACATTGCAAGCTTCGTTTTTGCTTCTTTTCTTTTCACTTCATTTTTTTTTGCAGTTGTGTGCTATGGCTCTTCATTTGTTTATGTTGCGCGCTCACTCGCGCTCTCCTTCTCTCTCTCGTTAAGTTGTTTTTCAGCTGCGGTCGCTGCTTGCGCTCAATTAATTTTCGTTGATTCGTTTTTTGTACATGATTTGTGTAAGTGTGAGCAACGTTTATGCATGTGTGTGTGTCTGCTAGTCTCTTTTGTATGTGTGCGATGAATTTTTTTTTGTGTATACCATTTTTTTATTATATGCTGGTGAGCTGAGCAACAACGTTGATGTTAACGCCGCAGTCGCAGTCAGCGTCGGCGTGCTTTTGGGGCCGGCTGAGTGAATTTGTCTTGCGTTGCTGTTGTTGTTGTTGCTGTTACATGTGTTTGAATTGTACATACACATGTATGCGTGTTGTATGTAAATTGAAACAAATGTATTTATGATGCATGTAAATTTATGTACAATAGCTGTACAAAACATTGCATTTCATTTAATTTGCGAATAAACGGAAATCTGTAATCTTTACAACGCAGATGTTCATCTGTTTCTGCTTCGTAATACTTTTTGGTCCCCTTCCCTTTTTTTGTCATACGCAAAGCACGCTCAACAAGCTGCTCCGAGTATCCTGCTTTTGCCTTCTCTCTCTCTCTTTTTCATTACGGCCTACTGTTCAAGTGACCGACCAACAACGTCAGCAGCAAACATCGAGACAACAACACTAACCGGTTCTTTTGACCAGTCAGCGATAAAAAAAAATGTTTTCAAAAAAACCAAACCAAACACACACATTTACCAAAAAAAAAAAAGAATTTGCTTCTGACGTCAACTGCGCAGCAACAACAAAAAGTGCTACGCAATGCGTGCATACAAGTATGTGTGTGTGTTCGTTTGTATGTGTGTCACTCTCCCACTCTCCTTTTGAACTCTCTCCTTCACACAACTCGCTCTTCGCCATTTAATAACTCAATTTTGTTTTATTCCATTGCGGCGCGCGCCAATTCTGATTGTTTTTCTTTATTGATTTTCACGTTGCCTTCTTTTTTTTTTCTTTCATACAACGAAATAAAAACAAGGAAATAAATAACATCGGGGAAAAACAGACACAAACACGACACGGCAGACACCTGTGACAGGTTTCTGTTTACAAATTTCTCACTCATTCGCTGTGTTGTTTGTGGGTCAGCAGTGCGTTTCGTTGGCCCCAAAGGATTAAGCACCGTTGCACCGTGAGAACCGCGCACATGCATTTTTGTATCTATGAATGAATGCTTGAATGTATTAATAGACTAGGCGGGTGTTCGCATTATAAAGTCATCTATATTTGTGTAGATGTATGTATGTGTGCACATTGGTGGATGATGATTGATTGATTCTGAAAATCTATTTTTATGCAACTCGATTTTAGTTGTGAAATAAGTACTTTAAATTTATTACTAGTCAAAATTCATATTATTAAAGATGTTATGTTGAAATTATGCATAGAAAACTCAAATATTATTACTTAAGTTCCATTACTTCAAAAATTTCTAATGGAAATTCTGATTTCGAGATTTCTTACAATCGTTAAACATTTTTGCATTTGAATAACTAATCGGAGAATCTTAAAAAAGTGACTAGAAAAGCTTTCAGTTGCACTCCTTTATCCTTTCTAGTTTCTGTAAAGTACAAATCAAAATCATTTTAGCTGATTGCCTTTTGCTTTCAAACATTTTCTCTTTCAGCATACTCTTCATTTGTATCTTTAAGATAGTCAATGTCTATTATTGCATGTCTTATCAACTAAGAGTATGCTAAAGTCCCACTTACGTCTTTGCTTCTTAGCCACTTTAATCATCGCTTTGTGTTCATCTTCTGACAGATTAATGAGCGCCCCAATTTCTGGTAGTTTTATTCTCCAGTTTCGAGGTGATTGACACGTTCGGTGGCGCCCCTGACTCTTTACACACCCCTCCAAGCCGCTGCTCTTTACTTTCGGTTTTTAAAGAAGGGGAACGAAGTAGAAATTTTATTTTATTTAAATGTTGTGTTGTCACCATCGACTTTTTTGCTTGGCTCAAGCGCCTTTTTTGTTTATCTTGTATTTTTTTGGCATTGTTTTTTAATGCAATTCTTGAGTTTTTTGTCGATTTGCTTTTGCTTAATGTGCAGCTCCGCGAGCGGTTTTGTTTTATTTGTTGCACGTTTAATTCATAAACAATTAATTAATTCATGCACATTTATGTTAAAGTGCTGAAATTTATGTACAAAGGTAATAAAAAACGAAAAGAACAAAACGAGCAACACATTAAACAAAAAAAAATTGAATGCAAAAAACTGAAAGCTAAATGGAAAAAGTAGTTTAAAAATCACTTTCTGTCGACTGTACAGAAATTTTGCGCCCAAAAGAACCCGTCGGAAGCCTAAATAACAAATTACAAACATTTCTGTATTTTCAGCACAAAAACGACAACGACAAAAAAACCCCAAAAGATTGTGTAAGCCAAGCACAAACTTGCGGGGCCAAGTGTCAATTTCATTTTGGCCACGATCGTTGCACGATTCGGTCCCGTTGTGTCCCCTAGAGGAGAAAAAAAGAGTTGTTGAACTGACCGAGAGCAGCATTGCAGCTGGTGCAAGGCCCCAATCTGGACGCACGAACCATTGCCTATCGACCGCTAAACCTTGGCGGGCAGCCGCTTATGGCCGAGCTGCCAACAACGCCAAACGGCGCTGCAGCCATTGGCGCTGGTGGCGACTATCTGCATCGGTCGATCGATCAACTGCGCACCCTCAGCCATCTGACGCAGGCGGATTTGCGCACCGCCCAGCTGGTCCATGACTACAAGCCCTTCAACATCAGTGAGTTTCGCCAGAACGTTGAGCGTTTGGACTATTCACTGAAGAATGGCCTTGTGCAGCATCAGCAAATACTTGTGGAGCAACAGCAGCAGCAGCAACAACAACATCAGCAGTCGCTGCAACACGAACAGGAGCAGCAGCAACAACAACAGCAGCAACAGCAACTGCATCATCAGCCGCAGCTCAAGGTGAGCTATAGTGCGCCAAGTTCGCCACCAACGCCCACACAGCTCAGCGAACAGCAAGAACAAAAGGTGAGCAGGATTAGTTTACTTACCTTAAAACGATTCTTTAACACTGTGATCATCTTCTCCTATCTTGGCAGTATGATGCAAGTCGCTCGCCATCGCGTCAACAGGTCAGTAATGGCAGCAACGGCTCCTCGCCGGAGGATCAGCGTCAGGGTGGCGAGCAAACGAAGCCCTACAAATGCAACTCGTGCAGCAAATCGTTTGCCAACTCATCGTATCTGTCGCAGCACACACGCATCCATCTGGGCATCAAGCCGTATCGCTGCGAGATCTGCCAGCGCAAATTCACACAGTTGTCGCATCTGCAGCAACACATTCGCACCCACACCGGGGATAAGCCGTACAAATGCCGGCATGCCGGCTGTCCCAAGGCATTCTCGCAGTTGTCCAATCTTCAGTCGCATTCGCGATGCCATCAAACCGATAAGCCATTCAAATGCAACTCCTGCTACAAGTGCTTTGTCGATGAGGTGACGCTGCTCGAGCACATACCCAAGCACAAGGATTCGAAGCATCTGAAGACGCACATTTGCCAGCTGTGTGGCAAATCCTACACACAGGAAACGTATCTGCAGAAGCATCTGCAAAAGCATGCCGACAAGGCGGAGAAACAGCAACAGCGTCACACGGCGCCGGTGACGAATCTGCAGCAACATGTGCCCGCCGGCGGTATTGGTTTGAATCTACAGCGTCAGGCCACGAACGATGCGAATGCGGCGTATTGGGCCAAGATGGGAGCGGATAGTGCGGCTGCCACGCTGGCCGAGGCTATACAACAGCAACTGCCGCAGGCAAATGGCAGCAGCTATGCCAACTTTGCGACACTCCAGCAACATCAGCAGCAGCAACAACAGCAACAGGAACTGCTGCAGCAGCATCATCAGCGTCTGGCTAATGGCGGTGGCGATACGCCGGGGCATTCGCAAAGTCCGCACGAAGATGCTGGCGAGGATCTTGTGTTGCGTCAGAGTACGCCGCAGCATCACCTGCAACAGCAGCAGCAGCAACAACAACAGCAGCAGCAACAACAGCACCAGCAACAACAGCACTCCCATTCACCAGGTCCCGGCTCGTCGGCGTTTACGCCGCTCAGCGCCACTGTGGTGCCGCCGCCATCGCATCTGCAACAGCATCGTGCACCGCCGGCCGCCACAGCTGCCTATCTGTATCAGCAGAATGCTGCCGCCGCCGCTGCTGCCTTTCCCACGCAGCTGATCTCGCTTCATCAGATACGCAACTATGCCCATCAGCCTGGCGCTGGCCTAATACCCAGCGATCATCTGGCGCTCGGTCTTAGCGCCGTGGCCAAGGAGAAGGCTCAATAGTATCGGGGGATTGGCCCGAAAAGGGCAGCCAAAGGATCAACAGCAGCTACGATGACAACAATTAGTCTAAGTTAGCGGTAAGCTAAGTTTAATTAGAGGCTGAATTGGTCAACTCTCGAGGCTTGGTTTCAACACCCCAACGATGATGTGACACTCGAGATGGATTCGACTTTAGTGCTACATCGTTTCCACACTGCCGATGAAATGAAACCAAACATTGAGAGTTGTATCACAACCACGCACAGCCTCCAGTTTGGAGGATGTCATTTTTTCCAGACAAAACTCAGGTTTTTAATTAGCTTTTCATACAATTTCCTAATTCGTAAGCAATATTTACAACAACAACAAAAAAAGGCATCAAATTCCCCGCTAAAACTCTGCACAACTCGAAAAATCGAAATTCGAGTTGTTTACGGTTTTTGTCGGCTAGATTTACGGACTGTACAACTACCTATAATATAGAGTTATATGATATAGGTGCCGTACAAAGTACTGCGATAGTTCTGTACATAGGATTACAATCTTGAAATTATTATTATTATTAAGCTAATTAAATATTAATTATAGCATGCCGTAAAAGTCAACGTATCAACATAGTTAATACAATCAACACAGTTTGTATCTAAACTTATGGAACTATCATTAAGCTATGAAGCTTATTTTATATTTATGCAAATATGTAAAAAGTGAAAGTAAAATTATAATAATAAAAAATTGAGAAAACTATTTATTAACTGCTCGAGTGTACTCATATTCAAATTTTTGGGAAACCGCAGGATTTACATTTTTCCTATCAGCATTACAGGATCAAAAGATGCAATGATGCAGAAAAATGCACGATAATCCGCTTAAGAGTTGGCTAAAAGGAACCTTTGAGTTGCATTATGCTCGAATACGACATAAGAGATTTATGTTCCTTTGAGAAAACTGAAAGTGTCTGAGATTGATTCAACATCCTGAAGACCCTCCAAAATTTAATTGGCAGCAGCTGCTGTTGCGATTGACGTCGCCGCTCACTTAAAGATTAATGATGGAATGGTTGCGTTTCGATGGGAGACACAGAAATCAAGTTAAATTTAGACATTACAAATTATAATTTTAGGTGGCACTTGTGAAACGGATGCGAGTAATGTGAATGGTATTAACCAGAATTTAGAGAAGTATTATAATGTTTTGAGGAAATACATAAGAAACACTTAAAACATTATACAGGTTCTTAATTAAAATTGTACGAATTAAATATAATATTTTATCGTACTACGATTGCGGTATAATACGCTTAAGCCAATGCATTGATATACTAAGTCATTATTTCTGAGAAAACAGTTTAGAGTCTGAATTTGGCAACTTTTTATTTGTTTTGTGGCACCAACAAATTGCTCATACGCCGAGTCAGCTGCTACATCACGACTTTCAACTTATCGAACAAGTGTCCTCTTCATAAATGAGCACATCGAAAAAGGTTCTCGAAAACAGTGCTTAGAGTATTTATGAACATTTATGGCAGGGTATTAGACCACCTACTATTAAATAAATTCAAATCTAAGTACTTACGACTGGTTTACTCTATCACGGGGATTATTTATAGAAACATTTTTGGACTTTCTTTTTTATTTTCGTTGCGTTTAATTAAAATCAAATTCCAGGTATTTGAAGTATTAGCACATATCTATACGAACAATGAATACTCTATTCATAATTGCAGATTACTTTAACTTTAGATGCAGCTGATGCATGGAACTCATTTTCTTAACTAAATATGGTTGCAGTTGGTGACAGATGACAACTCAATTGTGACCAACTATACTATAAATATTTCTATACATATCTATAATAGCGAAACAACAGACACAAAAAATTAATTTCATGGCAAATTAATAAACAAAAAACCACATAAAATTAAACGCAAATCCCTCTTCAAAAGAAGAAGAGATCGGCGAGATCGACGCAAAGACATGAAAAAACCAGTTTCAATTCTTAACAGGTGTTTTGGTCAGACGCTCAAGCGTTTGAATACCATTATTAATAACAGCGAATTGTGTTAAATATATGTACACATAAAAATACAAAAAGAAAACGTCAACACACAAAACGCAAAGCAAATAAAAACAAACATGCAATAAAACGAGCGAAACAAAAGACTTTACGATATCGTTTTTATACTCGTATTCGACATAAAAGTGAATTCTATTTATGGGCTCGTAAAATGTGCTAAATGCTGAAAATTGAATGAGAGTATAAAGATGCACCCACAAGGAGTCAATTGGAGTGGCTAAAGCACACAAAAGGACACAGCTCAACAAAAGGGGTTCGACAATTGTCTTGTCTTCGATTGTTTGTCAACAGGCGAATGGATTTCGCAAAACAATGCAAATAAAAGGGTATTTGTGCCGCATTTCGGCACGAGTGATCCTTTTTTGCAAAAAAAAAAAAAAAACACAGAAAGGACACCCCTACTCAAAAGGATTGCTGGCAATAAAAACCAACAAATCATCGCTAAACCCGTCAAAGATCTTGCACAATGACAAAATTGGCAAACACACCGCAGAAAATAGGAGACGGAGAGATTGTAAGAAACAAACCCCGAAACAATGATCGCAGCACAATGCGATAATCGATCATTTGGCAGTTTTTCTTTTCTTCTCAATTTTGCATTGTGCGCGAAAAGAAAATTGGCAACCCTCTCAAGAGGGCTGATGATTTCTATAGATCGAAGGCGCTACGCAATGTTTGCCAATAATTTAATTGATAAATGATTTGATTTCGCGATCGCATCGATCATAAACCCAACGGTGCATACGGAAAAGAAGTTCCTATCTCATAACCATTATATGTAGGTACTGCCTAGTCATTGATTAGCATATCAATATACGTTATTATAAATGCACTAATGATCATGGGATTGTTTGCTTCTCTCCTCTTCTTATCGCAGTTATCTGATCTCAACTGATCTGACTGTTTCTGGGGTGGTTCTTAGGTCTGCCTTGTCATGTCATTTGGGTGCTGAAATCATCACGAATCTGCTGCTCTTCCTTCCATTCATTCCTTTCACTCCTTGTGTGCATCATCAGCTTTTGTTATGTTAACTATGAGAAAAAAAAACTATCCTGTCTAAGGATCCACTTTTTTTACTGTCACTTTTCTCCTGTCCCACCGGCTTGATCGATATGATAATTAGAATGCAATGTCTGAGGTCATGAAGGATTCGGTGATTGAAAGAGTGAGTTGATAAAAAAATATGTGAGGCATCTGCCAAGATGGTTAAGGATACACTGTAAAAATTCGTATTATTTAACAAAATTGCATTAGGGAACTTTTTAGGAAAATTTAGGTATGAACAATATTAACTTCTGGCTTCTGCATATTTAAAAAAAATTTTAAATAAACTTTGGAAAAAATGAATTATGGTCAAGATTTGAAATAAAGACAAATTTATATGAAAAACACATGTAAAAATAGTATTTATATTATTATGTAGTAAATAACGCTGATCGTAATCGGTTAAAATAGCGAATACTTCTTTGAAGAGACATATTCAGATCGCATCTAAAGCAATTTCCAGTGCATGCTCGAATCCTGAATCATTATGCAAATGGTTTGAATATTGTGTGTGTGATTTGAATGGCCAAAAGATAATTTGATGCTGCAGAAAGGCGTCGTCAATGGCATCAATAGATTTATGGTTTCTAAACTCGAGACATAATCAAAACACACACACGGCATAGGAAATCAAGGGTATCAGCAGAGTACTGGCAGAGGATCAAGCTGGTTACCCCTGAACATTGAGGGGTTGTGCAACCCCTCAACTTGAGAGTTTTGCATAAGAAAGGTCCCGAGTCCCGAAACGTTTCGCCGTGTGAAGCCGATTGTAAGCCTTGCACAAAAACGCTATTCGCAATAGCATTTAGTCGGGTATTCAGCAATTCTTTTGGATAAACTATTTATGAAATTATTACACAATGCAAGACAATCTATTGAGTGGGGTGCTCCGATTAGCTCGCTTTGATTTCCGGGGGAAGAGAGGTGTGTATGTTTTTCCCATAACTTCTTGTTGGCTGTGTGCGCCTTTTTGTTGTTTCCAAAACCGAGCTCAATTTTTGCATATTGGTTTCTTTCTTTCATTGCCCACTATTTGTATCATCGCCATTCATAGTTCATTGTTCGATTCTAATAAGGTGCGATATTGTGAAATTTGATGCCATTTTCTTTTATGATTATTATTTATTTTCTGAATCTTCTGTGTTCTTTTTTTTTGCACACCCTT
Source organism: Drosophila albomicans (assembly GCF_009650485.2). NCBI lineage: Eukaryota > Metazoa > Arthropoda > Insecta > Diptera > Drosophilidae > Drosophila > Drosophila albomicans. The sequence goes on from NC_047631.2 coordinate 24,991,580, forward strand.
TTCGGGTTTTTGCAGATCTTTTGTGCACCTCACACAATGAACTTGATTGTTGAGGTTTCGTATATCTGATTATCATCTCGATTGATATGTTATGGATGCTCCTCTCTATATTTTGGCATATTGCGAATTTTACGTATATTTAATTATAGGTTTATTGCGAATTCACATTGATTAGCAGCATTATTGATGATTACTCTCAGACTTGATGATCATTTCGAGCTCAGTCAAGTTATTTATAGCATATGCATTCCAAATTGCTATAAATTACTTTAAAAATCTCGTGATGAGCAGCTGATTTAAATGCTCTATCTGTATCTTTAGACAGCACCAGTTGGTTGAGATAGATACAACTTGGGGTTGCAAGTGCGTGATGTGGTTTTATTTGTAGAAATAATGGTCTTCTAAAAGCGTATATAATAGGACTAATCTATTAGTGATAGAACAGAATTGTTAACTCATTTGTAGTTTTTGCGTAGGTATATTGTATGATTATTGATAAAATAGTGACAAATACAATATTATATATTATTTTTACATTTTTCTGCATTGTACGAATTTGTCTTCCAATTTCTTAGTATAAAATTTATCACAATTAAAACAGTACATAAAATTCAATATAATAAAAATTATTAATATTTTTATAAAATTCATCATTATAAAAAACAGTAAATAAAATTCAATTGAATAAAAATTTTTCATATTTTTTTTAAACCTATCATAATAAAAAACAATAAGTAACATTTAATGAAATAAAGCTTATACAAATTTTTCTTAGCCTTTTCTTAATTTTTCCCCCACTTAGCCTTTACAAATATTTACATGAGCTTAAAACACTTTTATTTTTAAATACTAAAAAAAATGGTAGACCTTAAAAAAAATGCAATAAACGAAATGTATCAAAGGCACGTGTTGGACTAATTCGTTGAGGAACTGCGTCATTTTTTATCCTCTTTGAGAGCAAACAAAATGACGCACTAACAAAAAATTTAATTAACATTTTCACGCTAAAAAATAAAAAGCAACCAAAAAAAAACCCATTTCAATTGTAATAAAAAGGTTTAGAAACTCTACCAAAAAAAATTCTTACAGTAACGAATTAACAATACGCAAACTCGATCCTTTTTTCTGAAAAAAAAACTTTCAAAAAATTATACACATATCTAAAAAAAAAACTTGTCACACAGCATTTGAACATTCAAATGCATGTACAAAAGGCGTTTCATTTGAAAGAAGGAAAAAAACGAGAGAAAAAAAAACGCGGAACCCAATTATAAACGACTTTTTGCTGTAGTCAAGCATAAAAAACGCAGCATTAAAAAAAAATGGGTTAAAAAAACTCATATGTCGCACATGCAGCAAGGATGCGCTGGAATCCTGATGATTTTTTTTTTGTTGCGAGAAACGAAAAAAAAAACAACTACCCAGAAAACATGCAACGGGCGGCCTCATTTGAATATTTGGCGCTGGAAATTTTCTCACGATTTTTTTTTTCTTCATAGATCTAAGACTACCCACAGGCCTGGGTGACGATCAAGGATAATGGAGAAACGACTCACAAGGAAGACAGCCAGAAGGAAAAAAAATCCGGATTTTTTTGCCTCATTTCCATGCGGACGCGCTGTGCTTAAGAAGTTGCGTTCACCAAAAAGGGTGAAATCTGACAAAGGATAAAGGATGCTTAATTTATGCACGACACGTTCGCGGATCGGACGCGGACGCGGCGCAAGTAAAAGGGTTGGCAATCCTGATCCGCACACAGGATATATCTATGCATCCCGCTCGCTCATCCGCTTGCCGCTCTGCTCGTCCATTTGCATATTTGATCAATTCCTTTTGTCATGGGTGCGTCAGGGTCAGCATCATTTTTCATTTAAAAAAAATGCTCTTTCAAATAGAAAAATACGCAAATTATTCAGATAATATCCATATGCGTAGCTAAAAGTTAACGTGTTCTTGCGTCTCACTTTATTCGTAAGCTATTTCATAAAATTCCTTGTCGATTATATTTTATAGTGGAATATAGTAAAAGTTCTTTAAAAGGTATCATTTAATCATAATGAATGATAGTGAAATATAGTAAAAGTACTATAAATATATTCTTGCTCGATTTTATAGTGAAACATAGTAAGAGTACTATACAAGTTATAATTTAATCACAATTAATGATGGTAAAATATAGTAAAAGTACTGTAAATGCCATTATTTAATCTTAACTCAACTTTATTGTATAAAAGTTTTGAAGTTTCTTTCCTTTTCCTTAACATTATCAATCATCTACCAAAATACAAGTATAGTATTAAAGACAAAAGATACACAGACATCGATGATAGATCAATAGCTGACAGGGTCATATTTTTTTCTCTAGGTAGGCGATCTATGCAAATTTCTGCAAGGCAAGGAGTCAGCCGCAGGCGCTAAGGACAAATCTACCCTGTGGCCAGGAAATATCTTCTTTTCTTTAACATCCTTGGTTGTTATTTGTTTATCTATTTTGCATATTCAGTCTTTGTGACGGTTTTGTGCGCTTTGTGAAAGTTTTAAATCAATATTTGTTCATTAGTCATGTTCAATAATTCTAATTATTATAATTTATTTCTTTAGTTATTGAAATGAAGTATAAATTTGGATAGCAGCTGCATTGTATGTGTCTAAGGATATAACTTTGAAGAACATATATCGAGTTCAAATATTTAATTTAAGTTTATATTTTATATTTGCTTGTCGTCTTTAAATTCATTTTAAGTTCATAAGTTCGTACTTATAATTTTATTCCGTCCTAGATTAATACGCAAATTGCAGTTTCAAGATTACCTTTGATAAAGATTGCTTTTGCCATTATTAATGATAACAATATTGTGCCAATTTGGCGGCGATTTCGTTTTTAACGGATTACCAACGATTTCGTATAATTAGCCAACTCTGTTCAGGGAGCATTCCAAAGTCGATGGGCAAAAATCAATCAAATAATGTGACATCAAGAGATAACAATATAAAAATCCATCAAACTCTATAAAATTAATTAGCAAACGAAAATAAATTATGCAGAAATTATACAGTCGCCAAGTAAAATTGGCAAAAATCCAATCAATTAATATGTATGCACAAAGATGCGAATTTTCAAATCAAAACGAAAATATAAAAAACCAAAAAGTTATCTCTCCTCAGACATAAATTAATTAATTTACTTAATTACAGCCCCAGCTCGCAACTGGACTGAACTGGCGATAGAGCCAAAGATGGAGCTGACTGACCTCTCAACAAACTGGTTAACTTGTGCCAAAATTAATTTCTGATGAAGTTCATTTTATGAATATTACCACACAGAGATGGCGAACCCAAAGGGGGTCTAAAAATAAAATCTATTATGGACACAATTCACAATTAAGATGAAATTTAATCTATTATAACAGAAACTATTTTGAATGTTAAATCATATAACTAAGAAAGTAACTTATATGTTATTGCCCATCAAACTCGATGTTTATTTTATGGCTGCTGGGTATAAAATCATATACAATATGATTGATTGAACACCATTGGATGGAAACTAAGCAAGCACAAAGGGGCAGAGTAAACGGCAATTAAATATTTTGGTAGAGTGAGTAATATTTGGTAAGTGAAGATTCGGTTTCTAGTCAAACCGGTTCGTAAAATAAGATGACTACATAAGATGAAAGTAAATAGTTAAAAATATGAAGAACTTTTTATAATGCTAAGAACTTACTTTCATCCAATTCAACGAGAATAATGAATAAGTTAAAATAGGATTTAATAAAAAGTAACTCGGAATCAAACGTCAGATTAAACTATGAATATTACAATACATTCAAACTATTCCTTAAATTTACAACATAATAACATTCAACTAAAATTGATACAATTGTTAAATAAGTAACCAAAAATGTTGACCGCTTGCCCAGAAGAATTACCCAATCCGCACAAGAATTGCCTGCGGGAGATGCTCAATACACTGATCTGCAATGATCAGGATGTCAAGCGTTTGAACATTGAGTTAAGGAATATGCAGGTTGAGCTCAAGGAAGAATTGAAGAAAATCGAAACTGAGCCTCGAAAATGCTCTTCTGAGAAGAAGTTAAATAACCGTGCAGAGCCTAGAGTTTGTGATAACGATGACCCCAAGACAGAGTTCACTAAACGCATCATCAACTTGAGCGAGATTAAGCATTTCTATACGAAACGCTGTGAGGAAATTCGCAAGCGTCGTGATAATATTATAGTCTATGGTCGACAGTGTATGCGAGCCTATAACGAGGAGAAGTGTAAATTCAAGTCTTTCCACGAGAACACCATTGATTACATAAAACGCACGGCAACTTTGTCACAGGATCAGCAGGTCGTTCAACGCTGCGAGCGTGATATTTGCGAGATGCACAAGAGATTCGTCAAGGAAGTGGCCAACCTTAAGCAATGCGAATCACAGCTGCAATCATTCTTTAAACTGCTCAAAGACTCGGATCCAAATACTTATTGCGAGTGCTGTTGCTTCAAGGATTACGATTGGTTGCCACAGGGTAAAAAGCTGGAAGCAGTTGAAAATGTATCCACTGAATTGAAAGCGAAAATGGGCAAGGTTTTGGTTAGTGCTCTGGCTCAGCTGCACACTCATATGCCGCAGGACATGCACGGATTTTTAGCTGGCTATTTGATGAATGTTGAGCGCAACGAGCAAGAAGTGAAGGAGAAACTTGATATATTTCAAGATCATGTGGAGTTCCAAGATAAAGAGCTGCCGGATCCAACTTTCCATTGTGATACTGATTGCCCTAAGTCACAGTGATTCGTCTCAGCTATTAATTTTAAATTCACTTGTTAAATGTTGCAAATAAATGGCAATCGCATTTCAATTCAATTTTGTAATTTAATAGTTGTATATTTAATATTTCAATACAAATAGACGTACATAATAGGGGTTTCTAATTCATATACATATATGGTATTAAGTACATTATCTTAGATGAAATACAATTCAGTAATGCTCAAGCATTTTGCTTCACAAAGGAAATCACATTTAGAGTTGTTGTTAATTGTTTTTATGTTTTGTGTTATTAGGCTCTCAGATCATTTACTACGGACTTTGGGTTTGAATTTGAACCAACTTTCGAACATTCAAATGCTACAAACATTTTATTATGTTATTTCGAATTAATATGGGCTTTTATGTGGAACAAGAGTAACGCTTACTCCTTCTTCTTGCGACGATTGCCACGACGAGTGCTCGACGTTGGTTCCTTGTCGGTGATGCCAGTGATGGAGGCGCCAGCTAAATCAGTGTTGGCCATTTTCTGTTGGGTATCCAGAAAAAACATGACATCACGCAGTTGTTCTTGCAGTTCAGAGACCTCTTTGTCGTGAGTGTGTTTGAACTCGTTGTACTGCTTCTCCAGGGTCTTGTATTTAACATGCCACGAGCTCTGATTGGTCTGCAAGGCCTTTGACAGCTCACGCTCCTCGGCCAACTGTTTAGTCATCTCTTTAAGCCTAGGATGAAAAAGAATTTTGAACAAGATCTTGACCATCGAAAAAACAAACCACTTACTTTGTCCCGTGGTGTGCCAGTTTTCGTTCTAGATTCTGCTTCTCTTTCACCATGGCTTGCTGCGTTTGCTGCAGCTCATCGATCTCCGTCGTTTTTTCACTCGCAGATGTCTTCTCTTTCTGCCACTCCTGCTCCTTACGTTCGATTAGGTCCTCATAGTACTTGCGTTGAGTTTCCATCTGTGCAGTTAACAAATATGTGAACTCCATTTGCATAGAGTCGATTTTATCTTCGCGCTCATCCTTCTCCGTTTGGGAGGCCACCAGCTTGCCATCCGATTTATTTTGAAAGAGACGATGCACAAAATTATCACCAGCATAATCCCACACACTCGAGGTACCCAATTGCATGGCAAAGGTGTGATTTGTCGCACGAAAATGCGCTGCTGCATGTCCGCCTTGATAGCGTCCGCAACCCACATGACCACAGATCAAGCATATCCACAGAGAATCGATGCCCTCACATTCCATGCACACCGAATCCTCAACCAGCTCGGGAGTTTGCACATGACGGCACACCGGGCAAGTGGAGTCGCCCCATTTCATCAGGCAGCTGGCGTGGAAAGCGTGATTACACAGTATGGTTAAAACGCCATCGACGCTCTCGTCCATGCGCTCCAGGCACACGGGGCACGTGGGCAGTTCAGTGTGTCCAAACGGTGGCAATCCGTGTTCGCCACGCTCTACAGCCGACACCCAGACGGCATGGCAAAGTGAGTCCGGCTCTAGGGAGTTGTATGCAATGCCATTGTAGGATTTATAAAACTCCAACGCAGCTTCATTCGAACGGAATCTGTGGTGAGAAAAAACACATTAGAAGTTGTTAAACTCTCATAATTATGAACTTACTCTAGCAATACCATAAACTGATTGGGGCTGCCATCGCGTACAATGCGCACATGCCTGATCACAGCATGACATGGTGCAATAAAGTTGAGCAAATCATGACAGTTTAAAGTCGCAGGCACAGCCAGCAAACACAGTTGATTCGAGGGGGCCTCCTTTATGGCCTTGCGCTCACTGCAAATAGGAGTAAGTGTGAATACAATCCAACTCCATGCCAAGCAGCATACTCACTTCGTCTTGTACAGATGAATGATGCCTTTGGTTACCTCCACAATGGGATTTCCCGAAAAATAGCCGATTTCCTTTGGAAAGTTCGAGGCTGTCGCACCCGGTTTTGACTCATCGCCGCTACGTGGTGTAGTTTCTCGTGAACTGCCCGCCGTCGGACTATTCGTCGTGTGCTGCTGCAGTGCAGCGGACCAGTTCATCTTGGTCGCCTCGTTCTCAGCTCCTGCGCTCAATTCTCGAGTCCAACGTTGATTCGTGTACGTCTCGATGACAATGTCGCGAGCCTGTCGCAGTCCACGATCGCGTTCACGCTCTTTCTGTACACGCGGATTGGTGGGATGCTCGGAGGAAACAGCGCCTTCTTGCTCTGCAAGGGGTCAAATGAAAATTGCGTGTTGTGTGAGTTCAAGTTTTCTTTGTCTCTGCTTTTTTGCAGACTGAGTAAGGGCCATTTACCTGCACTGGCTTCCAAATCGATCTCGATTTTGATAACACACAATGAAATGTTTTCTAGCATTACACAGGCATAATTTCAATCAAAACAAACCAAAAATCATCATTTTAAGTTGTTTTTAAACAGACTTTACACTTTTCGTTAACGAATTCACAACAAAAACTAAGCGTGACCGCAGTTGAATTTCACAACATACTGATTAATATTTGCGAAAAAATAACATTTTCAGTCTAGCTGGTTACACTTAGCAGCTTGAATTGAAATTTAAAAAGAAATGCGGGTAAATAAAAAAGAATACTTTTTCGTGTTAATAATTTCGATAAAATGTAAAACCATGTCACTGCATACGCCATAAAAAGTACTGCTATCAACAATAATATCACTGATAACAATGCAAATGTATTTACCCGTTTTTAAATCCATTTGATTTTGAATATTACTTTCGAAGATCAGAAATGTTTGAAAAAAGTCGATTGAATTATATTAGTGAACTAGTTTAGAACAAAAGTTGGATATAGTTGTGGATATTTGTAAGCATACATATATTTATAAATGATATTGATAAAGTAAAATCATCGTAGTAAAGAATGTGTTCCACAATATTCTCATCGTTCCTTAAAAAATGAGCCATAAAAATCAATGTGGTATATTTGTCGGCGTAAATAAGTGCATTGTGAAATACAAGATAGCGGCCACGCTAGTGAAACAGCAAAAAAATCAAGATGGCCCACCGGTCACGACGGGATTATTGAATTATTTTATGTTTTGTGTACACAAATACACAACAAATCGATTTTTTGCCAGATTCTGGACAAAACACTTTAACAGACGACATAAGAGTGCAAAAAGCCGATAATTTCAACGACTACGACGGCATGTTATTGGGCTTAAACGAGCTGACTACAACACGACGCCTTTTGTTTATTGTGGCTGTTTTGGTGATTGTACTATATGCAAAAATCCATATATTGCCCGTTCTGGAGTGGTACTGGACAGCGATTAGCTTATAGCCGTTATAAAGATGACGGACCGACGCGTTTCATACTTTTACAATGCCGATGTCGGCAATTTTCACTATGGTGCCGGGCATCCGATGAAGCCACAACGTTTGGCGGTCACCCACAGTCTGGTTATGAACTACGAGCTGCACAAAAAGATGAAGATCTACCGTCCATACAAGTAAGTTATAGGTACAAACAGCTGGGCCAACATATATTCACTTATTCCCTCTCTATTGTAGAGCTAGTGCACAGGACATGCTTCGATTCCATAGCGATGAATATATCGCCTATCTACAGCAAGTAACTCCACAAAATATTCAATGTAATTGTAAGTGCAACTAAAAAGTAATCAGCATAATCACTTAACTAATTAATACAATTATAATTGCAGCCGTTGCCTATACTAAGTATTTGGCACACTTTAGCGTTGGTGAGGATTGTCCCGTATTTGATGGTCTCTTCGATTTCTGCGCAATGTACACAGGTGCTTCGCTTGAGGGTGCACAGAAGTTGAATCACAATCACAGCGATATCTGCATTAATTGGTCGGGCGGCTTGCATCATGCCAAGAAGTTTGAAGCCTCGGGCTTTTGTTATGTCAACGACATTGTCATTGGCATCTTGGAGCTACTCAAATATCATCCCCGCGTGCTTTACATTGACATTGATGTACATCATGGTGATGGCGTACAGGAGGCGTTCTATTTAACGGATCGTGTGATGACTGCATCGTTTCACAAATACGGCAACTATTTCTTTCCCGGCACCGGTGATATGTACGAGCTGGGTGCGGAATCTGGTCGTTACTACAGCGTCAACGTGCCACTCAAGGAGGGCATCGATGATCAGAGCTACTTCCAGGTTTTTAAGCCCATCATCTCAGCTATTATGGACTTCTATCGGCCAACAGCAATTGTCTTACAATGTGGTGCAGATTCATTGGCTGGCGATCGTCTGGGTTGTTTTTCGCTTAGCACACGCGGTCATGGTGAATGCGTCAAGTTCGTCAAAGAACTGAATGTGCCTACTTTGGTCGTGGGCGGCGGTGGTTACACTTTGCGCAATGTGGCTCGCTGCTGGACGCATGAAACCTCGCTTCTGGTGGATCAGGAGATAGCCAACGATTTGCCGCCAACGGAATATTACGATTTCTTTGCGCCCGACTTTACGTTGCATCCGGATGTTAATTCGCGGCAGGATAATGCGAATTCCAAGCAGTATTTGGAGTTGATTGTCAAGCATGTTTATGAGAATCTGAAAATGTGCCAGCACTCGCCCAGTGTGCAAATGGTGCAAACGCCGCCCGACGTTGATATGGAGGAGCTGCGCATGAGGGAAGAAACGGATCCCGATGTGCGTATGTCACAAGCGGAAGAGGACAAGCTAGTCGAAGCGAAAAATGAGTTTTACGATGGTGATCAAGATCAGGACAAGCCCGATTCGGTAGAAAGCTAAGAACACTATTTAGATTTAAGCACACAATGCAGCAAAATAAGAAAATAGATGCGCCACAATTTGGCTTTAAATTAGACACAGATATGATGTATTTTTATTTATGATTATATTTAAAGATATATATTGCCGAGCGAAACTGGACTGAGAGATGATTACAAATTGATCAAAATTGATTTGCATACTCAAATATTCGATTTATTTTGCAATCACTACTATTACTAGAACTGGGAAAACAATTGTCCGCAAGTGAGCTTGAAGAAGCTCTATTTTTATAGTGACAGGGGTATACAATTCTTTTCCAGTAATAAAAAATAATGAGAGAATATTATAGTAACAAAATCCACCTACATATATATCGCGATTTACCAGCCCGTTGTTGTATTCGCCAAACGTCGCATGCGTCGTGTATTTCGATCCTGATCGCGTATCTTCTTCTCCATCTCGGCATCAGTTAGCGTCTCTAGGAATGGCGCCCAGGCGTCCGCATCACTTGGATTACGAAACGGTACATCGATGGTGGATAAGGGAGCCTCGCTGAATGCATAGGTGCGGCAATGCCACGATAACTGACCGCGTATGCTGTATGCGATCGCCGTCACAAATTCTCCGCCAAGTCCCAATTCAGCGCACAGCTTGATGGCAAACTCTTCAGGATTGTTGTTCTTCTCGGACATGTCCCACTCGACCTGATCGACCAGGGAGGTGTTGCCCACGTGAATGTTCAGTTTGACAATAACACGCTGATCGCAGCTTTCCTCTAGAATTGGTGGATCGTTAGGAAACGCTTCGATTTGTTGGCGAATTGCTTGGGCAATTGCTGGAACAAATGGCAGGGGATTCAGGTCGAGATCATCACACAGGACCTCGGCAAACTGTTCGGGTGTTATCATGCTCTCATTCTTGTTCCATGTGAATGTATCACGCAGCTTCTGTCCCTCCAGCTCCATGTCCAAGCGTATGGGAACCAGACATTCCTTTTGTGCTGCATTTTCCAGACTTGCCGTTGGATCTGTGTCGTCAAAACACATGGGAAACGTGCGCACCTTCTTGGTATGCACCCGGTTACGATTGATGGGTGTGGCCTGAGGCACTGCATCCAAATGACTTGAATTGGGCATCGTTGGAACGTATTGTGGTTGCTTCTTTGACTTGCTCTCACGCGGCACAGGTGTGTCCGAGGTGTTCACCGAAACAGCGCGATATCTAAAAATGGCATATTGAACTTAATACAGTCACATGAAATGTTTACCGGGCGTAACTTACTTTTCGTCGTTACCGGCCATAATGTCATCGACTTCGACAGCACGCAACAACGACACTGAGCTCGCTAATATGTGTGAACTTAGCCCGGAGTCAGCCAAACGCTTGCGTTCTTCGTTGGAGAGCACAATTCGTGTCATCCCAGGATACTTCTTGTACAGGATGCCGCGAAAATGTCGCATATAATTCCCCACCTCGGAGCCCACATAATAATACTCGCCGCCCTCTTCCAGTTGGAATGCCACCGGCTTATCACCGTACGTCTGCAGCGCCATCTTCTCAGCTTACGTTGTTTACTTAAGCTCTACACTTTCCACACTTTTCACAATTGCTTTTCTTTTATCTATTTATTTTATCGGCCAATTTTTGCAGACAAATATTTTTTCATGCGAACGGAGACATGGCGTCGTTAAAGTGACAAGTAGTGTGACCGCAGCTGCAATTTAGAAAATATATTCATTTGCGTCAAAATATACCGATACGTAGTCGATTGTTAGCGAGGGTGGCAACATATACGGGAGTTGCAATTACGCGAAGTGGCAGCCTAAACACACACAAAAAAGTGGCAACACTGTAAGTCGTATGGTGCCGCAGAATTGTGATTGAGAATATAGTTTGATTTAATTGAAGATGTCTTTAATACGCGGTTTTGCTGTTGCCATTACTATGGCCAAGCCCATGAATAGAACTGGCACAGGTATGCGTATCGAAATAAACCTACTTCATACATTAATCCCGATGTTTTGGCAGTTCAAACATGCCGTCACATCAAACGTTGGGTCTCCCCGACGTTACGTGAGCTCGCACACCGCGTACAGAAACAAGGACCCCAAAAACCAGAGCCCCGCGCAGGCTTCATTGAATGGAATTACCGCTCTGAGCTGTTTGCTTTTGGCAAGCGTTTAAATGAGGAGTTCCAACTACCCCTGCTACAGACCGCATTCACAGAGCGCACATACGCGCATCAGGAACAGGAGCGACAACGCAAACTGGGTATTGCTGAATCGGATTTGCATACAGCTGACAATGTTGAACTTGCTGCCAAGGGAGCGCATATTGCCAAAGCCTACATTGAAGCGTATGTTCAGCATTCGTTGCCCAAAGTGCCGGCGATTGGCCAAAAAGCGATTACTTCATACCTGCTGAGCACGGAAACTTTAGCTCACGTCTCCACACATTTGGGCACCAAAGATTTAATCTTTGCCAGCGAATACCCGCCCAGCAATGAAACGCTGGCGAATACACTGAATGCTGTGATTGGTGCCTTAGCGGATTCAAGTGGCGTGGAACGCGCTTTTCTCTTTGTGCGCGATTTCATTTGCACGCAGCTTAATCAAAAGGATTTGCTGGATATATGGACACCGGAGCAACCACTACAGTTGCTAGGCGAAGTGTGTGCGCAACGCAAGCTGGGTGATCCAGAGCCCCGCCTGCTGGGCGATTGCGGCAAGAACACAGTGCTGTCTGCATTCCATGTGGGCATCTATTCCAATCGCCAACTGCTTGGCAAGGGATTCGGCGAAGATGTGAAGACAGCTACAGAGACAGCAGCAATCGACGCACTTCAAACCCTCTTCGATCTTCATGACAATCGGCGTCCATTCGATTTCGGGATTCAACTCGAGACGAAACATGTGAGGCTAGAGGCGTAGATAATTTGAGAGATCAAATGAGATGTTCGTTAAATATATATTTTTAATTTGTCCTAAACACATGTACTTCCTGAATGATGAATATATTAACTTGGTTGAGTTGCAAATATGGCAAACTACGATAATAACAACTCTGCTAGTAAATCTGCTTAATCGCTGTCATCGCGTGTCGACGAAGCTCCACCAACTGGTGGCGCATTAACATCGTCTGGTTTCGATTCCAGCGAAAAGGGCGGTATCTTGCAGTCGAAGGAGTAACCATCCTCACGCTCCAAACGGAAGGTACCCCACATATGACCACTGGGCGCCTGCAGGCTCACATGACTACTGTACTGGAACGCGGGCAATCGTGGACTGAGTATGGGCTCCTGGCCAACAACCCCGCGTCCACGCACCGTCTCCAAAGTGCCCGACAATGAGAAGATACGCCAATGTCGCTCACGCAACTGAACGCTCAGCTCACCCAAATTCTCCAAGCGAATACAGTAACGCCACTAACAGGAAGAAGAAACCATTTGTTAGGTGTATTGCTAGCAATCCTCTCCGGTTCTAACTCACCCAGTAGACGGAAGAGGCAGGCGTCTCGCGGCAACCCATGTAGAAGGGTATGACGGTGATGCGAACATTCTCCGTGGTCTCCTTGTGAACATCGCTCATGTCCAGCCAAGGATGATTCTTCTCTTGCCACGCCTTGAGCGTTTCTTGGCTCACAAAAGGCGGCTCGGCGTCTGGCGTATGCGTCAAAAACTTGTCGAATAGTTCGTGCTGCAACGGCTGCTTATCGTTGGACGAATAGGGCATGATGTCATCGTGCGCCACATAATCCAGTCCAGGTATGGCGTACAGGCTGCGATTCGAATCCTGATTGCCAAGAAAAGTAACAGCCTCCGTTTGCGCGCGCTAAAAAGGAATATATTTAGTTTTGTCAAGGAACTGATGAAATCAACACTTACAATATGTGGACAGTCCCGGGTATCGATGAGCACCTGATAAAATGTCTGCGTTTTACCCTTAACCTCTTTGGCATCAACTGCGCTTGCTTTATTGTTGTTGTTGTTGTTGCTTGTTATCGGAGTCGCGGTACCCACTTTGGTGGTACTCTGCTGTGCATCGGCAGCAGTGTTGGTGCTGCTGCTCGCTTGCCATGCCGCTGCTGAAGCTGCAGCATCTGCTTGAGGTGCTGCACTTGTTGTTGCCGTGCTATTGTTGCTGTGTCCAGCCTTAACTATAATGGATGAAGCCTCTGTGTTGGATGTTGCCGGTGTTGTTGTTGCTGCTGTCACCGTTGTTGTTGTGGTTGTTGTCTGCCTGCTAGGATTGTGCAAATCGCGGTCATATACACGAGCCGTCCATGGAAACAGTATGACGCCCCGATAGCCGAAGATGCGGTGCAGGAACAATTGTCCAGTATCATATTTACCCTCCTTGGCGTCCAATAGGCGACCAACCTCAGCAAGTCTGCAATCAAGTTGTTATTATGCAACATTTGTTTTTATTTTATTGTTTTGTGATAGCGTCGTCGCAGTGTCTGCTAGCAATATTACAACAAACAACGACAACTGACCCCACCACCATATCATCCGAGTGGGGGGAACACTTACTTGGTTGAACTGGCGGCCTGCTTTTTAATGCTACGTTTCACCAATATATCACATTTATGCAGCAGTTGCCAACGCTTGTCCCATTTGAATACGTGCAGTAATAAACCCATTAGTTGTCAATCGCAGAGTGCAGCAGCCTCAGTTCGCCGTTCGTAGTTGTTGGCCTGAATCTGAATGAGAAATCTGGGAACAGCTTTTATGCAATTGATGAGGGGGGAGTATGTGCACCACTTGTCTTTTTGTTATTGTATGTTATATGAAGAATTTGTTAAAAGTGGGTACATGTGCTTTATTTTAAAAAAAATTTTGTAAATTTATCAAACTCTGATAATTCGAAAGAACATTGTTATTGTACAAATTTATTGTTTTTATTTTTTTTTGAGTTTGTTCTCAATACGATTTCTATGTTGCGCAGCAACCCTGCGCACAACTCTACTATCGATATACCAAATAAAGTGTTACCAACCTAGTTATTGGAAGTGGTATATTTGGTATCTTTTGGATATTAAATAGTATATTTTGCAATGTCACTTGCGGTCACCCTGCTTGTCAGATCTTCTCTCTCTTTCGCCATTTGACAGATTTCCGGTACGTACGCGGATTTTATGCTATGCGAAGAAAAAATAAAAAAATATACGTGAAAAGTACAAGAATGTCAGAAAATTATTGTGGCAGTGCATTAATAGATATGTGTATTATGTTAAAACATAAATGTTGCGTTTCAATAAAGTGCCTACATTTCGATGTTTATGGCTGAAAGAAAAGTGCACCCACAAGTCTGACAATCAAAACAAATGTTAATGAGCCAATTGGTAGAAGTGACCTGTTGTAACTGAAATGCATTTCAATATATAATTGCAGTGAACTATGGCTGACACACAAGCTAAGCCCGCTGCTGCTGCGCCTAAGGCTGCAAAGGCACCCAAAGCGGCAAAGGCCGCCAAGGCCCCAAAGGCTGAGAAGGCCGCCGCTACCGAGACGAAAGTTTCTGCCAAGAAGTACAAACGTCACGGTCGTCTGTTTGCCAAGGCTGTCTTCACTGGCTACAAGCGCGGTCTGAGGAACCAGCACGAGAATCACGCCATCCTTAAGGTAAGTTTCCACAACACGCATTACTCGTTGATCTTGTTGATTCTTAACAAACTATCAACATAATATTTACAGATTGAGGGCGCTCGTCGCAAGGAGCATGGCGAGTTCTACGTTGGCAAGCGTTGCGTGTATGTCTACAAGGCACAGACCAAGAAGTGCGTGCCCCAGCACCCAGAGCGCAAGACCCGTGTCCGTGCAGTGTGGGGCAAGGTTACCCGCATCCACGGCAACACTGGCTCCGTGCGTGCCCGCTTCAACAGGAATTTGCCCGGTCATGCCATGGGACACCGCATTCGCATTGTAAGTATTGCAATAGAGATAACAATGTGCTTCATTCAACGTATTAATGGTGATTTATATTTCAGATGCTGTACCCATCAAGGATTTAAGTTAATAATTAACTTTAAATGACCTGCAAAAGATCCGTTTACATCATAATAAATGAAACAATTTAAATTTAATTACAAGTATACTTGGAATTTTAAACACATTTCTTTCAATTACTCTGACATGTTGCTGTAGTGATTTAGTGGATAAACGTGGAAAAATGGAATTCAAAAACCAAATGCACTTAAAATTAAGTGGTTTATCAATAACGTAAATATAGTAGTGTCATTTTAATTACTACTATTGCATTGTGAAAAAGTTTTAGTTAGGAGGATGCGGCTCAAAAAAGTTCATAACTTTGGGTTTAATATTCTTTGTATACGGCTTGCATATGGTTGCCTATATGTAGGATCGTTTGTTTATGCTGATCAAATCATGTAGCTGAATTTAATATTGTATCAATTAATAGCAGTCTTCTAGTTTCAAAAAGCGGCCGTGTTTCCGTAAATGTGGTTTATATTTAAATTTGTCTTGAAGACTTTCCAATTTAAAACCAAAATCAAATTTGGACAAGTGCTGGACAACAGCTAAATCAAAATAAAACCCAACACTTATTTACACAATGGTAGTGTGACCATTTCTCCAATTAATATTTGAATGCAGCCCAAACGGTTACCGATACACTTCTCCATCTTACGTAAAACGCAAAGCGTTACGTAGTGAATATTGTAGGCATTCGCGTGCTTGACATCTTCGGTTACACTGTCGTAGACCATTTTAAATAAACCGTTCATTGGCGAAGGTGGCGTCGGTTTTCGCAGTGAAAAATTTCCATTAAACAAAAGAGCGCTGCAAACAAAGCGAAAAAGTGTACTTTACAAATAAGTAAATCAAGGTATGTATAAAACGCACAATCGTGATGCACAGTTAAATTAGGAGACCGCAGTGATAACTTGTTGCATGTGCACTATAAAATCGATTAAGTTGCGGAAGCAAACCTAATCATCATCTTATGCTTTTCACTTGTGTATTGGTGTCATGGAATTTTGAGGCTAACCAAACTCTGTATCTGTTCATGATGATGATGATGAAGGGCTGTGGCAGAGGGAAAGGTGTGAGTGAAGTGCAGCTGCTTTAAAAGTGTTGTATTTAGCACAGCTGCCAAAGCGCCATATGCTTTGCTGCTGCATACTGAAGTGAAACATAAAAATATCACACAAAACATCTCATTTTTCCGACCAACACTGTCGCACCCTGCTCCCCGCTCCTGCCTAGGCTCTAGTGTGGCCATGTTTCTTTTTTGTGTTTTTGCATTATTCTCGTGTGTGGCTCTTTTTTTAGTCTCGACTGCAGGCTGCCCAACTTAATAATCGCATGCGCTGGCTAAAAACTAGCTAAAGGCGGTTTCAACCGGCGGCGTTCGTTAAAAGGCATATACTTATATGTACATACATGTTGTGCATATATGTACATATGTATGTATAAGTATTAGTAGTTTTGTGGAAATGACGCCGCCGTTGTTTCGGGTCACTTTTGAATTTGAATGCGCTAAAAATGTTTTCGTCCGTTTGCGTTATAATAATGGTAAAATAAATATAGGTTGGCCGCCACTGGTTAAACTTGATTTTGCTTGGCACTCATGTATTGTACACTCATCTAATGTGACCCATGGCCAAAACGACGTCGTTTGCTTTTAATTTATGTCTTGCCATATTTATTTTGCTTGCCTCACATTCGGTTAACGCAGTCGGTATCTTGTCATTTAGGCAATAATCTTTAAATAATAAAACAATCGGTAACCAGAGCGCGTTAGACAGGGAGGGAGAGAGTAAGAAAGAGAGCGCGAAATGGGAATCGAAGCCGACAATTCAAGTTATATCCAGATTGCTCATTACTCATAATTTCTAAAAAAAAAAAAAAAAGCGAGTGCTTCACACACATATATACAGACGCAGGTAATGTTCACAATAATTGCATTAGTGTGTGTTAGCTGTAAGCAACTTAGGGCCGCTCGACGTGACCGATACAACAACAATAATGGCGAATAAAAAGTCTACCATTAGTCAGTTATTGTTGTTGACGCATGTGTTTGTCTTTCACACACATACATTGATTTGTATCTATGTGCTCTGTTTAGCTTGGAAAATGTTTAGCTAGCAAAAAGCATGAAGAGTTAGTTGCTCGCTTAGAGATCTTTGACTCTTGTTGTGTGTATTATCGGTCATTCACTTTGCTTTGTTTTACGCAAAAGCAAACAAACACACACACACACACAATGTCAACTACATACCTCAACATAATTGTGTTTGTGTGTGTTTTGTGTGCTTTGGCATCCCATGGGGAGACTTTCGCCTCCCACAAAGCATGACGCATCATTTTCTCGCAGATGTCATCGCGTCTCTCTTCCTCTCGCTCGCTCTCTTTACACCCAAGCACCAACCCCACTTTGACCTCATTCCTCCTCCACAAACAGCAGCACAACATAAAACTGAAACACTCGAAAACTTTATTATGTATGTTTTGTATACAATATTAAAAAAATTGCAATAATAATTTAGCGTACTTATTTGAATATTTAATTAAAACGAATTAAAAAATTATACGATGATAATATTAAAGGCTTCTTTTAAATTTAAATTTATATAATATTTTGAAATAAAATCGCAACTTGCAAAATAAATAGAATATTAAAGACAAGCTGAAAGCAGTTACAGCTTAGGGGTGAATAGAAAAACTATTATTAATGGTCCACGACTATTATTATGCTATATTATTGTATGGTATAGCTATGTTTTTTTGCAGCGTACAATATAAAATTGTACAAAAAATGAGAAAGTGTGCGAATGGCGGCGACAGAGCCGCAATTATAGTTAAAAAGAACGCAGTGCTCAAAAATAGAGATAATGTTTGTATGAGTATAAGTATGCATGTATACTTCTATGCCTGTCTTGTCTATATATGTATGTGTGAAAAGTGAGCAGCCGAATCGCGAATGGTTGTGTGTCGGACAGAGTGAACGAGAGGGGAGCTCCCGCTGTTGGTGCAAATGTTTTCCATTCTGCTTGCTGCTCTTTTTGTTGCTGTTGTTGTGTCTGACTCTGTTTTCGGTTCTTCGTTGTCCGCGTTCTGCCTGCTGCCATTTTTCATCGTGGCTCAGTTTGCTGACGTTCGTCACAGTCGCCGCTTCATTCATTGTTGGCCACTTTTTTTTAGTTGTAAGTGGCGTGACCATTTTCATATCGCACATTACAGTGTGTCACGAAAGTCTATTTTCATATGCATATGCAATTATTTTAACACGATTTTCTCTATTGAAGTGTACTTACCATTTATTTTCTCCCTCTTTTGCAGTTTATAAGCAACTACAA
This sequence comes from Drosophila albomicans, assembly GCF_009650485.2. Lineage (NCBI taxonomy): Eukaryota > Metazoa > Arthropoda > Insecta > Diptera > Drosophilidae > Drosophila > Drosophila albomicans. Next base: position 25,010,420 of record NC_047631.2, read on the forward strand.
TGACTTCCACCGAACTGAAAATTGGCCTCAACACCAGCTCTCGTCCCTCCAGCCGCGTCCTGAAGCCTCCAGGTGGCGGACACACCAACATTTTTTCGGAACCTGAAGTTGCCGTGAATGCCCCGCGTCCCAAATACAATCAACAGAACTCTTCCAATCTAAATGCCTGCATGGGTTCCACGGATGCCAATCAGGTGGTGGAGAAGCTGCGGGATGAGGTAGCTGCCGCCCCAAAGGAGGAACAGAAGCCTGCAGCTAGCCAGCCCAAAGAGAGCAATGGAAACAAAGGAGCGTCAGATCAGGCGCGTGGTCGTGTTCCTCCCGGCGGTTACTCATCGGGTGGCTTCTGGTAGACGAAGCAGGATGGTCGGATGGATGGATGGATGGGGTAGCTGTAGTTGTGTGGCTGCCACACGCATTTAATGACACTCTCACACAAACAAACACACACTCACATACACACACAAGCCAAGACATCCTCAACACCATTAAATACATTTATAAATATAAATCGCTTAAACTATTACATATATATACAATATTTAGCCTATACAACATTCATATTCATATTCCAAAATTGGCTACAAAATGTTCAAACCGTTGAAAACAAAAGTTGATAATGAATGCGAATTAATTATCCAATTTTATTGCTGACATTCATTGACTATACTATTATATATTCGCCTTTTTTCTGCTCTCTTTCTCATTTTTGCATTTGATTTATGATTTTTGTGTTTCTATTCTATGCATAACTATTTTATAAAACGTCTAACGCAATTGTTTAAACTTTAAGTGCGATTCCGCCCTAATAAAACATACAAATTAAAAAACGAAAACGTATTTAACAAATTTACCATTCACATTTTGAATCTGTACTTAAATGTCCAATCCAAACTTGTAACAATGGTCTGTAAAATTTGTCTAAAATTATTTTCTAATTACGTAAGTGTATTGCGACAAAATAAATTTAACATTTAATACAAAGAACAACATCGTCTCTTTTATTCCACATTAAATCGTTCCTAGAATAATTAAAAGTCGTTTCTCGGATGTCTTGTACCAAAAAAGGTATAAACTTTAATTGGCGATCAAATTGCAGCGATCGATACACGCACGATCTTAGATCAAAAAGATTTGTGCGTAAATGAAATTATGAATTATTGAGATATTTTGAGTTCTTAGTTACGATATTTTAAGTCTATCATTTATTACACCTGAATTAATAATTATCTTGACGATTATGTCAAATTATATTTACGAATAAATACATCAATTTGTATTATTTTTAGTGTGGATATCTTAGAAACTAGAGGGCGGTGGAGCGGGCGTTACATCAAAAAACATTTAACAACTCGCTATTTAATGCGTTCGCTACGCTCCATCCAAACAGCATTTTTTTTTTTGTGTTTTACATAATTTATGTGAAAATTAATTATTAGAAGGTAAAGAAATTATGACTAAAAGCTGTTTCTCTTCTCTGCTCTCAAGTCGTTTGTTTCGTTGAATTATTTCTTGGTTCCGCGTCGTTAAAGCTGAACCCGTAATAAGTCCATATTTGTTGTTTGTTGTTGTTGTTAGGCTAAATTCAAACTATAGCTAATAATTAGACTAATTTCATGTCATTAATGTATGAGTCCAATTCGGCATCGAGTTCCTCGGCAGTTGGTGGAGCTTTTCGTTCACGACGCTGTCCGCCTGCTCCGCCAGCTCCAGGTGCAGGTTTGCCACCAGCTGGACGCTTAAAACTGCCACGACGAGGTGCGCCGCCAGCTTGGCCACCTAAAATGAAATGGGTGACATTCAGTAAATGGGTCGATTTGTTTAAATGATTACTACATACCACCACGCTTGAATTGTGGCCCTGAACCGACGCGACGCTTCACATCATCGGCGGGAAGGGGACGCGTGAGAGCTGCAACATCAGAGACGGCAAGTTGTATGGTCATGGGGCGACCATCTAATGGCACTCCATGGTATTGCTTGATGGCCTTCAAAGCATCGGATCTACGCTCAAAGATGACATCAGCAGTACCTGGCAAGAGTAAATAATAAATGAATATAAAGAACATTATATACAATTGGTTACACATACCCAATGAGCGACCAGAACGATCGTAATGCACGGCTGCCTTCTTCATGGGTCCGAAGTCATTGAAGAGCTCCTTGATGTCCGTATTTGAGACGCCATAGTCCAAATTACCAACAATCAACCGTGTTGGCCCAGCACTGCTTCCAGCAGCGCCTCCATTCCGCTTTGGACCATCGTACATATCATGCTTCCAAGCGCTGTTCACATCGCCCTAGAGGGGGGTAGTATTAGGTAGAAGGTTTTTGTTGGTTGGTTGATTCGATTCGATCGGATTGGGATTATGTAGAGTAGCCAGCAGTTGTTGTTATCCTAGCCATATTATCTCAGATAGAGAGGACGCGCCATCGAAGAAGAACAGTGCAGAAAACCACTAAATATGTATGTATGTATATCGATTGATTGATTGCCACTGTTTTGTTATGATTATTTTTGGGCAAGCGGCACACCACAAGAAAAATAACAATTGAACGTGTTTTATATGTAGTATATATGAACGGGGAATTCAAAGAAAAACAAACGAAACGCGAAATCTCCTGAAGTGCTGTAAAATATATATGTATTCAAAAAGAGTTCTATATATGTTCGACGAGGAATTTTTTAGAGTTTGTTTGTATCGATCGATCGGTCTTTCTCTGCTGCGGCTGCTGCTTCATTCCATCCTTAAAAACAACCCAACATGTGTGTTAAAAGCATTGTTATTGTTTTGTTTTTTAAGTAGAATTTCGCCAAACCGCCATTTTGCAGCTTGCGTATGTATGCGTTTGCACATGGTAAAAGTAACGGTACAGGTACCGTTTATTCTGCGTATGGTCGCCATTTTGAATTTTCCGTGTTGTGATATTTGCTATTTCGCATCTGTTTTTATTCGCAAGAAATCAAAGCGGGGAGTTTCCAACTTGTTTTGGGGGCTGTCCTTTTCATATTTTCAATGTATATTGCATGGATATAATTAATGCTGCTTTCTCTGCTGCCTCTACATGACACAACGTTACGTTTCAATTACCCGTGCGAGCCGAGGCTTCTGTATAACACCGCCACCGCCGGCGCCACCACGACGACCTTTGAGCACGCCACCGGCGCCGCTGGCTGGTGCCGGTTTGCGTGGGGATCCGCCGCCACGACGTGGCCCAGCGCCGGCAGCAAATCGCTGCTGGCCGCCTGAGCGACGTGCTCCGCCTGGTCCACCGCGGGTGCTGCCCTGCGGTTTCTTCTGTGTACGCGTCGACTTAATGATATCATCCAAACTCATTTCAATTTTATCCACCATTTTTGCGGTTTGCTTTGTTTATTATTTGTAATTTCCAAGTGCTAAATATAACGCGTTAGATGCAATCAACTCTTTTAAATGAAAACTCGCGTTGTTAATGTTGGATTTATTGTTACGAAGCGCGTGCAAATTTCGCCAATTGCTGAAAAAACGACGCACGAGAATGAAAATTGTAGAAACAAAATCAAGATGGCTGACTTCAATGAAAAAAAGTGTTGCTCAACGTTTTGAATCTACCGATAAATTGATATCTAACAATCGAACTATCGGCTTTTGTTTTGGTACAAATATACTGAATTTCACATCAAACAGTGTGGCCGTAAGTAGTAAGAGCACTTTAAAATTCCACCTGCGGTCACACTAAAGTTACTAGCGTTATTGCCATAACTGACAAGAAAAAAAGTAAATAAAAATAAAAAACTAATAACATTCCGCAAAACGCCAAAAGATGTTCATTGTGGCAATAACTGGTGGCATTGCTACGGGCAAAAGTACTGTGAGCAAGGTCTTTGAACGCCATGGCATCCCAATCATCGATGCCGACAAAATTGCTCGAGAGAGTAAGTGCATTTTTGAGGATGTTCTAATTAAATTTAATTAACATACTTATGTACAATGTACAATATATTTAACGCCCCTACAACAGTTGTGGAACCAGGTCAACCTTGTTGGCAAAAGATTCGATCAGCTTTTGGCGAAGAAGTGCTCTTGCCCAGCAAGGAAATCAATCGAGCTGTTTTGGGGCGTTTAATCTTTGAAAACAAGGAGCTGCGTGGAAAGCTTAATCAAATCACACATCCTACAATACATCGCACTATATTTTGGCGTGTCTTCAAACATTTCATGTCTGGCCGCGCCTACATAGTGCTCGACTTGCCACTGTTATTTGAAACTGGTATCTTAATGGATTTCATACACAAAATTGTCACGGTGTCCTGGTAAGTTTTATACGAAAACATTAGTATGTTTTTATTATATACATTTTATTTTATTAGTGACTCGGATAAACAACTAGAGCGACTGTTGGCACGTAATGAACTTTCGGAGCCCGAAGCACGTAATCGCATCGACTCGCAAATGCCGTTAGAGCAAAAATGCGAAAAGTCACATTTTGTGGTCGACAATAATGGTAGCATCGATGACACTGAAAAGGCAGCGATGCTCATTTTTAATATGATGCAGGAAAGCAATAAGCATTGGTATAATCGTGCCTTTATCCTGGGCTCCATTCTCATTGTATGCTTCGCCATCTACTTTGTGTGCAAAACCTTTGAATTGTGGCCCATGTCCAAGGTGCTTTAAGGCGTTCCTTGCTAGCCTTTGTCTCTGTGCGTGTCATTAACGTGTCTTATTTATTTAACTTTTGTATTTTATGTTTATGAATTCCATACCAAATATGTTTTTACGCACACCTGCAACAATTTAGCCAATAAATTATACAATTGCAAAAGGGCTAATTTAAGTTTCATGTTTGTTTATCTGGCTTCTCTTATGATAATCATTTTAATTATGTTCAGAATTCGATGGACACGATGCGTTTCCTTTAACAACTTTAACCTAATTACATTGTATGTATGGGCATACATACTACATATAGAGAATGATCTATATTACGCAGAGTTGAACTTAACATAAATATAGTGTGGATGGGACCGTAGCGAGCAATCTTCATTTACAAGCACATTAAATCACTATCGTGGGGACTTCGCCAAGCAGCGTCGCCGTTTGTGCGCAGAAATTGATAAAAGTTTGCAGAGTAATTTTAGTGACAGCTTTGGTGACATTATGATTCAGTTGTATAGGATCCTGGACGACCATCGGTTTGCGTATCTGCAACGTTGTCTCTGGATTCTGCTTAGCATAATCCAAGTACCTAAATTCAAATAATTATTAGTAGAAAATTCACCATAAACACAAAAAAATAGATATTTACTTTTGTGGCATGCGTCTTTCCAATTTCGTTATGGCTACACCACTTGTACCCAAGTAAGGACAAACTGCGAAACGCTCGTAATTAAACGTTGCATAGTATTTAAAAAATTCTCTCATATACTCCTTGATCATCGGTACGGTAACCTGAACCTGATGGATCTTCAAGTCACTGAGTGACTTTTGAGCAAAGTTTGCAACCCATGCTGTTGATAAAAGTACAATGCATTTATAGGGGAAGTACACAATTCAATTTTTGCAACACTTACGTCCCACGAACTGTTTGGCATTGTTTGAGTTGTCGTTCTGAAGCGTCGCAATCGATGGCAACAACTGGTTGAGCTGCAAAAAGTATGTGACCATCAATGCCATGCTATAAGTTGTGATTTGTTCCGATAATTTGCAACGCTCCAACCAGGTCTTCACATAGATGCACATGTATTGAACTAGAATTGAAAGATGCATGGTTAACGCTGCAATAAAATTGTAATATGAATTAATTTACCCAGTGGCTGCACTTCGAACAAGTATTTGAGCAAGTTGGTGTTACAATAGCCTAAACTATTTAGGCAAATATCACACTCAATTCCAGAGGACAAGTGACAGGTCTTTATGATTGGCACACGCGCCTGTTCAATAACCTGTTGGACAAAATGAAAGCTTAACTAATGATCAATCGGACGAGATAATGTGTCTTACATTAATGATGCGCCATTTGTTGCTCGCTACGAAGAGTTCACGCATTACTCGCAGCTTGAGAAGAGTCGCCTTGGAAGCACGATGCTCGAAGATGTGGAAATTGTTGCCTGCATAATGAATTGTAATTAAAATACATACACCTGATGGATTTTTAATATAGATTCTGGTACTCACCAATATCCACAAATACATCCAAATCCGAGGAGCAGCTGCCAATGCCCGTAATCCTGGAGCCAAATTTATATATGCGAATAGGCTCATCGGCAAAACCGGGCGAAATCAATTCGCATAGATCACGATCGATATTATCGTACTCAGGCAATACTTTCAGTTTATCCGCCACTTGATATTTCTCCTTAAACATGTTTGTTATATCCGCCGTGACCATGGATTTCGCTTCTGCAAATAAAGAACTAAAGCTTAGTACACTTCAGTAGTAGATAATGTGTTGGTTGTTCTTACTCTTAGGCAACTGCACGGTGCTCTTTGCATTACGAGCTTCTACAGTAGCCACTTTCTTTTCTTGCTTGGTCGGTGGCGCCGCTGCTTTCGGGGGATTTACTACCTTTGCATTTATATTTGGTTTGGAATTAGGTGGATTAGGATTTGGATTTGGATGCTGTTCGGCCAAATGTGCTACAGCCTTGGCAATTGTGGTGCCCACAATGCGATTTGTGCACGCTGAGCAGCTAAAAGTACGTTTGATTTTGTTCAACTCCTTTGGAGGCACAAATGCAACTCCTTCATCAGGTGTTGCTGATGCTGATGATGATGTTGCTGATGCTGATGATGAATTTGCCGCTGCTGATGATGTTCCTGCTTCCTCTTGCTCGTTAGGAACTGGTTGCGTCGACTTAGGCACTATGTATGTGGGATTCTTGTCCAAATACTTTTCAATACCCTCCACAATGCGATTTAATAAACGAGTCAAATGTGGATCCAATTGAGCTTCACTCTGACGAGTCGCCCAATCCAGCGTTTCCAAGAAATAGTTGGCTTCCATGGTCAACGGATTTAGCTAAAAGACAGCATTGTAATTAAATTTGTTGTACTTTCCAAGACAATATTATTTACGTATAACAATTGTTGATTCTCCGCCATTGTGTTGTGCTTTTTATTCTTTTTGCTGGTTTTCGCGGTAACTGTGATGACAACAGGGGGGCGAATGTCCCTCTACAAAACAAAACAAAAGTCGAAGTGATTAGTAAGAGCACAAATTGTGAACTGCTTTGTGAATTGTTCAAAACATATACAACACAGTTTCTCGAGTGGAACAAAGGGGAAGACGCTTTTTCTACCGCAGCAGCAGCTGATTAGCTGCCAGAGTTGACACCAAACCAAAACTGCTAGCTTGCCGGTTGCGATGCAACTCACACGGCAATCTTTAAAGCGTGTGTGTCTGTGAACCATAAACACCCCCACACATACACCTATGTATGTATATAGTACATAATATTTATAAATATGTACAGATGTCATTTATTTTTTACTTGTTTGACTTGTTAATGGAAGTATTAAGTCAAAAGCTGATGCAACTTTTGTGAAGTCAACTGGTGTTTGGCAAATTTTGGCAAACACAACACGCTGCAATGTTGCGCACTGGTGAAATCAACTTACACTCGATCCCGCTTCACTTGTGTTCCTCGTAATTCCCTCGTAAAACAATCTCTCGGCATTGTTATATTCGGCCTTATCAAACCAAAATGTGTCAACGTCCTCAATTCTCATGTTTTCGCTTATTTGTTTGCAAGACGAAACGTAATATAAACAGCACGTTCTAAAAACGCGAGTGATTTTCGGCCAGACAAAATACACTAATGTGAGCTTGTTTGTTAACTAGGGTTGTCAGCATCTGAAAATTTATATTTCCAAATGGCGGGTTGCCTGTTTTAAAGCACAAGGCGATAAAAACAAAAGTTAGGAAAGAGGATTTGGAAAGTATTTATAGCACTTGATTTGTATAATTTTAATTAGAGATTATGACGTCCCGTTTTAAGATTAAATTATACATTAAATGCATTAAATATTTACATACATAGATTGAAAAGTGTTTTAAAAATACAAACTATAAAGACTTCTCAAATCGTTCAAATGGGGATTTGTAGAAATAGACTGCAAAAATCATAGATCGCTAAAGTTTCGGTTTAAACTTACATTTATTTTTTATTCACAGTCGACGCAAGCACCTATTGCAATTTAGTTACATTTATTTAATCTTTTATAAAAATCTAAAAGACACATTGAGGTTTATCCAATACCAAAAAAAATTTCGATGTAATGCTTATATTAATAACATGAAACTGTTAAGGAACGCGGCACTTGCGGAAAAGTGGCAACCTTTTGGAGTAGGCTTTGGCATAAACATCGATATGTCAAATTGAACAACGATACTAGTTATCGAGCATCAAAGCAGTTGTACTCACTCACACAAGTAAACAGTTCCGCTTCCGAGACTATAAATACCAGTCGCAGTGAAAATTTTCATCATACGTTTGTGAAGCCTCATAGCCGGTAATTCGAACGTAAAATCTCTCCGAGATCGACCAGCAACTGCTCTACAGATTTTCTGTGAATTTTTCTTGTGTGTGAAAAATAAAATAAAAAAAACTCAATATGGTAAGTTTTATTCAATTTACTGTTTAGAAAATTAAATTAATTTTGTGTTTGTACAAATACTGTGCGGCAAATCAAACAAGATAAAATAATAAAAAAACTCAAGATGGCGGCGTCACATTTTTAAGCGATGTGATGACGTCATGTAAAAGTTTTAATTGTTAAAAAGAAAAAGATTTGTGGTAAAATGAGTTTTTCCATTTTTCGGGAAGAATTCCCTGAAATCGATGCCTTTCATAAATTTCTTTAATAAATTTCGTTTCCATGTTTAAATTCTTGGGTGTGGCTAAATCGATATCGATTTTTCTTTGCAACGTTAAATTAATCGAGCATTCGCTTTTCTTTTCTTTTTCCATTACAGCGTGAGTGTATCTCTATCCACGTTGGCCAGGCTGGTGTCCAGATCGGTAATGCCTGCTGGGAATTGTACTGCTTGGAGCACGGTATCCAGCCTGATGGTCAGATGCCCTCTGACAAGACCGTCGGCGGTGGTGATGACTCATTCAACACCTTCTTCAGCGAGACTGGTGCCGGCAAGCATGTGCCCCGTGCCGTTTTCGTGGATCTGGAGCCCACAGTCGTGGATGAGGTCCGCACTGGTACCTACCGTCAGCTGTTCCATCCCGAGCAGTTGATCACAGGCAAGGAAGATGCCGCCAACAACTACGCTCGTGGTCACTACACCATTGGCAAGGAAATCGTTGATCTGGTTTTGGATCGTATTCGCAAGTTGGCCGATCAGTGCACTGGTCTCCAGGGTTTCCTCATCTTCCACTCGTTCGGTGGCGGTACCGGCTCTGGTTTCACCTCCCTGTTGATGGAGCGTCTGTCTGTGGATTATGGCAAGAAGTCCAAGCTGGAATTCGCCATCTACCCAGCACCCCAGGTCTCCACTGCTGTGGTTGAGCCCTACAACTCCATCCTGACCACGCACACAACTCTGGAGCACTCGGACTGCGCCTTCATGGTCGACAACGAGGCTATCTATGATATCTGCCGTCGCAACTTGGATATCGAGCGTCCCACATACACCAACCTGAATCGTTTGATTGGCCAGATTGTGTCTTCGATCACCGCTTCTCTGCGTTTCGATGGTGCCCTCAATGTGGATCTGACTGAATTCCAGACCAACTTGGTGCCCTACCCCCGTATCCATTTCCCTCTGGTGACCTACGCTCCCGTCATCTCCGCCGAGAAGGCCTACCACGAGCAGCTGTCCGTTGCCGAGATCACCAACGCTTGCTTCGAGCCAGCCAACCAGATGGTGAAGTGCGATCCTCGTCACGGCAAATACATGGCCTGCTGCATGTTGTACCGTGGTGATGTGGTGCCCAAGGATGTGAATGCCGCTATTGCCACCATCAAGACTAAGCGTACCATTCAGTTCGTGGACTGGTGTCCAACTGGTTTCAAGGTTGGCATCAACTACCAGCCACCCACTGTGGTGCCCGGTGGTGATTTGGCCAAGGTTCAGCGTGCCGTGTGCATGTTGTCCAACACCACGGCTATTGCCGAGGCCTGGGCTCGTCTGGATCATAAGTTCGATCTTATGTACGCCAAGCGTGCTTTCGTCCACTGGTATGTGGGTGAGGGTATGGAGGAAGGCGAGTTCTCTGAGGCTCGTGAGGATTTGGCTGCTCTCGAGAAGGATTACGAGGAGGTCGGCATGGACTCTGGCGATGGTGAGGGTGAGGGTGCTGAGGAGTATTAAGCACTCACTCCACAAATGCAATACGCATGCAAGACAAGCGTCATTGGTGGGCGTGGCATCCGAGGCACACGTCGAAACCAATGCTTACGCTTTGTCCCAAAAAACATATAACAAGAGAAAATTCGCAAATGAAAAACACTGGGAGTAAAATATGGTAAAACCAAAAGTATTTTATTGCTAAAGACGAAGACAAAAAAAGAAAAAAAGAAATATTGTCTTAAATTGTTGTTCCAGAATAAAAAATAAAGCGTTTGTCAGTGTTTGTCAGCAAAAAACTCTATTGCCTTTTTCTTTTCCCAAGCTTTTCCAGCCAAGAGTTCAATGAACGCACAAAAAAAAGAAGCTAATTGCGTTGTCGACGTGGCCAGATGGCCAAAAGGGGAAAGCGAAGAGAATGCCTCGCGCTCTATTAATAGCAGATGTAGTTGTAGTTGTTGTACGAAGAGCCGCTTTCTACTCTACTTCATTTTCCGCTGCAATGAATGGCACGAGACGAGACTGTACTTGGCTTGCGTGCAACCTAAATATAAACACAGAGATGGTACGACGCCCCATAGAGAGTGCATGCCTAGTTATCGATTTAATGTGATGACTCACGCTGCAGCATAACTCAAACCACTAGAAGTGAGTGGGGGGCAATTCAAAATCAGGCGATGACTTCATTTCTGTGTATTTGTGTGCGTGTGAAGTAATCGCCGGCTGCCGTCGTATCTGGAACCTCGCCTTTTAAGTACGCATGTGTATACATTTATATACATACGTTCATACAAACGTGTAGATGTGTATGTATGTGTGTGTGAGCTCAGTCGACCATTTAAGGGGGTTGCTAGTTCGCACTAAGAAATTTAAGCCTAGGTAAACCGGCTTGTTTGGGTAAATTCGAGAAGCAGGCAAACAGCTGCTGCTATTAAATTTCCAGAATTTCAGCAGAAACGCACAGGAAATGCAGAAAAGCCGTACAGATGGTTTCTTCTTGAATGCATGAATATACAAAAATGCATACATACATACAAATATGCCTACACGTAGATCTGCATATGTATACATTCACACTTATTTATAAATGTATGCAAGTAGAGGTTATGTTCGTCAATTCATGTATACATATGTATGTATGTACATACGTACATATAACTGTTTGTTTGTATGTAAATTTGTTTTCTTTGCCAAATTAAGGTTTAAATTTTGAAACTCATATAAGTAAACATTTAAGAAAATGTCTTTATATTTATATGGCCACCTAAGCTGTAAATCATTAAGTAAGGCTTGTTTTGACTATGGTTACTAGCAGCTGGCTTTATAATACATTGATTTTTGAAAGCAGTTTCAATGGAGTGCAATAAACAAAACCCACATCTTACTATTTTTTGTATGTGTGTGGTTGTGCATTTGCATGTGTATTGAGTGAATCAAGTTCACCTCAAAAAGCAATGAAGACGACAACCCAAGCAAAGCAAGCCGGCTCTATAAAAGTGCTGTAGGTGGTTGAGTGGGACGTCAGTTAAAATTGATTTTACTTCCCATGAGTCTGGCGACACATTTTGTGCCGTGATTTCATATTGCAGAATGTTGTTTGTTTGATCAATGAAGCGTAGTAAATAAATTTCAACAAATGTTCATATCTATCTATGCATGTAGTATGTATGTATATATGTAAATTCATAAATATATATGTACATTTTTGTAGGCTTGTATATACATCATACACGTATACGTATATGCACAAACACATGCATGTGTAGAAATGAGTACTTTTTCGCAAGAATATCGATAGTTCCGATCACACTTAGACCATCGCCTGGCTCAAAAAATGTTCCATTAAGTGGCAGCACTGTTACCTGCCGCCATTAAATTTCAAATGAATTTTTAAATTTAACATAGTTATGTTAAACGACACATATATGTATATTATTATTACGGTAAAGGCTTTTTGGAGAATCTCGTTTTTCTCGCCGTTTTCTATATAATCAAAAAAATGAATTATACTAACTCTTGCTACTTTCGAATAATTGATTTGCTCATATGGGCTATGAATTAACTGCTACAAACACATACAAATTGATAAGGATATAAAATTTGAACATTTTTAAAATAATAGCCACGAAGTAAGACCAAGTCAATCATGTCGAAAAGCAAGGAGACTGGTATTGGTACAGATCCAGAGTGTAGCAAAAATTACCATCTGGACAAGAGCGAAAAAGTTGCACTCAAGGACCTGCTACAGAAGAGGCTGCATGAGTGCGGTTGGTACAAAGACGTTGAGGAAAAGATTCGTAATACGCTTCAAGAACGCGGCTTGTCTAACATTACTCATGATCAGCTTTCAGCGGAGATTATTCCGCAAGTAAAGTTCTGTGTTATTTATATGATATTGTTCAGTAAAAGTATTTTCATTAAAATTAGGCACGTGCTCTGGTACCCGAAGAAGTTCGCAAGGAGATGACAATGCGCGTGCGTGAAGCTTTGGAGTCGCCGTTGCCCACCATTGGGAATGGCAAAACATAACTTTAACAGCACTGGCAACGTTCGTTTTATAACACTGAACAAATTAAATAATTCAAATGTTCTAATGTGCAAACGCTCCAAAGATAAATATTAAAACATAAGTTTAAATTCTAGCACATTTTTTTGTGGTTTTTATTAACTTGTAATTAAGTAGATATAGTATATACATGCTTAACGCCTGCTAATGCTAATTATGAATTGCGCCATTAGTTGTGTACAATTGTAATAAATAAACAACTTAATCATAATATATTCGATTACTATGTTAATATATGTATGTATATGTAAGTGTGTGTATTACAACTGTTATCGATACGATTGGCTAAACGAAAATAAAATATACAATAAAATTGAGGGAGCTTTAGGAACGTGGTTGTTGTTTTGTTTTGTGGTTGGCTGCTGTGTGTGAGAAGAATTAGGCTACAAATTATAGATCTAATGGGTCTAATTGCATTACGTTTTCTTTATGTTTGTTTGTTTGTTACTTATTCAATAGCGAGTCAATTGAAAAGTCTTTGAATTTGGCGTTGGAATCATCAATAAATGGCTGCGTTAGCTGTTGTTGTTCTTGTTGCTCCTGTTGCTGTCCGGTTGCTAAAGTTATTGCTGTGGTTGTTGCTGGCAGCATTTTCATCAGTTTGTTGCGTGGTTTGCGCAGAAATTTCGTATTGATTTGAAATTTTTGTGGCTTGCTGTTACTAAATTGCATTTGTGGAGTAATTGTTGTTGTTGTTGCAGTAGCTGCTTTCGCTGTGGATGTCGTCGCTGTTATTGTTGATGTTGTTGTTGTTGTTGTGGAAGTGGTGCGAAAGTTTTGACGCCAGTTTCGCAGCTCTGTGCTGGCTGAACTGTATTCTTTGGACTCTGTTAATGTGGCAACTGTTCCCATTGCTGCTGTTGTCACCGTTGCTGTTCTCACTGCAGAGCCGGCGAAGGCGTTAGTCCCAAAGCATTTAAGAAAGTTTTGCACATGTATTAAACTGTCATTCTCATCCTTATGACGTCGCTGTCGCTGTTTATCTTCGTTCTCATCTTCGGCCTCATAATCCACCGAAGAGTGTTGTGGCGACGACGATGAAAACGTTGAAGAACTGCTGCTGCTGCTACTGAGCTGTTCCCAGTAAAAGAAATATTAGTTTTATTTTATAACTGATTACTCAACACTGAACTTACATCGTCTTCGTCATTATCGCGCAGCTGCTGAAAGCTAATTGCTGTCTGCTTAAGTTTATTGTATGTGTGTGACTGGGATTTGTTGTTGTTGCTGCTGTTGCCATTGCTATTGCCTTGGCGACCACGTCTGGCCAAGATTGAGGACTTCTTGATGTGCTGCTTTGTTTGCTGTTGTTGCTCGCGGTATGACTTTCAGCTAGATTTGGTTAGGTTATCGTCGCGCCTTAGTTGGGACTGTAAAGAGCATAACAGAATGTTAATTAGAAGACTGTCTTTAACATGGGAACAGTTTGGTCAGTTGGTAATAGTTTTTCGTATCTTTCAGCGCTGGCACACAAAAACAACAAACAATTTTGCATATGTGTATTGGTAAGTTTATGTATGTATGTTTTTTTTTTTTTGGCATTTCTCAAATGGCAATGAATAATTGTTGGATGATATACAGGCGGTTGCATTTTGGAGCAAAAACAAAGCACATGAACAATTTCGAATTGCAATTAAGTTGATGAGAAGGGTGGGCATTGTTTGGTGGGCGGCATAAAATCAAAAGTGAATCGAATGTATGGAGAGAGAGTGAGTGAGAGAGAGAGAGAGAATGAACAACACTCATTGATTGGCGCTAACTTGCACACACATACACATGCAGCCACACGCACACGCACACGCACACACTACCTGGTGATGCGTGTTGTAAAGCGCATGATGCGCTGCGTAGGAAGAGGTGGAGGAGCTACTCAAAGCTACATCATCAACGTGAACGCCGCCGCCGCCGTTGCCGGCAATGCCGCCCACACCCCCAGCCAATTGAGCTGGTATGCTAGGATGATGATGGTGCAGCGGGTGGTGCGGATTCACAACATTCGTTATCGTATTCGTATGCGTATTCGTTATCGCATTCATATTGGTTATCGTTATCGGTACTGGTACTGGTATCGGTAACGGGTGCGCGTGGTGTTGCAAACTGCCTGATGTGGTTGTTGTTGTTGTTGTTGTCAATGTTGCTCTTGCTGCTGTGGTTGTGGTTGTTATTGTTGTTGTTGTTGTTGCAGCAACCGCTGTAGCTGACCCACCTCGTCCAATAGCCGCAGCGCCACCGCCCATGCTAACGCCCATCACTGTATGCGCTGCATGATGCAAATGCTGCGGCTGCTGTTGCTGCTGCTGTTGTTGTTGTTGCTGTTGCTGCTGCTGCGATTGCAAATACGATGCGTGCTGTTGTTGATGCGTGTGCAAGTTGTTGTTGCTGCTGGCACTGTTAGCGTTAACATTGCCAAGGCTGTTGCTGTTAGTGTTGTTGTTGTTGTTGCTGCTACTGCTGTTACCGGCGCTGTTATACGCATGGGAAGCGGGCACATGCCTAAGTGGGAAGAGTTTATACAATATATGCAAAAAAGTAACATTCTGCTGTCAGCGCACTTACCTTAAACCCAAGTTGGCAGCACTGCCCATTGCAAGACTGCCAACCGCTGACATTGGTGTCGCAGCATTTGTTGTGGCTGCATTTGCATTTGCAGTATTATTGCTAATGCTGTTGTTGTTGCTGCTGCTGTTACTGCTATTGTTGCTGCTGTTGTTGTTATTATTGCTGCTGTTACGATAGTCCAGAATACTGCTGTTGGCGCTGCTCGCTCGACTGTTGGCCATGGTGGGTGTTGTTGTATTGATGGCAGTTGTTGCCAGCGAAACGGCTGCTGCAATTGTGGTGGCAGCATTGAGAGCATTTGCACTGCTGATGCTGTTCATGTTGCTGCTGCTGTTGCTGGAAGCTAACGTAGGAAATATGATATAATATGATGAGCTGTTTTCTTTTTCTTTTTACTTTTGTTTTTGCGCACACACCTCAATTGTTAGTGTTGGTGATTGTTCGTGTGTGTGTTCATGTGTGTGTGTGTAACTAGCACCATTTGCATTCGTAACAGTGACAAGCACTGTTAGCACACCATTCATGTTAAATTTCGAATGGGAATGGAGATAACATTAAAACCAAAAGGTACTTAAAACTTAACATTAACAGCCGCTGTTAGTTGTGTGCCCAAAATGAAGAGAGAATTGGATAAAAACACAAAATAAATGAATTTAGAAATTGTTTTTTTGGTTTTGCTTTAAAATATACATTTTATTCATTTTTCAAATAAATAAAATAGGAAAATATTAGGTTTTAGTTCTTGTTTTGTTTTCTATTTAAGTTATGTAAAATTAACTTAATTTAATTTATAGATTGAAGTAAAGAAAAAATAGTGGTATAATTTGTTTTGTCTTTTGTGTAGTTTACATTTATAGAAAAAATTAATATAATTATTTATAATATAGACGTAGTTTAGCTTAATATTCGTATTAAGTACAAGTATTTAACCTAAGTTAGAATCCATAGCGATAGAGAATTGTTGTGTGAAAGTGTAAACATTATTTGTACAATTTGTAGTAGATTGTAGATTACTTAAAGAAATTGATGCAATTTGTAGGATTTGTGGTTTGACATTGTAAGAGTATATGTTTGTGTGTGTGTGTGTTGTGTATGTACATGATCACTTGTACCGAGTTAGTTAAACTTAAACTAGAATAGTCATTAAAAGTAATTGCAATCATTTAATTAGTCTGGCAACGCCATGTGGTGAGAACAGTTTTGTTTTGCATGGCTGCTCCATGGTGGCGTATGCATGTGTGTGTGTGGATGGTGAGTGTGTGTGTGTGCCGACACCAATTGAGTGGTAGTGAGTGGGAGGGAGATGGCACTACTTACCATGCGCCTCGGCTTTGGCATTATTGATAGCATTGTTCAGCGGAATCTGGAGACGAGCATTGACGGCCAACAGATGATCGCGACGTGCTATCAAACTGGTCACATGCTCCTCCAGACGCAGATTCTCGCTCTGCAGCTGATGCAGACAGTTCAGCAATGAAGCAACTAAAGAGAGAGTGGGGGGGATTAGCAATGTTGCAAGTGGAAACGTTGCAGCTGTTTAAATGCGCCATACTCACTGTCAAAGTGCTGCGCCTGCTCCATGAGAAACTGTGATCCCTGCTCCCACTGGCGCTCCAGCAACTGCTCCAGACTCTGGGGTATCGGCATGTTGCCATTGATGCCTCCGCCACCGAACATCGATTGCAACGGATTCGGTGCCGGCGTCGCTGTTGCGGCAGCTGCAGCCGCAGCAGCGTTGCTCGCATTGCGCTGCTTGCCGGGAAACGGGACGCCAGCGAATTGGGAGGTCATCGAGTCGGGCGTGTAGATGGCATGATCTTGGACCTCCATGTGCAGTTGCTCCGACAGCTTCTGGGCCACACTGCTGCTGGGATTCACATGGTTGCCCAGCATATGTGTTGCCGTGTGCGCAATGATTGAGCTGTTGCTGTTGCTGCTGCCGCTGTTGCTTGCATTGCTGGCGGGTGTTGCTGGCGGTGTGGGTGCGTTGACGGGCGGTACAGCGGCTGTGGCAGCAACTGTTGCTGCTGTTGCACTGCTGCTGCAACCATTCTGCAGTATGCGCACATCCTTGAGATCCGGTTGCGTGGCAACTGTTGCTGCTGCCGCCGCCGCTGCTGCTGCTTGAGCTGCCGCTGTTGTTGCAGCGAGTGTTGCATCTTTGGCCTTGCGTCCACGTTTGCGCACATTGCTGCTGGCTGCCACTGCGGCTGTGGCTGCTGCAGCAGCATTGATTGCTGCCGTCGTCAGATTCGTGTTCAGATTCGAACCGAACTCGGAGCCCGGTGAACTTGGAGGCGAATCCTTGATGGCGCTGACTGGCAACATGGGCACATCCATTTGTGCCTCGTAGGTAAACTTGAGACCGCCGCCGCTGCCGCCACTGTTGCTGCTGCTGTTGGGCGTATTGTTGCTGCCCAGATTGTGGCTGCTGCCGAGATTGAGACTCAACAAATTGTTGCTGCTGCTGGTGGTGGTTGCTGTTGTTGTCGCTGGGTTGCTCGCCAGATTGAGATCGGGAGTTCTGTTCGATGTCGTTGACGTCGATGAGGTTGTTGTTTTAGCAGCGTTGTTGTTGTTGTTGTTGGTGGTGGTTGTTGGAGTTGTTGTTGTTGTTGTGGTGTGGGAAGAAGCATTGTTATTTGTATTAGTAAATTGTAAAATCTCTAAATCTTGATGTTGATGTTGCTGTTGCTTTTGCTGTTGTTGTTGTTGCTGCTGCGGTTGTTGTTGCAGGTGCACAAATGGACTATTGGCGGGGGGTGAGGAGGAGCTAGAGGCTGAGGCTGAGGCAGTTGCAGATGTGGCATTAGCGCTTGGTGCATTGCTTAAACTAACATGTTGCTGCTGTTGTTGTTGCTGTTGTTGCTGCTGATACAACTGCGTTTGCTGAGCACGCAACATTTTTTTGTTTAATGGCTTTGCGGTTGCATTGTTGCTGCCACTTCTGTAGCATGCCACATGCGGCTGAGCTGGCGATTGTGTGGACATATTGACGGGGGAATCTAACAGACTGACAACAGTCGAGGACATGGACGACGAGGAGGAGGAGCAAGTGGACGAAGCCGAGCTGCCGCCATGCTCTGTGGCAGCTGCAACATTGCCATTGTTGCTACTGCTGTTGTTGCGCGTATTACGCGTGGTTGCCACCGCAGGAGGCGAATCGATGGAGGACGAGGACAATGCCTGCAACATGACAACAGGCGAGGAGACACCGCCCGGCAACATGGCTTGCGGTGGCGGTGTGGGCGTGGCACGATAATGTGGCGAGCTGTGGCGACTGCTGCTGCCACGACTCAATTTCTCAACGGTGCTTGTTGCAGCTGCTGCAGCTGTGTTCAATGTTGCTGCTGTGCTTGTCGCTGGCGATGTGGTTGCTGCTGCTGTTGCTGCGGTTGTTGTTGTAGCTGCTGCATCGCTTTTGCTCAACGCTGCAGCGCGTTTTTTGCCCGATCGTGATTGTGATTTGGTGGGCGTGGTCAATGCAGAGACGGACGAGGAGGAGGCGGAGGAGTTGGCAGAGGAGTGCAACGATTGCTGTTGTTGCAACTGATGATGTTGCTGCGATTGCTGTTGCTGCTGTTGTTGCTGCTGCTGTTGCGATGCTTGCGATTGTTGATGGTTGTGGTGGGTTTGGTGAGTTTGGTGATTTGTATGATGGTGATGATGGTGGTTGCCACTTTCACCAGAGCGCGATCTACTTGTAAATATTGTTGTTGTTGTTGTTGGTGTGGTGGGTTTTTAGGGATTAATGAATGCGGAGACGGGCGAGATTATATTCAACAGGATGTGTGGTGGGTTAGTGAAAAGCGAAATGAGAAAGAGAGAGAAAGAACAAGAGCAATTTTTAGAGTATGCATTATTTGTGTGTGTGTGTTTTGAATTTCCTTTAGTTAGTTGAAATCAAAGGTAAATAAGAAATGAGTTGCAGTGTGGTGAACTTGTTCGTAGTGGTGGTGGTGGATTAAGCGTGGTGTGGCGTGTGTTTTGTGGTGCAACAACAATCAAAAACTATACGAAGAAGAAATCAAATTAACTGAAACTGAAACTAACCACTTGTGGTGAGTAAAAGCAACACAATGCAACAAAACAACAGAAACGAATACTTCAAGTGTTTACAGCAGTGTGGTGAATATTTGCCGTGGTGAATTTAGAAATAATTACCTGCTGCGTCTCGCTGGTGATGCCTCCTGCTCCTGCAACTGTTGCACTCGCGTCGTCTGCTTTTCAAAGCTGATCTTCAGGTTGCCACTTTCTGTGGTGGTGGCCGTCAGATTGCCAGTGTTGCCACCTGATGCACTGCTGCTCACCAATGAACCCAAGGCTGGCGACGATTTCCCACTCTGATGCTGTATAACAGAGCCAGAGCTGTTGTTGTTGCCACTGCCAGATGTTGCATAAGCGCCTCCTCCACCTGTTGTTAGTGGCGACTGTGCGGATTGCTGTTGCTGCGGGGTTCCATGTGCTTCTACAAAGGATTAGCAAGTGTATTAAGAACCATTTTGCTATTTATGAATGGAGTTGCAAAGCTTACCACTCGCATTGCTGCTGTTGGGCAAATTTATGCCAGGTACATTGGCGGTGGACAACGGCACCGAGACATAAAGACTGGGCGCATTGCCGCTACTGCTGCTGGCAGCAACTGTTGCTGCGCTATTGCTGCTGCTGCTGTCCTTGCCACTGTTGCTGCTGTTGCCATGTTTACTGCTGCTGCTGCTGCTCGCCTTGCTCGACTCTGTCTTCGCATAGCTGGCTCCTGCTGAGCTGCTCACACTGCTTGAGGTTGAGGTAGTGGCTGCTGTTGCTGCTGCTGTGGTTGCTATCGCTGTGCCGCTGGTTGCTATCGTGGCGGTCGCTAATGTGGCATTCACTTCAGCGGTCGCCGATGTTTGGTGGGTGGGTGGACTCAACTCGGTGCGTTGCTGCAAATTGGAGATTAAGGATTAAAACGTTAGTTGGAAACAAAACAACCAAAGTGGTGTTATTTATTTACATTTCATATTTCGAAAAATAATCATAAGCTTAATGCTCTTGTTGTTATAGTTATTAATTCCAAGTTTAGCGCAATTTCGTTATTTGCAAACAAAGTTATTAAAAAATAAGCTGGTTGCTAATGTTGAAGTGAAAGTTATAATTATCCTTAAAGCAAATTTATACTGCACATATTAATAATTTGGTTTTAAACTCTAAAAGAAAACCCTAACAACCTTTAAGTCTTTCAAACCCATATCAAACTAATAACATTTGTATGTAAAACATAACTGTTCTTTATAATTTCTTTTTAATTTAGGCTTTCCCATAAGTTCACACCTGTTGTTTGCTGCATCTGGCAACGCTGCAGTATCTTTTTACGCTACTATGAGCAATTACAAATATACTGCATAGTGCAAATATATAAATCACTCATATCGCAGTTTACATTATCAGCGAGAAGCGACCGGAAAAGGCCGCAGTAAATGTTTCTATGGAAAAACTTTTAATCATATTACAAGAAAAACTAGTCAATGATTGAGCTTTGTTGTGTGGGTGTGCGCCACTCATACACACATGCTTACACATATTTTTCATTCATATGTTTCTCGTCTTTTTTTTTGTGTTGTTGCTTCGTCGATAACCTTCGTTCACTTATTGTTACTTCTCGCATCTTAGTTGTTGTCTTTTGCGGTCATTAAAAATGTTGTCGAGACTTCCGGCCGCAAATTGCGGCATGTAAACACACATGTTTACAAACCATAAGAGAAAAAGAAGAACCCAACAAGTATATACACGAGATTAGCATTAACATTGCGCAATAACAGCGCACTGTTAACAGCGATGAACAACAACAAAAAATCAGTGCAGCAAAGCTGCATTTGTTGTTTGTTTTCTTCTTCTTCGCGGGGGAAAGGGGCACGGCGGCGCCGCATGTGTTCCATATAGATTAAAAAGCTGCCAGTCAGCCTCACACACACACACATAGACACATTTATACATAAAAGCGTGTCTGTATGAGTACATAATGCAACTCAAAGCTTATCGGCAGCCGTCGACGTTGCTGTCAATGGTAAAAGCAGCAGAGCAGCATGTAATAAAATGAGTCAGAGTCAGAAGAATGCAGCAACAGCAGCAGCAGCAGCCGCCTGCAGTCAACAACAGTCTGCTGTCAAAACTCGGCGAGGGCAACAAATGCGACTGCTGCTGAAACACAATGGGCAAGTTTTTTCTCTCTCTTATTCTTATTTTATTTTGTGGTTTTCCCATATGCTGCCATATGCACTCGCCTCAATGCATTGTGTGTGTGCATGCGAGACAGCAAATGTTACTTGCAGCTAATGCACAAAACAATAAAGAGCAAAAGCAACAGACGCTGACTGGGAACAGCTATAAGGAGAGACCACCACCCGATCCGTTCCCATACTCTCATTCGGTCTCACGCACGCACACAGAGAGTTGCTCGACTCTTCTCGCACTCTCTCTCTCTCTCTTTGCTCGATGCGTGAGAGGATTGTTGTTTATTTGGGTGGTGGGGGTGCAGTAGCTTGCTCGCCTGTCATTGTTGTTGTAGTTTAGTCACGTAGACAAAAACTATGCAGCTCGCACTGCGGCGTTGCCACCCTGTCGCTCTTACAATTCCAATCAGAGAATTAAGAAATGCTGCTGCTGTTTAACCGCTGACTACCTGGCTAAAGTGTGGAACTTCCCGCCTGTTGCTCTGCCCGAAATAGTGTCGAATTTCGAGTAAACACCTTCATGGCTCATTAGATTTGGGTCAAGAGAAAAGACCCTGGACAATAAATCAATGCAGAGTAGTTGCTTGTCAAAAATAAAGCGAAGACATTCTTCAAATTCAGAGTTTTCTGTTTCACGGTCAAAAAGAGTTCTATGAAAAGTTCCTCTGTGTGGCAGCTGCAGCTGAAACAATGGCTGCCATTGAGTATCGCTGATGATTATCCTGTTGCTGGAGTGGCTAATGGGCCCAGCAACAACAACCCCTTTTTTTGCGACATTTGCGTGCTTTGCATTTCGAAATCGGGAATCGTTTTACTCACTGTACTCTCACTCTCTTCACTTCCTTCCCGTCGACGACGACAATATTTCAATTTTTGTAAATTCTTATTTTATTGCCACGCAGAGCTACAAATTCAATAAGAGCGGCGGCCGGAAACAAAATACCAACTATAAATATTATATTAGCGTGTGTCTGATGCCCCGTGGTTGCTTCTCTGCTGCTCTCAGCCTGATTTTTTTGTTGAACCCTCCATCCGATCCGATCCAATGCGATTTGATGTCGCGGGTAATTGTCGTAGTCGACTCACAACACGCAACGGAAAAAGGGTTGTGTCCTTGTCCTTGCCATTGTGTGGCAGGAATTTCGCAAAAACGCAAACGTGCCACATTCAAACATTGAGGACATTAAATGCTGTCTATCGCAAATTGAAATAAACGACATCGACGGCTGATTGGAACACAACGACTGTGAAGTCTATTAAAACATTGGGGGAGAACTCGATACTGTTTGTATTTGTACATTTGAGTTTTCCGAATTTACATTTTAAATTTCCTTTAACTCTCCCCATTGGTATAATGAGATTCAATACAGTTAATTTTTAATACATCATTGAGTTCTTTTGTCTACTCAAAATAAATGTCAAATTGAATAAAGTCTTTTCTTTATTTGATGGAGCATTTGAAATTTATTTGTACACTCCATATTTAAATAACAATAACTCAATTTGATTCTATCTGTAGCTCCAGATAGGTAAATAAAAGGATTATAATTATCTAGACAACGAAAAACAATTTACGAAATTAAAAAATCCATTATTTCCTTAAAGTCTTATGCATGACTTGCTAAGAAAATGGGGATAAGCTAATCTCTGTGAGAAATAGTTCGCCTGTTGCAAGCTGCTGAGCTCCTATGTCAATTGAAGCCTGACAGCAGCAAAGAAGAATACGAAAAAAACAAGAGTAAACATAAGAAAAGTCGAAGACCTTGTGTCCCGCGTGTACCTGAAGACCTGAGTCTCAGAAGGCAGCTGTAACAAGATCGAAAGCAGGATCAATCAGCCGTCAGGAAGCCGCATCAGCCAGCAGCAACAGGACAAAGAAACTCGGGGTAGCTCTCTGCTCTTGGATTGTGGCAGCTGTCGTAAACTAAGGCAGTACAAACGTGCCACACAACGATGTTCTTGTTGTTTTTCATCTTTTTTAAAGACTGCCACACGATATATGTGAAGACGGTACAATAAGTTATCCTTGAGAGTACGCGCGCAAAAAACACAGAAACAGAAACAGAAAACAGGGAACAAAACTTATCCTCAAGCAAAGTGAACAGCTGTCTGCGACCCTTTTGAACTGCGGGGCAGCAGCTGAGCCCGCCTTAAATGCCACTTACACTAATCAATAATCGCCCGCTTCGAACACATAACATACAGAGATACTCCTATATCTTTCTCCTGGGGATCCCGTTCGAATGTCATTATAATTGCAATGCGCCCCACTCGCTGCATTTCTTTTGTTTTGCTCTGTGGCAAGTGGCAGGTGGTGGCATGCTTACAGGACATCATCATGCAGTTGGCAGAGGGTGCAGGTGCAACACAGTTGCATGAATAATGCGCCTCAATTATTGATGGAGTGTCAAAGACTTCGCGTGTGCACAGCACAGTTGAATAAGTTGCAACATCTGGCCAGCCATTTGGCATGTCGCAAGTGGCATGCCTCACATTGCTACACAATCTTTTATGCAAATTGTTTGAAAGCAAACCAGAAATCAACTCCATAAGTAATACTCGGCTGTCTGTAGTAATAAAGCTGAAGGGCCTTTGGATGGAATTCAAATCTAGCACATTAATTCATGTCCCTTTTCCAATGCATCTAATTTACATATGCTTCAAGGGATTTTTAGATTTAGTAGGTGGTACTAAATCACTGAGACTGTATATATTATCCATATATATATTTTCTCAATAAACTTAAGTAATTTTTCAATTCTTTGTATCTACTTAAGCTTCCATTATTTAATCAGGACATTAACCTGACCAACAGCTGAGAATTTTAAGACCTCTTGTAAATTTCCATGACATTTAAATGAATCAGAAATCAAAATGACAAGCATGTTTTCATAATGTTGAGTTCCCCATTGAACAGCCTAAGTAATTTGATAGACTTTATAAAAAAAAGGGTAGTAATTAGAAGACTAAAACATCAGTCAAAGCTACAGAAGAGAGATCAAATATCATTTTTCCCTTAGTTTACAACCCGATGAGTTGCAGTTTTTCTAGCACATTGCCAGCTGTCGAGTCTTGTCTTGTGTGGCGGCTGCCACATCTTGACACAGACTCCATAAAATTGCCCCAAAATAGATGCAAACAGTTTGGCTTGCAAGAAGGGCGCCGACCTGTAGCATAATCTCGAGAGAGATTTCTTTCTCCTTACCCCGGATAGCAGGAAACGTATTTTTAAATTGTGCGGGTATGTGGTGGCAGCAGCACCGCCTCCTCCTCCGGCCACAGCTGCTCCTGCGGCACCTCCACTGGCGCCTAGATACGATGGCGACGCCGATGCTGAGCCGCCAACATATTCAATGGTCGCCGATGGCGTCGTCGAGGCGGATGATGGGGATGATGAGGCGGATGTCGAGTGCTGGCTACTGTTCTGATGGTGATGACTCTGATGCTGGTGCTGTTGATGATGCGAGGATGAATCGCGATCACGTTCCCGATCACGATCACGATGCCGGCGATGTTCACGATGTTCGCGATGTTTGTGACGATGTTCCTTATCCTTTTCACGCTTTTCGCGCTTCTTTTTCTTATTCTTGCGATGCTCCTTGTAATCAGCGACCTCCATGTGATTGTTGTTGTTATTGCTATTGTTGTTGTTGCTCTCTGCTGTCGCTGCCATGCTAACCATGGTGGCCGTAAAGTCCAGAGTGCTGTTAACTGTAACTGTGGTGGCTGCCACAGCCACAGCAGGCGCCACATCCATGGGCTGGGCATCCAATGTGTCCATCATCATCATTGTGTTTAGTATTCACTGTGTATGTGTGTTACGTGTGTATGTGTATAAGAGTGTGTTTGTGTTGGTGTGTGATCACAGTTTAGACTTCTTCGGTTTTTGGCTGCAAGCCAGGTTCACGTTCTCTGCTCGCTTTTCGACTGTTCTTTTAGCGTCAATTTTGTTTTGTTCACTGTGATTAGCCGAATGGCAGCATAGTCGTCGCCTTCGTCTTACTGTCAATCTCAGTCTCTGTTCTCCACTTTTATCGCTCTCTCTCTCTCGCTTTCTGCGTTTCTCGCTCTCTTCTGTTTCCAATTGTTGTTGATTCGTTTTCAATATTATTATTTTGTATGCTCTTTGGGCTGTTGTTCTTTTTCTTATTTTTTTTTTTACTTCAAATCACATTCACACACACACACGCACAAACACACCGACACCGACAGGCACGCACACCCATACAAAATCACGGGCCGCATACGGAGAGCCAACTGTGAATGTGTGTGTGCGTAGCTGCTGCTGCTGCTTCTGTTGTTGTTGTTGGGGTGAATAACTTGCGTGGCGGCGACTGGGCTGGCTTTGGCTCTCCCTCTTTCCTTCTCTCCGCTCCTCTCTCACTCAGTGTTTAGCGTAAAAGACGCGCACTCTTTCTCACTCTGGCGCACACAGCACAGCACAGAGAGACTCGTCGTCAAATCGTTTTATTTTCTACTTTTTTCTTTTGGCTCCAACCAAAACCACACACAAAAACACACAAATTGAATTTCTTTTAGTTGGAAATTAGCTTTTTTTTCGGGCAGCATTTAAAACATGTGCTTAGCTGGCCACGTGAACGAGTAATATTTTGAGCAGTTTTCTTCATACACGAAAAACAACTTTTTTTGCTATGACTTCTGCTGCTCACAACACTGATGGCCATAAAATAGTGCACAGTTTACGCGCGATGCATTTGCAATGATTGCATTTAATGAATTAACAAATTGCAACAACGACGAACAATTACGAATTACACAAAAAACATAAGGCCAGGCTTGCAACAATGCATATAAAAAGTACGAATACACATGCACCTTTTATGCATACACAAAAAACGACAACTTAAAAAAACCGAACCGAAAGCAGAACAAGACAGCGGCCGCTACAGTGTTGTGGGTTGCTGGCCGTGCGGAGTTGTACTAAACTCTGCTCTCCGTCGACGGTTTTTGTTGCTGCAGTAGCACACGCAAACATGACCCAACGGCAACACAAGCGATGAATTCGTCGCTGCTCTGTGTGGTTGTTTCTCAAATGCAAGTGTGGTGGTGGTTGGGCATTGCTCTTAAACCTTATAGCGCATACGAAACGTACATTGAACATTGACAATAATTACGGAGATCAATATGAATAACATTAATTAACTCATACTTCTGAGGAAAATGTGTTTGGGATGTGAGGACAGTTTGTTCTCTAATCAGTAACAGAAATCCCACTGGGTACGTGAGTATTAAGTGAGAGAGAAAAGCGCCGAGCGCTACTGTTGTTGTTGTTGTTGTTATCTGCAGCCGGTTTTCAGGGGGGATTATTGACGTATGTACGTATGTTTGTTTGTATGTATTGCATGTTATGTCTGCACGTAGACCAGACACGCACCAACACCAATACAACGAGCGACAGCGACGTGTACACAAACAAAATGAAGCGCATAAGAACTCGAACTCGGCGACAGCATAAAAATAACATACAGATGTATCTACATACAAACTTACATAGGCATACAAGCAAAAGTTAACTGGAAAAACGTCACCCAGTAAGCAAAGTGGAGAGCACAGCGATAAGGTTCAGTGACGCAAAGTCTTAATGAGTATAGTTCTGATTAGGGGAAATCCTCGAATTATTATTTATTTATTCATTTCAAAGATTAATTTAGCTCTGAATAATGTTGCTTCTAGAGAACCGATTTTAATAAATTGTTTTACTGGGAAACTTAAATTTATAGAATAATGTAGTAACTAAAATTTATTATATTAATCAGTCTGTAATTCGATCGAAATGTTTGCTGGGCAGCAAAACAGAACGCGTAAAAGTGAATCTTTCACAGTCGCTCAAACCACACACAGATATCAATGCACATACACTCACACAACTGCAAGCTCTAACATGCAGCGCATGTCGTAATGCTGTTGATGTTGTAATAAATACGGCTACAATAACAACAGCAATAACATCGGTGATGACAATGTTATCAATGCAGACAGACAGCTTTTGCTTTAAATGACCAGGAAACGAAATCAACGAAAAGCTTAGCAAAACAAAATGTGAAAAGGAGAGGGCAAAGAATAATAGAAAACACGAAATCACAGGAAATGATATGAACTTACTTAATTGTTTGTGTGCTTAATATTATTGTTGAAAATATATTTTAAGGTGTGCAAACTGTTCACAGTCATTCACATCTTTTGGGAACAGTTTGGGCTGCGCGTGAGCGTAAGGGAAGAGAGCGTTTGCGAGAGCGACCGCCCAAGAGCGAGAGAACTCATTGCAACATACAACAACAACAATGTGATACTCTCTCATACTCTCTCCGCATTTATTCTGCGTGTATGTGTGTGTGAATGTGTTTGTGTGTTTTATGCAATGCTGTCAACGGGGGCGGGTGCTGTATGCAGGTTAATTTCCCTGCTGCTGTTGTTGTTGTTGTTTTTAGTATGCTAGCCAGACAGTGAAGAAGACAAAACAGGAAAATGAAAAATAATTGAATTGTAAGACGATGTTTACAGGAGGATGATGCGACGGCAGAGGAGACACGCAACAAACCTGTGACCACCAGACGTTTGCAATTGCCAATAAATAAAAAGCAGAAGAAGCAGAAGAGGAATCACTGCACTGAGACTGAGAGAAGCAGCATAATTTGCGATGCAAATAAATGTGGAAACACAAAGCCCGAAAAATCATGGGGTAGAAATCAAAGAAGAAAAAACACAACAAAATAACGTTAAGTGGCATTTACCTGGGCGACCAAGAGAACGAGGAGGAGTAGGAGGAGGTGGAGCGACGGTGAACGTGCCTGTTTTACAAAACAAACAACAAGAAACCGACTTGGAAATGGATGGAAATGGGAACGGCACAAACATTGCCGTTGCATAGCCAACGGTTGGTTGAATTCCCCTTACTCCACTCCCCCTCCCTCCGCTCCACTAACAGTTGTCGGTAATCAAATCAAAAAAGGTGGCAAAGAGCACAATAATGGCGCCGCATTGTTGTAAGCAAAGGAATTAATTTTAATATGCAACCAACAGTGTGGTTGTTGATGTTGTGGTGCTGGTTACTTTGACAACAAAAGAAATTTTCATCAATTTGACAAAGCTTAATTAACACACACACTCCATACAAAACAACTTGAAGCAAGTAATATGAATTAATATGGCCCAGACGAACCACTTGCAGATCTCCAGAACCAGACAGGTGCTTGTGTTGCATTAGAGTTAATGGGTCTGAGGGCAATCAGGAGTTGGGGTCATTAAACTTCAAAACAACGGGCAGCAGGCAGCAGGCAACAGGCTCCCAGGAGTAAACAGAGCATAAAAGCGTATAAATATTTGGCCAGGCAGCGTTTTGACTGTGCACACGACACTGAATAAACTCATTTCGTGTATGCACATTATCAATAAACAAAAAATGTTAAAAAAAAAATAAAAGGGGCTATGACTAAGCAAATACATTTGAAAGATCAAGTAATATTCGAAAATGTCAACCATTAAATATTTGCTTAGTCCAAAAGGGTGGGTGGGAAGAGTTTCGAGAGTAGAGCAGGAACAGCTGTTAAGACTTTACATTAACCAAATGAGGTTAACAGTGCGCGAGAGACTTTGAAAGCCGGCGCTGTTAGCATTAACATTATGTTGGAAAAGTATCTGCTGTAAAGCAATTGACTTAATTTCGAATTTCATCTGAGCTCTGACAGTTGCACTACCAAAAAAAGAGAAGGTAAGAAGTAATAAAAGCAATATGAAAAAATTGTTATGGCAATAAAACACACACCACGGGACACGTGTCGTACCTAAGTAGGAAGGCAAACATACGATACAACGTCGCATTTGCACCCACAGTACACAACAAAAAAAAAGGTGTTGATTTTTGTTGCCGGTTGACCTGACAACTTAAGGTCCCTCCTGCAAAACGAAGCATGGCAGAAAATTAATTGCTTCAGGAAGACTATTTGTCGAAATGTTTTATGTTTATGACCATTTAGAGGGAATCAGTTAAGCCGGCAAGCAAATACATTTTATGAGGAGCCACTGTCATAAAGCGCAGCAAATAACGCACACACTTTTTAGCTTTAGCCTGAATTCTGAGCGATTCACACATCACATGCATCAGCAGTTCTTATATGATTTTTGACAGGCGTTCGTAATTGTGAATAGTCACGGGTGACAATTTTTATAAATTATCACCCACCACCCAGTTTGACACCACCACCAACAACAACAACAACAACAACAAAATGTACACTAAACAACACAGCATGAAGTCCTTCCGTTGATTGCTATTATTTTGTTTTCACTTTTCAAACTCAAACTCAAACCCAACCACCCGCTGTTTTAGACAATAAATGTGGTAGTTGTGGAAAATAAAATATGAATTGCAATTTTGGAATTTTCAATTTGTTGCCAACCCATCGAAGCGACACCTTTTTGGAAAGGTTCCAACAACAAGCAACAATTCAGCTCGTGCGGCGAAAATTTGGTAATGGCAAATCAATAATTTGGCCATTAAATGCAATGTTTTCACGTAATTGTCATCAATATCAACTGAAGACGTGCACTTCAATGCCAGACATGAACAGTAAATGAAATTGATGACTATGATTTATAGACATAGATAAGAAGTCGCTAAGACTTACAGTTTTTTTACACCTTGAGAAAATTTAAGGAAATATTACAACACTTTTAACATAAATCAGCAGCATTTTAAATTTCCCTTTGATTTTTCAGATTAAAGATCTTCGGACATTTCCTTCTTTGCATCGGCGCCCACATTTTCGTTTTTGATTTATATACAAGTTTTGATCCAATTTAGCTTCCAATACATATCAAGAGATATTTACATATTTCAACGCATAAATCCATTCGCACCAGCGATCACAAGATATTAAAGATTAATTAAAGCCAAAAGCAACGTATAATTATATATACTTATGTACAATATAAACTATATTTAGAGCTCATCACTGTAGTCATCGCGCCTGAAAATGCCTGAAAATTGTTGTTTATCAATTGGAAAAATGTTAAGAGATTTTTCATCTGTGCGATGCATGTGTCATATGTGCAAAAATTTCAAAAACGAATCAATCCGAAATAGACGGTGACTAGGAAGGTCTATAAATATAGTAGCATAGCTACGTATCGAAGAGCTAAAACCGAACAACGATCAACAAGCAAACGAACGGATGAATAACCCAACACACTCTACAAACACACCTGGTTGCGGGCGACCTCAGACAATTTTATTTATTTATTTTTCTTCACAATATATTTGGTTTGTTGTTTGTGTATTGAAAAAATTTTAAGAATATAATATATGACATCGTATGCCTGGCATGGCAACGTCAACTATTCGTGGTCAACGTCATTAGAAAAACACAATAAATAATTGTCTATGTGATTAAGTTGATGATGGAGGAAACCATACCCTGCAGTCTTTTGTTGTGAACAACAGAAGAATACAACCTTCATTGTAACAACTATGCTCATTTCTTCTCTAAACAATAGTATTTATTAATTAGTTACAATCTGTTATTCTCTACGCTAAAATACCAAAAAGGAATACCACAAATCTGAAAAATACTTAGTTAGAATCTGATATTTTGTACGATAAAATACTAAAAAGAAATACCTGAATTCATAAAATGAAATACTTCCTTAGCATCAGGTATTTTAGATAAGAATATACCAAAAAATAATATTAAAGGAAATTACTGCCAAAAACTTAATACTGCAATTTATTATTTAAAACAAAAAATCTGAGGCTTGGTCCAAATAAGTTGTTTTCTCTATTATATAGTACAAGAAATCCGATAAATACTTAGTTAGAATTTGATTCCAAAATGAAATACTTCCCTAAAATCAGGAAGTTTCTACAATAAAATACTAAAAATGTATATTTTAGGAAATAACTGCCGAAAACTTAACACTGAAAGTTATTATTGAGAACAAACATTTGTTCATCTTTCTTTGCTGGATTCAACGCCATGAACTAATACACCCAATTTTTTATTAAGTAGAGTATAAGGACAATGTGGCATTGCATAGACTAAGTATTTACAGCAATGCGAATATTTTTAAGCGTATTTGGGGTGATGACGCCGACAAAACGTCAAATGTCGATTAGTTGAAAGTGTTTTTTTATATTTCATTTTGAAAAACACGACAAGAACACAACATGACACGAATTCCATTTCATTTCCAAACTAAAAATCCTAAAAAAAATATCGTATAAAAAGTGCTCAAGAGCGTAATTGTCTATTTTTTAAGAGAACTACCTCGAACAGAAGTATAAACAAGCACGTGGCATAGGAAATCGGTAGAGTTTTATCTATAGATTGCAATAAACAAACAAGGCACGCTCTTGAGTGAAAGAGCGAAGCTTTTTCCCCAGCTCTCTTTGGGGAGAGGACAGCATATTAGCATCATATTTATATTTAGACTATATCAGATCGGTTATGGAACATTTCGTATGCTTTTTTCTTGAGCAATCGTCGAGACATACATACATACATAGAAAACGAGCAGCTCATATGTACACACAACGACGTCGTGTGTAACTTCTAGAAAACTTTGCGCGTATGTATGTTGAGCAATTATATTGCTCACGAAGTCGGTCGATCGGTCGGACGCTAAATATAGATCATATGCGGTGGCTCAATCTCGAGAAAAACCGAAGAAAACTAGGAAAAACAACGCATCCATCCACCCACTAGCCAGCCCCCCAAATGCAAATGAATTTTATACAGGTATTTCAATAATAAAAAAAAACATAATTGTACAACAAATTTTCTGAAAACACACAGAGAACACATTGAAAATTCCAAAAAGAAAATTGTGAGATTGTTGTTGTTGTTTTTTTCATGGAACCCACTGGGGCATATATATTATTGGATGTTATGTGTGTTGTATATAGAGCGTGAATGAATTTGCTCATGAATTAGAAAAGAAATTAAACGAATATTTGCAAGAATTCGAAAGTACTTATAAGATACAAAAAAAACTAAATAAGCTAAATATACATACATATATCATCATCTTCATCTTCAACATCATCATCAATATATATATATTATCATTTATCATAATCATATAAACATATTCAATTGAGCAATAGCTCGTTTGGTTCGATATTGGAGCATATTACACATTGATTTATTTTGGTTTTTATCGAAATCGAAGTCGAAACTGCAGTTCGCTCGCTCTCGCTTCCTTTCTTTCTGTGTTATCTGATAGTCTCTCTCTACCAGGTACAGTTTGCAGTTTAGCGCCAATCGATAACAACTTTAGCTTACGCTGCACAACTGTACCCAATGTTAGCCTGTATTACTTTCTTTCTTTTTTTTGTTGGGGGTTTTTTTCTTTATGTTTTTTTAGCCTTTGCCATTGTCGGTAGTTTGATTCGTTAGTTAAAGTTAAAGCGTTCGATAAGTTAAGATTCGTATTAATTTGTTTTCGTAAGTTCTGAACGTCATTAATGTTGTTTGCTTGTTTGTTTTTTTTTTAGGTTTTTGAAAATTTTCTTTTATTTTTTTGTTCTTTTTGTTGGATTTTTGTAGTTGTTTTTTTGTTCATAAAGCTTATTATCTCACATAACCTAAGACATTTCGTTCATCAAAAAATCGTTGGAAAAACCGAAACCGAAGACTACTAAGTTAGCTAGTGTTGTGAATAAGATAGATTAGTTTCTGGGATAGATTTTAACAAAATGTATTGGAACAATTGCTACTGTTGCTCTCTCTTCATTACGGATATTATTGATAAATTTAATTAAATTAAATTCGCATTGTTGCTGCTGTTGCATTCGCATTTTAGAACGTTGTCAAAGCGCCCGCGCCCAAGCCGTAGCCCACACCTTTAGGTCCGAAATTGCGGCTATAGCAGGATCTGCAATAGATATCGCCATCGGGTCCATCGTTGAGATTCGTCGAGTCCAGAGACTTGCGGCAATCGGAGCAGTAGAAGCAACGCTTGTGCCAGATGCGGCTCTTGCTGATCATCTGTTCGGCGGCAAAGACGGCGAAACCACAACGAGGGCAACCGCCCGAGGTGCGCTGTCCGTTCAGTGGACGACCGTCGGGGAATTGAATGGTCGATTCACCGCTGGTGGAGACCAATGTGGGGGCATGACCGTAGCCAAAGCCCTTGGGTCCATAGCGCTTGCCGTAGCAGGCCTTGCAGTAGATGTCGCCATCGGGGCCATCGCAGGCCAGCACCGAGTCCAGGGGGCGGTGGCAATCAGTGCAGTTGTAGCACTTCTTGTGCCACATCTTGCCCTTGGACAGCTGCTGTTCGGCAGCAAACACAGCGCCACCGCAACGGGGGCAACCCTCACCCTCGGGAGCCTTGATCGAGGTGGTGTCCGGGTTAATGAAGGGACGACTGGCGCTGATCTGATCCTCAGTCAGGCCATCGGTCTGCAGGAAACCGGAGCCGCAGGCAAAGCCATAGCCATGAGGTCCCCACTTCTTGCCGTAGCAAGTGCGGCAGTAGACATCGCCATCGGGACCATCGCTGGCATTGATCGAGTCGAGCGTCTTGTGGCAGTCTTTGCAATTGAAGCACTTCTTGTGCCACTCGCGACCCTTCGACAGCTTCTGCTCGGCAGCGAAGACGGCGCCACCGCAACGGGGGCAACCCTCACCGGGACGAGCACGAATCCTATCGACCTCGATGGCGGCGCGCATTTGCGGAGCACCCTCATCGTTGGCATAGCAATCGGATTGCAGAGCGCCACCGCCCTGACCGTAGCCATAGCCCTTGGGTCCAAACTGCTTGGCATAGCAGCCCTTGCAGTAGATGTTCTTGTCGGGTGCCTCGCAGCACAGTATCGAGTCGAGACCCTTCTTGCAGGTGCCGCACTTGAAGCACTCCTTGTGCCAGCTGCGACCACGGGCCAACATCTGTTCGGCGGCATAGACGAAGCCACCGCAACGAGGGCAACCCTCGCCTTCGGGTGCCCGGGCAATGGCACGTGGTTCCATGCGAGCTCCATTCCTCACCGCCTCGCCACCGTTCTGGAACTGTGCACCGTTGTCCATGGAGAGTGTGCCGGCGCCGGTGCCAAAGCCGTAGCCCTTGGGTCCGTATTTGCGGCCATGGCATACCTTGCAGTACAGCTCACGTTCGTGCTCGGTGCAGTTGGTGGA
This sequence comes from Drosophila albomicans, assembly GCF_009650485.2. Classification (NCBI taxonomy): domain Eukaryota; kingdom Metazoa; phylum Arthropoda; class Insecta; order Diptera; family Drosophilidae; genus Drosophila; species Drosophila albomicans. The sequence continues at coordinate 25,045,192 of NC_047631.2, forward strand.
GTCCAAGGATTTGTTGCACATGGAGCACCTGAAGCAATTCTTGTGGAATGAATAACCGCCGGCGAGACGCTCCTCGGCGGCGTATACACTCTTGCTGCAACGCGGGCATTTTGGGGATTCAATCACTTGCAGTGGCATTCTGTTATATTTTTGCTTTTTCTAATGATTGTGTATGAATATTTATTTATATATCGTAATCCTTTTTGTTTCTTTTGGATGGCAACAAATTGAGCTTTAACCGCGACTATTTGTATCTGTATCTATGTGGTATATTATGCTTATTATCTGAAAGTGCAAACAGAGAGCAGAATTGAACATCGTCGTCGGCCGTGGCAAGAAGCTGAACTGGGAAAGCTGAAGCAAAAGCTGTGTTGCAGTGGTTGTTGTTTTGTTGGTGATCGGTATGATCTGGTGATCGTGATCGATGATGATTTAAGCGCTAAATGAGACGGAAAAGTAACTGATCTAAAGTCTGTACTCCAAATGCGTGAGTGAGAGAGTGGAGATGTGTGTTTTGTTTGTGTGTTCCTTTTATTTACTAAAGCTGCATTAGTTCTCTTTCAAGATCTGTCTTTAAGTACACGTATTAATATAATTAATCCCATTAATTCTGCTCAAGCTGATAACAATGCTCTGATTTTGTGTCTAACTCTCTAATCTACCTTTTAGTACATGTTATAAATAAATTGATTGAATTTGGAGATCCTTTCACACTAAAAAAGAAAACTATGTGGACTAAAGTTTGTTTGTAAATACACTTCAAAAGGTATCTTTAAAATTACTTCTAACAATCATTCTACACATGACTACAAATCGATTTAAGATCATCTTAACGATCGTGTACTAAACAAGTTCTCTCCTTAACGATCATGTACTAAAACGGTCCTCTCCTTAACGATCGTGTACTAAAATAGTCCTCTCCTTAACTCATGTCATAATTTGCTCTATTTAATTGGTCAATCAATCTTCTTGATAATACTAATATATTTTCAATGAAAATTACCCAACCAGATACACAAATATTACGTATACGCACAGTACACATTTCTTAATGATCACTTTAGCTAAGAAATATTCTTGAAAATGAAAAATTAATTTCTTAATGCTGCAAACAAAAACGTGAGCAATAATTGTGTATCTATCGAGGATTTCGAGAGAAATTTTTTATAAAAATAACACAGGTGTATGATAGATAGATACATATCGACCGCAAATATGATCGCTTTAGAGCTCCCTATGACACAAACACATAATCCTCTCGATCTCTCTCCCGATCTGTCTGAGTCACTATCTGCATAGTATTTATTATATCTCGTTTTGAGGCGTTTCCGTGGATTAGATTAGATGCAAATGAAGAGCTGTGTTTACTTGATGATAACTGCACGGGGCGGGTTAGTTAGTTGCAACTGCAATATCGGTTAATAGTCACCATTTCTACATACATAAATATATATATATAGAAATATAAATCGTGCTATATATATATATACATATACGTGTTCCTAAAGATATGAGGAAACTATACCTATCCCATACACAACACCGCACACGACAGAGACCGAGTACTGAACTGGAAGATTGCTCAACGCAAACTAATCTATAGAATTGTGAGTGCACACGGCACACGGTGCTGAGTTTTTCCTACATTTTCCGTTTTCATTTTTCGTATTTCGAATCATTTTGAGTTGATTTTGAGAAACTTTAGATGCGGAACAATTTTTGTTCAGCTAATATCTCGCAAGAGAGTGGGATGGAAATATGATTGTGTGTGTGTGTTGCTTTCGAGTGTGTGTTGGGTGTGTGTTTGAGTGTGTGTGGATCTCAAGGCAGCCAACGGCGTCTGTGGTTTTTCAACTTGTTCTACACACACTCTCACACACACACACACGCATGAAAAAGTTTTTCATTTTCATCACACTTTTCGGGCCGTTTCTCAGTTGTTTTTTATATGCGGTAACAGGGCGAAAATGTTGTGCGAAATGAATTCTATTTTTCTTTTTTATTTGTTCTTTCGCATTCTCTTCTATCTACACTTCTTTGCGGTGCGAATTGCACTATCATTAGCTATGATTAGCTAATTGAATACCATAATAATTGCTATTAATGTGAGATCTTGTTTACAATTTGCAGTTAAAGTTGCAGCACATTTTTTTTTTTGTATAATTGATGTGTTTGGAATACACCAAAATTTCTCCAACTATTTTTCAAGTTTTCACACACATTCACGCACACACACACACACCAAATACATATAGTAGATATATGTATGAAGTTTTTTTTTACTCCTGGGCGAAAAGCTTTTCATCACTAAAAAACAGATCTATAAATACGAGTATGTGGGAAATGTGTTCCCCCAATGGAGCCAACTACATTTTCTTTTTTCTTCGCTTTTTCGTTCGTTTTTCCTGCTTGTTGTTGCTGCTACTTCTGTTGCTGCGTTTGCTGTTGTTGTTGTTGTTAGTTTTGTTGCTGTTGTGGTCAAAATGTGTGCCAAATTTTTAAGGCGCTTCTAAAATTAAACTTCATCATATGCATTTTTTCTGTTGTTGTTGCTGTTGTTGGTGAGCAGCTTTAACCGATATTATCAGAGCACTGCACGACTTTCATTCTATATATGTATTGTATGCAGTATGTGTATGCAGTATTTTGAATGTATGCGTGTATATTATTATTATATACTATATTTACTTTTCGTTCGTAATAATAAAAATTTCGCAATAAAATTTTTAGTTGATTTCTTAATTTTACTAGAGCCTTTTGGCTTCGATTAGCAACGATTTTCGACTGAGCGCGCTAGAAAATTGTCAACTTTTTGAATGCGGCAACTCGGGAGAAAATTGAGCGTCTTCGTCTGCACACGGCACGACGATAGTGACAATGACAATCGAGTTCTTTTCTTTTCTGTCGCCGAAGCCAAATGACGATGACTATATTCCCCCCATCAGCAACAATAAAAACAATATGAATAATACACGCCCAACAAATCAAATATTATACATATATTCCCAGACTTTTTTTTTTGTCCGACCGTAAATTTGATCAAGAAAATTAACATTTGTGTTTACGTAGAATATTAAATGAAAGGAGTTGTCAAAATCACAGAGTAATGCACTCTTATAACGATCTCTCTCGTGTGTTCATGAGAACATTATTTATTTGTTTGGTTATGTTGTCAACAATTAATTAGCCTTAACATTTGCATTCAATTAAATTTGTATATGCTACGCATTTTGCCTTGCAAATATTTTACATTAAAAAGTTATTAATGGGGCATGGGCACGTCAATCTGCATCAATCAAATCAGCAAACAGAAATAGGAAATTCACACAGATGCCCACTACTTTCTGATGGAACAAAATCGTAGAGAAATTGCAGAGGCGAACTAAAAATACCCTCGAAGCTTGACTTGATACTGTGAAATTTCCCTTTTGGGACTAAATTCCTTACAGCAAAAAGTGCAGCATACTTTCGGGTGCTTGCAAGGATTTCACGTGAAATTCACAATAAATACAAGTTGTTCAAAGTAATTACATTTCAATTCTTAAATTTATACAATATTCTAACTAAATAACATACTTTAAATTGTTTATCAAAGTTGCGTATCATATAACTTATAGCCATAGTGAATTAATTATATTTATAAACACATATTAAACAAATACTTTCTCTATTCAACCAGAAAGCACATAAAAATCAAATTTCTCACATCGCTTTTCGCTCACGTGACGCATATACCCGCGTTAATTTCAGCACCCCATGAGTATTTTTGAAAGAAACAAGCAATACTTGAGCAATTCTATTTGGTATGCACACCTCATTTATATAGTATTATATGTACACGATTTTTTCGATTTTTTTCTCGTATATACTGACGCACACCTTGTGTTTGAATATTTAAAAGATGTTCGGCAAGGTGTATGCATTAATAATTGCATTTTCTACTTATAAATATGATACGAAAGTTGGCAAAGCGCCTGCGCCTTTTGCTGTCTTACACTAATTGCTTGGGAGCGAGTGGAATGACTATAGAAGTATGGGAACTATTTAGCTGATCCTTTCCAATCAACACATAGAGAGTGAGAGAGATTGTGAGGAGAGGAGTAAACAGCAATCGGCAATAGCACTTTGGCACTTGACAAGTTGTAGACAAGTGTAGAAGATTAGAAGACCATCATTCAATGGGGCAACAATGTAGCCGGTTAAGAGCATTTTGTAGGGGGAAGAGAAACTAAAGAGTCACCTTAAAATAACTCAAAGATTTGCTCTTTCTTAACACTATTTATAAATTTCGTTTGAGATAAATAAACTATGAGAATATCACTCACCCGTTTCGAGCTCTTTTCAATTTCCTTCTCAAAATCTGTTAGTGGCGTCAACGTCACGTGCACATCCTTAATAATATCCCGAAATGAACTGCAATAAAGGTTGTTAGGCCTTAGTTATCGTATATGACGTTAATCAATTCAAGACCTATTACCTATTGTGATCGTCCAGCAGTATGCTCGACTTGGCAATGTCTGCTTTACGCTTTTTTGATGACGCTGACGACGAGCTGCTCGATGACAAGGACTGACTGGATGTTGTTGTCGATGAGGCAGATGCCACAGAGAGCGCTGTTTTACTGCTGCTGCTTAAATTCGTTGATGTATTGCTGCTTATGCCACTCATGCCCAGCACATTGCTGCTGCTGCTGCTTGTGGACGAACCAGCGCCCGGCAAGCCATCCAAATGGCCAGTATTGCTATTGCCCCCAAAGACAGCTGCTGTATCCTTTAAGATGTTGCTGCTGCTACTGCTACTAGTGGGATGCAGCTCAGTGCCAAAGCCACCCCCCAAATTGCTAGCTAAATGCAGTTTGCCCGTTAGATTGCCAGACGCCGAACTCGTTGGCGCCGTCGTACTCAGATTCTGGGCATGGTTGCTGTGCTCATTCAGTGCGGCCGTAGCAGAAAGGCTGCTGCTGCTGCCACTGCTAGATACATGTGGCACTGCACTGGGATGCGACGTAGAACTGCTGCTATTCGCTGGCATACTCGATGTAGTGGGTATGTTGCTGCTACTGGTTGCAACATTGTTGTTGCTATTGTTGCTGCTGCTGCTTGTGGCCGCAGCGGCTTCCTTTGAGCTTTCCTTGTTTTTCGATGATTTGGACGATTTCTCGCGCGATGACGACGACGACGAGGATGACGATGAAGCCGATGAATGAGAGAAACTGTTGTTAGATGAATTGCTGCCACCATCCTTATCCTTGTCCTTGCTAGAGCCAGAGCTGGATTGCTTGCTCATGTTTTTGCTATGCTTATCCTTATAACTGCCACTGGAGCTGCTAGCTGATGACTTAGTACTCGAATTGCTGGTGCCCATTGCTCCACTATTGCCGCTGCCAGAGCCAGGTACAGAGCTGCTGTTGATTGTATTGCCACTGCCACTGCTGCTGCCAGCACTGCTGGCGTGCGTCGATGCAGCATTGCTGTTGATGGTGCTTGTCAAGCTGTTGCTCACTGCATTGTTGTTGCTGCTGGAGCCACTGCTGCTGCTGCCGGGCAGAAAACTGCCTGCAGTTGAAGTGTTCCCAGCAACTCCAGCATTCGAAGAGCTCAATGGATTCGAGGATAGGCCTGTTGAAGTGGCCGAACTGCTGCTCGAAGACAGCGACGAAGATTTGCCCGAAGTATTTGACTTGCGTTGCTTAGACGAGGATGAAACGCTGCTACCACCCCCACCACCACCACTCGAGAGATTTGTCGAGGAGCTGGCGTTCAAGCTGCTGCTGGTGATTTTGATGCTTGTCGCTGAGGTGGATGCCGAATTCATGGTCGAATCAATCTCCTTCTCGGGAGACGAGCATGAATCGGAGGAGGTGTCATGTTGTATGGGTTTGTAGGGTGGTATGGTTTTGACGTTTCCGCCTTTCTTCTGCAATATGAAAGACATTAGTGTGAAATACATTCAACAGTTGCCGCACATACGAACCAATTTGCTATAATGATGCTGACAATAGCCGCAGTACTTGACATTGTCCAAATAGTTGCCAGCCTCCTCGCAGAGCAATCCTAAGCTCTGGGCGCATGTCACATGAAACTGCTGCTTGCAGTTGGCCTTGTTGCACTGCATGCAGGCTCCAACATTGGCCCGATTTGGTTTGCCAATCTCTAGGCAAATGTAGCAAGCTGTCAGTTTACAAAAGAATATCATATTAGTAATGTAACTCCAACAATTGCATTATAACTACTTGAAAATGTGACTCACTCTTCGAGTAGCGTTCCTGCGGTATTAGTGTCAATATAATGGGCTCCATGGTCGTCACATTGCCAAAACGAATCTCCGGTATGTAAAGCGCACAGACGACATGAGCCCATCCCGCCGTATCGGTTTTCTTGAGGGCACCATCTCGAGATGGGCAGATCTCGCAGCGTACACGGGATGTGCGCTCCTGAGACTCACATTTCCGACAATACCAGGGTCCGGTGGGCACGGTAACGATGCCGTAGCATGCCTGATGCACAGCAACGGTGCAGTTTTGGCCGTCACAGTAGACGAGCGGGTTCTCCGGCCACCCCCGCTCGTCCGAACAAACGCAACAGCCGCCCACCATTTCCTTCATATCGTCCAGCTTGAACTTTTTAATTTTGATCAGTTTGCGATTCAAGTTGGTGGAGTGAATGGTGTCGTCGTTGCTGCTGGAGTCTAACAACTCCAGTTTCGCATTTATTGATGAAGGAATTGCGTCTGTTTGCAAACACCGACTGCGAATAAAGTTAAAAATATGCAATTAGAATGGGTAATTATCTTAAATGAATAATTACTAAATACTAGATATCTTTCTTATTAGAAGAAATCGATAATTTTTCAATACGAATTCATAAATATCGACAAGTTTTATCCACGCCGTCAAAAATATTTCACAGATAAATTTGATTCAGCAAAGTATTTAAACGCATTGTACTTAGAACCTTACCTGAAATGACAATATTTGGTTAATTGACACGTGCGAGCAGTCAATCAACCTGGGTAGCAGCGTATTTAAAGCTGAAAAAATACAATTAAAAACACATTAGTTACTGTGCACAAAATGCAAGCGATGTATCGATTAGTTGAGTTATCGATAACAGTTGATGGCTTGCACATACCGAGTGCATTGCAGGTGCCATATGCAAGGTCATTGGCGCATTCATAAACAGCAAAAAAAAAGCATAACAATAACAACAACAATGGTCAGACCGGGCCGGTTTATTTATTAAATAATACTTAACGTCGATTCAATGTGAGCAAGAGCGAGACAGCATGTGCGTTCAATTTACACAGCTATATACACAACCACACATAAGCATGTGTGTTTGTATTGGGTCTTGTTTGCAAAACATGAAACACTCACACAGTTTACGTAGCACATGAGTTTGTATGTGTGTATACATAAGTTCTCAATGTCAAGGTATTTTTTTTTGTTGGTGTCGCCAACGCAATTCACTCTACAAACACAACAATGATTGTTGTTATATGTGATTTTTGTGTTTTTTTATTGAGGGCACACAAATTATGGCGATAAACATATCAGCACTTACGCGGCACAATCACAAATCAATGAACATAAAAATACCAACAAAATTTCGGTTACGTGCGCACACCGATCGGACAAACGCACACACTCACACAAACACAGCCGAGCGGATGAGCATTCCACTGTTTTGGTTGGTTCATTGAACTTGTCGGTGGCCACAACAACAACCCAAAATGTTGGTTTTTTTCTTTGGTTTTTTTTTTTTGTATCATCGATGTAAACAAAGCCAAAGTCTAAAATAAAACACTACAAATGCAATTAAAATACACTGTATGCTTTTGTGTGCATATTATACTAATTTTTAACCACGGTGCTCACCAAATAGTAAGCATTCTGTCTGTTTAGTTAATTAGCACACACACAATAATAATAATTATGCGCATATGCATATGTGGGTCGCATCTGCAGAGATTTTATGATTACAACAACAATAACACACAATCATAATCACCGACAGTCAGCCGAGTGACATGCGGGCTTTCATTCATACTTCGGGCCCGTGTGTGTGTGTGTATGCGGGTGTCTCGTTTTACTGTTATTGGGTCAACCGTGTTGCCAACTGCCGAAAACGCAGCGACATCGATGCGCGTGTTGCCAACTGCTTGAGAGAAACGGTTATATGTGCAGTGTAAGTGTAAATAAAAGAACTAAAAACACACACAGACACGAACGATAAAACGAGGCCGCTCCGCACGCAGCTTTTGTAATGTTTACAATACCACGTTGGTGCTGTAAGGGAAACGGGGGAGCAGGGAGTAGCGGCAGAGCAATGCACTCTCGAAGCCAGCAGCGAACGCCTACAACCAGCGACAGAGACAGATACATACAAAGATTAGATGTATATAAATACACAAACACATATATGTATGTATATACATTTGTATGTATATAAGGCGAAATGCCGCATAATGGGGCGCATTGGGGGAGGAATGTAACGGCACTTTATATACATGTAGTATGTATGTGTATGTTTTGTATGTATTTTCATCACTTGCAAGATGCTTTACAAGCACAACTGGGGATGGGCTGCGTTTGCTTCTGCTTTTTCTGTGGAGTTGGAGCTGCTAGGAAAGCAGGAGAAGGGGAGGCAGGCGAGTGCGAGGGTGGTTTGTGTTCCGCTTTCACACTTAAAGCATGCCTCACAAACACAACCAGTTTTTTCCTAAACACAAAAATGTGTGTATGTATACCCGAAAAGCTTGAAATTATTGATTTTCTTCCGATTTAATTGAAATTTACTTAGCGGTAGTTGTTGCTTTAAAACGTCATCACATTCACTGCCAAGCAGCAGGGTGAAAATTGAACCCAAAGAGACAGTAACAAACAAAACGAAAAACAAAAAAACTAGTTTCGAGAGCAAAAACAACATAAAAATGCGCGCGGTCAAAGTGGTCAAGCAACGCAAAGCGGCACACGCACACACACACATAACACACACGCACACACATGCAGAGAAAAGCAAGAAGGAATGAAAGAAATATCTCTGTTTAGGGAGCGGCTGTGTTTTGTAGGCCCACCGTCAACGATTTGATTTGGGCGTCTTAAAACTTGAATTCTTTCGAAATTGCGTTTGTTCATTTTCACCGTTAAGCACTTTAATTTCTTATTGGGATGCAGGGAATATTGATTTTCTTTACCGAAACACTTGTCACTTTTCTTTTCCAATTTGCTGCAATTCAGCTAACGCTTTTATTTTCTTTTGTACGGAAAGTAATTTTAGTTAATTTTACTTTATTTTTTGTTTGTTTTCCGTGTGGAAGTCGAGAGAGCCGGACAAAGTGACGGTTGAGCCGCCCACGAGTTACAACGCACGCAAGTAAAATAATCAACACACGAAAAAAAGGCGCTGAACATCCACCAGCAACAACAACAACAGCATAGGCAGTATGCACGAGTATTTACCTTGTAACTTGTTTGTTGTTGTTTCGCTCGCACAGCAATCCAACTCGAAAGTACGTCTGAATGAGACAACAACACCTGCACTCAACTGCTCCACTGTATACAAATGCAGTTTCTCGCAGACCGTTTTCAACTTGCACGATACATTTACTACACTAGTAACTAATATTGTGCTTTTACAGGCACCGAAAAGTCACAAATCCGACGTTTTTTTGCAATAAAATTAAGTGATTTACAACTTTTACAACGTTTTTTTTAGACCACTGCGACCGTGCCAGCGTGACCGCAAGCTCAATTTCCAAATATACTATGGTACTTTCGAAAATATACTACGATTTATTACTTCTAAAATAATTATGGTAACACTGCTCTACTATAGCCAATTGGTATTTTCGGAAGAATGCATAGAGAAGTTTATTTCTTTAGCAGCATTTTGTATGACACTCGAATGCATTTTGCATTGATAGAAAATGAAAAATGAACGCCACATATTTTTTATTTTCAAGTGTAATGAGTATTATCGATATTGTTGAGCAATCGTGGACAATTGGAATAAGTTGGCACCTCCTGCGCACAGGCAACTTCACGCCGTACCAATTAACCATAACAGAACTCTGTTGACTTTAATTCGCGTCGACTGTTATTGGGCAACACAGCTGTTGGGGAAAAATCAATTTTGCAAATCCGTCTGTGTCTGTGCATATCTGATTTTTAAAGGCAAAAGAAAAGATGTCCTCTAGCGCTGACTGCTTCATTGTACTGCCCGCTAACTGTGCTGCTGGTTCGCTAATCTTTGGCCGCAATGCTGAGGACACCGACGCTGTGGGCGGTGTAGGCGTGGCAACCGAAGTCTGCTACTATGATGTCAGCGACGTGCTGGAGGGGAAGGTAAGCAAAGCAAAGCAAAGTAAAGCTTGACGAAAGTCTGCAAGTGACTCATCTTGAACATGTATGTTTGCAACATATACACATATATTAGACTGATGGCGGCGCAGCATTGGAGCCGGCTGCCGACACTCTACGTGTCATATTGCAAAAACCCAAACCCGGTGTTTGGGGCGGCGATTTCGGGGCCAATGAGCGGGGCGTGGCTATTGGGCTCAGTTGGAGCACTGGTCAGGCAGAGGCCAAGGACACTGATAGCTTGCTGGGCTCCGACATAGTCCGGTAGGTCCTAAAATATTTGCAAGTTATTGCCATATATCATTAATTAATTTTTTCTTTGCAGCATTGCGTTGGCCACGTCCAGCGATGTGGATGCTGCTGTGGAACGCATTGGTGGATTGATTGTGAAGCACAGCAACGACAGTAGCAAATTGAATATTGTGGTATGTGATCCATGTGCAGCCTGGATTGTAAGCAGTGCTGGCAAAGTTTGGGCTGCTGAGCAGCTCAAAGAGAGTTGGAAGCGTTTACCCAGCGGGGGTCTGAGCGTAACCCAGACCATTGACAAGTCCAGCGAGGGTCTGGACACGTCCGCCAGCTTTGCGGCGGCCCACGATGCTGAGGCTCAGGCACCAGCAGCGGATTGGTGCGGTCCCAAGGCCGAAGGCGGCGATGCGAGCTTCACGCAACAGGATATGTTCGAAACACTACGCGCTGCGAGCAGTGAGGGTTCCAGGGCGGCCAGTGTCTCGGTTCTAAGTGCTAAGGGCAGTTCGATATCGTGTCATTGGTTCACTGGCACGCCAAATGCCGCCGAGTCGGTGTTCAAGCCTTTTGTGTTTGCGCCTAATCCGCGCATTTCTCCGTTGACGCAGGTTCAGCCGGAGGCGGAGCAAACGCTGTTGCATAGTTTGCATGCCAACCGCAAACCGGCTGCGTTGGAGCATTTGAGGAGCTTGGAACGCTCGTGTGTAGATGAGTTGAACAATTACTTTTCGCTGCAGGATCATGCCAGCGATGAGCTGGATGAACTGCTCAAGGACTGCGTTGAAGCCGAGGTTAAATTCTATCGTTAGACTTTCAGAAGACTCTGCTCAACAATTATTCAAATATTCCAAAAATGAAACTAGCTTGCAAAAATCACGCGACACCAAGGCTCTTTTGAGCGAGTTCTGCTCTCTGATTCGATATTCGATATATACATATATGATTCGACTTGTGCATTTTATATTGTATTCATAAGTACATCTTAAAAACCAAAACCAAACGAATTGATAGGATACTCCAAACAACAAAAAATGTTCATGCGTGCAATGCAAAACACACACATACTATATTTATATTTATGCATTTTCATGTTTATTTCATCATGCTTCAGTTGTTAGTTTCATTAACGTGATATTTATACATATATATACTTTGATGTCTCCTATGTGCAATCTCGATCTTGATTTTATAGTATTATAATGCATTACATTCCATGTTTTTTATTTTGTATTGTTTTGTTTTTTTTTGGTTGCAGTTGCGTCTACTTAACGATTTATAAACTTGCATTAAAATAAAATTATATACATATTAAATATACATACAATACATATATATATATTATATAGCTCTCAAATAAACGCATAAAAAGCTGCATTTATACAAAAAAAAATATCGATTGTTTCATTCTATTAAGTACAAATTTTCCTTCAAACAGATTCGACAACGAGATTCGTTTTGAAGATGGTGTTGTCATTGTGCAAAGCCTCCAATTTGGTGATCTCAAAAGCTTGATAAACCTCTCGGAAGTCCATAATATTCCGCGGCGAACTGTCCATCCAGAAGCGATCAAACTCAAAGAACAGATAGCAATACAACTTGTGGAAATCTTCGATTGTGCTAAAGTTCTGCTTATGTAACGCGACCTGATTGTAGAAGTGTGTCTTTGCCGCACCAGTGCGCAACAAATTGAAGGCCAGGGCAGTTAGATTGATGCCCACAATGGCATAAGTATAGCCCAACGTGGGATGCATCGAATGGAGCAGAACATGCTTCGCAGCATCATTGTAGGCGCTGGCAAAGTACAGCAGATTATCGAGTCCTAAGATGCCCATGCCACGAAAGTCTGTCTTGGGATCGTCGCCCTGGAAACCAATCTCTTGCCACTGCTTCGAAATGCGACCAGTAAGCGGTGTGTCTGGCATGAGAAGTTGCCACAATTCCCATAGTTTGCGTTCGTGATCGAGATTATCGGAGTCGTATTGCTCGGCGCGCAGCTCCTCGACCTGGTGCATGAGACGCTTATAACCCCAAATGGTGGTGACGCAGTTGCCGAAGAGGCGCCCAAAATCCGGATGCACATTGCTTTTGATGCGTTTCACACGCGATACAATCTGAACGGCACGAGGAGCTGGAAAAATGAACAAAGGGAAATTAAGTTTTATTGATTATTGTGATGCGATGTTGACTCACCAAAGTACAGCAACTCCTTGTCGCTGGCATAGGCAGATGCCTCGTCCAGCTCGTGCAACAAAATCTTGATTTCCGGTTGCTTGGATTGCAACAAAGATCGTTCGATTTGGCGGCATCGCGATGCTCCAGCTCTGGCTCCATAGCAGATGCGTTGGAGCTCGGAGAGGCGGGTGAAGACGTGCAGGAACCACTTAATAAATGGTCTTATATAGCTAAAGATGAACGGCAGTATTTTATCTAATATAAACATTTTTCACTCTAATTCGATTCTTTTCTCTTCTAGCAAATTTTACTAATAAACTTTTGTTTAGCTCCGCGTTGTCATGACAATGCCCACACTCCCTTTGAGCAATTACTGGTGATTAATAACAGCAGTTAAATGTGCTATTATTGCAGGTACAATTACTAATTGTTGTATTGAGTGGCAGCTTTAACAATAACTTAATAAGAACTGATCTCTGTTTTTATTGTAACAAAATGAATGTTGTGCATTGTGTTACGTGTTGTACAGTTCTTTTGATGCAGCTGTTGCATTACGATTATTTTGCAACACTAGAACCTTTTAACAGGGTCTGCTAATAACAGCAGTAATCAGGTGCCTAATGTTTGCAGCATGCGGTCATACTTTAACACAGGGTGTTTAAGGCAATTTGCGTTAGAATATAATTTGCCATAAGAATAAATTCTTCTAAAAGCTTTCGGTAAAGTTTTGCTAAGCTTTTATTTATAAAAAAGTACATGTATTAATGATTTCATATCATCATATTAATACAGATGATTTTATCGATCGGTAATGCGATCTGTCTCACTTTTGATTATCGCGCCGTATAACATTTGTATAAGACCAAAGTCTTATAAGTTTAGCTTATCGGGCAAACTGATAAGCTCTCTCACCTATTCCGAAATACAAACCGGTAGTGCTTAGTACCCAAACGGAGGTTATAAAATTCTTTACAGCTTAGTTCTAATCAAACATTCAAAGGCAGCAGTTGTTTCTAATCCCCAGACTACAGATAAGCCCTAAAATGCAAGAACAAATTGGAAAACTTTGGACAACTTTGCATGATGGTGCGTAAAGAGAGAGTTTACACAAAGCTGAAAATTAATTTAGTTATTGATAATTAGGAAGAATTTGAACAAAATCATAAGTCATAGTGTAAAATTAAGCTCGCCATTTGAAGCTAGTAATATTGACACGCATGTTCAAGCTTAGAAATATAAATGGCTCTATTTTCACGGTCATTAACGACAATAACATTCCAATAATTCATGTTTTTTTTTAGTAGTAATTGTTGATTTGCTTAATATTGTCAATTACTATGTCATTTTAAGCACGATACAAACACGGATACTAAGGCTTACATGCTCATAATCCCATTAAAGTCTATTACAGATACAATTGTAATCAAAAGTAATATACATATGTATTTTTTTTTATTCTAGGAAAGTATGAAATTCGCAGTCTTGCAAAAGCTGACTTGGAGGAAGCTCTTGATGTGAGTATCTCATAATATTAATAACAAATGCAAATGTATCTTTCACGTGTGCAAAAATTAGAAGTGAAATTGCAAGAACGTTTAGCTTAAGATGCTGCACAAAAACAAATTTTAGCGCCGAGCACAACGTGGCGTCGGTGGTGTAATGGTTAGCATAGTTGCCTTCCAAGCAGTTGACCCGGGTTCGATTCCCGGCCGACGCACTTATCTTTTTTACTTTTGTAAAACTTTTTTAAAATACTTTATGCACTTTTTAAAATTTTATTTAGGTCTTAAACGACTCATTTTTCTTAAACGAATCAGTTTGCAATGCTTGCGAAATCAATTTGCCGCAAAATGCGCAGGCGCGTCAAGAGTTGCGGGAACTGTGCCGAATAACAGCCCAGGATGGCGTTTCTTTGCTTGCTAGACATGTGGAAAGTGGTCGCATTGTTGCTGTTTCCTTCAATAAAATACAGGTGATTTACATACGTTTAAAATATATAAATATGTACTAATACATTCTTTTTCTCAACTGAAGTTTGCTCCACCGCCTGGTGAGGACAATTTCTTTGTGAAGTTCCTTAAGGAACAAGTGCACAGCCCACAGGCGTTGCGTCTAATGAACTACATGATAACGATGGATTCGAAGATCGATGTCTGTGCTGTCTACAACATGGATTGCGTCAATGAATTAATGTTCCTGGCCACTCTACCGGAATTTGGGCGTCTTGGACTTGGCCGCGCACTCGTCGATGTTACTATTCAATTTACCCAAGAATTAAGTCAGGGTAAAGGACTGGAGGATATTGCTGAGGAGCTGCGTGAATTGCGTCCTGCTGCAGTCACGGCTCTGTGGACATCGGTGTTTACACAAAAAATTGGCAAAGATGTTGGCTTCACTGTGCTGAACACTGTGCCTTATTCGGAGTTCGAATACAATGGCAAACGTTTTGATGAACGTATTGATCCGGTGCATAATAAATTCTCCCAGCAAGTGGTGTACAAATTCTAAATGATTGTAAACAGAAATGTGGTTTAAAAAAGGTAAAAAATTCTAATATAATAATAAATATGATTTAATAAATAAATGGCAAAAAGTTTCGTTGTGCGTCGGCCGGGAATCGAACCCGGGTCAACTGCTTGGAAGGCAACTATGCTAACCATTACACCACCGACGCCGCTGATGTTGAGGTTCTCCTATGCGTATTTAAGCGACTCTGTTATTATAACATTATTTTGAAAAGCATTGCAATGTTATGTTAATTAACAGTTTGACGTAAAAGAGTTGGTATATTTCTGAAAGCTTTGGCGGTTAATTCAAATTTTTAAATTTCCGTTTGTTAACAAACTTCGTAAGACAGTTATACTGAAACTACTTTAAAGAAAACTAATTTTGGTAAGAATTCCTATATAAATATAATTTATTGAATAATATATAATAAAGTATATTTTGTATGTTCTCAGGCATAATCACTGGCTGCTACAAAAATTAATGTTTCTACATTTCAGCTTTTTGTTTCATTTCTTAAATATTTAATTACAATGTATTCTACTTATAATTGTTAAAGTATGCGCACATAGTTTATTTTTACCCTTAAGGGCTTATAGAGACTTCAAATCCAATACTTTTAAATCGCTCAACCCTTATCTCCATTCATCTCATTGTTGATTTCAATTTTTGCACTTTACTTTGGAAAAGATAAAAAAATAAAACTTTTCAAATGAGATTAAAATTTACACACAATCCACACACACACATACACATACACACACTTACACACATTGCGTTGTGTTCGTCCAGGCATGCACTCAAGAGGATTTTGCCATCCTTAATGCTCAGTGTCAACACTACGAAATGGACGTGCACCGGGATCGATGAGCGGAGAACGGAGTGCGGGGAAGAAGCAGTGTGATAAGCATTTGACAGTGCCCTGGCTCTACTTTTTCCTGTCTACCTCAACAATACATTTGGGTTTTTAATTAGAATTCGAAGAATAACAAAAAAGAATAAACCGAATTGAAAATCGTACTGCAAAATGACAATGCATTGAGGTTGAGGTTGAGGCAACCCCCTTTCGCAGGGCAATTGCGTGTAATGATACCGCTATGTATAGGGATATCTCATATAGGGAGTGGGCATTAAATAGGGTAACGTCACTCACTCAGTGAGGCGGTTACGCTTGATTGTGCTATATGACGTGTGCATAATTCGCAGCTTGGTATTATGCTAGGGTGTAGTATTGTTCAAGTACTATTTAATTTCTTCCAAACTTAATTATACAGAGAAAGCTGGTTGACTGCCAAAGTTCAGCAGCGAAGCCCGAAGGGAATGAGAAATTGGTAGCAGGTGTTGGCACCTTGAACAATTGTTGTGTGAAATATAACTTATGCTGAGTTTCAAAGATCTGGAATTTTAAAAAACCATTGAATCTTAAAGTTAAATATATGTTTAACTTGTCAATCTATCAAAAAGAAGCAGAAAACTAACATAGTTATAGGAATGATTAGAATATAGAAAAAATAGGAAATATAGTTTTATTGCACTTGCATTTAAAAGTTAATTAATAAATTATAAACTTTATGAACTTAGAAGAAAAACCATACAACATTATATATTAAGAATACACTATAACTATAATATATTATTAAGTTTACTCAGACAATAGTTTCAAATCGAAAGCGTTTTAATGATTTTTAAGCTTTTCGAGTTCCCAACACAATATATGAAAAAGATTTCCAACTTAAATCTTTAAATGTAAAACTTTATTAAAGAAATATTTTATAACATTAATATATTCGTCAGTTTAATCTTATCCTTTTATCACGTTAATCTTAAATCAATATAGCAATCTAAGATTTCCATGGGTTTCCTTGAATAAATTACAGAACTTCAGTGAATCCTTTGCCACGAATACTGCAACCCGATGATGTTAACTGGTTGCCACTAGGCAACAACTTGATAAAAATTGAAAACTAATTTGTTTATACAGCTGCACAAAACGAACAGCGCTCGAAATGAAAACAACAAACCCGAGGAGGCGGAGTCGATGGTGAGGCAAAACAATTTGTTTATCATGGGTAGCCTTAGTGAGGTTGTCAGAGTCGTTGCCGCTGATGATGGGACGCAGCACAAGGGGTGGGGGGACAGAGCAACAGACACGGGAGAAAGGACAACAAACAAACGAAAAACGCAGCGCAACGAGGGAAGCGACTCATCATCATCAAGGCGAGGCGAGGGGTAAAAATATTTGCGGCAAACGCAACTCTCGCATATATTTTGACACCCTTGCCTTGTCGTGGCGCCGCAAAGTATGCAGCAGTTATTTCGCATTCGAATTTGTATTCCTTGATTTTAATGGAGCTGTTTCGGTTCGGCATTTTTTGTTGTATTTGGGAATTCTAGACAATGCAAATATTTGCATTGCGCGCTAATGCTTAAAAATTATGCTGGTTGACAAATTTGCTGTTCACGTTCTTTTTTGTTTTCAGCTTGTCATCTTGTTGTCTGTGCTGTGTGGCAACAATCCATTAATTAGACTTAGATGCTATGCGCCAAGAAATGCATTAAACAAAGCTTGCAGCAATATCAACAGCAGCAGCTGGATGTATACTATTTTAATCTCACCCCTTCCACAAGCAGAACACAAAATGTTGTTGCCACACTTGTGCTACAGTTTTCAGTTTGTTGAACAATGCACACGCAACACACACAGCATGCCACTTGAACACCACTCGGGCAATAATTCCGCTTAAACAGATAAACGCGCCCAAATCAAAAAACAATTTAATGTCTCTCTGCCATATGAAAATCAACTCACCTCATCCCTGGTTCTATCATCGGAATCGTCAAGCTCATACTTAATAAGCTTATAACACCCTCCGATCCGAAATGCAACCCTGTTTTATATGGAAACTTTCCTTTGGTCGTCGCTGATTGGCTGCCGTCGGACTCGGACTCCGCCCCTTTTTGGCAATACCTTTTGATGTGGCACCGCCATTGATATGATAGACTTGCTTGGGCTTTAGTCCGGGCATTCACACATCAAGCAACCCCTCGTTGCTGTTCTGGGCTCTTATCAGACGTGTCCTGCTCTCTGGCCCGGGGAATTCTCGCATTCGCTTTGTAGCTGTTCGCGTGTTCGCTACCGAATCGCGCTTCGATGTGGCAACTAACGGTCTAGTCTTGTTCTATACTATAAATTATAGAATATATATATTTAGTGAACTTGTGCAATCAATTTCGATTTAAACCAAATCGTGAAGTGTATATCAAGTGGAATTCGTTGTAATACTAAAATTAATTATTAAAAAATTGTGAAATTTGAAAAAACTGGATACATTAAAAACCAACTCAAACAAGGTAAATGATGAGAAAGCTTAAAGAATGTCCTCTCTCGGAAAATAAGTGACAGCCGTCGGCACAAAACTGTTTTCAAATAATACACACAAAGAAAAAGAATAATATATAGAATCAAGCAATGATGTCAAAATTGTACCAAGAAGAATATATATATATATTTTTTTTTTTTTTTTTTTTTTTTTTTAAAATAATAACGAAATGATAACAAAGAAAGGTGCACTGTTACCTAACTGGGCAACTTAAACAAATCAGAAATAATAAACAGAAAATTAATTATGTTAGCAGCACATAATAAATATTAAGTAAATAAACATTGTGTAAATTGAACCTAAGGATATAAGGAAATCGCTGTTAATTATTAGGTCAAGACCCGAGCCAGCAGGTCTTGAGGATGACATCGTTTAAGTCTTCTCCTGACTGTAGTGCGATGAGCTGGCGTTAGGCGCTTAGCCAGGCTGTTAGGGTGACCTCCAAGCCTCTCTGTATATTTTTGGGCAATTGTCTGTATTCTGTCGCCAATTTTTGGTACTTTGAGGTCGCGCTCGATGTCCGCCGTTCTCATGTACCATGGAGCTCCTGAGATCCGCCTCAGCGTCTTGGCTTGAAGTACTCGTATTTTGTTCAGGTGCATTTTAGCTGTGATACCATACACCTGTATTGCAAAGAACAGGCTCGGAGCTAAAATGCACTTGAAAAAGATATATTTTTGAAATTTTTAATATATTTTAACTTAAAATAAAATTTAAAGTCAGGCTTAAAGTATTTAAAATATTAAAATGATTAAGAACGTATATATTATAATTTATTTTTTTTCCTAATGAAAATATTAGCATGAGCAATTCGTGTAATAAAATAATGATGTAGGAACCATAATTATATAACTATGATAAGAACATGACTCAATTTATATAGCTTAGATAAAATTGTGACTCCAAAGAAGAATATACATAGAAATAGGAAATATTATAGATTCCCTTTTATCCTCTTACCAAGCAGACAAGTTATCGGATCTTAATCAGTTATAAATTTCATAGTTTTATTTACATATTCAGCTAACTGATGGCGAGTTCTTATCTAATCTTATCAGCGGTAGAGAATTACTTGTATGTTTAACACGTTTACTATCAATTCAACAACTAAACGATTACTGATTACGAGTCATTGACATGAATACAGGAAATCAATTTGTATGTCCTTTTCTATTTACAGGAAATCAAAAGTCAAGAGTGACAACACGTGCCGCACTTGCCACACAATTCTTCGGAGCGCGACACGTGCCGCACACGCGACATACAACAGATTTCTATTACCCGGAGGCGTTATGCAATTAATAGACAATTAGCGGAAATATTACAACAAAATCAGCATTTAACAAAGATGTTTTCCATGGACAATTTCGATTTGGAGGCCACCATGGCTCGCCACTTCTTTGAGGGCTCCCAGGCGACAAACGCATCGAACTCCAGCTCCGAATACTTTTTCGGTGATGAGCACAGCTCGGAAAGCGATGACGATGATGATGCCTATAGCAGTGGTTTCAATAGCGATCAGGAGAACAACGAAAAGACGTAAGAACCCTCAACCAAGCACTCTCCTCAGTTCTGTGTGCGATATTAACAGATTTTAGCTACTCCATGTTTAGCCGGCGTAGCCACAAGCCGCGTCGCTTGAAGTGCGCTTCCCAGATGGCTCAGCAGCGTCAGGCGGCGAATCTCCGAGAGCGTCGGCGCATGCAGAGCATCAATGAGGCATTCGAGGGTCTGCGTACTCATATACCAACGTTGCCCTACGAGAAGCGTCTCAGTAAGGTAAGAAAACCAAAGAATTCAATTACCTTTTAAATTTCATTTAATATTAAATCAACACTAAAATGATCAATTTAAGTTAAGCGAAGTTATAGAATCTTCTACTTTATTTTGAAATTATTTATCTTTCTTATCTTATATTAATTCTAACTTATTCTTTATTTTCTTTTTTGAAAATATTTAATATAAAAATCTTTTCTTTTAGTTATTGAACTTAACTATCTTTATTCCAAATTCATATAAAATATACTTTATATTAATTTCTTCTTAAATTTAATTTATGGAACTAGAACTTTCTTTTAGACAAAAGTGCCCAATTTTTCATTATATTTACAATATTTGTATAAGTTGTTCAAATTTGATAGGGATTGCCAGCTAACAATATATTTCATATTGTTCACATTGAAATCCTGCCTATCATCGTGAACTCAGCAAAATTACCACCGAAAATAATTAGTTAATTAAATAGGAAAAGCGTGGTGTATGATATCAAAAAATGTTCATCAATTGTTTCGCTCCCTTTTAGGTGGATACGCTTAAGCTGGCCATCAGCTATATAACCTTTCTCAGCGAGATGGTCAAGAAGGATAAGAATGGCAATGAGGCTGGGCTGAGCTTGCAGCGCAACTATCAAAAGGAACCGCCCAAGAAAATCATTCTCAAAGATCGCAGTAAGTTGTCAATCACACATCAATCAAAAACTTTGGAGGGCGGTCAGTTCTGGGCAGTTCAGTTCATTTGGGTTCAATTGAAGACCAGTACTAGTTCTATATTAAATAACATAATTTTAGCTGAACTGCATTGGTTGCATAGTTTGCGATGGTCTTAGCGAGGGTTGTCCAGGGGTTGGGATCCAGGGCTGCTGTATTCTTCTCCTCTTGCTAAGTGTAACTAATTAGAATTTTCACACTTCTCCGACCGCTTCGCAATTGCGGGCTTTGCGTGACTGCCAGTCAAGCAAATTGTTTCGCAGTCGCATCGCAGTCGCATCGATCACGATGTACAATGTACGGTTCATTGGCGTACATGGTACGGATGCAGACACGAAAGGTTTTCATTAGGGGGAAATAGTTGTAGCTGTAGCTGTGTGGCATGGATGGATTAAGGGTTTCCGTGTGCCAGCTCATAAATGTGCCTTTAGTTACGGTTTTTTGGTTAATCATTATTCTATTCAATATGTATGACACTCCGTTTCCTTCCTTCCTTCCTTCTGACTTCCCCAATGAATCCCGATCGAGTCGAAAGCATCTGCATAACTAATAGCTAAACCACTTCGTTGGCCATAAAGGGATAACCTCCTTGATAACCCCCTTGAGCAACACTATAGTAGGGTGATTTTTGAATGATCTGTGGTATTTTTTTTCAAGTTTTAGTTTTTTCCGTCACATTTTTTTTAAGTTCTCTGTGTCAAAACATATATTTTTACTGGTTAGTATTGGCTGGGGATAACAGCTTAAGTACCTGAGGGAATAGTTTCGAAATATTATTTAATTGGCGACTTATTTATGTGTTTTGGGAATAGGAATTTAAAAAAACAATATATATTTGAAGGTATGATTGTAGAAGTACGACAATTTATCAATTTTTGTAGTTAATTTACAAAAGGTTTTAAATGTATCTGTAATTTATGCTTTAGTAAAAATAATAATACGACAATTCTGAGAGAAAATAATAAATATAAAATAATGAAAATATATTAAGAAATATTTTAAACTTTAAAATTCTATCAGGTAAAATTCTAAAAAAGTTTAATGAAAGATTTTTTAGTTAAAATAATAATAAATGGATAACATCTCAGTGGCAATAGAAGGCTAAAATATAAATCTTTAAAAATACGTAGAGAAATACTTTTTAAAAGCTTAACAAAAATAGTCACAAGGATTAAGAAATAGCAATACACACACAAATCATACAAATTATAGTTTATATCGAATGTAATAACGGTAAATACAAATCTCTGATGAAGTATTGACAAAAAAAGAACATGTGACAGGCGGAGATATAATTTGTTATGATAAAATCCGACATGACATACACCTTGCCCAACTTGCAACAGTGACTCCAATAAAGTACGCACACCCATAAACACACTCACTCTTATGCAAACACACACACACACTCACAGAGTACAATCAGAATAAGGTACAACAACAAAGTAGTAACAACAAAACAGAATCGACATAATCATATCGTGAGAAATTCGTTACACTCCAGCAGATGTCTGCTGTCGCCAGAGTTGGGTCCTGTTAAAGGGCAACTGAGGCCAAACAGCGGAGTTGGGGCATAACAGATAGAGAAAGGGACTGAGGAATGAGAATGAGAAAGAGAGAGAGGAAATGCGATGTGGTCGATGTTCTATATGGTGTATGGCAAAAGCGTTTTCATGCTTAACGGGCATTAAAAATGTTGAGCAAAAACAGCACAGAGAAAAACAAAAAGAGAGAAATAGATAAAAATCGCAACCCACACACACAATGGCCATTTAAATGGGACTGCAAGTGGATTGGCCCAAGGAGGAGTTGGGCACGCGCCTGGCATATGTTCACACCAACTTGCGAGATGACAGAGAAA
The DNA here is from genome assembly GCF_009650485.2 of Drosophila albomicans. Lineage (NCBI taxonomy): Eukaryota > Metazoa > Arthropoda > Insecta > Diptera > Drosophilidae > Drosophila > Drosophila albomicans. The sequence goes on from NC_047631.2 coordinate 25,068,205, forward strand.
GAGAGAGTGGGAGTGGGAATGAAAGTGGGAGCAGTTGGTGGAAGCTGTGTGGTGGAACTGAATTGGAGGGGAGTGGAGTGTCGCATATTTGAACAACACCCGCATGAAGCACTCGAAAACTGTGAGCACTACAAATTACCCAACTTGGCAAGAGTCTGCCACAGAGACTGGGATGTTATGCTGTGCTGCGTGCAAGCTGATTGGATGCGGCCCAGGGGGAGGATTTCGGTAGTTTGCCCGTTTTGTTTGCTCATCGCAAATGGAGGGCACCGCAAGCTGCAAGCACACAGAGCAGCTGCAACAACAAGCTAGCTGTATGTGTGGGGGAGGGGTGAGGAAGGAAGGAAGAACCCTTTTGCTTGTTGACACTGCTCCTGTTGATGACTGTTGTAATGTGTCCGCTAATGGCATTTGCTTTCGCAAACTCCTTAATTGACTGGGCGGCGCTTGACTCTCATCACTTTCGTGATTGTATCTATATTTATTTACATTTATTTTGCTTTCTTGTGTATCTTTTAGCTGGCGGCATGGCGCATTCCTTGTCCTGGTATCGCAAGGGCGATCGCTATCCGGGCAGCAAGTTGTATGCACGCACTTGGACACCCGATGATCCCAACCAGCAGTCGATACAACCGCTCTACACCAACAACAACACCACCACGAAGAGCAATCACAGCTCCAATTCGAGTCAAAATCAAAATAGCAATCAATCCAGCGATGACTTCAATGTCAACACTGGCGAATTGACTGGCGGAGCAGCCAACACAGCAGCGAGCCTCTTTGGCAGCGGTGGTGCACTCTAAATTGGATATTCCACATCAAAAATCTCTAAAAACTAGTCAGCGCTTGCTAGTCATCAAAGACACACACACACACTCCCACACACTTACTATTTAATACATATACCTAAAAATATATATGCAACTATATATTCCAATTTTAAAAAATACATTTAAAAACATGTTCTGTGGTATTTAATTGCTCTAAGTTTGCTAATATCTAAATGTTATACTTAGTCGTTTAGTTTAAAAATCGAATAAATACAAGTATTTAAAAAAACAAATGTCCTTTAACATGTTTGTCTTTTTTTGTCGGGTTCAAGCGCAATTTACGAGGCTAAATTATATAGTTATCTGTTCGACATTTATTGAACACCTGGTCGCGGCCCCTGTCGCTGATATCATTAAAAATAAATATCTACAAGCGACAGCCGACAATCATATTTTTTTGTTTTTCGTATTGCACAAGTGCACATTCTGGGGGTGGGTGTTTCGTTATTTTTTATTCGGCCTGGGTGCAACTAGAAAATTATTTCCGGTCTTCCGACATGCACACGTCGAATAAGGACATTGTAAAAAATAAAAGTCCAGAGGATTCAACTGGCAACAAAAATGTGTGTAAAATAGAAAGAGAATTTATTATTTTTAAGCGTTATAGTTTTGCTGCAAGCGTGGCATTTAAAAGATCATTAGAACTTTCATGCTTGCCACAATCTCCCTTGTCCTGTTTTCGTGCCATAGATGGACAGCTGTCGTTTTCATGCGTTGTCCTTGTGACGCGTGCGTTTGCTTGGTGGCGCAATTTAGATGTTTATCAGCAATTAGGCTTAGCCACAAACACGGTGGTGTGATTGACTGTTTTGATAAATCAATTTGATCATATGTAAATTTATCAGTTTGTGTCGCACAGCTCAATCGATGATTTAATTAACTACGCAGCTGTAAGGTCAAAGATGGTCACCCTTATATTTAAATCTGATTAAAAGCGCGCTGCGGCGTTGCCACTTTAGCGCACATGTTGGAAAAGTGCTGAAGCTTTTTTTTGGTGCGTCTACCAACACTTGCGCGGCAGCATGCGAACTGATTTTGTTTGTCTCTCGTAAATTTAAATACAAAATGCGTTTTGCACAGATTATTGTTGGACCTGCGGGCAGTGGAAAAGTAAGTTTGCAATCTAACTGATCAAGGCAAAATCAGCATTGATGAACTTTCAATCGTAGTCCACATATTGCAGTTATATGCAACAACATGCCATGGATAGCAAACGTAACATTCAAGTGGTCAATTTGGATCCCGCTGCAGAGCACTTCAACTACACTCCGCTGGCGGACATCAGAGAATTGATACATCTGGACGATGCTATGGAGGATGAGGAGCTGCACTACGGTCCCAACGGTGGCTTAATTTTCTGCCTGGAGTTTCTTATCGAGAATCAAGATTGGCTCAAGGCTCAGCTTTGTGGCGGCGAAGATGAGCTGATGTTGGGTGAACCCGATGATGATTACATATTGTTTGATATGCCTGGCCAAATAGAACTATTTACACATCTAAAGATGGGCAAACAGCTGGTGCAACTGCTGGAATCGTGGAACTTTCGCACGTGCGTTGTCTTCTGTCTGGATTCCCAGTTTATGGTGGATGGTGCCAAGTTTATATCGGGCACAATGGCTGCACTAAGTGTTATGGCCAACATGGAACAGCCGCATGTGAATGTCCTGACCAAAGTCGATCTTCTAAGCAGTGAGGCACGCAAGCAGCTGGAACTCTACTTGGAGCCGGATACGCACAACCTGATGGGTGAACTGACCATTGGTACCGCGTTTGGCGAGAAATATCGCAAGCTAACTGAGGCCATTGGATCGCTCATCGAGGACTTCAGGTGAGTGTCATTATTACAATTATTAGTAGGGAAAGTTATAAGTATTATAGAATGGTCATGATTATTATTTGATTGGTAATGTTTTTCTTCAACGATTGATTAATGATTAATTTTTAGTGTTTCCATCAATTTTAATCCAATCATTTTCATTATAAAATATAGAGTATTAGAAAATAATAGTTTGTTTTTTAATTTTATATTATAACAAATTTAGTCAAAAAGAATAACAGAGAAACGAAAAACTTAGCTTGAAAAATTCAATAAAAGAAATTTTTTGTTCAAAGGTAAAGATACATTTAATAAATTACGTAAAATGAATCTTTAACATTAGAAGAAACATAAAATCATAATCTTTTGCAAAAAGGAAGTATTTGATGTAATTCATTTTGTATTGATTCATAGTGCTTAATTATTCCCTATTTAAAACAAATAATTCTGATAACATTCATTAGTTTTGGATAATGGTAATAATGGTTTTCTGTTTATTGGGTGTATACAGAAACACTTATGTGTATGTTACAATAATTAATAACGCTGTCTTAAATGCAGCAAAAAATTCCACTTAATGATAATATTCGTCACGGGATTTAGGCCTTGTTCTTGCGTGTTGGATGAAATGGGTGCTCCATGTGCGATAGATCTGGTGGATTATGCTCAAAGGCATTAATCTCTTGCATGCCGCTGTTGGCAATCGCCCACAACTCTGGGTATTCCGCCTTAAAGGTGGCATACCATTTCTGCACCAGCGGATAAGGTGACAAATCAAAATCAATTGCCTCAAGGCAAAGTGTAGATGAAACCAAGGCGAAATCAGCAATGGTAACATTATCTGATGCGGCATACTTTGTGCCCAAGCGTTGCAAATAGGTTTCGAAAACTTCGAGAGCATTCTCAACCTTCTTCTGGGACATCGGGGTGCGTTCATAGTCAAAGAAAATGGGTGCCATGCTGTGTGCGGAGATGGGAGCATAGTAGAAGCCCATGTTGAAGCACAGACGTTGATTGACCAGCGCTCGCTCATTCGGATCCTCGGGATAGAGTGTGGAGAGTGGCGAATACTTGTCGCACAGATATTGCATAATAGCAATGCTCTCCGACAGATGGAATCCGTCGTCATCCAGCACAGGAATCTCCTTTTGTGGATTCATCTGTGGGGGTTGTTAAGAGTATTTAATACGAATCTCTTTTAAATGGTATTTGTGTTTCTTCTTACCTTGGCATAGTCCTCGGTGCGGTGCTCCAAAGCACAGTAGTCCACATTGACCAGCTGGTATTGTATGTCCAGCGCCTTGAGCGTCATGCGCACGGCCAGCGAAGGCGGTCCATCGGATACGGCGTACAGCTTCATCGTGTAAATCGGTCTATGCAAAATACAAATTGTAAAAATTAATTTATTTTTGTTGCGGGAATGATGTGGAACCGGTTTCGGCTTTGTAGCCAACAACGAGCAAGTTTACGCTGTCATAGCCAAAAGTGAAAGCATATAAATTGTGAGTCTATTTTTGGCAACTGTTTTTTGTTTTGCACTAGTTATGCAGTTGTCACAGTTGCTTATTTGTCTTGTACATTTCAATGAATATATATTCATTAAGTATTTTATTATATTTAAAATTTACCGAATTCAATTGGAATGTGCGCGATATGAAGTGCGCAGTCGCAGCTCTAAAACTCAACTAACTCGAATGTTAATCAGGTTGTTAGGTTTCAAATGAATTGAATTTCAGGTTGGCTGACTCAAGCGAGGCGACTACTGAATGCCCTAAATATTAATATAGTTTCAATAGTACATAATATTTATATTAAATATATTAATATTTGATCTTAAATAGGAAGGTTAAACTGGCTGCCCCTAGGAGGGAGCTAAGATTTTTCGTGTGATTTTAATAGGTTCAAAATCCAAATGCTTTATGATATATACAGTACTATTTCTACAATCTTATTCGTCAATCTCTACTTACTCAATGCCATAGCCATCCATGTCAGCCACCTCTTCGACCACCTCGATAATCGCATCTGTGTTGTCCTCCTCGATAGTCATGTACTGACTATCCTCGGCCAATGTTGTCTCCTCGCCCTCCTCTTCTTCCTCCTCTTCGATGACCACATCGTCATCCACAAATTCTTGTTCCTGCTCCTCCCGCTTGGCTTCAACTGCTTTTGACGATGCAGCGGCTTTAGTGGCTCTAGTTGCTGTAGCAGTTGGCGATAAAGCGCTCTGCTGACTGCTGTTGCGTGGCTTCTTGTGGACCACAATACCGTCGGTCAGATTGGAGACGTTGAGACGTTCTACAGCCAGATCGCCGAACTCCTGTTTAATTTGCTCCAGCGATTTGCCAATGAAGTGCAATGGTCGAAACTTGAGTTTCTTGTTGTTCTTCTTGTTGATCTCATTGAAGAGGCGTCGCTTGATGTCATCCTCGCTGAACGGATGATTGTGACTGTTGTAGACACGCAGCACGCGTATTGTGCCATCTTTCTGTGTGGCTGTCGAAATGCGACTCTTGCAATTGATCTCGGGATCGCGACACTTAATGCACACCCAATAATTACGAGAGATCAACCCACGATTCTTGGCATGATAAATGTAACCATCGACGCAAAGCATTTCGCTGCCCTTGGCCGAGCGGAGTGTGCAGATTTTGGTCAGATCCATGTCAGCGATTGGCGCTATCATTGGACTTGGAGTGGGTGCATTTTGAGTGTTTGTGCGTCGCTTGCGCGCATTGGTCAATTGTGGCTTGGGTGTTGAAGTATTATTGCCCTCGAGATTCTCGAGAGCATTGGGCAATATCTTAATCTGGGCACTGATGTTGTCGGCACCATCGTCCATGTACTGCACTATCATGGAGGCTGCTTTGTTCTGCTCCGGTTCCATTTTGATGCCATCGATGCCAATTACCTTCTTCATTACCACTGAGCGTCGCGATTCTCTAGTTGTAGCTGCCTGAGACTTTGGTGGCTCATAATTGCTGTCTTGGTCGGCTCCAGTTCCTGATCCTTCTGTCTCGTCAAAGTCCTCCTCGTCTTGACTCTCGAACTCAGCTGAATTGTTAGCTGACTCGTCCTGTTCCTGTTTGACCTCCTCCGAGGAGCTATTCTTGCCTTTGTTCTTCGGTTGATTCATGCGTCTTTGGATTTCCTGCAAATCAGGCTTGTGTGTGTGCTCGCCATTGATGCGCAGCACTTCGGGACCGTTATCGGTGGGATCGATGGTGACGCGCACGTGGCAGCTTTGCTGCTTATCACGTCGCATTATGCACGTAAAGAACAAATGTCCATTGACACGACTTTGCGAGTCAAAGTGAAAGAGATGTCGATCCAAGCAGAGCACCTTGCGACCCTTGGCCGAGGGCAAGAACGTAAATTTGGTCAAGTCGGTTTCGGTCAGGGGATCATAGTCGGCGGGTGCCACATAGTTATCAATGATATCAGCGGCATTTGGCCATTTCATTTCCTCATCCCCACCGACCTCTGACTGGTCTGGTTGCTGATCCGCTTGTGTTGAGCCAGATACATCTTCATTGTCCACATTCGAGTAGACCTCGTAGGTATCCTCGCAGTCCTCAATGATCATCGACTCAACATCATCGGTTTTGACTTGTGTCTCAAAAGATACCTCAGGATCGAAGTACTCCAGATTGGGGCATTCCTGCAGCACTTCGACTGTTTGGTCATCGTCGACCAAAAGTATCTGATGTCTGGTGAACATTTGCATTAGCTTATCGGCCGAGTAGTGCGGATGTATGTGGGCATCCGACTCCATGGCATGCAAGCGATGTGCGCCAGCTAATGTGGCCTCTGTGCAGATCTTGGCGGTGCATTCAATATCCCGTTTGCGCACGCAGGTCCAGCGGTACATGTCGCCCTTGTAGGACTTGCCCGCCAAATAGTATAGATGACCATCGATGCAGACCATAACCCGACCATCGCGTCGTCTCAGCATGTAAACGCGATCCTTGTCCTGCTAGAAAATGCAAATAGAAGTTAAGATTAGAAATGTGACACATTTGAATAGGAACAAATAAAATATCTACTAAGTAAGAACAAAGGATTATTTTAGAACGATTCTCAGTATAAGTTACTATTATTGATATTACGAGTGTTGCACCAAGATGACATTTACTTTAAAATAGGAATTATTTAAAAAAAAACTAGTGTAAGTTAACTTTAAAAGTTTTGCTAGACAATTCAATAGGAATAGTGTGATAGTGTGGCACACCTCAAAGTCCAAGTGGAAAGAGTATTGTTGTGAATCGTTATCCCCGCTAGTGCTAATCCATTCAGGGGGATTGAGTCCAGCCGAAGCGCGCTCAAAGAGACGAGCCCGCTTTGGTTGTGTTGTGCTGTAAGCATCGTTCATCTTCATGTTTGACAAACGCTTGCGTTGCGACACCTTTGTTATCTCGTGGTCACTGCAACGGGCGTGGACATGACCCTGCATAACTTCAACGACAATATGCGTGGTCTTGTCCTGGGAGTTGGGTACAATGGTAGAGATGCGTGAACGGCATGGTGTCACTTTATCCTTGCGACGATTGCAGAGCCAACGATAAGTGTTGTTCTTGCCGATGCGGTCAAAGTGGTACAGATAATCGTCGACGCAAAGCATGTCGACGCCCTTTGCGGAGCGTACAACATACACTTTGGTCAAGTCCATGTCGTGTTCATCCATGTTTTTGGACCGTTTTTGAATTTATTGTGCGGTCGTAATTTCAGCGTTTTTTAGTTACTTTGCCGTTTTTGTTGTGTGCCCAAAAAATGTTGTATCGAAAATGAGTCAATTGCACTTTTTGTTGTTGTTGCGTTGTTTCGCTTGGGATTTTTTGGTGGTATTTTCCATACACTTTGCTGTTGCTGCACAATAGCTCGTTAGGCTTTTTATCACACAAACACAGGCACACTTAAGTCCTGTTTTGCAAATGATTACATAAAAGAATGAAGTAAAAAAGCAACGCAATTTTAAGGTTGACTTAATGCACACATTTTACGACGCGACGAAAAAATTTGTTGCTCGTTGACCAGGGTTGGCAAACGCATGACATGTTGGCGTTGCCACTTTGGACTGTGTAGCTGCTGTGTACAACTGTACATTGTGCTCAATTATTTATGTTTATTTACATAGTTTAGCTTTTCTTTTTTTTTGCAGTTTGGTGAGATTTTTTCCGCTTGACACAGAGGACGAGGAGAGTGTTGGCGATCTGTTGCTGCAGATTGATAGCATATTGCAGTATGGTGAAGATGCTGATGTCCAAGTGCGCGATTTTGATGAGTTAGAAGAAAACGATGAAGCTGAGCCTGATATGTAATTTGCTGTCAAATAATAATGTAAATAAATTTTAAAATAGCATAGAATGAAAAATAATTTAATAAATTTGTTTTTAATTCATAATATAAATTTAGCTAATATCATATTTGTTTGATTTGTTATTTACTGTAGCCCTGGTGGCTGGTTATAATTGCCGTTGTGACGTTTTACAATACTGTTTTGGGCTGCTATTTGAATGTGCGTCCTCGGTTTCTAGTAATAAGATAAACAGTAAATAAAGCATAGTTTTAAGCAAATTCCGATACAACATGGAGGAATCTAGTGAAAATACAATTGCTGCTGCCACTGCAACGCAACAGGATATAACGACACGTCTCGCAGCGCTAAATCGCTGGCAAGAGGAGCAAAAGAAACTGCTCGAGGAGCGGCAAAATAATCAGCGAATCATGTTGGGCTTAGAGCAGAGGAATATGTATGAAATGCTTGGATTGTTGCACAATAAACTTGATGAAATTGGCGATATATCGGATGCTTCCATATCCGACAATGAACCCGAGCAGGACATGGAGGTTAGTCACATATCCAGTATACAAATGCCGCGGCATGCGGATTATCAACAAGAAGATCAGGAACAAGACGAGAACGAGGAAGCTTTTCAGCAAGCAGTCTTGGATTTTAATGCTCAGCAGAGCAGTAGCTCACAGCCAGCCAAGCCTAAGCAGCCATTTCTGCGACGTGGCGAAGGACTTAAGCAACGATTCCGTGTTGATCCCGAGCAACTGCGTCTTAACAATTTGCCACGTTACAAGTACGCAAATGCCCACCCACAGTACAGGATGCCAGCACCTGGCAGAACGCAGAAGCGTAGCATTCTAAAGACTCAAAAAGCGGCACCCAAAGCAGCAACACCAATGCCGCCTCCTCAGCTGTCCTTGAAAGAACATCGCTTTCAGCAACAGCTCCTGCAGAGTGGCAAAAATATCTGCAGCTCCACGCCGGATTTGAAGACCTCTGCAAGTTCCAACAGCAATACAAACTCCACAATTTCACCCAAGGTGCGATTTGTCGTGGATGAAGGCAAGGGACAAACGGCCGACGATGAGGAGGAATCCTCCAGAGAGTTGAGTCCTGGCGCGCTACAGAATTTGTGTTGGGCCAAAGTATTGGACTCGCAGCAGATAAAGCCGCCAGTGCTGCAACGACGTTCAGCGCAAATATGCGTGGAGAACGAGGACAACATTAGCATCTTTGAGTTGCTGGAGCAGAAAGCACGCGAAGGCAGCATTGACATGAACTCCAGTTGTATACGTACGTTTATGGCACGCAAGGAACAGCGTCGTCAATCGCAGGAGGCCGATGACAGTGATCAGATTATAGTCACCCAGCAAATGCGTCAAATGCGATTACAACCCGAACCCGCTTCCCAAGCAATGGACGATGACGAGGAGCAAAGCACGTTGACGCCACTAAAGCTGGGTAGCGGAAAGACGCAGGTGCGTGTACGCTTCTCGGATTCCACGGATACGCATGAGTATTCCGATGAGACAACTTTGCAGGACCCTAGCAATGTGCAGCTCTTTGAGGAGTTCAAAGCCGCCTTATTCCAAGCGCTGGAGCAGAAAAAAATGCCAGAGACGGTGCCAGCGACAACAAAACCAGTGCCCGTTGAGGAACCCTTGTCGCAGGAGCTGCAGGAAAAAGCTAATTTGGTGCGCACGCGGCTGCAGGAACTGGAAGCAGAGATTGCCACATTCAAGGAGCAGAATGCCGAATTGTTGCGCTTGAAGCAGCAACATGAAATGGATCGTGCCCAATGTGCTCAAGAGCATATGGAGGCCATGGAGCGTGTGCATGATGAGAAGATACAAGCTGAAATCTACTTGCATGATGAGCGCATGAAGATCGAGGAGGAGCGTCGCAAGTTTGAGCAGCAAATGCGGATGCAGAAGAGCAATGTCAATAGCAAGGAGAAAAAAGAGTTAACTGCACTTAAGCAAGAAGTGGAATCGTTGCAGCTGCAGCTTAAACAGAAGGAACAGAATCATGTTTCGGCTCAGGCACGTTTGCGAGCTCAACTGCGAGCCAACGAAAAAGAACAGCGTGGCTATCGCGATGAGATCGAGTTGCTCAATCGCGAGAATAAGCGACTGGAGCAGGAGCTGGTCAAGATCACTCGCGAGAGCAACAGCAAAATGCTGCAGGAGATCAATCGCAACATAGCACGGTTAGCGCCGAAGATTGTAAGTAATATATATGCAAATTCATTGCTTAAAATATAAACTAAAACATTCTTAACAGGAAACAACTTTGCCTGCCGCCAAGCATGTGGATGAGAACAACAGACGTCCCAGCAAATCGCTGGGTGATGTTGCCAGCCAGGAGAAGCCTTCCAAGCATCGTGTGCTGCCCAATCGACGACACAGCTCGAGTCGAAGTCGCAAGAAACCAGAGCCATTGCATGAAGATTACGCTTCCAGCAGCAGCGGTGAATTGGATGACGTTCCATTGCCCACAGTCAAGGCAACAGCTGCCAAGGCAACAGAAACCGTGGAGACGCCAATTGTTGATAACAGCAGCAACAACAACGAGTTTAAGCGTGAGATTGTCAATGCAGATGGCAGCAAGGACATTTGGTATCCCAATGGCAACCTGAAGAAGATAAGTGCAGACGGCATGACCGTGCGCATGCTGTACTTCAACAAGGACATCAAGGAAACGGACATACGTGCGGGCACTGTCAAGTATTATTACGCCGAGTCCAACACTTGGCACACCAGTTATCTGGATGGCCTGGAAATACTTGAATTTCCCAATGGACAGACGGAGCATCGACGCAAAGATGGCACCGTTGAGATACATTTCCCAAATAATACCATCAAAATTGTAGATCCCAGTGATGCGGAGAAATTGGAAGAGTGGCGCTATGCGGATGGCTCGCATCTTGTGCAGCTGCGCAATGGCGACAAGATTCTAAATCTGCCAAATGGTCAGAAGGAGATACACACTAAGCTAAATAAACGACGCGAATATCCCGATGGGACTGTGAAGCTGGTCTATCCCGATGGCAGCCAGGAGACACGTTACTCCAATGGCCGGGTGCGTCTCAAAGACAAGGATGGCAAGCTGATAATGGACACGGATTATGCCAAGTATTAAGCGGCAATGTAATTAGTTATTTTTATAAAATGCAATTTTGTTAAAACCCCCATTTAAATTAAGAATAGATTGTAATGCATATTTAATGCCGCTTTTTATTGACTGTCGGTATCCATTGTAACATCATATGATTCCGTGTTATCGATGGATTCGTTTGGAGTCTCCATCATCTCTGGATTATCGACTCCTTCAGCCATCATTAGTTGCTGTTGGAAGAACGATACGTCCTGATTGAATAGTTTGGAAGCAAACTTCACGATCTCTGGATACGTAATCTCACATTTGGCTCGGGGTCCCCAGCTAAAGAAAGTCTTAGGATCATCATAGGGACTGAGTTGCGAGCGTTCGCGTCTCAAATACTGCTGATTTACAAAGGTATCATTGATCATATCGAAAATATCGTCCCCAAAATAACCGTGCTCCTCGTGCACATCAATCTCCATCATCGTTAGCATCGCGTACAGCTTTTCGTCCTCGATTTTACTGCCGCGCAGAAAGATGTAGGTGAGAATAATGTAGAGTAAGGCTTGATGCTTTTGCTGCGACGATGTTAGCTCTGCTGTGGATGCCACTGGGGCTTCAGCGACGCAAATGTATCTTTTAGGCGCGCCGTCTAACTGGATCAGTTTAATACCATAGGTTTCCTCAAGCAGCTGACTGACCAATGGTAATCGCTTGATTGCCTCATTCCTGTTGTCAACAGATGCGGTCAGATCGGTGAATTTAATTGGAACTTTATTTGCCGAATGACACAAAATGAAATTTATCAGTGTTCGCACTTGATTGTCGATAGCCATGGGCGTGGATTCCAGTATCTGAGATTGGGTGTGCTGTGATTGGGATTGCGTATTTCTTGCATTTCCTCGACGCGAAGCATTACGTGATGTGCTGGCCATTTCAAATGGAATTTGCTTAAATTTGTTAAGAAATGCACATGAACTGAGCGGGAAATCCTCTGTTTACTGTTTACAAACAAGGCAGAGTTGTAAAATGTGCACAACGTTGGTAAGTGTTGTAAATCGAGCGGAGTTGCCAGTCGATTGATGTTTTGCTTTGTCATTTGTTATCGATAGCCGCAAACTATTGACGAAAATCGATATCAAGATTTAATAGTCGTTAATTTTAAACCATGCTGAACAAGCAAACGCAAATTAAAATAAGAAAAATCACAATATGAAAATGTCTATATTTGGAATACAAAAGTGCGCATTCGTTGACCATGGCAGCATTAGAAAATGTGCCTTAGCACACTTTTGCACACATTTATCTCATTGAAAGGACTTTCAAGTGTGCCAAAGTACTTGAAGCAAGTGCTAGGCTAAGCACATGATGACTTTTATTGATTTCCTGCTGCTATTTTTTTGCTCATTCAATTTCACTTTCAGTTAACTGTGATGCGCACACACAGTCAGTATTGGAAGTGTTCTGTCTAATGTAACAATAAATCCAAACTGATAGCCTTTAACCATTGAGAGATTGTGTAAAGTGTTTTTTAATTAAAAATGGCAAAAATATATGAGCTGATCAGCAGGAAGCAAACAACTTTCAAAACATGACATGCACGGTCAACATTCACCTGGTCCAGCAGCCATGCGACGCAATGAAATTGAAATGCATTTTATGCAGACACGCGTCCCCAGACAACGACGTCTCAGACCCGTCTGCCGGCTTTGGTTAAACATAAATACATGTGTACAGACATAGTTTATTGCCTTGAAATGTGTGTTTTGGTGAAAACTAGTTGAATACCTGACGCAGCCACAACTTAAGCCGCAACCTGCAACTTCTCCCTCCTGTGACTGCTAACTAAATGGGTTTTAACAGGCGGAAGGCTGTTTGGCCAGGCGGCAATCTTTAATTGATTTGCCATTGTAAAGACAAAAGCAACGTTTTTTTTTTGTTCAATAATTTATGCATGCCTTTTGTTAAGAAATGGCAGAAGCAGAAACTGAATTTATGCTCGAATAAGAACCATAATGAGAGTGCCGAATTTGCATATGAAAAAGATGTTGTTGAGGAATTCACATAGTATTAAGAAAGGTCATAATTATTGTGATCATGGTAAAGTGAAATGTCGCCGGAGCTTAATAGAAACTTTGTTAGCCGCATGCATGAGTAAACAATAACAAGACTCATTGTCAACGCTTTGCCTTTGGCTTTCTACACATAGATAAACATTTTTGCTTTCAAAATGCGCGGTGTAATGTCAACTTTGCCAGCTTCAAGTGCCATTTTTGCTATTTTTTGTACTCGTGTTCGTTCAACTAATTGTTGTAGTTGATGAAGAAAATTTTGAAAAGAAAGTCAAGGTCTTTTAGCAAAAGACTGCGGCAACGAACTTGTCTTATGAACATTAAAAATTAACAAATGGGCAAACGCTAAGTCATTTAGAATTTTCATGATAAATCGCAAATCATGAAGCGATGCCAAAAGCAAACTTCCAACGGGTTTCTTTTTTTTTTTGTTTGTGGTTCATATGGCCACATAAAAACTATTTATAAATTAATAGCAAAAAAATTGAAGTAATGAAAATGCGAAAGTCGTGGCTGAAATGCTCTAACAGCCATTAGTCTTCAAGAGTTTATATTTTTACAAAATTATTTTGATAATTCAGATACTCTAACTACAGTTTATAAAGCGTGATGCAATTTTAAAGATCAATTTGGTATAAAATTGAATTACAAATGATTAATTTTCTACTTGTTACAAACAGTTTACAAAAGTGAACCAAGCTCGCAGACATTAGAACAATATTTGAACAGATTAGTCGGCTGTTCTTGGCTTGATCTGGTTGCGTGCTGTTGCTTGAAAGTGGTCTACCTTCAGCTGGGCATTCTTGTCGAACGGGTGTCGTGGACCACGAGCGCCTCCGGCGGTTGTTGGAGCCACCGAGCAACAACTTTGGCTAGCCGGCATTTTGAGAGAGAGAGCGAGCGAGAGAGAGACCAGTTATGGAATTTGCTAAATATCAATGGGAATCAACAATTAACAGCGTTTTTCTCGATTATAAATATTCTCATACATATATAGACATTTACATTATTCATGTTACTTGAGCAACGAAACGCATTTGCATTGCTAAAGAGCCGTTACTTCGTTCTGTTTCAAATCTTATCTTGCCCCAAATACACATTGATGCCCCCCGCTAACTGATCAGCTTTGGCTTGTCTGATAATCAAATTAAGAGCTTATCGAGCTCGTTTTGCAATATGATGTGGCAACAGCATTACAACAATGGTAATAATTAACGACAGACAAATAACGAATGTATCTATGTGTATCTATCTAATAGATACATAAATGAATGGGGAGCCCCCAAGCTCACTCGTGCATGCTAAATCGCTCATACGCACTGTGGTGCGGTAAAAACCTACTTAGGTAGACGCAGTCCACCTAGACAAACTGCATTATTATCTCTATTAATGGGTTCGCATTTGAGTAAACAATTTAGCGCTAAGCGGATCTAAAGTATTTCAAGTATTTTTTTTAGTTTTTTATTTTTTCAACTTCACATTGGCAAATCAAACAGCGTTACAAAGGTCACAGTTAATGCTTATAAATTGACCAGCATGAATATCTTGCTTTTTTTGATTTATTTTCGTACGTATAACATCTTTCTTTGACCACAATATTTGCAATCATATTTCATGAAGGTCGTTCACAAGTATTTTTTATTTTTATCTATTTCCTTGGCTGCTTTTGTGTTTTCTGGGACTGCTTTTGTTGCCATGTCTTTACTTTTCGCCTTCAAATTTGTTATTTTTTTGCACTTGAGATTCACGATCACCATCACGATCGTTATTCTAAATGCCTTGTTATGTTTAACGCGAGCGGCACTCATCTATAAGTGGGCCACACAAAACAGAATATTTTTAATGTTATTAATTATTTAATAAAAAGCTTTGCCGTTAGCCAGCTTGTTCACAATTAAACGTTTAATTATTCACTTGCCTTTGCCCAAATAAATCAACGCGTTTGACCAAAAAATACTCATATCATGAGTCAGAGGCGCTAATAAAAAAATACCCCACATAATTCTCAACGCTTAATGTGGTAAATGTTAAACAGTTGTTCACAAAAATTCAATTGACGCTTTTTTATTTTTCTGGAATTACTCGAACATTTTGTCGTGACGTTTTTTGAGCCAACTTTCGCAGACCGGCAAGGTCGATCGACCACTTTTTTTTTTTACCCAGCCTCAACTCTGATATTCGTATAGTATTTATATTGTGTGTGTTTGTGACAAATCTGAATCACACTGTTTTATTTTCGTATTTAGTATGCAGTCGACGTTGTTGTCCCCAAACAGCCTTGAGCTACCACCATTTGCATTTGATGAGGATGGCGAGAAATAATAAACAACAAAAGGAAAAAACAAAAAATATTTACCATAAAATGATTACATAAATCTTGGCCCGCTTCCTGTGTGAAAAACTTTCACAACACCTTTGCCAAAAGCCAGAGCTGCAATTTGCAAATAACTTTGTCAATAATTATTATAATTTTGTATCACATACGCATAAATTTGACAAACAAACTGCCCACGAGAAAGATCATCTAATGGTCATGGTCATGGCCTAAAGGCTAACTGGCTTTCGGTGACTGTCTGACTGTCTGACTGGCCAATATGTCAACGACTTGTACCTCAAAATGTCAAGACAGCTCTTAATGTATTTAAATGACTCAATAAAGTTGTCGCCAAGAGGAAAAAGTGGGCCACTACTAAATAAAGCTTTACATTGCACTGAGGGAAACTCTAATGAAACACACTTCCTATTGTTTGATATGCTCAACTCCAAAGTTCGTTAATTTGCAGCCTCCACATAGGTTTTTCAATTAAAGTTATATCATTTTGTTATTGTTGATTGGATGTATTTGAGCCCTGTTTAAGTAATATGATCTTCGTGTGAGTTGTCAACGGTTAATCACCAGAAACGTGATACTTACGAAGTGACTAAAGTCGGGCGAAAGTTTTTCTTTAACAATTTTCTATGATTAATAAAATTGCATGAATTTAATGCAGAAATCTACATAGAAATGAGCGACAGAGACGAAATTTCATTTCCACGTTACATAAAAGCGCAAATGAATTTTGATGATGTTAGTTTGAGGTGCTCAAGTCAACGTATATATTTATTTAAGATGTCTTCATTTTTCTGGTTGCACATGAAGGTTTTGGCATATATTTTCATTTTCTTTTACCAAAAACTGAAGCGTGAAATCAAAAAGAAATCTCGGATTTTTTTTTGGTGTTTGTTGTTTTCCGTGGCCCAAAAGCAAAGTTGATTACAACAATTACAAAAACAAACAGTTGTGTGTGAGCTAATTCGCTTTAGTTTTCCTTATTTGCTCATTAAAACCATTTAGTTAATTAATTTTGAAATCGAGCTAAATGATTTTTAGATCACATAACTGCAGCTGAGACTTTGTTTTTTTTTGGTTAATTTTAATAGTTTTAGTTCAAATGAAGTTTATAACCTTAATCGAATATAAATTTCAGTTGATTTATATAGAAAATTAGTTGAAATTAATTGGTAAAATATATTAGAGGAGTTAATTTGAGCAAAGCCAAACGTGGTTCAAGCAGCGTTTTGTGTAGCAGCTGCCGTTTATGTTGTTTTTGGTGTTGTCAAAGCGGTTAAGCGACATGCCACCAAAAATGATTGACAATCACTTTATAAACAATTTCGTTTTTAGCCCGTGACTTGGAGACTGCAACTCAGCGACAGACACCCAACTTATACAATGTTGTTGGTGCTGTTGTTGTTGCTGTGGCTGTTGCTGGTTGCTGCTTCCCCATTCAGTCAACGGCAGCAACCAGTTGCATATGAAAGTAAAAGTAAAGCAACGCAGTCGAAAACAAATGCAAGTCTCAGACATATATATGTATACACACAAGACACAACACACACACAGTCACACAGCGGGCTGTTAAATGCAGCCGTATCGCATGTATAAGTATTTGCTCCTATATAAAACAAACAAAAGCCGAAGCTGAAGCTGAAGCAGACAGCCACACCGGTTGCAGACAACTTGTAAATACATATAGATACATAATACACATACACACACACACGCATACTCAGATGCATATATGTGAGCATTTAGTCACAAATAAAATGCGTACAAAAAGGCCGCACGACGCGGACGCTGATAAAATTGTTAACCCAAAGAGTAAAAACCCAAAAATAAAAGACGCTTATGATCCATACTCGTAAATGTTCATAAGCCAAAAGTCAATATGACATCATGGCATGGCAACGTTCTGCATAAAGCTTCGACGGCATTTCTTCAGAATGCTCAATTCGAATTTATTCAAATGATTTAAAAGGGTTACGAGCTCTTTTTGGCCTTGCAAATGATTTGAGGTGTGAATCTTTAGCTGGCTGATGTGTATTCAAAAGACAAGTTCATATTTATTGTTGTTTTGTATTGTTTTTTCTGACAACTCCTAAAGAGTTCGTTGTCTAAGTCATTTGTTTTTCGAAAGGCAAAGACAAAGCATAAATCAAATTTGTTTGCAGCGAACAAGAAAAATATATTTAAATATTGCATGTTTAAGCATTAAACAACATCTTTGCTCTTGTTTTAATTTATTTGTTGATAGTGTTTTAACTGGTTTTTTGTGTGTGAGTGAGTAATTGATTACGAAAGCATACAAATATCATTTGTTAAATATAGAAAACTTTGAAATTATTTCCCAAATTATTTCACATTCAAAACTTGTCTGTTTCTAAAGCATGACTCATAGCTGAGTCGTTTTTTTTTGTTTTTTGAAAAGGGACCTTCGAGTGTTTCTTTTTCGTGAACACATATTTTAGCTCTGCAAGCAGCTTGTTGCTCCATTCAAAAAAATGAGTGCAACGTTGTTATTGTTACTGTTCTACACAGCAGCCTGAAACACACAGATAAGCTTGAAGAAACAAAAACACTGAAAGAGCAAAAACAAATGCGAGAAACCACACAGAGCAATGGAACAATGGAAATGGAAATGGTTGCCACCAAAGCCATTGTGGCGCACACTTGGCCAAAAAAAAAAGAAGTTTGTGCAATACGCCAAAAGCGCATTTCTGCATTTTTTGCATTTAAAATTTGCAACCACAACGTGCAACAACGAGCAACAAATAAGCAATAAGCAAAGTAAGAAAATCGGTAACAACAAATAACTCGAACAAATAACAGACAGAGCTGCACATTTGAGTGATATTTGTGGGGGCAAGTTTCGCGTCTTGAGGTCTTATGAATTTTGACGTCTTTTGTATTCATTGAGTCACAATTTCTTTGACGTATCAGCCAGATTAGCCAAGATATTATAATCCAGTGCCATTGATGTGTGTTGACGGTTTCTGGGCGCGTCTTCATCTGCTTGCCTTGCTGGCATTTCAAAAATGGCATCTACAAGAATTTCGATATTTTTTTATTTGGGGTGCAGTCGTCATAAATGGAGAACAACATATTATTTTCATATTTATTCCCCAAAGTCATTCGTTGAGGTTCAATTGTAAATCACACTAAAGAAATTGATAGCTGTGGGCGTAATGACTGTCAGCTGGTCTTTTCATTGAGACCTGGAGTGTGTGTGATTGTGGGATTGGGATTGTGATTGTGATTGAGTCTTTCATTGGCCAGTTCAAAGAAGTTCGTTGAGTTGACTTGTCAAAAAGTCGTTGCCTTGCCAAATTTCCATAGGCAACAGCCTTCCTTTTTGATGAATTTCAAAAACCCAACGACTTCTGGCAGCAGCAGCAGCAACACACCCACACAAATACACACACACACACACACATACACGCACACAGACGTCTACTCACCTGAGGCATGCGAGAGCACGACTCCAACGATTATGTCAAGCCCAACGCTCTCTCACCTGTTGCGGCACTCTGAATTGCTCAGCTGTTGCGGAGCTCTAGACGAAACTCAACACAGTCGAAACTGAAATCGAAACACAGCTCTACTCTGACTGCAAACCAGTTATCATCGCTGTCGCTGGGGTCTCGTCTCGTGATTAAAGTCTTGGCCGAGGCAACGACGTGGCCGGTGGCGGTGAGCTGTGGTGAGTTTGCAATTACGACGAAAGATCGTCGTCAACTTTGCTCAGAGTCTAGTTGCGGTCGTTGCGTTGCCTGCTCAGTTGGTGGATGTGCTTCAGCCGGAGCGGTTGCTAGACAAAACCTCAAAACGCAATCGCAGTCGTTCAAAGCAAACACTTCTCTAGAAACGTGGCCCGTGCGCTTGGCCAACTTTGTGGAAACCTTTGCGCATCGGTTAAGTGCAAAACGTAATACCTTCAACCAACTGTGAATGTGTGTGTGTGTGTGTTTTTAGTGAACAGTGAATTGGATTTATGCAAAGTTCGAGATTGATTTTCTTTTGAGAGATATCTCTTAAGTGAAACAAGGTATCGAAATACAAGAAAAAAAAAATAAAAAGGAAAAATTCCATTAAAAATACCAAAACTACAAAAAAAACAAACAAGTTTTCAGCCTTCCTTCCCTTTGGTACTCTCTCTCGTTCGCTCTCTTTCTCCGCGTATGTTTTCTTTTGTGTGTTTTGTTTGCTTTTTTGCCGCTGCCATTTCTACATAAAAGGAGTGAGAGTGAAATGTCAAACATTTAAACTAAAAAATAGCAACTTTTACAATGACATCATTTCGTGCAAGAAAATAAACTAGTTAATAAACCATAAGCCATAGCATATTATAATACTTAATTTGATTAGAAACAGTGCCGATTGAAGTGTGCGAACTGTGACAGTTCTGTCGGCATTGTTGTGACAGATGAACCGGCTAACTAATTATCGAGATAATATGCATGCCGAAACTTGGCCAACAACAAGAGCAACCACAACTGCAACTGCAAACAGCTTCAATAGCATTTGTGGTTTTCTAGTTAGTCGCAGTCGGCCAAAGTTGCCGCAAATAATGCCACAGAGCCGCTTCAAGTTGTTGTTGTTACTGTTGCTGTAGTTGTTAGTTTTTCCGAGTGCAACCTCGGAACCGGTTCAAATATATATTTATGCCGCTGTAATTTGGATCTAAGGTGTTTCTTGTTGTTGTTGTTCGTACTATTGCATTATTTGCGAATTGCATGCGCTTTGAGTTTCTTGCATATTTCTTTCCCACTTAACTCTGGTTTTTTGTTGTTGCTGTTTTAGGGCCAAGCAAAGAATGCCACGAAATAGTTCGCTGAAGAGGAAAAGAGTTGAGCAATGCTAACATTTTATTTGAGTTCACTTAAAATACAAAAATATATGTACACCAGCTAATGTGTGCAAATGAAGGCCGTCTCGCGTTTTAATTTTAGTTAGAATTTGGCAAACAAACAAAAGACTTAAGAAGCGAACTTGTCGCCAAACTCCTAAAGAAATGTTTTTTTTTTTGGCAACATTTAAATTTTTAGTGTTTGCATGTTAAATAGTGTAATAAAATTTGAGCCTTGACACAGATAAGTGGTTTCTAGTCTTTTTTTTTTGGGTTTTATTTGACAGGCAAACAAAAGACTGAGGAAACGAACTTGTTCGCTGGGAGAAAATCTCCGCATAAATTTTCCATTATTGAAACACATTTTCGAGCGTATTTGAACAACAATTCAACACACGATTGCTTTAGCCAAAAACTTTCAACGGAAATGACAACATTTAGGGATTACCAAATAGTAAATGACAAATAACCGCTACGAAAGTACCCAAAATCACACACTCCAAATGCGAGCAAATGTCAAACAAAACAGCAAAAAAAAGAAAACAATCACAAATCGTGCAAAAAAATCAAATCAACGACATTTAACAAAAGCGCGTTTAAATTGAAATATTAACAAAACGAAACGAAACGAAACGAAAGGAAACACGTAATTTATGAACACCAAAGTGTTTGAGTTAGATAATAATGTGGTTACAAAATCTTTAATAAATCTTTGCTAAACTTAATCTTTTTTGTTATAGTTGTTCGATTATTTTCAAATTAACAACAAGTGCATAAGTTGTGAGAGAGAAACTTACCAAAAAATATAAAATAAAGAAAAAAACATTAAAGAAAAACTTCAAAATGCAAGCGTGTAGAAAAAAAAGAGCTCCGAGCGATTCGGCGTCGATCTTGCGGAGGAGACTCTTTGTGGCAAGTCTCTGCGGATTATTGCTGCTTGGCATTCAAATTGAGCGCGCGGCGTCTGCGCCTGCAGGCGAGGATGATGCTGCAGTCATTCCCAGCACCACGATGCCAGCGTTGGATACAACAACCGAGACCGTTGCTGCTGCTGCTGCTGCTGCTGATTCTTCTAAAACAACAACAACAACCACAACAACATCAGCACCGACAACAACAACACAGGCAGCAGCAACAACAATTGGCGTAGAACAAAGCAGCGAATCGACTTCGACTTCGACTTCGACTGCGGCTGCCAACATGTTGGATAGTTCAACGACTTTGGAGCCCAGCAGATTGAACACAAGCGAAGCTGGTGAGTTAAAAAAAAGCAAAAAAAAAAATACCAGAGCCGAAGCACGAAAATTATAGATACGTTAGACGTCGCCTAGGCTCGCGTCTCGAAAGCTTTCCAGACACTTTAATCTCTCTCTCTCTCTATCTATCTCTCGGGCACTCTGTCAGCTCTCTTCGACCATAATCAAATATCGTTCTTTGAGTTACCAATTAACGCCGCACCAGCTTCAGCCCCAGTTCAGATTCATTCAACTCTTCGGTCGTGTGCTATCGCCACCGCCCTTTTACGGTTCGATCCGTAAAACATTTTTCCCTATAATTATTACTCTTTTCGCTTAAATGGAGCGTACGTAAAAGAAATTTTTCTTATATTTTCGTTTGCATCATTTTCTTTAGATTAATCATACACAGAGAACTTCTCTGTGTGTTTGGCATTTCTTATTAGTTTCCTGTTGAATTATTTCGTTAATTATGCGGCGCTTCAAAGTGAAATGAAGAAAGTCTCTCTCTCTCTATCAAGTGAAGCATGCAACAAAGCTGTACCTTACGCATTATGAACTCCATTCATAATATATTTTTTGTATGTTAATATTATTCAATTTATTGCAGTTCGAAAGAGTCAACCAGTTACCAGTTTTTTCATTTTTTTCGTTTTTGCAACTTGAAAGTTGCCTTTCGATTTTATTTAAATATTCTTATTGAAGTCAAGTGGAGCAACTTGTACTTCTTCTTTGGTGGTTTTTTTTTGTTTAGATTTGATCTAATTTCATGGCTTGTAGTGAAAGGCCTTTATTCCAGTCACTGATCGAAAATCTAAGTCAATCAACTATTTTTAATTGGGTTAACAGTTTAACTGTCTTGCCTTATTCTCTGTGGACTCTATAGTAACTTGTTTTTTTTTCTTTTCTTATTATAATTAGCTTGTTGTAATTTTCGGTTTAATGTCAGTTGCACATCAAACGTGTCACGTTGTTTATTGTTTGAAACATCATCATAGTTTGTGTGCTCTTTTGCCTCAAAACACTCGCTTGATGATGCGATTAAACGGGGCCACACCGATCGTTAGCTGCACTAAAAGCACAAAAGACTGAGAAAACGAACTGGGTTTGGTCGTCAAGCAGACAGATTATCAACCCTACAGAATATTGTAGAAAATATTTGGGATTTTTGCGGTTGGGCAAAGCTTAAAATATGCGGATGAATCATTTTTTCTCTCACCTACGTGATTTGCTGTAGACCGTTACACCTTTTAAATTTGTGTCAGAAATGTTTGCTAAAGTAATTTGTTTGATTTGGGTGCCACTTCATTTAATGTTGTTGCCTGGGCCAATTGCCAATTAAATAGTCATGTAGTAAATTAACTTGAACTTCGATGGCAGCGTAAAAAAATATCCATAAATCATCCAGATGCCAAAACACCCACGCAAAACAACAAACACTCACGCAATTTTGACGCAACTCCTAAATGCCGATTTGAAATTTCAACCCCCATGCAAGAGCGTTAATTAATGAGACAATACTTCAAGAAAAAAACAAAGTTATAAAGACTCGAGGAGCTGTCTGTCCTAGGTCAATTGATTAACTAAATATTAAGTGGGCATAATGCCACCTTGAATGCAATCCAAATGAGCCATAAATATTATAATTATTCACAGTTGCAAAACTAGTTTGCTTGTCTATTGAAACAGCCGGTTATCGTTTGTGTAATTCATTAAACTGTCACTAAACGAACTTTAGTGTAGAAATGTGCATAAAATATATACATAGAAAAAATAGGTGGAATTCAAAGCAACTTGTCGTATTTTTATTAGCCTTTAAAGTTGACCCAAGAGCGAGCTACAAAAACCAGATCGTTGCAATTAACTAGAGTTGAAATGAGTTTAATTGCTTGCCAGTCGATAGAAATATTGCTGTAATTAGTTTCTAGTCTTAATATTTTTGCAAACTGCAGTTCTTTCGAGAAATAAAAGGCAATTATAAAATAGCAAAAAGTTGAAATTTACTATTTTATATCTTGAGCAAATTATGTTTTCTAACTGAGCTAAATACATATATTGAGAGCTGCAAATTAGGGTTTTGTTGCCAAAGCCAAGTGCACACAAATTGCAGCATGCTAATGAGCTGGAAAATTGCCAGAGAGTTGAGTTGTGTTGAGTGCATAAATCATTTATGCTAATTTTGTGTTGAGTCAATTTTTTGGCCAAAATAACTGCAAATGGAGCGCTAATTGATGGCCTTGTCGTGGTTAAGTAATATGAAGGCACTGACAAATCCAATTAAGTGGCTCAAATGCAATTCAGGGCCTGCACTTCACCATGGTTTGCCAAAAGTCTATTATATATTTTATATATATGTATATATTAAGCATATATATTTTGCCCAATGGCGTTTGCTTGCACAATAATACACATCACGAAATATTAAATTTAATAACAGAAACAAAAACCGAACGATAAAGGCAAGTAACGACCTCAATTACCGGCCAGAGCTCATCATCATCTTTGTTTTTGTTGTTTTTGTTTTTGGTGGCTTGCTTTTGGTCACTTTCTTTCAAGGAAAGCCTGTAAATTTTATAAATTAAAATCGCGGGTAGACAAAAGATTGCATTCAATGATTTGTTGTTATTATGTTGATTGTTGCTGCTGCTGTTATTGTTGTTGTTATTTCCAATCAACGCACTTGGAAATTTGCATATTCGCTGCACGATGTCGTGAAGATTGAACGGAAATTGTATTTTGACCTCTGTGAAATCAACAATTACCAAAAAAACAAAAAAACAGAAACCAAACTGTACCGACAGCAAATAACATAAAATTCAATATTTTTTCTCACACACAAAAGTAACTTATAAATGTCCTCAAGTTTATTGTTCAAGTCTTTCGTTTCTCGGTTGTTTATATTTATTTGCTGCTTCATCTTGCTTTTAGAAATTCTACAGAAAAAGGCAGGCAAACAAGTTTGTGCCCTAAGTCATTTGTTTTTTTCTTTCAGTTTCTGTTTTCTTCTATATTTGTTTTCAAGGATAAAGTTGTGTGTGAGAAACATACGAAAAATGAAAAGTATTTATTATGCTGGGTGTGGCAATGCGTGCGAATATAAATAACATAAAAATATATACATATGTGATTGTTGTTGTCATTTTCGTCTGGCTTACCTTTCGCTTGGGGTTCATGCACGATTAGCTGGCAAAATTGAGCGTCCGTTATAATGAACCGATAAGTAAAAGTAGCTTAAAAAACTTTTCAACAACAGCAAGAAACAAAAAAAAATAGAGTCACAACAAAAAATCAGTGAAAAATTGTTGTGAGTGGGGAGCAACAACAACAACAACAAAATGCTGTTAATTGCAGCTTGTTTGTTGTTGCTAAAAAATCCCCTATGTACATTGACACTTGATGGTGCGAGCTCGCTTACACAGCCTGCGGCTCAAATGGACGCGTGAAAGTGTAGACAGCTCTTTGCAGTTAACAATTAACATTTCGCCCATAAAATGTGACTGCATGGATTTTCGAACTTAAGTGTCAAAATTACACGAGTCCATCCATAAAACTCTGGTCTTTGAACTTTTGTGTTTTGCTTCCCATCCCCCTAAAAAAAACAAAAATGCAACTGTCTGCTTTCTCCGTTTGGTAAAAAATTTATTGCCTGCATCGCGCAATAGAACAACTGGTTGGCTTGTCTTCAAACCCCGATGACATCAATTGCTAACAAATGCCAAGTGAAAACCTGGCCGGGTAACGAGCTTCTCTGGTATTTGTGTCAGGGGCGCAAGTCCAACAAACATTCGCAAGCGAATACAGTTCAATAAAATAGTCAAGATAATTATGTCTAGTTTTTGCTTAACTAGCGATTTAATACTAATTAACTTGCAATCAAACATTTTGCATTCATGTGCTTCTTGAATTATTACTATGGGTATCATCAAGTCGAACTCCATTTAGTAATTTCTTTTTTTCTACCGTTTTGAATACGCTATAAATATATAAATTATACAATATATAGTTTAATTGCAAGTCGTACTCTTTTAGCTCCATTTAGTAATTTTATTTTTCTGAGAAAATATATAAGTTATACAATATATAGAATGAATAGATCTTCAAGTCAAACTCTTTTAGCTCCATTTAGTAATTTTCTTTGCGTTGGGAAAAATGTGGCTCAAAAGTCGACTCTAATTAATGCAATTTAATTACAACTATGCTGTGTATGTGTGTGTGTATAAAGATTGTGTTTCTGTGTATGTGTTACTGGGGTGTTTGGGTAATTAACTGTGTCATTGAACGGTGTACAGAACGCTGCCAGGAAGTAAATACTTGAGAGAAAGAAACAAAGAGGAAAAGAAGCAAAGCAAAAAAAAAAGTGGTCTGACTTGCATGCATAATAATTTGAATAAATCGTTGGAAATTATATAAAGTTGGAGCAAAATAGAATATAAACTAGTTTACATAAGCATAAGAAGTATGCTATTGTTATGCTAATAATTATTTATTATGATTAGATAATTCATTTAGCTATGCTAGTACTTATTTATAATTTCTGTATTCCAGCTTCCAATTTAAGCAACTTCTTGTGACCGTCTCGTTGATTGAGCGTAGTAAATACAACTTGTAATTGTTGTGTGTGCCATGTTAGTAATCTCATTTAGCTGGCTTGTGCCAGCCATTCAATTGACCTTCTGGCCGACACACTAACGCAGTTAGTAGCAAACGACAACCACCGACAATCACAGATACAAATATGTGTGAAACACTTGCAGCTCCAATTCGAAAAAGCAATTGCAAGTCGATTTCATGGCCGGCGGCCGCAGGCAAAACTTTTGGAGCATTCACTTGGCCAGGCCGCAAAATGAAAAGCGTGGTGTCATTGCATTGAGATACAATATACGCAGATACACAGCTACAGCTACAACTACAGCTTAGATACTTACAACAGCTACATACAACAAGTACAGCTATCAATTGTATAGAGTTAAGTGGCATTTCTGTTTAGTCATATACATAAGTATAATATTTTTTTGCCGCTGTTGTTGATGCTGATGCTGGGGTCTTTGTCTTGGCCTCCTCGATGGACGATGACACGCGTTGAAACGTGTTTTGTTTTCTTGCTTTAGCATTAGATGTGCTGTCTCTCCCCGTTCCCGCCCTCGGTTCCCCTCTGCTCGCATTCCAATGTTGAAGCTGCATTTTTCATTAGCCCGCTCGGGCACATGAACTTTCAAAGTTGAGCACTTGAAAAGGTCAAATGCTGCTTTACACGCTGCCTTTTATAGTGGAAAATTGTTTTGTTTTATAGCTAACCAGCTAGTCAAACTGCCTGTCTGTATTTCCTTAACTTCTTGCCCGTTGTTGCTATTGTTGTTATTGTGGGGTCTTTTCTAATGTCTGTTTGCCTATCGCTAGACATTTCTTTCAGTCTGCTAGCCACATTTCTAGTCATTAGCTGGCAGCGAGATAGAAAGGCAGATAAAATGCCAAAGCAGCAGTTAGTAAGTACTATCAATCTTGGTCTTTAGTAACTGTGACTCTTAGGGAATATCAAATATAAATGACCTCAATTGCAGTGTTACTGTAAATGTTTCTCTTTTTAATATGCTAGCTTATAAAATTTGCAATACAAATAAATCAATTTTGAATTTCGCTTCAAGCTCAATCCACTTAATCTGTTTATTATGTCAAATTTACTTTCAAAATGTTCGTATCTGTCTGTAATCGTATCATCGTCACACTAGATAATGATTATTATCTGCAAATCTGTGTTCGCACAACAAACAACCTTCACTCCCATTTGAAAAGCAGTTTTAACACTCGGTTTCACAAATTAACATACTACACAAAAACAATAACAACAATAACAACCTGCATTGTCATCCTCATGAGCATTTCCCTTTCGCTCATCTCTCACTCATCCTCGACGTCGACAACGCAATTTTCATGAGCAAATCATAATAATAATAATAAAACATAGATATGTGTGGATAATGAACAGAGTAGCCAAACTTTTGGCATTAATTATAAAGTTCCATTAACACGCTGCCAAAAATATGAATATACTCGAAACTCACTTGGATATTCGTATGTCCAAAAAACAAAATAAAAAACTCTGTTCAGCTTTCCAAATGTATGCGACGCGTCACCAATTGCGTAATAACCATTCGGATTTGTTTATAATTTTTTTTTACATTTTGAAGTTTTGTACAAATCAAACTCGAAACCGGATCAACAACAACAACAACTCAAGTAGGCACATCAACTGATTTTTGTGGTGTTTCGCTTGTGAGTTTGTGGGATACGTGACACACACACAAATAAACAAATACACAAATGCTTAGACGCATGACCGTTACATTAACCAAAACAAAAACCACAAAAATCCAAGCAAATGTAAATTTATATTTGACTGTCGGTCTCCCATTTTGTTGACACTTTGTATTGCCAGGCCCACATCGAAGCGCTGCACGGTGAGTGGACTGATGTTAATGGTCATTATGCAGTGCTCATTATGATTAGCAAGTGGGAAGTGTGTGAAGCGCTTCCGGTTGGCTGCGTTGACATTGTTGACACAGCAAACCGAAGCTGCTTTCCTTTGTCTGAGGACTTGGCTTAAGTAATTGCCAACTCAAAATTCGTAGCAAATCAAAGCTAAATTTCCATTTAGGATTTACAGTTTCATTTCAAATAAAGTCAATTTTAATTGGGTACTTGAAATATTCAAATAGGCAGAGTTCCGTTTAGCGGTCAACTACTGTAGCTGCCTGTCTTGTTTGCCTTCTGAGCAAGACATCCGGTTGTGTTACTGCCAACGTCTTGTCAATTCTAAGCACATCATTTGTATGTGAAGGAGAAGAAGAAGGAGACCCCTGACCAACTCCATTGCATTCGATTTGCCGTCTGTTTGCTTAGAGGAGCCGCAAAACGTGCGGCGAATTGAAAAAACCGCAAATGAGTTTCAACTACCGGCAACGCTTTTGCATTTCTGCATAACTTGTGCTCTTTTGCCATTGCTATTCCCTTTTCAAGTAGTTGCTGCCATGTTGGTGTTTGAGTTAGTTATTGTTGCCGCTTTGTTGTGGGCGTAATACATATAATAGTTATGCAGATAGAAGGGAGCATTGTCATATATCATAATCAAGCGGCGGCTGACTGAACCAGCTTAGCTATGCACGTCATAAACAAGACTGAAGAAAAACCATTTTGACATGGGCCGACAGAACGAGTCAAGTTCGTTGCCTGAGTCTTTTGTATGCAACAATTGGAATAAAAAACGAACTTGCATAACGGCCACAGAACAACACAACAAAACGAAACGGGGGAAAGACGACCACCAAAAGCGCAACAACAAAGCATTTGGTATATTGGTATATACAACAACAAAAATATACTAAAGAAAATACTACTGGCTTAACGAGTGGCGAGTGAAAAATGAAAATCAATGACAGTAAAAGACAAATTGTGCAGCGCACACAAATGGACAAAACAAAAGGAGAGCTGCTGGCAAAAGAACACTGCACTGCAGCGACTATTATAAACGGCAAACCGTGACAATAGGCAACAGCAACAGCAAACTGCAGCAAAAACAACTGCTGCAGGCAGCATAACGAACTGAAATTCAAGGTTCAAGTCAGTAACCCTTGCACAAGTTCTGACCTCCTCCCTCATCCCTTTTCCCACTCTGCACTCTCAGTCTCAGTAAGAGCAACAATAAAAGCAACGACTGCAACTTAAGCATAAAACACACACACACAAACACAGACTCACTTTTGATAGAGCTGAAAGAGTCGCGTCTTTTACGAGCCATCGTCGTCGACGTCGACGTCGTCGTCTGGCTCTGGGCTAACGAACTGTGCAGGAGTTCTGCTTTTCTCTTCTATGCAAGTATTTTTTAGCGCTAAATTGGCGTCCATTGCATGCAGACCACAACGTTGTCGTCTGTCTGTCTGTCTTACTCTTTTTTTTTTTTTTTTTTCTCTCTCTCTCTTGAGTCTCAACAACAGCGACCTGGCGGGGACGAGATCGGTGCCGCCTTTATGCTTATTACCACGCATGCATGTCAGTCCCTATGCCTAGGCGCACTTGAACCCATAGCTCTCCAGACTGCAACTTCAACTCCGACTCTGACTCGCAACTCCATCTTCTTCGTTGTCGTCTGCGTCGTCTGGCACTCGACTCGCCCCCATGGGGCAACATTTGCAGCGCCCGTCAAGAGTTGTCTTGCGGGTGTTTTTCTTGCGTTTCCCTCTTTCCCTTTTCTTTTCTTTTTTTTCCGTTTTGCTTTTTTGCGCCATCATGAATCAGTTGGCAGACTATGGATCTATATATGAAATTAAATGGTCGACTTAACCAAGTAGAGTTAATATATTTGCAACTGCACTTAAAGCATTTTACAGGAATTAAATGAAAATTGCAAAGAGCTTTGCAGTCTGAAATTATATTTCTTATTTTGCGAAACACTCATTCTCACTGAATTTAATGCTAGACAAGATTAATGGGCTGTGGGGGGAAAAAAAATTGTTCACCTAGAAACCAGTTTTTTACCATAAATGAATTGGACAAATAATCAATTATATAAGAATAACAATAAATACAATAGTATCAAGCAATTAACGCAATTAAACGTAGAAACCTTCAAGCATATTGTGTCAAGTTCTAATGAATATTAATAGATTAAGCAGATTAAAGCAGTCTTTTTTAAAGCTGAATCTTACAGACCAGCGAATCAAGTTTCAAATAACTTATGTCAGAGTAGAAGACACAATCTTAAGAACCAAAAATTTGTCTATTCTCAGCTGTTTTCACGTGGGAATCTATTTGCTTAAGCAATTACATACAGAGAGGGAGAAAAGCAGTTAATTGATTTGTTTACTAATCCTAATTACACAGACACTAATTGCTGTAATTAGTGACTTAATGTCTTCTTAGCTTCTGTTTGTCTTCAAGTGCAGGAATTTGAGAGTTCAATTCCAAGTTTGATATCTTTTGAGACCCACTGTACCAATAGTAAGTCAAGTGTCTCATTGTTGTTGCCATGTTGAAGAACGTCCACTAAAGTCATCATTTATTTATGACATGAGCTTTTGCTCTTTTGAGCCCCGTAACTATGCCCGAAAACAAATTTAATTATATAAGAGCGAAGGAACGGAGAAGAATCAAAATCCAAGAAGAATAACAACTTTGCTGCCTTCTTCGGTTCTTTCATAAGCGCGTTAAAGCACAGCCCCGAAAAGATCCAAAGACGAATCACAAGACGAAAACAATATCAGAGAAGATGCGGCTGTCTGATATATTTTTTCGTCTTCCAACCCGCTGCGCCATCCCTTCAATTGTCCAGCTTCTATATGCTTCCAAGAATGGCGGATGATTCAGCCAGCGACGCAGTTGAAGTCGCAGCTTAATGAATACCTTGGCTGATTCTCAAGAACTGATGCTGCCTCGACTGCTGCTGCGTCTGAGGTGTTTTCTGCGGTGTACAGCCAAAAAAAAAAAAAAAACTCAAGAACTGAAAATTACGTGTAGTGTGCTGCAAACGATGCTGCCAATGATGATGACGGCGATGATGATGGGACGCGTGAGATATTTCCAATACGAATAGTTTATCTTTTCTTTTGCGTTTTGCGCTTTTTCACAACGGTTTCCGCTAGAATTGCGCAAAAGATTCTTGTGTACCGTAAATGTGGGCCAGCTTAAGAGAATAGACGAATAGACGAACTGAGGAAAATAGGCTTAAAGTTTGTTTACCCCGTGTCAAAAGAATTCTAACTGTAGGTGTGGTGTTAATTGATTGCAAATTAATAAATGAATATCATGAATCTTCTACACACACACATGCTTGTGTTGAATATTCATAAGTATTGATGCCTAGTAATAAGAGCACAAACGGAAGCGGATATAGCTTGCAAAGGGGGAACACGAAGCAGCTGAAGCAACAAAAAATAATTGCACACTTTGTTGAGGACCCTTTTTGTAGTACCTTTAGTAAGAAATTGTATCTTTGCTGCAGGCAAATTATTTTAAATAGTCTGTTTAGCTTACTTATATATTAAGAACATAAGAGTAGATTTTCATTAGAAAATTTGAAATTTGATTAGATTATATTCTTTGTTATATTAGAAGAGTAAAAGTAAATTTTCATTATCGAATTTTAATTAGTTAGTTTACTTCATACTTGTATTTACATTCTTCTTCTAATTATGCATCAATATTATAAACTTAAAACTAAATTTTCATTCTGGAATTTATATTTTACTTTGTTTACTTCATACTTGCATTCATATTCCTTTTCAGTTGCCACTTTCATACCTCTACAATAATTCGATTTATATCTTATTTTCTTACAGAAATTACAACACTGCCAGCTGCAGCCATCGAAAGCAGCAGCAGCAGCAGCGTCCGCAGCAGCATCGTTGGCAGCCTTCAACTGCAGGAGGAAACAACAGTGCGTTCGACAAGTATTGAGCCGATTACTTCCACTGAGCCGACAACAACACCACGTTTTGAGAACTCAGCTTCCGAAGAGCCCGCAATCTTTCATCACACGGAGGCAGATCAGACGCACATTCAGCACATTCCGCTGCGCGATGAGCATGCGGAGAATGTGGGCGGCGATGCGACCACCGAGCAGCAACGTGAGGAGCAAAAGCAGCTGGAGGGCGAGCAGGAGTTGTTGAATCAAATATCGAATGAGAGCGATGATGATGCCAAAGATTTGAATAATTTTCGACATCCGGCAACGCTCATAACGGCCAGCAACAGTGAGGAGAATGAGTCCAATGCCAATGAGAATGAAAGTGATGGTAACAAGTTGGCAGCAATAACAACAACAACAACAACATCGTCAACGACGACGACGACGACAACGACGACAGAGGCACCGGGAACGACAACAACTGCAACAGCGACAGCAACAAGTGAGTCAGAAGATCCCTATCATGTGCATATACTGTCCGAGAATCATGATCGCCTGGCCGAGCACGAAGATTATCAAATGCTGTCGAGCAGCACCGAGGAGGGCGAACCAGCTGCAGCTGCAGCAGCGACAACAACAACAACAACAACCGAAGCGAGTGCTGGCATTATTGTCAGCCAGGAGAACAAGGCAACGCCGTCAACGCAGTCAGTTACTGAGACGACATCGACGACAACAACAACAACATCGCGAGCACGCGCCATGCATATGAATGAGCCCGAAATGCAGCCACAAACCGAAACGGCAACCGAGATTGCCACAGAGTTGGAGTCAAAGGCAGAGGCCACCACAGTGTTGCCGCAGAGCGAAGTGATTAACATTGTTGAAGGACAGCATGTGCTGCACCCAATCGAGGACGAACTCAGCCACAGCTCTAGCTCCAGCACAACAACAACAACCACAGCAGCAACAACCACAACAACTGAGGCTGCAGCAACCGATTCGCCATTTGTTGCCTTTGCCGGTGAGGGTCGCTCAGCGGGCAACAGCGATGAGGACGCGGAGTTGCTCTTCCGTCACAATGCTAGCCTGCATCATCAGGCGCTAATGGATCTCAGCGATGTCAGCATGGACGATGAACGCACTGAGATAATTACAACAACCACAGCAGCGACAACGACAACTACAACGTCTACGACAACAGCACAACCCGAAACGGAAGTGCCGAAAATTGTGGAAATTACAGCCAGCGGGGATACAATGCAGCGTGAATGTTTGGCAGACAACAAGAGCTACAAGGTGCGTAGAAATACTAGTAATAAAGTTGCAGAGAAACAAGTAAGAAAGCTTCAATCAACTGAGCTCGACTGTGGGATACTAGCTTACAATTTTGAATAAAAGCAAAATAGTGCGGTATTAATTTAATAACATATCAAATTAATATACCCAAGCCTATATTTGGTATATCGATATAATACTTCATTCAAAATATACTATAGAGATCAAAATATACCAGATTGTCAGGGAAGGCAACTTAAAAGCCGCAGGTAGTAGGCGTTTTTGCTTATACAAAAGTATTTCATATATAACTTCTAGAATTTTTATCTGATCGAAACCAAATTTTCATATGTACCAAAAATCACTTTAGATTCAAAATTATGCTTGTTATTAGATTTTAGTCGATGTGTGGCAATAATTTGAAACAAATATGATCTGCTTACAAACATAACAAGTGCTGTCGAAAAATTATAGATATATCTATTATAGTCTCTGCGATTTAATATAAGACGTACAGACAGGCAGATGTATGATGGACATGGCTATATCGTCTCGGCTTTTGAAGAATATATAATATTATATATAGTTTTTGGGTTCGAAGATGCCTACTTCTGCCTCTTACATACATTTCCTGCGGTCACAAAGTTATAATACACTTATAAAAACCACTACGAATGCAACTTGAAGCGAAATCTCAGCAATCTCGTCTCCAACACATCAAGCAATCACACCCAAAAACCCACCTTGAGTTGTCGCCTCCCCCAGATGATTTTATTTGCACACTCTTTTTGCGCATAACCGCCCCCGTTTTGGGGGCAGACTCTTGTTGCACTTCCTGGCATGGCACGCAACTGCAATTTGGCTTGTCGTCACTTGATTGCATAATGGCCAACAAGTTTCGGGCCACTCATAAAACGAAAAAAAACGAAAAGAAACCGGTCAACAAGCAGTTTTGTCGCAGCTGCTTTTTGCACGCCAAAAAAATATTTTTGGTGCACATTTCCCTGGTTGTCTGTCTGTATTTTTCACTTCTTATTCGCGGTTGATTGTTGTTGCTTGGGCAAGCAGCAATTATGCAAATATTTGCGCGCCTTAAAAATGCCAGCAATTTGCTGGGCCGTGATTGATGTTGTCGCTGACGCGTTTGTTTGCCATTATTGCTGCCATTGCAGTCGCTTAATCTCCGCTTCGGCCCAGCCTCAATCTCTAGCAAAATGTGTCAATCTCTTTGACTGTCTTCGCCATAGCCACTGTTAGAATCAACGCAATGGGCCTTATGCCTTATTTTTTATCTATCATCTAATTAACGTCAGCGTCTAATTTCCATAAATTGCTACACGCCTCTCTGTCTGTCTGTTTGTCTGCTCGAGTGTGACGTGTTCATCAGACATTGCACCCGTGCCATAAGCAAAGCAACATTGTGGCGAGTCACGTACATTACTCGCCAATGGAGCTGCAGTCCAAGCACAGTCCAAGCACAGTCCAAGCAGCCACAGCAACGCCTTTGGGCTGCCACTACTGACCAACCCATTCAGTTGGCTTTTTTTCCATTTTGTTGTTGTTGCAGTTGCATTAGCTGTTGCTGTTGCTGCTGCTGTTGCTGCCAGCGATTGCTTTGAGTGGCTGCCTTCGGTGTTGATTTTGTTTTAATTAAATGGCCACTTGGGTTTTCTGTTGCCGCTACTCTAAACAATTTATTTTGGGGTCTGCTGCATGTGTAATGCCATTTGTAAGAGCCGCTAATGAAGTTAGATAAATCTCCACAAAATTAATTCCTATAGCTTTATGCGCCTAATACATTTTTAATTGACTGTTATTTGGGCATCATTTGAGAGTGAATCAAAAGGGCACAAGACCGAGATGATATTAGTCAAAAGTTTGCCACATTATTTTGATATATTTTGTTAGATATCAGTTGTTGGCCATGTTTTAATAACAAAATTTTGCCACATTATTTGAATACATTTTTTGTTCGTCATTTATACGCTTATTTAGAGCATTTTACAATGCGCCGATAATTCAATTTAGTTATTACAGTTTTTTACTCCTTTTCTTATATAGCTTTTTTTTATTAAATGCTTAACATTGTTTTCGTTGTACTTTTCATAATCGAGCTTGCGGCACGCTTCGTCTCGATATGAAATAATTTTTGCTTTCACTTTTAATGAATAGCTGTTGTTGTTTTTGCTTTTGTTTTTGTTCGTGCAGCGCGCTCCCCCATGCTTGTGTATATATATTTATTTTTTTTTATAAATACCGATCGATCGGCACAACGGACACGTGCAACATGCCAAGCCGCATGCCACAAATACATTTTACAGTGCCTGCAAATATTCAACACACTTTACTGGACCAGCTCTTTTATATATAATATAGTTTAGTGTGCCACTTTGAGTGCTTACTCTGGCGTCAGATTTCATACTGGTCATAGTCGAAGCTTTATGGACTGTTAGGGCTTTTCAGTTTAGAGTTCCCAAGAAATATTTTAACAGCGCGCTGGGAATAAACACCCCAGCGAGTGGTTCATTAAAAATAAATATGAAAAAGGGCGTGAAAAATCTCACGTATGAGCTCACTTTGCGAGCGTAATCATTTAACATGCATATTAAATGTTCTGAGAGTACATTCATGGCCTACGCGAAACTTTTAATTAAAAATTATAAAGAACAAAAGACTAGAATGGGAAAACAAAAGACTTAAGCGACGAACTTGATTTGAATCTCAGTGCGTTAATAATCGCAATCTCAGTGTGGGACGTTCATAAGCCAGTTTAAGCAGCACTCATGACATATTTGGCTATTGATGCAGTCAGACTTCGACTTCTACTCCAACTTCAACGATTCGGAGCAGGAAATGTTTGCCAATTTTCTACAGCAAAACGATCAAATGATTGATGAGTTTGTCTGTGCAAATTGACGCAATTTGTCCAGAGACATCACTTGGCACGCCTTTCACATCGTAAAAACATTTTGCCATTTGGTAGCAAATGCCATTTGCAAACACTAAAAACGAGCACATACCGAATCTATTGTCATTACTTGTCAATTGGGTCACAATTCTAAGGCAATGATTATTGTCGAGTCGCACACACACACACACACACATACAAGGGAAAGCTATCTAACAATAATATAAAGTGGCACTCGTTTCTGCCCAATTAATGCTACAAATTTATCATTTAGTTTATGTACGAAAGTGTGGAAGTACACTTGAAAAATGAGGTAAAGAAAATACTTTCGGAAAAAGGTATTTAGAATTCCCTCAGTTATTTGCAGTTATGCTGAAGGTGAATAAAAACGAGTTGAGTTAATAAACGGAAAGAATAATAAACGAGTGAAAGAGAGTAAAAAAAGCAAGAAAAAAATGGTTTAACTATTTAGACAAGTTCTCACTTTCAACCTGTGCTACAATATTAGAAGTACACTCCTTTTTTTGAGTGAGTGTTGAGTTCATTAACGGAAGGAATAGTAAGAAAGAGAGCAAAGAAAGAGGGTGAATGAGTAAAGGCAAAATTGTTCAAATATTTCTTATTTTCAATATAATTTGCTCTGTTCAAAGCTCTCGTCTTTTTGGCATTACTTGTTTCCTTCAATTCAAGCTTCCATTTGACATGCGTCTTATAAAGAATATCATCACTTATTTGGAACTATGATTGATTTTATAAGCAGTCAGATTAATTAGGAATAGAGTAAAGAAATATATTGAATGTGTGAAGAAAACATTCCTTAAATGTTTAGACAACTTCTCAGTTTCAACCTCCATCACAACTCTAAAAGTTCTCTTCTTATTTTGCCATTAATTTTCGCTGAAACTCGCAGCGTAGTTTCTTAGAATTTGAGATTAAATTTGTCAAACGATTTAGTCACACAAACTAAATTTATACACATGTCACAGTTTAACAATTGTTTCACGCTTCCAACCTCAGCTTTACGTAAGCGCTTACTCATGCATTGGATTATAATTATAAAGTAGACGACAACTTTTAACTTGTTAATTAAATGTCTTTCCATTTAGCACGGCGAGAGCATGGAACGGGATT
This sequence comes from Drosophila albomicans, assembly GCF_009650485.2. Taxonomy (NCBI): domain Eukaryota; kingdom Metazoa; phylum Arthropoda; class Insecta; order Diptera; family Drosophilidae; genus Drosophila; species Drosophila albomicans. The sequence goes on from NC_047631.2 coordinate 25,105,432, forward strand.
GCGATGAGCGTTGCACCTGCAACCGTGGCGAATGGATCTGTGAGCCACGTTGCAAAGGTGCCACCTATCCACGAGGCAGTCAACGCACTATGGCTAATCCTCATTGCCACGAGCGCATCGTGGAGGAGGACGAATGCTGTAGGACGATGGAATGCGATGAGCCACCGATGCTGGCTCCGATTGTGACCGCTTCGGACATTAACCAGACAGCTGTTGAGCAGAACGAAGGTGAGAGAAAGTTGCATTTCTTTTTGGCTAGCTTAGCCACTCAATGTCGTAGTTGTCCACATTTGTTTGTAGTCTTTGGTACATGCTTTAATCTCATGTGTTTTCTGTGCATTCCATAATCATCACACAAACCACAAACTCACTCATTTGTACATACATTGCCACTGCTCAGAGAGCACGCCCAAGCCACGAAATGATTGCCACTATCAAGGCGGCGTCTACAAGTTCCGTGAACGCAAAGAGATTGGCTGCGAGCAGATTTGCCACTGCGACGAAGGCGGCATCATGAACTGTCGGCCACGTTGTCCCGAGCGCAATCACACGCGTGCCGACAAGTGTGTGTATGTCAAGGATCCCAAGGATGTGTGCTGTCAGTTAGAACTCTGTGATGTCACGCTTGATGATCACGAACAGCAGCCGCCACTTGCCCCACTGCTCCAGGCTGGTCCCAACAGCATTGGCGAGGAACAGGATCAGGAGCAGGAACAGGAACGTGAACAGGAGCGCAGCTATGGCCTCGATCAGCAGGCACGTGATGCAGGCGGTGCCACGCCCAGCTGTGAGTTCAAGGGCGAACAGTATGAGCTGGGACAGCAGTTCCGAGATGGCTGCGATCAGTTGTGCATTTGCAATGAGCAGGGCGTGCACTGTGCCAAGGTCGAGTGTCCCTCCACCTTTGGCCTCGATGTGCTCAACCCGCATTGCATACGCTGGGAACCGGTGCCGGCGGACTTTAAGCCAGTGGCCCCACATTGCTGTCCGGAGAGCATGCGCTGTGTGGACAACGGCACCTGCACCTATCAAGGCATGCAATTTGACAACTGGCAACAAATACCTGTCAATCTAACGGGTGAGTGTTTGTTATAGTATGTAAAGTAATCAATATTAATAAGTTCCTCTCTTTACTTCAGGCTGCGAACAACATTGTTACTGCGAGAGCGGCAAGGTCGAGTGTCGTCCCACTTGTCCACCAGTCTTGGCGCTGCCACCTTCCGATCTGCCCTGCCCCTTGGAACAGGCGCGTTTGGTGAACATGCCACAGGACGATTGCTGCAAGCATTGGGACTGTGTTTCACTTACTCCCGATCTTCAAGCTCACCCCATCGATGATCCCCGACAACCTTATCCAATTGCTCCACAACCCAATGGTGAGTGACTTAACTTCCAGCATTCCTTATTTCACTGCTGCATGATCAAGTCAGCGTTTCATTTGAATGCATAACCATTGGCAAAATCTATTCGAAAACTTACTCCATTGATGAGTGCATTCATTCATTCAATTCGTTCGCATTTCTCGCATGTTTTCAAAGCATTTTTGATTTCATACTTTGTAAATTTTTGAGCTTTTTCTACTTAACTTGCCTACTCTCTATCTTTCTCTTTTTCTCTCTCTCTCTCTCTCTTTCTCTCTCTCACTTGTGACTCTCACTTTTGTTTTTATACATATTTTATGACCCTGATTTTATTTTGCTTTATTATTTATTTATTTTCAAACGCTCATCTAAAACAATAATTCACGCTATGCATTGTAAATAATCAAAAAAAAAAAAACCATTCAACATGCAACCGCTATCAGAAACAACAGCAACAACTTCGACAGCGACAGCAACAAGCATGACAACAACAACCACAACAACAACAACAACTTCTACTAGCAAACCTTTGGAACTTGACTATGAGAAGAAGCCCACGTTGGGCGCCTTTTATCCCACGCTAGACGGCAAGCCGCCCAAATCGAGTCCTGGACTCTTTGACAAACACGAGAAGCCGCACAAGAAGGCACAGCAACAACACCAACAACAGCAACAGCAACAGAATGACATCAAGTACGATGTGCATGAGGATCAGCAAGAGGATGATGTCAACAATGGTCCACCATTGCCACCAGGCGGTGGCTTTGTGCCACTGCAGCTGGGCGGCCACTACAACGACTATCAGCAGCAGCAGCAACACCAGCAACATCTCGGTCCTTATGGCTTCTACAATCCCGCCAAGCCGGCATACGATGCTTACAATCCCTACGAACCTTACGACATTAATCCCAATGGCATTCCACAAGGCAAACCGCCACCAGCACCCACTAGTCAATCGGATTTGTTCAACATTCTGGGTGCCGAGCACCCAGGACATCCTGGACATCCAGCGTCGCAGGCAGCTGGCCAAAAAGAGAATCACAATCTGCCACCGCATGTGAGAATCGAGCAGATACTGCAGCATTTGCAACAGAGCGTGCCAGCTGGAGCAGCAGCAGCGGGACCACAGCAACAACAGCAGCAGCAACAACAGAGACCTGGACCACCGCATTATGTACCCATTGTGCACAGTGGCGTGCCACCGCCGCCGCCTCCACATGGCATTGCCATAGTTGATGGCCAGCCGGTGACCTACGAGAGTTATCCATTGATACCTGGACTGGGCGTGCCACCACCACTGCATCATGCACAGCAGCAACAGCAACTACAACAGCAGCAACAACTGCAACACCAACAGCAGCTTCAGCAACTACAGCAGCCACCACAGCGTGAAACTCCGCAGCAACAGGCAACCATTATACCCAGCTCCAGCACCAGCTCGGGGCTCTCCACGCAAGCCAGCGAGCATAGCCTGCATCATAGCCAGGGCGCGGAGAAGCGACCAACCCAGCAGCAAGCAGGTTCAGATCTCACTCAAAACCTTCGTAGCTTAGCTTAGAGAAACACTTTCAACTTCTCTCTCTATCTCAATCTCAGTTTATTTCGCTCATGCCGTGTGGACACTGATATACTGAAAAATACACACAACGACAGGGTTTTTACTGTACTAACTGTGACCACAACAACTTACACACACCACCAACACAGCCACAGCAACCTACCCACACCTATACACACACACATTCATGCACATGCACCTATCATTGTTTGCGCTTTTTAGAAACAGCTTCAACTAAAACTTCCTCTTAGAATATATTTCAAGTACAACTCAATTTATGTTAATTTCCTCCTTTCACAGGCTTGAACAATCTACAGTCGGACATCGAGGTGCACAGCTTGGACGCCATCGATCCACACACCATTCGCATGGTCTTCACTGTGCCCATGGTCTATGTGAATCTTCATGGACGCGTCGAGCTGCATTATACCAACAAACCCAGCAATGATACACGCACCTGGGAGCTGCAAACTTTTGCTCCACCCGAAGATCTGATTGCCACTTCACAAATGGAATTCGATTTGTCCAATCTGGAAGCGAATACGTTGTACAAAGTCAAGGTGACGCTGCTGCTGCGCGATCTCAATTCGCAGGCAACGAGCAGCATTTACACAGTCAAGATGCCAGCGGAACGCACGATTACGCCGCCACCACAAATCTCTGACTACAGACCCGATTTCCAGGACATATTCAAGACTGTCGATGATCCTGAGTTGAATGTCATTGAGACAAATGCCTCTTGGCTGCAACTCACCTGGAAGAAGTTGAGCGATGAGCAAATGGAATATGTGGATGGCGTCCAATTGCGTTACAAGGAACTCACGGGCATGATTTACTCTTCTTCACCGCTGATACATCGCACACTCACCAGCTACACCATACAGAATCTGCAACCGGATACAGGCTACGAGATTGGCTTGTATTACATTCCATTTGCTGGTCATGGCGCCGAATTACGCGCTGGACACATGATCAAGGTGCGCACAGCGCCCAAGGTTGATGTCTATGGCTTCGATGTGAACGTGAATGTCACCAAGGTGAAGTCACAGAGTGTGGAGATCTCCTGGAATGGTGTGCCATATCCAGAGGACAAGTTTGTGCACATCTATCGTGCTATCTACCAGAGCGATTTGGGCAAGGAGGATTCGAGTGTCTTCAAGGTGGCCAAACGGGACAGCACAACGGGCACGTTAATTATGGATCTGAAACCGGGCACCAAGTATCGTCTGTGGCTGGAGATGTATCTGACCAATGGCAATACCAAGAAGAGCAATGTGGTTAACTTCATTACGAAACCAGGTGGTCCAGCGACGCCAGGCAAGACGGGTAAGTTGATTAAGTTTCATTTTTATAGCTTCATTCCTTACGTTGAATTGTTGCCATTTCAAGTCTTGCGATTTTTTGAAAGGATTTACTTAAGTTTTAAGAATCTGGGTATACCAAGATTTCCTCTTCTCCATTCTTAATAAATTTAATTTCTATCCATGCTAATCTGTGCTTTTTATGCTAGGCAAACTCCTCACCGCTGGCGTCTCTGAGCAACCAGTTGGCGATTATTATGGTCCCCTTGTGGTTGTGTCTGTGATTGCCGCCTTGGCGATAATGTCCACACTGGCCTTGCTGCTCATCATCACCAGAAGGCGTGTGCATCAGACGGCATCCATCACACCACCGCGTAAAAGCGATGCGGCCTACGACAATCCCTCGTATAAAGTGGAGATACAACAGGAGACAATGAGTTAGTAAACAATTGTAAAAATCCTTATGAAATATATTTTAATTAATCCATTTTTAAACTACTTGCAGATCTGTAACGGCCCGAACTGATGGGTAGCTTACTCAAAACTCCCAAACTAGCTTAGAGCAACGTTTCTTGTAAATATTTAAAAAACAAAACTCAGTGTCAGTAAAAGTTATGAAAAGAATATATGGATTTTCCATTCCCCGGCGCAGGATTCTGATAAATATCCAAACTTTAAAAAAGAAAATCAAAAAGGTCGCCATGTTGTATGTAATGATTAAGGAATTCTTAAAACAAAACAAAAAAAAAAGTTGAACTAAATAGTAATTGTTTCTTTGACCCCCCGTTAAACAATTGTAACTTGTGTAAATAGAGAGATAGAAGAGACAACTGAATATAAAGTCCAAGTAACTTCCAATTGGCCTCGCCAGGGGAATTCTTCTAGCGATTTCTACAAAAAACAAATGCATAGTTAGTTTAACTTGTAAATTTTAGCTTTACACATACATATACATATATACATACCATTTAATTTAAGAACGAACAACAGCAGTTCTTCAATTAACAGTCCATAAATATTTAAATTAGCTTGTAATCGTACAGAGATATGCAATCTTATGAATAAATAAAATATTAAACAAATTGTTTGCTTATTTTCTTTTTCGTTTGTATTTAGGTACTTCAAAAAAGGTATTACTCACTACAATAAATCACAAACATAAATTTGTTGTCATTCCCAAGGCACAAGATTGACTGTTGTGCTTTCTAGAAACGTTGATAAATGTTTTAACTAATATCATTAAAAAACAAAACTCTGGAATCGAGCCAAGAGATTCACGTAGTTTTTAACACTCCACTTTAAGATCAGTTAACTGGATCTTTCATCTTTAATAACATGTTACTCAAATCTTACTAAGCATGAACTTTGCGTATATTTTTACTTTTCCCAAACAGTTCTCGAAGTGTATTTAGCCAAGGCTATTGATCCACACACCATTCGCATAGGCGTCATCGTTCCCAACAATGTTGTGCAGCAATTTGGACGTCTATTGATGATGTACACCAAAGAAACCAGCAAAGATATCACAACTTGGGATTCTCAATTATTTGCACCACCCAATGATCGTATTGCAACCCGTAAATTAGAATTTGATTTATCTGATATGCAGCCGAATTCATTGTATAAGGTTCAACTTAAGCTCATTCTTCGGGATTTAAATTTGGAGCCGACTAGCAAAATTATATTGATTAGATTGCCAGTCGAAGTCTAAAAAATCGGATAAAGATCTTTACCTGCTGTCTTCACATATTTTTATAATCCGAATATTGTTATTATACTTTTTTTGTAAAGTGGTGTCGGTATTTTTTTGTTATTATCAAATGTAACCATAGAAAATGCATTGTAAAATATTAAGAAAAAATATATATTTTTGTTTGGCCTTGATTTCTATGACATTTATACAACTTTAACTGGTAAATTGTAGATGACTTTGCCTCCGTTTCGTTTACGCGTAGTTATCTTTTATATAATTTATTATTTCAGTTTGCTTGCAGCACCAACAACATATATATTATATAAATATATATACTCGTATATTATTTATATATATAATATATATGCTTGTATATACAAAATGCACAACTAGATTAATTTTTTTTTCGGTTTGAAGAATTCAAAATTCAAATTTCATACACTAATGCCACGCTAAATGCTAAAATTCTTAATTATTTGTTTTTTAGAATGAACAAAATAGTTTTAAAGAGCAAAAAAAGTGGGAAAAAATATATGCAAATATTCTTTCGCATTTGGCATGAACAATTTGTTTGTGTGTTTTCTTGCTTTAAAATTCTTGTACATTATTTAATTATTTAAATAGATTTCCATTTGTTTCATTGTTTTTTTTGTAGTTTTCTTTAAAAATTTATAATTTTCGTTTTGTGTTTTCGTTTTTGTTATCGTTTCTGTATTTTTTTCTTTTTATATTTTTGCATAAAAGTAATCACTGTTTAGCCTCCGTTCTTTGACATTAAGTTTGTTGGTTGGTTGATTGGTTTTTTTAGGCATGGCAGGACAGACAACAATGGACAACATTTTGGCATCAGGCTGCTGTGTGGTGTCTTCTCTATTTGGTGCTCGTACTAGCACTGGCACTTATGCTGGCCGAGGCGGCTGCCTCGCTGTTGCTGGTGCACTGCTCGATGACGCTATTGCCCTCAGCATCGCTGGTGGTGGTCGTCGATGAATTGCTACCATCATCATCATCATCGTCGTCGTCATCGTCATCATCAACCTCCGACTGCTCTTCTTCGCCATCGTCAACGTCGCCTTCGTCCTCTTCATCAACAGCATAGACATCGTTCTCAATGAGACGCAAATCCATGCTGTCGAAGGAATCTGTTATAACACTGTCATCATCGGTCGTTGTCTCATCGTCTTGGCCGGACGTATCGTTATCCAAATCGCCTTCATCGTCACCCTGGTGGCTTTGCTGTTGTGACGGCGATTCACTGCCACTGCCCGCATCGATGTGCATCTCCTGCATTAGCTCCTTGATCAGTTCAGTCTCTATTTCGATAACACCCAGATCCAAATGTCGTTTATTCACATCCATCAACACGTTCTTCACATTCCGTGCCAGCAGATGCAGATGCTCATCGCTGCAGACCTTTGCATTACTCATGTAGCGTATATAATCCTCCAGATAGTAGGAATTGAAGCTATCACGGCATGGCTCGCCATTGGCAAATTGCTGATGGGTCAGCAGCAGTTGATTGATCAACCAGTTGCGACCACCCTTTAGCACTTCGATGGCATCCTTGACACACTGACGTCCCAGCTCAAAATTGCGATACAACGGATAAGTGATAACGCGTCGCAGAAACGCTACCAGCACATCACGATAATTGTCGAACTGCTCGAAGTAACAGAAGAGTGGGCACAATATGCTTCGTGTCCAGCCTGACTCGCAGGTTGGATCGTTGTTGGTAGTGCGCACATCATAGCATATGGCCAACACAATGCTGATAAGGCCACAATCAATCTCGTTTTGCACCTGGCGTTCCCGTTGACTGGACTGTGTTTCTGGTGTTGAGGGCAGACGACTGCAGAGATTGTGCAGCAAATGCGCCTGCTCCTGTGTCATGGAAGTTTCGTGAATTTTCGGCTTATAGCGTAATGGATTCTGATGACCAGCTGGCACCTGCAGTTCCACAAAATTCATTTTGTACTGATCGCGCGAAAAGCGCTTCATCTCGTCGATCACACGCTCCAGGCGTCGCTGCAACGGACTTGTTTGTTGCGGCTCTGGCACACGGCAAGTTGACTTATCCAGCTGTATTAGAGAAATGTGTTTAATCTATTGCGTCATCGACAGATAAGCGGCAATGCAATGCACTATGCATTACTCACCTCGCTGGTTTGCAGCGGACCGTTGTATTGACTGGCAAAGCCGTAGCAAAAATGGCTGCTCAGCTTGTAGCTGGTCTCATCGCCATCCAACTGCAATTGGCACTGTTCGGTGATGCGCTTCAGTTTCCACTCGTGCACCAGCGGCTCCTTGTCCTGCAGGGTGTCCGCCAGTTTGGGCAGATTAAGGAATGCCGCAATGTATTCCTTGCGCGCCGTCTTTGGTTTCGGCACAACGCCGCCACCGCTGCTGTTGCCAGCTGCCGCATTGTTGCCGCCGCTGCCCACAATGGCGACGGGCGGCAGGCAGCGCAAATGCAACTGGTAGCAATTCTCACTCGTATCGTATTTGATGAAAACAGTTTTCAGTCCCCTCAAGTCGAAAGTGCGTCGACTGTGAAATCTGAATCAAGAGAGCAGATCGATTGATCGTATCGCGTATCGTATAAAGCGCCGAATCACATGACTCACCTATATAACTTGACATTTGCGTAGAAGTACAAATCATTGTCGCCAATAAATATATCGACGTTCCTTATGCGATCCAAATTCACATGTATTGTCGCAGCACCCACCGTTCCCTTCTCCCCTATCGACCCTCCTACGACCGTAGAACAAGCATCCGCTGGCTCATGCGATGGCGTTGGCGTGGGCTTTGGTTTTTCCTTGGCATGTGGATGTGGTATCACTACGCTGCATGTGTTGCCCACAAAACTGTGTGTAATCTGTCCATTCAACATGTTTTAATTTTATAAAGCCACTACTGCTTTTCAAGTATAAACAAAAAAAAAAGAATTTTAGAGCAGCACGATTATCGCCGATAGATTGTGGCGGACGGTCGATAAATAAAATTGAAACAACTCTGTTACGCCTCGACTGGCATTGTTTGCCAGCACTACTACATGCGTGAACCATGTCTCATAGATGGCGCTTTAAGGTTTTTGGCGCCAATCGTAAATTGAAATTGTGGTACTGTGTGCAAATTATAAGAAATGAATTGGTAAAGAAGAAATAACCTTAAGGTATTGAGAAAATCTTTTTGTTCTATTGTGCTATAAATCAGCGAGCAGATGCTGCATCTCAACTTGATTGCAACGACAACGGTACGTAAATTCCAAAATGCCAAGCCCCGAAAAAAATATAAATTTACAACTGCTCATAGCAAGAAGCACAACTTGTGCTGAGCATGCTATTGCCATCTCTGTCGCACGCGCGTGTTTTCATGCTTTCTTTAGCAGCAGCCGCGACAGCAGCAACAACAATAGCAGTCAACCAGCCCGCAAGCAAGTTCGTCAGCGTGATTTGCTTTTCTGTTGTTGTTGTGGCTGCGGCTGCTGCTGCTGCTTTTTTTTTCTTCGTTTCTGGCTCGTTTCATGTTGACCCACTTTTCGTGGCAATACGTGCGATGTCGACGTCGCAGCAGCAGCCACAGCAGCGCGACAGCGTCTTGCACAGTGGTCCGCAGTTACGGTGAAAGCTTTGCTTTGCTATTTGGCAGCCTTTGTTGGGTTATGTTGTGTGCTCTGGTCACAGTGTGCGGCGCAAAAAGTCATAAACTGAATTGCCAACAGGTTATACTAGCAACGACTGTGCGCGCTGAGCTTGTGGCTGCAATGCTGTCGCTGTTGCTGTCGCAGTCGTAGTCGCAGTCACTGTCAACGCCGCCGTCGCAGTCGCTGGGAGTAGTAAAAAGGGCCATGACAGTGACACTTTGAAGTTTGAGGTTAAATTGTCAATGTTGTTGGTTGTTTGGCTGTTTGGTTGCTTTTGGTTTTGGGTCTTTTGGTTGCTTGCTCTTTAATATTTTCGACATATTTCGTGCCGAGCATTTTTGCTTGTTTCATGCTCGATGCAGTCATTGTTGCTGTTGTCGTTGTTGTTGTCGTTCCAGTTGCATGTAAATTCAAAAGACTTGAACAACAAACTTGCATTGACAGTGCATTTTTGTTCGAGCCGCCGCGTGGCACAAATTTTGATCAGCGCACGCACAAAAATGCTCACATGCTTTTATTTAGTTTATTAATTATTATTTTTATTTCTTCTATACCTATACATTTACACACACACACACTCACATTTGAAAAGTGAAATTTCAAAGTAGAACAAGCAACAACAACAACTGCCGCAACACGTACAACTGGCCATGCCACGCAACTTGCCGCGAGGTTCCAATAAAAATGAGGTCACTTGTCGCTGACCAACAGCGCCACCATGTGGCCCCTCCTCTTCTCCCACTCCTCCCTCTCTCTCTCTCTCTCGTTGTTGCTTGCCATTATTGAATAGATCCCGCACCAGAGCTTGTTGTCGTTGTTGTTGTTGTTGTTGCTGTGGTTGTGCGATGTCTGCCTTCAGAATGTTGCATTATAAGTAAATTAATTGCAGTCGCGACGCGTCGTTAACCGTTTTGTTGGCCAGTTTTAGGCCATCGTGTGTGCCATTAAAATGCACCACGAACTTGACAAAGAAAAAAAAAAAAACAAATGGAAGTACTGAATTGGAAATACTGCGAAAACATATATTAAAAATGCTAAAGACTTGAAAATGTATTTAATATTAAGCCGAAAAGCAATTCACAGTTAAATATTGTAAAATGATGCTAGCTTCAACTGTTTAAATTTAATAAGAATATAAAATACATCTGGAAATGGAAATAGAAAATTGGAAATGCTAAAAAAATACTAAAAATGCTAAAGACTTGCAAATGTCTTTAATATTAAACCGAAAAGTAATTAACAGTTAACTATTGTAAAATTATGCTACTTTCATTTATTTATATGCGAGTAGCTTAAATTAAATATATAAATAAATCTGTGTACGTTACAAATGAAAATAGTAAATGGGAAAAACTAAAAATGCTAGACCTGGAAATGTATTTTATATTAAATAAAAAAGCAATTAGCAGTTACTGCAAAAGTCTGATAGTTTTATTGATTTAGATCAGATTAGCTTAAATGAAATCTACTAAGAATACATAATAAATCATAGTCTGCTACAGATGGAAGTACTAAGATAATGGAAATACTAAAAAAATACTAAAAATGCTAATCACTTGCGTATATATTTAATTTAAAACCAAGTAGCAAATAACAATTAGCAATTATTGCAAAATTATGCTGGTTTTATTGATTTAAATGAAATGTAATAAGAATACATAATAAATCTGTGTCTGTTGTTACATTCGCTCTAGAAAAGAACAAAGTTAATCATAGTTTTGAATCAAGTCTAATTGCTTATTTCATAAGCTTACCGTTGTGCACTGTTTGCTTTTGCAGTTAATTAAACTTGAAGTCGAACTCGCTGTTTGGAGTTTGGAGTAGTAAAAACTGTGTTAAAAATATTAAATTAATATATATGTAATTATAGCCATGATTTATTCTGCTTAGAATCTTGGTCAGCTAGCCGTCGAGGCGTGAAGACGCCGCATTGCAAAACGATAAGTAGTTGTGTTTTTTTTTTCAGCAGATTATTATTGTTTTAAGACCGACAATTAACCGAAAAAATCTAGTGCATAAATTATACATTATGATTATGATTATGATTGCAACAAGTAATAGAAAAAAACGACTCAAACATTTGCTAATTTTTTGGCCTCTTCTCACCTTAAGTGCAATTTTGCTGCTGGCAAAACTTTACTACTTCCTGCACGCGAGCAACTTCCGTTCTGCTTTGTCCGATTCAAGTCGAAGAAGAAACAGCTGAGCTAAGCTGAGCTGAGCTGAGCTCGGGCTCTTCATCATATGTGGTTGTGGTGCTTTAGAGTGTGTGCTGCATCCATCAACAACAGACCCTCAATCAAGAGCAAAAGTAATCAAAATAACAACAACAAAGAGCTACAACAAAAAAGTAAATCAAATGGAAAAAATACGACTAGGCAAACAAACAAATCAAAAAAAAAAAAGGGGAGCAGCAAATACGCATAGTAATAGTAGATAGATAGAGACACAAGCACAAGCACGACACAGTGACAAGAAAATCGTTAAAAACAAAAATAACAATAAATAGACAAACATGTATGCATGTGTATGTGTGTGTGTGCTGTACATATTTATAAAAATGGCATGGCAGCAACATCGGCAACAGCAAACAGCAAAACAGCGGCAACACAAGCGGTGGCAGGCAACAGCAAACAACACAAAATAGAAATGGAGAGCAACTTTCACCCAAGGTCATTGTGTCTTTAACTGCTGCGCCACAACAGCAGCAACAACAATCATTGCTGGACAATATGCGACAAAGTTAACTGCGACATCGACTTCGACTGCGACTGTGGCATCGCTTTTGCCATTTTGCCAACTTTATTGTAGCATTCATTTGTCTGACTGTCTGTCTGTCTGTCTGTCCGCCTTTCTGTCCCTTTCTCTGTCCGCCTTTTTATGTTGCTGTTGTTGTTGTCAAAGAGTATTACAATAGAGCTAGCTGCAGGGCGCGGTGAAAGGCGTTGTCCGCTCGTTTAGTTGCCAAACGTCCTTTGCTGCACTGCCAACTGCAACAAGTTGCTCTCCTTAGTTTGCCATTCTTGTCGTGTATTTCGACTAGCGAAGCGATGTAGCTAAGCCACAACGTTGGACGACGGTCACAGTTTGGTTGCTTTGGGGCAACAATCTAACTTCACGTATCGCGCATCTTGTGAATGAAAAGATTCCGAATCAGAATCTAAGAATGAGTCTGGGAATTTTAATCGGAATGAATCTGTGAATGTGCTGTATAAATTTGTGGTACAACAAGTCTGAAATTACATGCATATGCAACTGTAAGATACTCTGTATATAATGTGTAAATTAATAACGAAAACAATTCCTTTTTGTAATAATAAGAGCCGTAGCAACTAAGACCTTCAAACTATTTTAATTTAAGTTTAATTGGTATTTTATTAAATTTAATTATATTGTTTAAAGGGATTTCTGATAGGAGTTGTTTTCATGCGGAATTGTCTGTTAATAGATTAATACACTATTATAATCCCGTGGCTCTAAAATATCGTCATACTTCTAATATTATTACAGTTGTATGACTGATCGTAATTATTATTTATTTAAAAGATACGTTCAAAAGAAAGTTACGCATAAAAAGCTGTTCATATTATTGTTCTTATAATTGGTTTGGAAATTCCATTGTTGACAAAATTTGTGGTAAATTGTTGATCATTAAAATAGTTATTTTTAGCAAAATTTGAATACACTTTTCTTCTTTTATTATTACAGTAAAATTGAAGAGAATAATTACTTTTTATTTATAGATAGGCGTAGGCTAGATGTGTTTTTTAAATCGCGTATACGCTCAAAAAAGAACATAGCAAAAGCTTTTAATAATGTTAATATTTCAATAGCAAAATGCATAATTCGTGTATCTATTTTATAACAAATTTTGTAGATTAAAATACACATAAATTTGTTAATGAATAGCAATGAAAATATATGTTCATATTACAGATGAACGTATACTTTATATGCTCTTAAAATCACGCATACGCTTAGTAGAAATGAATAAAAAAGTTCTTATTAATTTTACTATTTCAGCAGCCGATCTGATAATTTGTTCATATATTTTAAAACAACTTTAAATATTTGGAAAATTGTCAATTAATTTGAAACGAAATCAATGTTTATTTATTTTATAGATAAGCGTATACTTAAATGTGTTTTTTAATTACGCATACGCTCAGTTGATAATGAACCATAAACAAAAATGTTAATATATCTACTATTTCAGAAGAAAAATTCATAATTCGTATAATTTCTATATATAACTATACTTTCATTAAAACAAGTTTGCTGATTTAACACATTTGATTATTTATTTGTATACTTATTACTATTTCCTATTATTACTATTTCAGAAGCAACATTTATAAAATAAAAATAGTTGTAGATTTAATATATTTGACAAATTGTTAATAAATAGAAAAATAATTAAGACGTAAAAAATTAAAATTCGTTCAATAATTTTATATAAAAAAGTTGTAGATTTAATATATTTAAAAAATTGTTAATAAATAGATTATGTTCATTAGAAATTTAGCCGTAAAATAGCTGTTAATATTATTACTATCATACTTCTGCTGTAAAACTCATAATCTGTTGTAAAATTTCCATTCGCTTTATGACAAAATTAATCTTTTAGGCCAACAGTCAGTCCATAGCGTTTCCTCGGCCATGCTGTGGTCATAAATTTGGCACGTGTTATGCTCCATTTGGAGCAGAATCCGCCATCTGCATGCTCATATGCCGCTCATCATATTGCGGGTGATTAGGCAGGCGATGTGTAGTAACATAAGAGGCACCCACGCAGTGTGGCAGTCAACAAGCTCCACGCCTATTACTAACTATGTCTAACTGTCTCAAATGAGCTGTGCGGGGCTGCCTTGTCAGCTATAGCCCGTGTCAAAATCTTGGCCAGAAAGTGTGTCATGCTAAGCCAAAAAAAAAGTAAAAAAGACTGAAGTAAATAAAGAAATAAAAACTGTTTGGCTCTGCCTACGACAAAACGTTGGAGAACGAGCAGAAAATTACGTTTAATTGGTACGAACAGAAATAAAACTCAATTAAAAAAAAATGCCAAAAAGAAATTCACAGTGCAAAGTGTTATTGCTAATACGCTGCCAAATGCTGTGATTTGGTTTTATTCTTTTCGTTTAATATTTTGTGTTTGACCTTTGGCTGTGGAACAAAGCAACACGTAGCGCATTTTGATTAGAACAAAACGTGGACACTGTGTAAAAGCTAAACGGGGAAAGAGGGAGGTGGAGAAGAGCGACAGTTGGAGGCATTGCCATGATGTTGCATAAATTTAAGTGCCACAGATACGAGGCGCAAGATACAGAAACGAGTTACAGATACACTCGGTGTGTACATGCAACGTCGCGACGCTCAGAAGCAGAGGAAAAAAAAAAGCTTCTTCGTAAACGAAGCCAAGCAAAGATACAAAAGCAACATAGAAATGCGGATGCGATGCGGTGCGATGCGATGCAAACTAAACTACATACTCCAGACTCTCCAGCAAGCAGCAAAGCTATCGGTGTCTGGAGCTCTCAGTCTGAGTCTCAGACTCTGTCTCTCCATCTCCATCTGCAGCTTGTTGCGGTGAAAGAGCATGCGACCGGGCAAAGTATCTTTGTATCTCATTTGCCGCGCGCTCTGCTCTGCTCTGTTCGCAAAGCCAAAGTCAGGCCAGGCCAGTTAACATTTCAAATCCGTTGTGGCTGCCACAGCAGTCTTCGGCTGCCACTTCTTGTGACTTGCTTCGTCGTGCTCGCTCGCTAAGAAAACGAGTCTGGAAATTGGGTCAGTGGCACAGTATGCATGGCATTTTGTTGCTGTATTTGTGCCGCTCTCTGTCGCCGTTCGCATTTGTATCTGTATCTGTATCTGTATGTGTGTGGGTTTTTTTTCTTCTTCCATTTATTCTTTTTTTTTTGGGTTTGCCTTTAGCTCTTTCTTCTTCGCATGGCTTTCTTTGCGGCGGCATTTGTGGTCAATATAATGATTCTGACTTGTTCGCTCAGCTCAACTCAACTCAACTCAGCTCGACTTGGCTTCGCATTGACTTGGTTTGGTTTGCTTTGCTTTTTGGTTTGTGCTTCTCCTACTTCTGCTTCTTATTGTTGTGTTTTATCTTTAGCTTACCGCATTTTTTGTTGTACATTTCTTTACTCACTCTTGCACCTACTCTATTTTCCACTCGGCTTTTGTGGCAGACGTGCTGCTTGCTGCTTTTATGTCAGGTTCCTGCTAATGGCCAGCGGCACATGCGTGCGGCATAAGCAATGCGGACGCCACAAAATGTCACTCGGCTTTGCCACCCAATCAACCAGATCACTGTGGAACACCCAAAAACTGTAACTTGGTTGACATCTAAACTGCGTATACGTGATATATTTTTTTTTTTTTCCAAAAGTAGAGCAAACTTCTTGTTTTCTGGCTTTAAGTATTATTATTTTTGTTTTTGTACATTTAAAATGACAAAAATGTTTGTATTTCTTTATTTAAGCATAAACATTAGAATTAAACTTTAAAATTAACAAAATAAATATTTACATTCAAATTGGGGTTTCTTGTTTTTTTTTTTTTTAAGTACAAAGCGGCGATTTTTGTGTCTTGCACTTTGTTCAAGATTGAATAAATAAAATTGCACAAAACTAAAATAACATTAGATATTGGTAAAAGATTTTAAAATTAATTGCTTATCATATTAATATTTGTTTTTTGTTATGAAAAGTTATTTAAATAGCTTCAACAGTATTAAATATGTGCTTAGAATTTTTGTATTCATAAATATTTTTATTTTTTTTTTTAGTTTTTCTTGTATGTGTTTTGCGTAATTTCCATTTGTAAGATTAACATAAACTTTAGCAACAAAATTTTTAAAAAACAAATTAACAACATTTAAATGTAAGGTGTAATAATGATTATTACTTGAGTACTTTTCTATTTTCATGCATTATTAATATGTAATTATGTATTTAATTTGCTTTGTTTTGTGTGTGTGTGTGTGTGTGTTTTAATTCTTGTTTATGCTAAATGTTTAACAATTATTATTATTTTGCCAAGCCCGCTACAACTTAAATTAAATACATATAAAAAGATATATGCTTTTAAAATTAATGTTTACTCTTCTTACTCGTTTGTACATTTATTTAATCATATTAATTTAGAATTGTATTGCTTCTATGATGTGTGTGTTTTTTTCATTATTTTTTGTCTTGTTTATGTTTAAAGTTTTTCAACACAATGAGGTACATAATTTATACAAAAATCTTACTTGACGAAACATTTAGCTAGACATTAACTATTATCTAGTACTTATGTGTGTAAGTATATATATATATATATATCATATATCATCTAGGTGTGTGTGTGTTTATACCTGTGCCAGGTGTGTCGTCTCTTAAGGTGCACGAAGCGCGCAGTTTTGCATCAAAACAGAACAACAGTTGCAAAAAGACAATTGGACGCTTCGTTGTTCTTACATTGCTTGTGGTCTCTTTGACAGCAACAACTCTGGCTGGCTCTAAACATTGTAACTGGGGTGTAATGAATAGGTTTGTGCAGGTTTACAAATTGCCAAACTACAAAAATATCTATATATTAGTTGTCTTACTAAAGTGTTGTTTACAAAAATATCTATATATTAGTTGTCTCACTAAATTGATTCCTTCTTTTATAGCTAGAATTTCAAAATGATGTTTATATTACTTTCTGACCTATTTCTTCTATTGCTGAAAACTTAATGGAACTGTGGAGGTAGTAGGTTGATATTCCATAATGCAAACAATACAAAAAGGTATGTGACCCCACAATAAAGTGTAACTTTTTTCGCACTACTTCTTTACTCTTAATTCCCGTCTTTTTTATCCCCCCAAAAAAACCCTTTTCCCCGTATATTGACTATTCAAAGAGATCAAAAGCAACCAACAACAACGAATATATCAAAATGCTGTGTGTATGACATTGCTTCACCTTTTAGGCGATGGCAAACTCAGACTACAGAGAGACACTCTCTTCAGTCTGGCATTGGTCAAGCAATGCGATACACGAGAAGCTGCCGCTCCCAAAGACCCGGACATGGTTTTTGTTTTTTGTGTTTTTTTGGTGACCGAGTGACATTGGCGGGCACTTTCTCTAGCATAGCCCAGGGCAGCAAATGTTGTCCAGCAAAGTGAGTCCAGTTGCAGTTGCAGATGATGCAGTGCAGCATCTACAACTGTGACTTTTATGCTTTGCTGGCCATCAATGCATTGTGGGCGATTTTTGTTTTAAGTAAAGTTTCTCTTTCTTTTTTTTGGATTCTGCGTGGCTGAAAACATAAATATATTTGCTGCTTGATTTGCTATTGGCGAGCGGAATGTGCATGTGGCCGCTGTGGTCAGTCACGCCCAATTCTCTTATGCATCTGTTGATGTTTCAGCAAGTGCGCCTTCTGGCGAAACGCCTTCGCACACACATCACAGCGGAAGGGCTTCTCGCCGGTGTGCGTGCGCAGATGCACCTTGATGTTTGACTTGTTGAGGAAGCCCCGATTGCAGATGCTGCATCGATGCACCGGCTTCTCCTTGCCCAGCAGTCCGCTCAGATCGCTGGCACTGAAACTGGCCACGCCCGACGGCGACATGGCGCTCATCTGTGGCACATCGCCTTGCCCCGACTGTTGCTGCTGCTGCTGCTGTTGTTGTTGCTGCTGTTGACTCGACTTTTTCTGCGCCCGCGAACGTTTCGCTTTCGGCGTTCCCGTCGGCGCTGTTGTTGTGCTTGTGGTGTGCGGATAACTGCTCAGCATATCCGGACTGCAGAGTCCGTTGTCCTTGAGTCCGGTGCCCGACAGTCCGCCATTCGGCGTCAGCTGATATGTTGCCTGTTGCTGCTGTTGTTGTTGCTGTTGTTGCTGCTGCTGTTGCTGCTGCTGGCTCTGATTGCTGTTGTTGTTGTTGGTCAGATAGCGCGGATTGATCATCAGATTGTTGTCCGTCGTGCTGACCACCGAACCAGGCGGACTGCAACTGCTGCTGGCCGCCGACAACTCGTTGCAATATGAGGTAGAACTTGGCGTCTCGCTCTTCAGCGTTGCCGTCGTCGTCGAGGACGAACCGTTGCCACTTACCGAACCCGCGCCAGGCGGTCCATGCTGCAAACGATTCTGCAGCAGCGGCATGTAGCCATGGCTGAGCAGGCTCTGCAACGTGGAGCTGCTCGCGTGCACCGGCAGCGGCGAATGCGGCAGCATGAAATCGCTCAGCGTATCCTGCTGCGAGACGAGCACTTTGCCCTCCGGCTGTATGCAATTGCCATCGATCCAGGCATCCAGATCCATCCAACTGTCACGCGTATCGTTGCCCTCATCCTTGTCCAGCTGATTGGAGACTGTGGTGTCGGCTATCGCTGAGCCAATGATTGCCGCAATGTCATCGATGCTGTTCATGTCCACGTACTCGGTTAGATCCTTGAAGATGCGCACTCCGCTGCCATGCAACGAATCTGCCACATGATCGATGGGCGTCAGTGTTGATCCGCTGCTGGCCAGCGAGTTGTTATTGTTGTTGTTGTTGTTGACGGGTGCGTTCATAACACAGCTATCCGCTACGGAGTAAAGCTTAGAATCTAACTGACTATCGGCGAAGAGCTTCACATCGCTGAGGCAGGCATCCGCATCGGCGCTGAGCACGCTCTCGGGCAGGCAGGTGGATGACGACACAATGTTGTGCTCCTGTGAGGAGCCGCCACCGCCACCTCCTCCTCCTCCTCCCCCTCCGCCGCCACCTCCATTGCCGCCTGTCCCGCTGCAGGTTGTGGCCGCCGTTGTGGACGTGGGATTGCTGTTGTTCGATTGCTGGTGTTGCTGATGCGGATGATGTTGCTGCTGCTGCTGTTGTTGTTGCTGCTGCTGCTGCTGATGATGATGCTGATGGTAGGCGCTCTGTATGTAATTGTTGTTGCTCTCATCCGGCAGCCGCTGGGCAATCGCATGATAATGATGACCCGATATCCCATTGATCGACAAATGACCCGTGTAACCGGTGAATGGAGGCAAAGGTTTCAAATCGGACAACGCATTCAGTGACGAGCTGTTCAACAGCAGATTGTCGAGCACATCGAGCGAGTTCTTTTGATCCGTGTCGCTGGGCAGCGAGTCCAGATCGTGCTCCAGCAGCAACTTGTGGCCATCGAGCAGATACTGATCCTGGCTGCTGGTCTGCGTGGGTCCCCAGCAGGGGCTCATCAGTAGGCTTTCGACTTCTGATTCACTTGGCCCGTTCATGCTGCACAACTTCATTGTCAGTTGACCCGGGCGTTGGACAGGAATTGTTTGTGCTGCTGCTTGGTGTGTATTGAGTTAAAGATGTACCAGTTGAAGCTGCAAAACGAAAGAGAAGGAAAGTTGGTTAAATTGGGTTCCATATTATTAATGATTATTCTAAAATTAAAATAGGTTAAGCGATTTATCTGTTCTAAAAATGGAGTATTAAACATGCACAAGTTAAAGAGCATGAATTTATAATGTACTACTCAAAATTCTACTAAAATTTAAAAAGAATAAGTATAGTATGATAATATGAAACCAATACTAAAAATAATGATAAAAAAGAAAAAACATAATATGGATAGAAAAGATGTCTTATTGAAAAGAGTATGAGAGAAACCAAAAAAAATTAAAAAAATATAAAAAGAATAAATAAATATAATATGATAAGAAAAAAAGCAAAAATATAATATTTATAAACAAGATATCTTATTGAAAATTATCACAAGAGAAGAAAATATAAATAAAATATATAAAAAGAATAAATAAATATAATTTGAGAATAAAACATATAAGATACGATAGTTACATCTAATATTGTAAGGAAAAGCTAAAATATGTCATGAAGAATCTGCTACAAAAAAAAGATCTTTTTTTTTTTGATTCTAACAGTTTTTCTATCCATCAAAAGTATGATAAATTCATTCTACGCTCAAGGAAGAATAGAGTTCTTTAACAATAAATCAAAGTCATATAGATTTTTAACTCTTGATAACTCTTTTTTAAAAAGCTTTCAGTTGAGTTCCCATTGCGCCATTCAAGTGTAAGCCAGAACACTGTTATTGGCTACATTTTAAGCTCAGCTTACAAGCCACTTCCGTTAGGTCTTTAATCCAGCTGAGAGTATCTCAAAGATCTACGGATTCTAACCCATTCCAGCGCATCAAGTGGCAGCTGCACTTGCTGACAGACCAAACGAGTTGTTGGCCCTAATGTGAGTTTAATACAAATCCCCAAAAAAAAAATTGGAACTCGTATTTGAAATGCTACAAACTAATCGAAGTAAAGTTGGGAGCCCAAAAATTTCCACGAAGCTTTTCATATTTCACACAGCGATTAACAAAAAAGGGAAGAAGACGCCGCCAACAACATCAACAACAACAACTAGTTTAGACACTCAAGATACGAAATTCAAAACGAAGTCCGAACAAAATCGATACTCAGAATGGCCAATAATAATTTCGAAACGGTATTTGGGTCAAAACATTAATAATCAGTTAAATTAGCATATAAATTGGTAGAAATAATGCGACTGCGACGCCAGCAGCGAAGCGACAGAACTTGTTGTGGGGGAATTTGGATTTTGGATATCGTATTTGGATATCGATAGACGAGAGACACCGACAATGAAAGTACAACAACAACAACAACGAGAGACATGCGACACAGGTGCAGAGTTACCACCTTGCCACTCCCCTCCCTCCAACTTGTCCCTTGATTCAGAAGTAACTACGACATATTCAAGACCAAGACGAAAACGCAATGAAATAGAAAATCTCAAAACCCAGACAGCAAAAGAGAGATAGAAAGAGAAAGAGAGAGAGACAATAACAACAAAGTAGAAGTTCGTTTTTGGGGAGAACCAAACGGTAAAGCAAATGAAGCCAACAATATAAAGTATTTCTTTTTCTCATTTTGTGCATACTTGATTTTTTGAGGCTTGGCCACTTTTAAGTGTGTGTGTGTGTGTGCGTATGTGTGTGTGTGTGAGAAAGAAGAAAGCACAACGTAAAGCACAATACGACTTGCAGCTAGACTCAGACTGTTGCCTGTTGGTCAGCGAGCGAGCGAGAGAGCGCACACAAAGTTTCGCTTTCAACAGGTTGTGTTGTAGCAACATGTTGCTAGCTCAGCCTGCGGCAAGCAACAAAGCAACAGAAATAGACACAGACAGCGACTATAGTCCAACTTACGACTACTGCTGACTGCGCCGTCGACGCCAAACAGCGACGTTAGCGTCAGCTAAGCATGCGCAGCTAAGCGTGGTGGCTGCGCTTGTAGCGGCAGCGCAGCGCAGCCAAACTACCGTTACACGAGAGACCTGCTGACATACTTCCGTGTTCGGCAGAGCCGAGCCGAACCAGATGCCGATGCCGATGCCCAACACACGAAG
This sequence comes from Drosophila albomicans, assembly GCF_009650485.2. Taxonomy (NCBI): domain Eukaryota; kingdom Metazoa; phylum Arthropoda; class Insecta; order Diptera; family Drosophilidae; genus Drosophila; species Drosophila albomicans. The sequence continues at coordinate 25,127,401 of NC_047631.2, forward strand.
CTTCGCACTGAAGCTCAAGCTCAAGCGCAACTTTGCGTGCACTAAGAAAAAAAAAACAACGACAGCAACAGCAACAACAATAATAAAATCAACATGGCGGCCACTGCGTTAAAGCATGAATGGAAATTGCATTCGTACTATGCACAATTGTATGTTGACAATTGCGCTGAAAATAATAAACGGAAAAAATTTAATTTTGAAAAATTTGCAAACAATTGTTAGATTATGTATAAACAAATTCCGAATTTACATTTAAAAATAAATTTAAATTTAATTATTTTAAAAACAATAAAGCAAATTTGATGAGAAGAAATTTTAAATATTTGCACAATTACAACAAACATTTTTATAGGAGAAAAAATATTTTTAAAATGTTTTACAGTATAATAATATTGTCAGGACTATATTTAAAACTAATTGCTTATTAAGTGTTTTTCTCAGTGTAATAAAGTTGTCGTGCTTTTTTGGTTTTCGGTTCCTTTACTGTATCTCTCTCATCTTTCTTTCAGTTACCGTGTGTAATAATTGTTGTTTGATGGCTTTTTGGTTACTTTTTTTAATGCCTTTTATTCATTCCCATTGCTCATTACTTTGATTTTGAAGCTGGCATAGTTTCGCTGAGTGTCTGGGATTATTTTTTTTGAATTTTATGAATTTTCCTAAAAGCCAACAAAAAAAAAAATGAAGAACCTTTGCTCAGTTTTGAGTGACGTTTTGGATGCGCCCTCGAAATTGGCGTGAAATATTTCAAAAGAGATTCTTTTGCTTTTATTCTTTTGGAGTACGCGTCAGTTTTAACACATTTTTTATTTTTTTCAATTTGATTGTTAAGTTTTTATTGTTGTTGCTGCTGCTGCTGTGGCTACTCAACATTTAGATGTTTGCTTTTAATGAGCTACATTGTAACGGTTGTCCGTTGGTCTTTTTGCATTTGAATGACGGCCGCCAACATCAACGCCAACATCAACAAACATAAAATATACACTGCGTGGGTGCGCCACACAACAACAACAACAACAACAACTTGAAAAAGAGAAAAAAAACAAACAAACAATGCGCCTCTATTGTAATTTGAGCTTGTAAATGGGATTTTTTTAGATTATGGTCAGAGAGCTACATATTTTGGACAGTTGCTGTGGGCATTATAATTACAATATTTCCACCTCACTCTCTTACTCTCTCTCCCTCTCTTTCTGTATCACTCGAGTGTATTTTTTAACGGTTATTTTGAACGAATTAGTGCAAATTTTTGACAGCCGAGTGATTTTATGACCCTGAGCTGAGAGTTGATGTTTTTTTATGTTTTTAATGAGTTACTTTGGTCAGTTTGTGGGTGCACTTGAATTACCGTTAAGTAATGGGCCGATGAATCAGCTTGGCTATAACTAGGTGAAGTGTCGCACACACACTTTGCAATCGTTTTTTGAAAATATAAATGATATAAATGTATGGTAATAAATTGTATTATCTTTCACCTCTATCAACTGAACAGTTCTTGTTCCCTTTGGGAAACTTCCATTTCTCATTTGACCCAATGAATTGAACTTTTCAACTGCAACAACTACTTAAAGCAATTCCGAACAGCAACAGCAACAAGACGTCAACGAGAATGGCAACAGCTGTTAGCCAAATCAGCCAAGAAATTGAGTTCTTAACAACAAAGAACGAACAGCAATAAAAATAAAGCGAACAACTCAAGTTGTCGAGGTCCAACAGAGAAAAAGAGAGAGAAAAAAAACGGGGTACAAAACTGATGCTTCAGCTGGGGTTTTAACGGAAATTGAGCTTAACCTTTGGCGGCAATCAACTTCCGTTTAAATGTTCGAACACGAAGCAGCGGCAAAGGTCAAAACGTTTTGTACCCCAGCCAATACGTTCAAAATAGGCAAATGGCCAACAACACCAAATGGCCAAGAGAAAGAGAGAGAGAGAGAGAAAGAGATGTAGTGGGAGTGGGAGAAAAGAATCGCAAACACTTTTTTCCCTTGTGCGGACAAAATGAAAAGAAAAATCAGGTCGGCGAGCTGCGCGTCGGAAAAAGCGAATGAAAAATTATTTGATTGCAAAATTTACAACCGCAACGATTTCCACATGAAAAAACCGCACGTAGCATTAGCCAGAGGAGGAGCAACAACAACAACAACAACAACAACAACAACAACAACAACTCGGCACAAGGCTGAAAAGCGGTTTTCCAAGCAACAAACTTTGACCAAGACCGAGAAGCCGAAAAATACAAAAAAAAAAAAACGCCAGCCACAGCCTCAGCCTCAGAAACGTGTGGCTGGCATTGAGGTCGCCATCACTCAATGAAGGTTGCTGCAACTGCAACACCAACAACAACGACTTCATCTTGTGGATGCAACAACAGCAGCAGCAGCAGCAGCATCAACAGTGCAAAAAATTAGTGAGAACAGCCAACTGGCAACAATGGAGGAGACGTGCTTGTTGCCTTTACTTTGTTGTTTTGTGTTTTTGTTGTTGCTGCGCACTTGACAGCACATGTGGCACGTGTGATGTTGTTGGTGTTGCTGGCGTTGTAGTTGCAACAACAACAACAACAGTTGCTGACTGTTGTGGCTTCCTCTGGAGTTGCTGCAGCTTTTCATGTGGGTTGCAAGCTGGTCAAGTGGGCGTAAGCTGCAAGCTGTGGGGCACTTATGGGGGTGTTGCATGTGTGAGTAATGTGTGCCAGGTGTAAATTCGATTGTACATTAAATGGATCAAATGTTGTTTGGGTCACCAAATAGTTATGGCACATAAATATAGTGGTTAGTGTTTGGTTAGTTATCGATATTACATTTAGTGCAAACACTGCACGATTTCATAAAGTATCTGCTAACAACTGTTGTGTGAATGGGCTAAGTACGTGTCTGACATGATCGTGCACTGACTCCGACAATAGCTGATGATGATGATGATGATGATGATCCGTTAACCGTCCCTAGCAAAAGGTGGCCAACACAAATATGTGTGTGCAACAACAGCAACAGCAACAGCAACATCGGAGAGAGATGACAACCTGGCGATAAACTTGAAATGAAGCCGTGTGGTCAGCGAGTCCCAAAGTACGAGAGGCTTGGCGCTATTTTTATGACGGAGGCTGTACAAGAGGCAGCTGACTACAACTTGAGGCTGTTGCTGTTGCTGTGGCTGTTGCTGTGACTGGTGTAACCCAGACTAAGACTAATACCACACCCTGTGTGCGCCTGCTTAGCGGTTTTAGCCCGGCCAAAACACAGCCACCCAGTAAAACAACAAGCAGCAGCGAAGCAACGGACAAGCAACCAACCGACAACTAACAACAACTATGCAAATTTTTTTTTATGATGTTTAACTATTTTTAGTTGGTTTTTACTTTGTTGTTATTTAAATGACGCCCTCGTGCCTCTTGCGGTCGTTGTTGCTGTCGCTGTCGTTGTGTGTGTGCTGAAACTGTTAACACCCTGTAATCAGCATTGGCAAGCGGGTATGTTAGCAAAGCAGTCGGACAATGCAAAGCGTAAAGCTTGTCAATTATGTGTTTATACAACAAAAGCTAATCAATTAGTTATGTAGACTGAAAGATACCCTGTAAATTTGTTAATTAATTGAACTCTCACAGGGTAACAGCCTGGTCTGTCATTTGCTGTCACTTCTGAGCCTTATGTGGTCATCAACAACAACAACAACAAAGACGAACAATACAGCGTGTCTGGGCAAGTTGAATTCCCCCAAAAACCCAAAACATTGCTCAGGTCAGCGAACTTTTGAAAAGCGCACGTCTAAAATTTGTTGTTTATTGTTATGGTTGTTGTTTTTGTTGTTAGCGATGTTGTTATGATTATTGTTGTTGCTGACATTTGAATATTATAGTATCTAGTATATAGTATACTAGATGTTTGTTTTTGGCTGCGAAATGTGCAAATTGAACCCTAAAGCAGCAGATATTCTACATTTTCAAACGGGATTATTAGTATAAATATTCCAAGCTAATTTACGCATAACGCGAATTAAGTAATAGATTTAAATACGTTTTTGGCCAAAACCAAAAAAAAAAAAACAGTCATGCGACAACAATTTTTTTTTGGCGAGATTTGCTCATCATGTGAAATACAAAAAAAAGGAAAGAAAGAGAGAAAGAACTAGATGATACTTTGACCAGAGATACCCTCTAATTATTACCCACTGTGCACGCTAGGTGGCGCTACCACCAAGGCTTAATTGTGTGCAGCTACAAATAATAATAATAACATTTTATTTCGGTCGCTTCGCAGCATGTGGCAACCCCTTAAAAATGAAGTTTAACAAAATTATAAAATGTAATTAAAATATCTAGCGACGGCTTCTGTTGTGAGATCTCAACTTTAATCTTTTGTAATTGATATGTTACAGTTTCCAAGGCTCATCAGTTGCAGTGAAAATCGAAGCCGCTTAAAAAGTACAGCGTTCAAATAAAGATACCGACAGAAAAAAAAAAAGAATTCAATTAATGACGAAAATCAGAATCTCCCGAGGAGCCAAAATGCAACTTAATGCTCAGTTGAATTTGTTACGCTCATTGACGCTGACAGACTTATAAATTGTTGTTGTTGTTGTTGTTGTTCTTGTACCTATTTCATTGTGCTCTCTTCACCAGCGAGAGAGAGTGAGAGAGCGCACGCTTAAGAGCGAAGAGAAGCTTTTTTTCTGGAGCCGCCGCCGCCGCCTCACTGAATGAGTAAGCGTAATTTTGCGTCATATAACGGTACAAACAGCCGCTACTGTGTTGTTGTTGTAGTACGTCTTGTGTTGTGTTGTGTTTTTTTTTGGTTGTTATATTCCGTTGTTGTTGTATTTTAGACCATTTTGGTAGACAAACAAACGGTTTTTTATGATTTATTTTTAGCTTGGCAAAAGCGCTTGGCAACAGTTCTTAGCTGTAAATGAAAAGAACTTTACTTCCGAGTGCAGTTAAGAGTTCGACTTTTGGGTCGGGGTCACTAAAATTAGACGCAGACCTCAAGCAATTCTCCAAAAGAATAATGATCTTGCTTATTCGTCTTTTTTTCTTTTGGCTAAATGGTTATTTTTTTTAACGAGTAAAAAAGAGATGCCATGATATAGGTCAAGAAATTGGACTTTAACGAGATCAACATTATAGGTTACTATACCATATCAATTAACAGACTGAGGCTGTGAATTTCGCAATTGACAATTGACACCTTAAGCAGCCCCTCCCTCCTCTTTCATCACTCCTCCCCTCGTGATCACGTTCCTTACACAGACCTATGTACTGCGCTGTATTTCATAACAGGTGAGTAATATCGGAAACGATTTCGGTCAATGACTCTTTTGCTGATTTGTTTATAAATCAGGCTTGAGAATGTTCTTATTGTGAGGCCATTGACTTAAGTTTTTGCCTCCTAGAAAATTCATTCGCATTCTTCAGGTTTTTGTTACTTACATTTACGAAATTGCAGCCTTCAGCTGTTGAACATCTTGTTAACAAACAAACAGATTGTTTAAGATGATTGTTGTTGTTGTTTACGGATTTTTGTATTTTGTAGTTTCTTTAGAAATTGTATCTTGTTGCTTTTTTAATAATCCTTGTACAGTTTGTTCGAGCTACGTTTTGTAATCCTTTCGAATGCGTTTTATACGAGAATCCTTTAAGACAGTTTTATGGTTGCGATTAAAATGTTTATATCCAAAAAAAAGCTTGTTTTTACTAGTCTTAGATGGGGTTTTTTATTATTGAGATAATGCCGTCAGCCAGAGAAATTAAAAATGACAGTAAAATGATAGCGGAAAATTTAGCTTTTAAATATTAGTTAGCGAAAAGTGTTAGACATGCAAAGAACAAAGAGAAAGAGGTGATGGATTCAAGCAAGAATTTGATGGGGAGTAGAAATAAAAATAAAAATAAAATTCAAATGAAAAGCATAAACATTTTTGTATACTCACAAAAAGAATGGGAGGAAGACATAAATATATATGCATAAAGTAATGAACGGGGAGTAGTACGAGTGGGTATATAGTATATATATATATATATATTTCAAAATTTTTTATAATCCTTGTTTTCAATATAGTATATATATATCTTGTTTTGTTTTGATTTCTTTTTTTCTGTTTCTGTTTTTGTTTATTGTATATATATGTATGTACAATGGACGACGTCGGGAATATCGAGATGGTGATTATTGTAATATTTTGCTTTTTTGATGTGAAAATATTTACAACAGCGTTCTGGGTTTGTTGTCGATTATATATTTGTTTGTTTGTTTTGTTGTGGACGGATAGAGAATAACTTTGTTATAATTGTTGGTTTGAATTTTAACTTTTTTGTGTATTTCCTTTGCTTCTTTTCAATATTGCACACTTATTGATCTCGATTGCACTTGCACTCTTTCAAATATATATGTATATATTTTCTTTATATATTTTTTGTATTATTCGATTGTTAAATACAATCTGGAGCAATCTGTTGTTTTGCTCTTGGCATTTTCGTCAACCATTTTCACAATTTTTGTAACGCATTTTAGACATATTAAACACTGTTATTTATTATTATTTTCCAATTTGTTGCCACTATTGTTGAACTAGTTGCAATTGTTGTTTTTGCACACTTTATTGTTGTTGAACTGGTCACTTCTTTTATTGGTTGTTCCAATTTCTGTTTGCTTGCTCTTGTTGTTATGCTTTAAACTACATATACACGAATGCTGTATGTGTGTGTGTGTGTGTCTATGTGAGAGAGTCCACGTCCGCACAGCGGAATCACGCGAAACAAAACGAACGCTTTGAACACAATTTACTGCGCAACAAGAATCGCACAAATCCGAAGACGTCAACGGTAGAAAGCCAACTGTGCGCAGGCGCAACACGAAAAGAAATTTTCGAGCCGCAGCGGCCCAAAGCAGACGCTGCCAGCGTCGACGGCGCAGTCGGTAAGCGAAGCAGCGCTCAAAGAAGTTACTCACCCGGTTGTTGTGCTCTGAGAGCGCCAAGCGCTTGGCAACATGTTCGATGCGCAGCGCAACATGTTTGGTCGCAGGTGTTGTCGAGGTCGATCGTGCTGCTGTCGGTCAAAGTCAGGGCTAAGTTTGTTTATGTTAAATCTGCTGCTGATGAGAGGCTTTAATTTAACATTTCTTTATTGAGAATTTTTGTATTTCAAATAAAATATATAATATATATTAAATGCATATAAATTATTATATTTTATATTTTTTGTTACTTTGTATGAAGTGCCCAGTTTTGTCATGTTCTAACTTTACAGCCATACTTGTTTGATGCTCTCAGTCTTTTACGCTCTTTCTTTCTCTCGCCCAGTTGCTGCATCTCAGTCGCACGCTGGCTCCATCTCTCTAGCGCTCGTTCGCTCTCTCGCTCGCAACTTGACCTACTTAACAAAAATTTAACATTTTTTCCTGTTATTTCGCCTTGTAAACATGCGAGCAACAATTACAGTTGCCGGCGCTGCTGCTGCTGCCGACGTCGCTGTCGACGTCGCTGCCTCTGCTGCTGTTGCGACGCGTCGCTGCATTTGCCATTTTGTTGTTGCATTTCCTCTTCGCTTGCTCATTTCGCACTTGTTGTTGCTTTGCAGGCCGCGTTGATTGCTGCTGCTTGATTGTTGCTGTTGCTGTTGCTTCGTTCGTTCGGGGTATTTTTTCGTTCGCTGTTTTGTTGTTTTTGTATTTTTTTTTTTTTTTTGCTTTTTAGATTTTTCTGTTTATTTCCAGCATTTTGCAGTTAACGGTATCGCTTCGAAAATGAAAGCTCACACAGAGACAAATACAGATAGAGATGCCGATGAAGATATGCATGAAGAGCACAGACACAGCACAGCTCGCAGGTTGTGTAAAATTTTGTATTTTTTGTTTTTGCCCACGACTCGTGTTGTTGTTGTTGTGACATTAGCATAAGCACAAACAAGCGACGCCGCCGCCTCATCATCGACTTGGCCTCTTGACCAAATGCAACTACGTCATTTGGCTATCTTTTTGACCCTCTCTTCTCTTCACTTCTCTTCTCCCTTTTGCCAGTCGAAGTTCAGTTTATCAGCCTCCGTGTCCGTGTTCAGCTGAAGCTGAAGCTGTGTCTCATGTTTATGGCCCATGATTTGTATTTTTCTTCAACTTTTATTTTTTTACTTTTTATATTTTTTCGCTGGAATTTACTTGCAATTTTGTTTACTCACAAATTCATTTTATATGCATGCTGCTTTTAATATTTATTTATTTATTTACGCATGACTCATGGGAGTTACAACTTTTCGTTGGTTGTGTGGGCTCTGCTCGAGTATTCGAGTTTTTATACCGCGAACTTTATCTGTCGGCTATTACAATGCCAAGTTTGTTGCCTAAGTCTTTTGTTTTCAAGTGGACACTGGGAAGCAGATGAATGGCATTAATATTGAATTTGCTGTCGAATGAAATGAGTATATATTGTCGGTATTTTTATGTATTTTTAATGAATTTATTACTGACGCATTATTTTAAAATTTTATTTATAGATTTAACATATTGAAAAATTCGTACTATTAAAAAGTACACAATTTTGCATTATAAATATGTTTAAAACCGTTTGGCCATATAACAAAAAACCATAAATATAATGAAAAAATTGTAATAAATATAAATTAGAGTTTCCAAATTGATTGTGCAACAATAAGATTTCAAATTATTTCAAAGTTCATCAAAAAAAGTTTTAGGCAATAAATCATAATTAAAATCTATTTATAAGCGCATCCTTATTCATTGCTATCCCTTGCCAAAATCACACAAGAAGAAGAAGAATCTGTCATTCAATAAAATCCAGCTGAAGTAAAGAGTTTTGTAGCTGGAACCGAAGAAAGACCAAAGAAATTCGACAGCCAAGCGAGTCAAGCTCATGGGCACGGCTTGAAGAGTCGCACACGAAAGGCAAAATACAGTTAGACAAATTCTATGCACGTCAAATGTCAATCTCAGAAAACAGTACAAACAGTACAGCAACAAACAGGCAATATATGTGGGCAAAAAGCGAAGAATAAGAAAAAAAAAAAAAAAACTAATGATAATGAAAATCAATCTTGGCTTTAAACATGGCAGGGCACAGAATATCGGCACAGCTTTTTGAAGAGCGGCATACAAAACTAATTGAACTTGGACAGCGTGACACTTCATCAAAAAAAAAGCGGCCCAAAAAAAAACTGAACAATATATGGGAGAAATAGAGAGAGAGAGGGAGAGAGAGATATAGAGGCAAGCTTGACAGTTGAGGTTTTGGGCCACGGTTCGGGGTTGATGGTTGGCCATCACTCAAGCTATTTGTTGCACACAAATAAAACAAGCTATCAAATTAAGGCAAACGCCACGGGAGTAGCACCTGGAAAGGGTCGCGCCACACAATGCCACACAAACACAACAGCATGGAAAACGGTAAAGTCTTGAAGTGCAATGCCATTACCATTAACCGAATACCATAACCAATATTGACATGGGGGTCAAAGTCAAACCACACACACACAAACACACACACACACTCACTCCGATCTATGAAACAACAAATGTGCATTTGAAAGGGCCAAACTTACACAACACCATCAAGAACCGAAAAATAGGTTAAAATCATATATGATATAGGTTAGGCAAAGCTTCAAAGTGCCCACTGAAGAGCTGCCCAGGAAATGAGCAAAGATTGAAGTCCACAAATTAAGAGAGAGATGGAGAGGGAGACAATCTTTTGGTACCTGCTGACCGCAAAAGATTGTAAATTAAGGTGCAAACAATGCACTCGCATATCGTTGGCAGGCTCTGCTTTCCGTTTGGCCAACACCTTTCTATTTGCCGCTGACCGTCAGGCAAATGTGACAAATCTCTGGCTCATTTGCGGCAAGTGCTTGTTGCACACTGCGGGTGCAACTTGCCCCTGTCGCCTTGGGTGGCACTTTGCCACTCTGCCTACCTGTTGTGCTCGAATTCGTGCATCAATTGAATTGTTTTGCTCGCAAATTGGCAAAACAATTGTCGCCCACACGGCGTCGACAGTGGCAATAGTCACAGCTTGAAATGCCACCCACTGTTTAAACAGGTCTAGAAACGTCAACTGAAATCTCTATAAACGCTTGACAAACTGCAACTGCAACAAATGTCTAAATTGCAGTTGGAAATCCGTTGCAGGTTTTGCATTTCAATGAGAGCGAAAACTGGTGAGAGATTTTTAAAATTTGTGTGAGGAAAAAATTGGGTAAGAGTCAGTCTAAAATAATAAAAGGCGTATCAGAATTCTTCGTTTTAGCTTTCAAATTTGTTGCAGGCTTGGCGCTTGAAATAGAGAGCGAAAATAGCAATAAATATTGCAAATGTTAACAATAATAGAATTGCCTAAAAGTTGGTCTAAAACTTATGTACGAGATGTGCCACAATTGACAAAAGATTGCAGAAGAAAAACAAGAAATTTCAAAATTAGAGTTCGAATAGAATTTTCTGAAAGTTACTCTAAATCTTACGTGAAAAGGCTGCCTGAATTGAATGTTTATTGCGCTAAGACTTGAATTCTTTTAAATTGCAGGGATATTGCCGATTTTCCATTTAAAAGCGAAGGGAAGTATGGAAGGAATATTGAAAGTGTTAGTAAGAATTATCAAAAAATCGGGTTCAATTCTACGGAAGACAACTGCCAACATTTTTTGTATATAATCATAAAATATAAGTTCTTTTAATTTGCAGCTGCAACGCGTGTGCAGATTTTGTATTTAAAATAGAGATTGAAAAATAAAAGAATATTACACATTATGATATGAATAGAATTAAAAAAAAGCCTTCTTCCTTAAATTATGTAAGACTTCAGCCTTAAAATATAAATTCTTTTAAACTGCAGTAAACAGTTCGATAAAAGTTTACCATTTCAAATATAGTTCACTCTATATTTGAAATGGTAAACTTTTATCGAACTGTTTACTGCAGTTTAAAAGAATTTATATTTTAGAAGAATTTTATTTTAATAGCCAAAGAATATTACAAATTTTTGTGGGCATAAAATTATGCAAGAGAATTTTATTATTTTATAACACTCAACTATGAATTCTTTTAGTTTTCAGTGGCAAATTTGTTGAGAAAACAGTAAAAGAATATTACAAATGTTCATATGAATAGAATAGCCTATTATTCTTCCAGAACTTATGTAAGAGGCAGACTTAAAAAATGAATTCTTTTAAAAAATCCCTAGCTTCCCATTTCTCTCGCTGTTAACTTTATCAACTTCATTGTTCTTCAAAGATTAGTTGAGCTTAGCTCATCATATTCAGAGCATTACAAGAAATGGATTTGGCCAAAGCCATCGCCAAATATATGTCAAATATTGCATAAATTTTGCATAATTTACCATTGGCAACAACAACAACAATAACAACTGGCACGATAATAATAACAACAATAACAATAACAACAACAGCGATGCGGCAAATTTTGCATGCATAATTTGTATTCTTTTTCTCTATTTTTTCGTATGCTGTGCCAAGGTGCGGGCGTGAGCTACCAAAGACAACGGCAAAGACTGAGGAAGGAGCCCAGAGGGGGGAAGTTCATCAAAGCTAATAACAGGCAAAACTACAACAACAACAACAACAACGGAGCGATAAAAATAGATGGCAAACATAAAAAAAAGCAGAACAACAAAACGCACCACAATAAATATGCTAAATAAATTGCCATGTAGGAGCCGAGTTGAGTTGAGCTGAGCTGAGTTGAGCTGAGTGATAGGGATAGCAAATAGGGATAGTTGCTGAAAGAGAAACAATAAACAAAAAGAACAATCTACAGCTGGAGAAATGGCAGCAGACAACAGACAACAACGACGACAAAATATGAATGTAGTGCAAACCGTAGGCGTTTTATCTGACACTAAAGTTGCAAATGCCAGCTGGAAGCGACGGATGAGGTGGGAGTTGGAGTTGAAGTTTTGCAGTTTTGCTGTTGATGTTGACTGCCGGGTGGGTGGGCAAAAGGCAGCCACAACGTGTGGTGTGCGGTGTGTGTGTGGTGTGTGTGTGGTGTGTGTGTGGTGTGCCAAGGCGAGGGCGAGACAAAGGTCAAGCTGAAACGCAACTGGCAAAACCAGGCAAACTTGGCAACCGGAAGTGGGTCAACGAAAACCGGATCCGCATCGCAAACGCAGCTGTGTGTGGAGAGAGATAAACAACAACAGCAACAACAAACTGCAACAGCAACAGCAGCAGCAGCAACTGCGAAAACAAACAATGCAAAATGCAATTGAGATGCAAATGCAAATTGCATTGGCCACATGTTGCTGGGCTCTCTTTCAATGTGTGTTTGTGTGTGTTGGTGCTGCCAGCAACATAAATAAACATCAAAATAATGCACGCCATTAACATTGCCAATGGCCCCCAAAATGCAATGACTCTGATGGGAAGAGAGAGCGAGAGAGAGAGAGAGAGAGAAGAGGAGTGAAATACAGACAGACAGCTAGGCAGACAAGCTGGCAAAGAAGTGCCGTTTTGAGGTGTCATGGGCATGGACCATTGCAGAGGGGAGGGAGCTGAGGGGAGCAGAGGGGAGGCTATAGCATGACCAAGTGGAAGGCAGACAATGCAGCGCAACGCTTGACTAACTCTGCGGACGGCAATGGGCGACAACTTTTTGTTGTCTGTTTGCTCTACGCTGTTGGCTCTAATGAAGATGCCTTCCAAGTTGGAGTCGATGTTGGTGTTGATGTTGCAGTCGGAGTTGGAGTTGAGCAAATAAGAGCGAGTGCAAACAAAACGAATGAACGATGCAGGCGACAATTTACCTACAAGAGTTCGCCGGCTAAATGAAGTCAACAAATACAACTGAAATGCAGAAAAATGGTGAACAATAAAAATGGTAAACATTTGATTATGTTTATTGTTGCTTAAATTATATTTTGGAGTTCATAATGTTATGAATATATTCCAATATTTCACTTAATATTACTCAGTTTAAGAACGACCAATATTTCTATTTAATGCAATATATGCTAATGGAACTGTAAAATATGTTTCGATTAATAATAATAATTAATGCACTTGTGTTTGAAATGGGAAGAATTACAATCTATTTATTGCTGCTTAAAATATCTGATATTTCCCATACTAGTATTCATCAAATATTAAATATATTAAAATATTAAATATTTTTTCATTTTATTTCTACTGAAATTATATTTTAGAGTTCATAATGGAATGAAAATATTCTAATATGTGGAATAATGATAAATAAACATTTCAATAAACTTTTCAACTCTTAAAGATATATTGAACAATTATAAATAGAAATAAGTATTCATCATTTTAATTTTAAATATATATTACACTTCCAAATATATTTTAGAGTTCGCAATATAAAGAATATATTTTTATAATTTGTCGTATAATATTCTTCAATAAATATTCACTGAAAATAATAAACATTTCTTAAGCTTTATTGCTGCTGAAATAAATACTTTAAAATTAAATATATACAAAAGGTTGGTAATGTTCCTTTCGAATACATATAATTAATAAGATGCTTTGTTGCCTCTGAAAATATATTTTAGAGCTCAATATAGGACATTAATAATGTAACACATACAAACAGTAATAAACAACAAATAATATTTATTTCCTACCCTTTATTGCTCCTCAAATTATATTTAAAATTAAAAACAAACTATTGTTGGTCACACATATTTGCGAGTAATAAAATTCAATAAGTATGGTAAAGATTTCTATATATTTTTATTGCTCCTCAAATTATAAATTCAATAAATATGAGCTTAGTAAATACACTATTCGCTTATTTGCTGCTCAGTTTATCCTTTATAGCATTGATGTAGGCTAATCGTGGTTAACAAACAATGGTGGGAATACGTAAATTCCACGTTATAGTATTCAATAAATATGCGCTTAAAAATAGTAAATAAATCGCTGGATTTTTGCACAATCTCATCTCGGCGCGTTCTTTGCGTGTCTCAAGATTTTGCGCCTGAGTGCCAGATATTTATGCGATTTTTATTGATAACTGAAGAATTTATTGCAGACAAAACGAAAGACTGAGGCAACGAACGCGCCGTTAAAGTACCAAACCCAACAATTGCGCATTGTTGGGACTTTATGATACATCTGGGATTGGGTGCACACAGAACGCTTTTTGTGCAGCCAGCCAAGCACAGCAACAACAACAAGAGTGAGCTGAGCCAGCATAACGGCCGAAAATCAGTCAGAAAGCAGAATCCCAAAAAAAAAGAAGACTAAAAAGACGCGACGCTTGGAAATTATAACGCAACGCAACGTTTTGTATAACGGTTATCGTGGAGGAAGGGGGAGGGGGAGACTTAAGGCGAGCTAACACTGGCACAACGGAACTTTTTTCACTTTTGCTGCATCTATGAGATACAGATACACTCGCAAGACACAACTGCCAAGAGTGCCACCTGCAGCTGGAAAATGCAGCTCGATGACTGTGCGCTTTGTGTGTGTCCCCTCCACTCTTGTTGTTGTTTTTATATCTGTTGACTGTTTTTTAATTAAACTTTTTGGTGTTGGGAGGGGAGGGGGAGATCTTTGAAAACGTCAACGTTGCCGCAGCAACGACGTTTGGACGCTGATAATCAGTTAAACGTAATGGGCCGTTGCAGTCGAAGTTTCGGGTCGATGCGATGCAGCGTGAGAGAGGGAGAGGAGGGGAGCAGAGGCAACCAAGGGTCACCGTTGGCTGGCTTGACTGTCTGGGTTACCGTTTAAGCGCCTTAATTGTTTAATTGCCATTGCCATTGCCAGTTGTATGTTGTGTGTTGCATTGCACGGTTGGGGGGACTTTCGGGTTACCGTTGTGACAATCCACTGAAGCAAATTAATCGATTTGCAGTCTCAGTCACAGTCACAGTTGCAGTTGCAGTCACCCGTCTTACCGCCACCATCGAAGCTGAAGTCGAAGTCACTGTCAATGCTTCACATGAGCTCGATTACCAATGTTGCTTCTGCTGCTGCTGCAACCGCAAAGCCGTAGCAACGTGAGTGAGTGACGGCTCTAGCTGCTGCTGTTGACCCAGCTCCTCGATTTGCATATCTACTATATGTATGTACATATCCCAGCAAAGCGGGGCAGCAAATCCCTGACTTTGGTGTGGCGGCACCGTCGCTTCTTGTTTCTGTGTCACTTTGCAATCAGTTTGCCATTAAATGCAGAGCAAAAGTCTCCACTGTCTCTGTTTATCAGATACTTGGTGTAACAAATGGCTGAGGTAGCTCCGTCAACTTGATAGCTCTGGCTTCGTTTGCAGATAAAATGCATAAAGTGTTATGCGACAAGTTTGTTGCCCAAGTCATTTGATTATCAATTGCGAATCAACTCCGCAACATTCAAATGTGCAATGCAACATTCAAACTCTTTACGAGTTTGTTGCTTAAGTCTTTTAAATTTGTATATCTGATGTGTGCTTGGAAATGCTTTAGATCAAATAGATCAAATTTTATATATAGCATTATTTGAAATTTATATTTAAGACTTCTATTTCTGCAAGTTTGTTGCCTGAGTCTTTGGATTTGCAATTCAGCAATGGAACTCTACAATGTTTACTGCAGTAAAAACTTTACACGTTTGTTGTAAAATTTGTCAATCAAAATACCTAAAAATTTTCATCGTCAACCAACAAACCTAAAAATGCTCATTGCCTGAAGAATTTTATTTAGTTGAGTCTAAGTCTCTTCATTTCGTAATATAGTTTGTTTCTTAAGTCATTTATTTCATAGTAAATATTAATTACGTGTTCTAATTATTAATAAGTTTGTGGCCTAAGTCTTTTGATTTTTTTGATTAGTTGTAAATTGCTATTGAGTTTGTTTCTTAAGTCTTTTATTTTTTTGTAGTACTTTAAAATTAGAAGTATTTTTGAATGTTGTAAATTTTAAAGTTTGTGTCCTAAGTCTTCATATCATTTCATTATACTTCCAAATTAGTAGTTCTAATATTTACCAAGTTCGTTGCCTAAGTCTTTTGAATTTGTATATACATAGAATTGTAAAACCTTCAAAGAAACATTTGTTTGTTTTCTATCTTTTAATTTCGTGACTCTTCAAATATTTTACAAGTTTGTTTCCTAAGTCTTTTGATTTTATTTAACCATTTTAAACGCTGTTGTACTTCCTTAAAATTCTGATTAAGTTATAAACATACGAATAAATGACGTTTCTTAACATCTGTCTGAAGTTGGCAGACTACAAAGAGTTTAAAATTCCTTGAAAATTACTTTTAATTTCAGAGCAGCCGCTTCCCAAAGTGTACTTAATTTATTTTAATTTATTTCATTTAGATTTCAGATTTATCACATAGGTCACGCTTGTCCAAAATGTTGTACCTGTGTAACTGTGCTCCCATTTCTTTCGAAGCCTTTCCTTCGGCTGCCAAAGTTAATGCGCCTGTCAAAAAAGATTCAAAGACAAGCAACAAATTTGTAAATCGCCTGGTTGCACGCCTTGCGGCATCAACTTGGAGCTGCAACTTGCAACTGAGACTGAGATTGAGACTGGTATTGTGAGTGTGGAACTGTTTGCAGCGGCAGCGGCAGCTTTGCAAGCTTGCCACACAAAATTAACCCAATTATGAGAGGCGCAACATAATTAAAGTGGACATGTCGCCGAAAAAGCAACGAGCAACGAGCAAAGGAGTCAAAGCTTGAGACTCTTTTTTGGCCAGTTAACCACATGTGGTTGCAGTCACCACACCAGCAACCACACAACAGCAACCACCTCCAATGCATCACTGCTCCACACCCTTTGCCACCCTACGAAGAGCTGAACCCAAAGCAAATTGGGTCACGTGCTCGACGCAACGCAGCCGGCGACTTCAACTGACAACTTTACGATATGCCAAAAGCCTGAGACAAAGTCACAGCCAAAGCAAGAGACAGAGACAGAGACAGAAACAGAGGAGGAGTCTGACTGCGAAGATGATGTTGGGAGTTGAAGTTGAAGTTGGAGACGTGACTCTGGCAATGTGCGTAGTCAAAAGGTAAGTTTGCTGTTGTCTTCGTTTTGTAGCGAAGTTTGCCTAAAAGATTCGCACCACTCGACAAGTGCAATGCATCTTTATGGTTGTTATTGTTGTTGATGCTGTTGCTGTTGTTGTTGTTGTTGTTATTGCCGGCGTCGCGCCCATAAATTAAATGCACAAACGAGTTTCGCATCGCACTGTAAGATTAAGTGAAAAGGGGGCAGCGGGTGAGTACAAAAGACGGATTCACAGTTGAAGTTGAAGCTAAACTTGGAGACTGAAACCGAGACTGAGCAACAGAGAAAGAAAGAGAAAGAGAGAGAGAAAGAGAGAAGTGAAGAATTCGCTGCTTTCGCATATAATTCAGCTTTGGGCTACATAATTAATTCCGCCAGGCCGCCCAGCATTTTATATAGGCCCCCGAATCACCAACTCCCCAACACCCCGCCGCCCCTCTCTTGGCTCCTCTCGTTGCCTGTGCCAGTTACAAGTCGCCAAGGGAAGGAGTACGCGTAGTACGTGATATTGGCCAACAGGTTTTCCGGCGCACTTGTTGCCATCGTCAAGACACCCAAAAAAAAAAAACACAACACAACAAAAATGAAGACAAAAAATCAAAAACAACAACAACAACATCAGCGGCAGCAAGAACAACAAATTTCATATGCGTCGTCGATTCCGTGGGCTTCAAGTGTTTCTGGGGCTGGGAGCACACACACACACACACTCTCACACACACAAAAAGTTCGATGGGACCCCGTTCAGCGCTTCCACTTGATTTGATTTTGGTATTCCATGCACCGTTATTCAAAATATTCGAAAAACGTTTTATCTGCTCTCCGTGTGTGTGTGTGCGAGTGTATGTGTGTGTGTTTATATGGGTGTGTGCTTGCGTATGGGTGTGAGTGCGTGCTGCTTTTAAGTTGCAGAGACGCCGACGCCGCAACTGTTTGCTTGCATATGAAAATGTCGCCAAATTTAAATATTACATTCAATATCAATTGAAAAATATTTAATGGAGTTTTGAATACTACAGCAATTGATTCATAATAATCCAATAAATAACAGAAATACAATTATTAGTTTAAATCACAACATCTTGCATATTACATGTATAATAAATTAAAAAAGAGGTAATGGAGCTTTGAAATACTACAGGCAATTGATTAATAATAATTCAATAAATAAGAGATTTACAATTATTTGTTGAACTTTAATTGATACAACATGTACATTACATAAGTTATAGTGTGTTGAATTGATAAATAACTAAATGTAGCATAAAACTTTGAAAATTTAAATCTGATATTTTTAAGATTATACAAATTGTTTATTAATATATAAATAATATATACAATGTATATAAATAATATTGAAAAACAAATTGTATAGTCCTAAAAATATCAGTTTTTAATTTTCAATTTTTGTATTAATTATTGTTATAAGCAAATTTTTAATGATGCAAAACTTAATAAAATACATTTCAAAGTTTTAAAACATTTTTGTATTAGTTTCAATTCGACTTAATAATCAATAATGGCATTTTTAATGTCACAGAAAATGATTTTAAATAATTATGATAGGAAAAAAAACAAATTTGTGTTATTTGACTTTTTACTTATTATAAATTTCTGCGAAATTTACATAAAATACTTAATGCAAACTGCATGTAAATAATACGAATATTTTCTAAGTAATTTAAATGTACTTTATGTATTTATTATTATATTAATGGTGCCATCTGTCTCATCTCTGCTATCCTCTTCATTATTTATATATTACAAGATAGTTTTCCCAAAAACTCTTTAGTTGTGTGTTCAAGTTGCTGTTTCCGATTTTCCATTTTGTGAGCTTTGTTTAATTACAAGCAGCTGGCGACCGCATTCGCAAAGAAAATGGAAGAAGAAAAAAAAAAAAGGAAAATTGTGCGGGCAAGTTGAAAGCCTCGGCAACTGAGAAACACCGACTTAAAAGCCAAGCCAGAGGCAGTCAGACAAACAGACAGAGCGACAGACAGACATAGCTGCAGACTTAGACTTAGAGTCTGACTGCGACTGAGAGAAAGAGAAAGAGAGAGAGAGAGAGAGAAAGAAATGGAAATAGAGACTAGACCAGGCCAAGTGTGGAAACTAGTTAAAGTAAGTTGGTATAATAATTGTTATTGTTTGCTGCTAGTTGGCATGGTAATGAGCAGCCACAGCCACAGCCAGAGTCTGATTATCATGAGTAAGCATGATTATGCCGATGTATGCGACTGTGTGTGTGTGTATAAGTATACTTATGTTTATGTTTATGAAGGCATGTGAGTGTGCCGAGAGTAAAAGTGTTCGTATTGTAAGTGGATGTGGATGTGAATGCGAGTGTGAGTGTGTGTCTGCTTAGAATACTCAGGCATGCTGATGAATGTAGGCCAAGACTATTATGCTCTACGCCGCTCTACGGGCAAGTGTTGAGCTCTACGTCTGAGGAAACGTCTGCAGCTGCAGGCCATATATACTTATGACGAACTGTTTGCTAGTAAAAGCGACTATAACTTAAACTACAAGAAATTCATCACACGGAATTGAAGTGAGAAAATAAATGTTATCATATCGAAAATGATATGATATCATGTTTGTCTGAGTGTCTCAGTGTATGTGTGTGTGTGTAGAACTTTTAAATAATGTGCTGCGATTGAACATAAATTAAACTTTCACCCATAAAATGTTGAATGCATTGTTTTTTGACCTAGAGCTGAAATATTTTTGCTTTCGCTTAAAACATAGATCTTTTGGCGATCGCATTCGATAAAAAGTGAACTGCTAAATTGACTGTCAATCTCGATCGCAACGTCCTTTCCACTTGCTTGAGATCCATTAGCACCACCTGAAGCTTATTTTTTTTTCTCTCGGCCCTTATCTGGACTCATCTATTTTCCCACAGAAAACTATTTGAGTTTATTGAGCTTCGCCCGCACGGCAAACTTTAACTGGTTCAAAGATGTGTTTTCAAGTTTGAGTTCCGCCTCGGATTGTGAGTGACTGAGTGACTGCTGGTGGACTGGATGACTGGGTGACTGGCTGACTGGCGCTTAACCTGCTGCTGTCCAGCCAGACGCCGACACAGAGACCCACAAATGTCATCATTGCACAATGGCACAACGTGTTGCAGCGTCTAATGGATACGCGCAACGCCATTGGCATCGTTATGGGCAAACTTGCAACGTGCAACGTGCAACGTTGGAGAGGAATCGGGATTGTGGCAGTCCAAACAAATTGCCTTCGCCGCACAACTTCCTTGTGTAATTTGGTCAAGTTTAGTGACGCATACGAGTTCCACACTCAGCCAAGTCGAGTCAAGTCAAGTCCGGCTTGGCCAAGTATGCCAAGCTGCAACTAGTTAGTCAGGCCTATGCTATGCCATGCTATGCCATGCTATAGCTATAGCTATCTGTGTATCCATTCATGCCAAGCGCTATCGCCACTCGTTCCACCTCTTTTCAACTCACGCTCTCACTCACTTTGTCTCTCTCTTTCTCTCTTTCGCTGTGTCGCTGTTGAGTGTGTGTTAGTTTTGCCAATTATGGTGTCCTCCTTATTTTGCGTTGTGTTGTCTATCCAACTGGCTAGTTGGCTCTTGCCGTTTGTCGTCTTCGTCGTCGTCGTTGACGTCGTCGACGGCTTCGTGGCTCTATCTTTAGCTTGTCATATTTGTCTGCCGCGTCTTCGCGTTCGTTGCTTGAGTCTTTCGTTTAGTTGTGAGGCTCTGGCTGCCGTCGTCGTCGACGTCGTTATGGTGTTGCCTCCAAGTGGGTCACTTGCGATTTCATGACCGACTTTTAGCTTTTTCATACTCACACACACACACACACAATGTCGCTTCTTCAACTGTCTTTGTGTGCAGTTATTTATGATTGTTTAGCTGGCCGCACAGGCGATTCCCATTCAATGCCAATGCCCACTGTTTTGCAGTCAAAGAAATGCTTTCTATGCGTCCGTCTTAAATATTTTTTATTATTTATTTAAAGTGGAAAAATTTTGTTGTTTATTAATTGGACTTCTTGATTCTTTGGACATGCAAATGGCAAATGGCAAAAAAACGTTGTGTGCGGCTTCATTTGATTATTTTGAGTGTGTGTGTATGTGTGTGTGTGTGTGTGTGGCGGCCCGCTATGCTCCATTTTGAAAGTGACAGTTACCGTTTGCTTGATTCTTTGTGATCTTGCTAATGGCCTGACCAAATACTTGTGTGAGGCAATGTTCGAGTTGAGGGTTCTCTTCGTTTTTGTTGTCGAGTTTGCTTTTGGCTTCGACATTCGTTCGTTTGCCTTTTTGTTTACGCTTCAGTTGTTGTTAAGACAAACATAAAAATATCAAGATGCCAATTATGCGCTTGGGTCCACCGATATGCTCAATATATATTATCTTGTTATTATATTATGCTTCTCTCTCTCTCTCTCCCTCTGTCTTTCTGTCTCTTGCTTGGTACGTGATTTACCGTAGCGTACGATTGAAATATAACACACAAAGACCTGCAATTAAATAACAAAAAGAAAATTATCTATATGCATTTCTTTGAGTACTTTTCATAACTGTTTACAGCTACGCTTCCCCTGCTCCCCCCATTCCGTGTCCCCCTTCTGGTTCATTCTCTATATTACCCTCGTGCATGGACCAGCCCAAGTTTATGACCATTTCACTGCAGTGGCCACAAATTGAAATTAATTGCCTTTGCTTCCAGCTTGTTGCTGACTGTTTTGTTGCTTCTTTAACGACTTGCTGAAATTGTTGCTTAATTCTATAATTATTTATGCATTCTGTGGCGATGTTAACAAGTCTCGTTAAATCTTTATTGAATATAAAGTGTGCACATGACACTCGACAAAAAAAAACTCTTCTCATATTTCATTCATACTCATCCTTAGCCTCAGGCCTTAAGTTGAACGTCTCAACTTAAATACTTTTATGCGAAAAGCAAATTCGTGAAGCTAATTGTTACAGCACGTACATATATATCAGTTAAGGATGAGGAAAAAGCTGCCCCAAACATTACGAGCGGAACATGTTTGTTACAATTTTTGTAGGGCAGAGATAAAGAATTTATTTGTTATCTTTGCACGAAATGGAAATATTGCTAAAAATAGCTGCTAATTAGAGATTTTATTTGGTTTTAAAAGAGGTCAAAACAAAAATAGAAATAGTATTAAATAACCAAAAAAAACGCTGTGAGATTCCTGCTACCTATTTTCAATAAAAGCAAAACAGTTTTAAAAATATCAACACAAAAAGCTAAAATTCCAAGATATTGGTATACTATAAAAATCAAAATATATTGTAGAGTATAAAATACACCAAATTTGTAATAAAAGTAAAGATGTGTCAAACTATTCTTCAAATATATAAAAAATACTAATATATTGATATACTATAATAATAAAAATATACCATTGAGTACAGAATATACTGAATTTTCAAAATAGTGCGATATTATTCTTAAAGTATAGCGAAAAATACTAAAATATTGGTATACTACACCATTAAAAATATACTATGTGGTATATATAAATTATTTAGAAAAAATATTACAAAAAAAATGTATATACTACTGTAGATGGCTTCGTGTTTATACATTGCTTTGTTTATTGGGAAATCAGGACTACTCCATTATATTAATTAGGCGATAATTTGAAGTGAGCACAAATCAAAACCGATACAAGACAATCGAGAGCGAGTTAAAGTAAAGTAAAGTAAAGTAATGCATATAATAAGCAGAGTGTGCTAAAATGCTCGGCCAGTAAAACTAGAATAATTATTAGTCAACAACAAGAAGTTGAGCAGCAAGAGCAGCAATTGAGACTAGCTGCTAAACGACAATTATCATGATCATCATCATTATTATCATGGTGGCCATCATTACCATTCTGATTTAGCTGGTGGTGCGCACATCAACGCGGCAATCAAAAACGATTAACAAGATCGCGACTGCAAGCCACGCCACTCTCTGTTCCCCTCACTCTTCTTACCTTCCCTCTACAACTGCTTCTGCTGCTGTCTCCTGACCCACTTGGGCCCCACTTGGCCCGCCTGACAGATGTGTGTCAACTGCAGCCAGAGAATTTTACAAGTTGTTAAGTGTTTTGATTAAAAATGAAAAAAAAAAACAACAACAGAGAAGAAACAACAAACTAGGAACTGCTTTGGCACAGAGAGCGCGACTACAAATGTTATTAAAGTCGCCAGGCAACATGTGCAACAAGTTTTGCAACTGCAACACCAAAAACCCGTCTCCGGTTTTGTGTTTACTTTGAATCCGGGTGCAGGAGCAACAACCAAACAGAAAACAGCAAACGACAACAAATGTAGTGCAACATTTGTTGTCATGTTTGCCGTGTCATTTTTGGGTGTTTCAGAGACGAGACGCTGCCATAAATGAGCGCAACTGCAAAACATAGAGCACACACGCATGCACGCACACTCACACAAACACACACACTTACACACACACTGATTGAAGGCACTTGAGTCGCAGTCAAGCGAACCAAGCGTAACTACTTAGCCAGCCAAAAGACAGAGCCAAAAACAACAAAATTTTAATTACCAATCATAAAGTCTGTGTACGCCCGCCCAAAATAGTATTTGGAACAGAACCAAAAGTTTAACAAGCATGACTGGGAGACCCACAAGGGCCTCACTAAGTACTTGCCAGATTCAAAACCCTCTATATTCTCCTCCTCCTCCTCCTCCTCCTTCGCCGCCTACGTCTCGTTTAGTCTGCTGTTATATCCGCAGTCTGCAAACCATACGAAGCGAGTCACGCGCCACCAAAATAACGCGACTCGAGTGGGCCAAAAAATATAATATTTATAATTTATATGATGATAATATCTGGTTAGCCGGATATGCCAGAAATTATATGTACAATGTATATATGTTACTTGTACTGCAGCTTGTTCCGGTCCTTTAGTTAGGTCGAATTTTGCAAGATTTGAAGAAGTGTAATTTCGATGTTCTCTATATAAAATCATTTATGATTATTTTAAATTAAAGTTTGTAATATAGAATTTTTAATAAATTAAATTTTTAGTTGCAGATCTAATTATTTGTTAGTACTTTATACATGTAACAAGAAATGCAAGAATGATAAAGTTCGTTTCCTTTTTATATTGTTTTTTTTGTTTTTTATTTTTCTTTTTAGTTTAAAAGACTTTTGCTACAATTTCCATTCGCTACTATCTGTATTAAGTGTTCAAATTAGGAACGTGTGATAAACCTATCCTTAATTTATTATATATGAAGTCTGAGTATGTCTCACGTTGAGCTGACTCACAGACTCACATCACATCACACTCACTCGTTGTTCACTTGTTCTTTTAGTGCATATGGCTGGCTGTTCAATTTGGCATTTCGTATCAAAATGTGGCCCTCGATGGGCTGCTTTAAGAGCAACTCCGACGGGCTTAAACAACTTTCATTTAAGTGCACCCCTTTTGTTGTGGTTGTTGTTGTTGTTTGGTGTATTGTGGCAATAACAACAGAAAATCCCATTACAATGCTCAACAGCAGCAGCAGCAAGTCAAGTCAGAGGTAAAAAAAAAAGAAGAAAAATATTATAACGACGTGATTCTTTTGCATTGTCTGGCCTCTCAATTTATTTTTTTGCCACGAGCAGAATTGCAAAAAAAGACAAGCTAGAAAGAAAAAGAGAGAGAAAGAGATAAAAAATGCTCGCTGAAAGTGTGCGCATAATTAGCCCTATTTGTAGTTGCTGTTGTTGTTGTTGTTGTTATTGTTGTTGCGGTGGTGCCACAGCAATGCTGCCAAATGAGCATCTATTACATTTCTTTTGTTGTTCTGGCTGCTGTTTGCTGGTTTCGCACTAATCTTGACTTTTAGCCAATGTGAAAGTAACAGTTTTTGTAGTTTTTGTTGTTTTTTTCGTTTGTCAATTGCTGCGCACAACTCACTTTTAGCCATTATGATGACTTTTATTATTATGCGTATTATTCTGGCTAAACAAAATATTTGGTTGAAATGCTTTGCTAAATTTAATATGAAATTGTTATGACTGTTTGTTTTATCAATTAACTCGAAATGTTCCGAGAAGTCGCACAAAAATTGCCCTAGATAACAAAAGACTTAGGCAACGAACTTGCAGTGAAATTTAAGTTTATGAGTCAACTTATGATCACTTTGTAATGCTTAAAAAATGTAGAAAACATATTTATGGCTTATAACTTAATTTAATTAGTATTTTAGTAAGAAAAATTATTTTTTCTCTGTTACATTTTTTATAGAGTTTTTTTGAATGAAGAACACACATGATGCGAATTTATTCTCACATAGTTTAGCCTTGAAAAGATTACGTAATGTTTATCACATGTGTGCGATGCGTGTGTCCTGCAAAAGGATAACAAAGGCTGACAGACGCACGACGCGTGTCAATTTTATATTATGCAACACTCGAATATTAGCCGGAAACTATAAAAACTCAAGGTCGCAGGGCTCAAGGTGAAATTTCTAACATTAAGCGAAAATATTGTCGGGTAGACATGGCAAAGGGTTTAAAACTAAGAGTTTTGCATAAGTTCGAGACGACGCAGCGGGTTGCTCCGGGGAAAAGAGGAAAACTGGGTCAATTTTGTGTCACATGCAAAACATTGCGGCATGATTTACGACTGCCAAGAAATGCACAGTGAGAGCAACTGCAACTGCAACTGCCACATGATGCGATTGCGGATGCAGTGACGACAAAGATGACGAACTGAGACGGCGACGAAGACATAGCTAGGCGACATGGCCATAAAATGCCATGTCTTAGCGTGTCCATTTCAAAGGCGTGCTCGCTGACTGTTTCCACTTAAGTTCGCTCTTTTGCTGTGCTGCTGCTGTTGTTGTCATAAAATCGCGCATTTCACTGTTTGCTGTCCTTTGACATGCTGTTTGCCTACCTGCCTACTGGCTGACCATCATCTTCTTTGCTCAGGAAGCAAACGCTGCGTCTTAGCCACGGTCTTGCAAATGATGCAAATGCGTATTTTTACTTAATGACTGAGGTCGCAAAAGGGTTCCCCGGGATGTTGTTCGATTTTAGTGGGCGTTTTGTTGTGCCTCACAAATTTTATGACCACCAGCAAAACACACACACAACGCACAGAGTCTTATACATTTGCATCATCAGTGAACCAAATTCAAATACTTTACTTTTACTACTTGAGATATTTAGGCGTAAAGCCATTCGATAATATACTCAATGCTTCGTCAGATCAACAGGCCAGATGCTGAGATCATGCCTAAGTAAATAACAGAATCGCTGTCGAATTGGGTCAGGGCACACCTCTTCATATGTAGCTCCCGGCTCATTGACAGATCGAGTTTACAGCCGCCGCCGCCACATCTCAGATCTCACATAACTCATATAATAAGCAACGCCCACAAATCATACAAACATATATAAAAAAAAGAAGCAATAATACAAAAAATACAACACACACAATCTTGCCCCAACTGACGCGCTTCACGGCTTTTTCACGAGTCCACATTAAAAGTTATAAAAAAGAAAGAAAGAAATGTTATTCAAACAATAAATTGATGCCTGTTTGGTGAAAGAATTTGCCAAATACTTGCTGGAATTTGCTGAGAACATTAATTTCCTGATTTAGTACGTCGTAAAATTTACATTTAGAATACTATATGTGAATAGAACATTCTTAAGAATGAAAAAGTTATTATTGAAATGAAATACTGACAATATTATAAATCAATCATATTTCGAATTTCCATAGAATGAAAATGATATTATTAAAATCAAGTATTGAAAATATGTATAACAAATAACTATAAATCGATTGCGATTTCATCTATCTTAATAAAGTAATGATCACACATTATAATAATCATAATAAAGAATGAGGAATATCTCAATATAAAATACTCATAATTATATTTTTGCAAATACTACAAATGAATACCCTTTTAATTTAAAATATTTTACCCAACCTATAATTTAAATCTCTCAAATTTAATAAAAGAATTTGCCATATTTGTCAAATACTTTGTGGAACAATGATTTCCTAATTTAGTACATCATCAAATTTACATTACAAATCTTTGAATAGAATAAAAATCATTCACGTTTCGCTCTTATCTGTTTTCATCAACTTTTAATTTACATCTAGTTCATTCAATGAAAAGAATCGATTATTGAATAATAAATAATTTGACATTTATCGCTTGCGTATTCATAATGCAACCCATTTTCGATTTCGGAAAAGAATTTATTCAAAATTTGCTTAGATGATTTCAACAAATATTATATCAAACACTAATTTGTCATTTATGCATAAAGAAACCCCATTTACGATTTTATGTATTTGTAAATTAAAAGAATTTATTGATAAATTATTTAAATTCCTTATGTTAAATGAATGTAACCCAAATTTCGATTTTAGCTATTTTAAAGAACCTTTCCCTTTTTAGTCTTAATACAAGCGTTTGGCACAGTAAGAAGAGCATGCAAAGAATTGCCTTTTAAAGCCATTGACAGTTAAATTGTGGCTTTGCTGTTAACTGTAGAGCCATCTTTTTGGCTCGATGCCGCTTTAACGATTCCCTTTAGAATACGAACTCGAGCTAAGGCTGAGGTTGAGCATTAAAACGCAACAACGCAACTTTGTGGCTCGCATTAAGGCAACGCGCGCGCGCTTTTTTTTTTTTGGCTAACAGCATTGACAGATTCAGGTTAAAGAGATGCGACTTAAGCCCACTTTTGATCTCATTTGCTTTGCAAAGAGCAGCAGCCGCAACAACAGCAACAGCAACAGCAACAACAACAAACCACAACAACGAGGCGATTGTTGGTGTGTTGCTAACATTCTGATTCACTTTCATGCGCAGCGCGATCGTCGATTTTGATCGTAAGATTGTGTGAGCTAAGCGTCGAGCCAAAACCAAAAGACGTACAAACAAATAAAAGCCACAACCAACACACACACACTCGCACACCTCTTAATACACGCACAGAGAATGAAATGCAACAACAATTACAACAAAGCTGAGAATGAGATTTTATTTGCTTAACCAACGCTGTGAATATTTAATTTGCACACACACTGACACACACACACACACACTAAGACACACATACACTTAAAAGCTTTAACGACGCTGCTGACCCACTTTTGGAGGCAGAGGCAGCTTAAAAGCTGACTGCAGAGAGCCATACAACGCTAATAAGAACAGCAATGCCGCCATTACGAATACAAATACCCTCACACACACACACACAAACACACTCGTAAAGTCAAGCGCCAAAACGCGTTATTGTTGTTGTTGTTTCTGTTGTTGCTGTTGTTGTTGCGTGCGTGCAGAGGAAAGATACTCACTAATTAACTCAACGAAAAGTCAGCCAAAAGAATCAACCAACTCATTTGCAAATTGTGTCTGTGTGTGAGCGAGGAAGAATGAGACAGAGATAGCAACATTGGCAGAGATGAAGAGGGCGCTGAGTGGGAGCGACAGAGAGGGGCATTGGTGAAAGGGCATGGCGAGAGCATGGAGAGCAAGGAGAATGCGGCAAAAGAGGTAAATTATGCTTAGGAAAGCCCAATACTCGTAAGTTGGCCAAAAAATACAATGACATCATTTCAACAATTTAGTCAGTGGGTTACTTAGTTACCTGGGAATACAAACCCAAAAAGAATGCTCGACAACAAAGAAATTATTACATACATGAAAGTGATTAAAAGCTAGTTAAATTCACTATAATAAATTATAAATTACTTACTTGTAGTCTTCTTGACAGCATTTTTAGAAATTACATTAAATTTATACAGCTATTTTTATGATTAGAGTTAAAGAATTTCATAATGAATTTAAATTTGTCATTAGAGTTAATAAATTAAGAATATTTAATTCCTAGTTTTACAAATTTAAAGAAATAACTTTAAATATAAGTTCTTTATAGTCCTAAATTAAAATTTATTATTATTGACAATAAGTTCACTACATAAGTTAAAATATACAATATATAATTCGAATTCTTAAAAATGTTAAGAAATCAAAGTAATTTTATTCATTTTTTAAAAGAGAATATTATAATAAATTTAAGTTTCACGAAAATACATTAATCTTACACATTTTCTTTACGTTTATTCTTAAAGAATATAAACATAACATTGTAGTTTTCCATTAAAGTCAATGAATTTACTTGAATATAAAAAAATAATATATTTATTTGAATAGTTTATTTAGACCTTATTTGTTTTTATAAAAAATCAATATAATTAATATAAGATTAGAATTTTTACAAATTTGTTAATAACTTTGCTGTTCATTAATGTTAAATAATCTTTATCTGCGTTAAGCAGAAAATAAATACTTTTTGTTATTGTAATTAAAGTACTGTTAAATAATTCTTGACCGTAATGAGCACAGTTTATTGCATACTTAATGGATTTTTAATAATAGGCATTACAACGAAATGTCCAATATGGAGAACAAAACAATCGCCAATTTATTGACTGCCAATTATATTCTGCACTTGATGAATCAAAGCGGGTAAGTCCCTACGCACCTGCGACAACAGTTGCTCTCTCTCGCCTCTCTCTCTGTCACTCACAATCACACTCATTATTTCACCACACCTACGCCCAAGACTAACACTCACGCATTTGTAACAATACAGATACAGATGCATATGTAAGTATATGTATTTACTCATTTATTGTTCAACATTGTTAAGTAACCATCATCATCCAAGTTTTGTTTATGTTCGCTGCTTTGGCCCAAATTCTTAAAAAGCTGACAGCCACCAACACACACATACTACGAAAGAAAGAAAGAAAGAGTAACAGGGATGGGTAGATAGATCGTTTCAGTTCCATTCCCATTCGCAGTCTCATTCCTGTTGTGCGAGTGCGATGGAAATGATCTCTTCTCTTCTCGTTTCAGTTTCAGTTTGTCGTTAGGGTAATCATTGTCATGCAGGCGATTCTGTTTCATTATTTCGTACCCACGCTTCTCTGCCTTCTTCTTGTCTATATACTTCTACCTCTTCTTCTTTCACTGATGATGATTCCACTTGATAGCAATCGTAATGAGCTTTAACTTGAATGTTAGCGTTCTGCCCGCCTGATCATCATCATAATCGTGATTTTTCTCAAAAGAGATGCAGATGCTGGCCAAGCTTAGCTGTTGGCTGTTGGTTGTTGGCTGTGTCTTGGCTGGCACCATCGTCATCATTTGTTGGTCACGCTGCGGTTTTTTTTTTTTGGTTTGTGGTGTTTCTTTCTTTTTCTGTCTTTTACAAATTTACTTTTTATCTTCATTTCTTCTTTGGTTTTCATTGTTTTTGCTTGCTTAACCAATATTTTGCCGCTCGATAATGAAAGGAAAGCAAAACAGACGATTCGACGAGTGCCCCCAAAACAACAAAACTTTATAATCATCAAGAGTGAATCTGCTTGGGCCTCCTCAACTTTCCTTCAAGCCGGAGAAATGCTTGTTGTTGTTGCTGCTGCTGTTGTTGTTGCTTCGTACTTGTTGCTGTTGTTATTGTTCTGCTGCTTCTCAGTTCTCCATTATTTTGTGGGCGCCCCACGGGCAACCGCATCAAGTCGAAACATTGTTGGATTTCGTTCTGTTACGAAGAGATTTCATAATATTTGCACTCCAAGTTGTATGTGCTTGTGTGTGTGTGTGTGTGGGGATTGCGTCTCTTTCTCTTGCTTACAGGTGTGCGACCCACTTTGAGGCACCAAAAATGTCTGAGAAAAGTCTTAAATGGCTAATGAATGAGGCGATGCTCGTTTCCTGGAAACGACATTGCTTCGAGATGATACTTACATTGTCCCAAACGCATATCCATTCACATTAAGGGCCGTTTAATAGCTGAAATTATGGCTGAGGTACTTTATTTCCCGTTTATACTTTAAAGCTTTGTTAAAGTGTTTCGGTGTGCCTAAAAGTAGCTAATAAATTTAAATCGTTTTAAGATCGCAGATAAAGGAAATTCGTTTATGATGAAAATTATCTCATATTATGCTAAAACTTAATTTGTAAGCGATTCCCAATGCAACGCTTCGAGCAATTCTAAGCAGACTCGTAATGCATATTTTCAGGCGCAGCTGTATATGATGTAAGAGTGAAGGCAATTTAGCTTGCGCTGAAAAGTATGCAACATAAATTTATGGAAGCCGGCGCGTGAAATATATAAAGTTTGGAAAGCATTGCAATGCATTTCAAACTCTAAAGTTATAACCAGACACATATTTATAATTTATATTTATTTATTATGTAGTTTGGAGTATAATAATATAATATATGTATGTATGTTATAAAAAGAAGAATAGAGAAAAAAATTGTCTGCATTAAAATTTATTCTACACCTTACTTATTTCTGAGGAGTGACTGAGAAAAAAGATTTGGGAGCAGACTTGCAGACGCGTGTATGTTTCAATGTAAATTTCCATGAGTTTCTGTAAGACTCATTTACGGTTCTTCTTTTTGTTGTTTTCAGCGCTCTTGATGCGTCTTCTCATGTGTTTTGGAATAGGCCGCAGAACTTCACAATCTATTTGAACTGGCATTGAGTTCTGTCTCACTGCAGGCCAATGTAATGTCAAATCGGTCGATCTTTTCGAACGTGTTGCTAATGTGGGAATATAATCAATTTATAGAAGTATGCAAATGTATAAAAGAAAGTGTTAACCAATTACCATTAACTCTGCTGGACCTTGTCTCTGCCTCCTTGCTACCTCTGGTAGACTTTGCCTCTGCCTCCTCGCTGTCTTTGCTAGACTTTGTGTCTGTGTCCTTGCTA
The DNA here is from genome assembly GCF_009650485.2 of Drosophila albomicans. NCBI lineage: Eukaryota > Metazoa > Arthropoda > Insecta > Diptera > Drosophilidae > Drosophila > Drosophila albomicans. The sequence continues at coordinate 25,159,155 of NC_047631.2, forward strand.
TCCTTGCTAGACTTTGACTCGGCATCCTTGGATAATTGAGCAGCACTTGTGCTACTACTATTTTCATCCTCTGGCGTTGAGTTTGAATCATTTCGCAGTGCATCGCCGCGTTGCAGAGTTTGTCGCTTAGCAGCCAAACTGCTTTCCAAACTCGCGCTCTTCACGTTGTTCGTCTGTTTCTTCTGCTTTTTACTATGCAGACGATATGCGACTTGAATCTTTTTAGCAGCTTCCTCCTCTATGAAGCGTTCGAGGGACTCGCTTATGGCGTCATTGCCAAACGAAGCTTTTGTGTCCTGTGTGGATGACTTTGTGCCAGCACTGGCACGACGCAATCTTCGCCTGGCCAAAAAGCCTCTAGCTCCTGCTTGTATCTTTGTAGCAGCCGAAACAATAGTCGATTCCGTTTCTGTGGACGTATCCATGGCGTCTGTCATTGCAGTGTCTATGTGGAAATCATCTGGCATTACTTTATTGGGATCGTAATAATCAGAGTCGCCTTCGGAGAGCGAATACGCCATCATCTTTTTACGTATGTTCTCCGAGGTTTCATCGTCCAAGCAGAAACTCATGCTGTTGTCCATGCCACGGCCATCATCTTCAATGTATCTGACGGTTTCGTCAATTGTCACTGATCTAAACATTGCACGAGGATCATCACCGGCGATTGTATAATGTCGGGATAATTGTGTTCTGGTAGTTTCAGCATCAGTATTGAACTCTTTATCGTCATCGATATCATTACCAAATACAACCGACTCACTTTGAGCTGAACTCTCACGAGTCTCGTCACGTTGCAGTCGATTGTAGACAATAATATCGCCATCTTCAATATCGAGTGAACTCTGCTCCTGCAACATGTTCATGGAGTGAATAATGGGCTCTCCAAATACGGGTTCGGTTAACAGAAAATCGTCTTTAAGCTTGTCGCGAGTTTCCGAAGATCTGCGCTGTGACATTTTCTCAATTACTTCATCGGGTTTCATTAACTTTGAAGTTGCCTCATCCATGGCATCTGGAGCCAAGGAATCTAATTGAGCTTCGACTTTTTGGTTAGCCGCATCATCCTTAACTTCATCATCATCAAGGAGATTATCACGTGATACGATTTTCTTGATGCATTTTTCCTCATGGACCTCCTCTTGACTACTTCGATAGGGTTCTAGTATCGAAGAGAATTCGACTTCTTTGACCAGAAAATCGCTTAAGATCTGTCGGTTTGATACACCTACTGCAAAAGAATAAAATATAATAGTTGTAATATTATTTTTATTAATACTTACCTGCTGAGGTGGCATCTAGTGCACCGAAAGCCGCAATGGCCAAGGCCTCAACTAATTGTCTGTCCCTTGTCGAACCTGCTGAATTATTAGAAGCTCCATTATCTTGAGCAAATACTTCGCTTGCGTTTAAGTCGTTAACAATATTGCCAATATCAGTTTCTAAATGCGTATTATCTGTGATTTCTGTTATGCCAATTGTGCCAGTCTCGGATGAATCAGATCTTTTGCTGACAGATCTCTCGCTTGGTTCCACGGATATGCGCTGTGAACCCACAAACCATTCGGGTTTGCTTGAGTTGACCTCAGAGTTGGAAATGCTCATGTCATCGGAAAGTTCTCCATCATTTATTGAAATCTCTGGTGTGTGCGAATCGTGGGTATTTGGAATTATCGTTATCAGAGATGTGGCGGATGTGCCCTTGGAAACATCATCATTGTAAACTAGTTTCTTTCGTCGCATATAATTTCTGAACATGGTTTGAATTCGAATCGCTGCTAATATTTCATCACCTGTATATTTTCGATCCTCGGAACTTGTAGTTTCCTTTGTTTTTAATTCAATTCTTGATAGGAATTGTCTAATTGCCTTCTGAATTCTGGAGGCTGTCAAGTTTTCATCTAACTTTGTTTCTGTTTCATTTAATGACTTTTCATTTTCCTTATCAGTTACAGAGCTTTGCTTTGTAACGTTTTCACGTCGTGCAAGATAATTTTTAAAAGCTCTCTGTATTATTTGGGCACTGGCTTTCAGTTTGTTTTCATGAGATTCGTCGACTTTATTCTCATATTTATTTTCATCTGCGTCAACTCCATTTACTTTCATTGAATTCTCAACCTTATTCTGAACTTGTTTAACAAGTTCTTCATTAACTTCTTCGAGATTCTCTTTAACAATTTTTACTTCTGGTTCCAGAATAGTTATTTCCTCTTCATCATGTTCATTCTCGTTTGGTTTATCCAATAAACTTCTAAGTTCATTGCTAGATTCATTTTCATTAAGTTCGTGTATCGTTTGCAACTTTTGCATGCCGTATTGCTGATAGCCAATATCAGAATCAGATTCTATAAAGTCTTCAGCTGTTATAACTGGCTCCATGCTTAACTCATCCTCATCATCTAGCTTTGGTTGTTTCTTGTCTATCTTATTACTAGATTCATCTTGTTTTAAAAATCGTTTGGGTATTTTAAAAGTAGCTTTTCCATCATCTCCATCAAATGAAATGAAAAATGCGACTGATTGTTTTGGTTTTACGGCTTCTGGTGATGTTGGTGGGGCTCCAAATACATAATTTGGCCTCCGCTCTGAGACATCCACCGATGGACTTCTCAACTGTCTCGCATTATCAACATAGATATCATCGGATCTTGTTATATCTTTTGCTGAATTTCCACTAGCTTGAATATCTTCGAGAGGCTCATTGTGAACATCGTACCAATTGCCCGCATCGGGAGATGTCTTAAATGATTTGAGCTGCAGCTCGGCAACTGGAGCGTTTGTCAATCGACCCGATGAGGAGGAACTTGTTAAATGTTTGTCTTTTACGATTGGCATTTTTTTGTTTTGTGTGTCAATTGATTGATGACTCAAATGCAATGAAGATTTGTTCTGCTAATGTGAAACAAATTTTAGAATAATCAATTACTTTAAACTCTTACCATTATTTACTTCAGTATTTTGAGTTTCCGACTTCACTTCATTTGCTTTATTGGGTTCAGCTTTAGGAAAAGTAAAATTATGATTAATATAATTATTCTATTGATTAATTTGCTCACCTTTTTCAGCTGGTAATTCAACAGCGCCTTGAATTTTCTTATCTGCAAATTGATTGTTGTTAATAGCTTTTTAAATAAGTGGATTGGATTTGAAAAATATTACCCTCTGATTCCCCAGCATCTTTACTTAAAACTATTTTATCTTCTTCTTGAGATGGAACAATTGGCTTTTGTGCCTTTGAGTCGTCTGTTGATATTTGAGGTTCTTCAGTAGATACTTTTGCTTTCGAGTCTTCTGTATATGTGTGAGGTTCCTCTTGAGATTTATTTGCTTTTGAGTCTTCTGTTGATAATTGAGTTTCCTTTACAAAAGGTTGGGACTTCACATCCCCAGCTATTATTTGGGATTCGAATTCCTTCGAAGGATTTGACTCTTCACTTCCAATAGATTTGCTTTTTGTGGACTCTAAGCTTATTTGTTTATCATCTTCAGTTGTAACATCACTAGGCGTTAATAAAGGCTTTTCGGCTACTTCAGTTGTCCTAATATTGTCATCAATCTTTCCCTGAACTTCTTCAGATGATTTTCCCATTAGATTTTCGTCAGAGCTTACATCAATGCCAGGGCTTGTAGCAATATCTTCAGATACAACAATTTTACTACCATCTTTAGCTTCTTCAGTTGTGATTTTATCTTCTGATGAAGATGATTTAGAATCTTTAACTTTGCTCTCCACACCTTCTTGAGATGTGTTTATTTCAGCACTATCTTTAGCTTTTCTTTCAGCTTCTTCTAACAAAGTCAACTCGATAATCTCTTTCATTTTTTCCTCAGCTTCTTCGGATAACGCTGATTTTATAGTTGGTTTCACATCACCAGATGATGTTGAAGAAAGTTTTCCATCTTCCTCAGACGGAGTTTTTACATTATCTTCTGATTGAGCTGATTTTATATTGTCCAAACTTATTTCACCAGATTCTTTAGACAGAGTTGGTTTACTACTAAAATCATCGACTGTTTCATTAACTTGCTTACTGGAGGATTGATCAGCTAAATTCGTTTTAATGTCATCTGTTTTAAGGTCAGTGTTCTTAATGCCCTCCTGAGTTAAGTCTGCAGATACAATTGTATCTTTATTAACGTCCACGGTACTTTTAGCATTCTCAATTTCATCATTTTCATCCGTTGACAGCTCAACAGATATTTTCGGAATTGACTTGGCTTGTTGAAGAACTTTTCTTTCCTTAATAGATTCTTCTTTAGGTATAGATTCGTCTGCAATAATTTCAGTAACTGGTAAATCGTCCTCTTTAACATCAACTGACTTATTTTCTGAACTCTTATTAATATTCTCAATAACAGCATCTGCGCTTCCTTGTATTTCAGACAACGATTCTTTTGAATTTAAGCTTTCTGATCTTTGAATATCTTCAGATTTATCTGAGGATGCTTCTTGTGGTACTTCTTTAATGTTTTCATTGATATTATCTACTGAACGTTTGGCTCGGTCTACCAATTCAGAGTCGTCAATTAAAGCTGGCGATGATGAGTCTTCATTTAATTTGGTTACGATATTCTCCGATGAATCATCAAGCTTTTCAATACTATCTGATGATTGTTTGCTGGGAATCTTAGTTCTGCTGTTTGAGCTGCCATCATCCAATTCTGTTTCTCCTGTTTCCTGGTTCAATATTTTCTTCTCCTTCACGCTACTATCAATACTTTCCTCCTTTGATATGTTGGCTGAACCTGATGGCGGGCTTTCTAGTTGTTGTGAATCTATTTTCTTTATAGTTTCATTTATTATTGGCTCCTCGACTTTATCAATGCTTCGATTATTTGTAGAAGCTTCGCTTAAGCTTTCTTGATTTTCTCCAGTTTTCAATTTTGATTGTTCTTCATCTTCATTCGATTTATCGACGCTTTTGTTATTTTCTATCTTCTCTGTATTGTCAGGAGTATTTTCAGTTGTATTATTGATAGTTTCCGAAGGTAATGTAGCATCGGATGAAAGCGGTAAGACATAATCATCTTCACCAGGAAGTACACTGTGAATTATAATTGATTTTCCAATGTCACTTAGCGTATCCTCATTTTGATAATTATCTTTTGTATTTGATACATCTGGTTTAGCATCATCATTTTCTCCTAAACTCTCTGCAGTGGTAATAATTGATTTGGTCTCAACATTTTCTTCCTCAGTAATAGATTGCTTCGTAGTTTCAGGATCTTGAGTATTCTCTACAGTTATAGTTGATTCTAAATTGGGATCAGCAACAGTTTGCAATTGTGTACTTTGACCTTCAGTTGGTGAAGCTGTGGATCATAAAAATATTTATTAGTTTTAAAATTTTAGAATATTTGCAGATATATTTACTTACTTTTACCACTCAAAATTGACTCATCTTGATTGTATTTCTCCTTCATGGTGTTTAACACTGTCTGAAGACTATTTACCTCTATTGAATAATCGTTTTCTGAATGGGGACTTCCAGCGATTTCTACATTGTCTGCCAATTGAGCATCTGTAGCTGGATTGGGAATAAAATAAATTGAAATTTATATACACAATTTATTTTTAAACTAGTTATTCACCTTTATTACTCTCCGTTGATTCAGTTGATGAGCTCTTCTTAGATTTTTCATCAGCTGATGCTGGTTTTTCTGTGCTTAGATTGGGAGTTGCTACCTCAACTAAAGCACTATCCTTACCTGTAAGTTCGCTTTCTGCAGATTTATCTTTATCTGATGATTGTGATAACTTATCTGAAGTGGGCAGTTGCTCATCTACAGATTGAATTGGCAAAGCCATATCTTTTGACAAGGCATTTTTATCTTTATCAATAACATTTTCAACCGAGGTTGTGCTTTGTGACTGTGTACCACTTCCCTGATTATTAGACTGAGGAAGGGCTTCGAGGCTTTGCGATTGGGAAATAGTTTTCTCAATTGGCTTTTCAATTAAACTTTCATTCTTATCCTCCATCGATTCAGCAGTTGTAAGTTTATCTGATGAAGGAACAGTTTCTAAGCTAATTGTTTGTGAAGCACTTCTTTGAGTCGAAACTTCTGTATCTTTTTTCTCATTAAGTGAATTTAAGGGCTCAGACTGTTCAACGCTTTCAGGCTTAGACGTGGCAATTTCAATACTATCAGATTGAGTACTACTTTTATTGATAGATTTAGTTAATTTTCCTTCATTTTCATCTACTACTCCTTCAGTTGCAATTGAAACTTCACCAGATGGTTTAGTTTTTTCGGCAACCTCGTCATCTGAAGTACTTTTCTCAACAGATTGTTCTGGATTTATAATATTTTTAGCTGCTTCAATAGGCTCATCAGCTATTTCTACGC